>NC_050069.1:253293613-254776738 GCF_009764565.3 Dermochelys coriacea | reverse complement strand
ACCCCCTGCCCCTGGCCCCCTGCCCCTGACTGCCCCCCGCTGCCCCCTCCAACCCCTCCTCTCATTCCTGACTGCCCCCCTGGTATTCCTGCCTCATCCAACCACCCCTTCTCCCTGACAGCCTCTGGAACCCCTGCCTGCCCACTGTCGCCCCATCCAACCCCCCCCTTCCTGACAGCCCCCTGGGACCCCTGCCCCCATTCAACTCCCCTGTTCCCCGCCCCCTGACCATCACCCTGAACTTCCCTGCCCTCTATCCAACCCCCCCCCCGCCCCCTTACCGCGCTGCCTGGAGCACCGGAGGCTGGTGGAGCTACAGCCATGCCTCCCAGAGCACCAGTACAGGCAACTGTGCCACCCGGCTGGAGCCAACCACATCACCGCACAGCACAGAGCACTGGGTCAGGCCTCAGCTCTGCAGCTGCGCTGCCCAGCAAGAGCTTGCAACCCTGCCGCCCAGAGCATTGCGCCAGTGGCACAGTGAGCTGAGGCTGCAGGGGAGGGGGAACAGCAGAGAGGGGCCGGGGTTTAGCCTCCAGGGCCAGGAACTCAGGGGCCGGGGCAGGACAGGCCCGCGGGCTGGATGTGGCCTGCAGGCCGTAGTTTGCCCACCTCTGCTCTAGATCCTCTCTTACTATTGCTCTTAACACACCAGTATGGAAAGATGAAAAACTTGCCCTCTTCCATATAGACATTTACAAAGCCATGACAGATATTCATTGTGTTGCCCTTATAATGCCCAGTCCAGCTGTCATAGAAGCTAATGGCCAAAGTCCTCTGACAATGGGAGTAGGTTCAGGACCACCTTTTCCAGTTATTCACTTTTTTCATGCAAAGGACAGAATCAAGATATAACTACAAAAATCTTGTGAGTATCTGGCTCCAATCCTGGAATTTCTTGTGTGTAGGGGGGATTGCTGAGACCACTCTGAGCCTGAAGTCAGCAGGACTCTATCCATGGTTAGGAAACTGCAGGATTCGGGCCTTAGCATTTCTCCATCCCTCCTAAATGATGGTACTCAATCTGAGCATTAACTCTGTGCACCAGCTTTATTTTACAACAATTGCAGCATGCAGCAAAGTCATGCACACCTTTCTCAGGGGCAAAGAAAGCAGAACCCAAAACTAGGTCCCATAAAAGAGAAATAAATATTTTATTGCCGATGGTGGAAAATTGTAGAAGTATCATTAAAGAGAGAGAGTCTGACTCTGGAAGCAAAGCCCTAGATTGTGCCACTGAATGCAGTCAGTAGATCCTCAAGAAGTAATATCCATAAGGCATCGTAACACTGTTCAGACACTTTCTACACATTGTATTGTAGATAAGTCATCCCACTTAGTGTATATTGTTAGAATACAGATGCCACATAAAATCATAGAAATGTGACTTATCAGAATGAAGTATATACACCTGCTAAGATCAGAGCTGAATTTGGCCCATTGATTTGACTCCAATTCTGTATTTGCTAATGTCAACAAAGCTTCTAACACGATTAATAATATGCAGTTAATAATACAGGGCCAGATTCACCCTGGGTTTTTGCCAGCTTTGACTGGGATAAACCCTAGCACAAATCACCAGCAGTAGAAAGTCCACCAGTGGCAGGGGAGTGGCAGCCTCCTTTCTGCAGGTCAGAGGGGCTATAGGGGCAGTCATCCTTTTCTTGTCACATCCCTGTGGTGGTGGTCTTGTCTTCACATAGGACTAAATGATGGCATTTGGTTACTGGCCTGACGTAGGAGTGAGCCCCGCAGGAGCTCCACAATAGTTTGCGGATCAGAGAGGCATAATGTGGTCCCTGTGTGGCACTGTTTGTTGTACCACCCAAGTTCATGGTGCAAGCTGGTGTAGAGATGGGTAGCTTCCATGCTTATCCTCCTCATCTCCTTTGAGACATTGGGCTCCTTTTGGGGATGCATGAGGGAAAGAACTACAACAGAGACCAGCGCCACTTACTCTCCCTGTCCATCTGTGGGCCTCTATAGGTAATTAATGGCAAGAAAAGAACTTCCCCTAAAATGGGAGGGGAGGGCACTGCTAGGAAGAATGGGCTTGGCTGGGGAGTGCACTGACTCAGTGCCTTAACTCAGTGGCTTCTGTCAGTGGAGCTCCTATAGAGCCCCAGCTGTGGATTTAAAAAAAACGCTTACCTCTCCAGGGGGAAAAAAGGTGCTGTTCACCCTACCTGTCCCTTCCCAAATGAATACTCTGCAGGATGTAAAGGGGCTTGCTGGCTCAGGGAGTTACAAATTACACCTCCCTGCATGAGCTATGGTGAATCCAGCCCATAATAGAATGCACGGTGCGATCTGAATGCAAAGCCATTCCCTGGCATGTGTTTCCAACAGAAATTTAATTTTTCTTTATTTTTTTTTTCATTGGCCCACTTAAACCCATTTACATCTGCCTTAACCACGGGGGGCCAGCAGCCAGACGTTGGGAAATGTGCTAGCATATTTAAAATTCACTCCTGCCGCAAAAGAACGTTTTTACATTTCTGACTGTTAATTATAAGCAACTACTTTGATAGCAGCAAAAATAAATTAACTGTTCTCTTACCTCTCAACACGTGGCATTGAACTTGTCATTGTGTACGAATGCATATCTTAATACAGTTTGATCACAAACTGGAATAAACAGGCTAAGAACAGGTTGTTATAAATGAGTCTATGAAAACCTGAAAACATTTTAATATTTGGAACTCAATTTCTATTGGAGTTAATGAGCATAGTGCTATAAATATCTAATTCCCATGAATCTGAGAAATGAAATATGTAAGGGTGTCAGTATTATGAGTGGCATATTTATTCATGCTGCTGATTGCATAATATTAGCACCTAGAAGCCCCTCCCAAGATCAAGGCCTCAATGTTCTGTAGGTGCTTTTTAAGCACAAGCCCCTGTTTTGAAGAGTATACAATCCAATATCAAAGATAAAGGATGGAAAAGAGAGATATGAAGTAACTTGCCCAAGTGACTCACCCAAGGTCCCACAGTAAGTCATTGGCAGAGCCAGAAAAAGGAACCCAAACTCTTCTTCCCAGTCCAGGGTTCTAGCCATTAGACCATGCTGATTGCCTTCAATAACTACTGTGAAGCTTAGGACATTGGTACCCAAACTGTTATTCTTGGACCATTGTGCTACATGGAGCTTTATTGGTAATCATGGAGATCTGGCAAGTCACATGTACTGTCTCTTCCTTGCTTCCCAATGCTTCTATAGGCATCAGTGCAGAGCCTATAGATGACCTATAAATGTAGCAAGAAGGAGAGGGCAGCTGGACGTGAATCTTCTCCTCCATTGCATTTCTGAATGCTTTATAGATTTGAAAAGGAGCTCTTCTCTGTAGGAATATTGGATTTGCCATTCTGGAACATTATTCCATCATATTCACTATCCTTGCTTTGGCAGTGACCATTACCTGAAATTCCAGAGGAAGGCAACATCTCCCATGTCATGCATGTGGCTAATGGTGCAGGGGCCCACGTGGAGTGAAAAGAAGCCCTCCCTACTTTCTGCAGCAATGGGCAAACAACCAGACATGGAAGGCCTGATTACAATGGCTTTGGCATTGATACCTACTCGTAGTAATAGACCTAAATTACCCAGTGCCCAGCAATATTAATGATACTCTGATCCTGCACAGAGGGGAGGACATACACCTCATACAGTCTGCTTGACAGCTTAAAATACATTTTGTTCTGAGCCTGTAGGATTGCTCGTACCAGGGTAAACCACTGGCAAGGTGTGTTACAGGATCCCCTCTCTACCTGATCTTCAGAAGAGATGAATCTGATATTACTGCCCCAGCCAGAAAGCTTTAGCTCTTTAACACAAGATATAGCAGCTCAAAGAATTATAGACTTTAAGGCCAAAAGGAACCATCATGATCATTTAGTCTGACCTCCTGCAGGCCACAGAACCTCACCCACCTACTCCTTTAATAGATCTATAACCTCTGGCTGAGTTCCAGAAGTCCTCAAATGATAATTTAAACACATTAAAGTACAGCGAATACACCAGTTGCACTAATTTAAACCCGCAAGTGGCCTATGCCCATACAGCCGAGGAAGGCACAAAAACCCAGGGTCTCTGTCAATCTGACCTGGGGAAAAATTCCTTCCTGACCCCATATATGGTGATCAGTTAGACCCTGAGCATATTACCAAGAACCACCAGCCAGACACCTTGCAAAAAATTCACTGTAGTAACTCGGAGCATTCATGCTTTAATTCTGCAGGTCTCCCGTTGACTCCCCTGTGCATGGGGCAAGATGGCAGCTTGAATATGCTGAATGCTTTGAGGGGAAGGAAACCAGAGAATCACTCCACTCTCAAAAGGAGTTTACACAGAAGAATGATAAAAGAAAAACATCATATAATCTGTGGATGAACACTTTTCACAAAGGGATCTCTCCATATCTGATCTTTCAGTAGTTGTCCTCAAAGGAAATGTGCACAACACCTTCAAAAGGTTAGCTTGGGAACTTAAATTCATAACAGTGCTAGACATTAAAAATCATGGACTCCACAGGGCACTGGTTTTAGGGCTCATTACAGCCATTTGTAACACACCTGGCTGCTCCTAAAGAAACAGTACATCCCAGCTTACTAGTTACACCTCAGATTGCTGCTCGGCTTAACACGCAGCACTTAGATAACTTTGTTAAATAAACTTTTACTTGTTTTCACTATAAAATAGAGAGGGTGACAGCAAGTTGAAATACTGAAAACAAATGGGTACGTATACAATAAAATAATAACGTGCTTTCTAAAGCCTAGACTTAATTAACAAGATACTTTGTTAGAAATGAGAATATTGCTCACCAGCATTTTCCAGCCAAGCAGGCTGTGATTGCTTTTTCATGAGGTGAGCCATGCTGTCTGCTTGGCACCTCTGTGAAGGATGCCAAGTGTTTCTTAGTACCTGTAGGTATGTTAGGTCACTCCTTTGTTCTTTTTCATAAACCAGACTCCCCCTGCTGATTGTTTTTTCCTCTAGCCTCCCTCTCTTGTGAACTTTGCAATATTTTAATCAGCATCTGGCTCTGAATGCAAGTAAGCTTCCATTGTGAGACAGTACACAATGACCAGACAGGGAGATAAGCATCTGCTACCTCCTGCTTGAAAGAGACCTGTTAGTTTTTGTTTACCTGCCTTAACTCCAAGGCTTTGAAAACAATTTCCAGTATAGATTTCCAATATTTCAAAATGTTTATAATGGCCAGTGGCTACTGGCTTTTGATACAGACCTTACTTTTCGTGAATTTAATCTGATCCAGTGGACCCCTGTAAAACTCTATGCATCCCCCATGTCCTCCGCCAGTTAGCATCAAGAGGTTCCTGGGTCACAGTCACCACCCACTGTTTTTAGTTCACGGAGGAGCTATGGTAGCCCTGCTCGTGGAGCTGAACACAATCTTACATAAGCTATTAATTTAAAACAATGGACCCCAAAGATACTGCATTGCATTGCAATATTGGTGACATCTTCCCTGAAGAGAGGTTACATTCAATTCCAGCCCACAATAATATATAACCTTAATACCAGAAGGTCTTTTAAAGAGATTGACAGATATGTCAATTTCCTGCACACTTGTGTGTTAATCGTTCTGAATTCTAAGGAATAAAGTAGTATTACTTTAAAACCTTCCAGCCAGAGTATTTGGTGTTTTTTTTTAATCTAACTTCTCTGTGTGTGCTGTGAACATCATAATCCTGAGAAGCAGGGTCATTCAGTTGCTCGTATGGTACATGGACTTGGGCAACAACTTTGCTCTAAAAACCCATAGCTGGATGGTCTCGTGTTCAAATATGGTTCTTTTAAAAAAAGCACATGATAAAAACAGTGTAATTCCACTGCTCTCAGTATCATTAAACCATTCGGCAAGGGATCCCAACCAAAAAAAAAGTTTGGGAGGAATATAGCCTGGTAAATTAGTTTGCTGCTTCCAAACATCTGGGGACAAGAACAAAATACGCTTATCCCTGCTCAAACGGCTGAATTGAAACTGCAAAAAAACCCCTGGATCTTTATATTTTTGGTTTGCATTTTAATTCTGTTATCAGAACTAGTACATTTAGCATAGACTGTACATAATTATTGCTGGACAGGTTTTGAGGATGTGTGTGGTGGTATAGTCTGAATAATTTGATACTTGTGAAAGTGTTAATTCAATGACATGTACCCACAGCAAGATTCCCTCCCCCCTGCCTATGGTCAACCCACCAGCAAAATCAGGCAATGTCAGGTGCTTTAGGTTCACCAGCAAATAAAGAAAATGAGGAATCCAGCACAAAACCGTTCTGGAAATAGCCCAGCACAGAAATAACTAGCACCAGTAGGCACCCTCTAGAATATAGTGCCTTCCTCAGGGCACTCCTAATTAACGGAAGCTTCCACAGCATCACCCTACACTCGTATCTATGGGGGTTCCCAGTAAAAGTTAGGGCTGACCCTAGCCTGGTGCTGGATGGGGGTCAGAATCAAAGGCAGAGGCATAGGATTGTTGTGTGGCAGGTCTTTACCATGACAGCCTTTTGTAACCCTGACCTACGTCTTGAGTCTTGGGCCAGGCAATAAAGATCAGACTTTTACCAGTACACCTGTGCTTTTGTTATACCTCGGTTTCCCCATCTGGGGGATAAGCAGGAGCCAGTGTGATCTGGTGGACAAATAGGGCTGCCAACTGCCTAATTGCACAAACCCAAACACCCCTGCCCTGCCCTGCCCCTTTCCTGAGGCCATACCCCCTGCTCACTCCATCCCCCCTCCCTTTGTCACTTGCTCTCCCCCACCCTCACTCACTTTCACCTGGCTGAGGCAGGAGGTTAGAGGGGGTGTGGGCTATGGGCTGGGCTGTGGGGTCGGAGTGTGGGAGGGGGATCTGGGTTGAACTTGGGGTGGGGGTTTGGGGTGCAGGAGTGGATGTGGGCTCTGGGAGAGAGTTTTGGTGCGGGAGAGGCCTCAGGGCTGGGGCAGGGGATTGGGGCATGGGAGGGGGTAAGAGGTGTGGGCTCCGGCCGGGCGGCACTTGCTTCCAGGAGCCACCTGAGGTAACCGGCATGTCTGGCTCCTAGGCTCAGGGGAGGCCAGATGGTTCTGCATGCTGCCCCTGCCTGCAGGCACTGCCCCTGCAGCTCCCATTGGCTGCAGTTTCCGGACAATGGGAGCTGTGGAGTTGGCACTCAGGGTAGGGACAGCGTGCAGAGACTCCCTGGCTGCTCCTGTGTCTAGGAGCTAGAGGGATGTGCCAGTCCCTTTTGGGAGCTGCAGGGAGCCTGCCTTAGCCCTATTGCACCGCCGACCAAACTTTTAGTAGCCTATTAAAATCTCCTGGATGGATTTCAGTAGCCACTGGGAGATCGATTCCAATTCCAGGAGACTCCCGGCCAATCCGGGAGGGTTAGAAACCCTGTGGACAAAGCACTGTACTGGGCAGCAGGACACCTGGACTCTAATCCTTACTCTGCTGCTGATTTGCTGTGTGACTTTTCACAAATCATCTCACCTCTCTCCTATCTGTTTTGTTTCTATAGCATGACCACTCTTTGGCACTCTCACTCCTGAATGTGTTGACGGTGATGAGCTGTAACTCCCTAATGCCTCCTGCAGTGGCATTACATCCAGGAGCATTGAAAGGGGAAACTATTGCTCCATAAACAGTTTGAGTAAATCTGAAGCTGGGCTCAGCATCCATGGTGCTTTCCAGTAACACTAAGTGAACAGGAATTAAAAAGAAAAAATAACTTCAATGAAAACCGCTAATGAGGGCAAGCTGCAGTTCCCTGGCCTACCCTCCAGCACGGTCTTAAATATATGGGGAACAACAGGAAGGAAATTACCCAACTGTAAACTGCTTATTACTGTAAGTCAGTACCTGGAGATAGCATCTGCCTTCCAATAATACTGTTAAATACACAGAAGGCAAAAAAATCTTGCAAATATGTGCATCTTATGAGGGTGAGCTATGGCACTGCAGTGTTAATGAAAGCTCTCTTTATAGGGCCACTTCAGCAATCCTAATAAATCACAATAAAATAATTAGCAGTCTGGGCCCATTGTTGTAGCATAGTATCATAAGGCTGAGTAGCACTAACATATTTAGTTGCCCAATTGATGTCACCGGAACTGCTCCCATGAGTAAATAGAATTAGTGGAAGTTGGGGATACAGAAGCAGGCCCATCTATTTGTTTTTTTCTTTCAATTCGCTGACATTTTCAAAAATACTTCAGGAGTCTGGATACGATAGTTATAAGCACTCTTGACACCGATAGCTTAGGAGCAGACCCTCAGCTGGTGTAAATCAGCATAGTTTCATTGAGTTCAGTGGCACTGCACTGTTCTACACTAGCTGAGGATCTGGCCTTAAACAGAGTTACTTTCAATGTATGCTACTGGAAGGAAAAGACTCCTTTCTCAAAAGTCAAGGATTAAAAATGAATTCTGTGCTGTTTTCACTTGGTAGGTAATTTTTTAAATAGGGTCTGGGTGGGGGGTTTCTCTCTCTCTGTCCTACCCCAAGGGACCCTTATCTTGAATCTGTACAGTATTTCTACTGTTCCCAAATGAGAAGTCTGCTTGGATTTTCTCCAATTCTGTTATAGGCCTTCTCCTACGTACTTTCTGGAGTGTTTCTTGGAATCTTCCTTGGTGCTTCTGTGTTTATAGGTCCCCTTCTAGGTTATGAGTCCCTCAGAATCCCAGGTGGGGAGCCCTGATGCTGTAGTTCAACCTGTAGCAGCTCAAGCTCTTAGCTGTTCAGGTCCGCAGTTTGATCTTTGCTGTGTCAGCCAAAATGGCAGCAATTTACAATAATTAATCTGAACAACAACAACACTACTTGCCATCTATGAAGCTTACCACTCTTTATTACAGAAGGCAAGTATCTGGATTCCTGTTTTACACACATGGAAAATAAAAGTTAGGAGTGGATGCAATTTTTTGGCTAAAATGGAGGGTTTTTTTAAGTGAAAATGCTATTTCGGCAACATCAAAATGTTTTGCAAATTCATCTCTATTCAATTTGAAAAAACCCCATCGTTCCGAACAAATCAAAACATTTCCTTTCAACATTTTGAACATTTGAAATTTTCCTTTAATTTTGTTTAAAAAAAATGCTCAAGATAAAAATGAAACATTTTGTTTTGGGTTGAACAAAATGTTGTATTTGACCTGAAATGAATTTTTTATACTTTTTGATTTGCCAAGGTCTTAGAAAATTCTTGGGGGTTTTTTTTTTTGGTCCAACCCAAAATGAATTTCATTTCAACTTTTCAAAATTGCCAGCAAACCAAAAGATCAGTTATTCTCCCAGCTCCATTAAGAACTATGATCTGCTGCTCTTACTCATGCTGAGTAGCATCTTACCTTCCACGATTAATGGGATGCAGAGATGCTGAGTGACTTGCCAAGGTCTATTTGTCTGAGGTGCTTCTGTAGCCCCCATTGCTGTAGTTTGGGCACCTCACCATCTGTAGTGTTTTTATTCTACAACTCCTGAGATGTAGAAAAGTGTTATCTCCATGTTCCAGAGGGGCAGACTGAGATGCTGTGTGACTAGCACAAAGTCTAGTCTAGTCACACTGCTCGTTTGTGGTAGACCAGAGATTTGAATGCAGGACTCCAAAATTTGAGGGTAGGAGCCTAATCACTGGGTCATCTACTGCTCTGCAACCTTCTACACAGATTGAAACTGTAGAAACCTAGCTAGGTGTCCCTGCAAGGGTTTTCTCTGTGTAGGATGAGCTCTAGTTCAGGGGTTTCTAGCCTACAGGTTGTGACTTGGTCTGGAGTTTTATAAGCATCTTCTCTATCTCAATGGCTAGAAGGGAGAACTGAGTCCTGAAATGCTTTGTTATAATGTGAGGGCCATGGTGTGGAAAGGTTCAGACCCACTGATGTGACTCACTGATTTCTCAGAGGAAAGAACTGGGAAAAAAAAAACAAAAAACCCTAAAACGTTGGGTCTACAATCCTTGATAGAGTTCCTTGAAAGACGATAGACATGAGTTTAAGAAATGGGTGTCTTGTTTTCTCTTTTAACATTTGTAGGTTTCTCATCCTGAACTGTTTTTATAGTTAGTTTAAATACTGCAGCCTCTGTATTCACCTTATTTTGCTCTGTACTACACTCTATCAAAAAGCATTGGAGCCTTTCCTAGGTGCAATAATCAAGACTAGGTAGAGTACGCTAGGAGAGGTCTTCCCAGTTCCTTACAGTATATAGTAGTGCTTTTGATTTTATTATATTCTCCTAGCAACCAAGCATTCTGTTTGCCTTCATTTCAGCTACATATTGGGCTAACAGCTTTAGGGATTCCCCCCAGTAAAAACCTTTAATCTTCCAAACAACTCCACATCTCTTTCCTGGTCAGCATGCTACAACTTTTTTTTTTTTTAAAAAAAGGTTTTTTCTTTTATTATTGTTTTTCCAGGGCATGTTTTTTTCTCTTTATTGGTATCTTGGAGTTTATTGATCAAAAGGTCCGGCTGTAGTTTTGTTTGTTTTCCCTTTGTTTATTCCAAGCGTGTATTGGCAAATTTGCCAATCTTATCCAAGTCTTATGTGCAAATGTTGAAAATCTGGCACCCCAAAGCTTATGTTCCACCAGCAACTTTTTCCATTGCTTCTGCAGCTGTTTAATTTCTGCTGTGAATGCCCTATGGGTGGGGAGGGAAATAGTTTCCCCACCCCCCTTATACACAGGAAGAAAGTAAACACAGGGAAGACAGAGCATTTCTGCTATTGTGGTTAAAATTTATTATGGTTTTCTAAATTTCTGTAGAACAAAATGTTAATTTGAGAACAGGCAGCTTTTATAGTGAGAGCCATCTGTACAAAACTGAACTCAATTTAATTTCTGTTTTTATAAAACACAGCTATCACTCACATCCCTGGACCTGTACACCCTAAGAACAGACACCAGACGTCTCACTATATTGTCATAACAGCATAGGGCTATATAATTGGCAGTTTTCATGTGGTATAGTGAGCAAATGGAAACCTCTGTGACAACAGTCTGAGCCTGTTCTGGCTTTTAATACTTTGAGTCGGAGCAAAACTTGACTTGCCTGTGCACTATTATGTTTATGTATTCGTAGTGAAGCAAAGACTCACCAGCACGGCACCTCCTGCTGGTCGTCTGGAAATTAGCTCTTTTCCAGCATACAGTGTACCCTCTGCAGGCTGGTGTCTCGCCTGCCGCTGGCCCCGTGTCCCTCCTGTACCCCGGTACCCCTTTACCTCGGGGTTCTGCCCTAGCAGTACCCCCTTACTCTGGATCTCCTTTCCCAGGGGAACCCCCAACCTTCTCTCCCCCTGTTGCCTCAGTGGCTACTGCCAGTCATCATGTAGCCCCCACTCACTGGGGCAGACTGCAGTCTGTAAACCACTCATCACTGGCAAGGAGGTTTGGACCAGCTGCCTCTGCCTAACCCTAGGCTGTACCTCTGCAGCCCCAGTACCTGTGTAGGCCTTCATCAAGGCCTGTAGCCCTGGGGGGATTGCCAGGCTGGAGCTCCCCAGCTCCTCTTGCCTTTACCCCAGCACTGCTCTACTCCTGGTACCCTGAGCTCCTAGGTAGCTAAGTCATTCTCTCTCCAGAGCTAGACAGAGACTCTCCTCCAACTCCTGGCCCACAGCCCTCTTATCAGGGCCAGCTGGGCCCTAATTGAGCTGGCCATAGCTGTGGCTGCTTCCCCAATCAGACTAGCTTGGCTGCTTTTAACCCCTGCCTATTGGAGTGGGCAGCCGTCCCACTACAGTATTGTATTTATTATTTGTATAAAGCATAGAACATGTGGCTGGCTCTACATTGATCAATGAAGCCAGACCCTGCCTTGAATAACACTAGTGGAAAAAACCCAACATTTTCCACAATATTATGCAGACTCATGAAGCATGGATGCTGGTCTCCCTTCTGCGCTGTCATATCTCTAGTTCTTCTGTTCTATGCAAATGAAGGGCTGATCCTGCTGAGATGCCCCTGCTTAAGTTTATGCAGGTGCATGGTCTATTGACTTCAATGAGACTACATGTGTGTATTACGCCTTTATCTCCTAATCCTGCATGCACAACAGAGTTTAGAGTTTTCTATCATGTATAGTCTCACTAGGATCATTCAAGCATTGTGCATGGCCATGAGTGTTAGCAGGATCAGACCCTAATGCAATCCTTAAGCCTCCTGAAGTCATTTGAGCTACATATGAGTAAGCACCATTGAGTGAGTTACTGTTGCAGATGCAGGCCCTGGAATGGTGATTTTCATGAACAAGTGTGGCTGCATTTCAGGCCCCTTCCTGCTTTCAAGAGCCTTTGTGGCAAATTCAGGATTGGTGTAAACAGTGACTTCACTCGAAGTGACTAACATGCGACTTGAGCTTCTCTATAGTTTACTCATTCTTGGGGTATGTCCACACTGCAATCAGAGGTGTGACTGCAGGACTTGTAGACACACTCAAGCTGGCTTTAATCCAGCTAGCTCAGATAATAGCAGTGAAGCTGCAGCAGCACCTTTGAATATGTACTGAGGGTACTGGGTGGGCAGGGCTAGCCCCCCTTCCATGCTGCTATGGCTTACCTGCTATTGTTACTGAAGCTAACTTTGATCTAGCTAGAGAAAAGCTAGCTTGGGTATGTCTATACGTGCTGCAATCATCCCTCCCCACTTCTGTGTAGAGATACCTTAGTTCTGGAGTTGACCCTTTGCATGGGTGTGCAGGTCATATTTAAAATATTCATGGATGAGTAGAATTAGATGCCTTTATTTTGTGGTATGTCAAAACCTTCCCAATTTCTGAATGCAATTTCAGAGTTAAAATTGTCACAGGCTTCTTATAAGCAAATAAAAAGCACCCTCGGTTTTTCTTGTGTTGAATGTTGGCAGAAAATGCAGAGTGTGTGTAGTGTATACCTAGAATGCTGTACCTTGCTGTAAAATAGGTAAGAACATGGTATCTTGGAATCAAAGGTATTGAATTGTTGCCAATTGTTCTTGTATTGGTGCCTCTAGGTATTCTGGGGGTGGGATCTATCAATTAAAAATTCTGTCTACTTTGCATAGCCCTTGACTTTTTAGAACTAAAATTTCATAGGTATGTTTAACATAAGAATTCAGGATTAGAGTCTCACAACTCCCTGCACATTGACATGAGATGATATGCCCCTTAGGGCAAATACCCCAGATGGATTCATAGATTCATAGATACTAAGGTCAGAAGGGACCATTCTGATCATCTAGTCCGACCTCCTGCACAGCGCAGGCCACAGAATGTCACCCACCCACTCCTATGAAAAACCTCATCCATGTCTGAGCTATTGAAGTCCTTAAATCATGGTTCAAAACTTCAAGGAGCAGAGAAGCCTCCCTCCAGTCAACCATGCCCCATGCTACAGAGGAAGGCAAAAAAACCTCCAGGGCCTCTCCAACCTGCCCTGGAGGAAAATTCCTTCCTGACCCCAAATATGGCAATCAGCTAAACCCTGAGCACATGGGCAAGATTCACCAGCCAGATACCCAGGAAAGAATTTTCTATAGTAAATCAGATCCCATCCATCTAATATCCCATCTCAGGGGATTTGGCCTATTTACCCTGAATATTTAAAGATCAATTACTTACCAAAATCCCATTATCCCATCATACCATCTCCTCCATAAACTTATCGAGTAGAATCTTAAAACCAGATAGATATTTTGCCCCCACTGCTTCCCTTGGAAGGTTATTCCAAAACTTCACTCCTCTGATGGTTAAAAACCTTCGTCTGATTTCAAGTCTAAACTTCCTGGTGGCCAGTTTATACCCATTTGTTCTTGTGTCCACATTGCTGCTGAGCTTAAATAATTCCTCTCCCTCTCCTATATTTATCCCTCTGATATATTTATAGAGAGCAATCATATCTCCCCATAACCTTCTTTTAGTTAGGCTAAACAAGCCAAGCTCCTTAAGTCTCCTTTCATAAGACAAGTTTTCCATTCCTCGGATCATCCTAGTAGCCCTTCTCGGTACCTGCTCCAGTTTGAATTCATCCTTTTTAAACATGGGAGACCAGAACTGCACACAGTATTCTAGATGAGGTCTCACCAGTGCCTTGTATAATGGTACTAAAACCTCCTTATCCCTACTGGAAATGCCTCTCCTGATGCATCCCAAAACCGCATTCGCTTTTTTCACAGCCATATCACATTGGCAGCTCATAGTCATCCTATGATCAACCAATACTCCAAGGTCCTTCTCCTCTTCCGTTACTTCTAATTGATGCGTCCCCAACTTATAACTAAAATTCTTGTTATTAATCCCTAAATGCATAACCTTACACTTCTCACTATTAAATTTCATCTTATTACTATTACTCCAGTTTACAAGGTCATCCAGATCCTCCTGTATAATATCCCGATCCTTCTCCGAATTGGCAATACCTCCCAGCTTTGTATCATCTGCAAACTTAATAGCACACTCCCACTTTTTGTGCCAACGTCAGTAATAAAAAGATTAAATAAGATTGGATTCACATGCTGGATGTAAGAAAACCCACCAAAAACTGACAGAAAAAAATGTTAAGGTGACAATAGAAATCCCACTTGCCCAGACATTAGAAAGTGGCTGTGTATTTCTAATGGGTATTTTTAATTATGCTCTACAGATTACGCATGAACTGTGGCACAGGTGTTATAAACAGCCTAAAGAAACAGACTACATAGCAGATCTTTGTCACTGTTTCTAGAGACATTAGTCTGCTTTCCACACAGTGCAGCTGCCTTTAATTACAAATGCAGGCAAACTATCAGGAAAAATAGTTTAACAATATTTCTATTTCATTTATGTTAAAATGGAATCTGTTACGCTGTATTCAAAAGACCTGTATCTAAGCAATGTCTTTTAGTTTTCATTTTCAAATACAACTTCTTCCTGTGACATTAGCCTCTTGGATAAAGCCCTGAGACAGTTTCTCTAGGCAACTTGTCTTAAGCCAAGTGATTACAGGGGAGACTTTCATGATTTACATAACTACAAAGGAAAAATGAAATAGTGGTTTATATATATATATATATATTGTGTGTGTGTGTGTGTGTGTGTGTGTGTGTGTGTGTGTGTGTGTGTGTGTAAAAAGACATTTTGGGCAGAGGACTGATGTAATCCTACATTCCATATCCATTTCAAATGTATTAGTGGAGAACATATCTGTTTCATAGATTCATAGATACTAAGATCAGAAGGGACCATTATAATCATCTAATCCGACGTCCTGCACAACGCAGGCCACAGAATCTCACCCACCCATTCCTGCGAAAAACCTCTCACCTATGTCTGAGCTATTGAAGTCCTCAAATCGTGGTTTAAAGACTTCAAGGAGCAGAGAATCCTCCAGCAAGTGACCCATGCCCAATGCTACAGAGGAAAGCGAAAAACCTCCAGGGCCTCTTCCAATCTGCCCTGGAGGAAAATTCCTTCCCGACCCCAAATATGGCGATCAGCTAAACCCTGAGCATATGGGCAAGATTCACCAGCCAGATACTACAGAAAATTCTTTCCTAGGTAACTCAGATCCCACCCCATCTAACATTCCATCACAGGCCATTAGGCCTATTTAACATGAATATTTAAAGATCAATTAATTACCAAAATCATGTTATCCCATCATACCCATCAAAGTCTCCCCTGTAATCACTTGGCTTAAGACAAGTTGCCTAGAGAAACTGTCTCAGGGCTTTATCCAAGAGGCCAATGTCACAGGAAGAAGTTGTATTTGAAAATGAAAACTAAAAGACATTGCTTAGATACAGGTCTTTTGAATACAGTGTAACAGATTCCATTTTAACATAAAGGGATAACTTATTGAGTTTAATCTTAAAGCCAGATAGATTTTTTGCCCCCACTGCTTCCCTTGGAAGGCTATTCCAAAACTTTACTCCTCTGATGGTTAGAAACCTTTGTCTAATTTCAAGTCTAAACTTCCCAATGACCAGTTTATATCCATTTGTTCTTATGTCCACATTGGTACTGAGCTTAAATAATTCCTCTCCCTCTCCTGTATTTATCCCTCCGATATATTTATAGAGAGCAATCATATCTCCCCTCAACCTTCTTTTAGTTAGGCTAAACAAGCCAAGCTCCTTAAGTCTCCTTTCATAAGACAAGTTTTCCATTCCTCGGATCATCCTAGTAGCCCTTCTCTGTACCTGCTCCAGTTTGAATTCATCCTTCTTAAACATGGGAGACCAGAATGCACACAGTATTCCAGGTGAGGTCTCACCAGTGCCTTGTATAACGGTACTAAAACCTCCTTATCTCTACTGGAAATACCTCTCCTGATGCATCCCAAGACTGCATTAGCTTTTTTCACAGCCATATCACATTGGCGGCTCATAGTCATCCTATGATCAACCAATACTCCAAGGTCTTTCTCCTCCTCCGTTACTTCTAATTGATGCATCCTCAGCTTATAACTAAAATTCTTGTTATTAATCCCTAAATGCATAACCTTACACTTCTCACTATTAAATTTCATCCTATTACTATTACTCCAGTTTACAAGGTCATCCAGATCCACCTGTATGATATCCCGGTCCTTCTCTAAATTGGTAATATCTTCCAGCTTTGTATCATCTGCAAACTTTATTAGCACACTCCCACTTTTTGTGCCGGTCAGTAATAAAAAGATTAAATAAGATTGGTCCCAGAACTGATCCTTGAGGAACTCCACTGGTAACCTTCCTCCAGCCTGACAGTTCACCTTTCAGTAGGACCTGTTGTAGTCTCCCCTTTAACCAATTCCTTATCCACCTTTCAATTTTCATATTGCTCCCCATCTTTTCCAATTTAACTAATAATTCCCCATGTGGCACGGTATTAAATGCCTTACTGAAATCTAGGTAAATTAGATCCACTGCGTTTCCTTTGTCTAAAAAATCTGTTACTTTCTCAAAGAAGGCGATCAGGTTGGTTTGGCACGATCTACCTTTTCTAAAACCATGTTGTATTTTGTCCCATTTACCATTGACTTCAATGTCCTTAACTAATTTCTCCTTCAGAATTTTTTCCAAGACTTTGCATAGTACAGATGTTAAACTAACAGGCTTGTAGTTACCCGGATCACTTCTTTTCCCTTTCTTAAAAATAGGAACTATGTTAGCAAATCTCCAATCATACGGTACAACCTCTGAGTTTACAGACTCATTAAAAATTCTTGCTAATGGGCTTGCAATTTCGGGTACCAATTCCTTTAATATTCTTGGAGGAAGATTATCTGGGCCCCCCGATTTAGTCCCATTAAGCTGTTTGAGTTTCGTTTCTATCTCAGATATGGTAATATCTGCCTCCATATCCTCATTCCCATTTGTCTTGCTACCATTATCCCTAAGATCCTCTTTAGCCTTATTAAAGACTGAGGCAAAGTATTTGTTTAGATATTGGGCCATGCCTAGATTATCCTTGACCTCCACTCCATCCTCAGTGTTTAGCGGTCCCGCTTCTTATTTATATGGCTATAGAACCTTTTACTATTGGTTTTAATTCCCTTTGCAAGGTCCAACTCTATTTGACTTTTAGCCTATCTCACTTTATCCCTACATATTCTGACCTCAGTAAGGTAGCTTTCCTTACTGATCACTCCCATCTTCCACTCCGTGTATGCTTTCTGCTTTTTCTTAATCACCTCTCTGAGATGCTTGCTCATCCAGCTTGGTCTATAACTCCTGCCTATGAATTTTTCCCCCTTTCTTGGGATGCAGGCTTCCGATAGCTTATGCAGCTTTGATTTAAAGTAATTCCAGGCCTTCTCTGCCTTTAGATCCATAAGTTCTTCGGTCCAATCCACTTCCCTAACTAATTGCCTTAATTTTTGAAAGTCACCCCTTTTGAAATCAAAATCCCTAGTTACAGATTGATTTTTGTTAATCCTTCCATTCAGTTTGAACTGAATTAGCTCATGATCACTTGAACCAAGATTATCCCCTACAACCATTTCTTCTATGAGGTCCTCACTACTCACCAAAATTTAATCTAAAATGGCATCCCCTCTAGTCGGTTCAGCAACTACTTGATGAAGGAATCCATCAGCTATCGCATCTAGGAAAATCTGAGCCCTATTATTATTACTAGCACTCATCCTCCTGTCTATATAAGGGAAGTTAAAGTCTCCCATGATCACGCCATTTCCATTAGTATTTACTTTATTAAAAACATTAAAAAGGGCTCTATCCATATCCAAATTAGATCCCGGCGGTCTATAGCACACCCCAAGCACTATCCCAGGGGAGGCTCTACTAGTTATCTTCCCCAATGTAATTTTTGCCCAGACGGACTCTGTCTTATCCATTGCATCGCTTCTTATTTCTTTACATTCTGCCTCATCATTGATATACAATGCTACTCCACCACCTTTACCTTTGTTTCTGTCTTTCCTAAACAGCACATACCCTTCAATACCTGTAGTCCAGCCATGACTACTATTCCACCATGTTTCTGTTATCCCTATAATATCTGGTTTCACTTCCTGCACTAGTAGCTCTGGTTCCTCCATTTTGTTACCTAGACTCCTCGCATTGGTGTACAAACATCTTAATTTTTGCTGTTTGGCCTTGTTCACATTTTGTACCCTATTAGGCACAGTCATTCTACAGCCAGTATAACCTATTAGACTGGTATCCACACTGCCCTTCCTCCTTATATACATTCTCCTACCCACAGCTGTATCCTTTCTTACTTCGTTTTCTTCCCTCTCAATGCTAAAATCCAGCGTGGATGTTACCTGGACATCTCCCAACCATCTTCCGCAAATTCCTAGTTTAAAGCTCTCTTAATCAGTTGTGCCAGCCTCCATCCTAGAAGTCTATTTCCTTCCTTACTCAGATGAAGTCCATCCCAAGAGAACTGTCCTCTGTCCATGAATGCCTCCCAGTGTTGAAGGAGGATTGATGTGAGCTGTTTCACCAGGGTCGCTGAGAGCTCACCCATGGAAAGCAATTTTAAAAAGAAATACTGAAGTATTCTTTTGGATATATTTCAAGTGCTGCCCACTAGCTAAGTTTTGGAGCCTTGTTACAGTACAACAATGGAGTCAGTGTTTAAGAATGTGAAATAAACAGCTGCCTGTAATTGCAGTCTTTCAAAGTAGAAAGATCTTTAAGGGACAAATGATACAGACCTACAGGACTGGAATGAATGGCCCAGGAATTCCCATGAACATCCTTTCAAAGAGTTTCCATGAGAAAATACTTCCTCAGGAGGAGAGGCAGGCAGGAGAGGAAATTGCAGAGGAAAATGTTATAACCCCTCCATGGTGAGAGTTGATTTCTTCCCACCAACCTCAGTGCTGACATAGGTAAAAAGGTAAAGCTTATTGCTACTTGGAGAATTATGTCCTGCACGAATATCTACCATACTTGGTGGGGAGCATTTTACAGAATGGTGGTTATTAAGGCCCCACTCTTGTTCCCCTCTGACATGCTCGTGTCTTATCTGAAGATCCAGAACGCCATGGACTTGGGGCAGAGAGGCTTCCATTGAGCCAGGAGTGGGTGGAAGGCGGAGCATGTACAGAGCTGCTATGCCATCTTTTATACCTTTTAGTCCCATTCTGTTTTTGCTCCTCTCACGCTAGTGGAAGGGAAAAGAAGAATAAAGCATTAACTACCTGAACGCATCTCCCTATGCAATGTGTGCTCTCCAAAGCAAAAGCATAAGGTCCTTTTGTCTTGCTTCTCTGCCATGGCACAACTGAAGAACATATTATGAGTGGGATTTTCTAAAGCACTTGATCTAATTCTGCTCTCAGTGAAGTCAGTTTGGGTTGTATTATGAATACTTTTCAAATATCTTTATATCTATAGTTCTGTCTCTTGCTATCAGAGACGTAAGTATATTTAGCTACCTATGGAATATTTAATCCTCAGCAGTCTAATAGTTGTACATTCTTTTATTACATTTTGGCCTTTGAAAATCTTGATGTGCCTTTTTTAAAATTTCTTTTTTAAAGAACTTATTTTCACAAGATAGTGTTCCGTATCAGTCTGACACTGCCACCCCCTTCTATCCAATAAACCCCTACCAAAAAAAAAAAACCTAGTAGAAAGATGGACATGCAGAGTGAAAGCTAAAATTCTAGCTTTGCCTTGTTCCATGCTCTCCGTTACAGGTATAGTTTTAAATGACCAACTTGTCAAAAAAAAATCCTTTCTTGTGCTGCAAATTCTCCTAAAAGGCCTTAAGAGCTTCTGTGGAGCCATTATTGTTTCTTGTGTACAATAGTTCTGTAAAATACTGACCCAGGGCTATGCTTAATGGACTGAACTCTCTTAGCATGATTTGGGAATCAGCTTATTTTCCAGTGGAACTGGGAACCTTTCCCCTTAGCGCGCATGCACACACACACACACACACAGACACACACACACACACACACACACAATATTGCAGTGTGTTTACTTCTTTGCTTTGAAATGGTTTCATGTTGGAGCCAATTGTTTAAAAAAGCCAAAACACTCTGCACTGTGACACTATAACTACTGTGCAGTGAGGTTAAGAAAAATTAAATTTGTATTCAGATTAAAGGAGGTATGTGAGAGGGGACTGAACGACATATATAAAAACAAGGCCTCCAGAAAACAGTGAATGCCACAAAATTGTATGACACTCAAAAACAAGAGACAGGAACTTAATTAGAACCAAGAAAGCTCTTAAGTAAAAGCAGCTGCAGCAAGTTATAGACCAGAGGGCTGTTCTTTCTGCACAAATTCAGTAAAGTTCTTAATTTTGTATTTGGTTGATACATAGAAGGGCAAGGAATGCACTGAAATGTATTAGACAGAAAAGAATGGAAGATGATGTAGCAAGAGCCAGGAGAAATGTATTCTTTAACTGTCCAATTTTATTTTTATCATTGAAGATTCAGGATTTCTTAGGATATTAGTGTGTGTTGTTTTTTCAAACAAACAATGCACAATGAGCTTGTGGAACTTATTTTCACAAGATAGTGTTCCGTATCAGTCTGACGGTGCCACCCCCTTCTATCCAATAAACCCCTACCAAAAAAAAACCAAACAAAAACAGTGCCCCAATCCCAAACAGAGCTTTTACCCTATAAATTAAGAGATTAAAATCATGAGACTCCATGAAGCCACTTGGGACTTGGATATTGTTACTGATTTTACAAACAGGGCACTTAAATCCTATGCTGATGGGCAGCAGTATAAAACCCCAAGGGCTTGTCTCCACAAACAATTAAACTATGGCAAGCTGGGGTGTGAATCTATCTACCTTAGCCTGCCCTGGTCTAACTATTCGTGTGCACCCTGCTGATGCAGATTACGTTGGTTAATGTGCTTTGAGCTAGTTCTGTTTCAAAGAGAACTAGATCAAAGTGCTCTAACGAACTGTTAACGTGTGCCAGTGGGATGCACATGGACAGTTAGCCCATGACAGGCTATTGTGGGGTAGATTTACACCTCAGCGTGCCCTGTTCTAATTGTTCATGTATAGATGCGCTGAGATAGCTAGATATCATTGAGGGCAAGAGCTCAGAAAGACATAAACAAGGACTGGTTATGTATACGAATAGCAAGAACATCCAGAGTTACATTGGTGACAGACTGACATTGTCCTGAACAAACTTATGGAAGTAAGATAAACCTTATCAAATTAGGGCTAATAACTTCGGGGTACATTGTATTAAAAATGCAAGGTGTAGCATTGTATGTACCTTCTCTAGTAGGGAGGGGGATGCCAATGTTCTTCCTCTGTTATCAGCCCTTTAAATCCATACCCCCAGTCAGATATACATGTACTACTTCAAACTGGATTGCCCAGGGACCAAGAGACAAAGAATGCGCTTTCAGATAAATAGCCTGGTTTTAAAATGGCTTGGCCTTCTTCCTGACCCAGGAAATGGACAGGACCCCAGTCCTTGGAGCATCCCCAGCCCGTAGGTAGGGTTGGAAGGACTGGACCTACTGAGGCCTAATAAGACTAGGGGCTTGTTCAGAGCTGGAGCTGTGATGAACTTGTAACCACAAGGAATCCCCTTGGGTGGGGTTTGACGGACTGCTCCTGCCAGAATTCATGTTAGAGTTGGGGTTTGTAACCATGTGGCACCTACCTCTTGCCAGTGCCCCCTTCTGATCAGGTATGTCTGCAGTATTTAAACTGTCCTGGTATTGGATCATGCCCCCAGGGCTTCCCCCCAGCAGCACTGGTTTCACCGTCTTGATCCGTTTTGGTCCCAGCTCTCCAGCTGGATCTCTTAACAGTTCATTTCCCCTTCCAGAGTTTTATCACTGTCCGAGAGGAGGCCAGTTCCCCAGTAGCTGCCTATGGAGGGGACACAGGCCCAACCACTACTCCAGGTCGCAGCGTAGGGACCCTACAAATAGCAGCCACATGCCACCAAATCCCTTTAACTACACTGCTCTCAGTTTGCTGCGCCATTTCCCCACAGCCCCAACCTTCACCAAAGCTTCACCCTTACCTGAGGGCTCATGTAAATTCAGGCCCAGCAGCCAGCCAGGAGCTCTCCCTTGCTGCCCCACTCCCTGCCAGCCCTGAGCTGTCCGTGGTGCTGCAATTCAATTTGACCAGCCAGGAGCACCAGCTACATTTTTCTAGTTCCAGCAAGGTACCAACTTGTTGCTGGATCTCCAGGTCCTTTTACATGGCCCTACTGGGCTATGAATGGCTGCTCCCTGCAGCCTCTCTGATTGTCTGCTTCCCCTACAGCCCCTCTAGGTTGTTTGGAGGACTCCTCTATTGCTCCTTTCCTGGGGTAGGTGTGGCAGGATACTGAAGCCCTTCCAGCAAGGGGCTTAGTCCACCCCATCACAGGGAAGAACTTAGGCATGCTTATTAGCATGCATGCAGCTTCATTTTTCTTTTTAATATGTTTTCTCTGTAATGCTTTCTACCTTAAGAATAGTATAGACTTGCATAGGAATTGCTGTATGGTACTATGATGGGGTTTACAGACCCCACACTAAACCTGGACAAGGCATAGAACAGTATTGGGGAAAGGCTGCCCCACTCTTCTCCCCTTCCTCCCCCCACTGCTCAGCAGGTGCAGGGCATACTCCAGGTGGAAAGAGTTTTTAAAAGGGCATTGGCAGCTCAGGGGAGCAGACAGCAGGAGGTGCTAGTGTGAAAGAACCCCTCCAATGCTGTGTCCTTGTTCAAGAGAGTGCTCAGATGGTGAGCTCCCCCATTACATCTCTTATCTCTTACTATTGCCATATTAGCTTTTGGTGCCTTTCCTCTCCTGAGACTATGGAACTTAATGAGATCGTGGTCTTTATTACTTAATGGCTATTTTTGATTTATTTAGTAGCTTCTCTTCTTCTGTGTTCTGAACCTAGCTATTCCAAGCAGCAATCATTTAAGATATCAAGAAAACTGCTTCTTATCTGTCCCAGTGTGATATTTGATCAGTTTATGTGTGGGTAATTAAAGTCTCCGATTATTACCATTTTATTGGACTTCGTTGTCTCTTTGATCTCTCTGAAAGAAATGTCCTTTTCCTGGTCTGGAGGTTGAAAGCATAATCTTATCAATATATTTGTATGCTTATGACTGGGGATTTTAAAATGCAATTCTCTTGATGCAGAATTCTGGTGACACTAGATTATGTGGAATTTTTTAGGTATAGTACTACTCACTGCTTTTTCACCTAATCTTTCTTTCCTAAATATTTTATAGCCAGATGTTACATTATCCCATTGTTTTTCTTTGTCATTCCACTGTGTTTAATGCTTATTATGTCAAGGGACTCTTCCCTTGCAAGCATTCTAGTTCACCTGTTTTTGCTTTCAGAGTTCTTTCATGCAGACATATTGAACTAGATTCTGAGCTGATATAAATTGGCATAGCTCCACTGAAGCCAACGGAGCTACACCAGTTTACACCAGCTCAGGATCTGGCCCTTATAGTTTATATTTTTCCCATGTGCTTATTTTTATTTAAGTCCTTTGTCTGACATCTTGTTAATTTATCAGAATAAATCATGTATAATTAGGTCAAATTATACCTAACACAAGCATTACTTTGCATTTGTCAAAACTGAAATTCATTTGCTACCATGCTGCCAATTCACCTAACTTAATCAGACCTATCTAAAATTTCTTATAGTATGTTCTAGTTCTGGCTAACATAAATAACTGTGTAATCTGCAGATTTTGCCATCTCATAGAACACGCCATGACCTAAAACTCTGATAAATATACTGGATAACACAAGTCCTAATATAAAACTTGGAAGAGGCCAGTGTTACCCATTTTGCTATTTTGAAAAGTGACCATTCATGCCTACTCTGTTTTCTGTTTTAGCCAGTTTCCCATCCATGACAGTACTTTACCTCTCTGCTCATGACTATTCAGGGCCTGATCCCAAACCTGCTGCAGTCCGTGGGAGTCTTTCCATTGACGCCAGTGGGCTTTGGATCAGGCCCTATGTTTCCTTAATATCCTCTTTCTGGGAGATTTTGTCAAAGGTTTTTTGAAAGTCCTAATATTACATCACTCTCTTCTTTATCCCCTATCTTGTTGATACATCAAAAAGAATTACTGGAGAATAGAGAGTCACAATCTTTTACTCCATGGAAATATGATCACTGGGAACTCACAGCTAATGAAGTAGTCCCAGGGTTTGCGTTCTGCACTGCTTTGTGGCAGACACAAGGTTTGATTCCCAGTGGGGACTCTTTCTCTCCAGACCATTTACTTCTCCATATCTATATAGATTTGGATCTTTAAAAGGTAATCTTCACAATGTTTAATAATTGCCTCTTTATAAATTAAGTAGTGCGTTTTCAGTTAGTCAAACATTGCGCATAGGCAATTGGCCAAGAGCAAGACAACATCAATTACGTTTAAATACCAGCATAAGAGTCAACTATTTTTGCATTCCAACCAGACCTGGTAAAATACTAGTTCACTGCCTCTAGACTCACAGGAAAATTGTGTATCAAAACTTTAAACAAAGCATACATTGCATTAAATAAAGCATTCTCCTTTTACAGGGTTTTCCCTGTTGAGGCACAAAATTAAATAATACAGTGAAACAAGTGCAAGAGACTATCCTTTTTCAGCAGCCCCAAACTTTTGCTGTGTTTTATTGAGTGCAATTCTGCTCCACCTTTGGACACCACTTGCAACCAAAATGTGCTGGCCCCTTGACTAGTCACTGAAGACAGATTTTACTGTACTCTTAAGGATATTTACCTCTCTTTTTATTTAAAAACTCATTAAGAAATAACTGTTGATAAAATCAAGAAGTACAGTGAGAGGGGGAGAGTGAATTCATTTTATGTTGGTGGGAATTTACAGTACATAAGAACGGCCGTACTGGGTCAGATCAAAGGTCCATCTAGCCCAGTATCCTGTCTTCTGACAGTGGCCAATGCCAGGTGCCCCAGAGGGAATGAACAGAACAGGAAACCATCAAGTGATCCATTCCTTGTCACCCATTCCCAGCCTCTGGCAAACAGAGGCTAGGGACACCATCCCTGCCTATCCTAGCTAATAGCCATTGATGGACCTATCCTCCATGAATTTATCTAGTTCTTTTGTGAACCGCATTTTAAAATCCCAAATTATAAGCATACAAATATATTGATAGGATTATGCTTTCAACCTCCAGACCAGGAGATCAAAGAGACAACAAAGTCCAATAAAATGGTAATAATGGGAGATTTTAATTACCCACATATAAACCGATAAAATATCACACTGGGACAGATGAAGAAGCAGTGTCTTGGTATCCTAAATGATTGGTGCTTGGAATAGCTAGGTTCAGAACACAGAAGAGGAGAATCTACTAAATAAGTCAGAAATAGCCATTTAAGTAATAAAGACCATGATCTCATTAAGTTCAACAGTCTCAGGAGAGGAAAGGCATCAAAAGCTAATATGGCAACAGTAAACTTTGGATATGAGATGGGAGCTCACCATCTGAGCACTCCCTTGAACAAGGATACAGCATTGGAGGGGTTCTTTCACACTAGCACCTCCTGCTGTCTGCTCCCCTGAGCTGCCAATGCCCTTTTAAAAATATCTCTTTTTGGTGTATGCCCTGCACCTGCTGGGGGGCGGGGGAGGCAGCCTTTCCCCAACATTGAATAAAATGAAAGCTTTGGGAGGGGGCTTCTACAACAGCCATGCCGGACTCACCTAAAATAATTTGGATTAGAAAATGGCCTAGAAAGCTAATGACACTTTTCTGTTCATATTTTTATAGCCATAAGGCAGCTTCACTGGTCGCAGGGTGTTTCCCTATCAACAGGTAGTAGCGGGAGGCACACAGAAATGATAGGAGAGAGGCTATAGTTCTGCAGAATGCAAAGCACGGGAAGGAGGTGGAATCATGCTTCTCTGCACATGCTCACACTATGCACCAGAATGGGTCAAGGCAGAGTCCAGTGCTGCATGTGATGCACAAGCTGGGTACCATGGGCTGGTGCCACAGGGTTAGGATCAGGAGGAAAGCTACTTTGTTGGCTAGCTGGACCAGGATGCTTAGCAGGAAGCAGCACACCAATATGCTATCTCCCCAGCAGCTGACAGAACCCTGAATATACGGGTCACACCCTCTGACCCCCACTGGTGAGGAATCCAGCCGGAAGGTGGGGGCATGCGGCTGCAGGGAAAGGACAGTGTGCCTCCTCTCTGTGCCCCCTCCTCCTATGTGCTCAGTAATCTCAATCTACTTCAAATCCCTCCACAAATTCCCTTCCTTCAGAAGCTTTGCACCACTAATCTTATCTCTGCCACAATCTGCTCCCTCTGTGGTACCTGACCACCAACAAAAAGAAATGTTAAAGCTAAGAATTGTATGAAACAAAACAAATGTGATTTTGTTTTCCTAAAAAAAAAATACAAACAAACACCACACTCTTCCACGACCTTGATACCCTCCCCATTGTCTGCTGTTGTCTTTTCACCCCCATTTTCTACCCTCTGTGCACCACAGCCTCTTTTATTTGTTCACTCTCTTGAATTTAGAGTATAGGTCCTTAGTGCAGGGATCTTGTTATCTTTTATGTGTGAAAACTACCATGTACACCGGGGTGGGCAAATTTTTTGGCCCGAGGGCCATATCTGGGTATGGAAATTGTATGGCAGGCCATGAATGCTCACAAAATTGGGGGTTGGGGGGCATGAGGTCTCCAGCTGGGGGTGTGGGCTCTTGGGTGGGGCTGGGGATGAGGATTTGGGGCTGCAGGAGGGTGCTCTGGCCTGGGAACGAGGGGTTCAGAGGGCGGGGGAGGATCAAGACTGGAGCAGGGGGTTGGGGCACGGGAGGAGATTGGGGGGCAGGTTCTGGGTGGCGATTACCTCAAGCAGCTCCCAGAAACAGTGGCATGTCCCGTCTCTGGCTCCTATCCGGAGGCTCGGTCAGGTTGCTCTGTTCACTGCCCTGCAGGGGTGGCGCCTGCGGTTCCCGGCCAATGAGAGCTACGGGGGTGGCGCTTGGGGTGGGGGCAGCATGCTGAGCTCCCTGGCTGCCCCTATGTGTAGGAGCCGGAGAGGAGACATGCCGCTGCTTTCGGGAGCCATGTAGAGTGAGGCAAGACCCCGACCCTGCTCCCCGGCTGGAGAGCCGGAGCGGGCCAAGCCCCAGACCCTGCTTCCCGGTGGGAGTTCGAGGGCCGGATTAAAATGTCTGGAGGGCTGGATGTGGCTCCCAGGCCGTAGTTTGCCCACCTCTGACGTATGCACATATACTATACAATGGGTGCACTTAAAAAGGTCATTGTGGTTTTAGAAATATTACCAGTTATGGCATTTATTCTCTATATTTATAATGGAAGATCTTCAGATCTAGTGAATAATCTTAAGAGCAGGGAATAAATTCTTTGAAGTTGTTCCACCCTATAAATAATGACTAATAATAATCAACCACCCTATTTTAGGTTAAAAAAAGAGATATAGTTTGTATTAAAAAAGCACCCTTCTTATACTGAATCAGGAGATGTTATGCATTGTTTTTGGTAGTGCCTACAAAGAGCTAGTTGCTTTCTAAACATAAAAGAAAACCCATTCCCTGCTCTGGAAGGCTTACAAGATGAAAAAGAGCAATTCAGTCTGCTGTCCCTTGCTGTGTATATCTAACAGGATATTGTTTTCTACCGCTCATGGCAGATGATTTCCACTCCCAAGTGCCTTTCCCATGATAGGCTGGTTTCTGAGTAGTTTGGCTGGCCTTGTTCCTCTGTTTGGAATACTGGTCATCCTGGTGTGGAGTTAAAGGTCTACTTGTCAGAATGATCTAGTTCTGTTTAATCTTAAAATCTGCTTTCTCACATTTTGTCAAGACAGTGCCTGCTCTGAAGGAATTATAAATTACTGTTTTATTGTATTATGTTGATTTTCTGGTAAAAGCAGATGATGTGCCTGGTGCTGTACAAGACACACAGAGAGTTCTTGTCCCCAAAGAGTTCACAGTCTAAGGCTTTGGTCCAACATAGATTCATACATATGCTTAACCTTAGGACACAAACAGTCCCCGGTTTAGGGGGGCTGCTCACATGCTTAAAGTGAAGCAAATGCATAAGTCTCTGCACTACTGCAGGTAGATGCAGGATAAGACAAAATGCACTGGGCGGTGTGGAGGAAAGTGTTAACTTAGATGTATTGATTTAGTTATCTCTCTCTCTCTCTCTCTCTCTCTTTCTCATTTCGCTTCTATAAAAGATGGAGAAGGAATATGACTGACAGGTTAATAAGAACATAGGAACATAATGTGTATGGGCCTTGCAGAAGTGAAACTTCAGGAGAGATTTGAATGAGTGAAGAGTGATGGCCTGATGCTTTGGGATTGGGAAGTCATTCTGTGCATAGTGACCAACATAGAAGAATGTACAGAATTTTGCTGACATTTATCTAGGGAGTCTATATTGGTCCTGTACCTCCGTACATGACTAAAGAATCCTCTCATCATGTAGCCATTTTACAAACCTAATATATCTCTTCAGGCCCACATCTTCCATTAAAATGCTTCCTTACTGTTTTGAGCAGTGGATTGTATGGTTCCGAGACTCCCACTTGAAGGTGGTTGAAACTGGTGCGATGGACCAGTTTTGTCAAAATTGAAACATGTCGTGGGAATGTGTCAATTTAGATGAAATTTTAGATGGCGGGGGGGGGAAAATGGAAACAATTGTTTTGACTTTCTAATTGTGTTAATTTTGAAGCATTTTGTATTTATTATTTTGATTTGACTTTTTTATATTAAAATATTAATTTTTGTATACTATTTGTGTGTGTTTATTTTATATATATATAAATTTATTGTATTTTGAAATTATTAAAACAAACAAAATCAGAAAAAAATCTGTTTGGAAATTGAAATTTTCTGATTTTGTTTGTTGGCTTTGTTTTAAGTTTTGCAGAAAATTTCAAAATTCCATCTTTTTGTTCCAATGTGGATTGCAAAGACATTTCACAATGTCAGAATTTCCCATGGAATGGAAATTCTGGTTTCCAACCAGCTCTGCTCCCAGTGAGCTTCCTTTCCATAAATATGCAGGATATGGGTTCCCCAGATTTCCTCTCCATTAAGAAAGTGAGTCAAATAGTTTCCACTAATACAGCCTTGACGTCAGTGGAGTCTCACAGATGTCAGTAAGAGCAGAAACTGTCTCAGTGGATATTGATGTTCCTTTAGCCAGAAGGTGATATATAGGACAGAGAGGCAGCAGTAGGGGTTGCAGCTTTGTGTGTATTAAAAAAAAATCAGTTCTGGGAAAGAAGCGTACAAAGATTACGTGGGTGGTATGAGCCTATGAGGGCCACATGCCCTCAAATGTTGCTGCCTTAAAAACAAATGACTGTAGCATGTGAGTTTTGAGGCTGATATCACAGTATAGGAGAATGATAGTACTGTACTGTATGACTTCTGAGTTCTTATTAAAATGTAGATCCAACTATCTTTGCCATCAAGTGCAGTGCCAGCATTTCATTAGATATGCCATTTGTGGAAAGTTTTAAAACCATATATTTCACTAAGGGTTATGCATCCAGTGTTTCCTTGGTTTTCAAGCCATGCTCAGACATCTTTCAAAATGATGTGTAAATACTGATTTAGTGCCCTGCTTAAACATGCATCTCTAGTACAGACTCTACAGTATGTGTGCCTGTGTCAAATAGAGAATTAAATTCACAGCCGGAGTTCAGTATAATAATTGTCTTATTTATTGGGTGCTGGCTTCTTGCTGAAAACACTTTAAAGTGTGATACAGCTCTGGAAAGTGATTGTAAAAATGATGTGGTGGGGTTCCATGTTCATTTTCTCTACGTGATGGCCTGTTGTGTCTCATGATCTTCCTTGTTCTATTTACAAGTTAAATGATAGGGGTTTTTTTAATTGTTAGCCCATCACACTCAACCTGAGATCTGGTTTCAGAGTAGCAGCCGTGTTAGTCTGTATTCGCAAAAAGAAAAGGAGTACTTGTGGCACCTTAGAGACTAACAAATTTATTAGAGCATAAGCTTTCGTGAGCTACAGCTCACTTCATCGGATGCATTTGGTGGAAAAAACAGAGGAGAGATTTATATACACACACACAGAGAACATGAAACAATGGGTTTATCATACAACAGGTGTATGATAAACCCATTGTTTCATGTTCTCTGTGTGTGTGTATATAAATCTCGCCTCTGTTTTTTCCACCAAATGCATCCGATGAAGTGAGCTGTAGCTCACGAAAGCTTATGCTCTAATAAATTTGTTAGTCTCTAAGGTGCCACAAGTACTCCTTTTCTTTTTGCGAACCTGAGATCTGTAAACCAAGCTGGGCTCTTCTCTGCTTACATATCATCAGCAGTAATGAAGGTTCTCCAGGTAACTTTTGCTCTTGGTTAATCCAGTGAAATTCCATCGTGTACGATGGGGCAAGAGTGTAACTAAGTTTCAGTGGGGCTACACAGGTGAAATGGAGTTGTGATTTATCCCCATGGTTAGAGCATAGTTAACAATTATTTCCTGATGTGAAAGCAAACAAAATCCATCTCTCTCTCTATGCCAGAATTGTTAAACACCAGCAGGACAAAGAACAGGTAAAAAGTAGTAATAAATTGAAAGACATAAAAATATTTCTGAAAAGACACAAGGAACTGATCTGTTGAGTAATTTGTGTAGTCCCTTTTCAGAGTAGAGCCATGCTTTGGGGCAGATTCTCAGCAAAGAATGAGCCCCTATATCCCAGATCCAGTTGAGCACTGGGCCATAGTTTAGGTCTGCCTCAGGGCTGCTCTGTTAGTAGTCCAGAGGGTTGTTTTGGCATATGGGGATTGCCAAGATGTGGGGAAATCCCATCCACACTCTCTCTTTTCTGAACATATCTCTGATGCTAAGGCCCTGAAGGTTCAGGAGCTGCTATGGCATTTCTACACCACTGGACTCCTCCATCAGCCAGATCCATGGGGCTTAATTCTTCTTGGGCTCAACAGTCCAGCACAAAACAGACTTGACTTAAACCCTGGAATCATCATAATCATCATTTTCTTTTTTCAGTGCAAAAGTTTTGTAGTGCCACAGTTTGGAGCAGATTCCATCCATGTAAATTTTGAGCGGGCAGTTAGGCCTGTTGGGGATTTACCTGGATGGTTTCCATATACTACGTTATGCCACTGTTGTCTTGGACAGCCACATTCCACACACACAAAGAAACTTAAAGAGCAATAAAATAATTTAACCCTAGGCAAACAGTGAGATAAAATTGGGAGGGGAGAAACCAAGTCAGCTAGTCTGTGAAAGCACAGTAGTCTTGACCATCAGTGGTCTTTGAATGGCCGCCTTCTGTTGTTGGTACCCTCCACCAGTGTTGAGTGGAAGGAATATTGAACTACCTCCCTCCCAGCTCCTGGTACATTTGTGGGAGGGGGATTGTGAACAGAGCGATGCTTGCGGGCAGTTCTGCAGGGGCTGCAGAGGGAATCTAGCTTCTAGATGCTTTTCTTGATGCTCAACCAGATGCCTCAACGTGTCTGATTGGTGCTTCATAATCTACAGCATCTCATCCTGCATGGAATGCTCCTGCTCCTGGGATGCTCTCCTGCTCCCCATGTCTATGCCAAGTTTTTCAGATAATGAAATCCTCCAGGCTCTTAGCTCCATCTCAACTGTCCCAGAGGTGTTCATTATCTCACTGAACGTGTCATCACGCATCCTCTTTTTCCGCCTTCTAATCTGCAAAAGCCTCTCTCCCGGTGTGGAGGATGCGCTGAAGGATAAGCTTTCCACTGTAAGGCATGCAAAGAACAAGGCAACCATTGTCAGCATGTATCCTGGGTCTAGTGCAAGGTTGCTATATAAAAATACTCCCCTTATTACACTCAAGTGCAAGCCAGAACATACTCCGAATCCCTAGCTATTCAATGAAACAGTTCCAGCCATGGTGAGTATGGCCTCGCAGCAACATGTGATAAACCTGCATCAGGAGCACAGGTGGACAGTGCTCCCTCCCCGTAGCAACATGGACATTGCTTTGAGACAAGGGACGAGAATTAAGCCTTGCAAATTGCTGTCTTTGGCCCAGGCAACTCCCAGGGGGTGGGGTGGGGTGGGGAGATAGCAGCCACAAGAGAATACAGAAAGCCTATACACCCCTTTCCCTTAACGCTGCTGGCAGTAGTCACCCTGGACTTTCAGAATCTGAGGTCTATGCCAATCCCTGACAACCAAACCACTGGCATGTTAGGGAAAGCATGGTTGAGGGACCCAGAAGTTATCATGAGTGGTGGATCACATGCACTAGTATTTGTGGTATGAACACTTGTAGTGAAAACTTCCCCCATTTCCCCAAGGTGACCCGATGTGATATCAGTCTCCTGATGGTACCAGAGGCTGCAAGGGAGCAGATGCTGCAAGTGTCATGGTACAGACATGGTCCTTGTACTACTATGCTGTGTACCGCAATGATGCCAGCAGAGTTAATACTGGAGTGGTGTGGGAAAGTGTCCTCCTGTGGCAGAAGGAAGGCAGCCCTCCCCAGAAACCTGCACAGGATTGCAGACTACCTCCATGAAAGGTTCCTAGAGATCTCCGTGGAGGATTTGTGGGCCACCCCTGTGCACATAAATGGTCTTTTCTGGGGGACCACCCTCTGTGTAGCTGGAGCTGCCACTGGGAAGCAGATACCCACTGCGTCTCACTTTTTCTTCGGATTATGCATAAACTGTAAAAGTCTGTAACCCCTATAGTTTGATTGCAATTGCATACTTACCAGAGGTTCCTTCACCAGCATCATGCTCTGCTACCATGCTGTTCTGGGACTGGCTAGGCTCGGGGTTAAAAACAGCTCCTGGCTCTTGGGGACAATGGATCCACTGCTCACTTGTCTCCCATTCTCCTCCTCCTCCTTGTTGCTGCCTGAAGTGGCCTAGTACTCAGACTCCTCGGAGTGTCCACACAGTGTTTGGGGGTAGTGCTGGGGTTGCCGCTGAGAATCACATTGTAGAAGTGGCATGTCTGAGGTGCAGAACCAGAACAACTGTTCATCTCCCTTGTCTTCTGGTATGCCTGCCAAAGTTCTTTGATTTTCACGTGGCACTGCTGTGTTCTCCTGCTGTAGTCAGGGACGGTGGGTAATGGAGGCTGGGGGAGGCTAAGCCTCCCCAAACCTCTGCTAAAGCTCTTTGCCACAGCTCCAGGCCTGAGCCTTGGCAGGGCTCAGAGCTCTTATGGGCGACCTGGGCTCAGGGCTCAGTGCTGGCTGGGATTTGGGGCCCCTCCAGAGACTGCTCTGGGTGCTGGCGGTCTGGCAGGGCTGCTTAGGGCTGTGCTGGTAGGCAGGCTGGTGAGAGTGGCCGGGGGAAGAAGGGGCAGAGTGGAGGTGGGACCTCAGGTGGAAGGGGCTGGGCTTTGGGTGGAAGAGGTGAGGCAGGGAGCTAGCCTCCCCAAACAGGGGGGTACACGTGTCGCCCATGGCTGTAGACTTTCTCCTCTGTGCTCCGTGTGATCTTTTCATACATGTCTCTGTTGATTTGGCTGGATCAGAACTGTGCCTGCACAGACTCTTCTCCCCATGCACCAATAGGGTCCTCCACCTCCTTTGTAATCCAGGCTGGAGCGTTCGGGGCATTGAGTCACCATGATCAGCTGGGCTGGTGAGCTCTCCACACTGATCAAACAGGAAATGGGAATTCAATAGTTCCTGGTGATTTGACAGAGGAGGGGCTGTTTCCTGTGTACCTGCCTGCTGTGCAGCGGAGTTGAAAACTCCAAAGCGGTCACAGCAGAGCATTGTGGGACACCTCCTGGAAGCCTATTCAGTCGACTTACACAATGCTGCATCTACACTGCCCCTCTGTCAACCCATCAACATCAAATTGAGCGCTACATCTCTCCTGGAAGTGGAGTAATGAAGCCAACATTACAGATAAATTAGGCTGGCTGAAGGGATTGCTAGTGTAGATGCATACATTATTAGGTCAACATAAGGTGGCTTCTGTTGACCTAATTTTGTAGTGGAGACCAGGCCTTAGAACCCATGGGGCTGAAGAAGCCATGTTGGAAGCAGCCACAATAAAGCTGGAGTTTGTTAATTAATCTTGTGTCAGACTGAGGCCTTATATGGCAATGGATCCGACACAATGAAGCATAAAATACTAACCAGCCTTTTCACAAGAACTAAACTGTGTAGGAAAGGACATAGCAGAAAAGGCTCAGAGGTCAATGACTAGGATGATTACGGGCATGGAAAGAGGTGAAGAAGATTAATTTAAAAAATAAATAAAAGTGACTTCCATGCTGTGAGAAACTCTACAAAGCTGTGCAAGCCCCCCCCAAAAAATATTTTTTCAAGACATCGGTGTGAATGGTGATGTACAGTAAGATTTTGTTGAAGAGTGCTCAGTCAGTAGCATTTAAATGTAACTCTCATTTTTCTAAATGTGCAGTATTATAGGAATTTGGTATTCTTCACAAAGAGCATAGTGGTTGCAATACTGGATAAGATCATTAATCCGACCAGTCTGGTCTCCTGCATTCTGCAGAGTGTGACACACTGTGGCCCTCATACCTTTCTACTGTCTGTCTATACCAGGGGTCAGCAACCTATGGCATGTGTGCCAAAGATGGCACACGAGCCAATTTTTAATGGCACGCTGCTGTCTGCCGGGGACCCCAGCAGACAGTAGTGTGCCATTAAAAATCCTGCCCAGCTCGGCCTGCTCTTCTCTGCCCTCCTGCCCACCGCTCTCTCCTTGCAGGGCAGGCAAGCTCCCCCTGCCCCGCCTCTTCCCCCAGCGTGCTGGATTCCTGCCCTTCCTTCTTTCCCTCCCTCCTTCCCTCCCCAACTGATCAGCTGACGGCCCTTGCTACGGAGTGGGAGAGGGAAAAGCGGAGCCACAGTGTGCTCTCTGCTCTGGAGACCTTGGGGAAGGGAGTGGAATCGGCATATCCCCTCCAGCCCCCTGCCATGAGCCGCTCAGGGCAGGGGGCTGGGAGCACCCCTATGACCCCAGCCCACACACCCAGCCCTCTGCCCTGACCCCTGCATCCTCCCCACACACCTCCAGCCCCCTGCCCTGACTCCTGAACCCCCACGCATACCCAGCCCCCCCACACCCCTTGCCCTGACTCTTGCACCCCCCACCTCCACCCTGAGCATCAACCGGGAGCTCCTGCATACACACACTCCACATTCCCACCTGCACCCCTCTCACCAAATGGGAGCTGCCCAGGTAAGTGCTCCACACCCAAACCTCCTGCCCCAACCCTGAGCCCCCTCCCTCATTCTAGCTCCTGGCCAGACCCTGCACCCCAACCCCCCAGCCTGCTTCTTCACCCCCAGCCCTGTTCTCAGCACTCTGCCAGTCTACGCTGGGCTGGCGGTGTAAGATCAGCATTTTAATTTAATTTTAAATGAAGCTTCTTAAACATTTTGTTTACATACGACAATAGTTTAGTTATATAATATATAGACTTGTAGAGAGAGACTATCTAAAAAACATTAAAATGTATTATTGGCACACGAAACCTTAAATTAAAGTGAGTAAATGAAGACTCAGCATGCTACTTCCAAAAGGTTGCTGACCCCTGGTCTATACACTATGAAACGTGGAGGAGAAATTCTTTCCTGATGCATATAGATGTAAAACTTATGGCCTGAAGTATGAGTTTTGATGGGTCTTATTGCAGGGAGAAATTCTGTCCAGTGGCAAAGGAGGCATGGGAAACCCACAATGGAGAGGAAGTGTCCATGGTTGTAAGCTAGTAGGGGACAGAGAAGTTGAGCAGAGAGGGTCTGGGGCTTCACATGGAGAATGTGGATTTCAGCCTTAGCTTGCATAGCAACCAGTGTTATTGGAGATACTAGATGAAACTGAAGGCAATGGGGCCTTGACCCCAACCTGCTCAACTACTGCTGCCTGATCTACTACCCTGCTCTGAAGCAGTATGTGTAGGGCCTTATCAAATTCACAGCCATGAAAAATGCATCACAGATTGTGAAATCTGCCTCTCCCCCGGTGAAATCTGGTCTTTTGACCAGTTTTGTAAACTGCTTTTACCCTATACTATTCAGATTTCACGGGGGAGACCAGCATTTCTCAAATTGGGGCTCCTGACCCAAAAGGGAGTTGCAGGGGGGTCACAAGGTTATTTTAGGGGGGGTTCGGTATTGCCACCCTTACTTCTGGGCTGCCTTCAGAGCTGGGTGGCTGGAGAGCGGTGGTTATTGGCCAGGCACCCAGGTCTGAAGGCAGCGGCCCATCAGCAGCAGCGCAGAAGTAAGGGTGACAATACCACACCATACCACCCTTACTTCTGGGCTGCTGCTGGTGGTGGCTCTGCCTTCAGAGGTGAGACCCCAGCCGGCAGCTGCCACTTTCCAGCTGCCCAGCTCCGAATGCATTGCCGCCACCAGCAGCAGCGCAGAAGTAAGGGTAGCAGTAAGGGTAGCAGTACCACAACTCCCCCTACAATAACCTTGTGACACCCCCCCCATACACACACACAACACACGAAGGGCTAAGTCTCTTTCAGAAAGCATCCAGTAATTGTTATGTATCTTTCTGAAAACATCCTCAAACAATGAAACGCATGTGATACCTATCCGGCCACTTCTGCTTCCATCAACTTTCTCAGAAGTTTAACTGACAGAAGCTTAACTGAAGTTTCTCTTGTCAGTTAAACACCTTTATTAATCTGCAGTTTAAGAAATCTGGGTGTAATGCTGATTCTTCTAGCATCCTGTTATTTTTTATAACAGAGGCAAAATTAATATGGATCACCACTGTATCTGCTGCTTTCTTTTTTTTGTGATTTATTCCAACTTTTCTTCCAAAAAGCCTTGCCCTCAGTCCTCTCATTTAGAAAGCTGAAGGCCCAATATTTTGTGATAAACCCAGTGAGAGGTTTTGAATGTATACTCTGCTGATGGCTCTGTGCAAGTAAGAGAATATTTGTTACTTGTAGTGTTGTCACTTTAAGGCATTGATGGATCAGGTTGCAGATTCAGAGACACCAGTTGATGTCCTCAGGAAGATGGATGATATGAGAGGTTAATTAATGGCACATGCTTAATTTTAGATTTTGGAGGGGCACCGGCTGTACAAGTTGCAAGACAGGCTTATTGGAAGGGCAACACTGTTGAAACTAGAGGAGCCAGATTCCCTTTTGCTGGACCAGGCTTGCATATTGCATTTCCCTGTGCCAGCCTAGTTAATGGTGCTCTTGGGGTATTCACCCAAGAGGGAGTGATGTATTGGTTCCACCCTTGGCCTTTTATCTTTACAAAGAATTATAGGTGCCAAAGCATTCCCAGGACCAATGGTTCCTAAATGGCCAAGTTAACATTGGTTCCTTGAGATAAGGCTCCATTCTGCAAGGTGCTGAGCACTTTGACCCCAATCCAGGAAAACACTTAAGCACATGCTTAACTTTTGGTATGCAGATAGTTCCAGTGAAGTTGAAGCATATGCTTAAGTGCTTTTCTGCATTGGGCCCAGGGAGTTCAGCACTTTTGGGATGGAGCCCCATGGTGATCAAGAACTACTTATAATAATAATAATAACAATAATTAATTCCTAGCTCTTATATAGTGCTTTTAATCAGTAGATCTCAAACCAACTGACAAAGTAGATCGGTGCTGTTCTCTCCATTTGATAAATGGGGAGACATGGGCACAGAGGTGAAGTGCCTTGTTAAGGGCACCAGGCAGGCCAGTGGAAGAGCTGAGAATAGAGCCGAACTCTACTGAGTCACATGTTTATTCATGGAGTGAGTACCGCTGTCCCGCTGGGAGGAGCTAGCTACTTCATTGAGTTTGTTCAGTGGGACCCTGTTCCCTGACTGGAGTCCTTCGGGGCTACCAAAGTAGAAATAATTGAGAAATTAATTATTAATTCCTGTTCTCCATCCCATGTTGAAACGTTGTAAAATATAATGTGTTGGGTCACCCTGCGTGGATCCAGGAAGTGGGATTCCTTCACATGTGGATCTCCGCCTTTCAGCAGTGAAGGGGTGGGGAGAGGGGGAAGTGCCTCATTTGTGACTTCTTTGTCTTGTGAGGACTGAAGCTCTATGGACTACAGGGGATGGAGCCAGGTCAGGAGCGGGATGGGGAAGTTAAATGGAGCAGGAGAGGTGCTGCTGACACAAGATCTTTGCATAGTAATCCAGATAGGAGTTAATATTCCCTCCTTCTGGGTCTCCTCCCTGGCTGCTGTTCCAGAGTCCTTGGGACCCAGGGCCTTGATGGAACTAAACTACCAGAGGAAAGCGGGACAAGCTGAGACAGGGGCTATGCATATTGATAGCTCCTGTTAGCACCTTGTTCTTAGGATATTCCTGCTGCTCTGGAATTCAGTTGATTGAAGCAGGCAGGAAAGTGGTTTGACTTTTGTTTTGATCTCTCTCCACCGGCTGGTTGCAGGGTTATTCCATTAGATCTGGGCTAGTACAGAAAAATACCCAGGGAATCTATTTTTCAAACAGAAAAGGATTAATTTTCCGCCTGTTAAATCCATCCAGCCATGAACCTTTTCAGCTAAAACCATTCCTTGTAAAAGTCCCGTTGGTTTTGCATAGTTGTAATTAAGGCGTAATTTTTAAAATTTGTGCCAGAGGCAACAGGTACTTTCAAAAAACGTTCTCAGAATCTCAAAGAATTGTATGCGTCATGGTGTGCCATTCTTTAGACAGGACTAAGTGTTAAGGAAAACAGAGCTTGTTGAATTGCTAAATATACTGTCATTTACTCAATAACGGAGCAGGAAAGTGAGTTCCTTGATTCTCTGTATTTACACAAGAAACCTCCAGAAAATATGTATGCAATTATAATGAGTTCAGGGGAGGATTAATGGGATGAGACAGTAGTTTACTGGTATTTAATGACAGGTTTCAGAGTAGCAGCCGTGTTAGTCTGTATTCGCAAAAAGAAAAGGAGTACTTGTGGCACCTTAGAGACTAACAAATTTATTTGAGCATAAGCTTTCGTGAGCTACAGCTCACTTCTTCGGATGCATTCAGTGGAAAATGCAGTGGGGAGATTTATATACACAGAGAACATGAAACAATGAGTCTTACCATACACACTGTAAGGAGAGTGATCACTTAAGATGAGCTATTACCAGCAGGAGAGTGGGGGGGAAGGGAGAGGGGAAAGAAAACCTTTGGTAGTGATAATCAAGGTGGGCCATTTCCAGCAGTTGACAAGAACATCTGAGGAACAGTGGGGGGTGGGGGGGAAATAATATGGGGAAATAGTTTTACTTTGTGTAATGACCCATCCACTCCCAGACTCTATTCAAGCCTAAGTTAATTGTATTCAGTTTGTAAATTAATTCCAATTCAGCAGTCTCTCGCTGGAGTCTGTTTTTGAAGTTTTTTTGTTGAAGAATAGCCACTGTTAGATCTGTAATCGAGTGACCAGAGAGATTGAAGTGTTCTCCGACTGGTTTTTGCATGTTATAATTCTTGATGTCTGATTTGTGTGCATTTATTCTTTTACGTAGAGACTGTCCAGTTTGACCAATGTACATGGCAGAGGGGCATTGCTGGCACATGATGGCCTATATCACATTGGTAGATGCGCAGGTGAAGGAGCCTCTGATAGTGTGGCTGATGTGATTAGGCCCTATGATGGTATCCCCTGAATAGATATGTGGACACAGTTGGCAACAGGCTTTGTTGCAAGGATAGGTTCCTGGGTTAGTGGTTCTGTTGTGTGGTGTGTGGTTGCTGGTGAGCATTTGCTTCAGGTTGGGGGGCTGTCTGTAAGCAAGGACTGGCCTGTCTCCCAAGATCTGTAAGAGTGATGGGTCGTCCTTCAGGATAGGTTGTAGGTATTTAATGTATTGTTTCTCGTCAGTTTGCTGATTTTGTAAAATGTTAACTGGCTTGACTGAAAAGCCATTGAGTAACAGGTGCAATTTATGCTGATGCATCTCTTAAGCTGTGTTGCTACATGTTGCCACATATCTTTATAGGTTATCAAGGAAAGAAAAACATCCAAAAACAACAGTTTTCTCTTAACTGTATTATGAACATTTTGAGAATATATAGACTAAGTTTGCCCTCTACTGGATTGCACAGTTACATCACTGACATTATGACCAGTTAGAGAAAAGGGACAATAGTTTAGAATACACAGGCATTGCTTCCTAAGGATTTGCTCGCCTTTAGTATCACCTGTGCGGCCAACAGGACAAACTGGTCCTTGGATTTAGAAAAGCATGGTGTTCATCTGAAAAATGACCACATACAAAATTAGTGTCCTACAGTATTCCTTTGTATAGTCTCGAGGCCAGTTTATATACCAGCACACAGCATTTTGGCAGAGTTAGGGGCATCCATGTATTCAAATACAGAGGTGTTTTTAAGTGTGGGTGGGGCAAAATGGTTATAGAACCATGACAAGGAATTGTGTTGCAACCTACCAAAATTCTGTAACCATTTTGTCACTTCCTCATGGCCAACAAAAGGACTTTTATTTAGTACATTGATGGCCTTAACAGTGCCAGGAGACCATTCGCTAGCAAGGTTAGACTCATAGGGCCAGATGGGCCCTGAAATAAAATCTGAGCATCTTTTAAACTTTTTTTAAACCATGTTATAGCTTTCATTCCTTTATGGAAATGGTGTGGTATTTGTTATTTTAACATTCTGTAGGGGCTTGAATGGGGGAAATTATTATAAAAGAACTCTGAATAAATTTGAGGAAACATCCAACCACTTCACATAACAGGTTTCAGAGTAGCAGCTGTGTTAGTCTGTATTCGCAAAAAGAAAAGGAGTACTTGTGGCACCTTAGAGACTAACAAATTTATTTGAACATAAGCTTTTGTGAGCTACAGCTCACTTCATCGGATGCATTCACTTCACATGATTCCTCTTAAAGAGATACTTTCATGGTAGTGAGACCTAAACATTGACTTACTCTGATTCTGGAGCCTACTTAACAATTTCATTATAATAAAAGACTGGAAAGAGCAGGAGATGTGGGGGAAAAATACAACCACCCATTCCACCACTCAGCAAAACAGCTGATTTCCTATGCCATTTGCTGCTGAAACTGTATGTGGGGAGAGAGGGGAGGAATCGGGGTAAGGGAGAAAGTTAGGGAATTTTGCCTTGCTCTGGTTCTCCAATGTATAGCTGTGATCTTGTTGAAATCTCAACAGCATAATCAACTGCAGCAGGAACTTTTAGATTGTTGCATTTCTCCTAATGATGGAAGCAGGAACAAATGGTGTCAATTTCATGCAACAGCTGCAGTTGGTTGAATAATATTTGTGAGTAGTTTATTTGACAAATAATTGTTCAGGAATAAAATTTGTCATTATTCAGCTCACTCTAAAAATTATTTTCTAATTTGATATTTTTAATGCAAGTCAAAAAAACTATAAAAGGGAACAAATTTTGCCTTCAGTTACTCATGTCACCTCAGGTTTATGGGGTCACACAGATGTAACCAAGGGAGAATTTTGCTCTCTAATGAACAGTTAGTTGTGTGGGGCCAGATCCTCAGCTGCTCTATTGATTTCAGTGAAGGTATGCTGACTTACACCAGTTGAGGAGCTGCATCATTTTTCATGTCCGTTTTGGTTTATAGAGGAAATTTTTCCTCCTTGGGATTGAAAAAAGGACTTGTAATGCACATTTACTGGTCTCATCCCACCATTTCAAACTGGTTCATCACTGTGTGATTTCAGAAAGTGCTGTTTTACTACTGGTATATACATTATTTCAGAATGTTCTATTTTCTCTCGAATAGTACTGTTCGGGGGCTTATTCCTTCACCCACTTTACTTCCATAGTCCTTCTCGCATGAACAGAGAGCAACAAAACCCGAAGTCCAAAGGTGCAAACAATTCGATGTTTATTGGGGTGAACTTCCAGCAAGCATGATTCCAGTTTCCTTCCTTAGTGTCCCCCTTCCCAGCTCTGACACCACAGAGCTTTACACCTATGTCCCTGTTCCCATTCCTGCCCTTAGCCAAACATGATTCCAATTTCCCCACCCCCATTCCCTGTTCCCATTCCCCCACCCACCCACTTCCTGATTGACTGCAGACTACATAGTAAAACTTGAGTTCTGCTTAGCTATACCTTAACCAATCATTTTACTGAAATTTAACTAACCAATCCTAACATATTGTAACATGATTATTTAGCCAATTATATGCTACCACCTTATTTAGTTTACACCCAGCAAAATTAATTATACAGCAGACAGAAACAATCACAGAACCAGACAGAGATTATATAGACAAACAATGGGGAAATGGGGATTACAGTGATAGAACAGGTTTCAGAGTAGCAGCCGCGTTAGTCTGTATTCACAAAAAGAGGAAGATATATGCCATCATGTGCCAGCAATGCCCCTCTGCCATGTACATTGGTCAAACTGGACAGTCTCTACGTAAAAGAATGAATGGACACAAATCAGACGTCAAGAATTATAACATTCAAAAACCAGTTGGAGAACACTTCAATCTCTCTGGTCACTCGATCACAGACCTAAGAGTGGCTATACTTCAACAAAAAAGCTTCAAAAACAGACTCCAACGAGAGACTGCTGAATTGGAATTAATTTGCAAACTGGATACAATTAACTTAGGCTTGAATAGAGACTGGGAATGGATGAGTCATTACACAAAGTAAAACTATTTCCCCATGGTATTTCTCCCTCCCACCCCACCCCCCACTGTTCCTCTGATATTCTTGTTAACTGGTGGAATTAGCCTACCTGCTTGTCACCATGAAAGGTTTTCCTCCTTCCCCCCCCCTGCTGTTGGTGATGGCTTATCTTAAGTGATCACTCTCCTTACAGTGTGTATGATAAACCCATTGTTTCATGTTCTCTGTGTGTGTGTGTATATAAATCTCTCCTCTGTTTTTTCCACCAAATGCATCCGATGAAGTGAGCTGTAGCTCATGAAAGCTTATGCTCTAATAAATTTGTTAGTCTCTAAGGTGCCACAAGTACTCCTTTTCTTTTCACAAAAAGAGGGAGTACTTGTGGCACCTTAGAGACTAACAAATTTATTTGAACATAAGCTTTCGTGAGCTACAGCTCACTTCATTGGATGCAACAAACACAGGAATGAAGATTTCACATCCCAGCTATGCATAAGTGAGTTCTTGCCAGACAGGATGCTATCAAACTAAGTTTCCTTTTACATCTTCTAGGCACTTCCCTTTCTCTGGAGGTGATCAGCATTAGTGAGCTGTAGCTCACGAAAGCTTATGCTCAAATAAATTTGTTAGTCTCTAAGGTGCCACAAGTACTCCTTTTCTTTTTTGCGAATACAGACTAACATGGCTGCTACTCTGAAACCTATTATCAGGACAGGATTGTATTCCTAACAGCCCAATAGCACCTTATTTCAATGTGAGGAGGTGACTGGTCGCTTCCCAGCTTATGGCTGCCTCTGTTGCTTAGCCAGAGGCTTTAGCCTAAGCACAGGACCTCAGACTGTCACAGTAAGAGAAGGCCCTTACACCGGCAGACAGTGATTTTGATTCTTTCTTTTATACCTCTATAACTAGCTAAGTGATAAGAATACACCTAAATTCTTAAGAGTATAGACATTTACAGACAGGCCTGAATATCTATATCCTAACAAGTACTGGCTGGAAAAAAATCATGTATATTCCATCTATAGTCTGTATTATGGCCTGGAAATTCAGAAGGAAGTGAGATCTTAGGGCAGGGACCTTTAGGTCTTTGTTTTGTTTTGTGTGTGTGTACAGCCCCCTACCACAATGGTGCCGTGGTCCATGGCTGGGACTCTTAGGCAATACAAATAGTCAGTGATGTAAATGATAATTAAAGAGTCAGGTTCCTATCATTTTATTCATGGAGTCACTTCTGAAGTCCTTCTTGAGAGCATCTACAAAGGAAAAACATGGACCCTTAATTTCCCTGGGCTGATAGCCACACTGAGAACTGTAGTGTTGACAGGACTCTTATATCTTTTACCCCCATGTCATGTCCTTCCAGTGCAGTGGAGACCTGTGTGTCTGAATTCTCAAAGTGCAGACAAACCTATTCAGGCAAAACACCAATTGCCCTGGGATAAAAGAATGCCAGAGGGTCATGAGGAAGGGCTCTGGAGGCCAGAGCCAGTGCCTAGGCACAGGGTGGATGGTGTTGGTTTCCTACAGATCATCTGGGTATATCTTACTAAATCATTGCCGTGCCATTGCAGGGGCCTGGACATTACAGTTAAGCACTGGAACAAATCACTTACAGAGGCTGTGGAATCTTTGTCACTGGAGGTTTTTAAGAGCAGGTTATACAAATGTCTGTCAGTGATAGTCTAGATAATACTTAGTCCCCTTAGTGCAGGGGACAGGACTAGATGACCTATCAAGGTCCCTGCCACTCCTACAAGTCTATGATTCTGAGATTGGTGGCACAGGTGCAGACTTTTATTTTTCCTAGTGGGTGATCCACCCGCCCTCTGCCCCCTCCCTTTAGGCCCTACCCTCACTCTGCCTCTCCCCGCCCTTGCTCTGCTCCTCCCCCCAAGGCCCACCACTGCCACTTGCTGCTCTCTGCCCTCCCCTGAGCGCCTTCCACCAGCCACTCAACAGCTGATTGGGGGCCTCTCCCAATAGCTGTGGCTGGTGGGTGCTGAGCATCCCCTATTTTTTGTTGGTGTTTGAGCCCTGGAGCATCCACAGAATTGGCACCTGTGATTGGTGGCACTTCAGCACCACCTGTTCTCTCCCTGTGGAACACAATATTTAGTCTCCTGATGGCTGTTGTACTTTGGTGTAATTCTGGTCGTTGGGCTTCACATGGAGGTGGCTGGGTGCTGCTGAGTGGCCTATGATATATAAGAGGTCAGACTAGAGGATGTAGTGGTCTCTTCCAGCCTTGAATTTTGAGATCCCCAAGAATCTGGGGAAGCCTTATCTGTGAGGAGGGAAGAGCAAAAGCTGCTATTCTGGCAGGGTGATCTGGGGTGGATCTTCACAGAGCTTGTCTTTTCCAGAGCACTGTCTGGCAGGATCTATTGGAAGAGGGTTTATGAGTCCAACAGTGCAGAACTCAGAGGAAGCCATAAGAATCTATGACAGTAACTGTAAAACAGCTTTGTTGCACAAAAAAAGATTAAAAGTCACAGATTAAAAGTCTCGTACCTCCAGCTGCTTTGAGGCTAGGCTCCATTAAGAAATAGGAAGTCTTTCCTTTCCACTAGTATAAAGTTCCTGTCTCCTGCCATCTGAGGCTATGAGAAAACCAGCTTTAAAGCCATGATATTTTCATGTATACAAAACCTGATACAGGCCCAGAACTGAATACTGCCACTTCTGGGCCTCAGGGGTAAATTTGAAGGTGGGGTGAGGACTTGAGAATTCTTCATTTTGGACTAAGAAAACAAACATTTCTCTGGCAAGATGACTTTTTTTACGGAGGCTCTTTGTAACTTCTCAGTGCTTTGGAAGTTAGAGTAAGTCCCAGGGGAGATGAATTCGCGAGCAGAGGGCAGGTAAGTTGGTCAAAGGCACAGGATAAATAAAATGTCCTATATGGCTCCATAGTTTATCACGGGGATATCCAAACTAGAGGATAATATGGCTGCTTGTTATATAGGAAAAGGCCTGCTTCTTCAGGTAGGGCTTGGATTTTTAATCAATGAAAGGTGTGCCACTGTCTGTAACAAGGCCATCTGGAACTCCCCAATGTGCAAACACACATGCTTGATCATTTTCTAACATTCAGGATAGTAATGCCTGATAAACGTTTAGTTTCTGAGTATCTGTAAACTTCTGCTTTTGTTCCTGTAATTCACTGTTCCTATTCGAGTGAGGTCCCTATGGGTGCTCCAGCAGCGCCTGGAATCTTCACCAGCAGTGCCTATCGGACAGCACATGCGCACTCCCCTCTCTCTTGTGCTGTGTGAGGAATGTATTTTTAGCGCTGTGGGGTCCATCCTCCCCCAATTATTTCTCTACCACCTTTGAGCTGGGATGGAATTCTCTAGCAAAACCCGCTTCTCCTATTTCCTCATAGATAGTGCCTTACCTGTTTAGTGTAGTTAGAAAGAGAAAGAAGAGAAAATACTATCTCAATAAATAAATTTTTATTTCAACTTTATCTTTACAGTTCTTCTCATAGCTTAGGTTTCGTTTATGCTACTTCCTGCCCTTCCTGACTGGGAAGCCTTTTCTCTTCACACTTATGCTTGGCTCTCCCAGGTTTAAGAGGTTCATTTTGTGCGAGACCACCTTCTCGATAATGGATGGCCACCTGCAGTGTATCCGCACGTCCCTCAAAAGTGTTCCCACTGACTGGGCTTTAAACCCAGAGCCTGGAAGGACAGGGACATTAGATTGAAACTTCTTTTCATGGAGAATCACTACATCCAGCATTGGACCTGGGCCCAGATAGGCCCTCATGCTCTGCCAGGTCGTTGGCTGACCCCCAACTCTCCATACCCTGAGAAGAGAAAGTCATCCTGTGATCATGTGGATGACAAGAAACTGGCTTCCTCTTCCTCACACTGTGAGACACAGCCTGCTAGAACACCGTTCCTGGCTAGGTCAGTGGCTTCAACCTAATTCAACAGGGGACATGGCTCCAGGGCTCACCTCTGGTACTGGCTCTAAGAAAAGGTCTAAAGACCCTCTCTGGGCAGACCTTCAGCCCTTGGCACCATTTCCCAGCTCTGGGGACCGAGGTGGCCCACTTGCAAGAGCCATGGCACCGAAGCCATTTCTGGCACCGATGAAGCCATCAGCACTGGCCAAGTCACCGGCACCGACCAAATCATCAACACTGAAATCTTCGGCACCGGGCAAGTCTTTGGCACTGATTAAGTCTCTGGCGCTATCTTCTGCAATTTCGTGGACATATACCCTCTCTTTGGCACTGTGCGTTACAATGGCACCGATGATGCTCCTTCCCTCTCCACAAGACTTCTGATACCCTAAAGTCCTGCGAGTCTCTGGCACTCCTGAGTCTCTGCTTCCTCAATGGGACCTCTTCCCTCTCTGGACTCACAACATTCCTCCCTCTCTCTGATGAGTACCACACCTCCCTTCCCCAGTGAGGAAGAGGAAGAAGAGGAGGAGGAGAGGGAGGAGGGCTCCATTGTTCCCTTGACTACTGGACAAATTGTATTGGCTTATTCTCACTATATGCAGACTACGTCTAGCCCCAATCCTGGCAGGGACTACCGTGGATGCAGCCACATGTGCCACTCCAACCAAATTTGCCCATATTGGGACCCTTGGACCATGTTCAGGGCACAATTTGGGAACCCTCCCAGAGAACAAAGAAGGAGACCTACATCTCTCGCTTCTCCATGCCCTCAGGAAGTCAAACCGCCACCGGCATCAACTGAGGAGGAAGAACAGGAAGAGGAGCCTCCCCCAACTTTACATTTTTTCTCCCCCTCACCTGTTGAGGGGATTATGCCTCAGCCCTCTACATCTGCCGATGACTTCAGGCACGTTCAAGATCTAGTCCATAGGATTGCAGACTCCCTACAGATCCCATTGGAGGAAGTCAAAGGCCAGAAGCATAAACTGATGGATATCCTCCATCCATCGTCTTCCTCAGAGATCACCCTATTGATCAATGAGGCCCTTCTCAAACCCATGACGGTTCTGTGGCAGACCTGGCTTCCATCCTTCTAACCTGAAAACACATCAACAGAAAATATTATGTTCTGGTGAAGGATGCTGAATTTTTATTTTTGCACCTCCCTCCAAATTCTTTGGTGGTCAATGTGGTTTAGGAGAAAGGCCATTAGTATCAATCTTGACCTAGTCATCCAGACAAAGATTGGAAATGCTTGGACTTATTTGGGTGCAAGACATACTCTTCAGCCATGCTCCAATTTAGGATTTCAAATTATGAAGCTCTTGTGGCCAAGTATAATTATCCAAACTATACCAAATTGGAGGAACTCTGCCATGATCTACCAGAGACCAAAAAGGAGTAATTACCCTTCTACTTCAACAGAATTAAACCCTTCCAGAAATCGCCATGATTATTCTTCTCCACCACCGAAAGATCCAGAGGCACTGCTATATCTAAACAATGCCTCTCTAATGGATGTTGCAGTGTATACATTTATCTTACAAACTCCACAAAAGACAACCTCCTACCTCAGTCAGAACACATTCCACATGATCATTATCTACCTCGATTGCCTTTCTTAATGGTGTCCCCATTGATGACATTTGTAAGGCTGCCACAGGGGCATCGACAGACACTTTGCCTGGCACTACCGTTTTATGCACGATACCACAACGAACACTCTCCTTGGACATTCTGTCCTATCCTCGACAGTACATGTCACTCTGAAGCCCCGGGCACTGCTTTATGGTCACCTACTGTGGAACACCCATAGGGACATCACTTGAAGAAGAAGAGAGAGTTACTCATTCTTTGCAATAACTGAGGTTCTTTGAGATGTGTCCCCCTATTGATGCTCCACTACCTGCCCTCCTCCTCTCTTCTTCAGAGCTGAAAACAGTCTGCAGCAGAGAAGGAACTGGGGTCGGTTGGACCGCACAGCGCTATATATACGTCCCACACACAGTTTGCGAGAGGGGAGGAGGTGTGCATGTGCAGTCTGCCTGGCACTGCTGATGAAGATCTCCAGTCCCAGGTGCAGCGGGCGCTGCCTCACCTAGAGGAGCACCCATAGGGCCACACATCTTGAAGAGCTTCAATTACTGCACAGGGAGAGTAACCCTCTCTTCTCAGTCCCTGGTCTCTTCTGGGGTTTCCTTGGAGGCTAAGCAATTACTAGTGGTTTCTTAGGCTGGATAAACTCTGACTCCAAGGAGAATTGGGTGTACAACCAAGGGTGCAAGTTGGTTCTGAGCACTAAAATCAGCAGGTGTAACTCTGACTATATGCTGGGGATAGATCTGTCAAATTAGGGGCTTTCTATTTAAAGAACAAACAAACAAAATCTTTGAGTATTTTTTGCATATCAGAGTAAAGCTGCACCAGGGGTCAGATTAAGGTCTTTTCACATTTGATTTCCTAAAACACCAGATTTCAGCTCCATCTCCTAGGATAACCAAGGATCTCTTGGCATGTAGTTGTTCTGCATGAGCACAGTTGAATGTGGAGTACCATTTGATGTGGATCCCTGCTCAGTACAAATTCTCTGTGGCAGTGTGAATGGTCTATGGGAGCAGGGTACAAAGAGAACAGAAGCTAGCTTTGGGACTGCTGGTGCATGGATCCTTTCATCCTCCCTCACCCAAATGGGAGGGGCCTGTAAAGCAAGGCAGAGGTGCTATTGGGCTGAAATAATCTCTCTGTTCTGAGAAAGAGACCTTCCCCTAGCTCACGAGTCACCTGCCAAGTGCCTGGTCCAGCTACTCTTTGGCCATACACAGGGCTCTGGATTTGACCCTCCATGTATGCAGCTCTGTAAACATGCCTACAGGTATGTTCTTGTTCTGTAATCTCGGCTCCCTTTTGCAAATTGTGTCTTTGATTTTATGCAAATTTCCTCTTAACATAACTGGGAATTCAGATGCACAATATGCAGCTGCCATTAGGAGTTCAGTAATATGGATCTAAGAGCAGGATTTTGCGCATAATAAAGTAATTTTTTGGTATAAAATATATTGATTGTGGTGCATATCCTGAACATTGATAACCTGCTCCACAGGTGTGCACAGCCCGAAAGGCAACAGACCCTGTGCTGTTTCACTTCATGGGAAGGAGGAGGCAGGTATGGAGAGCTCACACAGGGATCTCTAACTACCTGGACCTCCAGCAAATACCTGTGAAATCATTTTGTAGCTACTGTACGGCTACAATAGACCTAAAATTGGAGTACCATGCACAGAGGAGTTCCACTGGTACTCTGCATCCTGGAGGAGAGGAGATTGTAAGGAAAACTTGAAAAACTTTTACTGGGACTATGTTTTGTGTCCTTCCACCTGTAAAGCCAAGTTGCCCTAGCACCACAAGTGCTCCAACCACTGGATCGTCCTTCCTGTGTGCTACACAGATCTCCTACTGTAATATATTTTAAAAACCTGTGTACATTACCCAATAGTTTTCCTGTGCATAAAAACTTCACAGTATATTGGTTCCTTTTTTAAAGATAGAAGCAAATTCTGTGTCCCATCAGCAAGCTGTTCTTATCCCCCTTCTCGTGGAACAATGATGAAGAGCTGAGATATAACAGACCTTAAACTTCTCACTGCTCTAGGACTGAATTTTGCCCCTCCCCCTTTCCCCCTCTCACCGTGGATCACAGGCCATTGTAACTTTATGGGGGTTCAGGGAATTAGACATGTGGGATAAAGGAAAGAAAATTGTTGTGGTCGTTTGATTGTTTTAAATGGATGTTTGAAACTGCTCAAAGGTTTGGAAATGCAAATATACCGGAGGAGCTGGAGTAATGGGTTGAGTGCAGGCCAAGTTGTCAAAGGATCATAATGTAATTTCTCATAAGACTGTCATTAATCACATAGCTTTGCAATTTATCGTATTAATATATAGTATATCATATATCATAGTGATATATCTAATCTCAAGAGAGGATGGTTAAATTAAAGGAGGGGTATTGGCGGTCAGGGTTATTCTTATGTTCTTTGGCTAGTCCTTTATGTATAATGATTATGCAACCCTGTGGCAGAGGGGTTGTGTTTTGCCATGTTTGTACTGTGTACAATGCCCAACCTAATAGGCACAGAGGATCCCGATGGGGTCTCTGAGCACTACTATAATACCAGTAATATTGTAAATACTAATACAATCACTTTTAAGCATTTAAATTTAAGATGATTATCTGAGTGTGGCTTTGGACTCCCATGCATCCCAGGGGATCAGTGAAGAATGGAGATGAGTCCCAAAGCCTTTTCCATGGGGAGCAAACAGCCCTTGATGAGACAATATGGGGGGATTTCTATAAAGGGATTCCCTCAAATTCCCTTCCTAGTGAAACCCTTACCATGTTGTTCTGTTCCCCTGCCCTTCTCCCCCACCTCCTGGAGGGGATGATCTGGGCCAGTGGATATAAGTAGGAGCAGTATTAAGTGGTATGTAAATTCCCCATGTGCCCCTGACAATGCACTTAATTCATGACTTAGAACCCCTCCGCTGTTCCAGGCTGTGGACAAAAGTCCACTAGGGCCCAGGCAGAGACACTCAAATTCATTCACTTGCACACAAGCTTGGCTTTGAATTCAGTTCTTGAGATATCACAGGCTAATGTATTGCCCTTCTCTGCAAGCTGTAGTTCTCTGTTTTGACTTTTGGAAAAACAGTAGCTGTAATATTGAAATGAATTCACAGGCATTATACAGAGAGGAAAATGAATTTCTCTTGCATTCCATCATATTTGCTCTCATCTAATTTATTCACCACACATATGCATAAATCCACAAAGAAGCTGGAGTCAGCTGAAAACAGAATGGAAGATGTAAAGCATGCTAAGAACGATATTGTGGGGGGCAAGAGTGCAGAATTGGATAGCAGTAACCTCTGCCCTAATAAGATGCTTTTCACATTATCCTGTGCAGGAGGGGAAGGGGGAATTGTTATAATGTCTGAGCAATAGCTTTTCATTACAGCTGGCTAAAGAACACATTCATCCCTCTTACAACAAAGTGCCCCCATAAAATCATATTATGTTAAACTTTATATTTCTGCAGAAATTTAAGAGGAAATGTGTAATGACTGTGATTGCCAAATCCTGCTCTCAGATTGGAGCAGTATGAATGGAAATGCAAACCAGATTTGGTCCAGTATTGTATGATTGTTTCAGAAATTATTATTTCACTTTTTTTCTGTTAAAACATTTAAACAATTTAAGTTAATGGGGGAGGAGGTATTAGGCAAGAGGAGAAAAGTTTTTGTATTTGTGTGGGATTGAATGGAGATGGGCAAAAAAAAAATCTTGTGGTTTACTCAGATTATTATTTTTTTTAATTTAACTGTAGGTGGAAAAAGTTTATTTTTCCATTTTTATTTCTTTTTTCAAATAAATATCCCCATTAGCTAAATTTTTCCATGTGTTTTATAAACCAGCTATAATTTCTTTTGTGAATCAGATTATTTTAAATTATCTAAATAGCAAAATGTAGAGGGGCTTTTGATGGGGTGTACCAGACATTTGCTGCTCCCTGCTGGAGGCCCTGTCACTTTGGTGCACCCACTCTAAGAGGGTGCCCTGCTGGAAGGGAAGAACATCAAGTTCAGACCCACAGTGACTGCCTGGAGAGGCCTCCCATGATCAGCTACAGGCAGAACCAGTCTGAGTCGGTCCTCTGGCAACTAGAAGGGTCAGGAACAGGCAGAGGCCAATCAGAGTCCAGCAGACCACATAAGAAGGGCTGGCTTCTTCTAGTAGGGGCCGCTTTAGGGTGAAGCCAGGACAGTGAAGGATGGCTCTCCCAGCCCTAACCCAAGTAAGCTGGCCCCGGTCAGGGGCCTAACCTTGGCAGTATTTGCCTTGAACCTCTGTGGAGGACTAGTGTTTATGTTCTGGACTTCAACGCCCAGGTGGCTATTTTGAGTTCAGCATTAATTTGTGTTCTGTAAAAACCCAAGGTGAGCTTGCTCCATGGGGTACTTGGCTCAGGTGAGCCCTTGACAGGATCTTGTTCTCATTTACACTCAGTTATATTTATATTCACTTTAAGGCTTCTTTCCATGGCTAGAACAGGGCTTTATTGTAAATGAGAATCAGACCCATGTAGTACAATGCAGTTCTGAGTGCAGAATAGATTAATAGTGTGAATTGAATCCTAAATTCAAGTAAGGTTTGAGGTTAACAGTGTTACCAACCTAAAAAAATCAAAAATCATTAGTCATACCCCCGTCAAGAGATCTAAAATAATGACTCAGACTCTAAAAAGCCTTGATTGTCCCCCAAAATTATAAAATTTAAACAATTAAATCATGTTTTCTAGTCTGTGTTTTGACCTTTTAACCCTCCTCTATTCCTCTACCAATGTTTGAGAGAGAATTTGAGATTGAAAAGTCAACCTTTAATTCACACACAAAATACATACCTCTCCCTGGCTGTTCAGATGGACACTCTGCTTACCCTCTCCTTCCCCCCCCATGACGGGGGAACTACCATCCATTTTTTGTTATTGTCTTGACTCAGTAACAACACCTCTCTGCCCCCTGCTGCTACCTGGGTCCCAGCACCACAACTTCCTCAACTCCCTACTCCTCTGCCTCCTGCTGGGACTCCCTCCCTGCTGCAGGCTCAGTGGCAGGCCAGGTCTCTGTCCTCATCCCTCAGGCTCTCCCCAGTCCTGAAAATCATGGGATTGGAGGAGCTTTTCAAGCCATCACAACTCCTCCTGCAGGCATCAAAATCCCATGACTCGCAATCAGTTTGTGAGAATTGGCAACACTGTCTTCCCCTGGCTGCTCAGAGGGGACTCCCCTGATCTGCCACGACCACCAGGTTGGAGGAGCTGCCATTCAATCCCTCCATCTTCTACCCTATCACTATCCTCCTGGCCCCTGCAGCCCATTCCTCTACACCCCTAAATCTACCTCCTGTCCCCCCCAGGACATTGTTGTCCCCATCAACCTATCACAATGTCAGTGATGTGTCCTCTCTTTGCCTGAACCATAAAAAGGCAGCCTGTGGGCACAAGCTTCAATCCATTAAAACAGTGGAAGGTGATAAGCCAACTTTATTAACGGCAACCTCACTTCCACAGACAGACAGGCACCATCTCCCTGTAGCCTATCTTGTTGGCTGCAGCCCCATTGACAGTAGTAGGAGATGGTGGCCATTTTGAACAAGTGAAAATTCATGAGTTGGGGCTTCTCATCATGTTTTCATGTTACAGTTTAAACCTCCCTCCCTCCCAAAAAATCATGATGAAATCACACTAGTTGGCAATACAGGGCTAATGTTTGGTATTAACATGCCAGTTACATAGGGTTGCCAGGCATCTGTGTTTTGACCAGAACAGCCAGTCTAAAAGGGACCCTGGCGGCTCCGGTTGGCACTGCCGACCGGGCTGTTAAAAGTCCAGTCAGCAGCGCAGTTGGGGCCTGGGGCTAAGGCAGGCTCCCTGTCTGCCCTAGCTCTGCACAACTCTCAGAAGCGGCTGCCAGGTCCCTGCAGCTTCTAGACACATGGGTGACCAGGGAGGGTCCACTCACTGCTTTGCCCCGAGGGACGGCTCAACAGCTCCCATTGGCCGGGAACCACGGCCAATGGGAGCTGTGGTGGTGGAGTCTGTCGGCGCAAGGGCAGCACGTGGAGCCTCCCTGGTCTAGGTAAGTGCTGCTGGGATACTGCACCCCAAACCCTCTCCTGCACTCCAACTCACTGCCTCAGCCCAGAGTCCCCTCCCGGAGCCATCACCCCTCCCACCCCAAACCCCTGCCCCAGCCTCCTCCTGCACCCCAAACCCCTCATCCCCAGCCCCACCCCAGAGCAGACCCCCAGCCAGAGGCCTCACCCACTCCTGCACCTCAACCCCCTTCCCCAGTCTGGAGCCCCTTACTTCACTCTAAACCCTTCATCCCCAGCTCAGAGTCCACACCCCCAGCTGGAGCCTGCACCCCCTCTTGCACTCTGAACCCTCGGCCCCAGCCCAGAGCACCCTCCTGCACCCTCAACCCCTGGGTTCTCAAAGTGGTTTTTGCACTTGGGTGGTGGCAGCATCTACCCATCCAAGATCATAGAAAAGCTATAACCTTTATATCGGGGAGTTTAATATAAGCCTGGAGTGGCCAGTATTAATTTTTAGAATCCTTCCAGACCCCAACTTCTGCACTCAAAGTGCCAGAGTGGGGAATCAGCCTTGACAACGTTTTGTATCTGTTGCTAATTCATTCTAGAAACCAGCTATTCTACATTTTGTATGACTTTTTAAAAAATAAGTTAGGTTGGTTCACTTCGTACAGTTATTCTTAAGAGCAATTAGCTTCCCTGGTGTAAATATGCAACTGCTATTTACATAAGTCACTTTTTATTTTTGTTTGTGAGGAATTAGGATCTGATTTTTCAGTTGTCTGTGGAACTCCAACTGAAGTCAATTGGAGCTCAGAGTGCTCAGGAAATCAGATCCTTAGTGTAGGACTAAACAGATATTTTTTTGACCAAATTGTTTTTCAATGAAAAATTGGGGGTGTTGACTGACTTAAATTTTTCATTAAAAGTGCATGCTTTCCACAGGAAATTTTTGGTGGTTTTTTTTAATGAAAAAATCAACATATTTTTTGGTAAAAACTGAAATAGTTCCATTTAGAAGTATAACTAAGATGCTTCATGGCAGTTGTAGTTCATTTGCTTCATGTTTCCATTCTCTTCTATAGTCCAAGCTCTTCTGTCAGACTACATCTCCCATAGTGCACCCTGACTACAGATTCTCATGATGAACCACCTCCCCTCTCTTACAGGAACGATTGTGGTACATCATAGAAAATGTAATCCAGCTAAGGGGACAGGCCTATAGAAGAGAATGCAAACATGAGGTACCCAAACTATGACTCCCAGGAGGCAAAGTGGCTGCATTTACAAATCAAAATATTTCTATAGAAGAATTTTAGATGAAAATTGATGTTTTATTTTTGTTGAAATTTTCTGTGGGGTAACAAAACCACAGTTCTTGACCAGCTCCACCTTTGCACCTTGTTCTAAATAAATAATAAACTTAACAAATTCTAAATTCTACAATTTTGCATGCTGGTATTTAATAAATGTGGGTTTGTTTTTCAGATATGATAGGAGAAAATGAAGGTGCTTTGCTGTGGCTGAGTTAATTTAGATGCACTGTGTAATTAGAATTATGAGCCCGGCAGGCTGTGTTGTAACTGTTATTGTTAATGTAGTAATGCAGTTAAGTTACATTTACAAGTTTGCCACACACAAGCTTATATAAGCAACAAATGTCCAAAACATCCCATGAGTTCTACTCTTCTCAGTAAAACAATTTGAACAAATTAGACTGGAAATCCAAAATAAAATAATTCAGACAAAACCCACAGAACTGACAAAGCACATCCAAAACACACACCATTCAATCAGTCTGCTTTTTATTACATCCCAGTCCCTGTTCTTCATTTGTCTATTGTTAGTGTAATTTGAATGCTCTTCAGGCCAGTTATTCTGAGCTCAGGGCAGCTTGGGGCAAAGGTGGCTGTGCAACATCTTTGTCGTCTGTTGGATTCTGGGAATGGCCACAGGCCAATTTGGTCCTTTGCTTAAATTACAGTAGCTCAAAGGCTGCTCTATGCTAGTGGTTCTCCGCCAGGGGTACACATACCTCCGGGGTATGCAGAGGTCTTCCAGGGGGAACTCGGCTCTTCTAGATCAGAGTTTCTCAACGGGGGGTGGGGTGTCATAAATATAAAGGGAAAGGTAAACACCTTTAAAATCCCTCCTGGCCAGAGGAAAAATCCTTTCACCTGTAAAGGGTTAAGAAGCTAGGATAACCTTGCTGGCACCTGACCACAATGACCAATGAGGAGACAAGATACTTTCAAAGCTGGAGGGAGGGAGAAACAAGGGGTCTGTCTGTCTGTGTGATGCTTTTGCCGAGGACAGAACAGGAATGGAGTCTTAGAACTTAGTAAGTAATCTAGTTAGATATGTGTTAGATTATGATTTCTTTAAGTGGCTGAGAAATTAGACTGTGCTGAATAGAATGAATATTCTTGTCTTTGTGTCTTTCTTGTAACTTAAGGTTTTGCCTAGAGGGATTCTCTGTGTTTTGAATCTAATTACCCAGTAAGGTATTTACCATCCTGATTTTACAGAGGTGATTCTTTTTACCTTTTTCTTATATTAAAATTCTTCTTGTAAGAAATTGAATGCTTTTTTCATTGTTCTTAAGCTCCAAGGGTTTGGGTCTGTGGTGACCTATGCAAATTAGTGGAGATTTTTATCAAGCCTTCCCCAGGCAGGAGGGTGCAAGGTTTTGGTGAGGATTTTGGGGGGGAAAGACGTTTCCAAACAACGTTTTCTCAAAAATAAACCCAGACGTTTGGTGGTGGCAGTGGAAGTCCAAGGGCAAAAGGTAAAATAGTTTGTACCTTGGGGAAGTTTTAACCTAAGCTGGTAAAAGTAGGCTTAGGAGGTTTTCATGCAGGTCGCCACATCTGTACCCTAGAGTTCAGAGTGGGGAAGGAACCTTGACAAGGGGGTTGCAAGTGCAGGGCTGGTATAAGGGCAATTGCCTGGGGCCCCACACCTCAGGGGGCCCCACGAAGCTAGGTTATATGCTTCAGCCCCAGGTGTCAGGGCTTGGGCTTTAGCTCCAGCTTCAGACAAGGCTCACAAGTGAAAAACAGACTCAAGTATCGCACTGAAATGTAAGTACAATATTTATATTCCAATCAATATATATTATAATTATATGGCAAAAATGAGAGAGTAAGCAATTTTTCAGTAATAGTGTACTGAGACATTTTTGTATTTTTAGAGTCTGATTTTGTAAGCAACTAGTTTTAAGTGAGGTGAAACTTGGGGTACGCAAGACATAGACTCCTGAAAGGGGTACAGTAGTCTGGAAAGGTTGAGAACCATTGTTCTATGCTGTGCTTGCCTGCCCACAGCTTCAAGGAGGTGTATCCGAAATTGAGAATAGCCAGAGCATAGCCGTGCCCCCTTTCCCTCCATTGATCCCTGACATGCTCCCTTACATTAAAGAAGGGGTGGCTTGGGCCTTTGTAAATCCACACTACCCAGAGATCTCTCTGTGTAGGGGAATTCCCAGGTAGCTGATTAAGCTAGTTCTCCTCCTGCTATGCCCCAGAAGAGTAACATTAAGCAGGAGGAGCAGGGCTCAGAATACCTGTCTGTAAAACACCTAGACAAGTGGTAGAATGAGTAATAAATTAACAAATTAGAGAGGGAGAGAGTGTCTCTTTGTAAAGATTGTAAGATATGTGAACAGCCAAGTTAGATCATGGTGTTCAAATGGCTAATTTAAACAAGAGTCACAGCTAGTTCCAGCTCACCTCACACAGGGGAGTACTGTCAGTGAATTTGCCAAATACCGTTGCAGTCAATGGAATTTCTTGCATGAGTAAGGCAAGCAGGATTTGATTCATAGTTTGGAATCCATATCTCTATCATATCAATCCGTACCTTTTTGAGATAATAGCACTTCCCTCCCTCACAGAGGTCTCTGTGAGGATAAATACATTAAAGACTGTGAAGTAGTTGGACACTAACATGATCGGGGCCGTATAAGTATGTAGATATAGAGAAAGAGGGTCATGATAACCCATATGTTGTCTGATGGGACCACCTAGAGGGTTGGAAACCTGTTATAACATTCTCTCTCTGCTATAGTCATGTCACTTGTTTCAATTATGCTTTTTTTTTTAACTTAACTCTTTACCCGTATTCAAATTATTGTGCCCAGATATCACTTCCACTGAATTTAAAAAATAAAGGGAGAAAATGTAATTAAGTGTAAATCCAAAAGACACAGAATTTAATGAAAACACAATCCCATGCAAGATTAACCCTCATTCTCTGAGCCCAGTACTGGCAGGTATAGTGCCTAATCTTTCATCTAATTAATTTTGTTAAAACTTCCATTGATTTCCTTGGGAGCAGCATTGGGCCCATAATTGTCACACTGCATAGAATCTGAACATGCCCAAGGAGATCAGATCTTAATTCATACCTCCCAAAAGTATGTGGGTGTTCAGATCCAGGGATTTAAGTTTGTGTCCATCACTAACTGACATTAGAAAAAGGAAATATTCTGCTGCTGTTTGTATTATAGAGCAGAGGCTAGGGCCCTATAGGCACTGTAAAAACACATGGTAAAAGATAGTCCCTCACTCAGAGTTTATAGTTTACTGGAAATAAGGGATCGAGAGATGGAGGGGAAGCAGAGAGGTAAAGTGATTTGCCCGAAGTCTTGTAGCAGGTTCATGTTAGAGCAGGGAATAGGACCTAGGTATCATAGTCCCAGGCCAGGAGACTATCCACTGGACCATGCTAATGCTGATCTTCTCCCACTGAAGTTAATGGAAGTTCTGCCATTAAATTCCATGGGATGGAAGTAGGCACAACTGTACTAGGTGCATGTAGGTAAACTGCATCTCTTATGTTCCAAAACTTGGAGTTGCATTGATTTCAATTGCATTTAAAATTGAAGCAAAAAAAAAAAAATAAGGTGGAAGATAAGGTGGAAACAAGAGACAGCCCAGCAGCAAAAGGATTTAGCATTGTACACAAAGGTGTAAAAGGAATTTAAAATTCTTTAGTTCCAAATGCATTAACTAGCTTTATGTCAACTTGGACATGTATAAAATGTAATACAATTCAGTTTAGCCTTATTTTGTTGAAACATTTTTGTCAGGTGCAAGGTGGTTCTGGCTGATTCAGATAATTAGTAGTGATTTAATTATCCAAATCTAGAATTTTTTTTGTCAAAACACAAGCCTTGCCTGATTTGAAATTAGAATGTTCTAAGTGTAAGGCAGACACTAGGTCTTCTAGGATAGAGAGTCTGGCTAAAAGTTAATGGGAATTGGCAAACGTTAATTTATCTTCCTGAAGAAGCCTATATAATTTCACAAACCATTTTTTTTATGGTTCTCAGTATATGTATACGGCTACAGTGTTCAAATGGTAATTTTTTTTTCAGCTTATATTAAGATCAACACATCAGATGTGCCACAAGCCATGTAACTAGCACATGTATCAAAATAAGTCTTCATGCACAGGGTCAAATTCTCTACTCATGTAAACTCAGTTTCAGTTTACATAGTACAGTGGTGCCACTTTATACTAGCAGGGAATTTGTTCCACAGTGTTATTATATATTTAAAGTAAAGTTTTAGGGTTAGATTCTGTACCATATAATTAAATGACAAAACACTTCAGCAGAGCCAGAGTGTTTGGCATAGTCATGGCAATATGTTAGATTCTACATCAATGTTTGTCAAGCTAGTAATGGTAGAAGTGATTTGTTTCCAGCTTGGCAGGAATTGCTACCATGATTGAACATTTGAATGAAAAGGGACTTCAATGTGTTTTGCTTTTCCAACTTAGTTGTCATCAGATAATTTCAACTGTCAGACCAGTACTGGAATTGAAATGTTTTAACATAGAACATTTACTGTAACAAACTTTCACATGTTTAAAACAAAATATTTTAATATTTTATTTCAATTACTAATAAAAATTCCTAACAATTTTATTTTTAGCATGTTATATTTTGAATATAGTGAATGTTTTCATGTTATTCATTGTGTGTTTTATAATTTTGATTTTTCTAAGGCCCCTATCTACACTAGGAGAAGACATCTGATAATATAGGGTTCTTTAATTTAGCAGACAAAGGCATAACAAGATCCATTGGCTGGTAGTTGAAATTAGCAAAGTTAAACTTGAAATAAAATGAACATTTTTAAAAGTAAGAGTACTTAACTGTTGGAACAGATTACCAAATGATATGGCTAATTTCCATTACTTGGAATCTTCTGTGTCAAGACTGCATGTCTTTTTAAAGAATATACAGATCAACCACAAATTGTTGGACTAGGTGCAGGAATCACTGGCTGAAATGCTATGGTCTGTGTTATGCAGGAGGTCAGACTAGCTGATCATAATGGCCCCTTCTGTATTTAAAATCTATTAATCTATCAGCAAGAATTGTAAGTGAGCTTCCATATGTTATGGAAACTCAGTGATCTGGCTTCCACGGCAGAGCCAGAGGAAAATGTAACTAAGGACAGGTCTACGCTAGAAAATTAAGTCATCTTAACTACGTTGCTCAGGGATATGAAAAATTCACACCCCTGAGTGGCGTAGTTAAGACTACCTAATCCCAAGTGTAGATGGTACTAGGGCAATGGAAGAATTCTTCTGTTGACCAAGCTACTGCCTCTTGGGGAGGTGAATTACCTTTGTTGATGGGAGAATCCTTCCTGTCAAAGTAGGTAGTGTCTACACTGACCTGCTACAGTGGCACAGCTGCAGCAGTGCCATTGTAGCAGTTCAAATGTAGACAAGCCCCAAGATCATCAAGTACTTTCAACAGCAAGCTACTCAAAAGGTGATTATTTTTAGATTACTGTTTTCCTGTATCCCTTCTAATCCCCCACTCCCCGCACCTTGCAATGGATCCTGATTCCCAAGAGTCCTAGAACCATCCTAGGGTTCTCAAATTTTTATATAAAGTGGACCATATTTTCATACAGAAATGATTTCATAGACACCTCTTCTCCCATTCATCATCACATCATGGATCTGTGGCAACTTCAGCAAGTTCATGCATGGAAGAGTAACATTTGGAAAATATTCCATATTTTTTTTAGCTTTTTTCATGGAGTTTAGCAGCTGGAAACATGGAGAAAAAATCAGCACAATGTGAGCATAACCCACATGTTTGTACTACTACAGTTGATATTGTTTTGTTTCAGTCTAAAGAGGATAGAAAAGCGGTGGTGAGGAAATACAGATTTTTATTGAATTTTCTTTGCTTCTGCACTTGTGGAGAGCAAGGCAGTATGCTTAGGTTGAAGGGCCCAGGAGCTTCTAGAGGTAGGGTGACCAGATAGAAAGTGCGAAAAATTGGGATCGGGTGGGGAATAATAGGCACCTGTATAAGAAAAAGCCCTGAATATCGGGACTGTCCCTATAAAATTGGGACAGGGTGGGGGATAATAGGCACCTGTATAAGAAAAAGCCCTGAATATCGGGACTGCCCCTATAAAATTGGGACATCTGGTTACCCTATCTACGGGAGGGGGGGTGTGGTAGTTGCGGGTCATGCTCAATGTCTGTCTCTGAAGCTGTGCAGAGGGTTCCCATTAAGGGAAAAGAGTCTAGTAGGTTCCACACATCCACCATCTAAGAGCTGGGTCAATTGATGCTCAGTGGGGAAAAGGTTATAAATAAGGGGAGGGGTTTTTTGCACATTTCATTTCTTTTATTTATTTATTGAGAATAAAAATCCAACTACAGGAAGCTCTAACCCAGCTTGCCCCACCCATCCGAGTGGCATGGCATCCCCCCAGGGTCCTAGCCTCTCCAATCCATCTTCCCCTCCCTGCCATATTATACAAGACATATTTATATAAATATAGCCCCCACATACAGTCCAGCACTGGGTGCCATGTCACTGCGGGGGGGAGAGGAGTCTGACATTCTTGGGAGGCAAAGTAGGGAGCAGGGGCTGTGTCCTGGCAGGTAATGCGGCAGATGGGGAGGTAGCTCCAGCTGGTGCAGTTGGACACAGCCCTTTGGACTCAGTGTTTGAGCAACACAGGACCGAGATCTGTTTGCTGTGAGTGCAGCATCCCAGAGCCTGTGCTATTTTGGATCCAGACTGCACATTCCCTGTCTCACAGGAAGCTGAGGAGATGCCGACTATTGATACTAGGACTGGAATTGCTGCTAGCTATGAGGATCTTTGGGCTGCCTTTGCCAAGGAAATTGAGGAGTCTGGAGGGGAACTTTGGGGCTGCCATTCTTCTCTGGCTTTGAAGAATCCGAGTGACACACATGCACTGCACTTTTGATGCCACACTGCAGAGACTGAGAAGTCATCTCTGTAAGAAGATTGGAGTGGAGGGGCAGAGGATTCTTGCGTAACAGCAACCAAGTGAGGAAATCTGCGTGGGGAACACCAGGTGAATTAGTGGGTAATAGTTGTTTAAGAAAATTTTCAAATACTGGTTACAGGCAGAGGATTGTGTGTGTGTGTGTGTGAGAGAGAAAGAATACTTAAAAAATTCTTGTTTTTTCTCTCTCTGTGTTTAACTATGTGTTTATACTTTCCTTTTAAAGTCCTGGAAAGACTGAGCTTTGGAATGTGCTTTAGCAGAGAAGTAAACTGAGATACAGGAAAAAGTGGAGTGTGTTAGAGTTCTATATAATGTGACCTCAGCACCCCGCAACCCATGGCAAGAGCAGATCACCAGCAAGTGCTTCATAGGCCACAGTGTGAGAACCTCACTCCTAATCTGCTTTTGTGGGCGTTATCTGTTATTTACTAATTTCAATCAGATCTGAACTGCAGTCACCTCAGTTCCAATCTCAAAAGCTGTGCATAAAGTGCCTTTTCAACCTTCCTTGTACCCTCTCCTGCAAACCAAAACTGATGTGAGGGCAAAGGTTTATATTTTCAAACAGGTGCGAAGTAAGAGATGTGGGTGAAGTCTCTCAAACAATTTCAGATCACATCTAGCAATTCCTGTGTTGTCTAAAACCCAGACATCAAAGCACAGGCATGTACATTTAATGGTTGAATAGAGTCAATAAGTGAAATTGAAAGGCTTTCAGGTTCCTCACAGATTTTCAAGAAAAACTTTGAAGAATGAGAAATACGCTGTCCGGGTACTCCCTTAAGGAAGTACTTCCTCAAACAGACCATCAGTGTTAACATCAGTAACCCTTTTCCAGTGCAGTAACTTTTCAGCTCTTATACAGTAAATTTTCATAGCATTTTAGCTAGCTAAGTAATGCCTCTCATTGAATGAAATAGCTCCTGTGTTTTATGAGAAGCACATTTTAATAAAGTTGGAAAGATGAGAAATGAAGGGAGAGGCTAAAAAAAAAGAAAACAGTTGGAGAATGAGGGGAAGGAGTCATTGAATGCTAACAATATTGCAGCTAATATGCCTATAACTTGGTGTGATAAGATACAATAAGATAAAATAATCAACATTCAGAAGACGTCTTTCTAAGACATATTGCCATTAAAAAGTCAAAATTTTTGACCTAGTGATATCTGGGTTAACACAAGTGTTGTTTTTTTTTATATTCTAACTATGAGGGATAGCCCACTGTGCAGTAGCTGCTGGCAAACGTTGACTTCTTAATAGCAACCACTGTGCAATCAGTTCTAGTATTCTCGAGGCAGCAAGGAGTCCCAGATGTCAATGAAATACTTTTATTTAACAATTACATCAATATAATGGATTAAACCAGATTAACTGTCTGAGTCAGAAAATATTTAAACCTCGTCTCGCTGCATGTCTCCTTCTATTCTACACCTTACCTCTGAACTTCCTGTTACAAGTTCTTCTTGCCCTCTAATTTCCTGTTAGATACATGTGGCGTCCACAAGATGGCACTGTACCACATCAGCCAATACTGTGAAGAGTTTATCCATTCCTGGTCAGAAGCACAATAATGTAGCAGCTGCATGCAAATCATCACCAAACATGATAATCCACTTGTGAGCCCCAGCTAAAAAGATCTCCAGAATTCCAAAGTCCTTCAGGTCATCTGAGTTTTCATGTTCAGTGGTAGTTGAATTGGAGCTCAGTCAGTGGAACCTCTGTCCCCTTTTCACATGAGGAACAATGCTATCTGTCTTTCTCTCCTTTTATATCAGATCTTAAAGCATTGAAATGAAAGATGAGAGGTGCTGCTCTTCATTTAGATACTTATGTGCTTTGCTGAACAGGAGTAGACTTAAGCCTGTGCGTAAGGTCTTTACAGTACTAGGCCCTTAGTCAGTTGATGCTCTGCTTCATACTGCCTGGTTATTCATGACTTAATATCTCTCTGCATAATAGCATTTTTTCCTCTTTGTTGCTGTCTGGTAAGGTACAGAAGTAGGTCCCAGTGGGGCCTTTTATTATACATTTTTAGATATGGGTCTATGCTGCAAGATTTTGGCCCAAATCAAAGCTTAGAGGTATTTGGATCTAGGATTATTTTGTGTTTTGATATGGCCTGTTACAAACATGGGGCAAGCTGAAAGGTTCAGAAATTAGGTCTTTGATTCTAAAACCTTCCAAACAGTGAGGGTGTTCCAATCCATGGTTTTGGCTTGGGTACAGTTCTAATACATACCCAGTTGACTTTACAGATGTGATGGCTTTCATTGTTAGACTCTAGCACTCTGTTTAGTCAATCACTTCTACTGCAGTAGAACCTCGGAGTTACGAACACCTTAGGAATGGAGGCTGTTTGTAACTGTGAAATGTTCATAACTGAATACAACTGAACGTTGACTTTATAAAGCTTTGAAACTTTACTATGCAGAACAAAAATGGTGCTTTCCCTTTATATTTTTAGTAGCTTATGTTTAACACAGTACTGTACTGTAATTGCTTTTTCTTTTCATCTCTGCTGCTGCCTGATTGCGTATGTACGGTTCCAAATGAGGTGTATGGTTCACTGGTCTGTTCATAACTCAGATGTTCAGAAGTCTGAGGTTCTATTCTACTGTTATTTCACTTCATGCCTCTAATACATTGTGATTACTTATCAAAACTCTGGATTTTTTTATACATCAGTCTTGCTATCTATTAGCCAGTTCCTAAGGGATCTTACCATGCTCTGCAATGGGGCCTCTGCAACTTGCAAATTAATTGGCTAAGTTTAGGTCATTGTTAAGTATTTTCTATAGCTCTGTTAATCCTATCAATGTTTGTGTTATATATCAGTTTGCAGGAAATGGAAGTTCTACTTGTTTTTCTGTGATGAATAAGCAATTTTATTTTCCTCTGAAAAATATGTGAGAATATTGTGGTATAGTTCCCCTAGGATACCAATCCCACACCTATTGCAATCAATGACAAAACTTTCTTTGACTTCAACAGAAGTAGGTTGGGGTTGTAGATGCATAGTCTGAGAACCATTTTAGCTAAGCCATGCTACAAATTGACCCACATTGGTGAGGGAAAGGATGCTAGTTACAATAGTGTACATATATGTGGTTGTAGCAGCTACTAGCTATCCATTGTGGCCAGGGTCCAATACTAATGCCCTGTTCAAGGTCTCCATTATTTCCTTGAGGGTAGATTGATTTAAATCACCGAATGGAAAATCTTGATTTAAATCACCAACTTCAATTAACTTTTCCATTTGTACTTTCTTTATTTTCTAAAGAAAGGAGCATTGTCATTGGTTGTTGTAACCATTAAAACATGTAAAGGCTCTATTTAGTTGTAAATCAACACTAGATTTGGTACATCTTTTTGCTACCTGGCAGGGTACACTATAACTATATACATTTATTTAAACAATCATAATGCATAATATTTTCAGGTTCTTATTATTTGTACATTTTAGTATGTTAGAAAATGTTGAGTGATATATTGCTTATTTACTAGATAAATTAACTTTTTCTCATGAGTTGTGTCTAGCTGCATTAGGATGGTAACTGGAATTTAATGAAACAATACAGCATATTCAATTCATTTTTATTAAACAAAACAATCTTAAATGTTTAGGACACATAAACCTCTAATCATAATGTTACATATTTACAATTAAATTATAATAAGGTTAGGCCTTAACATATTTTATATTAAATTAAGATTTCATTTTAAACAGGTTTATTTTTAAAGAAAAACTTGTAATAAATAACGAAATAAAATAGATTTCCCCCCCCCAAAAGTATTATTGGTGTTTTATCCACCCTGCCATGTAGTATTACTCCCAACTATTTCCAACATCTGACATCTGCGTGTTGTATTATTGATCACAATTCTCCCTAATATGGTAAACCAATTGTAAGGCAGATTCTACTGATAACCTGAAACAGGCAAGCTCTTCATGCTGCTTCCCCCTCCCTCCCTACAGTATATTTCTGTGGTCAAAATACGATCATGGTCCCCTTTGTCAAAGTGAGACCTGGCCCTCTAGGGGGTTGGGGTTCAACAGCTGCACCCTGGCATGTTCAGACCACCTTCCCAGATGAAAGGGATAAGTCATGGGGTAGAACACTGTGACTCAGAGCCAGGGCTGCTGTCATATAAAGGGCAGGCTGAATTCAGGGAAGGGAGAGGAGAACCTTCAGCCTCTCCTTGACTGCTAGGCAGAAAGCTAGGGACTGCAGCCCTGCAGGGAGCAGGCTAGAAGCAAGTTTTCTGGAGGAAAGACTCAGCAGAAGGGAGCAGAAAGACTCTCCTTAACTTGCAAGCAGAGGGCCTGTGGAGTGAGACCCGCAGGTAATAGGCACTGCAGGAGATTCTTGGGCAAGGGAAAAGGACATCGTTTATACATGACACTTACATTAAACTGTTTTATTTGGGAGAAAATAAAGGGTTATCTTTAAGAATGGGACTGAAATCCTGATGCTCTTGGGATTGTTTTTTAAATACATTGGCTGGTGAGTTGGTCCACTGCCTTATATCCTTAATATATATTTTAAAAAAAGCTAAACAAATGAAAGTCTCTGCTATGCAAACAATAAATATTTTGTTTGAAATTAAGTCTTGAAATTAGTATTTGTGATCTCTGTTGCTTTTGAGCCTCAACTGTATTCAGTGGGTTTATATTTGATAAAACAAGTTCCTCCATCCCTGTTCATCACAGGTTTGAACAGAATATTTGTGAACAGGATATAGTTCTTGTGATCTCTGCTTTCCAGATAGTCCTCCCCATCACAGTGAAACCCACGCTGTGCTGAATATTTATGGTACAAGTGAGAGAGAAGTACTGTTCCAAACTAACCCATAAAAACAACATCATACAGGGTGCTATATTTGTTACCATGATAGTAACTGAAGTTTGGGGAAATAGTCTTGTTCAGGTTTATATATAAATCCTGAGTGTAGGATTCTCCCATTGATAAATGGACACAAATCTGACATCGGGAATCATAGCATTCAAAAACTGGTAGGAGAACACTTCAGCCTCTCTGGCCACTCAGTAAAAGACTTAAGGGTGGCAATTTTGCAACAGAAAAGCTTCAAAAACAGACTCCCAGGCGAAACTACTGAGCTTGAATTAATATGCAAACTAGATACCATTAACTTGGGTTTGAATAGAGACTGGGCGTGGCTGGGTCATTATATATATATTGACCCATGTTAAGTATCCTCACCTTCTTGTGAACTTGTCTAAATGGGCCACCTTGATTATCACTACAAAAGTTTTTTTTCTCCTGCTGATAATAGCTCATCTTAATTAATTACAGGTTTCAGAGTAGCAGCCGTGTTAGTCTGTATTCGCAAAAAGAAAAGGAGTACTTGTGGCACCTTATGCTCAAATAAATTTGTTAGTCTCTAAGGTGCCACAAGTACTCCTTTTCTTTTTGCTTAATTAATTAGCCTCTTATAGTTTGTATGGCAACTTCCACCGTGTGTGTGTGTGTGTGTGTGTGTGTGTGTGTGTGTGTATATGTATATGTATGTATATATATACTTACTATATGTTCCATTCTATGCATCCGATGAAGTGGGCTGTAGCCCCTGAAAGCTTATGCTGTAATAAATTTTGTTAGTCTCTAAAGTGCCACAAGTACTCCTGTTCTTTTTGTGGATAGAGACTAACACGGCTGCTACCCTGAAACCTCCCATTGAGAAGTATCTTTGCCTGTAATGGGTAGATCTTCCAAAGTGCTCAGCAGCCAGTGGCTCCCTCTGAAATCTGGCCATTATGGCCTGATGCTAATAACACTTTCACTTATGTAAAGAAGGAGTAAGTCCACTGAAGTATATAGTTAACACCAGTGAAAGTGAAATTGCAATGGGCTCCAACACTCAAGGAACAATAAGAGTCATACAGGTTCTGAAAGCTTACCTCTGACCCTATATAATGGTTTATATAGCATTGGAGTTAACTGTGTAGTTGGGAAGTGCCAAAAGGTGCTATGATAAAGGCATTTTTTGTGCACACATTTTAACTTTCTTTGTGGAAGTCCTCTGGCTCCCACCATTTGGCCCTAAACCCAAAAAGTCACTGCTGCCAACGGCCACTGTAGCAAATGTTCCACCCTTATAAATCAAGACTTCCTGGACAATCCTTCCAATTTATTATAAGTGTGTAATAACAAAACAGACTTAACAAAATTGGAAGTGAAAAATAGGCCAGTTTCATGGAGCTCCCAGCTACCTACCTTGTCATGCCTGAGTCATGAAAGTCAATTCCTGCGCCAATAGAGCTAAGTATCACTTGGAGCTATATAAAATTTGTCTTACAATGACATTTAAATAGATGGATGCATGACAGATATCCTCAGCCAGTGTCAGGAAAGGCAGTAGCCTGAATCTTGGCAACCTCTTGGAACATGAGGGATACACCTGAAGGCATAAGAAAGTGTTCATCGGTAAAGAATATTTCAAAATCTCTTGGAAGATGATACAGGTGGCTCTCTCTCATGTCAAGAGTTTTATCTACCTCTTCAAATTCACTAAGTAGCCTCCTGGCTCTGCATAAGGCACTATGATGGCCAATTAAAAAAAATGATCATGCCTTTCTGAGGGGGAAGCAGATAGTGTTTTGCATCCTATGGGGCATAAACCTTTGGTGGCAGGCTGTTGACTTAGTTCTGAAACCATCCTACCCAACCTGGGAGAGGGTTGGGAAGGAAGTCATGGAGCAGAACTTGCCACAAAGACAAGAATTTCAGTTTTGTAAAGGATTTTTTTCTTTTCCCAATGTACCCACTCCCATTTTTTTGTACAGCGTTGGAAAACATATATACTGTAATTATATTGGCGCATGTGTAGGGTCTGTTGCCACATCACTTGGAGTTGATAACTGTGATGGGAGTAGGATCCATGGCCAATGTGGAAAAGCAACAGTGCAGTAATCTTAGCCAAATGGACCAGGAGTGTCTGTGCTGAAGGCAGTGGGGGAGAAACCTGAATGTATCAGAAGTAAAACCAAGCATTTTGCCAGCAATCTTCAAACTAGACTCTTTTAATCAAAGCAATTGCTACAGCAATGCCAAAGACACATAAATTAGACCTTAAATAAGAGTAAGCAGACAAAAGCCAATACACTGCATTATGAGAGATTGGAGGTGGGGGGAAGACTGCTGCCAAAGTTAGTAAGTGATTCTGTTGGTATATAAAATCATTCGGGAGGCAAATGGGAACTACCTACTACGAAGCATGTATCATATACTCTGTCTTCATACATAATTAAAAGATCTGACGATAAAGCACTCAGATGCAATAGACAAAGCCTGATAAGAATAAAAAATGAAGTAAAGAAAGCAGAAGCCAAGATTTTGGGGAGCACACAGAAGACCTTCCAGTCAAGATGAACAACATACATTAGCTGTAAGCACCTACCATGTAAAGCCAACTGAACAGACAAAATAAACAAAGCAGGGGTGAGATGTTTGTAAATCTTCCTAGATGAGCAGGGCAGACAGGCAGGGTTAGCTCTAGTACCATGTGCAATTCCTAACAATAAGAAGCCGACCCAGGTGCCACCATGCTCTTCTTTTTGGAGGGTTATCCTCTAGAGCGGATAGGCTTCTGACAGTGTTACAGAATAATTTGATTTTTGCATGTGTTGGTTTCTCTGAGCACCCTGAAATGTGGGAATCCTAAATCATAAGAGCAAGGCTTCTGTCTGAGCCTCTTTCAATCAACAGTTCATTTGGGTGGATAGTCACTTGTTAACTGGTTTGGTAGCTGAAAGAAACAAAGTAGTTTGTAACCCACATTAGGAGATTGTGGGTCTGTCTCTCCCTCCCCTGGCTGGGCCACATAAGAAGTTAATGAGTTTGCTACGGGTTGCCAGTTAGAAGCCTTAGTTTTTGAGCTTGTGCTTTTAACGGTAAAGGGCTAGAATACAAACCTTTTTACAAAGTGAGCTACAAACAGAGGTTAAAGCAAAGGGGAATGATGGAGACCATGTAGCTCCTCCTCCTCCTCTGTTAAAAGAAGGGGCTTTGCCTCCTGTGCTCGGCTTGAATAGCAATGTTCCCCCCCCCCCCCCCGGCTTCCTCCCTTCTGGTTTCAATCTTCTTTAACCACTGGCTACAATTCTCTCTCTCTCTCTCTCTTTTCAGGGTCTTTTCCTTCTCCTTTGATTTCATACATTCTGTTATTCCTGCAGCCAGTATTCAGCTGTCAGCACCAGAAGGAGCAGCAGAGCCCTGAAAAGTGAAATTGATGGGATCCTACTCCGTTCCATTTTACTCCTCCTAGGCAGACTACTTCCCTGAGTAGTTGTATCAGTTTCATTTTCCTGCAGTTCTTGACAGCACCTCTGAGCAAATTACACAAGTGGGAGGGAGGGAGACCAGGTGCAGTTCTTCAACAGGGAATTTTTAAAAGCTTAGGCAGTTCAAGAATGTGTAGAGCCTGATCCAAATGCAACCCTAGGGTTAGGGGTGGTGGTTGGTAAATGGAGAGCTGATCCATGTTTCAGAAGCAGGACACTGTACCTTTAAAAAGTGTGACCTACCGTCATCCCTTAAAAGAAAAATGGGGGCAGGTCAGCCAGTGAGCACTTAGCTTGAATCTAGCGCCCTCCTCTGGTCTAGGGAGGAGCAGAGACGGCTAGGTCCAGCTTTCTGTCCATTGGAGGAAGTGGTGATAGCATGAGGCCCCTAGCCACGTTAAAGAGGAAAAGGAAGGGGGTGGGGCATCCATGAAAAGGTGAGGCGAGACTGGTAGGTGGACCAAGGAGTAACAGCAAGAGAATGGTGCATGTTTGGCTTTATGAAATATAGACAGTATCTGCCCCCTCTCTGCATGTCCCAAATTGCATCCTCTCTCTAAATGCCACTCTTGCTGCCTACAGAAGGGTTAAACCTCACACACTATATTGCTCCTGAGCCTTGACATTTTTGGAAAGCCTTTTAGATGATCATCCCAACATTTCTCTGTTGCGGCGTTAAGCAGCCTCCGGTTTTACGCTAATAGGATTGTACTGAATGTTCTGCCGTTGTATATCATCCAAATTGCCTGTTTTCAATAGCGTTGAAAAAGACAGGATGGGGTTGGTTTTATTTTATTAATAAAGGAGGCATCAAACCGTAACACCCCAATACACCTTTAGGAGTCATCGCCCCTCTGTACCAGCGATTCCTTTGCCTCGCCACAAGCACCTGGGGGAGAAGACTGCAGCAGGAGGGTCACGGCATTAGAGTGCCTGGGCTGTAAATGAATCCTGCCTCCCTGGGTGTGGCAGCCCAAGAACAAAGCGGGGGGTTGAATGCCTGGGGTAGCCGCGGGAGGAAGGGCAGGAGAGAGGAGCGGGTGCCCAGACCGAGGCAGGCACCAGCGGCCTGACTGAAGGCCCGGGGGCGTGGGCAGAGCCGCAGCAGCCAGAGGGGCTCGGAGGGGTGGGGTTAGAGGAGACAGGGCGACCCCAGAGGGCGGCTGGGCTGGGTGCGTGCAGGAGCCCCCGGGGGGGACGCAGGGGCAGCGAGATGCGGCTGCAGCGCGCGGGGCCGGAGGAGCGAGAGCAGCAGGCGGGAGCCTCGGGGGAGGGCTGGGGATGTAGCCCGGGGGGGGGGGGGCCGCCACGGCGGCAGAGCGGAGTCTAGGCGGGCGGGCGGGCGGGCTAAAGGCGCGTCCCCATGGCAACGCGCCGTGCGTGCCCTCCCCCCCCCCCCGGTAAGGCCGGGATTTACAGCCCCACCCTGTGGGCCGCCGCCACCGGGCGGGTCCACTTCCTGCCTAGCCGGGGAAGAGTTAACGCCGGGGAGGCCCGGCTCCGGCTCCCGGGCCAGGCGGCGCGGCCCCCGGGAGAGGGGCGGGGGCGGGGGGATGCTCCGCCCCCCCGCAGCTGGGTCCGAATGGGCTGGACCTCGGTGCAAGTGGCGCTTCCTCTCTTCCCCGCTGCGAGCGGCAGCCTGCCCGCCGACCTCCCCTCTCGCCCCCCGGCACCGAGTGTCATTCAGCTCCCGCTCCTCAGACCCATCGCAATAGCCGCCGCCTGCTGCGTGCGTGCGTGCGTGTGTGAGAGTGAGTGAGTGTGCGGGGATGGGGCTGGTGTGTGTCTCTGTTTACCCGGGAGCTCTCGCAGGGCAGGAGCTGAAGCTGCTGGGTGTTGACTGAGGATCCCCCCCCCCCCCGCGCAGAACGTGGCTTGGTTTCCCCTTTGCCAAAGGGGAGCAATTAGCACTAATCTCCAGAGGTGCAAAGACACCAGCCCCCCCCCCCCACCACCACCACCTCCCCCGCCCCACCAAAGAGCCACCGCGGGGGCAAGCCGGCTCTTCGCCGAACTGCCGGGGCCGCTGGATTAAGTAACTCCCGGAGAGCCGCACTCACTCACTCCCGCACGCAGAGCGAACATGAAGGAAAAGCCAATGATAAAAACCGCTAAAATGCAAGGAAACGTGATGGTAAGTGGCTGCTGCTGCCGCCTCCAACGACTGTAAGTAATTGTGGGGCTCGTTCCTCGGGCTTGCAACTAGGCTCACCCCCTCCGCTTTAGTGGAAGCATGTGGGGTGCCCCTGGCCGGCACTTCAGCCCCCCTCCCCACCCCCACTTTCGCTTTGCTTGGAGATCCCTCCTCTCAGGCTCGGTAGATGGTGAATCGTGGCTGTGGAGTGCCCCTTTCCTAGCAGGGTTTTGCTTAGGCAGAGGCTCCCCGTGTGCCAGGGTCCTCTCTCCTGCTCTTGCTAGGCTCTGTGCCAGGGAGAGGGGCATTGACTTGAACCTGTGGGTTTGGAGGGAGCCCCCCCTGTGCCCCCACCCAACGCAAGCGACTGCTCTGCTGTCTCTGCCCTCTGCTGCAGCTGTTGCCCGGACTCTTGTGGCGAGAGAAGCGGGCACAGGCTGGCTGGGTGATGGCAAGAACCTCGCCCCCCAGGATTACAACATGTCTGGAGAAGGGGGTGAGGTGCTTTTGGGGGGAGCTGCCGAGCCGAAGTGGATCGCTGCACAGACAACTTGGATAACTTGAGGGCCATGGTGGGGTTTTCCCTCTTCCTGGTCTGCCTCCTGCGTGACTATAGCAGTTGTATGTGTGTGTTGCCCCGCACGTCCATCGTTCAGCCAACGGGGCTGGGGGGAAAACCCCCACCAAAGGCGGATGATCTCCCGGAGGAAGTGCCGGTTGCCATCTTGTGCTGCTAGAGAGATGTTTGTCTGTGTTGTCTGCTGTCTTGAGCCGCTTGAGGTGTTTGGGTTTTGCTTGGTGGGGGTAGTTCTCCCCCCCTCCCCTTTGCTTGCACGAGCTGATGCTCTGCCGAAGTGCAGGGCTGCCGTGGGGAGTGGAAGTGGATTGCAGCTGGGTCGTGGCGGTCTTCGTGCTGAGCAAGGGATGCCGTGAGGCGTGATCGCTTTACAGAGGGCTTGGCTTCCAAAAAGAACTTATCGTAAAGAACCCTGAAGCCGTTCAAAGACACCTGTTGATGATTTTTAAAAAAAAAACCCCAAAAGCAAATGCAAACCTGTGAGATTTGTATCCCGCGTGCCCGCCTCTTAGGGAAATGCTCCCATTTAATGTAACGGAGGCAGCACGCGTTTCCCCCCCCCCCCCCAGACGTGTAAGAAACGGCCAAGGTGTTCGAAATCCCGTGGTAAAACCACTCATTCTCTATACTACGAGGACAATCACGTTGCTTTTTCTAGCATTAGTTTTAACAGGAAGGTGCAGTGCGATGTGACCTGTGAATTCAAGGGAGGGAGCTGAACAGGAACTTCTGCAAACATTTCCCCCCTGGAATTTTACCTTGCGTGTGATTGCAGCGTATTCTTTTTTTATTATGCCTGTAAAAATACTTGGTGCTGGGGTTCTCTACCATGCGGGAATGTACTTTTTTTTTTCTTAAACTACTGTTGTAAAGGTCATTATAGTCCTTGACTAGAGTGATATCCACCACTAAAAGAATCATTAACCGCATGAGATGATGCTGTCTATTAAAGGACAGTGTTAACCTAATTTACATACACAACGTCACAGCATTAATAAAAACCTTTAACATAGTACCCTTTGGGCTCTACAGTCAAGAAATAATTGGAGGGAAGGGATCCCATTACTATTACTTATTCAAAGGGCTGTATCTTCTGGTGTTCTTTCTCTAAAAAAGAAAAGGAGGACTTGTGGCACCTTGGAGACTAACAAATGTATTTGAGCATAAGCTTTCGTGAGCTACAGCTCACTTCATCGGATGCTATAGCTCACGAAAGCTTATGCTCAAATACATTTGTTAGTCTGAGGTGCCACAAGTACTCCTTTTCTTTTTGCGAATACAGACTAACACGGCTGCTACTCTGAAACCTGTTGTTTCTCTGTGTGACAAAAATGGAATCCATCTAAGCACTTCTGTGCTAATGCATGCGAGACTAGAGTGCCTGATTTAAAAACAAAATAATACTATAGGAGCTGTCCGCCCAATCAGAGCCTGATGCGATAGGACTCAATGGAGGTTTGGCCACTGACTTCGGGTTAGCAGGGTCTTGTTAAATCGCAGCCATAAGGTCTTATTGGCCACTCAACAGTCTGTCCCCCAACTCCAGTGCCAGTTTTTAATCTTGATTTTGAAAAAATATTTTCAAGCTGAATTGTAATGCATACTGAGAGATTTTTAGGAGAGCATAACCGTTAAAGTGGCATGGGTGACTGACTTGGATTCATACTACTTAACTTTGGAGGTTTGTTTTACTTGTAGGAGAACTTGTTTCTGTTATAATTTGGCCACAGGGACCTATAATTTGGTTTGTGGTAATTGAGCATGTAGCTAATATTTAAAGTGAGGGTTGACTTTTTTTTAATTTGATGGATTCAGAATATTTCATCCAGAAAATACTGAACAGCTTTTAACTTTCCTCAAAGTAATTACTAGATCAGATCCTGAAATCTAGGGCAAAACTCCCATTGACTTTAATGGAAATTCTAGCAACTTCAAATTGGTGCATTTCTTATCCTGGTACACTTTCTTAAAAATGTTATTTCAGTAAGTTTAATTTAACCCTTTTTATTACTAGGAAAAAATGTAATCTTTGGTTATTCATATTAAAGACTAATATTTTAAGTGTTCTTGCTAGATAATGCACATGGCAATATACTTTTTAAAAAAATCCTGCATGTAGTATGCATGCCTGTATGTGTTGTCTGAAGTAACTGTGATTGTATTTACAATATGTATTATCTTAATTACCTGGCAGAATTTGAAAAGTCACTGAAAATTCAAAGCTTGCTTTTTTCTTTTTTTCTTTTTTCTTTTTTTTTTTTTGACAGTTTCACTGTTGCTTTGGATCTTGACAAGCAACTACGTACATATTGATTTTCTTCCTCTTTAAAAATCTCTCTTAAAATGAGATTTTTTTTCTTAAAATGATGTGACAGTGTGTGAGAATCTTGGTCCATTGGCCTCTTACCTCACAATGCGCCCTGATGTGTGGTGATAGCTCATGGAGTCACTACATCTGGGGATGTCTTTTTTTTTTTTTAAACTTTAATTAGACCAGCCAAAAGAGAAGTCTTACTTGTGAGAGTAAGATACATTTTTGTATCCTTGTGGCAGTCTTTCACAATATCTATTAAAAAAAAATTTTTACCTGGACAAGTGTCCATTTTTATTTTACTGAACTCTTTCCTATCCATCAATTGAGCTGAGGGACTATCCTACATGGAAACACAGTTCACAGCCTTGATAATGGAGCTTTTCTTATTTTCATGGGAATGCTTTGGCAAGTGGTCAGTTGTTTCCTTTTATAAACTAGGTCATATTCCATGAGCTTGTCAGGATGTTTTTCAAACTATTGTATAAGGACTTGAATGATATTGGGCAAACTCTTTGCTCCTGTCGTTATATACAAGTATTACTTATTACTTAATTTTAATTAGAACTTTATTCCCCTTGGTTCCCCATCAATCTGAGCCAAGTCTGGCAAATGAATACTATTCCCTCAAGTATGCATGTTTTATAAATCTATAGCTCCCTGGCTTTGCAGTGGCTGTCACCTCACACATGCTAATTTTCTTATATATTTGCAACAAAAACAATAGATGACTGTTTATTTTAGAAAAGGATCTCCAAAGCAGTGAGACCTACAGGATCAAAGTCTGCCTCCGCTTACACCAGTGAAAACCCAGTGAGCCAAATTCATGGCAGGCACAATTGCACTGAAGTCAGTGAAGTTGCACCCACATTTGCCAGTTGTGAACTTGTCATGTAGAGTTCAGTGCGAGAATGGCTTTAGTGAAGTGGTACATGAATAATGGAGGGCAGAACTGTATGCAAGGGACAGTTTTATGACTGTGTTTTGTCCAAGCAATTTATTATTCAAAGGAGCAGTGAGAGGAACATGCACATCAATAGAACCCATTGTGTCTGTTAGCAACAGAGTGGTGCTGCTGTCCAGTTCTTGTTCTGAATTTCATCATCTGGCTACAGCAGGGGTCGGCAACCTTTCAGAAGTGGTGTGCCGAGTCTTCATTTATTCACTTTAATTTAAGGTTTCGTGTGCCAATAATACATTTTAACGTTTTTTAGAAGGTCTCTCCCTAGAAGTCTATATATTGTATAACTAAACTATTGTCGTATGTAAAATAAACAAGGTTTTCAAAATGTTTAAGAAGCTTCATTTAAAATTAAATTAAAATGCTGATCTTACGCCACCGGCCTGCTCAGCCCACTGCCAGCCTGGGGTTCCATTCACCTAGGCCGGCAGTAGGCTGAGCGGGGTCTGCGGCCGGGACCCCGGCTGGCAAGGGGCCGGCAGCCAGAACCCCAAACCGGCAGCAGGCTGAGCGGGGCCAATGGTTGGGACGCCAGACTGGCAGTGGGCTGAGCAGCTCAGTCCGCTGCCGGTCTGGGGTTCCATCCACTGGCTCCTGCCAGCCAGGATCCTGGCTGCCGGCCCCGCTCAGCCCACTGCCAGTCTGAGATCCCAGCCCTGCCCACATAGAGTGGGTACCTATCTTCTCCCTGATTCTAGCCCATTCTCTTCCTTTCTCTCTACAGTGAGCTGAGGGTGGGAGTGCCCTGAGCACAGGGCTGGGGGTGAAGGAGCAGGTTGGGCTGTAGGTCTGGCCAGGAGCTAGAATGAGGGAGGGGGTTCAGGGTTGGGGCAGGAGGTTTGGATGTGGAGTGCTTACCTGGGCAGCTCCCACTTGGTGCGAGGGGTGCAGGTGGGATGGGGGGTGCAGGAGCTCCTGTTTGGTGCTCAGGGTGGGGGTGGGAATGTGAGGGGTGCAAGAGTCAGGGCATGGGATATGGGGGGGCTGGGTATGTGTGGGGGGTGCAGGTCAGGGCAGAGGGCTGGAGGTGTGTGAGGGGGGTGCAGGGCAGAGGGCTGTGTGGGGGGTGCAGGGGTCAGGGCAGGGGGCTGGGAGCACCCCCATGACCCTAGCCCACACCCCCACTCCCTGCCCAGAGCTGCTCACAGCAGGGGGCTGGAGGGGATATGCCCTGATTCCACACCCCTTCCCCAAGGCCCTGTCCCCACCTCTTCTCTGCCTTCTCCCTGGAGACTCTGCTTCTCTCTCCCCCTTCCTTGCAAGGGCCATCAGCTAATGGGCAGCAGAGAGGGAGAGGAGGAGGGGCAGGAACCCAGGAGGAAGAGGCGGGGGAGGGAGGACCTTGGCTGCCCTGCAACAGCAGCTGGCAGGACCAAGCTTCTTCACCCTGCCCCTGTGGGGGGGGGGGGGCGGGAAGAGCAGGCTGGTGTGGGCAGGATTTTTAATGACACGCTGCTACCTGCCGGGGTCCCGGCCTGGGTTTGGCAACGGGCTGAGCAGGGCTGGTGACTGGGACCCGGCAGGCAGCAGCATGTCATTAAAAATCGGCTCGCGTGCCATAGGTTGCCGACCCCGGGCTACAGTATTGTCTGTATTTAGAAAGTATCTAGACATATCTTAGGCTGCTGCATCACTTTTACATTTTACGATGATGAACACTGTGTATGTATGTATATGCACGTATAGGGCCTTGTATATGTATTATGCTAACGCTTAGTTGGAGGGCTAAGGTGGTTAGGAGAGGAACATATGGAGCCTTTTACATCTTCGCTGAATTAAAATCCAGGCCACATTAGCTGTGGCCAAAAACTGTTGCTATTTAGAGGTGAATGTCAAATAAGATTAGTGGCAAGTGTTCATAACACAAGAACTCAGTTGGCATCCTTGTTTGATGCCTCAGAGAGCCCAAGGATTGGACAGAGATAGAGCTATTCTCTCATCACCAGAGGACCATCCGTGTCACACTGAAGACATGTTGGTGCAACAAAATTGAGACACTTGATTTGCTACTGCCCTTTCTGCTGTTCAGTCTCTGGTCTTGTCAGTCTGGTGCCTGTCATGAGTAATAAATTCATATTAAAGCAATAAAAGACATCAGTGCTCTGTTGTGATTTCCCTTATTCACCATATTTCATTCCTAGGTTTATTGCTTGGAGATATAAATCACATCAGGCTGAAACTTGCCGTAATGGTTCTCAGCCAGAGTACAGTTGTTTTTGCACTGATTCAGTGTAATCAGCCCATGTGGCAACTGGTGTATCTGGATATCCACATATTGAAGTACATTGTGAAATCTCACACTCTTGACTGTCCCTTCACCTTGGCTTCCTCTTCTCTGAGCCCCACATGTCCCATTTCTTTAGAGCATGCAATACTTTGATCGCACAGCCACTTAATTGTTTGCGTGCTATTTGGATGACTGCTATCTGGGCTGACACACCAACGATTGAAGCCGGGATCTCCAGTACTGAAAGCATGAGTCTCTACAGCTTGAGCGAAAGGGCCAGGCTCCATGTCTGGGAGTTGTAACAGACTCACATCTGTGGATCAGACATAGAGGGGAATATGTAACACACCCTAACTTGATGTTATCTTAACACTATGATGTTGTGTGCCCCAGACTGTGCAGTGCCCTAGGAAGTGCCAGAATATTCAAATTGCTGGCACTGAGGCCTAGCAGAAAAGCCCCAAGATCTGCTGAGCCAGTTGTGTTGCTGTCTTACAGGTAAGTGGAAATCAGCATCTTGACACACCTAAGATGGGATGGGAGAGGAAATCTCCTTGAGGATCCACTCATGGAAATTACCCCACATCATTCCACAGGAGGACAGATTCTGCTCCCCTGAAGAGGACATGAGAACTACCCATAAACTCTGCATATCCTGTGGAAACCTCAAGAGGTCAGGCCCATTCACACAGTAGTCTTGTGCCTAAATGGCAGCTCTGGTCCCAGTTGCCACTTCCTTCCCCCCAGTGCCTGGCAATGTGAATGGTCCAGAAATAACACTGTGGTGAGAAGCCCAGCACTCAAGTCTGCCAAGTAGGAAGGTGGAGCCAGTAGCGTATCAAGTTCCCAAAGGACCTGGTGCAGTAATAGGTTAATGGCCCCTTTGCTGATTCTGAAATTTGCCCCCTTTAGCTCCCACCCCCCCACCAGCCTGTATTCCTTCCCCCTTATCGTAGCTCTGGCCTAGCTCCCCGACAGCCCCAATCCAGCCCCTGTCCTCTAGCTCCTCTCCAGACCCATCCATAGCCCAATCCAGATCTCCAGTTCCCTGCTAACTCCCCACAGCCACAGTCCAGCCCTCCCATCTACTCGCTCTTCTGTGCCCCCACAACAGCCCCCAGTTCTCCCCACCACCTCCCTTGCTCCCCTCCGCTTCTGCTCCCGTCCACTCCTCCCTGCTCTCCCTCAATTATCCTCCACCCTCTTTCACTCCAGCCCTCTGCTTCACTGACCCCCAGCCCCAATCCAATCACCCCTTCAGGCCCTTTTAGCTCTCCACCGGCCTCCCCAATCCACCTGTTTCCAGCCCTCACAAGCCGTCTCTCAGCTGTCCATGCCCTGTTCCCTTTAGCTCCACTCCACCTCCCCCCCACATTCCCATTATTCCCCTCAGCTCTGCTCCAACCCCCTCCGTGACCTGGGTCCACTCAGTTCTGCTCCATTCCCCTTCCCCCAAACTTCCCCAGTTTCCCCATTCTATCATCTCATCCAAAGTTGCCAGTTTTTCTTTGTGCTCCATCTGTCGGCGGGGGAAGGAGGAAAAGTGGGAAGGGGGCTGCATCTTCTGCCTGCGCCCCTCCACCTTTCCTGGTGCTGCAATTCCTGCATGCCTTCTCCACCTGTCCTTGCCAGCTGTGCATGCTCAGGGCCTGGGGCTGCCTTGGCTGGAGGGGGGCCCCCCATTCCAGCCACCTCTTATTCCAGGCGCCCACAGGCCCCACTCTACCCTGGAGGCTCATCTGGTTGGGCCTTGATAATCTCGTGGGCCCTGTTGTGATTGCACCACTTGCACTATTTCAGTTACTCCACTGGGCAGAGGGATAGGAACTCTTGTAGTACTTTCTATCAGAATCCTGCTCCTATGCTCCATCTTTCATATGAACCTTAGGTTATCAAGTGTCTGATAAATCAGAGCTCTTCTGCCTCCTCCTGATAGCTAGAAAGGAGAAGAAGCATTCTCTCTACTCATTTCCCCCTCAGTATCTGAGTTCTGATTATTCAGAGTCTAGTCGGCCCCTCCCCAAGCCTTCCTGCTTGGGGTCTGTCTTTCCTGTAAATAGCTCCAATGCCTGCATCTGCTCCTCAAAGCTTTCAAAGCAGCAAAGGGGAAATTTACATGATTCCTGTGATTTACTACTACCCACAGGTTTCTCAATAGAGCTGCACCTGTGACCAGATCTCGTCAATTCCACTCTGCTGTTGCTCCTTAAATCTCTAAACAGTGGAGGCCCCGGAGCTGTGTCTCTGCCTGCAGACTCAGGAAGACAACACCACGGTGGTCCACATTTGGAAGGTTACTGTCACGAATAAAGTTTAGAAATTTTATTTATTTTTAAAAAGAAATCCAAACCCTAATGTGTGCAGAGATTGATGGCTTAACCTCCTACCCAACCTCCTACCCCTTCACTTGACTGTCAAAGTTCCCTACTTTTCCCTGATGAATTAATTTTTCAAGTCCCGTGAAGATATGGCATGTTGTCCTTTGTTGCCATGCTCTAAGTGCAGTCACTGACAACTGTGCAAAATGAGTGTCAGATGGTACTGTTCTGATTGGTTAGAATTTTGCACTCACTTTGCTTAGGTGTAAGACACTACCAAAGGGGGACGGCAATGGAGAATCAGGCCCATAGTGACCACAGAGCAAATATCAGGTTGGGAGAAAATTTCTGATGGTAAAGGAGTCTTTAATCTAGCAGAGAAAGGCGTAGCAAGATCCAACGGCTAGACCCAAAACTAGGCAAATTCAAACTAGAAATAACCCACACAATTTTACCAGTGAGGGTAGTTAGCCATTGGAACCGCTTACCTAAGAATGTGATGGAGTCTCTATCACTTAAAGTGCTTAAAACAAGATTGGATTTTTTTCTAAAATATATCCTCTATCACAGCCAGAAATTGTGGTCTTAATGCAAGAATCACTTGGTGAAATTCTATGGCATGTGTGTACAGACTTGTTGATTGTAATGGTATGTTCTGGCATTAAATCTGTTAATGTAAGTGGTTTGATATCCTCAAAAGCACAATACCTATGTAAACATGTTCTGTTTTCTGGGATTCTGGTGCGTGTGTGTTATCTATATATCACGCTGATATGCAGTGGCTCATGTGAGATTACCAAGCAAAGCCAATTTATTAAATTGTTTTGTGTGTGGTAAATCTTGTATAATCCACTGATGCACGGTGCTATCATTTAGAAAGTGAAGCCTTCCTACTATGGAGTGCAAAATATAGAAGACTCATATGGTGTTGTTTTCAAAAGGAAGGTGATGGCTGGAAGTGAAGTTTTAAACTATATCAAGCTTGCAGAACAGAGGCACGGATACTGACGTTGTTTCTGCAGCAGCCAGCTTGGTTGGTTCTACGGAAACTGCAGGTCTGCCAGGCCCACCCATTTTGGGTGTGTCTATGCTACTTTGAGGAAAGCTTATAGGGACACTGATTGCATGAGATGTCTGGATGTCTTGCTTGCCCTTGCAGTGGTTTAGCATGTCCCTACTGAAATGCTGCTTTTGACAGAGCTATATTGGTGCATCCATGGTTGTACCTGTGCAGTTCTGGGAATTCCTGAAGCAACTGTTCCATAATGCTTAATGCCATTGCTGTGGGTTGTGGGGGACGTACAGGTAACTTCCAAATGCTAGGCACTGCATTATGGGAACTACCTATCTGCTTAAAGGGTTAGGGTGACCAGATAGCAAGTGTGAAAAATCAGGATGAGGTTGGGGTTAATAGGTACCTATATAACACACAACCTTGAATATCGGGATTGTCCCTATAAAATTGTGACATCTGGTCACCCTATAAAGGGTCCTCACTGCTGTACTATATGAGGGTGGGGTGGAGTTACAAGAACTGAATGAGCTGGCAGTTGCAGCATTTCTGGCTTTTTGGCCAGTGGGAGAAACCACTGCAGATGGCATGAGTTCAGCTGGATCTGAGTTACAACCAGAGCTTGTAAAACACTTAGGATTACTGTTGTGTATGTCTGCAAGGCATTGAACAGGAACTGCAAACCCAAAGCTTTCCCACTGCAGTACAGAGGATGTGTGGGGTTTTTTTTGTTTTTGTTTTGTTTTTTTTTGTTTTTTTCACCTAATGTAGATAAGGCCTCATGGGTGATGTGGCCCACTGTTTTCAGGTTTTTTTTTCCAGGTGAAATCCTCCCAAACCTATTAAAGAACAGGTGGAATGTGAAAAGCTCCCTTGTATTTGATCAAATCTCCGTGAGTCTGTATTGCGAGAAGTAAGCAGTGTGTATTTTCAGTGTGTGAAGATGATCCAGAAATTGAAAACATAAGGCTTACCTTCAGATGAAGTAAAATCATCTGCACTCATGGCTGCTGCATGCCCTGATGCAGCAGACTGCATATGTGACAAGCAAAGTGGTCAGCTCTAGTGTGAGAAATCCCTTTTAGGTTGAGTTAGAATCATCTGCCTGGCACAACCTTCTATTAGCTCAGGCATGCATACAGGCAGTATGCAAGTTTATTGGGGATGAATTCTGGTAACCCATTAGAGGACCTAATTCTGAAATCATTATTCAGTCTTTATTCAGGCAAAACTTCCACAAAACTTAATGGGATTACTTCTCCCATTGAACTCAATTTACCTGAGAAACTGACTTCAGGATTGACTCTAGAGATATTAAATATCTTAAATATTAAATATTAAATATTTTAAAGATTTGAAATGATGAAATACACTGAATTTTACCAAAAGAGGGGAGGGCAAAGAAAGAAAATAAAAGAAAAACAGAGCAAGACATTTTAAAACTCAGGTGGTTACAATTTCAGGCCCTGATCCTGCAATTGACTGCACAGTCACATATATACTGGAGTGAATGTGGCCTCATTCTGCATGTTTTCTACCTGCAGAATCTCATCAGTCCCTCAGATTGCTCACAGGGTTTGCCAGACTCCAGGACCTTTGTTCAGCTGTGACTTTATTGATGATGCAGATGTGTGCTAGAGATATGGCAATCAAGGATGATATCTGGCATGTTTTGTTTGGTTACCCTTTTGCACTGATGATATTAAAAACACAGATGGAAAATGGAATTATAGTTAGACATGTTTCCTCTACTATAAATACTGAATGTTTTTTCTATAATATATAACACAACCAGAACATCCCAGAAATGAGTTTATATTGCTTTTTTTCTTGTCTAATTATGAGGATGTGAAAAACATACTTGTACTAATGTCTTCTCATCAGGCTTTAAGAGGGTTGAAGTACCTTTCATGAAGATCTAGTTTGTGAAGCAAATGATTGTAATGCGAGAATGTTACTCTTTATGAACTCTGGTTATTGATCCAGTTAAAAACAGATCTGTGGTCCATAGGAAGGATATCTGAAATTTTGGTGAATGGAGCAGTTGTTAAAAATTACAGCATGTCTTTATTTTAATAGGGCCCAGTCCTGCCTAATCTTCCCATTCATTGGGAGCTTTCCCAGTGAAGAAAGTTCAGGGTCAGTCTCATACTGTTCTTGCACTGTATTGTTTCTGCATATTGTATTGCAACTTAATATTTTAAATTTGTTAAAATCCCTTTTTTTAAAATAAAGATGTTTTTCTAGATGTTCTGGACACTTTCCTTGAATTCAAACATGTAAAAGAATCTAACAATGAGTTGCATTAAAAGTATTAAGTTTTCTATTGATCTTGTATTTTCATTTCTTTGAGCTATAGAAAGTTGTTTTTATAGATGGATTTTGCCTTTATTAAGGGACTGATTCTTACAGTGTGTTTGTACAGCACCTAGCACAACAGGTACCCTGGTTGTGGGGTGGGTGTCTTTGGATGCTACCTAAGGCAAACAAATAAATACATGATATTTATAAGCAATAATTGTTAAAACAGAAATCATATACACCACAGGCATATTCCCTATTTTGGCCTCAATTCAGAAAAATAATTGATTATGTGTTTAATTTTAAAGGGTAGCATATGCACTGGTACTTTACTGAATTGGGACCTATAAGAAGACTATAACAGACACAACAGTGTAACACCTGTCCAGCCATCTATCTTATAGTTCTGTAGTGGTGTCCAGCACTGTGCTGGATAAGCACTTTCAAAGTTAATTAGCTTGGTGTACCAAGTTCCTTAGTGGACTTCCTGGTATCTTCAGTTTGTCTGTTTTATGGTTATAGAAGTTCTATTTTGGGATTGTGTAATTTTTGCTTTTTTGCTTAATAATTGAAAACTGGTGCACTGTTGTATAGCCAGCACATTCCAAGGGATACTGTGAATACACAATAAATATCAATTCAATTCCATGTTGCTAACATGAATTTGGAACATCTCACATACATAGTGTCCACCCAGGAGTACTTACACAGGGCTATCAGTAATGAATTACTTATTTATTAGCCCCTAAAACCTTACCTATCCCTGGTTTGGAATATTTGATGTTTGAAGCTGATTCTGAGTATGCGTGGTGGTTACTTCTCATAAAGTTTAGTGTCCTCACAAGTTTCTTTGCAATGTTAGTCAAAGTCCATTGTGGCAATGGCTATGGAAAAAGTCAAAGGAATTCTGAGGCAGTGTAGGAAAATCAGGGCTGATGTTGTGAAGAGAAGTGAGATAAGGCAAAGGTGTATCAAGTCAAAGGAGATCCAGCCATGATGTAAAGAAAATGACTCTTTTCAGTGCAAAAGGATGGTTAGCGTTTTACCCAACAAAGAAAGGCAAGTAACACCAAAGCAAACCTATTGACAACTATCTGCAGTGTGGACAAAGTAGAAGCTATGGCAGTGGTGTTATGCAAGGAACAGCCACAAGTATCAGTTCAAGTCTCTTCATGTGTAAAAATGTAGAGAACAGAAAACTCAAATCTAGAGAGATTAAATTACAATGCAAGGAAAGGCACAATGTCAGTGATGCCAGAAGAAAAGGAGTACTTGTGGCACCTTAGAGACTAACAAATTTATTCAAGCATAAGCTTTTGTGAGCTACAGCTCACTTCATCGGATGCATTTCCACCGAATGCATCCGATGAAGTGAGCTGTAACTCAGGAAAGCTTATGCTTGAATAAATTTGTTAGTCTCTAAGGTGCCACAAGTACTCCTTTTCTTTTTGCGAATACAGACTAACACGGCTGCTACTCTGAAACCTGTCAGTGATGCCAGAATGTGCATTTAACTCTTTCTGTATTTTGGATGGGAGGCTCTTGGGTTTCTTCACAAGGTTTCCTCTTTTTTGCCTTCTTGCCCGTGTCTATCGAGTTTAAGACTTACAGCTTTTAACTACAGTAGAACCTCAGAGTTACGTACACCTTGGGAATGGAATTTGTTTGGAACTCTGAAACGTTTGTTAGTCTCTAAGGTGCCCCAAGTACTCCTTTTCTTCTTGAAACGTTTGTAACTCTGAACCAAAACGCTGTGGTTCTTTCAAAAGTTTTCAGCTAAACATTGACTTAATACAGCTTCGAAACTTTACTATGCAGAAGAAGAATGCTGCTTTTGGCATCATAATTTTAATGAAACAAGCAGAGAAAAAGTTTCCTTGCATGTCAAATCTTTTTTTCTTTACCTTTATTTTTTTTAGTAGTTTACGTTTAACACAGTACTGTACTATATTTGTTTGGGTTTTTTTGGTCTCTGCTGCTGCCTGATTGCATATTTTTAGTTCCAAATGAGGTGTGTGTGGTAGACTGGTCGGTTCGTAATTCTGGTGTTCGTAACTCTGAGGTTTGACTGTACGTAGAAAGCATTTTATTTTAGTGTGGGATTTGTTTTACCTGTACTCTTTTTAGGTTTTTAAGGATTTGTTGTGTACATTGTGACATTGGAACATAATGCTGACATCATGTCTTAATGGTTCGTGGTTGACAAATGCAGGCACTGGTGCTGAGACCTCTGCTTTTGGCTATCCTAAAGAAGGCTTGTTGCGTGTAACTGTGATCGAGGAAAGGTAAATGCTTACCAATATTAAGCAGGTGGAAGGGATTGGAGGCCTTACGGTTGGTAATGGAGTGTGAAACCTTTCACTTTTAAGTCCGTTTGAATCCAGCCCAGGCTAGTAGTTGATGAAAGTTCTAATATCTAATATTGACTGCGTGATGGTCTTAGTCCAGCTGTGGACTAGTGTCCCCATTACAAAGTGCACCACCACAATTGGCACCTTCATTGACAGACACAGGAGGACCTGACTGAGCAAGGAAAATGAATGATTTCTCCACTCCTAGAAGTGGTCCCTTTAGAGCAGGGTTGAACCACATTGGTGAGGTGGTTTGGGAGAAGTTGCATTGTTGTTCCCCAGGCGGTATCATTTCTGTGAATAAATGGGGCATCAATCTCCAAGATGCTGTCATAAGCACTATAATGTAAAACAAAAACTACATCAAAATGCCAATCAGTGTCCGTGGCAAGGAAACATGGATGAAAGTCTGGGGACAGCAGCTCTTATAAAATGAGGGAAGACAAAACATCAGTGAAAGAGTCTGGTCAGAATTCTATGGTGTCAGTAAAATGATACAACTTGTGTATCCATGTCAGTATGGAAGGTAGTCTGGGAGCGTGGTGGTATTGTTTACTATACACTTCTTATTTGCAAGCAGAAAAAATGTCATGTGATGGTGAGAGGAAATGCAGAAATAGTATTGTACAGAAACAACTTTACGACGTGAAAAAAGGAAGTAACAATTCCCAGCTATTACAAAGACATGCCGGTATAAAAAGCAAAAGAATATTAATGCAGCTCTATTGATGCAAAGTGTGACGGGACAAGGCCAGATGGCTATGGAAGAGTAGTGGGAGATAGATATATTAGCTCCAGGCTAAACAAATCCCTGGTACCAGGATAAGTGAAATGGCAGCTGCTCCAGGTCAATTAAGATACCTGGGGCCAATTAAGAACTTTCCAGAAGGCAGGGAGAAGGCTAGGTTGATTGGGACACCTGAAGCCAATCAGGGGCTGGTTGAAACTAGTTAAAAGCCTCCCAGTTAGTCAGGTGGGTGTGCATGTCAGGAGCTGTAGGAAGAAGTTGTGCTGTTGGAGAGGCTGAGTAGTACACACCATATCAGGTACAAGGAAGGAGGCCCTGAGGTAAGGATGAAATGGATCTTGAGGAAGTGAGGGCTGCTGTGGGGGAAGTAGCCCAGGGAATTGTACATGTCGTCATGTATCAACTATGGTAACTGACCTTTTAGAAACTATTAGGATCCGTGGGCTGGAGCCTGGAGTAGAGGGTGTGCCCGGGCTTCCCCCTCACATCTTTGCCCCCTGATTAATCCTTGAGACTGGGAGACAACAGAGACTGTGCAAGGAAGGATAACTTCTCCTCACCTCCCTTGCTGGCTTATGATGAAAATGGCTCAGTAGACTGTGATTCTTGTCTTTAGAGAAAGAAGGGTTACGTGAAGGGTCACCGTGAGCCTCTGCGGCTAGCAAAATCTGCCAGGAAACACGGGATCCACGGAGGCAAGGACAGAGCTTTGTCACAAAAGCTATAGTGTGCGAAAATATAATTGAAAGTCAGATGCCACATTTCTCCAATACAGAGATGCTTAAGAATGCAAATATCTTCTGCTCTGGTGGGAAAGGCAAGTCTAGAGACATAACTATAAACATGAGAAAGGACAAACATATGGTAATGCAATGCTAAAGGTCCAATCAAAATGCAGATGTTCACCTGAATAGTGCGTTTTTGTTTTTTTTAATGAATGTGTCACTCAGCTCATATAGTCCACGAGTTTCTCCTCTTGAAGCATAAGCTGCCCTTGGTATCCTTTTTGATTGCAGATTCCGGTAAAATTTCATTGTTACCGGTTGGTTTGCTTGCACAGCTGCATGAACTCAAATTGTTTTGTCCAGTGGTTTCCTGAATCTTGCAGGCTGCAGTCCATGTAAGACAATTGTGACTATTTGTTTAAAATGGAAAGTTTGGGACATCTGCTCACAGATAGGCCCATTTGTAAAATGTCAGTTTTTCCTTTTTTCTAGAGCGTATCCAGTCATAAAGAGAGGAAATGTAAAATGAGAACTACATCAAAATGCCAATAAAGGTAATACACAAAAGAAAAGAAACTAAGCTGTGGATGTCATGGTCGCCTTAGCTTTATACAAGTATTGATGTAACATTGTATAGTTCCTGAGAGGAAACATTGTCTTGCAGCAAAGGCACTGAACTCTGATGCTCAGCAAATCTGGGTTCAACTCCCAGCTCTGCCACAGATTTCCTGTGTGACTATGGGTAAGTGTCTTAGGCTATGTCTACACTTACAGTGGTATGTATAGTACAGGCACTACCCAGGTAGCTACAGGCTGTAATGAAAGGCTCTAGCAGCTGGGGAAAGGCTCTGGTGATGAGAAGCTGCCAGAGCCTTTACTTGCTGCCATAACCTTTTCCCACTGCTGGAGCCTTTCGCTGCAGCACAGAAAGGCTCCAGCAGGTGGAGGCAGAGAGACACTACGCCGTTAAAAATAACGATGTAGATGTGGGATGCGCTGCTTGGGCATGTAGAGTGTCTTATAGGTGTATATGCTCTGGGGGTTCAGGTATGTAGGGCACTCTCCTGTAGTCACTTAAGCTGTGCCTCCCCAGCTGCACTGCCATGTATACCCATGCTAGCAGAGCATGTAGTGTCTGTACACTACATACCATTATAAGTGTAGATGTACCTTTAAACTCAATGCCTCAGTTCCCATCTGTAAAATGGGGGTACTTCCTTTGACTCTCTTTGTCTGTCTTGTCTATTTAGACTGTAAGCTCCTTGGGGTAAGGACTGTTTCTGTGTGTGTGTGTGTGTGTGTGTGTGTGTGTGTTTTACCTAGAACAGGATTCCATTGTGCTAGTTTGGGGTGTTTTGAGTGGTACTGTGTTATAAGAAATTAATAATAAGCATTTGATTGATGTATGGAAAAATTGTACATATAAGAGCAATGGACATTGCTCTATGCCAGTCAAAATGCACTACAGTATCTAATGTTTTATTTTCATTTACAAAGAAAAGTAAGGAAAATATTGTATAAGTTCCATTTTTGCATGTGATTTATGTGTTTGTTTCTGTTTAGTGTGTTTTTTGTTTTCTTTAATCAAAAGCCTGAGCAGAGCTTTTTCATATGTGGTAGACAGCAATTCACTTATTCCTGGACCAGACTTTTATCCTATATGTAAAAGTAAGCTATTAAATATTTTTAAATGGCTATGACAGTCTTTGGATGATGACTCTTAGAAATGGTCAAAAATTTTCCAAAGGAATATTTTTCTATTGAAAAATGCTGTTTCATCAAAACCAAACTTCCCACATGTCAATTTTGAAGAAATTTTGATTTTAAAAAAAATAATGGAAAAAAACCCGTTAAGATCGAAATACTCAGTTTTGTATGCAGTGTTGTAGCCATATTGGTCCTAGGATATTAAAGAGACAAGGTAGGTGGACAAGCTTTTTAGCTACACAGAGTTCTTCTTCTTCAGGTCTATGTAAGCTCGAAAGCTTGTCTCTCTCCCCAACAAAAGTTTGTCCAATAAAAGATATTACCTCACCCAGCCTGTCTTGCTAACATTCAGTTTTGAAATTTTGGAAATGGAAGGTTTTGACTCCCCCCCATGACTTGTAGCTCTCTTATTACCCAAAAAAAAAAAAAAAGTTGACATTTTAAATGAAACATTTATTGACCTGAACTGAAATTTGTTTCAGGTGAAATTTTAAAAATTTTTGTGTTTGGACCAATTTGGAACAAACAAATGTTGTTTGGAAATGGAAAATGGAAATTCCAGTTACTGCACATCTCTAGTGATTATACATATTAACACGCACATTTTTTCTCACACCATGCCCCATAACTCAGGCATACTCTGAAAAAATATTAAAATAACACTAAAGAAAAGGAGTACTTGTGGCACCTTAGAGACTAACAAATTTATTTGAACATAAGCTTTCGTGAGCTACAGCTCATCTGATGAAGTGAGCTGTAGCTCACGAAAGCTTATGCTCATATAAATTTGTTAGTCTGTATTCGCAAAAAAGAAAAGGAGTACTTGTGGCACCTTGGAGACTAACACGGCTGCTACTCTGAAACCTAAACTGACACTGAACTGCCCGAAGAAAGCATGCTCAGTTATAATCCTATCAACTGGTATTTGTGGTTAGCAGGTTTATTATGGCAGTGCCAGTGCCTAAGGGCCAACCAAGAATGGGGTCTCATTGTGCTAGACACTGAACAGAGCAGTAGACAGTTTCTGCCCTGAAGAGTTTACAATCTGCATAGACAAGACACGCACAAGGTTGGAGGAATGGGTATAACACACAAGCCGAGTGATCAATATGATGGCAACAAACATCGTGTTATGCAATTTTTTCATCCTTTACTCTTATAATCTGTGTCATGAGGTCACACACTTCTGTATAACCCCTATAATATCCAGCACAATATTTTAAGAGTGCATTGATTTCCATTGAATGCTTGCAATAATAAAGTGAGCAGGATTTGGTCCAGAGTGGTTTAAATTACAGTAACAAAGCTTTCACATACTTGGGAGATTTCATTTTGTTTTCCTTCTTTTATTAAAAAAGAAAATAAATCTGCCATTTGAGATTGTAATGGGTTTGGTAGATGCCTCTATGTTGCTGTCCCTTTGGATCTGATCTGATTCCAAAGCAAAAAGAAAAGGAGTAGCTCACGAAAACTTATGCTCAAATAAATTTGTTAGTCTCTAAGGTGCCACAAGTACTCCTTTTCTTTTTGCGAATACAGACTAACACGGCTGCTACTCTGAAACCTGTCAGATTCCAAAGCAATCATTCTGGCCTGCCCAGTAAAAATGCAGTGGGTATTTTGTAGCTGTTACAATCCCTATAAAAATGTCCTGTTTAAGACATTACCCAAGGTGTACAGAAGTGAACTGAAGTATTACTCCGTGCCTTCTTCAAACATCATGGTGTGGTTTCCAATGTATTGTTCCCAGATCTCCTTGTGGACAAATCTGCTTCACATGTGGCCCCCAGAAGAAAGCCTGCAAATCCCACACTGGATGGTGAAATGCCTTCTCAGGCTCAGGTGCTACCACAAGCATAGTCGGAGCCTTTAAACTTACCCCTGCAGAAGGGGCAGAGTCTAGCTCAGGGGTGGGCAAACTTTTTGACCTAAGGGCCACATCGGGGTGCGAAACAGTATGGAGGGCTGGGCTGGGCTGGATAGGGAAGGCTGTGCCTCACCAAACAGCCTGGCCCCCACCCCCTTTCGCCCCTTCCCACTTCCCATCCCCTGACTGCCCCCTCAGAACCTCCCCCCATCCAACCCCTCCTGTTCCCCATCCCCTGATTGCCCCCCAGGACCTCCTGCCCCTTATCCAACGCCCCAGCCCCTGCCGCGCCACCTGGCACCAGACACGCTGCCGTGCTGCCTTGCATGAGCGCACAGCCCCGCCACTTGGAGTGCTGCCTGCACGGCGCATGGCTGCGGGGAAGGAGGGGCCAAGGGCTAGCATCCGGGGCCAGGAGCTCAGGGGCCGGGTAGGATGGTCCTATGGGCCGGATGTGGCCTACAGGCCATAGTTTGCCCACCTCTGGTCTAGCTGCATCTCCCCAGGAGGAGCACAGTGAAGAGAATGTGACTGTCATAATTCCTCCTGGTTTGCCCTTACTCTGGGGAGCAATTTGTTCCCTCCCCCCCGGCGCCCCCTTTTCAGGATGTAGCATACTTCCCCTGCTTGCCCGGCTACTTTTGACTGTGGTGAATGTGTAGGGAGGGTGGAGCCAGGGGTCTGCCCTTTCCCTACCCATTTGCCTACAGCTGGGAGTGCTGGGTGCACAGTGGGGATGGAAGATCGTATGCCCCTTACACTTCTTCCTGTAACTGCATAAGTTTGGGGCACAGTCTATAGGCCATGGTGTTGCTATCTGATGTACGGCAATGAGCACCTGTGCATAGAACAATCTGAACTACTTTCTGGAGGATCTGGATGGAGATGTCCCCATTTGATCTATGTTTCTTATTATCCTTACGTTACTGACATGACATATATGGAGACGTGGTGCATTGTTGCAAAACATATCATGTAAACGTTTAGTCCAAAGAGCTGAATTTTGCACACTAACCATATGTTGCTGTAGACAAAAGCAGGCACTGAACATGTGCAGTGGGTGACATAACTTGGGCTTTTAAAAAGCAAAGCAATGATTTGTTTTAAGGCCACAGTGCACATAAGAGCCCTGTCTACAGGAAATGATACCTTCAGCCTTCTGTGTTATATAGGTAGAAGACCACAGATGCTGGCTTCATGGCAAGCTGACCTGACCTAGTCAGAAAGCTGGATGGCCTATTGCATAAAGCTATTTTCCTCTGAAGGAGTTCCAGCCCTGCAGAGCAGGGACTTGTGGAGCACTCCTGTAAATGACCCTGATTATCACTTTCATAAATGATTCTGCATTTTCCAACCTAATGGGTAATGATGTGAAAGACACTGAACAAGATTTTTAATTATAGTAAATGGAATCTGTGCTCTCTAATCGGATTGCTGGATAGGTGGCTGTTATTCACTGCTAAAGGTTAAAACATTAAACTTCTGCTTGTCATCAGGCAGACTGTTTATAAAAGCACTGGCTAGTTGTTTGTTGTTTTTAAATTACCGACTCTTGTGGAAGCTCATAGATCAGTTTTCCAGTCCTGTCTGAATGTATCAAGTCAATAAGTGCAAGAGGATAGCAGCATAAGGCACAAATATCCATCATCTAATATGAATAAATCTGGGGTCAGTCATTTCGGGAGTGAACGAAAGGATCAGAACTTGTTGGTGCCTTGTGCTTTCAAAAAGGCAAACTTTAGTAGCACGCACCAGACTTGGTGTGAAATTTTGAGAGGTCGGAGTTAGGCTTTGTCTACACTTCCTGCCTTTTAGCGACAAAGCTGTGCTGCTACAGCTGTGCTGCTAAAAGGCACGCAGTGTAGCTGCTGTTTGTCAGCAGGAGAGAGTGCTCCTGCTGACAAAGCGCTGTTCACTCTGGTGCTTTTCATCGATAAAACTTTTGTCATTCCGGGGTGTGTGTTTTTTACTATTTTTTTAACACCTCTGAACAACAAAAGTGTTGCCAACAAAGTTCCAGTATAGACAAAGCCTTAGTGGGTGATGCTTTTCAAACACCTTCTTTCTCTTTCTCCTTCCTGATGTGTGCCTCTTTCCCATTGTTTTCTTGTTCTGGTCTGACTTGGGGACTGAGTGTCTGATCTCCCGCCTCCTTTGCACAGCTGCATCTTTAATTCACTGACTGTGTTTAGGCAAACCAGGTAGGACTTGTCGATAAGCACGTTTTTTGCAACGGTCGTGCATTAGTACAAACCCCCAGAATAAAGTGCTGGTGCAGCTTACCCTGGTTTTTAGAGTAAGCCACACTGCTGCAAATCATCTTTTAGTCTGGTGTCCCACACCTACACTAGGGATTTGCACTGGTGCAGTCACATTGATGCAAAAATCCACATTATAGACAAGCCCCAATTAACCTGTCATATGTTTACCTATTTGTAAAATGGGCAGCTTAGCACTTATCTATCTCACGGGGTGTTGTGAGGCTTAATTAATGGAGGCTCATAAAGTGTATGGAGATCTTGGATGAAAGACATTATATAAATGCTAATAATTCTTTGCCCCACTCCCCTATTGCTTTTTTTCTTTATTAGAATCAACTTGTCAGCTGCAGAGAAACTAGCACTCTGCTCTTGCACAAAAGCAACTTTGCCCACATTTCTTATTGTAGAGTGAAATTTATATTAATCAGAAGTGGCTCACACATAGCCTTGGAAATTAGACTAAAGGCCCACAATCGCTAGTCAATTTAACTCTCGGTATGCACCACAGGTGAAGTGTATTCATAAAGGAGCAAAGTTTTGCGAGCTGCTGGCAACATTTGTCTAGCGGAAGTTAGTTGCTGAGGAAGAAATTAGTTCATGTGTATTTAAAGATTGATCTCTGATGAGGGGAAGGGTACTTTTCTTGTCAGTCCATTTGGTATAATAGAAGCATCTCGATACTTATATGGACCCATTACCATAGTGTCTCAGCATCCTTGTTAAGGGTTCAGAGTTGCCTGCTGCTACAATATGGCTGAGATTTTTCCAAAATCTTGTCTTGATGGGATTTGGATGTCCTGTTCCAATATATTTTAATTATTCCCAGGCAACTTCGACAATGTCAGCCTGAATGTTGTGCCTTCAGAATGACCATTATTTTCTCTAAAACCTTTTCTATATAAACCTTTTGCCTTTGTTAGAATGTATTTGTTTATGCTGGTCATTTTGTGAGGCTTTAGAATAAGGAAATGGCAGGGAGGTTTGTTCATTTCAAGTTAAGGCTAAAGATGCCAGATTGATAGCCCTGAAAACCAAAGTCCATCCGCTCAGCTGGGATAGCATGAGTAGGTAAATTGTCTGTCAACGTACTGCCCAGTCCAAGAGCATCAGCTCTGTTCCAGGAGATATTGCTTACAAGGTACTTCATTTTTTTCAAGCCTGTTCAGTGCTTGGCCATTCTGCTGAGATTGCCAGTAAACCATCTGAAATGTGATGTGGAAACCTGTCCACAAGAACTGCACTGAGACCCATTACACATATGCCACCAGTGTTGACTTTGAAATATGGTCCTGGCTGACCATGACTGAAACACTGATCTCAAGGGATAAAGCAAATCTTTTAAGTCCTGATAGTCCCCACTAAGGATCTGATCCAGCTCCTGTTGACATTGATGGGTATTTTCCCATTGATTTCATAGTCATAAAATTTCAGTGGAAGCAAAATCGAAACCTAAGGCCCTGATTTAGCAAGGTATCTTATGTACATCCTTAGCTTTAAGCATGGCAGTAGTCCCACTGAATAAGTGCTTTGAATCGGGGACAAAGTGCTTAGGCTTTTCCATGATACTTATGTAGCTGTCGGAGAAACTCGAATGACAATCTCTCTTCATAACTCAAAAAGTTTTTTTTTTTTTTTCCTTAAAAGTTGGTATCCATCTGGACAGTTCAGTATTTTTGCTGATTTGGCTCCTAGGTTCCTTAGAGCCTGCCTTACAGAAAGCGACATACTGATTGCAGTTTTATTGCAGGAAGCAGGGGGATTTGGCTGTAACTTTTTTTTTTTAATTAAAGCTGTGTATTATTTATTTAGTAAGGATACTTTTAAGCTGATCCCGTGGAAATAATGACTCAAAGGGTTCACTGGGGAATCACTGCACGATTCCACACAGATCTCAGAGTTAGTTTGAAATCATCTATCAAATATGGTAAATAAGATTTGGCATTTTTGTAAGGTCCCTTTTAAAAAAGATATCTTTTTTTAAAGATTAATACCCCTAAATTAATGGTTTTAATATCTACCTAGACACTTACAATTTATAATTGCAAGAATGACTGGTTTTGCGCTCTGATTTTCCCACTGTCATTGGCTGACAGAAGAACTGGCGTTTTAGGTAGACTGCTACTTGAAGGCTGCAAAATTCTGTGAAGCAAACTGAGTAATAATTTTATAACTGCTGTTGATGCCTTGGACAAGAATGAACTATCTGTGGGGTTTCTGCAAATACGGGGTATGCTCTCAAGAATGCACAATTGAAACTCATGATGAATATATTTTTTTTTTACCCATGAGATCAGGCATTCTTTTTTCTGAGTGTCCAAACTCTGATGGTAGGTAACGTTATTTTTGCATTTACTGACAAATAGAAAAATTAGTAAATTAAAATAAATTCACTGTAAGAACAAGCCCCCACTAAAAACACAACAGAGAAACCTCCTATAGTGTTTAAAGAAAAAGAAAAATGCTTCTATTAATGATCACAGCTTGACTCTTCTGCTGCTAATTTGCAATGGGTTTGCATAGCTATGAAGAAGTATATCTATTTCATAAGGATTCTTTTACCTACTGAAAAGTTATGTTTGTAATAAAATGTAAACTGCACTTTTGCACAATTTAGGCACAGTTTTCCTCATTTAGGGCCTGATCCAAAATCCACTGAGTTTAATGCAAAGACGCTCCTTGACTTCAATAGGCTTTGGATTAGGCCCTCTGTCTCCTCCTATCCTGCCAGCACTTGTGCATGTGCGTAACTTTACATATGAGAATAGTACAAAAGTATAGCTGGGTTCTATAAAGAATTAAATGAGTTCAGGGATAGGTCCATCAGTGGCTATTAGCCAACATGGTCAAGGATGCAAACCCATGCTCTGGGTGTCCCTAAGCCTCAGACTGCAAGAAGCTGGGAGGGAGAGACTGGGTGGATCAATCCATCTGCTCTGTACTGTACGCTCCCCTTGATGCTATGATACTGGCCACTGTCCAATGCAGGATATTGGGCTAGATAGATCATTGGTCTGACCTAGTATGGCAATTATGTTCTTAAGTGCTATTGAACTCATTGGGTGACTTGTGTGAGTAAAGTTACTCGCCTAGGTTAGTGTCTGCAGGAGCAGCCCATTAGTATGTTTCACTGTTATGTAGAGTAAACTGATGCAACTTTCATTTTATATCCTTCAAGTCTTGCCACTGTGGCAAAGATGACTTCCCTTTAACTACTTGATCCTGTATTTTAATACAGGACTGTTTAAACTAACTGTCCTGTCATTTGTAGTTGAGACACTCATTGGTTGTCAGTAACAACACTTCCATGGTGCAGTTAATATTATGATACCCTATGCACACAATTATTTCACAAATGCATTTTTCTCCATTATAAATTGGGTTCTAATAGGTTAGCCTTGAACATTTATTATGGCTTTAAGCAATGCATTTCAATTGTCTTTAAAACATTTTTATAAAGAGATCTGAAGAGCAATGTCTAAACAATTGGTGTGAGGATTTTAGTATTTCAGCTATTTTCTTCTGTAGGCCCAATATTCAATGGAAAACACATAAAACATATCTGCCTTTGATTATTAAAGTTTAAAAACATTCATGGACTGGAATAAAGTTGAATCAGTTTTCTTATTAGTGTTTGAATATTGTGCGTTTTCTAATTGTGCTGATCAGAATCTCAGTATGGGCCCAATTGATCAGATTAAAGACCATTTTTATCAGACATTCAACTGGACAAAGAGCGGTACAAATAAAGAAATGAGGAATATTTTTTTTTTAGTCTGATCTACAATTTTAGCGTGATTTACAATTTAAATTACATACTTAAAAAAAAATCTATAGGAGTCACAAGTGGCTAGTGATTTTGGGCTGCCTCAATTTTTGAGTACTGAATTTGCAATACTTTAAAGAGGATGTGTTTTCAGGGGAAGATGCTCAGCACTTCTGGAAAATCAGGCTCCTTTAGGGTGTGACAAGATGGCCCAAAAATTGCTAGTTACCTTTGAAAATCTTGGCCTATGGAGTAGAGAGTTATTTTACCTCTGTATTTGACACTAGTGCGATCACTGCTGGAATATTCTGTCCAGTTCTGGTGGTCACAATTCAAGAAGGATGTTGATAAATTGGAGAGGGTTCAGAAAGGAGCCATGAAAATGATTAAAGGACTAGAAAACATTGATAGACTTAAAGATCTTAGTCTATTTAGCTTGACAAAGAGGAAGTTAAGAGGTAACTTGATTACAGTCTCAAGTATCTTCATGGGGATCAAATATTTGATAATGGGTTCTTCAGTCTATCAAAGAAACTGTAACAAGTAGATAAACTCAGACTGGAAATAAGTTGTTAAATGTTTAACACTGAGACTAATCAACCACTGGAACAATTTACTAAGGGTCATGGTGGATTCTCCATCACTGACTCTTTTAAATCAAGATTGGATGTTTTTCTAAAAGATCTTCTCTAGGAATTATTTTGGGAAAATTATTTGGCCTGTGTAATATAGGAGGTCAGACTAGATGATCATAATGGTCCCTTCCAGGTTAGGAATCTCTGAATCTATACAAATCTTCTACTCCCATCCCTCATACAAACACGCTAATATATTTTTATGTCACTGAAAAAGGATTGGGTGACCCGTCCCAGGATAACAAGCTATTTATTCCTTTTCATATGCTTGTACTTTTCGGTGCTGTTAGTATAAGTTTTTGTTATACTTTTTAAAAGAAAACAAACAAATGAAATTTGCTGGATGGATGTAAAAAAGGGCCATATATTTTGAAAGGTCTCTACCAGGCATTTTTCATGTCGCTCTTGTTTCTCTCCATAGTTTCTACTATAACACATTACTGGAAGCTTACAAGTACATCTAATATCCTGTGGTCTCCTCTTTTTGGCACGCAGCGATTGTTTGCATATATTTAGAATTAGAAGAGCATGGGCTTTTCACAATGCCTTTTAGATCCGGGGAGTGCTACAAAGTACTGAAGAATACAGTTGCCAGTTTTGGTTGGATGTATTCCTAGAGATTTAATCATGTGACAATCCTGGAGGGTTGGCAACCCTACTGAGGAAGAACCTGGGAGTGCAGGGACTGTGTGGGATTGTCCATTATGGCCACACAGCCACACTTCTGGAGCTCTGTTCGCCAGCCACATGATAGCAGTCTTCTGCACTGATCAATGGGAATGGTTCCAGCTGAGGTGGGAACAGAGGGCTCTTGTGGACATTTTTGAAAAGGGGGAAATCCTGCCTTTTCCTCTCTGGGTGTAGAGTTCCCCCTGGAAGCAGAATTGGTGTGATTCCAGTGCTGGAGCGTGTGTGTCTGTGTGTGTGATATTAAAGGGGGTATAGAGAGGATACAGTTCCCCCCTCCATGGAATGTGAAAATTGGCTTTGCAGGAGTGTCTATGCACAGTATATGGGGTGGAGGTGGAGCTGCCAGATCTGCTCCTTGATGGATCCTATTTGGTCAAATACTGTGGTGAGTACCTGGATGGATGAATCTTCTCCTTAAGGGGTTACTTCAGCATGGTGGTAGTAGCCCATCCAAAGCAGCTTCCCTGCCACTTCACAAAGTTGGGGGAACATTCCTTGGCCTTCATCCACCCACAGCTGATCTATCCAGAGCACAGATCTCAATAGTGTTATGGGAAGTAGCATTGGAATTTGAGCAATGATTGACTTGTTTGGAATTCATCTGATCTAATCCCTGTGCAGTGTGACAAGACTAATTTCAGTCATGAAAGTATCCCCAATAGAAGGGTTGATCAGAATACAGTATTATGGGTACTTTGCCGCTGGCTGTATAGTAATGGGAATAGAGTTAGGCCAATGGAGTGTGCTTTTTGGAATTGCATGCATGTGGGTTTACTTCAAATGGCTTCCCCGCAAAGGCCCCTCTCTCTTGTCCTGCTCACAGTTTGATTATTCTGTATGTCAATGTTCATCTCTACATACTGGTCCAAATTCACCACGTGTCACTAATTATATATATGCGCCCATTCAAATCCGTGGTATGATACCATTGCCTCCAGTGGGGTTACACCAGAGATGAGTTTGGCCTGTTGACCTTTATATCCTGTCAGAAAAACTGACGAGCTGTTTGTCTTTTCCTCTGTCTTGTAACAGCAGCTATCCACTCCCCAAAACTCAGTCTTTCCCAACACAGTCAGCACCTACCACAGCCTAATTAAATTCTGCCATTGACAAGAGACTACATGGACCTGATTTAGCCAAGCAAATCCTCTTAATTAAAAACTCATAGAACTTGAACACAAAAGCACGCTTACCTTCTCCAGCAATCTTTAAGGGATTACCAGGCTCCCTACCTGTAATTGTAGACTTGACCTCACTCTACTTAATACCCCCCACCACAATTTCATTAGAGAAGGCAGGAAGGGAAAGGGAGCAGCGATATCCATCCTCTGCTAAAGCAAGAAAGACAGAGCTCCTTTTCTCTCCTTGGCTTGTTTAGGCAGTGCTCTCACAGAGCATCCCTTATCTGTGGCTGTTTCAGGCTGTTCTGTTCATTCCCTCTGGGGCACCTGGCGTTGGCCACTGTCAGAAGACAGGATACTGGACTAGATTGGCCTTTGGTTTCATCCAGTATGGCTGTTCTTATGAGGGGAAACTTGGCCTCAGTGTCTGCAATCAGAGGGCTGGAAGTGTCTTTTCTAGAAAGCAAAAAAGACGGTATGGTATTGGGATCTGGCTGGCTTCTAGTGGAATAGACTAGACTCACTGGAATTTGGGTGTGTGTATCTTGGCAAAACACTCAGGGAGTTGAGCCCCTTTGAAGTGTCTATTTAGGGTTGTTTTATTATCTAGCCCATGCACCAAGGATGAGATGAGTTCAGGTGGCTGACTGTTGTTGTTGTTTTGGTTCTTTAGTTGAGCCCTGAACATTATAGGTGAAATCTTATAAGAGAGGGTTTTCTTTGATTTTTTTTTTTTCTGGTAAAACTCTGCTTTAATTTGTAGGGACTTGGAACCACAGCCACTCACATTTTGTTTATTTAAAAACATCTTCAAAAAAGGCTAAAAATGAGTCATATCTAACACAATTCTTGCATGCAAGAAAGAATTCCGTGCACACGTGAACAGTGCTCCTGAACTTTAGTTCTGATGCTAGAATTCTGGTATCAAATAGCTGTGGAGTAGCTGTCAGATGGAAAAGCATTCTGGGGATTAGCATGCAAATAAGGACACAAGTGTAGCACTTTGTTTTCAAATTTCTGTATTCAGTACTGCTACAGCAAGTGTCTCTAAACTGGAGCAGAGTTTACCCACAAGGCAGATTTACAGGAGTACTTCTTGTATACCTGTTTAACACTTTTAGGGCTCATCACTCTAATGCAGTGACCAGTCCTGTATGCTGCTATTTCACAGCTATTTAATGTCAGAGCGCTGGGGATAAAGTGTGAGGTGTAGCCCAAAGCTCATGGTGCAGCATGTGAATATATAGTTTTAAAATTGTTTTGATGAATTTAGTGCTGGTTAAAGATACCAACTTAATAGGTCTAGCAATTAAAATTCCTCTGTTCTGCCACAGTGCAGGCACATTATGGACATTGCAAGCTTCCAGACATTGCCTTATTGGTTTGTCTCTAGCCTGACCTGGAGGGACCAGAAGTGGACATTCTTGATGACCATCCATGCTTGGCCTACACTAAGAGGGCATTTGGTAATATGGACACTTGTACACTAGGAATTGGAATGAGAGCACAAACCTGCACAGTGCTTAGTGCAGTAAGGCCCAGTCTGGAGTGGGGCCTTTGGATACCATAGCAATACAAAATGGATGGTAACCCCCCAACCAGCTGCTTCCTGTGTTAGTGTTTTGAGAAGTCAGGGACAGGGGCGATGGTGAAATAATCATAAGTCACTAATGCATTTAATTACATCTGAGTGACAAGTAAAGAGTAACAAGTAAAAACTTGTGAAGATCAGACAAAACATTACAATGATGCTGAATTTTAAGGCCTTTTTTTGAGACTCTTTAAATACAAAAACTAAACGTGAAAGGATATGTAGCCCAATGTAACTAGTGACAATTCCCTAAACTAGGGAGAGGAATTAACAATTAAGGTATTACAAGGGGGTAGATATGGTTAAGAATAAAGAGATTAAATCCAGGAAAGGATATAATTTAGGATGAATGTCAGGAAACGTTTCTGGTGGACTAACACATTTGGTCTGACAGATCCAAAGGACAGAACCCCTGCTGTGCTGGGACAGAAAGAGGGGACATATACCTGATCTGTGGTCTAGTCATGTGGTGCACTTTGGGAAAAGGTGTGGCAGTGATGGCTACTCCTTCCCCTAAGCAATCCTATAAAGATCCTGACCCTTTGCCAGGGTCCTGTAGTTACTCCAACCCGAGCTTTCTCCTCTGCTCTCAGGATCTGCTCTCCCTGTCACCATGGATAAGGCTTCTTTAGTCCACATAGCCCTTCTCCGCTCCGTAGCTAGGACTCAATTTTGGAACTGTCAGGGGGGATCTATGTTTGCCTATGCAGCTTCCTAGGTCTTTCTCCAATTGTCAGTCAGCCATTGGTCCCCACCAGCTAAAGGGATGTTAGTGAAGCACAGCACATGTCTAGGGCCTACCTTAGCAATACCCTCGAGGGACTGATTGCTATGTGTCCCTCAGTTGCAGTTGGTGGGTTGAGCGGAGGCACTTCACAGATACCTCTGATGGTTCTCCTGGCCCCGTGAGATGTATGGAGCTGGAGAGCCCAGTAAACCAGCATAACGCCAACGGTGTTAGAGGCAGTTTTACTCTCAGCTCCATAAACTGCACTTTGCTGGTACACCATGCTGAACAATTAATGTAAGGCTGTGACAAAATATTACATCTAATTAATTATTGTTTATTATTTGTATTGCGGTAGCACCTAGAGACCTGGTCACAGACCAGACCCTATTGTGCTAGGCACTATGCAAACTCAGAACAAAATAATGGTCCCTGCCCCAAGGAGGTTACAATCTAAGTAGTAAAAGCTAATTACAGATAGGAGTTAGTTACCAGCACAATTGAAGGACATAAAATACAATTTTGAAAAAGTCATTAACAATGAGACAGGAAGTCACCATCTTAAAGGCTGGTTAGACTGGAAAAAATTGAGGTCCCACTAAAAATCTGACAGTTTCAAAGTTGTTTTAAGGTAAAGTCTATTTTTACAATATTTTCAGTTAATTTAATAGTCTACTAAATGTTCTGTGGAGCTGGTTAATATTTGTTGCACAAAAAGATTTTTCATTGAAAAAGGACCTTTTCCAGAAAGGAATTTTTTTGAGAAAAAAAATTTGCTTTATTTTTTTCCATTTTTTTGGCAAATGTTATAAAAATATTTTTGTCAGAATTTCCCATTTACTGAAATATATCCACACCTTAATATCTTAGTTTAGGTTTAGTAAATGAAAAATTCTGATAACCATTTTGATAACATTTTATATAAAACCTTAGAGAAAAAAATTTCGCAAAAAAATGGGTTCATTACAAACATTTCCAAACAAGCCTTTGACTGCCAAATGCTGGGACTGGATGACACTTACACTTGATAATTGCTGTGTTCTGGTCATTCCCTTTGAAGCATCTGTCATTAGCCACTGTCGGAAATGGATTACTGGGCAGATGGACCATTGGTCTGACCCAGTATGGTCATTTTTATATTAACATCAACATTTGAAAAATAGGTTTTCATTTTTCAATCAGCAGATTGATTAGCTTAACTAAGATTTTGTGAACATACAACTTTTGTAAAAAATAGATTTTACCTTAAAACAGCTTTACAGTTGTCTACTTTTCACTGAGTTTTTTCTTGAGAACTTAATATTTTTCATTTCTAATGTATCTCCATGGAGTTTGATGACCTGCTGAAATAAAATACTGTAGCACTAATGGTGAATGGCAAAGCAAAGTGCTCTATTTTTGCTTCTCGATTAGGAATAAGACAACCTTAAAGGCTGTGTTTCCACAGGGGAATTCAAACATTTTTGACTGGTTCATCTATATTGGGTGCACTGGTATTGATGAGCCACTGGCTGCTGGCACTGTTTTTTAAAATTTTTGTTCAGTAACCCTGCTGAGAGCAGATCTATAGTACACAGCTGTGACGGCCCATCTGTGCTAACAGTGATGGGAAATCCCAAGTGTAGACGGAGCTGAAGGTTTTTTTTAAATGTTTTCTTTTTGTTTTTTATATTAGGAATATCACATCTTGATTTTCCTGTTTGGGTTGGAGAGCTTTTCTTACTGCTCAGGTAATCGTGGTATGTTGGGATGGTGCCAAATTATTATGAATTGCTGTGACTGTTATGAATGAATGTGATGAGCATGAATTCGGTATTGCTTGGTATTCCTGAATTTGCAAGAGGATTCTGGGAGCAGGATTCTCTTAGCATTAGATACATGATGTGGAAAATTACTAGAAATGCTGAAACTGCATTTGAATGGTTAATATAGGCTCGATCTGCATGTATGTTTCAACATCGAACTTTGGAGGAACCAGCTCACCAAAGTAAAGAAGACGTAAAATCATGGGATTGATGGGGTTGGTACAAGCTGACCTCTAAATGGCATCATGCTAAGAGCTTAAGTGAATGATTGATGAGAGGGTAAATGTTGACTGAGCTTTGGTCTGTGTCTGCTTTGCAGGCCCTTCTAAAATATTAATTGGAGAAAACCAGTAATGAATGCCCACAGGGCATATTTCTGGGACATGTGACTCCTTTGGGAACAAAAAGGTATAAATGCTAAGCAAAGTAAGTTTCTTAGTTCCCCAGTTAACATCTGAAGAGGTTCAAGACTGTGAGACAGAAGTCCTCTGGGTAACCTAAACCCTGCTTCGGGTGACACTTGACAGACCAAGTACTTGAGAGGAGAAAGAAGAGAAGAAAAGTCTCCATCTAGAACTGATAGTTATACCTGCTTTGTTTGCTAAACAGGATACTGTGAAAGGCCAACATAATTACTGAGGGTTTATGCTTAGGGAATTGAGGCTTATTAAGGAGCGTGTGTTATGTAACCTTTACTGCTTGTGTGATTCTTTCTCCAATAAATTACTATGCATTAAGCATATTGTTTTTCAAATTTTCACTGGTCCTGGTAACTCTCTGCCCAGCTGTGGGACGTTAAAGATCCATTTCAACATGGTGCTGTAATCTAGTTCCTCCAAAGATCTTGCAGAGGTCTCTAGCCAAATGGGGGAAATCAGGACAACCTGGTATTTCTCACGTAATAAACAGATGAGAAGAAAATTGAAACAAGCAGCACTGCATTTGAGGACATCTGTAATGAACTGGGAAATACCAGTATTATTTTGTCTGACTATGGTGCATACCTGTGTGTGCTTATGATGGGTTACTTGTTATGGAATTGGATCAAAAGGGATTGTGAGGGGAACCAAGCAGGAAAGATGGAAAAAACGGCCTAAATAAGGAGTACTCCAACAAACGCTGAAACAGAATAGCCGGGGTATAGCTGGAAAAAGGTGACACTTCCTCCACCCCAACCCTGGTGATGCAGCTGTTTTGTCACACCTGAGAAGAGAGCGAACAAAGGAAATGCTAAACCATTATGGGACACCTGGACCTAGCAAAGAAAGCGGGAGCTGGGTGAGCTAAGAGGACATATCTACACAGCAGCTGGAAGCGTACTTCCCAGCATGGGCAGACAGACACACACGAGCTCTGTTCAAGGTAGAGCATTAAAAATAACAGTATGGCTGCAGCAGCACAGGTTACGCTGAGCTCAGGCTAGCCACCCAAATACATACCCAGGGGATTAGGCGGGTTTGGGCTTGGGTGGGTAGCTCAAGTTATCATCTGTGCCCCTGCAGTCACACTGCTATTTTTAGTACTGTAGCTCCAGCATAGCTAGCATGTGTCTGTCTGATCGTGCTGGGAAGCATGCTCCCATCTGCTGTGCAGACATACCTCGAGAGGCTGCCAGTGAGGTGTCATTGAGGCCTGACAGGCTGGCAAGGAAACGCACAGAGACAGAGCCTGCTGTGAGAAGGACAGTCTGTTTCTCTCAGCTAGAGATGGGCTGAGGGGCACTTACAAAAGCTGGCAAGGAAAGATTAAGGCGTAAGATAGACCCATGCGTATATGCATTTTATTGTTTTTACCCTTTGCTCCATGTGCTTTGTACCTATGGGGGAAGGAATACATGCAGCTTCATCTGGAAGACAGTCTTTTGGGTCACTTTAATCAAAATCACTGGTCATAGGCTCTTGGAAGGAAAGGGCTGACAGGTGCCAAACACAGTTGGGCCTGTTGTATTAACATAGGTAGGAAATGAGGGCTGAAGTTCAGAGACCCAGTCCTAGAGTGGTTGAATCATGTGGTTCTCCCAGATCGAGGTGAGGAAGCCAGGCCTGTCCCTGAAGGGGTGCACTCAAAAGGGTCGGAAGGGGGTAAAAGGTGCAGTTCGCCAGGTAACTGTGACAATGTCTTTATGTAATAAAGTACAGATGCTGTAGAGGGGTGACTGACCATTCATTTCTATGTTTTCATTGAGCTAAAATCTCAAAACTTTGTACCCTCATTCATGATAAGCTGCACAATCTTGGGGGAGGAACCTACATCTGAATTTTGGCCTTTCCAGAAGAGGTCAGTAGACTTGTAGTGGATTTCAATTGTTCAGGTATCTTATTGTGTTAGTCTGGGGATAGTCCTTTCTTATAGGATGATAGTTACAGGTTCAAAACAGCACATTCCTAAGTATTTTTTTTATCATCATAGGTCATCAGTCTAACAGTTAAAAACTATGAGTTTCTTGTATGTGGAGGTCAGTTTGGGTCTGAGGGTGCCAGTATGGACAAATGAAGATCCCCAGAGGTCACCATTTATATTTATCAGGTTTTAGCCAAGGAAATAATTTCATAATGATAGTACTATTCTATTATAGTATTTTTCATTCATAATTATATTTATCCAAGCAATTGGATCTTTATCGCAATTATTTTGGTGCGGAAACTGAGGCACAGAAGTGTGGTGACTTGCTCAAGGACACAAAACAGATTAGTGGCAGAGCTGATACTGGAATCCAGGTCTCCTGGCTCCCAGTCCAGTGTATGATCCATTGGACTGCATTTTGTGGCCCTGATTTTTTCAAAGACTTATTCACATTCTTAAAGTTAAGAATGTGAATAGTGTCAAATGAGTACAATGGGACGACTAGTGCTTAAAGTTAAGCATACGTCAAATCTTTAGGATTAAGGTCACTACAGGCAGTGACCCAAACAGGTGCATCCACCTGTAGTATGAACTGTCAACTGGAATATCCTCAATGAACTGTAAAGAGTACAAACAAAAGTAGCTGTAATGGATTGCACCCCTATATTCACACCCTACACACCATTGTAATAAACTTTGTACAAAATATGCCTTGTAAGGTATTGTTTGAAAACTAATAACTCACTGGTCAATAATATCATGATGAAATATGTATAGCAACATTATATGTAAAGTTATGAATTCCCCCAAATGATGATGGTGGCACATGTTCAACCCACATAGCCTTGATTAGGCTGGACTGACCAAGCAGGTCCTAAAGAAAGGAATGTGCATTTACCTCAATTTACATGTATGTAGTAAACAAGGTCCTTGAAACAGCAAGAGGGAGACAAGGCAAATCTGCATGTTAGCAAACAAGAGCATGAAGCCTCTTTCCCAACAGGACTCCTTATCTCTTCCTCAAAGCAGGAATGAACTGTAACAAGGGCTAACCCTCAGGAAAATGCATTTCAAAGGGGAGTGAACTATAAAAGAGCATGGTAAAACCCCAAGTTCGCTCCCTATCCGCCTCTCTTTTCTACTTAAGAAGACAAAAGAACAGTCTATTGACTTGAGGAGCAGATCCTGATCTGAAATTTGGTCAGCCCTGTATCTGGAAGCATGTGGTAAGAACTTCACCTTGAACCCTGTCTAGTTTAAGTTTGAAAGCATTTTATCTTTGTTTCTCTTGTAACCATTTTTTACCCTAGTGCCTTATACTTGTGCTCATTTAGACGCTATATCTTTGTAGTTAAATAGACTTGTTTTATTCTTTAATTATAATTAATTCCATGTTGTGCATTGTTTGGGTATCTTCATTTAAGGTAGCAGATTGTTGTATGTTGATCCCAATAGAGGGACAATGGACCTAATATATCTGGACTGTCTAGGAGAGGACTGGATGGTGCAAAACACGCATTTTTGGGGGAAAACCTGGGACTGGGAGTATGTTATGGTCACCCTGCAAGTAGTAACCAAGATTCCTGGAAGCCAATTTGTGGCTGGTATGTGCTAATAGGCTTCTGGGGTCAGAGTTGCTGGACCAGGGCTGTGGCTATACACAGACACTCAGGGTGTGACCTGTATGCTGTTTGTGAGGAGCCCAGGTTGGGAGCTACAGACACCAAGCATTGTGAGGCACCCCAGATTTAGGGTAAGTGGTCATAGAACACTTCACTGGTCTGGACTGCACCCTGGAATGTCATAGCAGCTTCTGGGTGTGGCTTCACAATTCACAATTAATCTGTCAGCCTCATAACAATCAAGTGTCTCTTTCAGTGAATGGAGAGAATGAAATAGTGACAAATATTTCTGAAAACTCTCTTGTGAAGATTCATATGTCTGCATGTAATACAAAAAAATAGGAAATATAATACAGACATTTAATAAGTTTCATTTTGTGCAGTGATTTGTTTACAGTGCCTTAGTTTCCCTTCAAGTAATTGTGAGCACTGACCCAAGGACTATTGAAATCAAAGTCATCTTGCATGGGAAAAGTATGAAAGTACAGTATGATCTGTAGATCTACTGAATATCCCTAGGCCGGTGATGGATTCACTTACTTTTTCCAGTCAGGAGAAATACATCTTAATTTATTAAAGCCCAAATGTGGGGCAAAAATATAGAATGAGGGACACACAAAACATACTCATTCAAGAAACTCAGCTGTGTAGGATTTATTCATTTACTGTTAACAATGCTTTTCTGTAAACCACAATTTCATGATTGTTTATTTCTGAAATGTTCAACAGGTAAAGTGAGGGGGATCCCAAATGTGAGAGGAGCGCATGCAACTTGGGCCTGCCGTGGAACTCGCTTGAATACGAGTAATTTTACCAGGTGTCCCATATTCAGCATGGGGAAATATGGTCACCCTAGTAAGTGGTGTAAGCTATACCAGCAAAAGCACTCTTGAGTCAGTATAAGCTGTACCTGTGTTAAGGGGAATTTACCAGTTAACATTTCTAGTATAGACAAGGCCTAAACCAAGGGACGGTTGATTGGTATGTCAGGAGTCTTTGCCACAAGGGGCCACAACAATGGTTCCCGTAACCCACCCAGCAATATTGTTAATCTATCCAACTATACTCTTAGCCTAGCAGAAGAATCTGTCCTATCTCGGGGCCTCTCCTTTTGCCCCTCAACCCCCACGAACATGATACAGTTCTGTGGTGACCTAGAATCCTATTTTCGACGTCTCAGACTCAAGGAATATTTCCAACACACCTCTGACCAACATATTAACCCACAGAGACCTTCCTGCCAACACTACAAAAAGAAGGATTCTGGCTGGACTCCTCCTGAAGGTCGAAACAGCAGCCTGGATTTCTACATAGAGTGCTTCCGCCGACGTGCACGAGCTGAAATTGTGGAAAAGCAGCATCGCTTACCCCATAACCTCAGCCATGCAGAACTCAGTGCCATCCACAGCCTCAGAAACAACTCTGACATCATAATCAAAAAGGCTGACAAAGGAGGTGCTGTCGTCATCATGAATAGGTCGGAGTATGAACAAGAGGCTACTAGGCAGCTCTCCAACACCACTTTCTACAAGCCATTACCCTCTGATCCCACTGAGAGTTACCAAAAGAAACTACAGCATTTGCTCAAGAAACTCCCTGAAAAAGCACAAGAACAAATCCGCACAGATACACCCCTAGAACCCCGACCTGGGGTATTCTATCTGCTACCCAAGATCCATAAACCTGGAAATCCTGGACGCCCCATCATCTCAGGCATTGGCACCCTGACAGCAGGATTGTCTGGCTATGTAGACTCCCTCCTCAGGCCCTTCGTTACCAGCACTCCCAGCTATCTTCGAGACACCACCGATTTCCTGAGGAAACTACAGTCCATTGGTGATCTTCCTAAAAACACCATCCTAGCCACTATGGATGTAGAAGCCCTCTACACCAACATTCCACACAAAGATGGACTACAAGCCGTCAGGAACAGTATCCCCGATACTGTCACGGCTAACCTGGTGGTAGAACTTTGTGACTTTGTCCTCACCCATAACTATTTCACATTTGGGGACAATGTATACCTTCAAATCAGCGGCACTGCGATGGGTACCCGCATGGCCCCACAGTATGCCAACATTTTTATGGCTGACATAGAACAACGCTTCCTCAGCTCTCGTCCCCTAATGCCCCTACTCTACTTGCCCTACATTGATGACATCTTCATCATCTGGACCCATGGAAAAGAAGCCCTTGAGGAATTCCACCATGATTTCAACCATTTCCATCCCACCATCAACCTCAGCCTGGACCAGTCCACACAAGAGATCCACTTCCTGGACACTACGGTGCTAATAAGCGATGGTCACATAAACACCACCCTATATCGGAAACCTACTGACCGCTATTCCTACCTACATGCCTCTAGCTTTCATCCAGATCATACCACTCGATCCATTGTCTACAGCCAAGCTCTACGATATAACCGCATTTGCTCCAACCCCTCAGACAGAGACAAACACCTACAAGATCTCTATCATGCATTCCTACAACTACAATACCCACCTGCTGAAGTGAAGAAACAGATTGACAGAGCCAGAAGAGTACCCAGAAGTCACCTACTACAGGACAGGCCCAACAAAGAAAATAACAGAACGCCCCTAGCCATCACCTTCAGCCCCCAACTAAAACCTCTCCAAGGCATCATCAAGGATCTACAACCTATCCTGAAGGACGACCCATCACTCTCACAGATCTTGGGAGACAGGCCAGTCCTTGCTTACAGACAGCCCCCCAATCTGAAGCAAATACTCACCAGCAACCACACACCACACAACAGAACCACTAACCCAGGAACCTATCCTTGCAACAAAGCCCGTTGCCAACTCTGTCCACATATCTATTCAGGGGATACCATCATAGGGCCTAATCACATCAGCCACACTATCAGAGGCTCGTTCACCTGCGCATCTACCAATGTGATATATGCCATCATGTGCCAGCAATGCCCCTCTGCCATGTACATTGGCCAAACTGAACAGTCTCTACGTAAAAGAATGAATGGACATAAATCAGACGTCAAGAATTATAACATTCAAAAACCAGTTGGAGAACACTTCAATCTCTCTGGTCACTCAATTACAGACCTAAGAGTGGCTATCCTTCAACAAAAAAGCTTCAAAAACAGACTCCAAGGAGAGACTGCTGAATTGGAATTAATTTGAAAACTGGATACAATTAACTTAGGCTTGAATAGGTTTCAGAGTAGCAGCCGCGTTTAACACGGCTGCTACTCTGAAACCTGTCATTATGTAAGGCACTGAATTTAGCCGTATAGAGTGGAAATCTGTCAACTTCATGAAAAAACTCGCACAGATACAGACAGACATCATCTTCCTCTCCAATTTTTAATTTGTTAGTCTCTAAGGTGCCACGGGTACTCCTTTTCTTTTTAGGCTTGAATAGAGACTGGGAATGGATGAGTCATTACACAAAGTAAAACTATTTCCCCATGGTATTTCTCCCCCCCACCCCACCCCCCACTGTTCCTCTGATATTCTTGTTAACTGCTGGAATTAGCCTACCTGCTTGTCACCATGAAAGGTTTTCCTCCTTCCCCCCCCCCCCCTGCTGCTGTTGATGGCTTATCTTAAGTGATCACTCTCCTTGCAGTGTGTATGATAAACCCATTGTTTTATGTTCTCTGTGTGTGTGTGTGTATATAAATCTCTCCTCTGTTTTTTCCACCAGATGCATCCGATGAAGTGAGCTGTAGCTCACGAAAGCTTATGCTCTAATAAATTTGTTAGTCTCAAGGTGCCACAAGTACACCTTTTCTTTTTCCCTCCATAGTTGGTGAATACAGCAATGCAGTGGAAGAAGCACGTGGTACAAGGACTTTTACTTTGTCTGGTGATCTGAGGCCTGGCCTACATCTAAAACTTCGGTTGACCTAGTTATATTGCTCCAGGGGTGTCAAAAATTCACACCTCTGAGAGGTGGAGTTAAGCTGACCTAAGCCTTGATCCTTGTGGATCTCGCTACTACCTCTCAAGGGAGTGGCTTTTCTACAGCAACAGAAAAACCCCTTCAGTTGCTGTAGTGTCCAAGCTGCAGCTGTGCTGCTGCAGTGCTGCTAGTGTCGATATAACCACCTAAGAACTTATCTACACGTGACCAGCAAAGCTGTAGTGGTATAATTGTTCTACTGTAGCGATGCCAGTCAATTTTCCAATGTAGACAAGCACTAAGAGTAACTTGCGTTGAAGTCTAGCTACAGCATAATAAGTTAGATGAGATTCAGTGTGCAAACTAATCAGAACACCACAGTCAGTAATGTAAAAGGTACAGCTACCTCTTAGCACCTCTAAAGTCACACTCTATACCACTCCAGGCGTGCATGAGTAATCACTGTGTGAATTACCCAGAGTAGAGCATCATTTGAAACCATTTGTTGAAAATAAGTTCTCAGGTCGGTTTTCCAGTTAAGCAAGGGCCTCATTTAAACTACATGCCAATTAATGGGATTCTACTGCATAGCCTTATACAGAGAAAGAGGTACTCCAACAAGTGGTGTATTTATCTCCAGTAGCCTCAGTTTGCCACTAAAAACAAAACACACATACCTCAGCAATTTTGTTCATATCCTACTGTTATATTTCTACCTTTACTGATTCCGTTGTGTGTTGCAGTGGGTTTGACGCTTCTGTAGGGGTATTCTGTTCTCATGGCTGAATCAAGCACCCTGTGTATTATACTGTGCTAAATCTTTTGTTCCAGATCTGTCAGTTCATTAGAAAGTGATTTTGAGAGATGCCAAAGGAGGGGTTTCATAATATTGGTTCTGTATATTAAGGTGCACAGCCTTCTATAATAAAGAGTAGCAAACAAAAGGAAGAAATCCTAAAATAGGTTTGTTCACTGAAATCAAGTGAATTGCTGAGATGCATTCCAATGAAACCATCCAATACATGCTACTAGTTAACAGCACCAGACCTACAAGACCTATAGAGACACGAAGGTGTTCTGAGCATAAGACTAGGAGTCAGGTAATGGTAGATTAGAATCCCAGCTCTGATAGTGACACCTTCTGTAGGCTTTTTTAGGGCAAGTCACTTAGGAACAAAGCAGGATATTGCCCTTAATCTCTATACCTCAGTTTCCCTCTGAGCGCTATAGGGATAAAAAGAGTTACTAGGCAGGTCTGTATTAGTATTAATTATTACTGCAAGAATTCACATCAGTGAAGAGATTAAAATACATGTAGATATTGGGCCATATGTGGCTCTGGTATAAGGAGACTCAATTCTTAGGGAGGGAAAAAGAAAAGGAGTACTTGTGGCACCTTAGAGACTAACAAATTTATTAGAGCATAAGCTTTCGTGAGCTACAGCTCACTTCATCGGATGCATTTGGTGGAAAAAACAGAGGAGAGATTTATATACACACACACAGAGAACATGAAACAATGGGCTTATCATGCACACTGTAAGGAGAGTGATCACTTAAGATAAGCCATCACCAACAGCAGGGGGGGGAAGGAGGAAAACCTTTCATGGTGACAAGCAGGTAGGCTAATTCCAGCAGTTAACAAGAATATCAGAGGAACAGTGGGGGGTGGGGTGGGAGGGAGAAATACCATGGGGAAATAGTTTTACTTTGTGTAATGACTCATCCATTCCCAGTCTCTATTCAAGCCTAAGTTAATTGTATCCAGTTTGCAAATTAATTCCAATTCAGCAGTCTCTCGTTGGAGTCTGTTTTTGAAGCTTTTTTGTTGAAGGATAGCCACTCTTAGGTCTGTGATCGAGTGACCAGAGAGATTGAAGTGTTCTCCAACTGGTTTTTGAACGTTATAATTCTTGACGTCTGATTTGTGTCCATTCATTCTTTTACGTAGAGACTGTCCAGTTTGGCCAATGTACATGGCAGAGGGGCATTGCTGGCACATGATGGCATATATCACATTGGTAGATGCGCAGGTGAACGAGCCTCTGATAGTGTGGCTGATGTGATCCCCTAATGCCCCTACTCTACTTGCGCTACATTGATGACATCATCATCATCTGGACCCATGGAAAAGAAGCTCTTGAGGAATTCCACCATGATTTCAACCATTTCCATCCCACCATCAACCTCAGCCTGGACCAGTCCACACAAGAGATCCACTTCCTGGACACTACAGTGCTAATAAGCGATGGTCACATAAACACCACCCTATATCGGAAACCTACTGACCGCTATTCCTACCTACATGCCTCTAGCTTTCATCCAGATCATACCACTCGATCCATTGTCTACAGCCAAGCGCTACGATATAACCGCATTTGCTCCAACCCCTCAGACAGAGACAAACACCTACAAGATCTCTATCATGCATTCCTACAACTACAATACCCACCTGCTGAAGTGAAAAAACAGATTGACAGAGCCAGAAGAGTATCCAGAAGTCACCTACTACAGGACAGGCCCAACAAAGAAAATAACAGAACGCCACTAGCCATCACCTTCAGCCCCCAACTAAAACCTCTCCAACGCATCATCAAGGATCTACAACCTATCTTGAAGGACGAGCCATCGCTCTCTCAGATCTTGGGAGATCTGAGCAACCACACACCACACAACAGAACCACTAACCCAGGAACCTATCCTTGCAACAAAGCCCGTTGCCAACTCTGTCCACACATCCTATTCAGGGGATACCATCATAGGGCCTAATCACATCAGCCACACTATCAGAGGCTCGTTCACCTGCGCATCTACCAATGTGATATATGCCATCATGTGCCAGCAATGCCCCTCTGCCATGTACATTGGCCAAACTGGACAGTCTCTACGTAAAAGAATGAATGGACACAAATCAGACGTCAAGAATTATAACGTTCAAAAACCAGTTGGAGAACACTTCAATCTCTCTGGTCACTCGATCACAGACCTAAGAGTGGCTATCCTTCAACAAAAAAGCTTCAAAAACAGACTCCAACGAGAGACTGCTGAATTGGAATTAATTTGCAAACTGGATACAATTAACTTAGGCTTGAATAGAGACTGGGAATGGATGAGTCATTACACAAAGTAAAACTATTTCCCCATGGTATTTCTCCCTCCCACCCCACCCCCCACTGTTCCTCTGATATTCTTGTTAACTGCTGGAATTAGCCTACCTGCTTGTCACCATGAAAGGTTTTCCTCCTTCCCCCCCCTGCTGTTGGTGATGGCTTATCTTAAGTGATCACTCTCCTTACAGTGTGCATGATAAGCCCATTGTTTCATGTTCTCTGTGTGTGTGTATATAAATCTCTCCTCTGTTTTTTCCACCAAATGCATCCGATGAAGTGAGCTGTAGCTCACGAAAGCTTATGCTCTAATAAATTTGTTAGTCTCTAAGGTGCCACAAGTACTCCTTTTCTTTTTGCGAATACAGACTAACACGGCTGCTACTCTGAAACCTGTCATTATGCTTAGGGAGGGAGTATTCCTTATTATTTTGTCTACACAGTGCCTAGCACAATGCAAACCTGATCACGGTTGGAACAAATAATAACAATTGTGCCTATTTATGTGGAGATTAATTTGGCATTACACATTGTAAAGTTGTTTTATGTCTATGCCAGCCAGCACAACTGATAGACCTGGTGGTTTGGGGACTTTCTATTGAAATTGTAGCTGCCTTAATAATGAGGAAACCGCATTTGCTCCAACCCCTCAGACAGAGACAAATACCTACAAGTTCTCTATCAAGCATTCTTACAACTACAATACCCACCTGCTGAAGTGAAAAAACAGATTGACAGAGCCAGAAGAGTCCCCAGAAGTCACCTACTACAGGACAGGCCCAACAAAGAAAATAACAAAATGCCACTAGCCATCACCTTCAGCTCCCAACTAAAACCTCTCCATCAAGGATCTACAACCTATCCTGAAGGACGACCCATCATTCTCACAGATCTTGGGAGACAGGCCAGTCCTTGCTTACAGACAGCCCCCCACCCTGAAGCAAATACTCACCAGCAACCACACACCACACAACAGAACCACTAACCCAGGAACCTATCCTTGCAACGAAGCCAGTTGCCAACTCTGTCCACATATCTATTCAGGGGACACCATCATAGGGCCTAATCACATCAGCCACACTATCAGAGGCTCGTTCACCTGCACATCTACCAATGTGAGATATGCCATCATGTGCCAGCAATGCCCCTGTGCCATGTACATTGGCCAAACTGGACAGTCTCTACGTAAAAGAATAAATGGACACAAATCAGACTTCAAGAATTATAACATTCAAAAACCAGTCGGAGAACACTTCAGTCTCTTTGGTCACTCGATTACAGACCTAAAAGTGGCAATTCTTCAACAAAATACTTCAAAAACAGACTCCAAGGAGAGATTGCTGAATTGGAATTAATTTGCAAACTGGATACAATTAACTTGGGCTTGACTAAAGACTGGGAGTGGATGTGTCATTACACAAAGTAAAACTATTTCCTCATGTTATCCCCCCTCCTCACCCCCCACCGTTCCTCAGAGGTTCTTGTCAACTGCTGGAAATTGTCCATCTTGATTATCACTACAAAAGCCCTCCCCCCCCCCCCCCCCCCCCGTAATAGCTCACCTTACCTCTTCACTCTTGGTACAGTGTGTATGCTAACACTCATTGTTTCATGTTCTCTGTGTACATAAATCTCCCCACTATATTTTCCACTGAATGCGTCCGCTGAAGTGAGCTGTAGCTCACGAAAGTTTATGCTCAAATAAATTTGTTAGTCTCTAAGGTGCCACAAGTCCTCCTTTTCTTTTTGCGGATACAGACTAACATGGCTTTTACTCTGAAACCAGTTACTCTGAGTATTCATTCAACTACCTGTGCCCTGTTATAAACCACAGACACCTGTTCATTGAAAACATTTTGGCAGTAAATGCCCTCTTTCATTCATAACCATAAAAACGTCCTGTTAATACTGTTTTGGGTACTTATCAGATATGGGTGATTCACCAATGTTTGGGTTCATTTTGGGTGAGCATTCTTGATACTTACCAGGTCTGCCTAAATCTGTTTCCTTAAAGATTCTAAAACTGATTTATCTTGTACACGATATGTTGCTGCTGGGATTTTGCATGTTACACACTTTGCAAAAGGCTCAGGAACTTTTTTACTCTGTACTGAGGCATATGTATATGATTGAGACACATTCTCAGGGCACCCAGAACTATGAACAATCTTCTTACCCCTTTGCCTTAGCAAAAGAGAGACTTGTGGAACTAAACTGGATGACAGCTCTCTGTCACCCTAGTCTGTTAGCCTTTACTTTGCCTTGCAGGTAACACTTGGTGCACCCTCGTTCCTGGGCCTCCTGGAAGAGCATTCCCTCAGCGTATCCAGCTCCTATCACTGGGCACTCACAGAAATTACCAAATTCACTATTTCCAAAAAGACAGTGTAAACACCAGCTTGTCTGATTAAACTAAGAGTTCATACTTTGTTTAATATTAATGCACTGAGAGCTACTTATGATAAAAGAAAAGTTTATTAACAAAGATAGAGATGCAAGTGATACTGAGTAAGTGTAGTGGAAACAGAGCTGATTACAAATAAAATAAAAGCATAATATGACTAAGTATAACCTTAGCAAGCTACTATACAATCTCTTAGCTAAAGCAGTTTTCTTACCCTCTTAAGTCCTTTTGTAGAGTTTGCTGATTTTCAGTCAAACCAGGTTTGACCAAGATAACTGGTTTTAGAGTAGCAGCCATGTTAGTCTGTATCTGCAAAAAGAAGAAAAAAAGTACTTGTGGCCATAAGTACTCCTTTTCTTTTTAGGGACATAACTGCCTTCCTTCATGTCTGGAGGAGAACCTGTTTCTCCCTGTATCTGGTTTCAGACTTTTAAAGCATGATATCAGTAAGTATCCATAATTCCGTATATGGTGTTAATTCATATGTTTCACAAAGATATTAGTAACCCTAGTGTCAGTGGCTTTCATTTGATATATTACAAGACTCTCTTGGCTGAACACCATGACAGTGACGAGTTAGGTGTAGTGAGTTTGCCAGACCTGACGAGTTGCTGACACAGAGTAATGAACAACCAGTGGGCCTCTGTGTCACAGTGATCTACTCTGCTTTCGCGTAAGGTCCATGCAAAAACTCTCAACAGTGCAGGTTCAGGCCCTGTATGTGGTTGCATTAGAGTCTAATCCTGCCATCTTTACTCAGTCAAAAACTCTCATTTACTTGAATATCTGTTTACCTGAAAAAAAAGATTTGACACCTAATTTTATAACCCTTACCTGGTGGAGAATGAAATCCTGGCTTCATTCAAGTCAATGGCAAAATTGCTCTTGATTACAATGGGGTCAGGAGTTCACCTGCTGAATAATACAGTACCTTTATTCTGGGATCAGTTTCACAGATTTCAGGGGGACCACTCCAGGAATAAGGTACATTGCAAGTATAGTTAGGCTCTTAATAAGGACTTCAGAATTGAATCCACTTTATAATTTTTTTCAGAGTAGCAGCCGTGTTAGTCTGTATTCGCAAAAAAGAAAAGGAGTACTTGTGGCACCTTAGAGACTAACAAATTTATTTGAGCATAAGCTTTCATGAGATGCATCCAATGAAGTGAGCTGTAGCTCACAAAAGCTTATGCTCAAATAAATTTGTTAGTCTCTAAGGTGCCACAAGTACTCCTTTTCTTTTTTATAATTTTTCAGTGTGATGCAACCGCCACCCGGGATGTGCTGTAGTAGCACAGAGCATTTCATGAACAATCAAAGCTTGATTTTGGTTTGGTCTGACTTGGTTAGCCTTGATCAGCCTTATCTAGGTATAACTAGCAAACTATAACTAGCAAAATTTGTTAGTCTCTAAGGTGCCACAAGTACTCCTTTTCTTTTTGCAAATACAGACTAACACGGCTGCTACTCTGAAACCTAGCAAACTATGGTTCAGTTTGTCTAGTTATGCCTAGGTAAGGCTGATGAGTCATGTTATCCTTTCTGCACATAGACTAGGACCCAAAAAAGTGAAGAAAAATATTCCCAGCTTTGTTCTGTCTTTAACAGCATTCATTTTTAGAAAGTATGAAGGCTTTATTTTTATTGCACAACTGTACTAAAAATGTCTTTTAATATCAGTTCACCTTTTTTGGGTGATCTGTTTCTTAGAGACATTACATTCTTGTAGGACAAGGTGTCTGTAGTGGGTTTGTGCCTTGGTAAGTGTCAGAGAGAGAAAATGTGTTTTTTGTTTCTTCTAATTTTATAGGGCTTTGGGGAGGTATAAAAAGGCATTAAAGACAAGAACAGCTTTAAAGAGACAGGCCGATGTGCAAGCTTCACCATCAGCAGAGGCAAAGGACAGCAAGACAATATTGCTTTAGGCAATCATTATTGACAAGTGATGATGCTTTCAATTTGTTTTATTTACATTATTAAATACACAAATGAAATGGACCTGATCCTGTAGAGCTCATGGAGCCAAAACTCCCATTGCAGTCAAGGGTGACTGAAGGATCTGTCCCATGAATCTATTGCATTTGCATGGTGATTTCTGTGGCTTTGTAACAGCAAAACCATTATCTCATTGTACAGTGTTTATGTGAATTTTAATCCAATCTGGGGAGAAATTCATAAAAATAAATGGAAAATGCCATCAGATACATTGTGACTCTTTAAAGCTCATCTGTGTTTCCTTGATAAGTCTGAGATGCTCATTCTTGCAGCCTAACCTTCAGATAATTAGACATTGTTAATGTATTGCAGATTCCAATAAATAACTTTGTTCAGAGTGGGGGACTCAGTTCAAAGAAACTTTTTAATTCTAAATCTTCTAGACAAATTCAAGCTCCATCAAACTACTTAATTCCCTCCCTTCTTTTTGAGCATATTTATTTTAATGCACACTAGGAACAATGGAATTGGAAGGTGATTATTTTCCAGAGATAAGTTTGGCATGCAGTTTGCTAGGATGCTCTTGTTCCCCTTTCATCAGCAATTTTTTCTCCTCCTTCATCGTACTGTGTTTTGGGAGGAAAGCTGAAGCCTTTCTGCTGTTTTTCTTCCCCTCCCTCATGTAGCATTGATTTGTTTGATTTAAATATGGAGTTCAATATTCAGGTATGTAAGTACAACATAAATAAAATGGTATCCTCTGCGGAGCCACAGGGGCTATCTCTTCCTGGGAGCTGATACAACTTAGGACGGGCGAGGCAACCACATAAATATTGTTGGTGACTTATCACACCCAACCAGTAAACCACACTGGGCTGGTGGAAGACAGGTGGGCGTGGGAAAAAGAGGAAAACACACCCTAGGAGCTTTTGCAGCTCCAAGTTGGGGTGGAGGGTTCTAGTCAGATTTGCCTTGGTGTACTTTGGACCAGCGCTGCCCGCTTCAACACACGAGATCACCGAGTGAAATGAGGACGGTTTTCCTGAATGGGGGGAGGGAACGGAGATTTCATTTTGAGGATCCATCAGCCTCTGAGCAGGGGGAGGGCAAGATGCTGTCTTCCCTGGGTTTGATTTCCTGACGAGCAGAGGAGGGAAGAGCGGATTCTTTGGCTGGGGAGGAGGGCATGGAAGAGAGGGACTGTTGATCTAACTGGGAAGGGGATCTCTCTCCGGCTTTGCCACAATGTCCGTGATGATGCCGGCTCACCAGAAGGTGACCACCTCCTTCTCCACAGCAGCCACAGCCGTCAGCAAGCTGGTAGGTGTCCTTCCATCTAATGCTCCCTGCAATCAAACCTCCCTGTTCACTTACCTCTCAAGTGTACCTGAACCAAGAGCTCGGCAGCGGGTGCGTGTTTTGTGCAATTGCTGCTTTTTGATCCAGGCTGTGCAGACGGAGGGAACCTCCTTTAGGGCATCGTGTAGGGAGAAACTTTTCTGGGAGCGCGGTATCCTGGCTTTGTTTCGCTGGTTAGTAGCAGGTAGCTCCATGGTGCTGTGGTGTGCCTGGGAAGGGAACTTTGGTAGCGGGCGAGCACTGGGCGAACTTGATTCTATCTTAAATGCAGGAGCCAGGAGGAGCTCAGCTAGACTCATTACATGGAAGAATTCGCGACTCCCCAGGGTGCAGTTCCACTGTTTCAGCGAGCCACAAATCACTAGGGGAAGTGCATTCTTTCCCCCTCCTCCCGCGGCGTAAAAAAGGAGAGTCAGCTTAAAGCTGAGGGTGATGTATAGAGGGGTGGTGGATGGTGCGAGGTGAATGACTCCCTTCGTTCAAAACAGCAGCACCAGCATGTCTGCATTTGCGAAGGCTCCAGCTCAGCAATTCCCCCTGGAATACTGTGTGCGCCTTTCTAAAAAAGGGAGGAGCGGGATCAAAACGGGGGTGGGGGGAAATCCCGCGAAGAGAGAGACCAGGGAAGGCCCTAAAAGGCATCAGACTGGGATTTAATGCACGACGCTCGGTCCCCCTCTCCCCCTGCCTTTTCTCAGAGCATGGGTGAAACGTGGATGGCTTCTGAGAGTCCTGCTGCTTCCTTGCCCATGTGCACTTTGTGTGGCCCATCGCGCCGTCCTGCACCGTAAATCAGCAACTGAGCTTATTTTCCCGGGTCTCTGACACCAGCCCCGCAGCTGGGGAGCTGTGCCCGGGGGCCAGGCAAGCCCTCAACAGGCTGCATCGCACGGCCATCTCCAGCGCGTCCTAAGTCACTGGCCGAGCGGCTCCTTTGCAGCCCGGGGGGCAGGCTCTCAGGCGCGCGGACCCGTTAACACGGGTGGCTTGGGGGGCAGGGGGGGGGCAGGCTCTGGGTCTTGAAGTCAGAAGGGCCGAGCGTGCTGCCACGTGCTTCCCCCCTCCCGCGCGGTCCGCGAAACTGCAGCCCAGTCCAGAGCGCCCCCTGCTGGAGTTGCGCCTCATGTGCATGCTGCAGCGCCGTGACACTCCCCTGTTCTTTGCCCCGCCGCTGGCTGAGAGCGGGAGCTCCGGGCCAGCTTTGAGAGGCTCCCCCAGGCGGCAGTGTCATTCGCAGCCGATGCACTGGAGTTGGGACGGTTTTAAATGGACAAGTTATTTGCTTGACTGCAAAGCAGCCGGGGTTCACCCCCACCCCCACACCTGAGCGATTTCTTCCACCAGCAAATGTTGGTGTAATGCTTGGCAATTATGATGGTTGTAAAGGAAAGACCTCTCCAACGCACACCTGCTGCTCGCTGATGCTCTGAAGGCTGCTAAACCATAGGCTACTTCTGAGGTTACATTTGTCACCTGCCGCTCTGATCACCTAAAATACTTACAGAAAACCTTTTTTTTAGAAACCTGAGCCATAATTTTCAGGTAGGAGACAGTGTAGGGGGAAGGCACTCTCCCATACAGGGCATGAATAGCACTCGGATCACATTTCAGCACTTCCACGGCACTTTTAATCTTCCAAGCCCTTGACTAACAGCAGTTAGTAAGTGGGTTGGAAACATGTTTGGTTTGTTTTATTTTGACTCCTACCAAGAGAAATGTATTTTCCCTCATTTTTAAACTGTTTTTCCTGTTATGATTTGAAAACAGATCAAAATTAATCTCAGGGCTTTTTCTTATTTAGTTCTTTACGGTAACACCATAACCAAGTTGAATTTGTATCCCATCTCTCATATAAACTGCATGCTTTGCAGAGTTAAATAACAGCCAGAGCATTAAATTGTAAGTAATGGCAGAGGCAGAGACAAATTAAGAGCTGCAGGCAAGAGAAGAATAATGCTTTCTGCTGAGATTTGAAAATAGATGGTTTAGGCAACTATTAATATTATTTATATTCCATTAGCTCCTAAGTGCTCCAGGCTGGGACCATGGCCCCACTGTGTTAGACAGGCACAGCAAGACATGGCCCTAGCCCCAAAGAGTTTACAATCTTGACTGAAGACAAGATGCCACAGGCGGATGAAACAGACAAATGAATAAGGAATGGAGAGGAAAGGGGTGGGGGAGATGATGTAACAATAATATGACCAATCACATTGGCTAGCTGTGTTCATAGTATAGCTCCCCAGCTGCCCTAGACTGGCAGCAGCATGGCATAAGTGGGTTTAAGAAGAATAACGTGATGGTGGGGTAGCTCTGGATTTTTTTGAGGGAGCTTGTTACATCCATGGAAAAAAGCAGTGAGCAGGAGGGATACAGGAAGGCTGTTCATAAGAACAGGTGGTGTTATACGCTTCCACATCAGAATGGTTGTGATTTATACTCATTTTGCACAAGTGCATATCGTTTCATGTACTGCATGCTAGGTAACATAAGGGGACTCCATCTTTCTTGAACTAAACTGGCTCTTTGTTAAGAGAACTATTTACAGAGATGCCAGCCCTGGGCAAACAGACTGACTTCCTGGTGCCTCTCCAATCTCTTCCCTCCTGCAAACTGTGCTCCTCCTGCCAAGTTCCATGCAGTTTTCTACATAAATGACTTAAGTTGCCAGGCAGCACACAACTAGGCCCTTAATCTTATTTCTTGGGTGGAAACTAATTCATGAAGATTGGCTGCAACTCTGCAAATCTCTGACTGTCATGTTCATGGCATAAATCCAGAGAGTTAGACATGAAACATAAATATTCTTCCTGAAGGGTTGCAATGTAACGCTACTTTATTTCTTAGAATTCAGAAATGTACTGCACAGCGACCAAATACAGGGAGAGACATAGCAGGCTGCTACCTAAGGCAGAAAAGCACAACTCAACCTATGTTGCCCCAGACTGCCTCTTTTGCAGACTGAGTGCTGAGGATAGATTCCCCCTAGGCTGCAAGAAGGATCACAAAACCCCTTATAATTTAAAGTGATAGCTTGTAATTTTAACAATTTTCAACATCTTCCACTGTCTATCCATCTCTTGATGTTGGTGATCTCCACAATTATCCCTTTTTGCATAAGATTATTGAGAAAGGGATGAGGTAACTTTGGTGCAATCATAGAATCATAGAATCATAGAATATCAGGGTTGGAAGGGACCCCAGAAGGTCATCTAGTCCAACCCCCTGCTCAAAGCAGGACCAAGTCCCAGTTAAATCATCCCAGCCAGGGCTTTGTCAAGCCTGACCTTAAAAACCTCTAAGGAAGGAGATTCTACCACCTCCCTAGGTAACGCATTCCAGTGTTTCACCACCCTCTTAGTGAAAAAGTTTTTCCTAATATCCAATCTAAACCTCCCCCATTGCAACTTGAGACCATTACTCCTCGTTCTGTCATCTGCTACCATTGAGAACAGTCTAGAGCCATCCTCTTTGAAACCCCCTTTCAGGTAGTTGAAAGCAGCTATCAAATCCCCCCTCATTCTTCTCTTCTGCAGACTAAACAATCCCAGCTCCCTCAGCCTCTCCTCATAAGTCATGTGCTCTAGACCCCTAATCATTTTCGTTGCCCTTCGTTGTACTCTTTCCAATTTATCCACATCCTTCCTGTAGTGTGGGGCCCAAAACTGGACACAGTACTCCAGATGAGGCCTCACCAGTGTCGAATAGAGGGGAACGATCACGTCCCTCGATCTGCTCGCTATGCCCCTACTTATACATCCCAAAATGCCATTGGCCTTCTTGGCAACAAGGGCACACTGCTGACTCATATCCAGCTTCTCGTCCACTGTCACCCCTAGGTCCTTTTCCGCAGAACTGCTGCCGAGCCATTCGGTCCCTAGTCTGTAGCGGTGCATTGGATTCTTCCATCCTAAGTGCAGGGTCCTGCACTTATCCTTATTGAACCTCATTAGATTTCTTTTGGCCCAATCCTCCAATTTGTCTAGGTCCTTCTGTATCCTATCCCTCCCCTCCAGCGTATCTACCACTCCTCCCAGTTTAGTATCATCCGCAAATTTGCTGAGAGTGCAATCCACACCATCCTCCAGATCATTTATGAAGATATTGAACAAAACGGGCCCCAGGACCGACCCCTGGGGCACTCCACTTGACACCGGCTGCCAACTAGACATGGAGCCATTGATCACTACCCGTTGAGCCCGACAATCTAGCCAGCTTTCTACCCACCTTATAGTGCATTCATCCAGCCCATACTTCCTTAACTTGCTGACAAGAATGCTGTGGGAGACCGTGTCAAAAGCTTTGCTAAAGTCAAGAAACAATACATCCACTGCTTTCCCTTCATCCACAGAACCAGTAATCTCATCATAAAAGGCGATTAGATTAGTCAGGCATGACCTTCCCTTGGTGAATCCATGCTGACTGTTCCTGATCACTTTCCTCTCCTCTAAGTGCTTCAGGATTGATTCTTTGAGGACCTGCTCCATGATTTTTCCAGGGACTGAGGTGAGGCTGACTGGCCTGTAGTTCCCAGGATCCTCCTTCTTCCCTTTTTTAAAGATGGGCACTACATTAGCCTTTTTCCAGTCATCCGGGACTTCCCCCGTTCGCCACGAGTTTTCAAAGATAATGGCCAAGGGCTCTGCAATCACAGCCGCCAATTCCTTCAGCACTCTCGGATGCAATTCGTCCGGCCCCATGGACTTGTGCACGTCCAGCTTTTCTAAATAGCTGGGCCTTAGATTTTTTCAGTCTGTTTTTTAGTAAGAAGACTGCACTAATTTGGTTGTGGGTGTCTTTCTGTTGATTTCAGTGGGCTTTGGATCACGTCTCCAATGATGGACAAGGTCAACTTTTCTGTTAATAGCCTTTGATGTCACTGACCATAAAGTTTTGTTGACTCTTGCACAGACCTTGGTTAGTGTTGTGGAATAAGCATATTTATTCTAGGGAGTGAGTCCTTAAAACTGACTGCTCACCTGATCCGTGTCTAATTGATGGACATGTGTGGGGACAGGAAGGAATTTTCCCCCATGTCAGATTGGCAGTGACTTGGGGAGGTTTTGCCTTCCTCTGCAGCATGTGGGTACGGGTCACTTGCCAGGATTATCTGGATATATCTCACTTAATCAGTTCCCTGCCACTGCAGGGGCCTTGGGCACCAGTGCACTTCAGTGCCTTCTATTCTCTGTCTATGGCATTTGAGAGTTTAGTCTCCTATGGGCTGTAATACTTTGGTCTCATTTCAGTAGGTGGCTGTAGTGTGCGGCACCTGGTGGCCTGTGATACACAGGAGGGCAGACAGGATGATCTAATGGTCCCTTCTGGTCTTAAACTCTAAAATTGGCCAAATGTACAAATTCAGGCTTGAGTACGTGGGGGAGAATGGCCTGTGGGCAGAGCCTGATTAAGATTTATTGTGGTTCTGGACACAAAGAACATTTGAGCCCCCCACTTCCCCCTCGCCATGGGGCTCCCCCTCCTGCTCCTCCTCTTCCCCCTAAGGCCCCAACCCCTGGCCAGACTAAGTGGGAGCCAGGCCATGGTAAGAGTCACCCAGGGAGCCCAGACCACTGTGGGGAGCCCCGGACCCTCCACTTGCCCAGGGTAGCATGCCTGGGGGGGGGGAGGGCAGGGATGTTGGCTAGGGGCTGCTCTCAAGCACCCCATCCTCCCGATCAGGGCAGTTGGAAGGTCCAGCTCCCCACAGTGGCTCAGGCTCTTACCATGGCCTGACTCCGGCTTCCAGCCTGGCCAGAGGGTAGGGCCTTGAGGGGAAGAGGAGGAGCAAGACGCAGGGCCACAGTTCCAGCAACAGTGTCCCCCCACTTTCACACAGGTTCTCGCGATCCTGTGGCGGCCCCCAAATTGACCAGGGTTCCTGGGCATGGTGTGTTAATCCACCACTGTCTGTGGGAAACATATTTGCATAAACACAAATGTATTTGATACTTAGATCATCATTGTCTGTCAAATCTTAATTGTCTTGTCATTACCTTGCGCTCCCTCCCTTCTATGCATCCGATGAAGTGAGCTGTAGCTAACGAAAGCTTATGCTCTAATAAATTTGTTAGTCTCTAAGGTGCCACAAGTACTCCTCCCTTCTATGAGGTTGAATCTTATCTTAACTCAGATTGTCAGAAGCTGGAAATGGGAGATGGGATGGATCATTTGGTTACCTGTTCTGTTCATTCCCTCTGAAGCCCCTGGCATTGGCCACCGTCAGAAGACTGGATACCGGGCTAGATGTACCTTTGGTCTGACCCAGTCTGGCTGTTATGTTCTCTTCAGGACAGGGACTGTCTCAGCATTGCTAGTCCCTGCTCCTGGAGTCATGTGAGAATCTCAGATTTAATTATTTCTTTTAAAGGAAGTTCCTAACCCCCCACAACAACTGTGGCAAAAAGCTTGCAACCTGAAAGGTTCAATAGCTCAAAAGCACATAAGAAGAACTAAGTGGGTTTTTTTTTATTTAAATTATGGTTTTAAAGCCAATCTCATGATTTTTTTGGGAGGGGGGTGGCAAGGAGAGAAGCTTTATTTTTTTTGCTTTATTTATTTATATTATTACTTTTGAAAATTTGGAGTTGGCAAATCTGCTGCCTTTCTTTTGTGTGTTCATATGGTACTTGTCTCAGTGGGGCTGGTATCTCTAGGTGCAACTACAATACAAACAACAAACAACTTAGTGAAACTGACAGGAAAATTATGGAGAAAACACACGTATACAAGACCCCAGGGGAAAAACCCTCCAGTTTATAAGTGTAAAATAATATTTAAAATTTTCTCCAGCATGAACATATTACGTTACTACAAGGTAATAAATCTCCAGTCGAGTTTTAAAAGTTTAATTGCTGCAGGTGCTATCAAGGAGATAAATCAAATATGTTGTCATTAATTCCAGGTTATAAACACATTGTTCCAGATGCAGGGCATACCAATGGCTGAATTCAGAAAGCACAGGCAGGCATAAAGTGATATTTCCCTGTAAATAAATACAGAAATTCTTCCACTGGCTTAAGTTGACATTTATAGTATTGACATTGAGTAGTTCTTAGGATCCCCAGTCATGGACCAGAACCTAACTGTGCTAGGAGCTGTACAAACACAGAATACAAAGATGGTCCCAAAGAGCTTACAATTTAAGTAGAACCCAGGGTTCCCAAATGCAAAGAGAATTCCACCCAGCAAATCATGCAGTTTTCCCAAAATCATTACATTTGGTGATGCATTTTGCCCCCCTCCCCAGTCTGGGCCCCAATGCAGCTGCCAAACTCTGCAGAACTTGAGGGATATGCTAGCGGGCAAGGTCGTCATCCTCCTTGGAGAGTCTCTGGCTCTGTTTTGTCTTTCCCCATGGCTCCCTGATAGCTGGATACCAACTGCATAGAACTGGGTGCTGTGTTGAAATCACTTGAAGAGTTTGGCCCAGATTGTAGTTTATTTTAAAAATAAAATAATTAGGACCCAGAGTCTGCAGGCTCTTGCACTTGGGTAGACCACATGGCACCCTGTTGGCTTCAGTGGGATGTGCCATGGAGGCAATGTCACCCACATGCAGGATTCAGACCGTTTGTTTTCATTTATGTGGCAGGATCCAAGTGTTGTGGGGGCTATTTTTCCTGTAAAAGTTATTGATATCACAAATCCCTAAACATCAACAAGGGGCTACAGTCCACAAACTGTAATAGGAAATCATCAGCTGGTGCAGGAGAAGTAGCACCCTGTTCACAGGTCTTGGCAGATTAAAATGCTTTCATTTAAAATGTATTGGACCACACCTGGCCCCTTGATATGTAAAGTTCAAATTTGCACATGTTTTCTGTTGATGACTGGGGTTATTAAAGTGTTTAAATTTTTAGGGTACATAATTTCTCCTTGAAAGCCCTGTGAAGCCATGTCTATAAATGTTCAAAATGTGACTATTACAATTCAGATGTACTTCAGATAGACTATTGCTTTTAAATAGATTTGTGACTGAGGAGTTTTATAGTCTTACTAAATTTAATAATATACTGAAAAAAAATCACAGGGTTATACCTTCCATGTTCCCTGCACGTCGTTCTGGGACTGAAAGGAAGTAGCACCAATACATTTCCCAAAACTTTTGGCATCTCACCAGTAGAAATTAGAAATGAAAAATCTATTGGACGTGCCTTTCAAAATGTGGCCTCTATTTTTGTACATGCAACTTTACCCTCGCACAAATCTTTGCCCACATTTTTTGTGGAGTATCAGTGGGGATAGAGTTTTCACATGCTAAACCCATGGCTGGCGATAGTTCACAAGAAGTTTGCATGCACAAAGAGCGATCAGGTTGTTGGCTTTATTGGAAAAATCAGACCCATTAGGTCTTCTGTTACATCTGCCTTGCAAGAACATGGTTCAATGACCACCACTCCTCTCCTGTTCATCCTTCAATCCCTCAGCAGCTAAGCAAACTAAACAGAAACTCAACCTTTTGCAAGGCTCTGAAATGATCATATATGAGATCATATATGAGATGAAATGAAATACATACACATTTTTCCTCTTCTCATTTTGCACTTCTGGCTTCGAGCCACAGTGTGCACCTGAAGAAATGAAACTGCATGAGTGACGCTTTCTCTGCAGTATTTTCAGCTGGGAACCTCCTAAGAACCTGTTCTGCTGAGGGTCTGCTGGCAACTACCCACTCAGACTCCTGTCCTCCCCTTCATCCTTTGGCTTCTCCCCATTGTGTTTGCCCACTACAGCCTGATGGCAACACAGCTCTTTGGAAGCAGATGTGTGTGCCCATGCTCTGTAAGTGATGGGTTGTGGGTTCCAGGAACTTTTTATCCTTCAGCATCACTCCTTGGAGGATACAGGAGTACCCTGTTCTGTTTGGGGATGTTTGTGAAATTACCCATGCAACAGTTATCTTAAAACAAGATTTATTAAAAACAGGGAGAAAATGGAATTAAAACAAAATAAATGGTTTGCTTAACATATCTAGATGTACATTTCACAAGCTAAACAAGAGAAGGCATTCTCATCTTAGCTACAGAGACAAAATATCTTCTGTCTTTGATCCTTCTGATAAGTCTGTCAGCATTGTTTGCTATCCAGAGACCAATACCAGCTCAGATCCAGAGATTTCTATCAAGTCCACTCCCCAATTGCCCCAATCTAGGCTGCTGCCCTCACTTTCCAAAACAGTTTTCTCCAGTTACCTACATGTACAGTAAGATGTGTTTTCACTGTTTTCTCAAGCAGATGGACTATTAAGGATACAAAAACCATTTATGAATGGTAAATAGCTATATTTCAAAGGCTTAATAACCCAGCTTGGTTACCATCTTCCATAGAGCATTTGCCTAGTTTCAGTCAGACCTCTTGCTAAAACTCCATAAGCAATTTTTCTTTTGCTAAGAAGTAGAATAAGGGGCTGTGTTGCAGGGTATGCACGCCCTGTCCTCCTTTGGCTGAAAACAGCATGGCCTAGTGGCTGGAATCAATATGACTGCCCTTAAGGTCAGGGCTGTGTGGCCTAGTGGCCAGAGTCAGGGAAGCAGGCCTTGGTGGGGGACCCGGGCCGTCCCTCTCCATCGGGACCTATCCCAGGGCCTAGTCAGCAGAGAATCCTATCGCAACATGCTGGTCTTGCTAGGGTGATAGATACCACTCCCCTTGCCTCCCTGGGCCACTTCCTACCACGGTTCCTGAGGGAGCAGCTGCTCTGCCGTCAGGACCTCCATGCTCACTGGTGGGGTTAACTCCCTAGAACTCTGGTTCTCAGCCACTCGCTGAGGTTAGCGAGTCACCAGTCTGGTCTCTGGGTACTCAGGCTCCTGCAGTCCACAGCTGTAGCAGCTCCTGGCCTGGAGCCTCCACCAAGCATCCTCTCTCCTCAGCCATCAGCCTAGAATGAGTTGGGTGCTCCCTTTTATACTGTGGTAGCAGTTGGCACATGCCCAGCACAGTCTGAAGGGCAGGACGTCCATTGCCCATAATGTGGAGTTAACCCTATCTTGCCCAGTGCGGGGTATGCACATCCCGTCACAGGCTGTTCCCCAGACTCTCAAGTACTGGTTTCCAGTGCAGTTTTATACACTTAGGAGTCTTATCTGAGGTGACCCATAACTCCAGACTTGATTGCTTTTTGCACATCACTGCTTTTAGGTCTGTCTCCATTGCACCACATCTGATTAACCTCAGTAGATTAAGAGAGAAGAGTATGAATTACCACCAGCCATAGTGAGACAAGTTTCCTTACAGCACACCAAGCCTGCTGGACTCCCCACAGGACTTGTCTCAGACATTGGTTAGAGGCAAGGGCAGGCCAGTCACATCACTGGAGACAACAAAGGGAAACAAGGAAGCATTGCCAGACTTAGCAAGATGTATTGTAATGTAAGAGGCCTCACTTTCAGGAATTGCCTCACAATGTTGCTGCTCTTAGGTTTTCAAAGAAGCCTGCCCAAATCCAGATGAGATTTGGGCATCTAACTGCCTTAGGCTCCTTTGAAAACCCCCAGCCTCAGTTTAAAAGAGGAGAAGATTTAATCATGTATTCTTGGTCCAGCTCTTACACACCCTTGAATCCATGCCTCTGATGAACTGGGACAAGAAACTCTTCTACACAGGTCATCTCCAAGGAAGTCTAATCCAATGAAGCTGAGCCTGGAAGAATTCCCCAGGAAATTTGGGAAGCAATGGCTAAAGGGCTGAGTTCAGACCTCGTCTCTTGCTTGCTTACCTCCACTGAAGAAGCCACTTAAATACCCCTTTTGGACCTGGGATGGGGAGGGGGTAAAGGAACAGGTCTCCTCTAGAAAATTTGCCTCATTTATATAAAACTATTTTCCTGATAATTTCTCCTTTTCCAGCCTGGCCTTAGATATTTATGGGAGAATTAACTCCAATTGCTGAGAGAAGAAAAGACCAAACAGCAGGTATTTCCCAGTCATCCCTCAATCAAGGCATTACTGACTAGCATGGGATCAGCTCCAGGTTCTGAATTCTCCCTCCCACTCGGACAGAAGCCATTTATTGTCTACCATCTGGGAAGAAAGAAGTGTGGGGGAAGGAGCTGGCAAACACATTGGGAGATGGAGGGTCAGTTCTGTGCTCTGGAATTCTAAAAATAAAGACGTCTCTATAGAGAAAGACAGGCAACACTGTTGGAGACTAACAGCCACACCACCCACAGATGAGAATGTAAGGGCAGACAAGGTGATTCACTACTCCAAAATCATTTACTGCTCTGTGTATTGAAACATCTCACTTAAGTCAGTTGCACACAGTTGCATCCTAGATTTGTGGTTTGATATGTGTTGTCAGTGGAGAAACAGAGCAAACAGATTTTTGTGATTTAATTAGGTTTTTTTATTTTAAGGTGTAAAAATAGGAATGTATTAAAAAATTATAAGCTATGGGGCTAGTCCCTCAAAATCCATCACTTCTTATCCTAACCAGGCCTCACTTTTCTTAGAGTGTACTTGTTAGATGGTATTGCTTCTGCTAATCACCCCTCAGGTGAAAGAGTGGATGGGAATTTAGGAGGCCCTTGTATGTTTCAGCATTTCCCCTTATCTTCAGTAAGTCAACACTAACATAATAAACCTGTTAAATAAGTAGTGCCTAAGGACCAACCAAGAGTGGGGCCTCATTGTGTTACACTGTATTAACAGAGTAGTAGATGGTTCCTGCCCTGAAGAATTTACAGGCTGAGTAGACAAGATGGACACAGAGAAGTGGAAGGGTATAACACAAGCCAAGCAATCATGGTAATGGTAGCAAACAGCATGTTAGTTCCACAATTTTTAAAAGTTATTTATTTATTTATTGGGTGGGTTAGTGAGGAGGCGACCAGCTAAATGGAAAGAAAAAAGGAAGGGAAAGGGAGTGAGGACAGGGCAGGGGAGAACAGAGTAAGAGGGGCAGGTGTGGGGGTAGGCTGAGGTGAAAATACTTAGTAAGGAGAATGGGAAGAAGGGAGAGGACTGGAGCAAACAGTCAATGAGCATAGGGCAAACCAAGTCCAAACAAAATTGTAGAAACCCAGACTGTTTTCAAAATATGAGAAGCATGTTTGCTACCCCTACTCTCTCACCCCTATAATCTGGCCAGGCAGACTGGAGATCCCTCTGATTTCACTCCTCCATGATTCCCGACACCTGTTATGTCTGAGCGTTCAGAAAACTGAACATTTTGTGCTATGAACCATGCTCTGATTTGCATATTGATGAATATACTTTACTTTGGCTACCATTTATGCAAATAATGTCCTGGTTCTGACTGACAAGTCTGTCTCATAGAACTAGATTTAGGAACACAGGATTTGCTGTGTTCCTGGCTGGCTCCTGTATCTCACAGGCATGATGTCTAGGAAAACTCTGGTGGTTCCTTGAGGCCCTGCCCTTGGTGTCTCCTAGTCCTGGAGTGGGTGGAGGGCTGTGGTTGCGTTGATAACCCTTAGTGCTGCTGCTCACTCTCAGCCAGGAAGGGATTCTGGTTGCTTTCTACCAACCCTGGGAATGCCCTAGCTGGGCTGTGGATCTCTAGCTGAGTGCCCAGCTTTTGCTGCTCATTGCTTTCTGAGCGCTCTCATCTTGCCCTTGCCTGTAGCTTCCTGGTTGGGGGCTCTGTCTTGCCTACTGTTCCTCCCTTTCAGGCAGCTATGGCATGGAAGAGATGGATAGAGTACTTCCCATTGTCACCCTTATTGTAGCTCCCAGTCCTTAGCCATAGATGGATTAAAAGACTCTGGTCTAAGGTAAGTCTCCATGGTTAGAATCATCTTACCTGGATCACTGTGCTTAGAGTCCCGGAGAACTAACTAATAATCATAGGGATCCTGCCTATAAACAAAGCGCTACCACCTAGAGTATCTCCAGAGAGTAGCTGAAAACAGGAGCCTGCCAGCCAAAGCACATGATCTGCCAGCTCTGATGCCCATCTAGATGGTGTATGTCTTTCCAAAGGGAGATAGCCTGCATTAGGTTCTGAAGACTACTTAAAAATCTGCAAGCAGGAGAGATGGTTATAAGGGCAGGGATCCAATATGTCCTGAAGACATTGCCTTGTATTTGTTAATGAGCGCAATAAGGGTTTAGACACAATTGTTAATTAAATTTAATTACCACACCTTCCCACTCCACCAGATTTCTCAGGAGTTCAGAGGAAAGTTGGTTAAAGTTGGTTCTTGGTTAAAGAAATGGGTTTCAGTCTTTTCCTGTGTTTCACAAATATTGCAGTCTGTCACTGATGGACGGGAAAGTAATGCACATAGGTATTATTAGAATTTTATAATAATTTTCAAGTTACTGATCTAACAATGATCTGAGACTCTGTAACTTTGACATCAAATAACGAAGTTATTCTAATGTTTCCGTCGTTTGCAACCTGGAAAGAGTAATAGATTCTAAGGCCAAAAGGGACCATTGCAGTCATCTAATCTGACCGTCTATATAACATGAGCCATAAGAGACCGAGATGACTTCATCTGTTAATTTAACTGTAACTTCTTGAGTACAAGATGTGAAGAATGTAAGATATCTGTAGTAATTTCTGTGACTATTTTGTGACCCTCTTGTTTGCTGTTTATGGTTTTGCTTGCTAAAGGATAACTAAGGGTTAAGTAAGTCTTAGGTGGTTTTCAATGCCCAAAGAACTAAAGTTAGATGGCTTAGTCACTGATGATTCATTGATAGTACATATGTCAAGACCTTTGAAGTTTTCTCTCTGTTCAAGTTAGGTACAACCATCCCTAGCTGAGGCCCTCCAAGTGGGAAACTTTAAACAAAGAACTTGGAAACTGTGAAAAGAGCAGCCCTGATGAGGGGAGAGGCAGGGTCTGCAGAAATGCAGATGGAACACAAGGCCCTTGGCAGTGTCACAGGGGGTACCTCTGATAAGCTGGGCTGGGATACATTTTGAGGGAAATGCCGTGCTTTAGGTAAGGGCTTGTTTACCCAGGACATTAGCATGGGTCAAGCTACTGTATGAATCTACAGCACACCAGCTTGCTATGCAATACTTTGCAATGCAGACACAGCTCTAATGCCCTTAAAGTGCTGTAGTGCCCTTTGATATACTCCTATTTCAAATAACAGTATGTCAAAGGGCATCACAGAAATTTTAGGGCACTGTTGCAGTGTCTGCATGGGATGTCACTGCATAGCAAATTAGTATGCTGTAGATTCACATCCTGTCTTGCCGCGCACTAATGTTTAAGACACTATGAATGTAGGCCTTCTGTTGTTTGAACACTTTTCTCTCTGATTTGCTCTTTCTGTGGTTAAATAAATAATACTGTGTGTGAAGAAGAATTCCAGACTCATCGCATTTTCATACTGATCACGGCTCCCAAAGGGAAGTCTCTGGCAGGTGCTAAACCCAGTTGAGCCTGTTAAGGAAATACAGCTGGTAACCAGGGGCTCTGTAATCTGGAAACCCAGTATAAAGGTGGGGTACATCACGGGATTCCACCTAGAGAGAAGTGCAGGTGCTGGGATCTGTCATTTGGAAGGTGTTCTCACAGAGTGATTGAGAGAGAGGTCAAAGGTATAGCTAGCTAACCCTCTAACTACAACACAGGGCCTTATCAATGCTAATCAACTCTTATCTATCTATATATAGAGGGAGCTATATAGATTAGCTATACTACAATTTCACCAAGGACTTCTCCCCACATTTTCAGCTGTTTGTAGTTCATGCCAATTATCACTGCATACAAAGGTTAGCAGTTTAGCTTGTGATAGATGACTACAAACTGGTCTTTTACTTTTCAGAATAATTTTGTTAATTATATCTTTCAGATAGTGTTCTAGATATAACTTTGCTATACACATGGACACCCTAATAATTAACGGTAGATAAAAACCCCACACAATTCTTTCCCACTCACAACTTTACCTAACCCTTATTTGACAATAGCACTTCCCTAGCTCAAGGCTGTTTTGTGTAAAATCTATCATTCAAGCACAGGTCATTCTAGCTATGTAATTTTGTGGCTATCTTTAGTCCTATATGTGCATTGACAACTCCTTGTTAATTAGTTACTTACTCTTGGGAGGGGATTAACAAATCTGTTGAGTCTGCCAGTTGCTGATGATCTGATGCTTGATCTACAGAAGTGTCATAGACCTGTGGAATGGAAATGACCATGATTTCTTTAATGACTAGCCGAGTAGGGGACCCTCCCAGTTGTTAACAGTCCTCACAATCCAGGGAACAGTACTCTTTTGATAAGGCCTGGGATTAATGGTGGACTCTGTGAAGAGCACCTTAAGGCAGCCAGCGGTTTTCTAGAAGAAAAGAGGCAAAGCATTGCCTTTGAAGTACAGATTCATTGATGATCCACAGCAGTGTTCACAGGGTCTTCAGTTAATCTCCATTTTGGAGTTGGCTGGTTTTTGTCCCCTGGGTTGTATGGACCTACCTCTACTTCAGGTACTTGCACTTACTTCTTCTTCTTCTTTTCATATACCTATTGCCTGGGTTTTCTTGATCTTCCCCTATATAGAAGTCCAGCATTTGCTATTGTAAGAGTTGGAAAAAGATCTACAGGTGTCCTCTTGCAGATGTGGCGGGTAGAGGTGCACTTGGACCATTACATGGGTCTGGGCAGATAGTATTCCTCTGCAAAGAGATTATATATAAATGCTTTGGAGCATTTGGTTAATTTGAAAAACCCTCGTGTCATTTCTAATTCTAGTTGCAAGAAAAGACACGCTTTGGGAGATCCAACAAGAAGGGTTGCCCCCTACTTCAACAAGCAGGAAAGAACTCAGCAGCCAGAGATGAGTCAAAATCTTTGTTTTACTCAGTGGAGAAAATCTACTGTTTCTTGCTGCCTGCCATCTTCCAAGGGAAGAGGATATTCTGGCAGAGGACCTAAATTCACTCTTGACTGATGCAGAGAGAAGGGGCCCTTCACCCTTGCTGGTACTAGTCTCTAACAGATAAGTAGGGAGAAGGCCTTGTAGACATGTTTTGAGGAAGGTCAATTATTCAGAAACTACAATGGATCAGATGCAGATTTTCTGAAGCTGTTAAAGACTGAACGGCTGTCTGCTTGCATTTCAGAACTATTCTATTAATTACTTGGCCACTTCCAGGGAAGAGAGTGAGGCTTCAGCAAAGATCTTCAAGATAGTCTCTAGGGCATTGAGTAGACATGCATCTATTTTGGCAGGTGTGCCACCTTTAGGTGCAGGGTTCTCCAGAGTATTCTGCAGAATTTGTAGTGTCCACCCCTACGCTGTTCTCTCTGATGGATTCTCCAGTCAAATCCTATCCATCCCAGACTAGTGTTCTGAAGATGCAGAATGTAAGATTTGTATTTGTAAAGGTGATATCTACATATCAGAGGTGTGAGGTTTGGTACTGATGCAACACTTCTGAGAATCTTTAGTTATTTTTGATGGAACAGAGTGCGTTTAGAATGTTTTCACTTTAGCTTACTTTTGTTACAGAGTTGTTAGTTGCACTTGAATGCACACTTACATCTCAGGTATTTGTTTAGAGCCACCTCCGTATAATCCTTTGCATGTTTGCGCTATTCATGCTTATAATGGCTTTGTCTAGGGGTCGGAGATCTGGGTCCAAAAAGAGCTCAAAATTCTTGGTATTATCACAGTTTCTTGTCATGTGTGATATCAAGGTGCATCCCATCAGATCCTAGAGAGGCAAAATTTAGGTTAAATCTTCATTTCAGAGTTGCTGCAGCATACTGGTCTTGTTCTGTGGACATTTTTGTGGATATTTTTTTACAGTGATATTAATATACTCAGTTGCTTCTTTTTTTCTTTTAGCAGTCTGCTGTATTCAGCAGTTTGCTGAAGAGATTTTCAATTTACCTGTATTTAAAAGCTGCTGGAGTGAGTTACAAATCAATCTAACTCCAGCCGCAGGGCTCTATGATGGTTCATCTGTCTTTTTGTTACAGCGTAAGCAAGTGTGTCTCCAACAAGCACGTTCATGCCACACTCACCAAAAGGGATCAGGAAGGCAATTTATAGACATATGCCCTGAAACCTAGAGGACACTAGTGGCTTGCCACCAAAAAAACCCAAAAACCCAGAAGACTGAAAAGCATGTAGTCCCATGCCCTTGTTACATATTTAGGGTTGTTCCTGCTCTCACTTTGCCTGGTGCAAATCAGTAGTTATACCACTGTAATCAGTGGAAATACACCATGTGAACCCAGTATAAGTGAAGGTGGAAGCAGGCCTGTACTGTACTGTAATGGAGGCCATCTTAAAATTTGATTACTTGAAGTGCCAGGTGTATTCCGAGTGTGGTGGTCTGAACGTTATTGTGCCACTCTTTGTCACTGATTCCATATCAGAGGTATTCAGTTTACATGAAAAAATATATTTTTCAAATGCCAGAATTGCAAACTCCCCCTGGGATCTGAAAGCCAGGCTGGGTGCTACTCTTCTTGAGCATTACCAATAGTAAATACTGTAATGACAGTACTTAGCTATTCTCTAGCACTTTTCAAAGTGCTTTTCAAAGTGCTTTACAAAGGAGGTCAGTATCATTATCTCCATTTTACAAATAAGAAACTGAAGGAGAGGATAAAGCGACTTGTCAAAGTCACTCCATAGGCTAGTGTTGGGGCCAGGAATAGAACCCAGGTCTCCCGAGTCCCTGTCCAGAGCTTTTAAATTCTAGCTTTTAAATTCTACAGGTCAAATTATGCCTCCCCCAATTAACACCTATGAAAATCCTGCTCCCCTAAGTGGTGGTTGCACCAGGTGTAACTGACTGGGACCATAGGCGCGGGAACTAGGGGTGTGGGGGTGCTGCAGCGGGGTCCCAGCGGCTGGCCCTGCACCCAGGGTCCTGGCTGCCAGCCCCAACCTTGGCCCCCTTACCACTGTCTGGGTCCCCCCCTCCCAGAGACACAGCCCTGCTCCCTGTCTTAGATCTGGGGTGTGTGGCTAAGGATAAGGGGGCTGGCTTTCAGCTCCCCCACTATTAAAAGTGTTCCCACACCACTGATTGGGACTTAGGGTATAGTTCTGTGGATGATGCACCAGAAGGAAAAGAATCAAGCTCACATCCTTTCGGCTATGCTGACTCTGCAGGACTAATAGGCACAAAGACATCTCTTGTCACTAACATCTGCAGATCTGACTCTAAATCAGAGGTGGGCAAACTACAGCCTGGGGGCTTGTCCTGCCCGGCCCCCGAGTTCCCCAGTGGGGATGCTAGCCCCCGGCCCTCCCCTGCAGTCCTCCCCTTCCCTGCAGTGATGCTGCCGTGTGGGCAGCATACGGGGCAGCGGGGCTGTGCGCTCCTGCAGGGCAGCATATCTGGCTCCAGCTGGGCAGCGCAGCTCTGAGTGGCGTGGTAAGGGGGCCAGGGCTGGGGGGGTTGGATAAGGGGCAGGGGATCCCAGGGGGCAGTCAGGGAGCAGGGGGCGGTTGGATGGGATGGAGGTTTGGAGGGGGGTGGTTGGATAGGGCAGAGCTTCGGGGGGCAGGGGATGGGGAATGGGAGGGTTGGATAGGGGGTGGGCTCCTGGGGGGCAATTAGGGGTGGGGATCCCAGGAGGGGGCAGTCAGGGGACAAGGAGCGGGGGGGAGGTTGGATGGGTCGGAGGTACTGAGGGGGACAGTCGGGGTGGGAAGTGGGGGCGGGGACCAGACGGTTTGGGGAGGCATAGCCTTCCCTATCTGGCCCTCCATACAATTTTGCACCCCAATGTGGCCCTTGGGCCCACCCCTGCTCTAAGTAAACACAGGGAGCAGATCTCCCTTGGAAGATGGTGACACGTTTACATCACTTTTTGAAGTAAAGCCATACGTTAATGGCTCAGTCCTGGAAGTTGCTGAGTAACTTCAGTAATCTGTCAACCACTTGATATTCCCCGTGACTCTACTGGGGGCTGAGGGGGCTCAGCACCTTGCCGGGTCAGGCACACTTCTGTTTTGTAAATAATGAGCTACTACAGCATATTCCAAAACATCTTATTAGTAACCAGTAAGTATATATGACAGTGATTAAAGACTCACTACAGCATTACCTAGCTCTTCACAGAGAGAATTTTTCTATCGCTTTTCAAGCTGAAAGCATAGTAGGAAAAAATGTATTTTTTTTTCTGCAGTGCTTTTATCTTCTGAAAAAATCAAGGTGAACTCAAACCCATCAAAGCTGTGCTGAAAAAAATTTGCATGATGAGAATATGAATGCAGTTGGTGGGAAAATTCTATTCTCTTCCTCTATACGCTGAAAATACAAACCAGATGATTGAATTCTGCATCCTGGCTGTAGGTGCTTTGTGTGTGTGTATGTTGGTCCTGGGTTTACAAGCAGTTTTTTTACATATATACACAGAGAAGTATTGTATACATTTGGGGAGAGATTTTGGAAGGCAAAAATGTCAAGTCAGAAGGAGTGACATGTCTGACTGACATTTGCGCCTTTAGAAAATCTCCTGTTGGATAAAATTTTCTAAAGCTCCTAAATGACGTAGGTTCCTAAGCCCCTTTTCCAAAAGGCAGTGGCACTTAAGGTCTTAAGTCCCAGTTTCAAAAGTAAATTTCAGGACTTAAGATCCTAAATCACTTGGGTATTTTTGAAAATGTTACCCTTGAACTAGTGAAAAGAAAAGGAGTACTCGTGGCACCTTAGAGACTAACAAATTTATTAGAGCATAAGCTTTCATGAGCTACAGCTCACTTCATCGGATGCATTTGGACTTGAACTAGTGGTTGAGATGATGATATGATGTGCTTGAGATGCCTTTTTTATTTAAAATACACTGTAGAAACACCTATGCATGCTAGTAACAAAACCATATTTGGCTTGCTGTCATTTTTTTAAATGCCTGGGATTGGTTTAACACTCACAGCAGTGATGGGGGATAGTGCTGGTTAGAACCAGGGGAGACAAGAATCAAAGTAGACACCATATTTAATGGCTGCAGTGTCTCTCTGCTCTGCGGACCTGGTATTTCTGTGACTGTTCAGTGGATAAGGGGCTGGACACTACAGGGGAACATTTCAAAGGGGCTCAGGGACCGGGATGCACCTATTGTTAACCAGCAAGGAAAGGGAAGGGCTGGCATAGCCCAGAAGAGAGTGCTTGGGTGACTAACAGGCTGGGGATGTCAGGGAGCTGACATCCAGTTAAGTGCAAGCAAATCTGCCTCTTGCTGGAGGCAGGGGGATAACAAGGTGACTCAAAGTCCTAGGCACTTCAAGAACTATCACACCAAGTCCTAGGCTAATGCCCTCATCATTGGCCCTCTGGCACATCGGTGCAAGAGCAATGTTGCCTGTACCTCAGAAGGGGGGTGCACAGTGCAGAAGGTGAACTCACATGAGGTGATGCTAACTGAGGCACCAGCAGTTTGCATGGGCCTGCCTGGAGGGAAAGCAGAATGCAATGGAGTATGGCTGGCTCTCTGCATCTCCTTCCCATTGACTCAGCCTGAAGACTGTTGACAATTTGTGAAGGGGAGCATTTGATCGGTAGGATCAGAATATCAGGTGTAAACACCAGTCCTCTTTCCTTTGCTGAATGTTTTAGTATATGCTCTTAGCTATCAAGGAGTTAGGTGAAGAGGAGAGACTTATTGTGTTACTGCCTGGAAACTCTGAGGCTGGTCTGTATTTATTTAGTCATAATTGACAAAGAATACTGAAAAATTAGACTTGCTATGCTTGTTATGTCTTTCATCATAAAACTTTTATTGAGCAGCATCGGCCAATAGTAATTGATGGAACTCTATTAAACCCAATGGTCCTGCAGGTCAAATAAAGTCTTCTCAAGCAGCTTTTAAAGATTCTACGTAACATCCATTTGCCTATGTTTCTGCAGTGCAATTTTATTGGGTAGATAGAATGCTTTGCTCCTACTGCTTTGCTCTACTGTTCCCACCGCTGGTTTGTATAAAAGTGCTAATTTTTCAGATCAGGTGACTCTAGCATGGGTCTGGTCCTTTGGGCACATGCATAGCCCAACTTGACTGTTACATCAGAGTAGCCCTTTTAAGTCCAGAGTCTGGGGAAATTTAGTTGTCAGATACAGCATGTGTCTGAGGGATGAAAGTGACTGGGGATCATGTGAATCTCTTGGGATTATAGAGGACAAATCTCTTGGCTTAGTGTGGAAGAGATCAGAGTTGAGAAAAGACCTGGGAAGTAGCTAGGCACATGGCCTGGACTGGTGAAGTTCTTAAAGCAGTGGGATGCTGGGGCAGATCAGCAGGAGGTCTCGCTAGGGAGGCATGGCAAAGTTATGATTCATGATTAACAGCTGAAGTTTGAGATGAGTGAATATTATGGGGCAGGTCCTCTGTCTCTCCTACCCCCCACTCAACTGCTTTGCACCTCTTCTAATGAACCTGTGGACCTGTGAATTACTCTGACATAGATAGAAAGAAAAGGAGTACTTGTGGCACCTTAAAGACTAACAAATTTATTAGAGCATAAGCTTTCGTGAGCTACAGCTCACATCCGATGAAGTGAGCTGTAGCTCACGAAAGCTTATGCTCTAATAAATTTGTTAGTCTCTAAGGTGCCACAAGTACTCCTTTTCTTTTTGCGAATACAGACTAACACGGCTGCTACTCTGAAATCTGACATAGATGAGGTAATTTCCCCCTGATGATACTCTCACCTTCTTGTCAGCTGTTTGAAATGGGCCACCTCGATTACATTGGCCTCATTAGCATTACAAAAGTGATTTCCATCCCTTCTTGTCAACTGTTGAGAATAGCCCACTTCCACCTTAATTGAATTGGCTCATTAGCACTGACCCCCCCACTTGGTAAGGTAACTCCCATCTTTTCATATACCGTGTATTTATACCTCCTTACTGTATTTTCCACTCCATGCATCTGATGAAGTAGGCTTTAGCCCACGAAAGTTTATGCCCAAATAAATTTGTTTGTCTCTAAGGTGCCAAAAGGACTCCTCGTTGTTTTTTCTGTGTGGTAGTGGAATTCCTGGATGGCATGAGCAGACATAGGTGGATTTATATCATCACAGCAGAAAGGATGTGACGGGATGAAGAGGATGTGAAGAGTGTGTCACTGTGCTGCAGCGATTCCAAGCTGTTTGAATGGCCCTGCGAATGGGCATTGTAGCTGGGAACAAATTAGAGTAGCCCTGAGGGTGCTCTAACTTGTGCCCAGGGCATGCAGCCACTTTTGTACCCCTTCCCCTCAGACCCTTCACTATGCAGAAACCAGCTGAACCCAAGGGCCAAGCCCAGTGTCAATAGAGCAACAAAGAGAAGCATATTTCAGAGTAGCAGCCGTGTTAGTCTGTATTTGCAAAAAGAAAAGGAGTACTTGTGGCACCTTAGAGACTAACAAATTTATTAGAGCATAAGCTTTCATGAGAGAAGCATGTTTTTGGCTGACTCAGCAGAGACTCTTGAAATGAAGAAAAGAAAGTAAGAAAAAAAATATGATGAGCGTGACCCTGGTGTCCTTGCTCAGGGGAAACTCCTTGATTTAAATGGGAACAGTGCCAAGGATCAGGCCCAATCTTTCGGTTCCGCTATACACCTCCTGGGCAGTCCAGGGAATGCATGCACATTTAAGGGAGGCCTATCAGAAATGCAGGTACTCTCGTGTAGATTTCAACTACTCAAATACTGAACAGGAAAACAATAGAGGAACAGTTAGTGAAGGAAGCCTGTATCACCTCGAGGAACAGGATTAGCCCCTTGTGCAGTGGGCTTCATTTTCAAATAGATGTCCTTGTTTTTCCATGCACAGATCTGGTAACTGTGTACCAGACAATTGCACTTGCACTCTGAGATCATCAACAGGTGGCTCTGAAGAGTTTAGAGGTTATTGTACATCCACATGAGAGCCCCAAATCCTCAGGGCATTGAGCTCATTGGAAAGGACTGCAGGTGTACCCAGTTATGATAGTGTGTATTTTAAGTGCCTATTCGGAGTCCAGTCCAGCTGGTGTAGCAATGGATATTTTATCTTTGACTCCAATGGGAGTAGCTCTAAGTGCAGGTAGATGCCTAACTGGCCTTTTAAACCTAACTGTTGTATTTCTATATAGAAGCCATTATGTTTAAAAGCACTCACATTGGAATGCTTTGTTCTCCATTGACTTCAAATCCAGTTATTGTGGAATTAATAAAAACTGAACCTCTTCAAGTGGGGTACAGTAACTCCTCACTTAAAGTCGTCCCAGTTAATGTTGTTTTGTTGTTACATTGCTGATCAGTTAGGGAACATGCTCCTTTAAAGTTACACAATGCTCCCTTATAACATTGTTTGGCATCTGCCTGCTTTGTCCACTGCTTGCAGAAAGAGCAGCCCGTTGCAGCTAGCTGGTGGGGGCTTGGAACCAGGGTGGACCGGCAGCCCCGCATCGGCTCCCCTAAGTTGCCTGTGCAACAGCCGCCCAGCAGACTACCAATTGCCAGCAGTTCAGCTGTCCCTCCCCACACTGTCATGTGCTGCTCCTGCCCTCTGCCTTGGAGCTGCTCCTGGGAGCCTCCTGGTTGCTGTGCAGGGGTGGGGGGGAGAGGGAGTCTAATGTCAGGGTGTCCCCCTCTCCCCTACTCCTGCCCCCCACTTACCCCTTCTCCATATAGAGTAGGGTGGGGACAGGACAGGGTTTAGGATGGAGAGAGCTTGCTGGCCGCAGCTGCTGTCTCAACTTCCTGATTTTTTTTTTATAGGCAATGTACTTAGATTGGGGTCACCATACTGAAAGGGCAATGCACATCTCTCTCTCTCTCCCACACACAGGGTGTGTGTGTGTCTGTCTCTGTCTGCCATGCAGTCTCCCCTGCCTTGTAGCCTTGTAGTGTGTGAGGCTACATTAACAACCATGTGTTACCCTTGAGGGCTCAGCAAAATGCTAGTTGTTCATTTAGCAGTAAGGCATTCCCCAGGAAATATCCCACCCTCTTCCACCCTCTAACTTCACCACCTGAACCAAACTTCACAATCATCATTGCTGTGTACAGTATTAAATTGTTTGTTTAAAACTTACACACACATATACACACACACACACAGTTTGTATATATATATATATATATATATATATTTGTCTGGTGAAAAAAATTTCCCTGGAACCTAACTCCCCCTATTTACATTAATTCTTATGGGGAAATTGGATTTAGCTTAACATAGTTTCGCTTAAAGTCGCATTTTTCAGGAACATAACTACAACGTTGAGAGGAGTTACTGTATTTTAAAGGCTGGGCCACTTCCCCAGAAGAAGTGGATTGACAGAGCAGTGGGTTGGCGTTGTGTGCTCTTGTGAAGATGGTGAAATAGGTAGATTCTAGCAATGGTTAAGTTTTACTTTGGGGGAGCTGCTAGACTTTGAATGTAGGTTAAATTTTGGCTCTGTAAACCTTGACCTTGTTTCTCTAAAAGATTTTAACTCTTGGTGTTTCTTCTCTTCTATCTTCCTAACAAAATTCTCCTCTCATTCCCTCAAAATCTTATTTCTTATAGCCTACTGAGAGTGCCTTTGTTGCTTTAAGAGAAGTTAAAAAAACCCCAGAATTGTAAGGCTAATTTCTTAAGGGCATGAATTATGAAAATCTGGTGATATAAGGATTTTACACAATAGGCTGAAGCAAAATGATACATTTATTTAAATATTCCCTTGTGAATGGGAATCCTTCTTTATGACTCTGTATTTATTATACACTGGGTGTGGGTGTATGCATGTGTAATGTATATGTGCATGCACAAACGTGGGTATTTGTGAACACATTCATTCAGACAGTACATTCCTAAGTGATCCTGGAATTAAAGCACCATCACCCAGCTGTTGATGTAGTAACCAAATGCTTTTCCTTCATATGTCAAATGCTGTACAAACAACTCTAATACAAGCAGCCCCACACTGATCTGCCATCTGCTTGTCTTGCCATCTCTAAGGTAGAGACGACATCTGAGAAGAACCGTCAGCTGTGAATAACTTTTTGGCAATATCAATTGGGACTAGTGAAATCATCATGAAGGGAAATTGGTGAAACCAATACAAAATAAGGGTCCTAAAACAGATGTTTATTCTTCCACTGTCAAGTAGGCACATGAGTCAGGGGCAAGGGAGGAGGGGTTAATTTTTGTTGCCTTTGCTTGGTGTTCTTTGTTTTTTCCTCAAATGTTTGATTGAAGTGTAATTAAATTTAAGATGAGAACATGAATTATACTTAGAGGCATGCTAAGGGATTAGCAAAATGAAGCCCATCATGTTTATAAATTATAAATGTATTATAAATTAGAACATCAGAGTCGTGGAGATGTCAAAGAGCGAGAGAAAATATTATTTATTTTCTGTAAAGTCTAGAATCCTGAAGTTTGCAAACAAAACTAGATTCAAACCATTCGTCACCTTGTGACCAGACTCAAATGCCGTCAGAGATGATTTAATGGCAAAAATCTTTGCATCCTCTCTGTAAGGGCTCACATTGTGTTTGAGACATTCTGCAGAAATGAAACAAAGACATTTGTCTATTCTTAGAATGCACTGATGAACCTTGCAGTTGTCTCCATACCTCTTTCAGTGGAGAGGATCATAAACATGGCGGGGAATAAATCTTCTTTATGCTTTCACAGGGTTATAGCTTCATACTGAAGGAGAAGAGGTGAACTACTTTTTCTTTTCTTTTCTTTTCTTTTCTTTTCTTTTCTTTTCTTTTCTTTTCTTTCCTAAAGGACAATAAAAGAGAAGTAGGGGACAAAGGAGCAATACAATACGCTGGATTTCTGAAGAACTATAGCTGGATAAGCTGGCCATTTCCATTTAATCATTTAAGTGTGATTCAGCTGCCTTTCTTTGCACACTCACTATAACTGCAGTAGTAGTGGCTGTGACTCCATACAGGTTAACATTGAAAACAAGCAACAGGAACTTGGGAGCACCAAGTAGAGGGTTGGTGCTCTTAGTGACTGTGAGTCCATACAGGTTAACATGGAAGTTGTTGAACTATTTGAGTTTATATTTTTGTAGTTATTTTAACTGACAGACAGTGTGATCTAGAGGATGGTAGTGGGAGTTAGAGGGATCTGGGTTCTGTTCCTGGTTCTGATAATGAGCTTGCTATTGACAAGTTAATTCACTCTTCTAAGTCGGTTTCCCTTCCCATCTTTACCTGTCTTGACTCTGTTGTAAGCAATTTCCTAAAAGGTCTGTCCCCTCTTCTGCAATATAATATTTTACAATACGGGAAATATCAAGAGATGTAGAGTTAAAGCTAGTGAAAGAAAAAAACAAGATCATTATTTGTATTTCAGTAGATTCTGAAAGCCCAACCAAGGTCAGGGCCTCACTGGTGCCAGACACGTTACAGTCTTGATATTTCGCTTGTTGTAAAACCTTATTTTGCAGAACTGGGGACATACCATTTAGGAAATAGCAATATTTCAGAGGCTCCATGCCTTTGAATTGCCTTTGAGATTCCCTGCCACACTTTGGTTTGGTAACAGTACCGCTCCAGAGGGGTGTGCTGCTGTAGACTCTCCAGCTTGTGCCTCCCCTAGAACGCCATCAGGAATAACTTTGGTACAGAATCTCTGTGGGCTTGGTGGGGAGATGATGTGCAGAGAGCATCCACTCCTGCAGAGGGGTATTTTGTGGGTCTATGGAAATGGGGGACAATGCTGCAGCGTTGGGACTCCCCTCTGGGATCCACAGGGTTTTCCTTCCCATGATTACCTTTGTTTTCCTTGCTTGCTTTCTCCCTCTTTTATTTGTTTTAGGCCAATTGCTGGTTTTTGGACTAGAAAAGCCAAGTAGTACAATCTGGAAGCAGCAGTGCTGGTAAAACTTAACATTTGACGTAAATCAGTCTAAGAGGGATGTATGCGGAAATGGAAAGCATCAAATAACGAAATCATAACTAAAGCCAAATCCTGCACCCTATGTAATCCAATAGAATTGTGTGAAGCTTAAATCAGTACACATTTGATTTATATTTTTTAAAACTAGTCAATGACGAACAATCTATTTCCATAGATCATGATGATGCATATCAGAAGTAAAATGTTTGCATTTTTTAAAAAGTAAAGGTTGATTTTTGATATAAGGAGAAAAGATCAGTTTATTAGCAATACTGAGATGAATCCAGGCGAGTGGTGTCAAAGATTGGTTTCATTCAATTCTTTTTGTGCTGCATCAGTTTGCTGCATTATTTCAATAAAGAGAAACCAGAATAATTTCAGTTGGGAATATTAGTGTATGAATGATACGGACCTGTGGCATTGACTCGGGAATAGGCTATATAGTATAAGAAATATGGAGCATTTTGTATATGTATATGAAAAACTATTGCTTTCCATTTACGTATTTGGTTTGAAAACAGCAGGAAGAAAATTGCCCATTACAAATGTTCAGTTCACTCCGACTTGTATCATTTCATAACCTTCAATGCTGTTTTTTTAAAACTAAGTTGCATCCTCAGTTTATGCCATTTATGCTGCTTCAATGAGAGCCAGGTTTCTGAAATAATTTAAATGTATTATTTTGCTACAATATGTTGTACATCGTACTGCAGTAAAACACACTAGTAAAATGTAAATGTAAAATGTAAAACTAAAAATACTTTTTCCAAAGAAACATGTAGGTATTAAACATCTGCTTTCAGTAGACAAAGTAATGGTTTCCATTTGTGCCATTCCAACTTAAAATATCATGGAGAGCTTACATGGAACATGGCACGATGGATGAAGTTCATAGTGAATGAAGAGAGTAAAATATTGCTCTATTTTATATGTAACAAAAAACACACTGAAAATATCAAAAGCTTTTCTGTTCATTTAGGCTGTGTATTGTGGATATCCTTTTCTTCTCATACAAATACACCAAAAAGCTGGTTCTTTGTTTTATAATAAACTCTGGGTTCAATACAGTGCATAGGAAATCCCTACTGCCTTATGTAGTATTATTTGGCTATATAAAGTTGTCTTGGAAGACTTAGCCAACATTGGGAGATATTCATATCTCCTCCACACATTGCACAGAAGGCCTAATCAAATGCCTATGAGGTAAATGGAGAAATTCCTATTGATGTCAGTGTTTCTTGGATCAGGCCCACAGTCATCAATGGCCAGACTCAGATCCATAGATTGTAAACCAGAAGAGACTTTTTTGATCATCCAGTATGACCTCCTGGATAACACAGGCCATAGGACTTCCCTGAGTAGAGCAGATCTCTCAGAAAAACATCCAATCTTGATTTTAAAATTGCTAGTGATGGAGAATCCAGCCTTAGTAGGAAGGGGTAGGGCTTTTTGTATAGTGTTGCTTTTTTCTTTGTTTATTACAGTGTGTGGTTGAGGCTTTTGAATTTGTAGCATTTTGTAAAGTAGCTTTTACTCCAGATTATGAGGTGCAATCTGATACATTTTAAAGCAAAATTTACTAAAAACAGGCACAAGTAAAAATGTAATGAAAATTCTTTGGACCTGGGATCTTGAATACCCACGGCTGATTCTAGGGGCAAGTGAGCAGGGGGCAGAGCTCACCCTGGGTGCCAACTTCCCAGGGGGCATCATACTGTTGGACTGCTTGGTTCATTTTTTGTTTTTTTTCGGTTTGGGGGACACACACTGAAAACATTTACCACACTGGCCGGTAAAACATCTAGGGCCACTTCTGTGCATGCCCATTGTCTGGCTGAAGTTCTAAATCCTGACATGTAATATGCACGGTAATGCTTATATTTTGAAAATATTATAACATGTAAAAATGGGTCAAGATTTTCAACAGTGAAATTTGAGTGCGGGGGATACATCAGTGTCCCCACTCAGATCCTTTTAAGGGTCTGCTGTTGGGCATCCAAAAATTGAGCCCCCTACCCCCACAAAACACTAGCAACTTTCAAAAATCTTGGCCATTGTGCATGCGCATATTACATATGTAATGTGGCATTTGGAACATTATCATAACCGTTGTACAGGCAAGGATACAATGACTTCAGACCCTCCATGTGCCCCATGCCAGGAGTGACAGCAAAAGTGACTCCAATCTGGTACTGCACTGACATTGTTCTCCACAGAACATTTCTACCCAAAGCATGTGTTTAAGTAGGTGGTGTTTGTTTGTTTTTTGTTTTTTAACTCTTATGCTGTGGCTGTGCAGGAGGCAAAGAAAAAGTTCTTTTCCTCCACTGCAGTATCCTCAAAATCTCAGATAGCAGATTTGTTTCATGTGGTAGATGGTCTGGTAAATCTGGACTGTCTCAGTTGTCTGAGTTTGTCCTGTTTGTGAGGAAATGGCTTGTTGTTTTGTGGATTGATCAGATTAGGGATGGGCTGTCTGTTTCTGTGGTAGCAGAGCAAGGTCGTGAGGGCACAGTCCTCATCTTCTCTGGTGAATTTCAGCCAGTAATGCTGCCTGAGATACTGGAAATGTGGGAAGAACTTCATCCCACAGCCTTTGATTTGAATCCATGAATCCATGTCCTTTCTGGATGGTGAAGGCCAGTAGGTAAGTACTGAATCTTTTACTTGTTGAGGTTGTCAACGCCTCTCTTGGAAGGGGCAGGCTGCTTATGGCTTTGAAAGAGTCATTTGCATGGCCTTTGTGTAACGCCGATAGGATCGAGCCTGGGACCTCTGAAGCTAAATGCATGAGCTAAAAGCCATATGGCCCTTAACTAAGGCTGTAGGGCAGGCTTATTAATCTCTAAGTGGTCTCGGTGCCACTAGATAGGAGAGAACACCACACCCTGAAGGTGTGTGGGATACATATTTCCCTAGATGAGGAAGCATGTCCCAAGCTTCAGAGACTTCCTAGTTGGAATCCTGGATGAGCCCCCACTTGTAACACTGACAGACCCCGGTCGTTGGCGGGCAGGATCGAACCTGGGACCTCTGGAGCTAAGTGCATGAGCCTCTACTGCATGAGCTAAAAGCCATATGCCCCTTAACTAAGGCTGTAGAGCAGACTTATTAATCTCTAAATGGTCTTGGTGCCATTAGATGGGACAAAACATCACACCCTGGAGGTGTTTGGATTACATTTGCTCAAGAAGTCATTACTGGATGCTGACAATCTTGCTAATTATCAGTCAGTATCGTACCTTCCCTTTCTGGCTAAGGTCATGGAGAAGGTTGTGGTTAGACAACTCTCATGATATCTGGATTACTTTGATCTCCTTGACCCTTCTCAGTCTAGGTATAGACCTGACCCAGAGACTGCATTGGTTGATGATGGATGAGGACCAGGTGTCTATGCTGATGGTATTAGATCTATCAACATTCGATATCTTTGGTCACAAGGTGTTGCTGACTCATCTGCAGACCCTGGTTGGAATGGAAGGGGCAGCTCTGCTCTTTTCCCTCAGAGATCTCAATGGGTAGTTGTGGGCAGTTCTCTTCCCAAGGCCCCTCAAGTGTGGGGTGCCACAGGTTTCTATTCTGTCACCTTTTCTGTTCAATGTTTATATGGGGCCCTTAGAAAGGTTAATAAGAAGCCATGGTGTTTGGTGTTTTCAGTATGATGGTGAAACTCAGTTGTAGGTCTCTGTCTTGACTGAGTTGGATGATGAAGTTCCACGCCTCGGCCCGTGTCTGGTTGAGATTGGGGCCTGGATGAGAGCGAGGTGGCTGACGCTCAATTCAGACAAGACTGAGGTGGTGATGATGGATTGGGGGAAGCCAGCAGAAGCGGTGGTGGAGGTGATATCAAGGAATATGGCCACCATTAGTTATTAGTGTTCACAATAAGGATCATATTACAGCAGTGACCCAGTCAGCTTTTTACCTTCTGTGCCTGGCCAGGCAGTTGTGACCTTTCCTTTGGGATGCAGACCTTGCCATTGTTATCCCTGCTTTTGTCACCTCAACACCAGACTGTTGCAGTGTGTGCTACATGGGGCCATGCACTCAATGGGGTTTATGGAGAGGGCTGAGAGTTTGCTTCCCACAGTGGTGAAGGGATGGAAAGGTGTCTCTGTAGGTGGAGGGCTGGATGTGTGCCTGTTAAATTGATTACTTCAGTGCTGCTGGGATTTTATTGTTGTTAGGGCATGGAGAGCCTTGCAGAGGTGTCTTTTTAAAAATTATTTTAAATCTACGTAAATAAATTACTGTAGCATTTCAAGTGTCTCCATCTGCTGTTGACAATGACTCCCACCATCTCCAGAACTTCCCCCGTTTCTACTGTTCTGCAATCATTAAAGCAGAGGGAATGGGCGTGCAGTGGCTGATCCATAGTTGTAATGTGATGCAAGGGGCTGCAAATCATGGAATAGCCATGGCGTAGAAACCCCACCCCATGCCTTTTCCTTCCTCCAGCTATCCTGTCATGCAGTCAGCCCCATGGCCCGTGCGCTAGGTACTCTTTTTAAGGTGGGGCCTTCCAGATTAGGTTAAGGGTGGGTGGGGTGTGCTGCATGGATCTGTTCCTATGGCTACCTATCGTCTCAAGCAGGCCCAGAATGGGAAGGGACGGTGCCTTCCCTCTGTCCCTGCACTGGCAGAGATGAATTGTGGCTGCAGAATGTAAATCAGCGTAACACATGGAGCTCCCCCGGCTGTGACACGTGATCTGTGAAGCAGTGGAGGTAATACATGAGCAGGTTATGATAGATGGTGCTCTGTTTACATGCTGCCTCAGTGCTTCGCTCCTTGCAGCATAGGGTCCCAAGAGAGGACACTCTCTATAGAGCTAGAAACAAACTCCAAAAGAAAAATGGAGTAAATGTCCCAGAAAGGAATAAATACCTGCTTCTAATGGGTACGTGTTGTCAAATTCGTCTTTAATCTTTTCTCAGCTAAGGTGGGGCATTAGCTACTAGCACTTGCCCTCTCTTCATACCATACATTAGCTCTTTAAGCCTGTGCTGCCCTTAGCTTAGCTACTCTTTCCCTTTGCATCACTTGATTGCTTTGGTTGTATTATGCATATTGCAGATATTAATGCAAAATAATTAGAATACATCCAGTAGCTATAATCATAGTAACCAGAACAATCAAATGATTCTAAAGGTCAACATTTTTCTCTGCTACACTATTGTAACTATGGAACCAACTCTGCTTAACTAAGGACAAACTCCATTGACCTTTGTGGAGTTGCTGTTTTTATACCTATATAATGGAGAGCAGAATTTGTCTCCTAGTAAAAACTAACTAAAACAAGGGAAGTCCCATGACACATTCAATAGGGATTAAGCATGATAGTTACAGTGTTCAGAGCAGATTCTCTTTAACTAAGACCAATTGTCTTTATTAACTAATTTTAGATGGAATTAATACAATTAGGAAGCCATTATTCACATGATTGCTCCCACTGATGTCAGTGGAATTACTTGTGTGAACAACTGATCACTAATATGAGGAAGGAGTTTACAATCTGGCCCCTGATTTTAAATTTTGATGTGGGAAAGTTCCAAATAGTCTAAACTACTTACAAATAATTGTGATGAGAGTTAAAACCTCAAAACATTTTTTTAAAAAAATTCTTTTTTCCAATTCTTTTATGATACTGGAGGAAAAATTGAAAACTGTCTGGGGGTCCTTATTTTTGTATATTGGCAAAGAGGAGACTTACAGGGAAGATTTTTCAAAGGCGGAAAATGCAGTTATGTGCCTGAAATCCAGTGGGACTCAGGCTCCATCTAGTTAGGCTGAGATTACCAAAACTGCTTGAGGTTTATAGACACTTAGTTTGACAGCTCATCGAAAAAAATCAATGGAACAGTTTTGTTATTTCCCTTTGATAATGTCAAAACAATTTTCTGTTATGTTATTAATTTTATTATATGTATATATGTTATAGTTAACATTTTAATATAATAAAAAGTTAAAACAAAAATGAATCAAAATGATAAAGGCAAAACATGTTTCAAGGGATCTGAATCAAATTTTTTTCAGAATTTTTTTTTTGTGGGAAATTTTGACTTTGTTCAATTTGGAATGGAAAAAAATTAGAAATGTCAGTTTCTAGGGGAACAAAAATGCTGATACCTGACCAGCTTATCCAGTTTCCTTAGACCTCTTAGATATGATTGCTCTCTATAAATATATCAGAGGAATAAATACCACGGAGGGAGAAGAATTATTTAAGCTCAGTACCAATGTGGACACAAGAACAAATGGATATAAACTGGCCATCGGGAAGTTTAGACTTGAAATTAGATGAAGGTTTCTAACCATCAGAGGAGTGAAGTTCTGGAACAGCCTTCTAAGGGAAACAGTGGGGACAAAAGACATATCTGGCTTCAAGACTAAGCTTGATAAGTTTATGGAAGGGATGATATGATGGGATAGCCTAATTTTGGCAATTAATTGATCTTCAACTATTAGCGGTAGATATGCCCAATGGCCTGTGATGGGATGTTAGATGGGGTGGGATCTGAGTTACTACAGAGAATTCTTTCCTGGGGTCTGGCTGGTGAGTCTTGCCCACATGCTCAGGGTTTAGCTGATCGCCATATTTGGGGTTGGGAAGGAATTTTCCTCCAGGGCAGGTTGGCAGAGGCCCTGGGGATTTTTCATCTTCCTCTGCAGCATGGGGCAAGGGTCATTTGATGGAGGATTCTCTGCACCTTGAAGTCCTTAAACCACAATTTGAAGATTTCAGTAGCTCAGACGTAGGTTAGGGGTTTGTTACAGGAGTGGGTGGGTGAGATTCTGTGGCCTGCGTTGTGCAGAAGGTCGGACTAGACAATCATAATGGTCCCTTCTGACCTTAAAGTCTGTGATTCTATCTCAGCCTTAGGATTCTAACTGATTTCACAGGGGACGTATAGAATTTTATCAGTTAAGGGCAAAAGTTAAAGCCCCGATTCTGCACAGAAGGATCTCTGCATCTGCGCAGACCTTTCTGCAGGATGGGGGCATGTGACTACGCTTTTAATATCACCCTGTTCAAAAGTTTCTAACTTGAGGACTGCTCCTGTTCTCATTGAAAGTGATGGCAATAGTTGCATTGACTGTAAAGGTGCTGATTGGGACCATTGGTGTGGAGTGCCTCCCGTGTTTGCAAAACATTGCAAAATGAAGCAAAAATTGCACTGATCACCATAATTCTGGAATGTGCGATTTCCCGGTCCCCAAGCTTTTAATTTTCTTCTGTTTTAGCTCCTAAGGCTTTTATAATTTATTTTTTGTTATGTGTGTTTCAGTAAAACATTTACAATCTCTCTTTCATGCAAATTGTTTGGGAGGTAACATTGTCCCTGTTCTCCCAATCGGGCCTTGGAAATAGAATAAAGGCCTGGTTCACCATTGTGTTACTCTAATTCTAAACAAACATTACACAGCATAAATCTGGAGTAATAGATTAGGTGATGAATCAGACCTGTCTGTGCTGAAGACAGAAGTGCTCAGCCCTTTGCAGTTTGGAGTGAGAATTAAATCCATTTAATATTGAAGCTATTAGAATTTTTCCCCCAACGGAAAGTTCATTTTATGACACTTTGCCATAATTTAATATTATTAAATACCTCTCTCTCACCTGCACGCATGCACACACAAATCGCAACCCTGCATTGCTTGGCATGAAAAATTTCAGCCCCAAGACCAACATTCTTCAGAAACTTCAGAGCATGTGAAAGCAGAATGTTTAATGGAAACTATTTGGCATTCTCAGTTATAATTGGTGCATTCAGGCATCTGCTGTGATTCAAATATTCACACAGAGAGGTAAACTAGAAAAATTAGAAATTGTGATATAATTAAACTGAATGAACTGTAAGATAAGCACTCAAATAATACAAATGTTTAATTTAAAAATTATGTGCCCCTAACATAATTCTAATACCAGAGAACCCTGAATGGCTGACATAATAATAAATGCACAATTCTAAAAGAGAGTTTTCTACAAAACATAAATCCTTCTTTTAAAATAAGGCACTGCAATAAATCAGTTGTAGTGGAAATAAATAATTTATGCAAATTAGACTGTCTGAGTTGTCCTAGTATGAGGATGTCACACATTTGTTATACTGACCTTTACATAATCAACTATATTTACAATGTTGCATGTCATCTGTTGTTAATTATGTCAATTTATTCAGATCTGTAGTTCCGAAACTCGTACCTAGATATCATGTATTAAATCTGAACTAATTGTAACCATCTGCTAAGAGACAAAATGGTCTGATTATTTTTCATTTATAGACATAAATAGAACAAACACCTATAATAATATTTCACGTTTTCAAACTAATTTCCCAACACTAACCCTCACAAATCACTGTGGGCTAGGTTATATACATTTTATTCATGGGGAAATTTAAACATACCCAATTAAAGTATCGTGGTCTAAGGAAATAATCTGGCCCCATTAAAGTCGAGGGAAATTGACAGGACCAGGGTTCCACCCTCAGTGTCCAAGCCAGGATTAGAACTCAGGAGTTCTAGATCACCAGTCCTGTGGTCAGAGCACTAGACCATGCCTCTCTCCTACCTATCGTTCCTTTTGTATGGGTCAAACGTTAATCCCATTTAAGTCAATGAGAGTTTTAATCTTGCCTTTAATGTGGCCAAGATTTGGTTCTATTCTTTTTACAAAATCATCAGAGTAGAATCTCATTACAATGGTTGCCATTAAAGTGTTAACTATTTTCATTTTGCACATTGGAAATGTTCCCTGTGGCATTTGTGGTCTTAGCATAGAGAAGTTGGTGAATATTCTGATAGCATTAAGTACTTGTAAAGGCATTTATAAAGTTATCTGATGATGACTTTGGGTGCACCTTGTGAATTACTGAGATTTATTAAAACTGAGTATGTGATTAAACACAATCTACTAGCAAATATTCTGTACTAAAAATCACCCTGGTGTCAGCACGGTCTCCATATTGGGTGGGTACTTTTTTTTTTTAGGTGGACTTTGAGATGGTTGTTCTAATTTCAGCTACCAAGGTGGATAAGTGAAAGCTTCCTGTAGTTATAGATTCAGTTGTTTAGTGTTCCTGTTTGCATGTGTGGTCAGAGAATGAGCAGAGAGAGCTTAATTTTGTTGCTTTTGATTTTGTATTCTAATTTTTGGGGGGAGGGGAAGGAGGGATAAATGCACAATTCTCAAAGAGAGCTTTCTACAAAACATAAATTCTTTCTTTAAAATAAGGCACTACAATAAATCAAGTTATAGTGGAAATAAATAACTTATGCAAATTAGACTGTCTGAGTTGTCCTAGTATGAGGACGTCACACATTTGTTATACTGACCTTTACATAATCAGCTATATTTACAATGTTGCATGTCATCTGTTGTTAATTATGTCAATTTATTCAGATCTGTAGTTCCAAAGCTCTTACCTGGATACCACGTATTAAATCTGAACTAATTGTAGCCATCAGTTGTTTAGTGTTCCTGTTTGTATGTGTGGTCAGAGGAGTGAGCAGGGAGAGCTTAATTTTGTTGCCTTTTGATTTTGTATTCTAATATTTTTGGGGAGAGTGGAGAGGAAGGTGAGGTGTGCAGGTCCCTGCTGTCTGTCCCTGTTGATTTTGATTTTTGTTCTGTGTTGTCTGATGTTGGCATCCAGGGAAATAGGCTCTGGTTGGGGAGGTTTATGTGGTGGATAAAGGTGGCAGGATGGGGACTGAACTAGGGGGTTTACAATTGCCCATCATCATGGCTCTTTGTGTGGGAGGCAAGCCTTGGAGTTGGAAGAGATTGCCTGGACCAAGCCAAAACGACTTGGTATGCACTGATGAATTCATGAATGTCCTGGCAGGAATAGGTTGATCAAATCCCATCTGCTTGAAACTACAATTGTGATGAAGAATCTATGATTCTACCAGAGTTGTCATGAATCTCTGACCAGGTGTCAACATGGTTGTTGGAGACCACCATAGACTGTTGCTGCTGGAGTCTTTAATGCATGTGTGATATCAGTTTAGATGGGCCAGGATGTCTCTTCTTGGAAGTGAAGGATTCTCTGAGCTTTATCCAGAAGATTCAGGGACATTCCCACTGGGAATTTCTCAGTCTTGCCTTTGACTATTTCAAACAGCATTAGATCATTCCCCTATTGGGTGTTTATTATCCTGTGTATTTCAGCACAGAGGTTGCTCTGCCCACATATCAGTGCCAAAGATAGTCTACTTCTGTTCACATAAGAACCTGGTGGATTTCTGCAGTCTCCTCCCTCATGCTGAGTTAATGGCATTACTGCTGTCTGGCTGCCAAATTGCTTCTGCCTAATATCAGGAATAAGGCCAAAGAGGGAGTGTGAAGCTAATCACTCCATTTGCATGCTAAGGATCCAACTCATGGTCTTAGACATGCCCATTCTTGGCTCATATGCCTTCCCTTTGTCCTCCTTCGCTGTAGAGAATAAGAGAGGTGGCATGCAAGGGGTTTGGGGCTTGAAACTTTCTACCACTCGGTGAAGAGGACTGCTATTAGCATGTACGCCATCCTGCAGCCTCTACTCCCACTTCTGCTGGAACACCAGAGTCTTACTCTCTCTGTTAGTACCTTGTCAGGAGTTGCAGGATCAAAGTCCAAATTGTCATCATCGTCATTCTGAGTGCATCTATGCAGCCTTCCAGGTTTACACATGTAAATAGCCACATATCAGAGAGAATTACAGTTGGGTGGGAAATGGTTTTCCCATCTCAAATTGGAATGAAAAGTTGAAATCTTGAATATGTTCACAAACTAACCATCTGAAAAAAGGGATATGGTTTGGGTCAATTGAGACATTTTTGTTTTGATTTTCATCTTTTTTATTTTCAATTTTATTTATTTTTTTGCTACAGTTAGCTTACATTTTTAATCAAAAAGATGTTTTAAACTGAAAGATAGAATTTGCATTTTGAACTTGTCTAATGGGGCCACTTCGATTATTTCAAAACTTTTTCCAAAAATCCTTTAAAACAAGATATTCGCTGAAACTGACCCACTCCTGCGAACAAATTCAGGTTCAACCAATCATCATTTTCTGATGAAAAATCATTTCATCGAAAAATTCCCAACCAGTTTTAGTGAGAGTGCTTATATAATAAGGGCCAATAAGATAGAGGAGCCAGTATCAGGAATGCCAAGTACCCCCAAACCTTAGAAACCTCAATTAAATTAGCATAATGACATTCTTGTTATAACAGGCAACTTTTTCCCTTTTTTACATCATTCACACTCTTCTTTTCATACACACTGTCTCACACACCTGCATGTGCACAACTGCCTTTATAGGAAAAAGAAGACAGTAACAAAACAGGAAGATCCATGGCAGGGGGGTGGGGTTTGATTCAACCCATGAGCATAGATTGTTGTGTCCCTTTTGAATCATTATCTGTTGTGTGTATGGCTTGTTTTTTGTTTTATTGACTATTCAATAGGTCTCCTGCAGGGAGGGGCCCTATTTATTTCCTATGGCAGAGACTATTCAAATATCCTATGATCCTATACTAGTTTATAGCAAAATCAGTGCACTGGAAATATTCTGTTTTATGGCATTCAACGGACTGTTTTCACTTAGCCTCAGAATTTATATTTATGATGAATTTCTGAAGCATGGAATTGTGTGCATGTGCATTATTGATGTTGCCTTTTTCTTCTGCTTGATCTCATTAAAAAAAGAGAGTGAGAGAGAGAATCCCATTTGGTCATTCTAATTACTCAGAAATGTCCAACCTTAGCCTTTGTTGTGAAACTAATTCTAAACGTTAAGTTCATAAATTGAAATAATTAGATGAATTACTGCAGTGTAGCTCTGTGCACAAGTACCAGTCTCACAGCACATCTTTGAGCTAATATTTTAAGAACTGCTGTAGCACTCTCAAGTGGTGATGCTGATCTTTATGTATAGCTTTTTCTAATCTTTATTTCCAGGCCTTACATGATTCAATTTCATGCATAGTGTTGAACTGTTTAGATATTAAGTCTGATCCTGCAGTCTTAGTTCAGGTAAAATGCCACTGGTTATAGCTAGTCACACTGCAGTCTGAAGTGGGGTCTTGGGAAAGATTTTCTTGCAGTGCCTGATGATTTTATGTGGCACATAAAACATTTCCTGTACCCCTGGGAATTGTTGCTGCTGCTTTTTGTGCTGTCAAATACAAATGTGCCGATCTTTAGAACACTGTACAGAAAAGAGAAAAACAAAAGCTAGGACTTTCCATAGCAAAGGACAAAGATGGACGCTATGGCAGAAACTCAAGAAGGCAAGAGCACAACATCTGGAACTTGCTAAATTAGCTGCACCCTTTCAGTGAAGCTTACTGCAGTTACTTATGAAGTTTACTGTGTCTCAGGGAAGTTTTCTAGGTTCATCTATGGAGCACTGTGGTTTCAGCTTTTCTCTTGTGGCTGCCTGTTTAAGTAGGCTTCCATCCTCTGGCCCTCTGAATTATCACTTGTAGATACCAACAAGTGGGCAAATTCTTGCCTCAAAAAATAACAAGTAGCATCCTATATTCATGATGCCCTCTCCTGGGACTTCACCCCTTTCTTAGTACCCAAAGAAGGAGGAGTCAGTAGAACATTAGAATATGAGAGATCAGGGTTCTGTTCTGTGCTCCAATGCAGATTTGTGAGACCCTGGACAAATCACTTAATCCCTCCATGCTTCAGTTTCTCATTTGTAAAATGAGGATAATGATGTCTACTTACCACAAGTGTTGTGAGGCTTAATTCATGTTTGCAAACCACTTTACGGTCCTTGGTTGAAAATAGCTATAGGTGTGCTTGTTGTCAAACAAATATTTTATAATGTCCATTTTCTTGAGATAGAGATAATCTCTAGACCAGACTGGTGATGAAGGAATATGTATGGTTTTGTGGTCTGTGTGCCTTTTTGACCAAAAGATTACTAGATTTATGACCTACCATTTTCAGTATATTTACAATTTGCAATTAAACACTCATATAAAATATTCTGTATAAAGCACAGATCACAATAGCTAACACTTATATGCATCTTTCAAAACACAGTATAAAAGAAAATAGCAGAGAACATTAACACAAAATAGGTGTTATAAACCTGTATTCCAGAGTCTGTGCAAACACATTTGAAGGTTTTAGCACTCGGGTGGTGTTATCTTCTTTGACACTTTTGGTGTGTCCCTGGTTGACAGAAAGTACAGCTCTCCTAGGAATTTCCTTAATTAGTTTGAAGATTCCATATAATGAAACAAGCAGCTAAAACCTAAGCATGTGAGCTACCATGTTCTCCAAGTATGATGTGTATGAGAATAATTGTATCCTTTAAAAATTCAGTAAAGGCACAAGCAAGTTTGTAATAACCTAACATTATAAGAATAAATTATTATAATTTTATTAACATTTTTGCATCAACAGTGTGGTGTTTTGTGGTTGGAGTTATTTTTAAAAGTTAATTGACATCTGTTCCTTTACTATAGCACAGAAATTCATTTATGTTTTTAACTACATGACCCAGTCAGTCAAGATAAACCCAGGGTGCACACAATTGAGAACATAATTTGATCCATAAGTTGGGAGTTGTTTGTGTAAGAAAACATATTGCTTAGTTAAGACTGTAAGATTTACATGGGCATGGTTAATAGGCAAAAGCCAGACCTCCTTGCCTTAGGCATATAATGCCAGACTTTTAAAGATATTTAGTTGCTTAAAGATGAAAATAGGCACCTAAGTGAGATTTTCATAATTGCCTTCGTGCCTAACTCCTATTGATTTAAAAAGACTAAGTGCATTTCCAAATCCCACTACTCACCTGTCTGTATCTTTAGAAATCTGCTCCATAATCCCTTCAGTTGACCCACTCTGAGGGAGTGGACTAAGGTTTTTAAAAGAAACTGATACAGTAAGTGCAGGAAGATTCAGATGAGGTGTTTGAAATTAAATCTCTTCTTGTGTGACTAGCAAGTTCATTAAATCTGATGTGCAGCTACCTGTGCTCATAAACTTCTGTTAAACCAGTAAAGGACATGCTTAGATAATCTTCCATCAGTATTTCACTCTTCTGCCCATGTCTTGTGTTCCATGAGAAATTAATACATTTGCTTGGACAGCCACTTATAAGCCAATTTATTTGCTGATACTTAATAACAATTGACCAAAAACATTAACAAACCCTTCAACTAGCATTAGAGGTTCTAAATTATTTTAGGTCTCAAGTGACCAGGAGTTGAATAAATGGGGCAATTTGTACTTAAAAAAAGTATTTATAAATGGATTAATTAATTTTTTAACTTTTTTATGGAGATGAATGGGCAGGAAAAAAACATACAAACCTTCCTTCCCTTTCATATTAATAATAATGTCAGACTGATCTTCCGTTGTACATCCACGGATTCAATTTACTTCCTTTCATGCCAACAAGAAAGCTGTCTATCAGCCAGAGATTGGGTCCCACGAAGCACAGTGCTGTTTAAAGGAAATCTTTTTTATCACAGGGGAGAAGTCTTCAAACCAAACTATTTTATATCTTGTCTATTCCTTTTTAAAGCTCTGGTATTTCTTTGAAATGTTGTCTGGCTAAGTCGCTTGCATTTCATTAGAATTTTATTTTGTCTGCAAGTTCCTTTTGGTAGGTGGCAAATTCAGAATTTCTCTAAAGTCCACTTGTTCTGTGCTGTCAGTGTAATATTGATTATAGATTAAATATAAAGGGGTGGCATTGGACCATTCCAGAATGGGGAGTCAAAGAGGTCCAGACATATTTCAGGTGCTAGGATGGAGAGACAGGGTCCTCTAAACCTGCATCACATGTACAGCTACATCACACTTTATGCTTCTAGTCAGCAATTTAGAATGCAAGAATGAGAAGAATAATGTCAGCGGTATTCCTGCAATAGGGATGGAAGTGGTCCAGGTTATACAATAAATAGGGACTTTTCAAACATGACAGTGTGTAGTTTCACAGACAACTTCCATAGATAAAAATCATCAAGGATGGAATTTTACCCTCCATTCTTTATAAAGCTTCAGAGATAAAGCTCACATTCCTGTAACAGCCACCTCAGCCTTTGGAGCTTCTTTATGAAGCAACATCTGATCATTTTTTCATTGATAATCTCCTTCAGTAATCACCTTAATCAGGCAACCTAGCTGGCACCTCTACATATACCCAACTCTACCATCAAATATTGGCAGAACTTTGCTGCACAGTGAACTCATGAAGAACATGCATGTTAGAGACCAGATTCCAGCATTTGCCCTGTCCTGCAAAAAAGACTCAGACATTTTTTGTATTCAGAGGACAGCTGCATCTCTCCATAACTGTTATAATAGAAATGTAGGACTGGAAGGTACCTCAACAGGTCATCTGCACTGTCCTCTGCTCTCAAGGCAGGAATGTTTAATGTCTCTGCCTGTCTTAAAAACATAGTTTTGTAGTTTCATCATAACTTCTTTCAGATAAAGGTTTTAAAGAGGGAAGTGCTTTTTCTGAGTGAGAGGAACAAGGTCAAGCACAAATCATAATTATTTATTATTTTTATTTATTTGTATTGAGTAGGAGTAACAAGCATGGCTCCATTCTGCTAGGCACTGTACAAACACATACATCCAGTCTCCTTGAACTCCCTTTGCTAGTCAGGCTTCCCAGTTGCCTCCACTGGCAGTAAGTGTGACTCCATCGTTGCCCCTTGTACTCTCTTTTTCCTCCCTGTCATTTGTCTGCATTTCATCACCTCTGCACATTTGCAGAATTGTAGAAATTAGAGCTGGAAATGACTGTCTGGTCATCTAATCCATCCCAACTGGTAGAATTGCCAACTGGTAAGATTGTTCCTTACAGTACATTCCCTAATGCTTTGCTGGGGACATTTAAAAATAGATTGAAGAATGGGATTTCCATCCCTTCCCTGTGGAGACTATCCTGTTCTTGGAGGATCTCACTTTGGGAAGTAGTTGCTGATATTCAGCCTACATCTTCCGTCTTTTTATTTTTATCCAGTTACTTCTAATTGGGACCTTTTCTATCTAATGTTTTTATCTATCTTGGGTATTTCTAGGATATCTGCCACTAGAAAGTGCAGCATCCCGGGTAGCATCCTAAGGTAATTCATTTTCATCCTTGGTGTTTACAACTGTCTTCATTCTACCTCTACTCAGCCATTCCTTTATCTATTCATCTTAATCACTGAAACTCAGATCTCTTTGGACCCACCAAGTCTCATCATTTCAGACAACCATGTCTGTACAAGCACAGCAGCATGATTGTGTCACCCCCAGCCTCAAACAACTCCACTAGCTTCCATTTCAGGAACTAGTTTAAAATTTCCCTCCTTTGTTTTTAAAATCTTCTGTGGTGTACCTCCACTTTGTTTCACTGGGTTGTCTCTCTGTTCCCTATCCTGTTCCTCTGCTAATCTGCCATTAGCCTCCTTTCTGTCCACCCACACACATTATGGCAACTGCATGTGAGCCTTCTCCTCTGCAGCATTTGCCATTTGAGACAGACACTCTGTTTCTTTCTGCCTCGTCGACTCTCCCTCTCATTTAAAAACACTTCTGAAAACCAATATTTTCCCCCTAGCCTGTACCTCTTAATTTTTCTCTGTCAGTGGTAGATCTAGGATTTTATAATGTTGGGTGGTGGAGGAAGTAGAATCAATATTCACATTAGATGCTGCTTTCAGAAAGTCTGCAATTCATTGTCTATCTCAGTGGTTCTCACCCCAAGATACGTGTACCCCTGGGGGTACGCAGAGGTCTTCTGGGGATACATCAGCTCATCTAGATACTTACCTAGTTTTACAACAGGCTACATAAAAAGCACTAACGAAGTCAGTACAAACTGAAATTTTCATACAGACAATGGCCTGTTTATACTGCTCTATATATTATACAGTAACATAAAGTGCGTATATACACTGTATTGGACATGCATTTTATGTCATTTACTGATGCGTGCAAGCATGTTAATGATGTTGAAGTAGTCATGGTGTGTATGTGGTTGCAATGTAAAAATGGATAGATTTTTTTTTTTAAATGAGGAGCTGGAAGCGGTGGTAGTGGCGACAGTGAAAATTGTAAGAAATTGAAAATGACTGGGGAAAAAACCCATCATCAGTTCTGCGAGGAATATAGTGCTTTTGGGTTCACATCTACAAATAGCAATCCACCTCAAGCTTTGTGTTTCCTTTAAGGAGAAACTCTATCAAATAATAGTAGGAAGAGTGCATTTGCAATGACATTTTAAGACAAAACACTCTGTGCATCCGGGTAAGCCAGTAGAATTTTTTCAAAGAAAGCTTTCTGAGTTCCAGACTTGAGAGCTTAAAATGGAAAAAAAGGTTTCAACTATTTCTACAAAAGCACTTGAAACTTCATATGTAGATCATTTGGCCCACTTGACATCTGAGTTCCAGTGATATTTTCCCTAACCTTCAACACAACTCAGCTCAATTTGACTGGGTAAGAAACCCATTCATTTTGTCAGAGATTAGCAGCAGTAACCTCTCTGCACGTCAGCAAGAAAATCTTCTTGAGCTGTCCTCAGACCATGTTCTGCAAATGAAGTTTAATGACTTCACACTAACCCAGTTCTGGTGTTTAGTACAAAAAGAGTACACTGACCTTGGGAACCAGGTGTTGGATGTTCTGTTACCTTTTGGGTCAACATTTCTTTATGACGTCTCATTTTCTGCTATGACTGCCATCAAGACAAAGAGCAGAAATAGACTCACTGTGGAGAAAAACTTGTGGCTGTCGCTTCACTGCCTCCCAGAATGACAAGACTCACAAGTGAAAAACAGGCTCAAAGATCACACTGAAATGTAAGTATAATGTTTAAATTCCAATCCATTTATTGTGTAATTATATGGTAAAAATGAGAAAGTAAGCAATTTTTCAGTAATAGTGCACTGTGACACTCTTTTATGTCTGATTTTTGTAAACAAGTAGTTTTTAAGTGAGGTGGAATTTGGGGGTATGCAAGACAAATCAGACTCCTGAAAGGGGTACAGTAGTGTGGAAAGGTTGAGAACCACTGGTCTATTTCATGTGCCACATAAGCAACAAACTTTTAAGATCTTGGCTGTCCTGTGAAGAGGTCAGTTGTATTTTCTCTCTGTTGTTAGTGTCTTGGGTCAACTCTTCATGAGTGCTCATCAGGGTTAATCCATTCAAATGGCCTGCGGCCATTGATGTATATCTGGAGTTTTTCAGGGGAGCAAAAGTTGAAAGAGGTCATTCCTTAGAAGCTGTAGCTACAGGAAGAGCTGCAGTTATTCTTAGCAATATATGATGACTGTAGAGCCCAAACACATTAGGGTCTGGGGAGGAGCTCCTGCCTTGCCTTCCACTGTACAACTCATCTTTTTACCCTCCTACAATTCCTGTGTGGTTTTTCACTTCTTTGCTGTCCCGTCCCCCCAAATCACCCATACTCCTTGTCACTTTCTGCCTTTGGGTCTGTTTCCTCCTTGGCCATTTGTCCTCACCTTCTCTCAATCCCTTCCCTTCTTCTATTTTTTTCTATCCTACCTCCACCCCCATGCCGAATCCTGGAGCCTGTTGTTCCAACGCACCCTAAATTCCCTATGTCTGGATACCATTCCTTTCCCTCCCATATGGACAGTGTTCCCCCCACTCCTGGAGCACTGAAGCATTCAACGCAAAGAGCCCTGGAAAACTATTCTTTCCCAGCTTTACCCTCTCCATTCAGGCTTAGAAGGTTTTCTTTGCAGCCGTAAAGGCTGGACTATTAGTTGTCTGGTTAACCTTGAGGCCTGGGACAAATATTTCCTATGTCCTTCCCATTTGTCTCCCAGAATCAGCACTGTCCTCAGCTGCTTGTCTGTATAAAAAATGATTTAATTCTGACATTGTTTTGAGATGCAGTTAGTCCAAAAAAATGCTATGCAAAGTGAAGCTGAAGAGTATTGAATGCTACTCTCAGACAGCGCATTCCCCCCACAATCTTCAGCAGAATCAGTGTGAGTTTTGGGCATTCATTCAGGGTCCTGTGTTTCCCTAAACTTTAGGTATAGGGTTTAAGTGGCAATGATACTGTCAGCCAACAGCTGCCTGTTTGCTCTTTCCAGCACAGCTATTAGATAAAAACTGAACCAAGTATGTCCCTGGAGATTGTTAACCTGGTGCAGAGTACTCATTCGACACAGAAAAGAGAGATTTTGCTCTTTTATTTCTTAGATGGCATAAAATCGCAAATAAATAGATGGCATAAGCCTGAGGCCATTAAATTTCATAAATTGAAAGTTTTATCTGAGCAAAACAAATTCTTATAGGAGTGGAAAAATTCTGTTTAGTGCTTGGCAAGTTGGTATTTAAATTAAAAAAAAAATACTGCCAGAGATGTTATCTCTAGGTAAATGAGATCCTGTGTTAAGAACAGCTATGAATTTTGTGGCGTCTCATGACACTAGAAGACAATTCTCTAATGATCAAGTGAACTATTGATGTGACTTTTGCAGAGCAGGTAGCCTCATGCTATAAAACTAGTGTGATAGCCTAGGCTAAAGCTAATGTCTGTCTAGTTGGTAGACAAGGCTAGATTTTGGTGGACATTAGGGCTCCAAGAGAAAAAATGTGGTGACAAATATTTTCTTTTCTTCCAAGGAAGAAAGAAAGAAAAAACTTATTCACACAATATGTTCACAAGAAGCATAAAACTTATTAGACTAAGTAAACTATGTCTAGGCAGTCTGTACTAGCCATAGCTTAAATTTCCAATACTTTTGTTTGTGTTCAGACTAGGGCTGTCAAGCGATTAAAAAAATCAATCACAATTAATTGCACGATTAAAAAAATAATTGCAATTGTGCAATTAAAATAATAATTGTGATTAATTGCACTTTTAAACAATAATAAAATATGATTTATTTAAATATTTGTGGATGTTGTCTACATTTTCAAATATATTTATTTCAATTATAATACAGAATTCAAAGTGTATGGTGCTTACTGTATATTTATTTTTATTACAAATATTTGTACTGTAAAAAAAAAAAGAAATAGTGTTCAATTTGCTCAGTTCATCTAATACAAGTACTGGAGTGTAATCTCTTTATCATGAAAGTTGAACTTACAAATGTAGAATTATGTACAAAAAAACTGCATTCAAAAATAAAACAATGTAAAACTTTAGAGCCTACAAGTCCATTCAGTCCTATTTCTTGTTCAGCCAATCGCTCAGACAAATACATTTGTTTACATTTGCAGGAGATAATGCTGCCTGCTTCTTGTTCACAATGTCACCTGAAAGTGAGAACAGGTGTTCTCATGGCAGTGTTGCAGCCAGCATTGCAAGATACGTACATGACAGATGCATTAAAGATTCATATGTCCCTTCATGTTTCAACTACCATTTCAGGGGACATGCGTCCATGCTGATGATGGGTTCCGCTCAATAACAATCCAAAGCAGAATGGACCGATACATGTTCATTTTCATCATCTGAGTCAAATGCCACCAGCAGACGATTGATTTTCTTTTTTGGTGTTTTGGGTTCTGCAGTTTCCACATCAAAGAGTTGCTCTTTTAAGACTTCTGAAAGCATGCTCCACACCTCGTTCCCCTCAGATTTTGGAAGGCATGTCAGATTCTTAAACCTTGGGTCAAGTGTTGTACTATTTTTAGAAATCTCACATCTGTACCTTCTTTGTGTTTTGTCAAATCTGCAGTGAAAGTGTTCTTAAAATTAACATGTGCTGAGTCATCATCCAAAACTACTATAGCATGAAATATATGGCAGAGTGTGGGCAAAACAGAACAGGAGACATACAGTTCTCCCCCAAGGAGTTCAGTCACAAATTTAATTAATGCATTATTTTGTTAACGAGCGCCATTAGGATGGAAGCATGTCCTCTGGAATGGTGGCTGAAGCATGAAGGGACATACAAATGTTTAGCATATCTGGCATGTAAATATCTTGCAATGCCGGCTACAAAAGTGCCATCCGAACGCCTGTTCTCACTTTCTGGTGATATTGTAAATAAGAAGTGGGCAGCAGTATCTCCCGTAAATGTAAACAAACTTGTTTCACTTAGCAGTTGACTGAACGAGAAGTAGGACTGAGGTAATTTGTAGGCTCTAAAGTTTTACATGGTTTTGTTTTCGAATGCAGTTATATAACAAAAAAAATCTACATTTGTAAATTGCACTTTCACGATAAAGAGATTGCCCTACACTACTTGTATGAGGTGAATTGAAAAATACTTTCTTTTATTTATCATTTTACAGTTCAAATATTTGTAATAAAAATAATAATATAAAGTGATCAGTGTTATTGAAATCAATGTATTTGAAAACATAGAAAAACATCCAATAATATTTAATAAATTCCAATTGGTAGTCTATTGTTTAACAATGCAATTACAACTGTGATTAATCACGATTAATTTTTTGGATTAATCACTTGAATTAACTGCGATTAATCGGCAGCCCTAGTTCAGACTAAAAAAATCTCTAAAATGACTAGTTAAAAAGGGATATTTTTCTATTTTGAAATTCAGTAGTCCCAAATAGTCCCAATTTTAAAGGCACTGTAGTTGATGTTTCCCCTTAAAAATAGTCTCTTACTGCTTGTGACTGTGAACATATGAAAATAACAGGAAGCTTGTTGTTTAGCTCTATACATTTTCACACAGCGAATGCTGGCTGTAGTGTCTGGATGTCAAATTCAAAAGTAAATAGAGGCATAAATTTTCTAACAATGGATATGAAGGTGGAACATGAACTCTTTTTGCAATCCTGAAACTTAGTCACCATGATGAATAATAGTAATATTTAATACTAAAAGAAGAGAAACAATACTAAGTCCTTTTTCTGAAAATGCCATTCCGAGAAGTCTTACACAAAAAAGATGTCTTATATTTAGCCCTAAAGGCAGTCACTCCCAACCTAATTTCTGATGGCCTAATATTGGTAGGACTCAAATGTGGGTATTAAATCATTTGCAGAGCAAGAAGAACATAAAGAAGGAATATTGTCCTACCTTTACATCAGAGTGGCCAGACCAGTGATCTCTCTAGCCTGGTATCCGGTCTTCAGACAGTGGCCAGCACCAGATGCTTCAGAGGGAAATAATAGAACTGGGGAATTATTGAAAGATCCATCCCGTCTTGTCCACTCCCACCTTCTGGCACTTAGAGGTTTAGGGACACCCAGAATATGGGTTTGCATCCTTGACCATCCTGACTAATCACCGCTGATGGACCTAGCCTCCATGACCTTATCTAATTATTTTTTTAATCCAGTTATACTTTTTGCTTTCATGATATCTCCTGGCAATGTGTTCCACAGATTGACTCTGTTCTGTGAAGAAGTACTTCCCTATATTTGTTTTAAACATTCTGCTTATTAATTCCATTGTGTGATCCCGGGTTCTTGTGTTATGTGAAGGGGTTTTTCTTCATACCATTCGTGACTGTAGAGACCTCTATCACATGGCTCTGGGAAGAAAGATAAAGGAGTTTGAGGTGCAAGTGGTGTTTTCGTCCATCCTCCCCATGGACAGAAAAGGCCTGGGTAGAGACCATCGAATCGTGGAAGTCAACGAATGGCTATGCAGGTGGTGTCAGAGAGAAGGCTTTGGATTCTTTGACCATGGGGTGGTGTTCCAAGAAGGAGGAGTGCTAGGCAGAGACGGGCTCCACCTAACGAAGAGAGGGAAGAGCATCTTCACAAGCAGGCTGGCTAACCTAGTGAGGAGGGCTTTAAACTAGGTTCACCGGGGGAAGGAGACCAAAGCCCTGAGGTAAGTGGGGACGTTGGATTCTGGGAGGAAGCACGAGCAGGAGAGTGCGATAGGGGAGGGCTCCTGCCTCATACTAAGAAAGCAGGACAAACAGCAAGTTATCTTAAGTGTCTATACACAAATGCAAGAAGCCTGGGAAACAAGCAGGGAGAGCTGGAAGGCCTGGCACAGTCAAGGAATTATGATGTGATTGGAATAACAGAGACTTGGTGGGATAACTCACATGACTGGAGTACAGTCATGGATGTCACTGTTCAGGAAGGACGTTCAGGGCAGAAAAGGTGGGGGAGTTGCATTGTATGTAAGAGAGCTGTATGACTGCACAGAGCTCCGGTATGAAACTGCCATAAAACCTGAGAGTCTCTGCATTAAGTTTATAAGTATGAGCAACAAGGTGATGTCGTGGTGGGAGTCTGCTATAGACCACCGGACAGGGGGATGAGGTGGACAAGGCTTTCTTCCAGCAACTCATGGAAGTTACTAGATCGCAGGCCCTAGTTCTCATGGGAGACTTCAATCACCCTGATATCTGCTGGGAGAGCAATACAGCAGTGCACAGACAATCCAGGAAGTTTTTGAAAAGTGTAGGGGACAATTTCCTGGTGCAAGTGCTGGAGGAACCAACTCGGAGCAGAGCTCTTCTTGACCTGCTGCTCACAAATCGGGAAGAATTAGCAGGGGAAGCTAAAGTGGATGGGAACCTGGGAGGCAGTGACCATGAGATGGTCGAGTTCAGGATCCTGACACAGGGAAGAAAGGAGAGCAGCAGAATACGGACCCTGGACTTCAGAAAAGCAGACTTTGACAACCTCAGGGAACTGATGGGCAGGATCCCCTAGGAGAATAACATGAGGGAGAAAGGAGTCCAGGAGAGCTGGCTGTATTTTAATGAATCCTTATTGAGGTTACAATGACAAACCATCCCGACTTGTAGAAAGAATAGTAAATATGGCAGGCGACCAGCTTGGCTTAACAGTGAAATCCTTGCTGATCTTAAATGCAGAAAAGAAGCTTACAAGAAGTGGAAGATTGGACAAATGACCAGGGAAGAGTATAAAAATATTGCTCGGGCATGCAGGAGTGAAATCAGGAAGGCCAAATCACACTTGGAGTTGCAGCTAGCAAGAGATGTTAAGAGTAACAAGAAGGGTTTCTTCAGATATGTTAGCAACAAGAAGAAAGTCAAGGAAAGTGTGGGCCCCTTACTGAATGAGGGAGGCAAACTGGTGACAGAGGATGTGGAAAAAGTTAATGTACTCAATGCTTTTTTTGCCTCTGTCTTCACGAACTAGGTCAGCTCCCAGACTACTGTACTGGGCAGCACAGCATGGGGAGGAGGTGACCAGCCCTCTGTGGAGAAAGAAGTGGTTCAGGACTATTTAGAAAAGCTGAATGAGCACAAGTCCATGGGGCCAGATGCGCTGCATCCGAGAGTGCTAAAGGAGTTGGCTGATGTGATTGCAGAGCCATTGGCCATTATCTTTGAAAACTCATGCGACTGGGGGAGGTCCCTGATGACTGGAAAAAGGCTAATGTAGTGCCCATCTTTAAAAAAGGGAAGAAGGAGCATCCTGGGAACTACAGGCCAGTCAGCCTCACCTCAGTCCCTGGAAAAATCATGGAGCAGGTCCTGAAGGAATCAATTCTGAAGCACTTAGAGGAGAGGAAAGTGATCAGGAACAGTCAGCATGGATTCACCAAGGGCAAATCATGCCTGACTAATCTAATTGCCTTCTATGACGAGATAACTGGCTCTGTGGATGAGGGGAAAGCAGTGGACATGTTGTTCCTTGACTTTAGCAAAGCTTTTGATACGGTCTCCCCCAGTATTCTTGCCAGCAAGTTAAAGAAGTATGACCTGGATGAATGGACTATAAGGTGGATAGAAAGCTGACTAGATTGTCTGGCTCAACGGGTAGTGATCAATGGCTCCAAGTCTAGTTGGCAGCCGGTATCAAGTGGAGTGGCCCAAGGGTTGGTTCTCGGTCCGGTTTTGTTCAATATCTTCATTAATGATCTGGAGGATAGTGTGGATTGCACCCTCAGCAAGTTTGCAGATGACACTAAACTGGGAGGAGAGGTAGATATGCTGGAGGGGAGGGATAGGATACAGAGGGCCCTAGACAAATTAGAAGATTGGGCCAAAAGAAATCTGATGAGGTTCAACAAGGACAAGTGCAGAGTCCTGCACTTAGGATGGAAGAATCCCATGCACTGCTACAGACTAGGGACCGAATGGCTAGGCAGCGGTTCTGCAGAAAAGGACCTAGAGATTACAGTGGATGAGAAGCTGGATATGAGTCAACAGTGTGCCATTGTTGCCAAGAAGACCAATAGCATTTTGGGCTGTATAAGTAGGGGCATTGCCAGCAGATCGAGGGACGTGATCATTCCCCACTATTCGACATTGGTGTGGCCTCATCTGGAGTACTATGTCCAGTTTTGGGCCCCACACTACAAGAAGGATGTGAAAAAAATTGGAAAACGTCCAGCGGAGGGCAACAAAAATTATTAGGGGGCTGAAACACATGTCTTATTAGGAGAGGGTATGGGAACTGGGATTTTTTAGTCTGCAGAAGAGAAGAATGAGGGGGGATTTGATAGCTGCTTTCAACTACCTGAAAGGGGGTTCCAAAGAGGATGGATCTAGACTGTTCTCAGTGGTGGCAGATGACAGAACGAGGAGTAATGGTCTCAAGTTGCAGTGGGGGAGGTTTAGGTTGGATATTAGGAAAAACTTTTTCACTAGGAGGGTGGTGAAATGCTGGAATGGGTTACCTAGAGAGGAGGTGGAATCTCCTTCCTCAGAGGTTTTGAAGGGAAGGCTTGACAAATCCCTGGCTGGGATGATTTAGTAGGGGATTGGTCCTGCTTTGAGCAGGGGGTTGTACTAGATGAACTCCTGAGGTCCCTTCCAACCCTGATATGCTCTGATTCTCTGTCTCCATTTAGTCTTCTCTTTCTAAGATGAACAGTCTCAATTTTTTTAGTCTCTCCTTGTATGGAAGCTGTTCTACACCCCTAATAATTTTTGGTGCTCTTCTTTTTACCTTTTCCAGTTCTAATATATCTTTTTAGATGGAGCGACCAGAACTGCAAGCAGTATTCAAGATGTGGGCGTACCATGGCTTGATAGAGTGGCATTATGATATTTTTCTGTCTTAAAATATATTATTTTCCTAATGGTTCCTAACATTGTTTGCTTTTTTTTGACTGCTGCTGCACTTTGAGCAGATGTTTTCAGAGGACTATCCATTGTGACTCCACAATCTCTTTCTTGAGTGATAACTGTTAATTTAGACCCCATCATTTTGTATCTATAGTTGCGATTAAATTTTCCAATGTGCATGACTTTGCACTTACCAACATTGAATTTCATCTGCCATTTTGTTGCCCAGTCACCCAGTTTTGTGAGAGCCCGTTGTAACTCTTCTCAGTCAGTTATGGACTTAACTATATTGAGTAATTTTGTATTGACTGCAAACTTTGCCATCTCGCTATTTACACCCTTTTCCAGATAATTTATGAATATGTTGAACAGCATAAATCCCAGTACAGATCCTTTCCAGGACCCTACTATCTACCTTTCTTCACTATAAAAACTGACCATTTATTCCTAATCTTTGTTTCCTATCTTTTTAAGCAGTTACTGATCCATGAGAAGACATTCCCTCTTATTCCTTATGACTGCTTACTTTGCTTAAGAGTCTTTGGTGTGGGATTTTGTCAAAGGCTTTCTGACAGTCCAAGTACACTATGTCAACTGGATCACCTTGTCCACATGTCTGTTGACTCCCTCAAAGAAATCTAATGGATTGGTGAGGCATGATTTCCCTTTGCAAATGCCATGTTGACTTTTCCCCAACATATTTTGTTTGACTATGTGTCTGATTATTCTGTTCTTTACTATAGTTTCAACCAATTTGCCTGCTATCCAAGTTAAGCTTGCTGGCCTGTAATTGCCAGGATCACCTCTGCAACCTTTTCAAAAAATCGCTGTTACGTTAATTACCCTCCAGTCATCTAGTACAGAGGCTGATTTAAGTGATAGGTTACATTTCACAGTTAGTTAGTTCTGCAATTTCATATCTGAGTTCCTCTGGAACCATCTGGTTCTGGTGGTTTATTACTGTTTAATTCATCAATTTGTTCCAAAACCACCTCTATTGATTCCTCAATCTGGGACAGTTCCTGAGATTTGTCACCTACAAAGAATAGCTCAGTGTGGGAATATGCCTCACATCCTCTGCAGTGAAGACCAATGCAAAGAATTAATTTAGTTTCTCTGCAAAGGTCTAGTCTTCCTTGGGTGCTCCTTTAGCACATAGATCATCTAGTGGCCTCACTGATTATTTGGCCAGCTTCCTGCTTCTGATACACTTAATTTTTGTTGTTGTTGTTGTTTAGTTTTTGTGTCTTTTCCTAGTTGCTCTTCAAATTCTTTTTAGGCCTGCTTATTTGTATTTTTACACTCGACTTGCCAGTGTTTAGGCTCCTTTCTGTTTTCCTCACTAGGATTTGACTTCCAATTTTTAAAGGGTGTCTTTTTGTCTCTAACCTCCTCTTTTACTTGGTTGATTAACCATGGTGGCATTTTTTTGGTCCTCTTACTGTTTTTGTTTTTTGTTTTAATTTGGGGGATACATTTAGAGTCTATTATGTTTTTAAATAGTTTCCATTCAGCTTGCATGCTTTTCACTTTTGTGACTGTCCTTTTAATTTCCACTTAACTATCTTCCTCATTTTTGCATAGTTCCCTTTTTTTTTAAGTTAAATGCTTCAGTGGTGGGTATTTTCCCTTGTGCAAGAATGTTAAATTTAGTTACATTCTGATTGTTATTACTGAGAGGTTCAGCTGTATTTGCCTCTTAGATCAGATCATTTGCTTCCCTTAGGACTAAATCAAGAATTGCCTGTCCCCTTGTAGCTTTTAAAATGTCATTAAAAACATAATATATTTTCTCTGAAGTAGCAATTCTGTTTGTTAAAATAATATATTTATATGGAAGGAAATGTTACTAGTTAGGAATTTGTATTATGTATACAATATTGTATCCTAGACTAGACAACCAGGAGGTTTTGGGAGGAATCATATTTGTTTTTAAGGGTCTTATTCTTGTCTTCAGTTACATTCCCAGGATGTTGGGGAAAGACAGGATTTTTTAAGAAGGAAATTAATTTAATTAAATACCTCAGCTCTCAGTATTTGTATTTTTGGAAGCTTTTATGTTTGACTTCTAAATTTATTTCACAATACAAATTACTTTCTTTACCAAAAATAACACCCCAAGCTGACTTGCTCTTTTTCTGCAATGAAACCACATTTGTGCAATGTCTGTACAGGAGTTATTTATTGCCACTTGGATGTTACATTTCACACGCTAGCGCTTTTTCCTTTTTGGGGGGAGGATCTATCCTGCTCTCTATGCTGTCATGGTGCATATGTATTATGATGCACTGTTTCATTACATAACCACATACACAGACCAATGTCATTCAGTGCACGGATGGACAGAGTGAATGAGGCACAGAATTAAAAGAAGAAAAGGGGAACACTCAGTTTCTGACATTGAATTGGGACTCTGAAGTGCTGGGCTCTGTCCCTGGCTCTTCAACATGGACAAAATATCATAATTAGGCTTGGTAGAGTTCAGTTTTTAGTTTTTTAATAATTGTGATGGATAATATTGATGTTTATTTTTAAGCATTTTTATATTTTTTGTCCATATAAATGTTCACAGTAGGTACACTTCTAGGGGGTGAGTCAAACAATACGGGAGGTCAGACAACAATTATTTAATGATGATAGATATTGAGATTCAAAAAGTTAAAGCTTTATAACCATTAACCACAAATGGTCAACATCACATGTCAAAATAAATATCCATAAATTAAACTCTAATAAGTTTGCAAGCTGCATTTTTTCTTACTTTGCCTATCTGTAAATTTCAATTAGTATTTATGGAAATATTTTTGTTAGTTTTTGTGTGTACAGTGAAATCAATGTTTACTGACATTTACTGATAAAAATCTAATCCTTCCAAGCCTAATCATAATGTATATGCACAAGAGAGCTTAAGTTAGGTTGCATGGTCAATTTAGATCAGAACCCTGAGACTTCTTGTGAACAGGCAGGCTTCCCTGCCCTCATAGAGCCCCATTGAAGATAGTGGGGTTCCACATGGGGACAGAAATTCAGTTGCACACAAGAAGTTGCAGGATCAGGGCCATAATTCTGCTATTTCCTAACTTTTGAGTATTTGACTTTGCAATCTGAATGCTCTTTTAATGTAGTGTTTCATATGTAGATATATATACATTACCATATATGTTGTATGTGTGGGTATAGTCCAAATTTGAATACATGAAATCTCAGTGGTCAAGAATTTTAAAAATACTTGAAAGCTATTGAAATTATATGGGCTGCTCAGGGATCTTAATCTTTCCCCTTTAAACTGTGAATTAGACCAGATATGTTTTCTTTTTTCTGTGTCATCAGTTATTTTTCTCACTTTTATACAGTCATTCATGGTTTCTGTGCTATTTTTGCCTTTTTATTGATGTTTTTGATGCTTCCTTTATACCCATCTTGTTTTTTTTTAAACACCCCAAAACTATTTTTCCTTTTAGTTTGGTTCTTGTTGCTGTTTTTTTAAACACCCCAAAACTATTTTTCCTTTTAGTTTGGTTCTTGTTGCTGTTTTGTTGCTAATAGTTCCAATTAGTCATGAGATCCCAGGAGAGTTCACTGACTTTTTGATGCAATTTTCCTGTGATCATAATGAGATTTAAATGAGGAAACTGACAAGGACTATGGACTAATATTCAGCTCACTGGTGACAGAACCATGAAGCAATCAGATGGACCGCTGACCTATCCTAAGTTGCATTAGTTACATTTAGGTAACTGGTAGAATGCATACCAAGACCTTTACTTCTAAGAGTCATGAGTTCACCTTCTAGTTTTAATTAAATGACAGGATCTAAGTTCTGAAGATCAAAATGATTATTTCTTTCTTTCAACTGCAGTCAGGAAGGAAGCACTGCATGTGTTTTTTCCCGCTCCTGATGAGATAAAGGTTCCTTTTCATCTAAATGTTATGACTTTCCATCCCTGACTTTGAGGACATAAAAAAATAGTGCATGAAAATTGTTTGGGTATAAAGTGATTTATGATCAGACTGGTGTTTTAATAGAGGAAAAGCAGGTTAATTGCACAACTGCTTAATTTTTTCTTCAAACTATAGGGTTTACATTGTTTAAAAAGATACATGGATGATGAGGTTATTTTTTGTAATCACACTAATAGTTTCAATAAGATCCAAGGTTTAAAAAATTAATGATTTCTCCCTGTGCTTCATTCCCTAAATTATAACTGAGGGAAAGGATTTTCTAAACAGCTTGTGGGATCTGTATGTAGGAATGGACAGGTTTGGCGTATGTTGGGTGTTGCTTGTCTAAAAGGGAGTAATTCCCATAGTGGTTGGTTAACTTGGGTATCAAAGGGAAGAAGAAGACTTCTGCTAGAGGAAGGGAAGGAGACTGCAACTCTGACTCCTTTTCTTTCTCCTTGGCCTCCGACTTTAAAACCTAAGGCATCTGTTGCTATGGAAACCCAGGCCCCTGATGCTCAGAGAAGAGGCATTGTAACCCTCTCTGCCGAAGTAATCACATTGGACACCATTTGCAGACTTCCCCCCCCCCCCGTGCCCACTTTAATCGTATGCACATTTTCTCCTCCATTAGCTGTAGAAGTGTGTTAATTAGTGGCCCCATTTAGCCTTGAAATTAACACCGCACAAAGCCCAGGTCATTTTGTTTTGGCCTGTAACTGAAGAGGGGTGAGGGTGGTGACAGAGAGCCCCCCCCCCCGCAGTCTTCTTCGTCCCCCAGCCCAAGCAGTTTTTAATCCGACAGTTCCCATTTGTTTATCGCAGGCTGCTCCGGCGCGGAGCACAGTTCGGGTGGATTTCCACAGAGGGGCGCTGAAGCACGTTTTAATGCAGCAAAATGAATTAATACAAAGATAGTAGGAGGCACAATATACTGGATTTAATAAAATGAAATAAATCGTGAAGAGCGTGGGGGTGGGGGCTGGAAAGCTCCCCCCCGCCCGGCTAGTTTCAGAGGGATCGCAATCGCGGCTCATTGCCTGGAGCCAGAAATCAAAGCGCACAGAAACTGGGGAAGCAGCTTGGACGCCGGCTCGGCAGCCAGTGGCATCAGGCGACGCTTTCGTCCTCTCTCCCCTTCTGCTTTGTTTTCTTTCTTTCCCCTGGGAGTTTGCTGTGAGCCGAGCTAGGCATAGAAAGCTCCCTGCTCCCGGCCGCTGGGTCCTCTCTCCCGGGCTGCGATCCGGTGTCTGTTGCTCCTTTTCAAGTTCCTTCCCGAAAAGCCACAGGGAGAGAGAGAGCTGGAGAGCAGCCCGCCCTCCCTGCCCAGAAGTGCAACGTGCTTTGAATGAGGCTGCCCAGTTCGCAGCCTGCTCCGCTCGGTGGCTCTCCTGGAAGGCGACCTCGGAGACGCCGGCCCATCCCGGGGAGGCACTGACAGCTGCGATCCGTCCGCCCCCCCAACCCCAGACAGCCCCCCTCCCACCCCATTTAATACCGATCCTCTCCGGCGCCATTCGCTGGGGGTCGGCGTGTCTGGGCGGCTTGCAACCTTGGCTGGTGCAACATCCCCGGGGCCTGTTCTTTATTTTTGTTTTTGGTAATTCCCCCGTTTCCTCTCTCCCCCCCCCCCCCATGCTGCTGTTGAAGCAAGGGAGAGAAATAAATATGCTGTCTCCCTCTTCGCTCTGCCCTGCGCCCCAGCTGCACTGATGTGCTACGGAGAAGAGCTCACTTGCGTGTAGCATGCTGTAACCCCCGCACACCCACCCCCCAAAAGCGTCTCTCGTGCCCCCCCACCCGGATTGACTTCATGGCTTCGCTGTACCAGCGATTCGGTGGGAAGATCAACACCTCCCGATCTTTCCCCGCGCCACCCGAGGCGAGTCACCTTCTGGGGGCCCAGGGCACCGAGGAGAACAGCGCTGCCGGCCCGCCCGCCCGCCCGCCGCAGCCGGAGAGCCGAGCCCGGTTCCAGTACCAGCCCCGGAGTGACGCCGAGGAGGAAGATGTAAGCCCCCGGCCTGGGTTGGGTTTTGCTCTGTTTGTCCGAGTGTCTCGTGTGTGTCTGTGTGTCCGGAGGTCGCTTGGCTGCCTTCTCTCTCCCTGGCTTGATCTGCGCCCCGCTTCCCCGCCAAAGGCCAGCGAGGGTACTTTATTCCTGGCCGTGTAAACGAGTCCCCAGACCCCCTCGGCTCCCGCTCTCCAGGGCGCTCTGGGAACGAGCCGGGTGGGGAAGGTCGGGCTGCTGTGCAATGTGCATGGGTTGGGTGCGTTTGGAAACCGCCCGTGTCAGCTGCCTCCGTGCCCCTCCGAGTGAGGCTCGAAGTTTTTGCCTGGGGCAGAAGCAGAAGGCTTCGCCTTGCCCCCTTCGTGTCCTTCCTGCCCGGCTCCAGAGCCCTGCCGGGGAGAACTTCGCACCCGACGCGGCCATGTTTGGTTTGGTTTGGTTTGGTTTTGCTCGAAACTCCTGGTTAGCGACCCAACGTGATGAGACGCGAGCCCCCGGGTGGGGTTGGATGCAAACTTCTCTCCCGGCACGTTCCCTCCCGCCGCTGCCGCGGGGAGTAGCGATTTCAAAGGGGTCTGTTTGCATATTGCCTTAGTAACAAATGACTCATTCTGGCCACTGGCTTGTTGCTGCGACTCCTGGATGGGAAGAGTGAAATCACCTTGGATCGATTGTTCCCAGTTGTTTTTTTTTGGGGGGGGGGGATTTAAAAAGAAGAGGGCCCCGCAAGAAGGTCCAGACAATCAATCAAACAGTTCCCCATCACTACTTCAGCCTGGCGTGCTATTATGTTTGTAAAGGGACTTCGGTGTGGGTGTGGGTGTGTGTGTGTGTGTAACCTGCAAGGGGGGAAGTGGCTGCAATTTGGAATAATATTTCTATCTATTAAAATACTTATTTTCCCTAAAGGTAGGTTTGGAGCTGTGATCAGTGTTAATTATAGAAACCACTGATGATGATCCCTTATAAGTACCGACTTGGAGCGTAGTTTTATGTCTGAATCCCTGAGATCCCTCTTAAGAGGGGTGCTGCAGCGAAGAGAGCTGTGGGATTTAGGTTTTGCCCTTTCCCCCCGCCCCCGTGAAAACTTTTTGTAGCTGTAGCAGGTAAAGCGGATTAAGTTTTTCTAGCAGAGAGGAAAGTTGGCCTCAAATCCTCTGGCAGGATTTCCATTTTGTTCCTTCCAAGGGCCAATAGGTCGCTGGAGATGAGTTTACTTTTCTCGGTGGCTGGTGAAATCCTCACTAGCATCCTAAACACGACACACAGTTCCCGGGGGTGGCGGGACGCCTAACATAAGCTCACGCGCACAAACTAAAAACACCTGAGACTTTTTTTTTTTTAAGTGTCGATTTAAAAACTTTTCCTTCTGAAACTGTATCTCCTGCGATGTGACCCTGGAGCGGAAATGTGCCGAAACTTCAGCTCATTGGCCTCTAGGTGTCGCTACGAGAAAGCGAAGTTGCTGCTTTGTTATTGGTCTCCGAATATATTCTCCTCTGGATTTTTTTTTTAATTTATCTTGGAGCGTATCTTTGTAGCTTTTCAATACGACAGCTGTCTGGACTTGTTTGAGCATCAAAAGCGTTGATCCAAGAAACAAAGGGAGTTTAACACGTGCAGATTATTTCTGCTGACACTGCTCCAAAAAAACCAAACCAACCCTCTTTTCCAAAGTTAAGCTTATCCGTGGAGTGATCTGTGTACCAAAAATCTGCATTGCAAAGGCCTTTAAGGGGGGGCAAATAAAGGTTATGTATGTACACAAACAGTTCAGATGAATTCCAAAACCCACGCTTCTAGACTGTAAGGGGATTTATTTTATTTTATGTATTTAGAAAAAGAACTGTGCCTTTGGCTGCGAGAGCTAAGTGTACCATGTCAGGGAGTTAGAGCTTGGGAACTGCAATGCAAATGTAATTGATTCATAAGCTTCACATAAAGAATCATTTAGGCAGTTAAGGTTAAGATGTAACCAGAAAGGAAGTAATGAAATTTGCCTTTAGAGTGACTATTGTAGAAATATTCAATGCATATTTCTGACTCAGGTTGGGCTAGGAATTCCAAATAGTCACATAGTTGAGGTAATAACCCTCGGTTTGTTTAGATCTGTACAGTAAATCGGCATTAATTTTTGGAAACTAGTTGTGCTAAGGGAAGGAAAAATGAGACGCCTTTAAGGTGGTAAAATTTAATTTTGAAAATATATTTTTTCCAAGAAGCAGAGGCACAAATTACGCTATATACCGCCTCCCCCCCCCCCCGCCCCACACACACTCACACCCACATTTCCCCATTAGGTCCGGAGAGCTGTGACTTTGGGAGCTGTCCCAGGTGCTGACGTGATTCAGCTCTGCCAGGGAATAAGTACTCTCGCTTTGCACTGGGCAATTCAAACGGAAACTGGCGGCTTTATTGCTCTGTTGTGCCTTGTTGTCAGTCTGTGAAGTGTGCTCAGATATACACCAGACGGATTTCTGACCTTGGCCAGTAAACAGAAAAAGAACGATTCCGCGTTCCCCCCCCCCCCCCCTTTTGCAACTGAACTGGCTGCTGAATATCTGGATGACAGCGACAATAAGGCTTTCTCAGGACAAATTAATGCAGCTTTTGGCATAAAATCCCTGAGGGGAAAACAAAATTTGAGGCAGGCACAAGGACAAAACTGGATGCATGAAGTGCAATGATTGTGTGATTTGGTGATATATATGTGCAGAATCCACTGACAATGAAGAGAGAGAATATTGACTGCTGGCAGTTCTACTGAATTGTAGTGGTATATGATATTGCTTTTTGTAATTAGGGGGAGCCTGTCCGTGATTGCCTGCTAAACCCCTTTTGAGAGAATTAAATCTCTGATGTAAATTTCACAGTGAGACTGAAACTGAACATTCAAGATATTTTTCCCAGTAGAGGATTTTTTTCTTTTCCAATTTCAAATTAATCAGTTCAACAGTTTCTTAGTCAGAGTAGGAAATACAAAAAAAAGCTTTTGTGTGTGTATGGGGGAGTAATACTTCAACTAAAAATGTAGCTAAGATTTCTTTTTTAAAAACCACTAAATTGTTTTATAATGTGCTTAATAATCAGGCAGACTGAGAATTTTTGAAAAGGCTAATGATCATGATCATAAGGTTTTTATACCTCAAAGATATTTATTCTGCATTTTATATCATTAATTGATTTTTATGGGTCAATTTTTATCAATTTTCTTAAGTATCAATATATTCCCCAGTGCTATACAAGACAGAGATGGAGACAGGGGTCTGGCCTTTCCAACCCATGCTGTTGTTTATATGCAATATTTCCCCTTTCCTATGTATTACTTTCAGTACTAGAGGAAACTTGCATGTAATTAAAATAAGAAACAAAAACCTGTATTGAAGTAATGCAAAGAGTCTGATTTGTACCCCCACAATTAAAAATTAGGAAATTTCAGAGTTAAGATTGAAACTCCTCATCCCACCATGAAGTAGCTGATGAGAGTGAGATGAGTTTCATCATGGAATTTGAACTTTTATAAATGTGATAACACAGTTGTCTGGATGCAATTGGTATTTTGGCATCTAAACTTCACAGTAGTTAATTCTGGTAGCTGGTTCTGCATTCCAAAAAGAAACAAACATGTTCAGTGATTTGGGGCATCCTGAGAACTTGTGTAAATATTGATAAGTTTATGACATTTGTTCTTGATTTTGTTATACTTCTGTATCATCCTAAGCTGCATCCCTGATTCAGTTCTCTTTGCACAAATCAATCTCCCATTGGTTTCAGTGGAAGTATTGAATTATCCAGTTATTAAAACTGTAAAAATGAGTGGTCATGTAAACATAACCCAGATGACATAATAGTTTTGCTATTAATGTGCCTTTTCAAATTAATTTATTGGTATATGGTACAGTACCTTTGAAGAATGTAATCAAAGTCCAGAGTGTTGTAATAGCAGTGTATTAATTTATGTTCTGGCAACGTAATTACTGTTTTTTCCTCTCTGAGATTCATGTTTTGTATATTATCATGTAAACAGGAGACCTTTCTAGGTGCTGGCTTTAGATTTTTCCCCCCACATAAAATACAGCTTTTTCATTTTTCCTAAGCTTACTTTTCTTTGGAGTTATAGTGATTAATGAGTTTAATTTTTGCAGGCAACTGCCAGGAGGTGCTGAGTAAGATGTACATGCTGATTGTGTATAACCCCGTTCCTTTTAATTACTGTGATGATAGCAATGCATTAATCAAGTGCATAAGAAATTGAGTACTTTTCTGTAATACAGAATATTGATCTATTTCATAAAGCATTGACTATTAAAATGATAACCACAGTAATCCTTTTAAAATTAAATTCCTGATGATAAATTATGTGTTAAAGCTTTCTACTGAAGTGTCATATGTAGATTTTCTGTATAAAGAGCCAAATGCTGCATTCCTTTTTCATTTATTCTTCAGGTAAAACTCCCTATTTTTTGCCTGAGTAAAGGTTTGGACCAAAATAAAGTAGCTCTCATTTTTACTTTGAAATCTGGAATACTTTTCATTCAATTGTATATTGAATATTTGCCTAGTTGTATACATTTATGCTAATTTTTAAAAGAAGAAACTTAGCTATATTGTAGTTTTATAGTTTTCAATAATGATAATTCAAACTGAGACTATTTTACAGAAGTGATCATTTCAGTTTTAAATAGTAATTCTAGAAGATAAAAAGATGTGATTGCTGGTTTGAGAAGTAAATCAAAGGTTACATGTTTCATTATTGTTCAGCTTGTTTGAACAATATTACAAATATTACAGCCCCTGAAAATATTTCACATTTAATATGTAAGATTTGATAACACCTGCAATAAAAGTATTATTTTTCAATCCACTATTTTACTGTTGGAAAAGCTATTGCTTCCCAGAAGAGTGTGTCCAGGTCAGTCTTATATAAAGACTTAGGCAAGAGCTGTAGAACAACTTAAATGTCAGAAATGGCTCAGTCCTTTCCCAAACAGATGATTTTTTTAAATTGTATATATTTTGGAGTGGTCATTAATCAGTATATAGTGAAGTAGTCAATATGGCTACCAAAAATCTCTGTATAGATCAGATAAACAGTTTTCTTTCTGCAGTATTTGATGCCTTCTAATGGTCTCGCCTGCAGCCTATTCTTGGTAAGCTCTAGGATGTTGGGCGCAGTTATCCTACTCTCTGTATGTGACTGAGGCCACTAATTTCAGTAGAAGCAGGATTAGGTCCCTATTGATTCGTTCAGCCCATCTCTTTAAATTAATAAAAATGCAGTTTAGTTCTATGAAGAGTAATAATTATACTTTCATAAAGTTAATCTTCTCTCTGATTTGTCTGAATGTGAGTTAATTATATATTTCATTATGTAACTTAACATTGGATAATTTAAAATTACAGCAATAGGGGCTTTTCATGTATTGCTTAACAATTGCTATATTTGGAATTCAGTGGCTTCATGATTTTTGTTGCTGGCTTAAAATTAACCTTCCTGTTTTGAGAGCCTTACTAACAGTGATCAGGCCTTTGATGTATTATGCATCTATTAAAAATCTGCTAGGTAGAATATATTTTTAAGACACAAGAATAACTATGCAAAGAAGTTGACTCATCTGTCTCCTGGTAGTGAAATGCACAGTAACTTGAATCTCACCGAGTTAGAGTACTCAGCTCAGGTCCTTCCTCCTGAGCTTGCAGGGGCTGGGAGGAATGGGAAGAGAAGGTAAAGAGTCCCAGGAAGGAGTACTTTGTATTGCTTTTAAAGGAACTTTCTGGCAGACTAAAAGAAAAATGCTGGTGGGCTCCAAATGAAGCTGTATAGAGCTCTCCATTATCATGGCTTCAGTGAATGGCCAGAAATGGGGGAGAGAAAGGTGGATTCTCAGAGCTCCAAGAAAGGCTTTGAAAACTCCCCTGGAGCACTAAAGAAAGACAATCTGCAGGAGCAGAATTATTTGTATAAATGTCCTTTAAGGGCTCGATTCTACAGTCTGTATTCTAGCAAAGATCCCCTTCAAGCCCAGTGATTTCAAGTTGCTTTTACAGGGAGTTTTTGCCTAAGTAAGTAAGGCCTGCAGGATGTGACTGGCAGAGTGCAGTTTGACATATGGAGTTTCACACTATGACCAAGGGGTGGCAGCATCTCTTATTTAGTATTTTGCCATAGATCACTTAACATAGCAATTTTTTTGTAGCAAGTCATGAACTATTTGTTCATATAGCCACTCCTGCATTTAAGGGTTACCCTATGTGTTTCTGTTTATTAAGGGCTAGTTTCCCAGATCTAAAGAAGAGCTCTGTGTAGGCTCAAAAGCTTGTCTCTCTTACGAACAGAATTTGGTCCAATAAAATATATTACCTCACCCACCTTGTCTATTTATTAAGGGTCATTTTTGTTGCTTATGATTTTCTGAAGGTTTTATAATTTTTCCAAAAATTTGGCACGCTCTCTCTGTCAGGGACTAATGGTATTTTCAAAGTTTCTTCAAAAATGGTTGAGCCATTTTAAAGCATAGTAGGAGTGGGGCAGAAATTCATGCTCTTTGCAAAGAAAAACTGTTTGCTACTTTTTAATAAACATTTCTCACACTCCAGAGGAAAGGGATGGACATTTTTTATTTGGTAGGGTTATAGGGTAAATTTTCAAAAGTGCGTAAGGGATTTAAGAACCTAAATCCTGTTTTCAAAAGTGATTTAGGTAGTAGGACTTAGGCTCCCAAGTCATATAGGCATTTTTTAAAATGTTACCCATAGTCCTTAGGTTGTAGATGTGCCAGTTATTGGTATAGTGAAAATTGGACTTCCATTGGCTAAGTTATATGAGTTAAAATGCATTTTGCCTATGTGCACTAGATTATGTTAATAAATCTGACATTCTCCTACTGGTCTATTGGCAGTGTCCATGTGTGTATAAAATGAGCAGAAAAGTCCACAGAATAGTCAGTTTCTCAGGATCCCACTGGAAGTGCATGTGTATGCGCCATGAAATAGAATGGAGTGTAAATGTTAACAGGTACAGAATCATATAGTACGATCTGGGAAGGTATTCTGGGGAGTGAATGGATTACACTTATTCTGTGCTTGTTGTGCAGAGGGGATGTCCGTGCGCTCCCTCACTTTGATGCCCATTAAGTGGCTGGGCACATTCTGTCCCCCGTCTTCCAATGTTAAATTTTGTTCATTAGCTTGGAAGCACTTTGCGGCAAGAACTTTTTATTATTTATTTATTTACTTGTATAATTGTAGCCCCTACAGACCCCATTTGAGATTGGGGCACTATTGTGCTGGGCCCCAAAGAGCTTAAAAACTAAATAGAAAGGCTGACATAGAGTAGGAGAAAGTAAGTATCATTATCCCCATTTTACAAATAGTGAAACTGAGGCACAAAAGGATTAAATGATTTGCCCATGGTGAGACAGGAAATCTTTGGCAGAGCTAGGCACTGAACCCAGAGGTCTTGAGATCCCAGTCCAGTGCTGTTCACCACCTGACCTTCCTTCCTCGCTATTTCTTAGCTCTTACTTTGTCTTTTGAGGCTTAAATTTTTTCAGAATCCTGCAGAATGCAGAAAAACCCGCACACCCACACCCACCTCTCCCCCCATCCAAAAAACCTACGGAGAAACTGAATATCACTGGCTTTGGAATATTCTTTTGTCCCTAGAGCTATTTTATTTGTTGGAGAGTTTTGCTGTGAGTGTTTCAGCAGAATTCTTAAACATTCTCTCATGTAACTTGTCCTGTTAGGAGCACTTGCTTTTTGTCTTTGCTCAGGCTAAGCAGACAAAATAAGAACATAAGAATGGCCATACTGGGTCAAACCAAAGGTCCATCTGGCCCAGTATCCTGTCTTCCAACAGTGGCCAATGCCAGGTGCCCCAGAACAGGTAATCATCAAGTGATCCATCTCCTGTCACCCATTCCCAGCTTCTGGCAAACAGAGGTTAGGGACACCATCCTTGTCCATCCTGGATAATAGACATTGATGGACCTATTCTTCATGAACTTATCTAGTTCTTTTTTGAACCCTGTTAGTGTCTTGGCCTTCACAACATCCTCTGGCAAGGAGTTCCACAGACTGTGTGGAAAAATACTTCTTTTTGTTTGTTTTAAACCTGCTGCCTATTAATTTCATTTGGTGACCCCTAGTTCTTGTGTTATGAGAAGGAATAAATAACACTTCCTTGTTTACTTTTTCCACACCAGTCATGATTTTATAGACCTCTATCCTATCTCCCCTTAGTTGTTTCTTTTCCAAGCTGAAAAGTCCCAGTCTTATTAATCTCTCCTCAGATGGCAGCCGTTCTATACCCCTAATCATTTTTGTTGCTCATTTTTGAACTTTTTCCTATTCCAATATATCTTTTCTGAAATGGGACGACCACATCTACATGCAGTATTCAAGATATGGGCATACCATGGATTTATATAGAGACAATATGATATTTTCTGTCGTATTATCTATCCCTTTCTTAATGATTCCCAACATTCTGTTTGCTTTTTTGAGTGCCGCTGCACATTGAGTGGATGTTTTCAGAGAACTTTCCACAATGACTCCAAGATCCCTTTCTTGAATGGTAACAACCAGTTTAGATCCCATCATTTTATATGTATAGTTGGAATTATGTTTTCCAATGTGTATTACTTTGCATTTATTAACATTGAATTTCATCTGCCATTTTATTGCCCAGTCACCCAATATTGAGAGATCCTTTTGTAGCTCTTTGCAGTCTGCCTGCAACTTAACGATCTTAAATGTTCAAGATGTCATAAAGAGGATATATCCTCATGAATATCTGCTGTATTCTTAGCAGATTTCTATTGAACATGCTCAGAAGTATGTTTTTAATTTCTTTTAACATCTATATTTTAAAATTATTTTCCTCCAAATAAAGGAGATACTAATCAATAGTATTTCTGTTTCTATCAGTTATCTCAAAGCCCTTTAGAAATGCAGATAAGCATCATTATCTTCATTGTACAGATGGAAAGTCTAAGACAAAGAAAGAGTAAGCAACTTAGCAAGTCAGTGGCAAAGCCTTAATAGACCCATTTCTCCTGACACAGTCTGGTGCCCTGTCTAGTCAACTACAGTACATACAACTACATCATTTGTCATGGCTCAATCAAGAGAAGTGCTGAGAATGCTGGACCCAATCCTGCACAGGGCTTAACTACATGAATAGCCCCATTGACTCATTGAAACTATTTATGTGCTTAAAATTAAGTACATGCTTAACTGCTTTGCTGAACCAAGTCCAGCATGCTCAGTGCCTTTCAGGATGGAGCCCTCATTGACTACAATATTCACATTTCATTTCAAACATTAGGTGATTTTCTGTGGCTGCTTTAAAAAAAAAAGTGGTTAGAATGTTTTTACAAGGAGAAAATGTTTAGGGGTTTTTTTGTTTGTCAATAGGAACTGAAAGCATTTTGCTCCAACTTTCCAAGAAAGTTCAGCCCCAGACAGACACCAAAACATGAACATTGCTTCTCAAAAGCTGAATATTTGGAAATGTAGAAGTATGTGAAATGGGAAGGAGACAGTGGGAAAATGCTTTGCAACCTTAACTCTTGTTATGCTGCAAACATTCATTTGTGGGAGTTTAATACATAAATACATGTTATTACTTATTTGTTACTAAAATGAGTTCTAACCCCACGACAGCCCATTGAGTTTTCCCATCTTAATTTGATTGCTATTTATTGCTAAATCTCTCCTAATGTTCTCGTAGCTACAGGTTCCATGACAAAATTACTTGTTTTTCTCCTATTTCCACTAGGTATCAGAAAAGAAAGAGGACACTTAAAAGAGCAGGCATCTATTAAAGTGCAGATAGGAATGCTGTAGAAAGCCACAATGATATTCTGTAGAACCATAAATGGCCTATAGTGAACCATGTCTCTCCAGTTCTCCTTGTTTTGCTGTTAGCTATAGTGAGTACAAAAGCATTATTGATACAGTCCTTCATTGTCTCTCTCTTTTATATTAGGTAACACAGTATCTATTGCTCAGGCATTTGTAATCCTAGGTACAAAAGGGGCACCTGAAAAGAATTCTAAAGGGTACTATAATGCTTCACAATTATATCTCTAATAATACAGTTTCTGCTGAAACAGCTGTTTCATTCGCGTGCAAACCACAGGGTAAACAATACTTGTCAAAACACAAACAGTGATTCATTGCAAACGTTGCAATTAATGAAGATCGACACAGCCATGGTTTAATGCCACACTAACCTGATCCAATTCAGTTACCTTATGCTTTATTACCTGTAAGCTAATTTTACTCAAAATACAGATTTAAGTTTAAATGTTATAGGTTGTCACTTATAGAGTGACATGTTAAGGAAAGCATGGACTAGTGGATAGAGCCTTGGGCTGGGAGTTGAGGGACCTGAATTCTATTCCTGGCTCTTCCACTGACCTTCTGTGTCACTTTAGGCAGATTACTCCTCTCTTTCTGCCTCATATACTTAGAATGTAAACTCGTTGGGGCTTCCTGTCTGTTTGTATTGGAGAGACAAGGTGGGTGAGGTATTGGACCAGCTTCTGTTGGTGAGAGAGACAAGCTTTCAAGCCACACAGAGCTCTTCTTCAGGTCTGGGAAAGGTACTACAAGCCTCATAACAGCTCGCACCACAGGGCCCAGATCTCAGCTGAGGCCTCTAGGTGGTGCTGCCTTTTGACCCAGAAGTGTCTGCACTTCAGTGGCATGGTGAAATAACTCTTGTATATAGAATTAAAAAGTGCTTTGGTATCCTTTGGGATGAGAAGGATCCATAGAAATGGAAGATATTGTTCCATTGATACTACTGTGGTCCAGTCACCCATTCTGTACCAAGAAACTCTTGTCAGAGCATCATTAATTCCCAAAATATCTGATTATGCCCTGCTTGTGGTAGGTTAAAGGTCTTTCAGTCATTGGTGCGTGTCACATGCAGTACCATGAGTGGATAATCACTATAATGCACATGTTCTTCTAGCTAAGGAACACTAATAAGCATATGTAACTTTGAAAATGTCAGAATGAGCCAAAGTGCAGGCAATTAGATAAGGATAATGTAACAGATAATAAGAATATACATGATGCTGGATGAGTAGTTATCAGACTGTTGTACTTTGGCTGCTAAAGTGCTATGTGTCATAAAAGCAAGTGGCTTGTTGGCTGTGGAGAACATGCTGCAAGTTGTCAGAGACGGAAACATGAGTTATTGTGGTGTAGTGACAAGGTTAACCCTGGTGAGTGTAAACATACATTTCAGGCTGTTGATAGATGGAAGTGTTGCGTGGGTTAAAAGTCATGTGCTTATAACATGAGAAAAGAAATGGGAGCAAATATGGAAGAGATGGCTGGCAGGGTGGGGTCCTTTCTTAGAAGGTGTTTCAGGGGATTCTGGTTTTCAGTTTCTATTGTTGCTTGTTTTCAGTGCTTTTTTTTTTTTGGTGCTATTTTAGTGCCTTTGTAACATTCTAGAGAACATTTTTCTTTGAACAGTCTCATTGGCTGTTCATACTCTACATTCGCACCCTGGGTGTGCCCACAGCAAAAAAGCAGCCATTTACCATGCTACTGCTGTGTGTGTCCAAGATGAGCACCTCGGGTAATGTCTACACTGCAGTAAAACAGCTGTGGCTGGCCTGTGTCAGCTGAGTCGGGCTGAGACTGGGGGGCTATAAAATTGCAGCGTAGATGTTTGGGCTCAGGGACCCTCGCCCCTCACAGAACCCCAGAGCCCAGCCTCCAGCCTGAGCCCAAATGTCTACACTGAAGTTGTATAGCCCTGAATGGAGTCTACCAGGCAGCCCATGCTACAACTCTCATGCTACCTGTCCCTCTCCCCCATGCTTAACCCGATCTAGTATCTATTTGTGGGAGTTGGGGAGGGCCCCCAGGCCACTCCTTTTTGGGGTAACTTACATCTATACCAACAGGGAGCTGTGCTTGTGTTCCTCAGCAGCACACTCTGCCCTCTACCCTTACCCATATCCATTTGTGCCTGGGCTCTCCTAATGTGTCCCACAGAGTTCAGGGGAACGACATGCATGTTGCTTACACATCTCCCTTCTTGCATCTCTCTGGGCAGACTCCCCTACAACTCTGTTAATTTGGGGTGCAAGGAGGGAGCCAACACACTGGTTCAGATCAGGTCTCCAGCATAAATACTCACAGAAAACGATTTAAACATTCCCTTCTTGTGATGATTTGAGCATGTGGATTTAAATTCACATTTCCTGAACATTTATAGAATCATAAAAATGTAGGGCTGGAAGGGACTTCGAGAGGTCATCTAGTTCAGCCCCCTGCGTGGAGGCAGGCCAAGTGTACCTAGGCCATCCATCCTGCCAGTTGTTTGTATGGCCTGTTTTTAAAACCTCCAGTGACGGGGATTCCTCACTCTCCCTTGTAACCTATTCCAGTACTTAACAATCCTTATAATTGGAAAATTTTTCCTAATATCGAACCTGAATCTCCCTTTCTGCAAACTAAGTTGTTTACTTCTTGTCCTCAAGCAGAGCTCAGTTGCTCTGAATGTTCCCAGAAAGCGAATACAAAAATGGTGCAAGCATAGTCTAAATTATTAATTTCACAATCTGAATTTCACAATCTGCTTGTGGAAAAGTTAGGAGTGGTTGATTTTTTTTACAGTTCAATCAACAGCAAATTATATGCCCCAAAACAAGTTGTTAAAATCTCTCCAGTGAATACAGTGCAACATAACCCTTTATTACATCCTCCCAAGTTGTGGAGCTTGCACCAAGATGAGGTTCTGAAGACCTGTGCTTTCAGAAAGATAGTAGAATACTGATGGATTGGAAAGATATACAAGAAGGCAGCTGTCAGAAGGCTGACTGTGCAATTTAGTATAAAATTTAGGAAGCTGCAGTGTGAATCAGCAGGTTGAGTTTCCCCTAAAATTTCCACATCAGGCTCTTCTTTTGTTAAAAACGGATTGTGCCACTCCAACCTGAACAAGCGTAATTTAAATTGAAAGCAATGTTTTGCATTCCCTTTCACCTGATCTCAGTTGGTGACGAGCCATAAAATTTCTCCTTGGTCTACTGGAGTTCAATAGATGAGAATTTCCTAACTTGGTAAAATGATTAAAAGCACTCCAGATGTATATTATCAGTGAGGCTTCCGAGAAAGAGCTCATTCAGTGGTCTTTAGGAGCCAGGGTAAGAGGCTTTGTGAACACTGATTGCATGGGAGATTGCCAAAGTAATATTAATAGTAGGGAAGGTTAATAAAATGTAAGGCTTTATGTTAAAATTAAATTCAAGAACAAATAATGGCATATGTGTAAGAGAGAGCTTTTACGGCTTGCTGCAGTGTATTTACATTTGACAAGGCTCAATGCTTTTGGCAATGGTGAGAGATAAATGTGGCTGCCCTCCTTGGCTAGCAGACCTTTCCTGTACCTTCTCATTTCAAACACATTTGAAATCAAAGCAGACTGAGAAGATCAGTTTTGGTTTATTTTGTTTTTTAAATACTCAACTAAGTCTCAGCTAAGAAACCCATCTCCAGTAGCAAGCCATAGGGTAAACAAAACTGATTACAGTATTCTTACATGAACTGTTCTTGATTGAGGATCCTATCAGGATAATCACGCTCTATTCATGGATATTCCAGATCCAGAAAAAAAAGGTGAAAATTGTGAAACATTTGCTCAGCACTGGTGTCTAGATTGGCATCTCCCTGCTTCCCTTTTCCCACATATTGGCCAAGATTTTCAAACTGACTAATGACTCTGGATGACTCAATTTTTAAGAGAGACACATTAAAAGCCTGACTTCCCAGGGAGTGGGTGCTCAGCACTTTCTGAAAATTGGTCATCTTTTTGGCGTTTCAAGTTGGGCACCCAAAATCACTAGTCACTACAAGCAGCCCCTGGCTGTTGCTTTTAGTGGAATGGATTGCTAAAGGCCTGATCCAAAGCTCACTGAAGTGAGTGGGAATCTTTCCATTGACATCCATGGGCTTTAGATCAGGCCCCCAATATGTATTTAGCTCACTTAGCACTTACAAAGTGCTTTTCATCTGTATAGCTCAAACAAATTAAGAAAGCTGGATCCCTCCTGAAAATGCTCAAGAGCCTATTCTAATCTCAGTATACATGTAACCTTCAAGGATGCTCAATGGAATTACGCATGTCTTCTGAGAGGCAAGTAAGCTTTCTATACCTAGAGTAGGGATCCTCTTTTAAAAGAAGGATAATATAATTTTCTGTGACATAGATTCTTCCCTTGTCTGGAAATTGTGGGAGTAAAGAACATCTTTCTATCTTTTAGGTGCCCATCTGGAATTAGGCACCTGAACCTTGTCCTGTCCAGGTGGTCTCAACCTTTTTTCTATTGTGATTCCACATTCAGCTTTCTACAGTCATTGCACCAAACATGCTTGTGGTGGTAGTTCCATCAGTATTTAATAGCAGGTGGTGCAGCCAATGGGGAAGACCCTGCCTCCAACCAGGAAGTGCCAAATAGAACCAAAGCACAACTGTAGTTGCAGCTAGCAAGGGATGTGAAGGGTAACAAGAAGGGTTTCTACAGGCATGTTAACAACAAGAAGAAGGTTAGGGAAAGTGTGGGACCCTTACTGAATGGCGGAGGCAACCTAGTGACAGAGGATGTAGAAAAAATCTAATGTACTCAATGCTTTTTTTGCCTCTGTCTTCACAAACAAGGTCAGCTTTTAGACTACTGCACTGGGCAGCATAGCATAGGGAGGAGGTGAGCAGCCCTCAGTGGTGAACGAACAGGTTAAGGACTTTTCGAAAAGCTGGACATGCACAGTCCATGAGGCCAGATCTAATGCATCTGAAGGTGCTGAGGGAGTTGGCTGATGTGATTGCAGAGCCATGGGCCATTATTTTTGAAAACTCATGGTGATCGGGGGAGGTCCCGGATTATTGGAAAAAGGCAAATATAGTGACCATCTTTAAAAAAGGGAAGAAGGAGAATCCGGGGAACTACAGACTGGTCATCCTCACCTCAGTCCCTAGAAAGATCATGGAGCAGGTCCTCAAGGAATCCATTTTGAAGTACTTGGAGGAGAGGAAGGTGATCAGGAACAGTCAACATGGATTCATTAAGGGCAAGTCATGCTTGACCACCTGATTGTCTACTAGGATGAGATAACTGGCTCTGTGGATATGGGGAAAGTGGTGGACATGATATATCTTCACTTTAGCAAAGGTTTTGATACGGTCTCCCACAGTATACTTGCCAGCAAGTTAAAGAAGTATGGATTAGGTGAAAGGACTATAAAGTGGAATAGAAAACTGGGTAGATTGTCCGGCTCAATGGGTAGGGATCAATGGCTTGATATCTAATTGGTAGCCGGTATCAAGCGGAGTGCCCCAAGGGTCAGTCCTTCGGCCGGTTTTGTTCAACATCTTCATTAATGATGTGTTTGATGGGATGGATTGCACCCTCAGAAAGTTCGTGGATGACACTAAACTGGGGGAAGAGGTAGATATGCTGGAAGGTAGGGATAGTGTCCAGAGTGACCTAGACAAATTGGAGGATTGGTCCAAAAGAAATCTGATGAAGTTCAACAAGGACAAGTGCAGAGTCCTGCACTTACGATGAAGGAATCCCATGCACTGTTACAGGCTGGGGAACTGACTGGCTAAGCAGCAGTTCCCCAGAAAAGGACCTTGAGATTACAGTGGACGAGAAGCTGGATGAGTCAACAGTGTGCCATTGTTGCCAAGAAGGCTAATGGCATATTGGGCTGCATTAGTAGGAGTATTGCCAGCAGATTGAGGGAAGTGATTATTCCCCTCTATTCAGCACTGGTGAGGCCACATCTGGAGTATTGCGTCCAGTTTTGGGCCCCCGCTACAGAAAGGATACGGACAAATGGGAGAGATTCCAGCAGAGGCAACTAAAATGATTAGGGGGCTGGGGCACTGAGGCACATGACGAAGAGGCAAGGCTGTGGGAACTGGGTTTATTTAGTCTGCAGAAGAGAAGAGTGAGATGGGATTTGATAGCAGCCTTCAACTACCTGAAGGGGTGTTCCAAAGAGGATGGAGCTAGGCTGTTCTCAGTGGTGGCAGATGACAGAACAAGAAGCAATGGTCTCAAGTTGTGGTAGGGGAGGTCTAGGTTGGATATTAGGAAAACCTATTTCACTAGGAGGATGGTTAAGCACTGGAATGGGTTACCTATGGAGGTGGTGGAATCTCCACCTTTAGAGGTTTTTAAGGCCCAGCTTGACAAAGCCCTGGCTGGGATGATTTAGTTAGAATCATAGAATAGAATCATAGAATATCAGGGTTGGAAGGGACCTCAGGAGGTCATCTCGTCCAACCCCCTGCTCAAAGCAGGACCAATCCCCAATTAAATATCCCAGCCAGGGCTTTGTCAAGCCTGCAGGGCTGAAGGGTCTGAGCCCATGTTAAGCTGGGATCTAGGTTCCAAGCCCTAATGCTTTCCTGTGCACACAGTCCAGGCTCGAGTCGGGTCCCGGAAGTCTTCTGGATGTATCCCAGAGTTTTTGGCAGCAGAGAAGCAAAGCTGATTGGCCAGGAGGCCGCTCCTGGCCACTGGATGTCAGAGATCATCCCTCCCCTGGCCTTGCTGAGCCAGGAGCTCTGCTGCTTCCCTACCCTGTAGAGCAAGTGCTTGCTCCCACTCTGATCTCTGGCCTTTTCTCCCAGGCTTTCCCTGCCCTCCCTGGAGCTGCATATGCAGGGGCACCTGGGCAAGCATGCACTGTGAGGGTGGCAAGTGAGAGCGAGCCTCAAAACTTCCCTGCAGCCTCCCAGGATCCCTTATCGCTTATCCCTGCAGGAATAAGGGATTCTCAGGACATATTGCCTTTGACTGAAGCAAAAAAAGGAACCCAGCTAAAATGAGAAAAAGGAATTAAAAAGAAGTTGATGGCATTTTGTCAGCTGGTAGCAACATCTTATTTATGTCAAACTTGAAAGCAAAATCACTTTAATTGAACATCCCATCTTAAAAAACTAAGAATTGCAATATTTCATTTGAATAGTTTGACAGCCCTGGAGACTGATGTCCTGATTATCCTCAGAACTGTGCACATGGGCATTTCCTGCCACTGTGGCTCAGCCTAGAGGTGGAGAGCCAATTCTCAGGTGAGACGGCAGTTCAGTATAAAGCCTTCTCAAACTGCAGCCATTCTACTGAGACATCCACCAAAGCAGCTAATTATGCAGTTTATGGACTCATGCTCCGTATGGCACCTGAGTCCCATCAATAGCACTGTTAGAAAACAGGTTGGGCAGTAGAGTTTTCCCACAGTGCACCACATTCCTAGGGCTAGAGTGTGGACATTGCGGGGGCTGGGGTGATAGGCACTCTGGTATAGGGTTACTTTGACTTGGGTCTGTGCACTGCAGTGTGGATGTCAGAGCTCGAGGTTCAAGCACAGCCTCAGAAAATCCTTAACCTACAGGTAAAGTGCAATGTGGACACTGAAGCCCATGTTCTCTGACTCAGGTCAGCTGACTCAAGTCCCACTAAGCCTAGACTTACATTGCTGAATACCCAAGGAGGACTCTGGTGGTGAGATTCTCGTGGCTGAAGCAGCACCTGCTTCAGCACTGAGGCCCATCTCTGATCAGTCACTTTCGGATGTGACAAGTGATGCTGCTCCACACTTGGGTTTCTGCTGGTTCCCCCAGGAGCAGAGAGGTCATTCCCCCTCCTCTGGTACAATGAGAAAAAGGCCATAAAATAATCAGGACCATTCCAGGACTTTGGGAGACTCCTCCTCCTCTTTTTAAGAGGACTACTGACCAGCAGTTCCCTCCGACTTGCAAGAATGGAGCAGGTCCATCTAACTGCTCCCTGGTACTGCACCGAGAGAGGTGAGACCCTGTATTGTTGACTCCAGTTCTGGCCATGGGGAATCTGCTGAGTCCCATACCAATGACACTGGCACCAGCTCCAACTGTCTCCAAAGTGGTGGCATACCAGGTGGCATCAGACCTTTGCCCCTCAGTCCTGGACTCCGACTGTTTCAGGAGTTCGCTGGTGCCATGAGTCTGAGCATTATTTCCCCATCAGGGTTGGCATCCCCATTGTCACAAGAGAACCTCTGGGATTCTTCAAGATCCAGATTGGGGGTTGTCCTCTCGCCTCATCATTGGAAAAGTGCCAGAGATTGCCCTTGGATCACAATCAGTATCGAGATCAGAATCTGTTCCACAATCAGAAGGGGCTTTGGCCTGGTGCCTACTGGCCACCATACCTTTCCATATGCCTGGTGATCTCCTTGGAATCCTTGGGTTGCTCTTAGATCCTGGAGGTCCCACTCCTCACTCCCTCCAGCATGAGGATCACCGGTCTGGATGGTGACTCCTGCTCTCAAAACCTTCTTAGCCACAAGCGACTGCAGAGTCCGTTTCCTCTGGATCTCTGGGACTATTCTAACTGGAACCTGTGGTGCAAGATAGGACCCATGGTCTGCCCAGCAAAACCCTCTCTTCATCTCTCTCCGGTTGACTGTACCATGCCGGAATCTTCCTCTCCCTTAGTGCCCGAGGACTTGAAGGGTGTATCAGGACTTCTTGAGGCATTTGGCCACTATTTTCCGTATCCAAGTGGAAAACCTTCAGGAGACTGTGCATAAATTGCTGGAATATTCTCCGATCATCAGCTCAAGGGAGAGTAGCCCTCCCAATAAATGACACTTTCTTGGACCCTGCAAGGCCCCTGGAATACTACAGCTTCGTTGACTCCCACAATGAAGCATTTAGAGAAGTATTACTTCATTCCTATCAGGATTTTGAGGGTTTTTACTCCCATCCAGCCCCTAATTTGCTAGTGGTAATTGCAGCAAATGATAGGGCATGACAAGGGAGGTATAAGTCCACCCCTAAAGACAAAGAATCCAAGAAAATGAACTTAATGGGAGGAAGATTTATACTTCCTCTTCCCTGCAAATGCACATTGTGCACAAGTAGGCATTGCTCTCTAAATATGACTTTGTCAATGGGCGGTCATGTTGAGTTTGCAGACAAGTTGCTAGAACCCTCCAAGGAAGAGTTGATGGCATTAATTGCGGAAGGCCATATGCTGGCCAAGACCTCATTGCAGTCACCTATGGACATGGTAGATGCCACATCCAGAATTAGGTGTTGGCTGTGACCATGAGGAGGGCCTCATAACTGCAGAATTCGGGCTTTGCACCTAATGTGCAGCAGACCATTGATGACTTACTGTTTGAAGGCTGGGTTTTGTTTTCAAAGAAAGACATAAGCCTGCACTCTTTTAAAAAATTCCAGAGTTACTTTACATTCTTTGGGAGTATGTACTCCGGCCATGAAGAGACACCACTTTAGTGATCAACAGCAACAAAACCACTCGCAGCATTTTTTTCAGACAGTCCTCCCTTCCTGTAAGGCAGTGGGACTATTTCCAGAAGAGCCACAAATCCCAGAAGAGAAAATTCTCCGGTTTCTGGGGTTTAACTAGCTGGCTCATCCCCACTCAGCATCCAGCAAGTGCCCATTTGACTCTTATGTCCAGAACAGTGATCCAGTAGTAACCTCTCATTCTCTGTCCTCCCATTTGGGAACAGCGTGATTTAATTAGGACTCCAATTATCATGGACAACTTGCTCCTAAGCATTGGCAGTTTGGATTATGCCATATAGTTCCTCTCCATGCCTCCTTCTCACCCCCTAACCCATCCCTCTTTCAGGGGCCCTCTTGTGAGATACTGCTACTCGAGCAGTTTCAGTCTCTGCTGGCTTTGAGGGCTGTAGAGGAGGTTCCCCAGCTGTATCAGGGAAGGGATTCTACTCCTAGTATTTGCTGGTTTCCAAGCCATGGAGGGAAGAGACCTATCTTTGACCTCTGCAATCTCCACAAATACGTCAGATATGTGAGATTTCTTTATGGTCACCTAGCAAATATCCTCCCCACCTTAAACCACAACTGTTTGCTGTCCTGGACCTCAGGACACTTATTTCCATGTAGCAATCTCTGAGGTTTCTTCGGTTTGTTGTGATGGACTACAACACTGCCTGTACACCGTGGGTGCCTTTCAGCCTGTCTTCCGCTCCTCGGGTCTTTACAACGTACTTCAGGAAGAGGGGAACTCATATCTTCCTGTGTCTTGCTCAGTAGTAGAAAGCTGTCCTCCAGAGTGAACCTATTCAGTCAAATGGAGCAGTTCTCGATGTGGTCATTAGTCTCGGCAGTTTCAACTGAAACTGGCTGGTATTCAGGACCTAATTGGAGCAACTGTTACACCTTCTGTCTTCTGGTCTTGCACTTAGTTCATTAGAAGTCCACCTAGTGGGGATTTTTGCATTTATCTGCCTATCCATTGGAGTATTCATATCCCGTGACAGTGAGGTTCTTGAAAGGAGTCACTCATCATCTAATGGTTAAAGAGCTGATTTTTTTGTGGGACCTTAATACTGTCTTAGCAGCTCTTATGGGATCTCCATTCAATCTCTGGCAACTTCCTCCTTCTCCCTTCTCTGTCAGAAAACTGCCTGCCTTGTGGTGATAATGTCTGCAAGGAAGGTGGCTGAGTTACAGGCTTGGATGGCGGAGCCCCCTTACGTGTAGCTCTCTAAAGACAAAGTAACCCTATCACCATACCCTAAGTTTTATCCAGAGTGGTTTTCCAGTTTTCACTTCAGCCAAGCTATATATTTACCAGTGTTCTTCCCTAAGCCGCATTCAACCCCAGAGGAACAACATCCTCGCATGTTGAATGTCAGGCGATGGTTAGCATTTTATCTGGATAGGGTCAAACCTTTCCACTTCAACTCTCATGTATTTGTTTCATATGCAGACTGAATAAAGGGTCAAGGGCTATCCTCACAGATGATCTCCAGGTGGATAACTTCCTGTATCATGACCGCATATGAAGTAGCCTAGGCTATGCTGTCTCAAAGAGTGTGAGCCCATTCCACAAGAGCTCAGGCAACATTGACGGCATTTTTAAGTGACCTTCCTGATTTGGACATTTGCAGGACTGCCCTTTGGTCCTGGGTGCATAATTTTACAAACCATTATGCCACCACTGCCTCATCCAGATCAGTTGCTAACTTTGGGAAGGGAATCCTGCAGTCCTTGTTTAAATATACTCTGAGCCCCATTGCCTATGAGTACCGCTTGCAAGTCATCCACATGGAATGCATGGCTGCATCTACTCGAAGAAGAAACAGACAGTTTATCTATCTGTAACTGTTGTTCTTTGAGATGTGGTACAGATTGTATTCCACGACACACCCTCTGTCCCTTCTGCATTGAAGTATGTGATTCTGTCATTCAGAGCAAAGGAATTGAGGGGGTCAGTGTGGCATTGCCCAGGGGAGGGGCCAGGGCCACAGGGCATGATCACCATCCCTATGGGTACTGCATGGCAAAGTTCTCCAGTTCCATTATGAGGGGCACACACACACCTAAATAGAACACATGTCAGCATCACATCTCAAAGGAAAACAGTTACAGGCAGGTAACTGTTTTTTTTTCTGATTTACCAGCAGCCTGATGATCGGTTTCTTAGAGAACTCTACCGTTCCTATGGGCCAAATGGTGCGCTTTGCAGGAGAGAGACACATGGTGAAATGTTAATGGATCTTTACTCACCATAAGGGCAGTAGCATTCACAGCCTTTTTCCGTTCCCCCATTCTATGCTGGCAAATATGGCTCTGAGCTTTTTCTCTTTAACCTTTCTGTTATGCACTTTTATGATTTTATTCCTCCAGAGTGCTTTGTTCTGCCTTTTCTATACAGAACAGGCTTCCTAAATGTTTCTTTACCTGAATAGCTTTGACTATCTCACTAAATACAAATGGAGGAGCCTGGATAATAGAAAAAAACAAGGCAAATGTCATGTAAGCATTTCTTTTATGCAGCAGTACAGTGTATGAGTCACTGTCAGGGGCCCTGAGGTTTCACTTGAACATAGATTATCCAAGTCACATTAATTAAAATGGTCAGGATTACTGCAGGTAAATATTGTATCCTGTCTGAATAACGCACAGCAGGGTTTCCAAAAGTGCTCCACATTCACCTAACTCTGATCCCATTGAACTCAGCCAGCAAATCCTACCTGTGGCACAGGAACAGGCAGCATTTCTGAGAGACACACACAGCCACTTCTTCATATAGAGTGATGAGCACTACAGGAATGCCTCTGTGTTTGTGTATACACCACACACACATTCTTTAATTTAGATATAAAATTTAGTGAGTTCAGTGTTGTTGCCTGATTTTAGGAGGTTAATATTATTAATGTAGGATCGTATGGGTTATAAGCTCGCCAATTAATCTGATCAGAAGATAATAAGGTTCTTGACCCAGAATCAGGCTACACAGAGTTTGCGAAGGGGGTATGACAGGATGCCCACACTGAGGACACATATCGTCTTAAAGACTTTTATTGAGATAAATGGTATACTGCTCAATAGTAATCAAATAGTAAAATAATCAAAGTTACAAATGCTGGTACTATTGTTCTAGGGGCACGTGTGTGATCTAAATACTATAAAGCTTTTGATTAGTATACTCACACCCTTCTTTGATAACCTGGTGGTTAGAGAGAAAGGACCAACCTCACCTCTGGGATGCCAAGAGAGTTGAGGTCCAGGTTCCTCAGTTCTTGAGTAGGAGGTGCAGAGCTTAGGAGGAGCTAAGAGCTGTCAAAGCTCACTTAGAGTTTTCCTTAACTAACTGACTTAAAACTTACAATTAGGAACGAACAGACTAATAGACTAATAAACAAAGAAGCCTTGAAACTTAGAAGCTTTGGAACTCAGACGCTTCCTTGACATGGTGGGTTACCGCTCTTATAGAGCTTGAGCACTCGGGCCCTCCTTTTATATCCAAACTCGGTTTCCTTGGGTGCACTTGCACCATAGGCTGGTATATTTGTATGTATTGATGAAATATTCATACATATTAATGACATTAGCTCATTCTCACCACTGTTATTTTTGTCGGTTCTCTCCTTGTGGTGTACCTGTTAAGTTTTAAAGGGTATGAATTTAGGAAGCCCCCTATGCCAAGCTGCTTCAACACATCCTTTATCTATCTATGTTAAAGGTCGCAGCCGTATATGGACCTTATGCTTTAGCTCATCACCACCTATCTAGGTAAAAGGTCCCGAACATGTGTATGCTAACTTTGCTATCTGGGTGAAAGGTCTCAGACACATGTATGCTAAATTTGCCTTAGCTCAAGATACAGGATGTGACCTTGCGTTACAGCCAAAATACTTTAATATAAATCAATAAACCTATTATAATAAAACAAATAATCAAACCCATCAGAAACTAAGAAATCCATAACAAAAGATATAGGCAAGCAAGCAGGCTAGTCCTATAGACTACATTGTATAGCGATGATTTCTCTTGCTTAGCCACCTCACCTATTATTCCAGCACTGTGGTAGTGGGAAAGACTAATGTAGATAAGAACCCTCTCCCTTGTCGAGAGTGGCAGGGGGAAGGGGAGAGTTTGGATGGGGTCAGGAGGAGTACTCTATACCTGTGGGGTGGGATAAGAAACATTGTTAACTCTTTCTATGACCATGGGAGCCTCACACAAAACAAGGTGGGGTGGGGTGTGCATTCTCGTGTTTGATGAATATGTTCAATGTGCTGGGGATCAGAAAGCTACCAACAGTTAGTGTTGGGGGTCAGAAAGCTAATCACCAGTTATCACACCTCAGAGGCAGAGGGCAGGGAATGGCCTTTTACCGCACGCTATGTGTGAGTAACAGTATGTTAGCCAAGAGTTAGCTAACAGTATGTTAGCCAGTGGATAGAGTTCATGACTGAGACTCCAACCATCTAGTTTTCACTTCATTTGCGTCAGAAGCTTTGAAAACACTATGCAACTTTGGACAGAAGATTTTGATTTATACAAAGAAGCTATCTGTGATAATGTGTCTGCTCTGCACTGCACTAAGGATAAAGTGTTCTTATTATATCCTATAATCTTACTGGGGCTTTCTCATCTTGATGGTTTTCATAATCCCTGCACTAAAAGATATTGTGACGGAAAGGATGGAAAGGATTCATCCAACAAAGAAGTCAAAATTGTAAAACACTAACAATCATACAGGCCTTTTCTGCATTTCTGCAGACATTACACACCAAAGACCATGCAATCCAATTTGTACTATATAAAAGTGACAATGCACATGGAACACTCATCATTTTTATAGTTATTTGGACTGGAGTTACAGTTGCCTCCAAACACATGGCTTGTTTTGAGTCAATGGGACTCCATGCACACTCAAGGGTCTGCCTGCCTGCATGGAACTCTTTGAAGTGTAGGGGATGATCTGTGTAACATTACATTAAATGATCATTATTAAGGTTGCCAATCAAGCATTCAAAAATTAGAAAATATCAAAATAAAGGTTGCCTGTGGAACATTTAAGATGGCCCCTTGTGTGCATATGTATCAGGATGCAGTCTTTAATTACCTGATCACATACTACTTTTTCCACCGGACACCTGCCTCTTTCAATGACCAGAATCGTGCTCACTTAATGAGCAGCTATTTGATATTTTGTTTTCTCCTCATTGTTCAATGTGTGGCCCAGGCCTTATCTAATGCACACTGTTCAAACCTGTTCTGAAGACAGAATTATTAATTTCCTCGTGAGCTTTTTCTGTACATCAGTATAGTATCTGACCACTTCAGAAACATTCATTAATTTATTTTCACAACTCCCCTGTGGGGGAACGCGTTATCATTATCCCCAATTTATGGCTGGTGAACGGAGGCATGGCAAGATTTAATGTCAAAGTGTTCATTAATTTCAGGTGCCTATATCCTGATTTTTCAGAGAATGTAGTATTTTATAGCACTTTATATGTTCAGAGTACAATCCAATGTCACACTGACTTGAGTAGCAGATGTGACTGCTCAGCACTTCTGTGAATCACATCATAGGTGTCTCAAGTTGGGCACCAGAAAATGAGGAACACACAGTTAATGGCCACTTGTCAAAAGTTTGGGTTAAATATGTTGCCCAGTACCACACAAGGACTCTATGGCAGAGGCAGGGACAGAAGCCAGTTCTCCAAGGTCACACTCAACTGCCTAAACCATCGTTTCTCTTCCTGCAGTCCCCTGCCTCATTAATTACACACCTTCCAATTTCTGCAACAAATAGGGAAGGGGTCATAAAACAACAGCCTTCTTCACTACGTAACCTTCACTCCCAGAGCACCATCAATCCTGTGGCAGGGGTCCTGTGGGAAAAACAGCATGTGGTAATGTAGTTTAAGATGCTCCATTTCCTAACTCTTCAGTGCTTGGCTTTGCTTGACAATAATGTTCTTTTAATGTAGTTTTCTTATATGTTATTTCCTGTGTTTTAAAGAAGCAAAACTATAAAAAAAAATGGCCAGATGGCTCATCAACAGGGTTAGAACTATTAGATCCACAGCACAGACTTCTGCCACTTTGCTAAAGGAGTGACTGATCGCCGTATTATTATTTGTGTATTATTGTAGCCCCAAGGTGCCTCGCTCCTGGATCAAGACCCCATTGTGCTAGACACTGTAGAAATAAACGAAAAAAAATGGTCCCTGCCTCAAGGACCTTGGTCTCTCACATCCCAGGAGAGTGCCCTAACCATCAAGCTATAGTCAGTTGCTTGTTTTCTTGCCCAGTGAATATTGAATTAATATACAAGTGGAACAGCAGGCAAAGAGAGAGAGAGAGTTGCGTCCATATTCTTTGCTGCTGATGGCATTTTAAATATGTGTAAAAATGGGAACATTCATGTCTTAAGGAGCTGGGGGGACGACCGATGTATGGGGAAAGATTAAAAGAAAACACATACAGCTCTATGAAATTGTGACTCAACCTATGAGGGGGAAATAACTTTCTAGAAGTGTCTGAAGCATGTAAACAGCCAGCAGGAAGAGGGTTTCTTGTGGTAGTATATGGGGGTAAAAGGATGAAAGAGAAAATATCACAGGTTGATATAAGGATGACTTTCTAATGGTGAGATTTTATAAGGTCATAGAACAGTCTCCTAAGGAAAGTGGCAGAGATTCCACTGTGTTGCCAATCTTGAGATCAAAAATCATGAGTTGGACCCTCTCAAGAGATGAGAAATCTGAGTCAATTAAAAAATCATGAGATGGCCCCACATATCATGAGATTTTAAAAATATCAATCAAATCGTGTTTTTTTCATTTGTCTTTTGACTTGTTAATCCCCCTCTACTCTTCTGCTAATGTTTGTAAGATAATTCAGATTGTATTAATGCACATTAAAACACACACCTCAGATTGAGACTCCACTTACCCTGTACTCACCCCAATATCCTTTTTTTCTTGTTTTCCATAACACTTACAGCAGTCTTTCTCTTCCCTTGCATGAAATGACCTTCCATTATTCCTTAAAATACCTCCTCAAAACACATTATTTCTGCAAACCCTTCCGTTGATTGCCTTAAGCTCTTACTGACACCCAGATCTGTGTGTCTGACTAGTTAGGTCTGTACAGGATTTTAATATCCTTTCTGGGGCAATAAAGGCCTGGTTATGTTTGTATTTATGAATTTCACAGATTTTAAGCCAGACCAGAGCATTGTGATAATCTAGTCTGACCTCCTCTGTAACACAGGCCACAGCGCTTCCCTGAATTAATTTTTTGCTTCAAGTCCAATAGCTATGATTGAACTAGAACATATCTTTTGGAAAATAGCCAGTGTTGATTTAAAATTTTCAATGATGGAGAGTCCCTCACAGCCCTTAGCAAGTTGTTTGAATGATTAATTACTTTCACTGTTAAAAACTTAGTTCTAATGTAAATTTGGTCTAGCTTACACTTCCAGCCATTGAATCTTGTTGTACCTTTGTCTGCTAGATTGATTATCACATTTCTGATCCCCATGCAGGTACTTATAGATTCTGGTATGACACCAGGCCCATGGCTGGTGCTCGATAAATACACAATTCATGCTACTGCCACCTTCTCGTCCTCATTTTTTCAGTATATCAGTAGAACCACACATGACAGAAGCAGCATCTTTCTTCTCTGGTGTACCTGATGAGCTGCATTTCACCTTTCAGTGTGTAGATTTTGGGTGGGGAAGTCTTTGGCCTGCATTGGAAGTGCAAATGTAATAAACTGACCAGTTTAACTTTGGGCAGATTAAGGGGTCATTGCAAATTTCTTGAGGGCCTCATTTACAGAGATGCTCCTTTCAACTTCAGACAGAGTTGTGGGTGCTCAACACTGCTGAAAATTAAAGCTTGATTTTCAAGCCTTTAGGTGTTTTAAGCAAACAGATCACAAAATTCTGCTAATATTGTTGCAAAGGGCAACACAGTCTTAAGCTGAACTCTTGCTCAACAGAGTTTCAAGTCTTGAATGACTAGTAGAAATGGCAAAGATCAAGTAGGTAATCTTGTCTGTCTTCCTGCCTGCTGCAGCAGGATGTTTCCTACACTATTTTCAAGTGTTTTGTCCAGTCTAATTTTAAATTATTCAAACCATGGGCTTCTCAGAAGTAGTCTGTTTCCGTGCTCTCATTTTCCCCTACCCCCTTCTAACTAGCACAATCGTAAATCTAGTGGAGAGCCGTACAGATCCTCAGTCCACAGAATAAACCCTCACTGTTGCCAGTGGGAGATGTGTGCTTATCAGGGGTAGGTTATGGCCCATGGAATATAAATTTCTCAAGAAGCAAGAGTTCCATTTGTCCCCATGATCCAGATTGTGTGCCTTAAGTTTAAAAACAAACAAAACAGTGTATACATTGGTCTTTCTCTCATATATCCAAATGGTGTTAATGACCATGGGAAAAAATCCTTGGCCCAGGTAGGGAGTCCTGCTATTCACTTCAGTGGAACTAGGATTTCACCCCTGGCATCTAGGCATCATTAAGGGGGCTACAGCAAATGCCATGCATCAGCTTTGATTTTGCTAGTATTCTGCTATCTCTCTAAAAACTGCAGGTCTCTACATCTGCATTTATGATAGTAGATTCCTTCCCTTTAAAGGTCTGATACAAAGCCCATTGAAATCAGTGCAGGTCTTGCCATTGACTTAACTGGTCTTTAGATCAAATGCCGTAAGAGCTTGGTTTGGCACTTCAACACCAGATGCATTCTTAGTATCGTACTACCTGAAACAGTCATACCTTAAGTACCAATATACTGTCCCTGCTTGTAGGACATATGAGTGTTATCTGCTTTCATGTGATTTAATGCACCTTTTAGATTCCAAATGCCAAATGTCCATTCAGGGACATGTATGGCTCTTCCTGGAGGACTTAGATTAGACTTAGATTCCATAAAGCAATGAATGAAATATATCATACATGGGGATGGGGGCAAGGGGATGCAGAAATCCATGAGGGTGGGGGTTAGGAGGACAGGGGCAGATGTGCCTGACTGAATGGGAGAGGCTTGGGGTCCGCCAGGGTCTGCATGGGGGAGGCTCCTGAACTCTCTAACAATCCCACCCCTTCCCCCCAAAAAACTGTTCCATACTTCTCCACTCACTCCCAACAACCCCCTACAGGTTCACTCCAGGCTCCTCCTCTCTCCACTCAGCTCCTCTGTTTACCTCTGACTCCCGCAAGCCTCTGCACTGCTTCTGACAGGTGCAGGAAATACAGTTCTGTGTTGTAGTTTAAATGAATTACTCAGTTATGTATTAATATGCCTAGTAAGGAATCTATTTGTCAAAAAAAATTACCAGAATCCTTTTTTTGGTCTGTAATTGTTACAGATGTACTTGCCTAAACTGGCATTTTGAAATAAATTACCAAAATAATGGAAACCAGCATGATTATATTGTGTTATTTTGACAAAATATGCAGAATTTTAAAATATTGTGCACAGAATTTTTTATTTTTTGGCACAGAATTCCCCAGGAGTATTTATTTGTATAAAAACTACTTCATTAATAACGAAGATGGGTATTCCTCATATAATTCTGCTCTTCTCACTGAATATTATGGGCTAAATTCACTGTTGGTTTAAATAGACATAGCTCCATTGAATTTCACCCATTTACACCAGTAATGATTTTTTCCCATGCTTTTATTAAACAGCATGGAGATACATATTGGTATGGTACTTGCCATCTGAGGATCTCAGAGCACTTTAGAACCTACTGAATCTCAAATAGTTCAGTTAATATGTTGGCTGATGCAGTAAAAGATGTCTGCAAAGCCCATTTTGAATTGGACAGTGTGTCCGAAGCACACTGTGTGGGGGAAAAGGAGGGGTGCAAAAATTGTTGCAAAGTTATTGCATTATTTAGTGGTGCCGTCAATGTGAGACTGGATTTGGTGCCTCAGTGGCTCTCATGTCACCAACGTGTGCCAGAGCTTAGAGAGAACCACTGGTATCTCCAGAACAGCTTGACATGGGCAGAAATTTGGTAGGCAGCTCCCAGGTGAGAAGCATTTTAAACATCCTTGTCAGTTTCAAGCTGCTACAGAGGTAGCATTTGCAGGATGTGCTTGAGATTTTTGGAGGAATAGAAAAGGTGAGGATAAAAGACAGGAACAGAGAAAGGGACAGAGAGGGGAAATACACAGAAGTGGGCATGCACCGTTGCCTTGTATCCTAAGAACAGGGTTGGCATCTGTGTGAATCATAATGGATTTGTCAAGTGATATGGTGATTTGCAGCCATGCAGAGAATCTGAGATAGAGTAAAATGGGAAAGCTGTCAGCCACATGGCCTGAAATCCCATTCCTCTGCCCTGTCTTTAAGCTACCAAAATGCAATTAAAGCAGCATAAATAGTATAAACAATATAACTCCCCGAAACAAAGATTGCAGTGGTTCCCCGTCTTCCAGATGTGTCTTCAGGAGGGCTCACTAGAGAAGGCAAATCCCACAAGTGTTTTGTACATCTCCCAGGTATAGGTTTAAAGGTCAAAGGGACCTAGAATACCAGGCAGTAATTAATGGCACAAGCAGATACATGAAAAGAAGGCCAACGGGGGAAAAGAGGGAGTAATGGAAATGGAGAGAAAGAAATAAATAGAGCCCCATTATTCTTTCCTCCTCCCCAATACTTTCTGTAGCACAAACTGCAAAGCTCAGCAGGCCACTGAGGTTGCTGCCTGTATTAGAGAAATTTGCACCATATCCTTAATGCAGTCTTGCTGAGCAGCAATTTACCACATGTAAATTGCAACCATGTAAGCCCTGTGTTACATTCTTGATTTTCCCTAATACAGATAGGACCTAAGTTTCTTTTAGAGCAATGAAACCATTCACCATTCTAGTGCTATACAGCCTGCTATAATGTTGCAAACTCCAAAAGCTAATATAATTCATGCCTCAGACCCCCAAAATCCCGATACTGAACCAAAAAACATATGAGATTTTAAAAATATATCAATTAAATGTCTGTTGGTTTATCTTCTGATCTCTGATCTTCTCCCCTCAGCCTGTGAGAGACAATTACAGTGTTTCCTTCTCTTGCAAATGTACAGTGAACCAGGTGATTTTGGTTCCTGCTATAGGAGTTCTCTCTAGAATAGTGGTCACCAACCTGTAGCGTGCTATCGGACTGGTTGATCCTGGAGTCAGTCAATCGCAATCTCTAGCTGCTAAAAGTCCCAGCGGGTCTAAGGCAGGCTCCCTGCCTGCCCGGGCCATATGCTGCTCCGTAAGTCGCTGGCATGTAGGGTGACCAGACAGCAAGTGTGAAAAATCGGGACGAGGATGGGGGTAATAGGAGCCTATATAAGAAAAAGCTCCAAATATGGGACTGTCCCTATAAATCAGAAATCTGGTCACCCTAATGGCATGTCTCTGTGTCCCTGGGGTGGGGGGAGAGGGAGAGGTGGCTCTGTGCACGCCCTGCCCCCAGCACCGACTCTGCAGCTGGCAAATGGGCGCTGCGGAGGTGGCGCTCCGTGGCGCAGGCAGTGCACGGAGACTTGCTCCCCCCCCCGGCGGGCCACAACCCCCACCCCACAGCTCCTATTGGCCACACTTCAAGCCAATGGGATGTGCTGAGTCAGTGCTTGGGAGCTTTGCCCCCCAGAGGAGCTGCAGAGACGTGCCAGTCACTTCCGGGAGTGACATGGGGCCAGGGCAGGCAGGGAGCCTGCCTTAGATCTGCTGCTCCACTGACCGGGAGCTGCCGTTGGTAAGCCACCTCCCAGCCGGAGCCTGCACCCCACGCCCCCTTCTCCTGCACCCCAACCAGAGCCCCCTCAAGAGCCCCCTCCTGACCCAAACTCCCTCCCAGGACCCCACACCCATGCCCACAGCCCGGAGCCCCTCCTGCACCCAAACTACCTCTCAGAGATTGCATCCCTCACACCCCCTTCTGAACCCCAACCCCCTGCCCGAGCTCTGCCCGGAGCCTCTTCCACATGCCGAACCCTTTGGCCCTGGCCCAGAGCCCGTGCCCCCTTCCACCACCCCTAAGCCCGCCCCAGCCTGGTGAAAGTGAGTGAGGGCGTGGGAGAGAGAGCAACAGTGGAGGGGGGAATTGAATGATTGGGAAGGGGCAGGGCTTTGGGGAAGGGGCTGGGTTGATCTTAAATTCAAAAAGTGATCTTGTGCATGAAAAGGTTGGAGACCACTGCTCTAGAAGACCTGAACTGAGATCAAGTTACACAAATTTGTATAAAATGCTTCCTGATACTGCAGAGCTTCCACCTTGATCCCTAATCCCCAAGTGACCATTTTAACTGGGTGCCAACATCTGCCATCCCCCATCTAATGAAGATCTGCTAAATTGATCGCAGAGCATTCTCTGGTGACCCTGGTACTCCAGCTCCCTGAGAAGAGTAAGGTAAGTCGACGGAGAGCGTCTCCCATCAACGCAGCATAGTGAAGACACTGGAGTAAGTCGACCTAAGCTATTATTCACGTAGCTGGAGTAGCTAACTTAGGTCAACTTACCCTGGTAGTGAAGACAAGCCCTAGTCATATGCTTACGTCCCATCGATATAAGCACATGATTAAACACTGTGCTGATCTGGACAAGGTGTGAGCACACTGGTGTTCTCTGAATAGTAGGAGGCAGAAAGGAAATCTGTTTTACAGGACCCTGTGAGCTTGAAATTCACACTCTGTCTGAAAATTGTATGCACTTTAATTAGCAGTAACACCTAGGATCCCTGTGAGGGAGAGAAATTAGTGGGGTAGAAAAGGTTTCTCTTTTCTCAGCTTATTTACTTTGCTCTTCTATCTTCACTGGTTTGTGGCTGGCCAGTTGCATTTCCTGCCTCTCACACTAGCATGATGATCTTGCTCCCTTTCTGCTGTTCTGAAGGGAGCTCATGGTCATGCTCTGCCCCAAATTCCTGCTGAGTTTGGGCTGGGAGCAGGAGGAGCGGGGTCTCCTTTTCCCAGAGACCACTATAATGGAGACTGGGAACAACAAAGGTGGTGTGGAAGCCAGGAGACACCTTTCTCACTGCCCAGTCTCCTGGATGGGCTTGTGGGGATGTGAGGAGTCCCCTCCACTGTGCAGGAATTGACTGAGACCGAGATAGCCCTGTTATTCCCTACCTGTCCCTAAGCATTAGGCTGGGGAGCATTTTGGCAGGGGGTTAAGTGCCCTTTTTACTCCTTGGTTGCCACATGGGACTGAGGAGCAAGCAAAACTAGGGGAGCCATATTCATCCCCCACCCCCAAGTCTTCTATGCAGAACTGGGGAGCAGCGGGAGCCTTGTGGAATGGGGTGAGGAACCAGGTCAGAGGAGTAATGGGAGTTTAGATGCTGGGAGGGAGGGGCATATCCAACCGTGCTTCATCTGAAGAGACCGGCAGACAGGCACATGCACAGCAGGAGAAGTGCAGGCCTGAACAGGGAGACAGACAGGACTAATGGATAGACCATGGAACTGGGACTCAGAAGACCTGAGTTCTATTCCTGGCTCAGCCAGTAGCATCTCTGCATCTCAGTTTCCTCATCTGTAAAGTGGGGACGATGATACTGACATCCTTTGTAAGCATTTCGAGATCTGCTAATGAAAAGAGCTAGATATTATTGCACTAGCACATTTGGTGGTGTTGCTCTCTGACCTGCCTGCACTCCCTTCTGTGAGAGAGGTCATCAGGGGAGCAGGAAACCCTGTGTAAAATATTTTTAAAGGAAAATTTAAAAAATAAAAGGACAGGCTGTACTATAAACAGGCTGTACTATAAACAGGAAATTGAGCTTTACAAAGGTTATTGAACTTACAATTCAAGTGGTCAGCATGGTGTTCGTGGAGGATCAGATGAAGGGGTCAGAAGCCAGTGTATGAGAAAGAGAAAGATGTTTCTCTACTGAAGTTAATACCCAGCCTGTAACAGCATGTCTATCGTGGAGCTAGCTGCTGCAACTTCACTGAACTCCTCAGGGTAAATGTATTAACTTATTAGAGCTGCTAAGGCGAGGGAGAGCGGAGTCTTAAAGGGACATGATCCCCATAGTGTCCCTTTAAATCCATGGCTGACTTGGAAGCCAAAACCTTGTCAGTTTCAAGCTGTTTTGGAGACCCTTGCTTTCTGTTTCACCTCTAACACATACTATTGTATCACAGCCTCTAAGGCAGTACTCCCACGCCTGCAGTCATTTACCCAGGTAAGAGTTGGAATAAATTTTCAGCAACATACTTCATACCTGTTGTCCATCCAGAATGAGTTTTCTGCAACTTTTTCCCCACAGTAGGTCTCAGACTTTACAACCCAGCATACCACATGTATAACTCAAAAGTAGTTGGCATATGCCACCTTCATGGTATTAATCAGTGTAGGTAAAATGGGTTCTCATTGTGATTCTATGCTTCAAATCAACCTGTGTGCCCCTGAGTGTGGCCAGTGTACCAATGCTGGGGCACATACTAGCTTTTGGTAGAGCAGCTATTCTCAGACATTGTATTAACACATGCTAACTTGGCAGTTAATGAATGGCTTCCAAGGAGCTGTAGAATCCTAACATGAAAGGTGTTTTCTATGTGCAAGCTACTGCTAAAAATAAAATCTCATCAGCAATAAACAAGAGAGACCCCCTAGGAGATTGGAAGCGAGGACAATGGTGCTGTGAATACAGATAAAGGCTAGACTTGCTGAGACTGTTACAGGCCCAGAGAACCTTCCTGTCAGCCTCCACTTGAGGTGCCAAATCCTGCCTCAAGAAACTATTCTGGGTGGTAAACCTGCTTCATCAATCCCAAATGCCTAGCCCTCAACAGAATCTAGCACCAAGCGCTGCAAAGAACTATCGATCTACTTCACTGAAAAGATCATGCATGTTTGGGAAGCCTTCTCAGTCAGCATGAACCTGCTCCCCCTCTGCCAGCCAACAAACACCTGCTTGCATTCCCAGAGTTCAGTACATTTGCTCCTCCAGAAGTACTGCAAGCTTGAGCCTTGACCCAAGTCCTGTACGTCTGACTGATGCCCTTCCTGAGGGATGAAAGAGCCACGAGCAACTGGTACCACTTGTGACAGAAATAGCTGATGTCTTGTTTGGGGAAGAACTCTTTCTTATCTCCTTCAAATTCCTTCCCAATGTCAAAGCTTCCATTGCTGAGCAAGCTGAAAGAGAAGCTAGCCAAAGGTCAATGACAAGTTCATCTTATTGAATGTAATATCTTAGACCTGGCACAATCTGGATTCAGGCCAGGATATAGGTCAGAAACAGCTTTAGTAGTACTAATGGATGATCTCCTGTCAATGGAAGGAGGGCAAATATCCATTCTCCTCCTCCTGGATCTCTGGGCAGCATTTGGAACCGTTGACCCATAGAATACTGCTGTATTGCCTGAGAGAGGTGGCAGGGAGTGCTAAAACAGGGTGAGTCCTACCTGAAGGGAAAAGTAGTGATGGGTTGCTACACCCCCACAACCCTCACTTGCGGAGTCCCAAAAGGGTCAGTTCTCTCTCTAGGTCCTATTCAGTGTCTACATGCCAGCAATGGATGAACTGATCAGATTACATGGACTCAAGTGCCAGCAATGGACAGATGAAACAAAGCTCTACTTATTCTTCACACTACTAACCACCATGACAGCCCAGTGTTGGAATGAAATCAGATCATAGATTAAATATGGCCAGTTGAATCTAAACCTAAGCACAACAGAGGAGATGCTTGTGGTCAAAGGGAAGCAGTTTGAAACATTTAGTATGATGCAGTATCCTTTGTGTATCCACAATTAATTAGTCAATTCAGTCCATCGCTTAGGTGTGCTCCTGGATTTCTCACTAATGCTAAGTTCTCAGATAGTTGAATCCACCAGTAACACTTTCTTTCTACTATCTCTGGTTGGCTATGAGACCGCGTCCTTCCCTGAGGGATGGCCACCTGGCCTCTATTATTCATGCCTTTAGTTCCTCTCAGCTGGATCACAGCAATTTAGCATAGCTGGGCATGAAGCCTTTAGGAAACTCCAGATATTACCAAATGCTGCAGCACACCTCCTCAGCCACACGCGCTAATGGGATCACATCACACATATCCACTGCTCCCTGTGCTGACTTCTCATAGGCTACTGAATCAAGTCCAAAGTCTTGGTCATTTTCTTCAATGCACTCAATGGCCTGGGCCCTGCATATCTAAAAGATTGACTGCAACTCTAGGATGAAGGCCACAGCCGATAACTTTGCTTGCCAGGCACAATCTAACTTTCTACACTAAGGATAAATCTCATCTGTGTGGGAGACAGAGCTTTTTGTATGACCTGAGACTGCAGTACAAACTTCCCCAGGATCTAAGGACTATTGCAAACCTTATCACCTTCCACTCCAAGGACATGGCACCCTTCTTCAACCTGTCTTCTCTACCATAAACAGAGCAGTGTGTGCATTTAAAACCAAAACCCTGCGAATCAAAACACTCTACTGCACATGCAGTTCTCTCCCTGGGGAGATGTTAGTCACGTCACTTAGAGCACTAGTGGAAGTTATGAAGATACTATGGTGATGAGGACAGTAGAAGAGCCTATATAGAATAAAATAATTGGTTCCTTAAATTTCCAAGTGGTGTGCAAGGTATGGGCCATGCAACTCATAATGGTGTTAGCAATGGAACAGTAAACTCAGGGTGCCTTTCTGGAAATGTAGTGACATACTAATCCCTGCCCTTGAAGTTTATGGGCCTGATTCTGTGGCCATTGAAATCAATGACAAAGCTCCCATTAGCTTCAGTGAAGTATGACTGTGCCTATAAATTCATAGTTTTTCCAATTTACTTAATTTATATAGTAGGCTAGTTCTAAATCTCTGTCTACAATTGCAGTTCAAGAATATTACTTATTTTTATAAACAATCCAGTGTGTCAAGTGTTTTAGTAATAATTTAGCACTTTCTTCTATTTTTATGAACCATTATTAGGTGACCTTATACACAATGGAGGCCTACATTAGATGCATAATTCAAATAGAAAAATAGTCATTTTGTATTAGCCTGATATCTACTTGGGAATAGAATTTAGACAAGAATGGATTTACATATGGGATTAAGTATGAACTTTGGAAAATGTTTTTTGCATATGATTATATGAACAGCTAGAATTCACAAATATCTTCATTTCAGCAGAAAAGCTAGTAGCATTTTCCCTCAACAGGAATAATAGTGTGGGACAATATAAATCAACATTATACAAGCTTTTAGTTTAGAAAAAAGAAAAAAACTACAAACATATTTTAAAAAGTGTTTCAAATGATAACCTCAATATTTTTTTTAAAAAAATTATACCTAATCTAGTTTTCTAATTTAAATAGTGTGCCAGGTCCTGTTTCTGTGACCTTAAAAACTGTTTAAGTCTTGAAAAACTTAGGTTCCTGATTGGCCAGATGTGATAAATTTAAGGCCCTGATCCTACCAAACATTCATACACATGCTTAACTTTTGCTTTGTGACTAGTTCCATTGCATTCAGGGGGACCACCCAAAATGCATAGAGGTGAGACGTGCATAAGGGGCCTAGTAAAAATGCTTACTCTCCAGTGCTCTTTAAATGCCTGCTCCTGTTCCAGTGAAGTCATTGGGACTTGTGCTATTTCGATGGATGGGAGATGAAAGCCTTAAGAGACTTCAGTGGCATTCTGGGACCTTGTGGTGAGTCAGGGAAAGGGGGTCGATTTAGTGAAAACAGGGATGAATAAGAAACATAATTTATGCATATAATGCTCAGGGCTGTGCATTTTTTGTGGAAGAAATGTGAAAATCTGTCTGGCATGGAACACACTTCCATTTTTAATGATTACCGATTGAAGTTCTTAAGCTAAAGTATGCAAAGTGCCCACCCTAACAGCTAACTGCAAATAATGAAAGCAGAAAATCAAAGCAATGAGCAGAGACTGCACTATTGTGATTTAGTCACCAGAGGGCAGAATTTGCTGACTAGAAATTGTTGCTGGTAAGAAAAATTGGGTTTAGAAGGGAACCAAGCATGAATGAAGGACGAATTTTACTTATTTAAAAGAACTCTTTCAAATTTCCTGGCGTTCAACTTTGGCCTTACTTCTTCTTTTAGAGTTTATGTAGTTAATTGTGGGTTTATTCCACAACATATTCTTAGGGCCCCAGTTATTTAAGCATGTGCTGAATCTGGGACTGTCTGCTAATTTTCATAAATAAATAATTTTAATAAATCCAGGACTGTCCGCTAATTCATAAAAACAAATCATTGAAGTCACCCCCACACTTTTGAGGAACCTTCAAATGACAATATAATGCTACAATACAGTGCATACAATAAAATTGCAATGCAATAAAATGAAGGGTGAAATTTCTTTCGAGATGAGGGTCAGGAAAAAGCCTGTCTCTAACAGGGGTGAATTTCACCCACTGTGAACAAAAATAAATTCCAGGCTTCTTTGTCTAAGCATGGTTATTAACAGTAGGTGGTGTTGGAAATAAAAAGTTTGTTGACTGCGTCCATTTACTATATGGGGATATGTCTACACTGCAGTCAGAGGTATGACTGTAGCAGGTGCAGAAGTACTGGACTAGTTTTGATTTTGTTAGCTTGAATAACAATAGCAGTAAAGCCATGGCAACAGGAGCAGCAGCATGGGCTAGCAACCCCAGTAGACATACAGGCCCTGGGTAGGTTAGTACATCCCATGCTGCCCTAGTTTCATTACTATTGATATTTGAACTAGCTAGCTCTGATATGTGTACACATGCTGATGGCAGCATAGATATATCTTGGGTAATCATTCCATGAGATGATATTAGATACTCCCAAAATTATTTTTCATTACATGTGGCAAGTTGTCACAGCTATTTCCAAACCCAGTTTGCTTCTAGGATTTGTTTATATGTTAGCAGATTTTAACCAAGAGCTATGTACTGGTAGATAAGTTTATTGATCCATCAGGGCTTAATAAAACAATAGTTCTCTATTCTCTTCCTATGGTCATAGGATGGCTCAGCCTTGGAACTGGGATTTAAAAACTTTTTTTGGGGGGGTTCTCTTTGGGGAACTGATTTCTTTTTAAACTGTCAGAAGGAAATCTTATGTATAAGGAAGAAAAATCAACTTTGGGCCTTTCAACTTTGGCAATGACCCTTTAACCTACTGCTTATGTTTAATACAGGAATTGACTCCATGTAGATATTCCATAAGGTTACACTCACATAGCACATGCAGAATTATTCAGTAGGGAGAAAGAAACTTAATGGTACAGTATAAAGAAATAAGTACTGTCCATATTCTCTCAAATATAAGTGAGATGGTTAAGGTTTATATTGGGCCCATTTCTGCTCTCATTAAGTTCAAAGGGAGTTTTCTTATTTTATGTTTATTATTTGATGAGTTTTGTCATTGACTTCAATAAGAGCAATTAGATTCTGTGGTAATAGATGCTCTAGAAATGCCTGTAACAGCAAGATAGAGAGCTGGATCAAGGGGATTAGGCATTGCAAACTATGGAAGAGTATCCTTCCATGCTTTCTTAGAAAGTGCTACCTGCACTTGGACTTAGCACTGAACTGCTCTGGTTAGAATAAATAGAAAGATACTCAGTGAGAGGTAGATGTTCAAAGAAAAAATATTTTGAATAGAGGGGGATGTTTCTCAAGAGGAGTTTGTTCAGGTACCAACTGACGTTCTGATGTTGGCATCTGCACTTGCACCCTTGTTATCCCGGGAATCTTCTGATTCTTAGGAAGCCTTATCTCATATAAAAGAGGGATTTCTTTGTATTGGCTCCGATAGTCCTGGCTGCAGGAGCAACAGATGCTTCAATCACTTTCTAAAAAGAGAGCCGCAGCTCTACGCAGACTGCCAAGCAAGGACAGCTGTACAGCACACAGAGTGCATGCTGGAGGAAGCAATTGGGGAGTTACAGCCAGGTGTTGTGAATGTCACAGGCTGCTGCTATACTATTTTGAAAAGTCCCATAACTATCAACTTATGTTACACAGTTACATGGCCCCATTTCTGTAGCATCCGAGTGCCTCAAAATATATTTAACTTCCCACCACCCTTGGGACGTAGCACAGTGCTGGTATCTTCATTTTACAGATGGGGAACTGAGGCACAGAAAGGTGAAGTGACTGCCCAAGGTCACACAGGAAATCTGTGGCAGAGCAAGGAATTGAACCCAATCTCCCAGCCTAGCATCTTTACCATTACACCATCCTACCTCTCTGTAATACAACTAGTGACATTAATTGTCTCTGTCTAAGGTGTTTCTAAGGCACTGTAAACACTGAGTTATTTGCACAGTTCTGCTCTTAACAGATCTGTTCATAGCTACAGATTCACAGAGAAATATAAGCATAGCAAAATGGGTTCAGATGAAAAATAGTTTCAGAACCAAATTGTGTCTGAAACTTCACTTCCACACTAAGCTGTAGATTTGTTGGAGATTTTAGGATTACAGTGAACTGCAGTCCATTGAATATTTAAGGAACTGTCAGGCAGGAAAGTCTGTGTACAGTATAAATTAGGACTCTCTAGAGAATGAAAAGATATGTGTTTTTTTTTTTAAAATAGATAGTCTACTATTGAAAAATAATGAGTAGTTGCCATAGCAATGCTGCTTTCTCATGGTGCATACATACTGTACTGACATAAAAAAAGAACAGTATCAAAGAAGGAATCAAACCTAAGCTTTGTGCATTTGCATTCTATTCCCCATCCCAAACTATCCATTTCCAAAGCAAAACTGTTTTTTTCACATTAAATAATTATTATAATTTGCATCTGATATTTGGAAAGGGACGGAAAGTTAGAAATATTGCAGACAGAGGACTGTCCAAGGAAATAAAGGCTCTATCCTTTCATAATCTGCAGGCTGAATGAAGGGAGAGCACTTCAAACTGTCAGGTTTTTCTGCCTGTTTCTATTTCTGAATCAAGTCCAGAATATACATGAAGGCTCACATCATTTACTTCATCAGCATCTCTCAAGGCAATGTGACACACATGTTGCTTATAACTTGAGCTGTGCAAAGCATTTGTTGCAAAGCCCAAAAGCAAGCCAACTTTTTTTGGTCACAGATCCTCAAAAACCAGCCTAGATTTGTTGAAAGGATTGCCAAGTGTTGTGATTTCTTCATGCAAACCTGGATTGATTTGTAATTACGCAGAGAGACCTCGTGAAACCTACATGGTCTCAACAAAAATCCGGGTGACGTTTGGTGATTTTGACTGAGTTGTGCTTTGGTATTTTGTGTCAATTTGAATCCAAAACTCAAACAACTGTTAGGGGTCATGAATGCGTGAATTGAAGCTGAAAAAAACTTGCAAGAACCAACACAAACTGAAACCGCTAGATGTGTTTGACCCTATCCTCTTATCAGACATGCTGATCTTTCACTATTTATATCTTCTTCTCTTTAAGAATCATTTACTAAATACCCAGAAATCCACAATCAAGAAAGAAAAATACTCTGGTTAAAAAACCAACCTAGCATAGAGACGTGAAAGCAGCTATAAAAACGTATTTTATATATATTCATTTATATATATAATCCAGAGGTGGGCAATCTACGGCCCGTGGGCCACATCTGGCCCGTGGGACCATCCTGCCCAGTCCCTGAGCTCCTGGCCAGGGAGGCTCGCCTCCGGCCCCTCCCCTGCTGTCCTTCCTCCCTCTCAGTGATGCCACCAGGTGGGCAGTGCGGCTGGCTATGTCCAGGCAGCAGGGCTGCGAGCTCCTGCTGCTCTGAGCGGCATGGTAAGGGGGTCGTATGGGGGGGTTGAGTAGGGGATCCCAGGGGGCAGTCGGGGGCCAGGGGGTAGGGAGCAGGGGGCAGTTGGATGGGGCAGAGGTTCGGGGGGGGGCGGTCAGGGGTTGGGGAACAGGGGGAGTTGGATATGGCATGGGAGTCTGGGGTGGGGGCCTGTCAAGGGACGGGGGTGTGGATAGGGGTCAGGGCAGTCCGGGGACAGGGAGCGGGGGGGGTTGGTTAGGGGGTGGGGTCCCGGGGGGTCTGTCAGGGGGCTGGGATATGGATAGAGGTTGGGGAGGGCAGTCAGGGGACAAAGAGAAGAGGGGTTCGATAAGTGTGGGAGACCCGGGGGGCCTGTCAGACGGCGGGGGTGTGCATAGGGGTCGGGGCAGTCCGTGGACAGGGAGCAGGGGTGGTTAGATGGGGGTGGGGTCCTGGGGGGGTGGTTAGGGAGGGGGTGGTCAGGGAACAAGGAGTAGGGGGGGTTGGATGGGAAGTGGGTGGGGGCAGATGGGGGTACTTGGGGCAGGAAGTGGGTGGGGGTGGATAGGGGGCGGGGGCTGGGCTGTTTGGGGGGTACAGCCTTCCCTACCCTGCCCTCCATACAGTTTTGCACCCCGATGTGGCCCGTGGGTCAAAAAGTTTGCCCCCCCCCGATATAATCAATGTTCCCTCTAATTGTTTCCATCCATGTGTGGAATGAATTTTATGTACACCAATATCGAGGGGATGTGCGTCCCCAGTAGAAACAAAAAACCTAGATATAATGTATTTTTTTAAAGTTACCATAGAGATAATTCCTCAGCCAGGATAGGTTAGGTATTTTAGAACTCCCAACTCAAAGTATTACATTTAAGCATAAGAGAGAAATAAGAATTATGAAATGCACAGACCAGTCAAAAAACTAAAATAACACACCTTGAAACAATAAAATTACAGATAACATATGTGCATTGCAGAAAGTACCAAGAAGTAACACCAACAACACTAATACAAGTATATGTTGGGAGGTCAGTGTGAAAGACTGAGACAGTATGTGTGTGTGTGTGCGTGACTCAGTGACAATGTATTTGTGTGTGTGTGTGAGACAGTGTGTGGCTACTGGGGAAGTCTGTGAGAGACCGTGCGCTGTCTCTTTAAGGCACTCACTCACCAGAGGGCTCCTCCAGACCTCAGACCACAGCAGCTGCCAGCAGCTCTCCTGCTCCTGAGTCCTGTTCCCACTACCCCGCTCTGCAGAGATGGGGTACATGGGCAGGGGGGAGGTGGACACCCTGACATCAGCACACCCCCCTCACCCTCCGCTCTGCACAGGAAGCAGGACGGTCCAAGGAGCAGCTGGCCAGGGGCTCCAAGGCAGAGGGCAGGAGCAACGCAGCTGCAAAGCAGCAGGGGGAGGGGCACTGAGCACATGCTGCTGGATGTGCGCAGCTCTGCTAGGGTGACCGGATGTCCCAATTTTATAGGGCCAGTCCCGATATTTCGGGCTTTTTCTTATATAGGCACCTATTATCACCCACCCTGTCCCGATTTTTCACATTTGCTATCTGGTCACCCTAGGCTCTGCTAATGAAGTGCACGGCACCTCATTCACTTGGGTGGCTGCACAACTGCACAGCTTATAGGGAACACACATATAAAAAAATTAATGGAAAAAAGCGGAAGTTGATAGCAATGAATTTAAATTAGAAGCTAGGAGTTGTAGAAAATTGATAATGGAAGCAAAAGGACACAGGGAGAAATCAATGGCCAGCAGAATTAAGGAAAATAATAAGGTGTTTTGTCAGTACAGTAGGAACAAAAGGAATCCTAACTGTGCTATTGGTCTATTACTAGATGGAAATGGTAGAATTATCAATAGTAATGTAGAAAAGGCAGAAGTGTTCAGTACATATTTATGTTCTGTATTTGGGGAAAAGCCTGATGACGCATTCATATCATACGACGATGGTATATTTTTCATTACAACAATAAATTTGGTAGCTGCTGTTTAACATCCTCCAAAGTTAGATATTTTAAAATCAGAAGCTCTGGATAACTTCATCTGTGATTCTATAAAGAGTGGGTGGAGGAGCTCTCTGGACTGTTAATGCTGATTTTCAATAAGTCTTGGAATACGGGGGAAGTTCCAGAAGACTAGAAGAAGCATTTGCTCCAACCCCCTCAGACAGAGACAAACACTTACAAGATCTCTATCAAGCGTTCTTACAATACCCACCTGCTGAAGTGAAAAAACAGATTGACAGAGCCAGAAGAAAACCCAGAAGTTACCTTCTACAGGACAGGCCCAACAAAGAAAATAACAGAACGCCACTAGCCATCACCTTCAGCCCCCAACTTCAGCCTCTAACGCATCATCAAGGATCTACAGCCTATCCTGAAGGACGACCCATCACTCTCACAGATCTTGGGAGACAGGCCAGTCCTTGCTTACAGACAGCCCCCCAACCTGAAGCAAGTACTCACCAGCAACCAACACCACCAACAAAAACACTAACCCAGGAACCTATCCTTGCAACAAAGCCCGTTGCCAGCTGTGTCCATATATCTATTCAGGGGACACCATCATAGGGCCTAATCACATCAGCCACACTATCAGAGGCTCGTTCACTTGCACATCTACCAATGTTATATATGCCATCATGTGGCAGCAATGCCCCTCTGCCATGTATATTGGTCAAACTGGACAGTCTCTACGTAAAAGAATAAATGGACACAAATCAGTTGTCAAGAATTATAACATTCAAAAACCAGTTGGAGAACACTTCAATCTCTTTGGTCACTCGATTACAGACCTAAAAGTGGCAATTCTTCAACAAAAAACTACAAAAACAGACTCCAGTGAGAGACTGCTGAATTGGAATTGATTTGCAAACTGGATACAATTAACTTAGGCTTGAGTAAAGACTGGGAGTGGATGTGGTCATTACATAAAGTAAAACTATTTCCCCATGTTTCCTCCCCTCCCACTATTCCTCACACGTTCTTGTCAACTGCTGGAAATGGCCCACCTTGATTATCTACAAAAGGTTTCACACACACCCCCGCACTCTCCTGCTGATAATAGCTCACCTTACCTGATCACTCTCCTTACACCCATTGGTAACACCCATTATTTCATGTTCTTTGTATATATAAAATCTCCACACTGTATTTTCCACTACATGCATCTGATGAAATGAGCTGTAGCTCACGAAAGCTTATGCTCCAATAAATTTGTTAGTCTCTAAAGTGCCACAAGTACTCCCTTTCTTAATGTTGTGCCAATATTTCAAAAGGATAAATGGGATGACCTGGGTAATTATTGACCTGTCAGACTGACACTGATCTTGGGCAAGATAAGGGAATGAATGATACAAGACGCAATTAATAAATAATTAAAGGAAAGTAATACAATTAATGCTAATCAACATGGGCTCATGGAACATAGATCTTATCAAGTTTGACATCCTTTCTTGATGAGATTACAAGTATGGTTGATAAGGTAATAGTATCGGTGTCATCTGCTTAGACTTCTGTAAGGTATATAACCTAGTACCACATGACATTTTGACTAAAAACCGAGAATGATATAAATTCATGATGGCACACATTAAATGGATCAAAAACTGTCTTACTGATAGGTCTCAACATGTAATTGTAAATGAGAAAGTGGGTGTGTTTCTAGTGGGGTACTACAGGGATTGGTTCTAGGCACTATCGAGCAAAGATTTTTATAAATGATCTAGAAGAAAATATAAAATCACAGCTAAAGTTTGCAGATGACACAAATATTGGGAGAGTGGTAAATAATGAAGAGAACAGGTCACTGATACAAACTGATCTGGATTGTGTGGCAAGCTGGGTGCAAGCAAACAATATGTGTTTCATTATGGCCAAGTGTAAAATCCTACATCTAGGACATTCTTACTGCATGGGGGATACTATCTTCGGAAGCAGTGACTCTGAAAAAGAGTTGGGGCATTTGGTGGATAATCAGCTAAACTTGAGCTCCCAGTGTGACACTGTGGCCAAAAGGATGAATATGATCTTTGGATGTATAAACAGGGAAATATTGAGTAGAAGTAGAGAAGTTATATTACCTCTGTATTTGGCACTGGTGCCACCACTACTGGAAGGCCGTATTCAATTCTCGCGTCCACAGTTCAAGAAAGATGATGAACAATGGTACAGTGTTTAAAGAAGAGCTGAGAGAATGACTAAAAGACTAGAAAACATGCCTTATAGTGAAAGAGGTGCTCAATCTCTGTAGCTTATCAAAGAGAAGGTTAAGAGGTTACTTGATCACAGTCTAAATACCTAGATGGGGAACAGGAATTTGAGACTAGCAGGCTCTTCAATCTAGCAGACAAAGGTATAACAAGATCCATTGTTTGGAAGTTGAAGCTAGACCAGTTCAGACTCAAAATAAGAGGTAAAATTTGAACAGTGAAAATAATTAACTATGGAACAATTTACTAGAGATTGTGGTGGATTTTCCATCACTGGAAACTTTTAAATCAAGATAGAATGGTTTTTTTTGAAAAGATATGCTCTAGTTCAAACAGGAATTAATTTAGAGGAGTCCTATGATCTGTGCTAGGCAGGAAGTCCAACTAGATGATCACAGTGGTCCCTTCTGGCTTTATAATCTAAGAATCTGTGTCTCTCTGCCACACTCTAATCCTCTTGATACCTGAGCATCTAACAAATTATGTAGAAGGTCTGCTATAGACATATTCTTTCTTCTCTCCCAGTTTTCAGAAATGGGTGTTTATTATTTTTAAATAAAAATTGGCACTAGTTCCAATGTATCTGAGAGATCTCTTAAAATAAACCTTCTACAATATGAATGACTTAATATTTCACAGCAAAAATTTAAAAGGTTATTAAAATAATGAATTAAGATTTTACTTTTGCAATATAAATCCTCTTTGTTTATTACCATTTTTGGTACATTCAATAGCTATGACTTGGTATCTTTCACAATCATGTGTTAACTTTTAGTCTTTTAGGCCCCAATTCAGAAAAGCATTTAAGCATGTTAATAACATGCAAAGAACTTAAGAATTTCCTTACTAGATCAGACCCAAGGTCCACTTAGTCCAGTATCCTGTCTCTGACAGTAGCCAGAACCATTTGCTTAAGAGAAAGATGTAAGGTCCCCCCAATAGGCAGAATTGGGATAATCTGCTCCTCTACAAAGACGCACAAGGTTTAATAACCCTTGCAAAATTTGTATTATCTTTACAAAAAGAAAAGGAGTACTTGTGGCACCTTAGAGACTAACAAATTTATTAGAGCATAAGCTTTCGTGAGCTACAGCTCACTTCATCGGATGCATTTGGTGGAAAAAACAGAGTAGAGATTTATATACACACACACAGAGAACATGAAACAATGGGTTTATCATACACACTGTAAGGAGAGTGATCACTTAAGATAAGCCATCACCAACAGCAGGGGGGGGAAGGAGGAAAACCTTTCATGGTGACAAGCAGGTAGGCTAATTCCAGCAGTTAACAAGAATATCAGAGGAACAGTGGGGGGTGGGTGGGAGGGAGAAATACCATGGGGAAATAGTTTTACTTTGTGTAATGACTCATCCATTCCCAGTCTCTATTCAAGCCTAAGTTAATTGTATCCAGTTTGCAAATTAATTCCAATTCAGCAGTCTCTCGTTGGAGTCTGTTTTTGAAGCTTTTTTGTTGAAGTATAGCCACTCTTAGGTCTGTGATCGAGTGACCAGAGAGATTGAAGTGTTCTCCAACTGGTTTTTGAATGTTATAATTCTTGACGTCTGATTTGTGTCCATTCATTCTTTTACGTAGAGACTGTCCAGTTTGGCCAATGTACATGGCAGAGGGGCTACACCAATATTCCACACAAAGATGGACTACAAGCCGTCAGGAACAGTATCCCCGATACTGTCACGGCTAACCTGGTGGCAGAACTTTGTGACTTTGTCCTGACCCATAACTATTTCACATTTGGTGACAATGTATACCTTCAAATCAGCGGCACTGCGATGGGTACCCGCATGGCCCCACAGTATGCCAACATTTTTATGGCTGACTTAGAACAACGCTTCCTCAGCTCTCGTTCCCTAATGCCCCTACTCTACTTGCGCTACATTGATGACATCTTCATCATCTGGACCCATGGAAAAGAAGCTCTTGAGGAATTCCACCATGATTTCAACAATTTCCATCCCACCATCAACCTCAGCCTGGACCAGTCCACACAAGAGATCCACTTCCTGGACACTACGGTGCTAATAAGCGATGGTCACATAAACACCACCCTATATCGGAAACCTACTAACCGCTATTCCTACCTACATGCCTCTAGCTTTCATCCAGATCATACCACTCGATCCATTGTCTACAGCCAAGCGCTACGATATAACCGCATTTGCTCCAACCCCTCAGACAGAGACAAACACCTACAAGATCTCTATCATGCATTCCTACAACTACAGTACCCACTGCTGAAGTGAAGAAACAGATTGACAGAGCCAGAAGAGTACCCAGAAGTCACCTACTACAGGACAGGCCCAACAAAGAAAACAACAGAACGCCACTAGCCATCACCTTCAGCCCCCAACTAAAACCCCTCCAACGCATCATCAAGGATCTACAACCTATCCTGAAGGACGAGCCATCGCTCTCTCAGATCTTGGGAGATAGACCAGTCCTTGCTTACAGACAGCCCCCCAATCTGAAGCAAATACTCACCAGCAACCACACACCACACAACAGAACCACTAACCCAGGAACCTATCCTTGCAACAAAGCCCGTTGCCAACTCTGTCCACATATCTATTCAGGGGATACCATCATAGGGCCTAATCACATCAGCCACACTATCAGAGGCTCCTTCACCTGCGCATCTACCAATGTGATATATGCCATCATGTGCCAGCAATGCCCCTCTGCCATGTACATTGGCCAAACTGGACAGTCTCTACGTAAAAGAATGAATGGACACAAATCAGACGTCAAGAATTATAACATTCAAAAACCAGTTGGAGAACACTTCAATCTCTCTGGTCACTCGATCACAGACCTAAGAGTGGCTATACTTCAACAAAAAAGCTTCAAAAACAGACTCCAACGAGAGACTGCTGAATTGGAATTAATTTGCAAACTGGATACAATTAACTTAGGCTTGAATAGAGACTGGGAATGGATGAGTCATTACACAAAGTAAAACTATTTCCCCATGGTATTTCTCCCTCCCACCCCACCCCCACTGTTCCTCTGATATTCTTGTTAACTGCTGGAATTAGCCTACCTGCTTGTCACCATGAAAGGTTTTCCTCCTTCCCCCCCTGCTGTTGGTGATGGCTTATCTTAAGTGATCACTCTCCTTACAGTGTGTATGATAAACCCATTGTTTCATGTTCTCTGTGTGTGTGTATATAAATCTCTACTCTGTTTTTTCCACCAAATGCATCCGATGAAGTGAGCTGTAGCTCACGAAAGCTTATGCTCTAATAAATTTGTTAGTCTCTAAGGTGCCACAAGTACTCCTTTTCTTTTTGAGAATACAGACTAACACGGCTGCTACTCTGAAACCTGGTATTATCTTTACAGTTAGACGTAAGCATAGCATTAAAGTAAAGCATGTGCTTCAGTGCTTTGCTGTATTGGATCCATGCATTTACAGGGAAGATTCCTTTTTCCAAACTAGACTGATAAAAACGGTTGTTTTCCATACTGGATTTTTTTCCCCATCCGTTTTTCACACTGAAAATCCTGAATTCACCTTATTCATTGTGTGCAAAGAATTTTTCCTCCAGGGTTAGTCCTGTCAAATATTAAAGGGCAAAGCACCACCCATAAGGGTCTGATTTAAAATTCACAAAAGCAAATTAATAGGTAAGTCCCAAACTTTCCCTAGCCTCTTATTAAAACTGTTCTAGATGTGCTATTTAAAGCCACAGCAGCCTGCTTGATAAAATACTGCTTAATGCCAAATGCTAATTATTAGTGGGAATACGCTTTTCTGTAGCCCCAGTTTGTTGCAGAAAATGACAGCTCTTGCTAAAAATAAAGTAATATATGAGTTCTCCTGTGGCAATTCAGTGCATACTCTATACAATGAAAAGTGGATTTTTAAGGTCATTTCATTACTAATGACCCCACTGAATTATTTTTTTGTGTCTGATAATACAGAAATATATGTATTGAAAACATAAGAATATAACAAAAGAGTGGCCATACTGTGTCAGGCTATGTAGCCCAGTATCCTGTCTTCTGACAGTGGCCAATGTCAGATGCTTCAGAGGGAATGAATAGAAAAGAGCAATTATTGAGTGATCCATCCTGTGTCATCTAGTCCCAGCATCTGGCAGTCAAACAAACCAACTTAGAAGTGATTATTTTTTATCTGGCAAGTATACTATAGTGTCTTGAACTTTGCAATTCTAACTATTTTTCTTTACATATATCGGAGCAAATATTTTATATCTTTGGCATAGATGAAAGCTGATCTAATTGGCTGAAGAAGGTTCCAGCTCATATTTTTTCTGTACAGGTCAGAACTATATTTCCTCTTCACCAGTCATATTATTTGCTTTCCCACTCTACTTATTTTTCAATTAATCTTTTTTTTCCCTTTTGTATCATATTTTTAAACATTTCAAGAATCCTCTGTTGCTTCCAAGACACTTAGCTTTGTTTTAGATCATCCCTATGTGAGTTAAGTAAGGCTCCAGCTGCTACTGTTGCACCTGGAGTTCATTGGGAACTTGTCTTAACTACAAAAATGCTGTATATAGATCTGATCATGGCCCCATATAAGTCAATGGGCAATTTTGCCATTAACTTAACTGGGAGCAGATTGGACTATAATATATCATATATGTGGCACAAAACGAGATTTTGATTTAAGGATGAAGACCAATTGGCAAATAAACTGGGGGTCCCAATGGTTCAGAATCTCTCAATACCCCTGGCCCTGTAATAGCCCAAAGTAGGGAGGGGCAGGTCAGCATTTGTGACACTTGTCCCCCTCAAATATGTTCCTGGAACATGTGCTTGAGCTATTTCCTCATGCACCTGGTTTCACCCTTTGGTACCACTGTTACAATGAGACTTTTATACCACTAAAGATGCTGCTAAAGCCTCCTGCAGCATAGAAGTGGTTAAATGATTTCCACAGGCTGCTCTCAGTTCTAGGTGACCTCTGCTGATGGTTAGCATCTCTGGGACCACTTGAGTCTCCTCACAAGCTACCCAGCTGACCCATGCTGGTGTATTTTCTTCAAAGGATCATTGTTGCAGCTGCTGCTCCCTTCTGTGCAGAGAGCCTTTGAAACTATTGCAACCCCTCCACTCATCAGAGTAACAAGCATTAAAATATTTTAAAAATTAGCTCATTCATTTTGAATTTTGCTGGATTCCATGGAAATAATTTAAGTTTATGTATCTCTGTCTATTGGAACATTCCCTGGCAATCTCGGTAGCTGAGTCACGTCAGTTGCTAGGATCCCCCAGTTTCTTGCACAAAGCTGGGCAGCCATGGTGATGGAAGAATTCTTTGTAGAGGAAACGGCTCCAAGGGAGCAGGTAGGCAGACTGGGTGGGCTCAGATTGCCCCGTGCCCTTGGGAACCACAAATGATCAAGCAGGCCCAGGTTCTGTGCAGTTACCTGACAAACAGCAGTGTTTGAAGACTTGATCTTTCAGGGATCTAATGGGATTTGGCTCAAAGCAGCCTATAATGGGGTGTAAGGACATCATTCAAGGTCTGGCAGGAAGAAGATTAAATATGTCCCCAGCCAGGCAATAATCCTTGTGTTCTGCAAATAGGGCAGGTTCTGCTGGTAGCAGGTAGCCTATTATTTGACGGGAGGATATAAACCACCAGCAGTTAGGCTGGGAGAGGGAAAGGGCTGGAATCTGAAAATGAACTGGAAAGGGTGAGGGAGTGGGGGTTTCATCCCTCTCTTGGCCTGTGTGAGGATTGAGACAGTCTTACCACTGAGGCCTAGCTGCCTCTCTCTGTGATAGCGAGGCCAGGTGTACACTTACTGGGGAGCCACACTGCTGTGATCGATGCAGCGGGGGTCAATTTAGCGGGTCCAGTGAAGACTCACTAAATCGACTGCAGAGCACTCTCCGGTCGACTCCGGTACTCCGTCGGAACGAGAGGAGTAAGGTAAGTTGACAGGAAAGCATCTCCCATCAGCACTGCGCAGTGTAGACACCGCAGTAAGTCGACCTAAACTACGTCAACCCCAGCTATGTTATTCCCATAGCTGGAGTAGTGTAACGTAGGTCAACTTATCCCGGTAGTGAAGACAAGGCCTTAGTCTGTTACTTGAGTAGCACGTGAGGAAATTGTTGTTTTCACCACAATTACACTAGGGTGGAATTTGGTCCCTCTATTTAGTGTGTACCATAAAGGGACAGGATATTTTTCCTATTTATCTTTTTAAATTATTCCCACCAACTGCTAAGCCTTATGCCTCAGCACACCATGTCTGTGTGTATATTAAATGATGAATGCTTGTCACTGAATGACAAGCACAGTGTTGCATTAGACATGTCCCACCCTGTAGTGTAGTAGAGTTTGATCAAAGCTATCCAGTACAATACAACAGGTAACACACTAACCCTGTGATTTTTGAGAAAAGAGATTGATTTAAAAGAATCCCATCCCCACTTCTAGCTTTCCCATTTGAGCCAGTAAGCAAATGTCCTGTGTTATGGACTTGTGCTACCACTCAAGAAAAAGATATTGGAGTCATTGTGGATTGTTCTCTGAAAACATCTCCTCTATGTGCAGAGATAGTCAGAAAAGCTAACAGAATGTTAGTAACCATTAGGATAAGACAGAAAATAGCATAATACCACTATATAAATCCATGGTACACCCATTGCTTGGACACTGCATGTAGTTCCGGTCACCCCATTTCAAAAAAGGTATATTAGAATTGGAAAAGGTACAGAGAACGGCAACAAAAATGATTAGGGGTATGGAACAGCTTGCATAGGAAGAGCGATTAAAAAGACTTAGAAAAGAGATTACTAAGGGAGATATGATAGAGGTCTATAAAATCATGAACGGTGTGGTGAAAGCGAATAGGGAAGTGTTATTTACTCCTCATATAACATAAGGTCCAAGAGTTACCCAATGAAATTAATAAGCAGCAGGTTTAAAACAAACAAAAGAAAGTACTTCACACAACGCAGTCAACCTGTGGACCTTGTTGCCAGGAGCTGTTGTGAAGGCCAAAATTATAACTGGGTTAAAAAAAGAATTAGGTAAATTCATGGAGGATATGTCCATCAGTTTTTATTAGCCAAGATAGCCAGGGTGTTCCTAAACCTCTGATTACCAGAAGCTGAGACTGGACGAGAGAGAATGGATTGCTCAAAATTTGCCTTGTTCTGTTCATTCCCTCTGAAGCTTTTGGCACTGGCCACTGTCAGAAGACAGGATACTGGGCTCGATGGATCAGTGGTCTGACCCAGAGTGACCATTCTTGTGTTCTTTTGAAGAATCAGAATTTTAGTCAAGTTGTTTCTTACATGTCTGTCCTTAAGCCATGTTACGCAGTAATGCTTGGAAGGTAGTTAGCAATATTGTATGTATGCAGTGCCCTGAGAGGTAACTTCAAATGCTATTGATGTTTCCAAACATTATTTGGAAAATAATGGAAAAGTATTAATAATTCATACTGATCTTTTGAATAATGAATACATTTTAAAAATACATTAGAGATTGTCTTCTACTGTGTCAGTAATTCAGAGTAGCAGCCGTGTAAGTCTGTATTCGCAAAAAGAAAAGGAGTACTTGTGGCACCTTAGAGACTAACAAATTTATTTGAGCATAAGCTTTCGTGAGCTACAGCTCACTTCATCGGATGCATTCAGTGAAGTGAGCTGTAGCTCACAAAAGCTTATGCTCAAATAAATTTGTTAATCTCTAAGTTGCCACAAGTACTCCTTTTCTTTTTGTGTCAGTAATGTGGACCGAGTCGTGTTGGAACTTGAATACCTGCTGAAAGCATTAGCTCCAAAGGAGCTCTTTCTCCTTCCTCCGTGATCCTCATGCATAAATGCCATGTAGACTATAACAGCTCATGACTCCCTAGTGTCTTAAACCTGATTTTTCAACTGCATCCATTACAAACCCTGGGTGTGTCTGTAGTAGAAATTTATATTGGGAATGGGAGATGCTGAGTCAAAGGTTCCCAGAAAGAGGACGAGCATCCAAAAGAAGTGTTGAGACACCTGAAGAAATTAAAATCAATAGGCCTGGTTCTCCTCTCATTTACACTTGTGGGCCATCAATGAAGTTAGTTCTGATTTACCCTTGGGCTGATAGTATATGAGCGGAGAGTGAGTAGCTAACACCCCTGTGTTAAATAACAGATTTGGCAGATCAGTAATAGGCTACAACATCTTTAAGAAGATTTGAGTGATTTTAGATATGAGCTCATAATTCATACTAAATGCAATCCTTCTCTGTTGTGTGGCTACTTTTCAGATGCTTCCAGGCAGATATTTAGCTGCCAACAGGACAAGACCTCAGTTTAATGATAGCTAATAGTTGAAGTTTAGGATTTTGAAGTAGTCTTTTATAACTGCATACTTCGGAAGTTGTAGGCTGCATATGACAAGAGCACTGTTTAGACCCTGGTGAACAAGGAATTCACTTGAGTTGGACTTATTTACCCCTTTCCTTGCACAGGTGCTTAGGGGAAGGACTATGAAATGGCTGCCTTCAGAGGCTCAGCTGGGAAGAATGGGTTTACGAAGGCCAATCTTCCTGCCCAAATTTACAGGGGACTCAGTTGAACCCCAAGCAGGGGAATTTTCTGTTTCTTCTCATCTTGAGAAAAAGACCTTGGTGACTGACTGTAGCCTTCTGCCAATTCATTCCACCAGCCTGGACACATGTTACAAAGCCACGTTTTAATTTGAAGAGAAAACAATTTGTACCGTAAACTATATATTTATGATAAAGCCTACCAAATATGTGCGGCATGCTGTGAAAACAGTATTATGGTGCATTCTTAAGATGTGTGTTACAGAAGGATGGAAGAGCTGTGCAAAACCCAAATGCCAGCTCTGCCAACATGCTCCCATTGAGTCTCTTGTGCTTCTCATGTGTAGAATGTTGCTGCAATTGCATTAATTTGGGCCAGTGCCAATGGTATATTTACATAACCTCTGCAGATCAGCAACATACTAATGATGCCTAGGCTGGTAAATATCCACTTCAGAACACGATTGCTTCTGTGTATAAGACAACCAACCAACCACATCTTGCTCAGCAAACCCTATCATTGTAAAGTAATGGGAAAGATCAAAACCTGCTCTTACAAACAGATATTCCCTACAGGTAGGTCTGTTTGCGCAGACCATCATTATCCTGGTGCTTGCTATCATTTAACTGAGCACAGCATATGTCATTAGGTTTGTGGTGGGGTCTGTGGTATACCAAGGAGGTGTCAGATCAGGTGAAAGCTTCAGGTGTGGGTGTAGTGACTGTCTTTCATGAAAAGACTGCTTTCCTTTCAAGCTAGCTGAAGAGTATAGTAAATAAAAGCAGTCTTCCTTCCAGGTTCAGTTAAACATAGTGAATGAGCCCAGATTATCATCTGCTTGACTTGTTTATGAACAGCTACAAGAACATATTAGAAAAAGGATTTTTCCAGTGACATAGAATCTGAGCAAGTTCTTAGACTCAAAGCAAATAAAACAGGAGATTGTTGGTTGGTTTTCATCCTCTAGATTCTTTTTTAAGCCAGTGATATTTGCAGTAGTTATATTACAAAACAGGAAGAGCTGTCAATTTTCTTACTCAACGGAGTGGAATGTAATAGGCTGAACATCTTTATATGGGGCAACCAGGCATTTTAAAGAGCACCATGATGAGTCATGCATGTTTATGATCATTTGGTGGCGCTTGTGCACGTGATGTGTTGTTAGGGCAACAAGTCAAAGCTGAGGGGATTAGAAAAATATATAATACGTCATAAAAGAGATTTAAACCTTTAGAATAATGGTGGCTTTTGCTATAAATAAAATCAGGTACCAGCAACCAGCTAATTAAGATAGCTCTCCTGACTGCTTTGGGTTTCCACGGTAAAATATCAGTGAGCTGGGAAAACTATGTTAGTATTGTTGTTAGATCAGGTTGAATTATTCATTGAAAATAAATTATCTAAAGAATTTAGTTCTTTTGTTTGTTTATGAATTGTTTGCAAACCAATACTGATTTCTTTGAATGTACTTACTTGTTTTCAGGGTTCATATCATGGTTTATACATGCGGGTTTTGTGCAAACTTTGACCTTTCGCTGAGTGTGACTAGTCACTTAAATCTGATGCCATTGTTTCTGTTCAATAATTGGATGACTGAACATTTTAAAAAGGTGATATTAAATGATTAATAACAATGCATTTCTAGCAGGAATGTTCAGATAACTAATCATGCTAAAGTTCATTAAACTTTTGGGATTCACAAACATGCTCATTAATAATCTGGTGCACATCTATTATACTTACGAATAACAGACACAGCAAACAGTAGCAGGGTGAAATCCTGCCCCCACTGAGTTACTAGAAAAACTCCTGTTGATTTCAGTGGGACCGGGCTTTCATCCCTGAAATTTATGCACAAAAATATTTGCCAGTCACTCAACCAGCTCTCACTGTTATTCTTCAAGAATCCCACTTATCCAACATGATTCATTAGCTATCTCAGTTTTCTTTCATCAACATCAGTCCCTGTAGAGCTGATCTTGCTGCCATTGAAGTCTATTGGAGCATTGTTGTTAGAACTGTATGAATTATGGATTTTCTTCAGTTTGTTGGCAATTTCAAAAAGTTGAAAAAAATCATTTCAGGTTGGACCAAAACCAAATTTTTTTGAAATTTTCAGTAACCCAGGAAGTCAAAAAACCTTTTGTTTAAGGTCGAACGTAATGTTTTGTTTTGATAAAGTTGAAATGTTTCTTGTTGATGTTGACATTTTTGAACATTTTTTAAGCATAAAATTAAAGAAAGTTGTGACTGTGGACTTTAGTGGTATAAGGATTGTGTCCTATACTTGCTGTGTTATGATCGCCACTCCCCAGATTCCACCTGGTTAATCACAGTATTCAGTTTCCTCCTGGCAGCACGTTAGGCTGAGACCACAAACTGCTACTGCGGCACAATCGTTGGGTCAGGAAGAGAATAATTTAGCTAAAACTTCCGTAGTAAATCAAAAAATAAACTGGCACTTTGGGGTTCCCATTATGATTCTTGCTGTTTTAGTGTTAAACCTTGGGAGATTTTACTATCTGAAAATTTTAGTCATTTTTATGAAGATAATTTATCAGTGGTTTGAAAATTGGACATCCTAGATTCATGGGGCTGGAAAACTAATGATCTCTTTCTTTAGTGCTTTGTCAAAGTCTGGTACATTGCCCGTAAGCTAGCCCCTGCATTAGTAACTTCTTTGGGATGTGCTCTGGTGATTAATAAGGCACAGTTTTGATTTTAAATTAATACACTGACTCCTTAAGAATTCTTTTGATTCAGATATGCTTTGATGGGGTTTACAAATCCCATACTGAGCATAGGTAGAAGGGAGATGAGAGTCTTCCTGGTTTACAGGAAACCAGGTTGATCACACCCCAGCACAACTGCCAATCATGGAGGCAGGCACCCACAGTTGGGATCAATAAGGCAAACAAGTGCCGCTATAAAGGAAGGAGAACAGAGAGTGATGGGGAGGCAGAAAGACTGGGATAGCAGAGGGGCAACAGCTCCATGCCAGGCTGCCTCTAAGAAACTGGCAGGGAGACAAAGGAAGACTGAAAGCCCTGGAGCTTAAAGATTGATTGATGCATTTTAGGCTAAGTGCATGAACTGGGTAATTTGAGGTGAATGCAGGGAGAGCAGTTAGGAGAAAGCTGGGACCTCTAGAGAGACTGCCACTAGAGCCGTTCACAGCATGGTGCTGGAAGTGGGGTTGACTTTGCCTAAAAGGGAATCACTTAAAAATCCCCCCCAAACAAACCCAGAACCAAAACCCACTTTCTTTCCTGCTGATATATATGGGGGCCAGAGCGCTATGGAGATAAATCAACTCCTGCAGTAGCTGGCTGACTCGCAAGCACAGCAGCAACAGGGGCAGCCACAACAGTGGTTGAACAGCAACAGTTGTTACAATGGATGGGCGAGCAGGAGCTGGCTGCTACTCCTCAGAGTCCTGCCACAATTAATGCATCCCACACGCTTCAGGGAACTACTCCAACCTTGAGGCTTCTCAAGATGATGCTAGACAATGACCCGGAGTTATTCATAGTAACTTTTGAAAGGGTGTCCACAGCCTCTCATTGGCCCGCAGACCAGTGGGCAAGCTGGCTCGCTGCACTCCTCATTGGGGAAGCTTTACAATGCAGCAGCCCAGGACTGTGAACAGGTGACCGCAGCCATACTGGACCAGCTAGGCCTAGATGAAGAAACTTTCCATTAATGTTTCTGCCACGAGCACTTACTCTCCCAAAGCATGGCCATGGGCAATGACCCAAAGGTTAAAGGACTTCTTCTGGTGTTAGTTAAAGCCAGAGTCTCAAACAAGACCCCAGATAGCAGAACTCATAGTTATGGAGCAGTTTGTAGACTTCTGCCAGCAGGCCAAGACTGGGTTTGCAGACACTACCGGTAAGGCTATGTTTTAGTCACGGGTATTTTAATAGAAGTCACGGACAGGTCATGGGCAGTAAACAAAAATTCATGTCCCGTGACCTGTTTATGACTTTTGCTATATACTGAGTAAAACTTAAAACTTAAAAACTTAAAAATTTTTAGTTTATAGTGTACCAGCATGACAGTAAATCTGATTGTTGACTGGAACCGAGGCTGATTAAAAGTATGAATGTCTCCGGATATCCCCTATCCAGAGATGTTAGGCTGAGACTGATGTATTTCCCTGAATTCTTCAAGAAGTTTCTCTAAGTGCAGGATCACAAGGAAGGAACGCCAAAAGAAATGTCAGGGGTTCTGTTCCCTTTTAAGGACCTTCCCTACTTACCTCCTGGCCCAGAAGGAAAAAGTCCCAGAGGGAGACATGGATAGAAAGGAAAGAGTGGAGAGAGGTGAGAGAGGCAACACCACTGTAGGCATGATGGAGACCACAGATTCTGTAATTGATCAGGGCAATGCAGAAGGTGCTGGGAAAAGGCCTTCCACAGTCCAAACAAGACGCCCGCCTGCAACTGGACCTGAAGAGATTAACAGGCTTCTGCATGGAGAAAAGAAACGGTGAGACTTATGAGCCAGGCCTTCCAATAAGTGGCAGTGATAGACAACAAGAAGATGGACCACGTGAGGGCACAGCAGTACCCTTGTTTTGCCCATGAGATGGACTTGTTATATTGCATAGATCAGGACAAGCAGATGCAGAAGTTACAGACACAATTACTCGTGTCCCATGTATATAATCATGAGCTTCAGTATCTAGCACGTGGAATCCCATGTGTGGGACACCTTGGGAAGGATTAGACAGTCTAGGATCCTAGCTCCACACTTTTGGCCAGAGTCAAGTAGTCAAGCGCTTCTGTTTGTCATGCTCTGAGTGCCAATTAATGGCTCCCAGGGGAGCCCCATGGGTTCTACCACTACTCCCTTTAAATTAATAGGAATTGATCCTATAGGCCCCCTAGAGAAGAGCACCTCTGGACACCAACATATACATGTTATTGTGAACTGTGCCCCCTGATACCTGGAAGCCAGGCCACTTCAGTTAATGAATGCCAAAACTATCTTTAAGGAGCTGCTGAAGGTCTTTGTGTGAGTGGGATACCCAAAGAGATCCTGATGGACCAGAGAATATGAACTCCAACTGGTGGCTGCTTTTACGAAGGTATTTTCAGCCCACCTTGTAGATACCCAGGGCCCACCATCACATTAACATGGAACCCGCTAAAGTAATATGGAAAAGGCTCCACCCAATCCACAGCAAATTGACTAGGAGAAAAAGCTCAAGGCCATGTTAGAACTTGGGATAAAAGAAGAATCCCAGAGTAACTGGAGGAGTCCTATTGTGCTGGTTCTAAAGCCAGGTGGCTCACTGCATTTCTGTATAGACTTCAGAAAGGTGAACACCGTTCCAAAATACAATGCCTGTTCTATAGCATGGGTGGATGAATGATCAGATGTTGGGAAAAGCCCAGTACAGTCACACTCGGGATCTGAGGAATGGCATACTGGTAGATTCCTTTAACATCAGCTCTAAGAATATGGCTTTATCTATGCACTCATCCTATTTCATTTTAAGATTATACCTTTCGGGTTATTACAGGACAGTGGCTACTTTTCAACCGTTTGGTAGACTGATTACTCCAATAGCATAATCAATATGCAGCAGTTGGGATTTCTGTCCATACAAAATAACTGCTTGTTCTCTGATCACTGTGGGAAGCAAGGTTAATAGCCAATCCCTCCAAGTGCATGTAGGAAAACAGGAAGCCCGTTATCTAGGAGACGTTGTCGTGGATGGCATTATCTGCCTCCTGATGTAAAGGTTGAGCCTTACAGACATACAAAACTTCCACCACCAAAAGGAAAGTTGGGCCTTCCTAGGCCTCATTGGACTACTATTCTTGGTTCATACCACATTTTGCCATCATAGAAGCCCCACTAAACTGAACCTAACTAAGGACATCTCCCAAGATGGGTCTGATGGATGCCCAACTGGAAGAGGGCCTTACAAGAGCTCAAGGAAACTCTGCAGACATCCATAGTCCAAACTTGTTCATAGTCCAAACTTCAGGAAGGAATTTCTATTGCACACAGATGCATCAGAGGGTAGGTTTGGGTTGGGGGGGTCCTTTCCCAAGAGGTAGATGGAGAAGAACACCCCTGATAATGTACATGAGCTGGAAACTCTTTCCTCACGAAAGGGTTATACTTGATGATAGAGATAGGAATGTTTGGTCGCTAAGTGGGTGAGAGAGAGCTATGGTGCTACCTCCTGGGGAACAAATTCACATTAGTTACCGATCATGGCCCCCTGCACTGACTGAATATACTGAATGAGATGAATCAGAGGATCATGATGGGTAGTTGTCATTGCAAGCCATATGCCCTCTGGATACAGCACCAGGTAGGAAGTTTGCATTGCAATGCTGATTTTTCGTCAAGAGAAGTAGCCTTTGTCAGGTAGGGACAGGCCTCGACCTGAGGGGGAAAGAATGTAATGGGTTTACAAACCCCCTAGAGGAAGGAGAGGAGAGTCTCCGGTTACAGGCAGTCAGGCTGAGCCACACCCCAGCACAGTTGCCAGAACTGCTAATCATGGAGGCATGCACCCACAGCTGGGACCAATAAGGAAAACAAGCCGGCTATAAAGGAGGAGAAGAGAGAGAGATGGGGAGACAGAGAGGCTTGGACAAAGGAGTTGCAAGAGCCCCATGCCAGGCTGTCTCTAAGCAACTGAAAAGGAGATACAGAAGACTGCGAGCCCTGGAATTTAAGGGCCCGATTGACTCATTTTAGGTTAAGTTGATGGAATGGGCTAATTGAGATGAACACAGGGAAAGCAGTTAGGAGAAATCTGGAACATATAGAAAGATTGTCCATAGAGCAGTTGACACATGCTTATACCTCTTTGTGATCTTGTATATATACCATTGATCCCACTGTGACAAAAAGCCTCAGAAAGATTGTATGTTTGCATAGGATGTTATTTTCCACTTGTGGAAAAGTGAATTATGGTGTCATCTAAAATATTGGGCTTTCTTAGTGTTTGAGAAAAACGTGCACTGCATCCTTCAGCAATTGATAATTCCCTGGTTCAAGTACAGTTGAATGAGTTTACCTTGATAAGTCCAAAGATAAAGAGGTGTTAGCAGCTGAGTTAGTCTGGTGAAGTTGCAAGGTGAAAGGAGAATGAAAATTTAATGGCTTTTGAAATGAAATGAAGGCAGATGGGCGAGTTTGCACGTCTGAACTCTGGAACTCGTTCACCGTTGTGTCGGTTGCAACGCTGATGAGATAATTTCCCAGACAGGGGAATTGTTGTCCCCTTCTCTGTGTATTTTTTCTGTGATTTAGCAATTAACAGTGTTATTCATTAAATCTTATATTAAAACACCACAACTCGGCACAGCACTTTATGAGTTTTAATAAGACATAGGAGGAGATTTTTAAAGTCCACTAATGGCAGTTAAGTGCCTAACTATCTTTGAAAGTCAATGGGAGTTAGAGAGTAGTGGCATGTTTGGCTTTGAAGTGCTCCCCACGGCCCCTGTCCAAAGAACTTACAGTCTGGAGTGTCTGATTCAATGGCCATGTCTACACTAGGGAACTTACAGCGGCAGAGCTATACTGCAGCTGTGCTGTTTTTAAGATCTCTCGTGTAGCTGCCCAGTCCAGTTTTTTAGTGTCTAGCAGAGTAATGAACAAGACTTCCAGGCTTGTCTTTGGAAAGTGTTGTGCAGGTTTTCTTTGAAGATGAAGACTGATATGTCAGATAGAGTGATCATTTTGTGAAAGAACTCACCCCAGGGGATCGGGGTTTTTTTGTCTTTTGTCATCTGCCTGGGTGTGAGTTCATCAACCATTGTAGTGATTGTTTGGTTTCACCCACATAGTTGTTATTGGGCATTTAGTGCACTGGATGAGGTACACCATATGTTGGATAGGATGTGTAGGATCCCATGGATCTTGAAAGGTGTGTTTATGGGGGCGTTGATCATTGTTAGCAGTGGAGATATGTCCTTCTGCTCCAAGTGCAAGGTGCACCTTTCCAGCTTGTCTTTGACTAAGATAAACAAAGACCACAGTGTAAGATAATTTTTAAAACAACTGAAACAAAATGCTACACTTCATGCACAATTTTCCCCCTGGGGAAAGAATGAAAGCAAGAACAAACCATGTGGACTGAGTTTCACGGCACTTAATACACTTCTGGAACGTGCTCAAATACTACAGTAAAGAGGGAGGTATAAGAACCTGTTTAGAATGGAACAGAATCAGAAGGGGGCCTAAATTAGTTAAACACATAACATGAAGAGGTAAAGCGACGGGATTAGGGGTCAAACAATATGAGTCTAAGCGTAGGGTCAGCAAATCACAGAAGTTCTGATATTTTTTAGACTTTGGGCCCAATTCTGCCCCCCCTTACTCATGGCGAGTAGTCCTTTACTCTGTGAGCTCATGCTGTCCCACTGAAATTAGGCCTTGATATAGAGCAGGGTTTGGTGAAGAGGACAGTTGCTAAAAATTGCAATTAATTTTTTCCCAAATAAACCGTTCTAAAACTTGCGTTTTAAAATATTTTCAAAAGTATACTTTCTGCATATAACATACCATCTCTGTTAGACTGCTGCAAGGTAGCTTTTAAAAAAAATACTATGTGGCATCTGAATTTTTGGTGATTTAATTTGATCAAGTGATCTGCAAGGTAAACACATTTTCCTGTGATTTGTTGATGCACCTAGTAATTTTGTTGCAAATATATTTCTAGCCTTCTGTGTTTCCATTTGTTCTGAGGCTACAGGTTTCTTAGCTTTTAAATAATATCACAGTATCCCCCTATTATTCAGGATAAAATACCTGGCCTCTGTGACAGCATCATTCCCTTTTCCCCTAGTCCTTTAGAATAAGTAACAGTAAAGCAAGATTGCAGGTGTAAAAAGATGGAGCTCTGTCTCCTGCTTCTTAGAATGTATCCGAGCTTGGCATTTGATATGAAAGACATGAAAGTAATTGTGTGGCTGACTGCTCATGGTCACTAATTTATTTTAATCTTTTTTTCCAGTTCATGTCAATATTTTTTGTAATCATTATGATTTTCAAGTCTAAAACAGATTCCTATATGGAGGAAACTTTCCAGAAGGTGTGTGTGTATGTTGTAAGATAAGCTAGATATTGAGCGTGAATTTTCCATAGTATTTCAGATTGTTCCTGTAGTGACCTCTTTCTTTCAAGGCCTCAGCAGTGTCCTTGGAATTGATGCTCTTTAAAATGCCTCAAGCCAAAGTTTCTTTTTGTAGGCAGAGGAAAGGTGGAAGAGGCCTAAAACCCTTCCAATTTGCATCTCCTTTATGGGGAAGACTTCAAATTCCCCTTCCTCCAGCAGCTCCTGAAAAGTGACCCTCTTGCACTAGCAGCTCTCCTTCAAACGGGAAGACCTGAGGTCCTCTCTCTGCTGTTTACATGCTCTATGGTGTGTTTACTGACAGTCAAATTTGAATTCCACAGCAATTGTATGCAAGAAGAGAAGCTGCTGGACGTACTGGCACCTGGAGCAGTGACTACTGAGGTCGATTAAGAAATTTAAGGAAGAGGGATATGAGTGATGTGAGGGGAAAAGGGGCAGTGGTACATACCACTTATGAGGGTGTTGCCGAGGGGGCTGAATCAGAGGATCATGGAGAATGGTGGGAGGGAGGTAAGGAGGAACTCTGTTTTATTCATACAGCAAATACTGTAATAATATGTATACCAGCAGTATTATTCAGCCACTAGATGTCTCTGGGACCTCTACAGAGCTCAAGATAGTGTCTGTTCCATTGTAAATAACAGGGACAAAGCAGGATCTCAAGCTGTGTAGAAGCCTGTTTCCTTCTGTAGTTCATAGTTGTTCTCTATATAAGATGCTGCCTGTTTGAGAAGGGCAGTGATTTTATATATCATGACAGATACTATGTGTGGTTGTTGAAGCACCACTAAACCTATTTATTCATTCAGCTTGCAAAACTGCCATGGAATTTACCAGCCAGGCACAAAGTCTAATCTCCTAGCCTTAGCAGGCTGGAAAAACTAATGACATTTTACTTGTCTATCAAAAATAATTACATGTCCCAGTTGAATGGACAAGTAGAATTTGCAAGACTTGATTAAATGCCTACATTTGGGGGATTCTATATGATATTGTTGTAAAGCACTTTGATATGTGTGATCAGTATAAACTAACTACTTCAATGCTGCCTAAACTACCAGGTACGTGGGCAAAACTCAGATTCATTGGTGTTTTATGTAGCTTTGACAGGATGTTTCTATTGAGAGCCTGTGTTGGAAGATGGCAGCTGCAGCAAAGAAGTTTCAGCCTAATGCCACAATGATAAATAAACACTAATAAATGAATGTTACAACAGCACTGTGCTGAAAGACCAATATTTCCGAGTTTTTGTGTGAGGTTATTGTGCATTATGTAATCAGTGAGTAACAAAACTCGGTGAGAGATGAAGTGTGGAGCTCCCAACGCACAGCCCAGCATTAAGAGCATTGTAGAGCCAACCTGCCCCAGGGGAGCTTGCAAAGGGGGTTGTTCCTTAGTGAGATACGATGCCTCTCTGATCTCCCTGGTGTTCCTGAAGTGTGCATTCTGCTATCCTGGTCTCCCCAACTTGGTCTGCAAGCCAGACTTGGGCAGGTGAGGTATAGCCCTGTTTCTTCTTTCCCCATGCATTGTGTGTCCCTGGGGGAGAGCGGAAGAGCAGGGTCTATGCTCTCCTGAGTACCAGGACCCTCCAATTGTAGCTGGCCCTTAAGCAGATTCTGCCAAGGAAGAAACACTGCTTCCATTTCCTCGCCTGCATACGGTCAGGTATAATCTGGCCATTTCTGTGCCATGTTCTTGATAAGGAAAGTCTTTGAAGATGGAAAGCTAATATTTCTGATGAATGTGTCACATACAGCACTGAGTAATAAGATTATCCACTTGCCAGAAGCCTTAATTTTAGACACTGAGTCAGATAATGAAAGTTTTGGGCAATAATGGTCCAATATCAGCCACCTACAATGACTTTAAATCCACCACCTATGCCCTTCCCTGCATACTCTAAATAGATTCCACTGGTTCTGTTCTAGCACCCTCGCCCTCCTCCAGCATCTCAATCAAAGCCAGGTTCCGCTGTTGCTAAGCCAAATCTTCCTCAAGTAAGTGCTTGCAAGTCTAATTTCTGACAAATAGGAGCTTAGTGGAGGATTTATGCAACAAAGTCTTGTATGTAGGGTAAATGAAATCACTCCAATTATTTCCTGACATAAGTCACAGAGCACCTGCAGTGTGAATGACTGTCCCTTAAATGTCACAGGGACATTGATTATTCTGGAAACATTACAGATCTATGTCATATTACTGAATAGAATCACAGAAAATGAAAATCAAAGAGAACTGTTAGCACATCAAGCCCATCTCCCTGACAGTGATGCTGGTTTCCTTTTACTTGTCAAGCACGGTGTCCAATAACTCTCCCCTCGGACTGCAGTTAGTGCAATACCTAGCTTGAAAGCTACCAAGCAAATATTAAGCTGTTTTATAGAAAAAGGCTCTGATCAAACCAACGCATTTAAGATTTTTTTTTAAAAAGCACCTCCTCCCATGGAGCCCAGGGTGTGGTGAATAATTCTAAACACTATAAAACAATAGAATTAATAATGATATAATAAAAGCCATCTCCTAACACTTCAGAACAAAGGAGACAATTAGAGGAACATCTGAGTGTGTGGCGTGAGAAGTTTGATATCAAATAGTGAGACAATATGCAGAAAATCTGTAAGTCATAAACTATTTTGTTTTGAGATTTAAACAACCCAAAAAACCTCACCCATAGAAAAAGCTCTAGACCACCTAACAATTAATTGAGCTTACAATAAAATGACCACCCTCCAGCATTAACTACTCATAGTTAGGTAACAGATTAGCTCAGCCAGCCAGCACATTAAATAATCATTCAGACATACATAACTCAGCTGGCCAATACATCAAAACAACTGAAAAGCCCTTTTTCCCACCTCCTCCTCCAAACCCAGTCAAACACACGGCTTCTGTACAGTGTCTGGGAGGCCATCGAGTTTTGGCTATTTTGGACCCGGAGGGGGAGCCAGTCCCAGAATGAAAGGCTCTCATAGACAACACTCTGCTGGCCATTAGCTCCCTAGAGGAGGGCTGTCCACCTCAAGCACCTCTGCTTGTTGCAGCTGTGGCACCAAGTGCTGGGAAGAAAAGCGAGCCATCAGACAGGCAGCTATGAAGGGAGAGGAAGGGTGGGCCAATGGTTAGTGCACTAGCCTTGGCTGAGGGAGACCTGAATTCAATTCCTGCCCTGCTACAAACATCTTGGGTGACCCTGGGCACCTTACTTCAGCTCTGTGCCTCAGTTCCCTATCTGTAAAGTGGGGATAATAGCACTTCTCTCCCTCACAGTGAGGATAAAGACATTAAAGATTGTTTTCAGAGTAGCAGCCATGTTAGTCTGTATCCACAAAAAAACCCAGGAGTACTTGTGGCACCTTAGAGACTAACGAATTTATTAGAGCATACATACAGCGAAGGTGGAATTTGCCAAAATTAATTAGCCTCTTACAGTTTGTATGGCAAATTCCACCTTCTCTGTATGTATATATATATATCTTCTTACTATATGTTCCATTCAATGCAGCCGATGAAGTGGGCTGTAGCCCATGAAAGCTTATGCTCTAATAAATTTGTTAGTCTCTAAGGTGCCACAAGTATGCCTGTTCTTTTATTAAAGATTGTGCGGAGCTCAGATACTACACGAATGGGCCATGTAAGTATTTTCCATAGACAGGTTGGTCCCTGGTCATTGAGGGATTTCTAGATCATGGCTAAGGTTATGATTTAGTCACGGGTATTTTTAGTAAAAGTCATGGACAGGTCACAGGCAGTAAACAAAAATTCATGGCCTGTGACCTGTCCTTGACTTATACTATAAATTCCCCTAACGAAATCTTGGAGGTGGAGGGGGGGTCAATGCTGGGGGGAGGGGATGGCCTGAGGGGTTGCTGCTGGGGTGAGTGATGGGGAGGGGGGGGCCGGGACCAGCAGCACCAGCTGCCAGGGGCTGCTGAGCAGCAGCTGCTCCAGCCATACCAGCCGCTGCTCGGGTGGTTCCCGGGCCAGCTGCATGGGGCCGCTCCGGCAGCGGCCGGTGTGGATGTCCCCATGGCTACCCGAACAGCTGGCCCTGGAGCCAGCTGCTTGGGTGGTCCTGGGGTAAGCCACAGCAGCCACTGCAGAAGTCGTCGCGGAAAATCACGGAATCCATGACTTCTGCCACCTCCATGACAGACACAGAGCCCTAATCAGAACTAACACCTTAAACTCCACCCAGAGACCAACAGGCAGCCAGTGCAGATCCCAGAGCACTAGTGTCAGGTGAGATGCAAAGTGCCACACACTGCACCAGTTTTAATCTCTGAATGGCTTTAAGGTGTGGCCTCATGAAGAGCACATTGCACTTCACTAATCTTGAAGTGATGAAGGCATGGATAGTGGTAGCAAGTGCCACATCCAAAAGCCGGAAGGAGGTTTTTGTGGCAGAACCTGTGCCCTTGTGGCCCCTAATGGCTCCACACAACTGGAAGGGTCTGCCTGCATGGATTATCTTGCAGGATTGCAGTCTATCTTTCCCAGCTGTAGGAAATCAGGCTTCTGACCAGCTAGCCACTGTGAGAGTCTCATGATCGTTTTACATTTAATAGATAAAATCAGCTTAAAAGCACATCTGTGAATCAGTTAACAATGGAAGGCAAATGCTTCAGGAAAATGCACTTTAAAAAATAGGACTGTTTGCAATGGTTTTGAAGTGTTTAAAACTTGTCACTTTCTGAATCTGTTCTGCTCCTCAGGAGTATAGGGGAAGGAGGAGAAGGGTATAGACTCTGAAATAACAAAGGGATAAGATGCAGATTGCTAGGTGTCCCCATAAGAAGAAACACATGTGGGAGATGATGAGAGGAAACCCGCAGAATAGCTAATAGCCAGTGGCTTTTTGGCCCAAGGGCCACAATGGGTTGCGAAACGGTATGGAGGGCCAGGTAGGGAAGGCTGTGCCTCCCCAAGCATTGGGCTGCAGGAAGGGCTATAACATGTAGGTGGTTGTGTTAACCATTTCCTATTAGGATCAGTACACTATTCCCAAATGATTCCTCAACCTTGTCATCATTAGCCAGCAATTGTGGCATCTTTGGTATTAAAGAAATGTGATCTTTGATGAGGAAGTGTCTGAGTGCAGAATTAATCATCTTTAGTATGAAAGATTTCAAAAAGCCAGAATTTAAAACCCCCACATAACAGTACCAGCCTGTTAGGCACAAGTGTCCCAGTTCAAAAGCACCAGTCTATCAACTTGAACAAAATGTGCACTGGTCACCTCAGCTCCAATTTTAGCCCTACTGACAGGTCTTGTGCAGATCTATCCAGACTGAAAAGACATGTGAACAAAATACTAACTGATCACGTATGCAAAACTGAGTTTGGCAGGTATTTAAATATATATATTCCAGATATATTGATGGAAAATTCTTGGGAAATAAAATAGCAGGAGAAGTTGAGATTATAATTACTTCTATTTGTGAACACCCTTACATGACTGTAGGACCTGATATGTAAGCAAGCACTCTCCACTGTGGCTTAAGGAGGCTGTGTCGTAAAGTGAGTGGAGTGCTGGACTAGGCGTCAGGAGACCTGAACTGTATTACTGGTGCTACTTGAGCAAGTCATTTCACTTCTGTGCTTCTGTTTGGGTTGTCTGCCGTGTCTGTTAAGGTTCTTATTGCACAATTGAAAGCACATGAATGGAAATCTATAGGGGTCCATGCAGGCTCAGAAGTCTGTCTACATGCTATCAATTGCAGGATTGGAGTCTTAGACTGTAAATTCTTTGGGGCAGATGTTCTTTCTTACTATGTGTTTATACAGTGCCTAGCACAAGGAGACCCTGATCTCGGCTGTGGCTTCAATTCCCTATTGTAAGAAAATATATAAACTCAACGAGGTATGTGCCCCAAGTGCTGGCAGGATTGGGCCCTTGAATTGTATGTGCAGAGGTCATGGTTCTTTCTATCTGACAATATGTCTGCAATATGGCGTGTTGTCCTACTGGGTAATAGCCAATAACTTATTCCCTGGTTCATCCAGAAGATCATCATTTGCCAATTTGTCCTTTAATAGAAATTAGTACATGGACATAAAGAGAGTCTTACTTCCTGGGGTGTTAAAGGATTCAATAATCTAAACGAGCCAAAAAAAAAACTCTAACCAACCTGAAAAGATAAGTGTGACACGGATCTTTATTCACAAGGTGTATTTACTCGGAAAGGATTACAAAAATTACAGAAATGTATTAAAGTTATATATTTTTTCCAGTTTATGAGAAGATATGTCACTCAGCTTAGCCCAGGGAACCTTTGAGAAGGCACATAATTGCAGAAACAAAGGTATTAAGAAAAATGAAAGCCTTGGGAAATAAGTAGATTGGCTCTAGGGATGACAGGACATCGAACAATATTGTAGCGTCAAGGGTATCCGCATAAAGGAGGAGCGACAATGTTGTCTTGTAATCTAACAGTTCTTTGATTCACCCTTACACAGCAGCACTTGTCTCCCCCAGAGTGGGATGCAGGCAGCACTATACCAAAGAACATTTTCTTTTCCCCTCTCCCTTTATTATAGTTATTTGACATTTATATTGCACTAGCACTTAAAGGCTGCAGCCAGTTTGGACTGCACTGTGCTAGGTGATGTATAAACCTACCATAACTGACAGCCTCTGCCCCAGAGGGTGCACCAGTCTAAACAAACAAGACAGACCAAAGGTGTGAGAAAAGCAATGGTATTAGCCTCATTTTTAAGTTGGGAAAATTGAGCCACACACTTCAGAAGTCACACAGCAGAGGAACCTTACACATAGGTCAGAGGGGTTGAAATGAATGGGGTACAGAACCGATCTATTTGGGGACTGGGGTGGATTTGATTTATTTGGGGGAATGAAGATGCTCCAATGAAAATCAAATATTCATGGATTTGGAGGGTAGGCAGCAGAGTTATTTTTTATTCAGGATACTAATATGAGCCCTATTTCCCATTCCCCTAGCCTCTCTCTCACCACATCCACCTGCAGCCCAGTCAATGGAAACCCATTACACTAAATTTCCTTTAAAACACAAATTTCACCCTGTTCTTAATGAAAGATCAGGAAAACCTCTATTGTGCATCTAAACCAAATACTGTACAGAAATTAACATTGCTGCAAATTATATAGAGTCCAAAGAATCAGAAGTAACATTTTTATTTTTGGAGGGGAGCTCAATACAAAAGTCAGCCACCAGTGATGTGGGTTCTGTCTTAGTCTTTTTTGGAACTGTACCCCGGTTGGTTTGCTATGGGAAGAAAAGGGGAAGCTGAAGATATAGGGCATGATTTTGGGAGTTATTGATTTCCTCTTGTAATGTGCTGAGCTTTCTCACTGTCCAATGGCTTTAATGGGAGCCAAAGGTACTGAACATCTTGAAGGATCAGGCCTTTTATGAGAACTATAGTACATCACACATAACTTGGAATAGTGAGTGGGGTCAAGCCTGCCAGATGGCAGCAAAAGACTGACAGTGATAGCAGTTCCAGCCGCGTGTCAGAGAACGTTTTCTATTAAAATAATCAAATGGATTGAAACACCTGATGACTCTGTTATTGATACACAGACTCTGGAGTTCTGAGTAACACAATCAGATGGAATCCCAGGGGAGAGGGAATGCTACATGGGAAATGAACTCTAGTCAGCTGCATTTCCTTTAATAATTCCCCCCAAGTCTATTATGTGTGTAGCACATTGGATGATTATATGTTTAATTCTCCTTTCTATTTTGATCTATATGTTACCTAAGGCTGTGTTCGATTTGAAAAAAATCTAGTTAAATTGTTTATTCTTTTAATACTATTGGGCCCTGCTTCTTCGCCACCTTGTGCAGTTACTTGTGTCTGGGCAAAGTGAAGAGAAAGCAACCTCGGAACAGACATGTAAATGACTGAGCAAGGTGTAAGGCAATGGAGAATGAGGCCATTGTTTCTTGTAGTGCTTAGGCTCCATTGAATGTACCAATTTATGTGGGTGCACGGTTTAAAAAAATTGTCCCTGCAAGCAGTTTTTATGCTGACCTTTCATTTTGCATTAGAGTAAGGCAGAAACATTTATCTATAACTTTGAATTTAACAAGAATGAAGAATTGTATGTCTGTTTATTTGTAGTGATAGAACATCTTTCTCTCCCTAAATATGGCCCCACTTTTGCAAAGTGGTGTGCACCCTCAACTTGGGAATGAGTGGATGACGAGGGTGCTAAACAGGATTGGTCCCATATAAACATAGTGTGTCCTCTTCTTCCAACAGCAGAATCCCACTACTAACATCAGTTTGTACCCCTCTGCCAAGTGATAGCAGAATTCTGGATCCTTGCAAGATGGCTTTCCAGTGGAGGAGAAATTGGTGATGTAGAATCTGGGTGTATTCTAAGTGTAATTTGTTTTATTTACACTGGATACACTAGTACTGGAACAGCATGAAGGGCAGTCCTCTCTTCCAGAAATCGCAGGCCTCATACCAATGCCTGGTTTACAGAAAGATACTCTGCTTCCAAAATTTCCTCCAAATATAGAGACTATAACTCTCTGCTATCTGGTACAGCTTCTTTTAGAGAACTACTACACACGGCTAACAACAAAGCATTTCTTCAAAGACTAAAAACCTACTCTCCTGCTAGGAAAAAGAAGTTTGAAGACTATGTGTAAGAGCCATCTGGTTACGTCCACCGTAGCCAAAGGGTCATGTAGTTGGCTCCATTCTTTGGTCACCTCCTTCTCCCTAAAGCTAGGTTCTCTGAGTACTTTCTCCGTACTGTAAGGGGACAGTGGAGACTTTCCATTGGCTGCTCAGGCAGAACACTTTGGGCCAAAGCACCCTGGTGTAAGCAGGTGAAGCCCCTACTAAATTCAATGGGCATTGGACTCGTTTACACCAGGGCTAGAGGTGGATCTTTGTCTCTCCTAGGCTGGCCATTAGTCCAAAAGTTATGCTCGTCTTTGGAATAATTTGTTGGTTTTTTTTTTATCAGTTTGCAAAGCTGTGGTAAGCAGAGCATTTATTCTGCTGTGGAAGGTCCAGATTTCTCAAGAATTTGAATAGCATCCCTCAGCCTTGGTAATTATCAGATGATTGTGTCCTAGTTGCAGTGATCTCTGGGGGCAGTTTTAATAAAAGGCAAACATTGTTTTAAAGGAGACATAAAGGGCCAAATTGCATCCTCCACTAAAGGGTCCCTTGGGAGAGGGGATTGAGGCCAGAAAGATCTGTCCGCTTTCAGGGAGGGCTAGAGAGTCTTTGAAAGAGGCTGGGAGAGTGGCCTCCCAAACCAATGGATCACTGGGGTTCTCAGGGTGGGGCACCTCCAGTCCACACCCACTTTGCTGCTCCTCAGTCTTCCCGTTGGTCAGGTTGCCAGGTGCCCATCTCCCCTCTTTGTGAGTGAGCTCTAGGCACAGAGCAGGGGTTAATTTTGCTTCCGGAGGGAATGAGGGAATGCCCCTGCTCCCACTCTCTAAAACCCAATGGGGCCTAATCTCCACAGAGAGGGGTCTGGGAGAAGGAGGAAGATGCCCCTCCCCCTCCAGATCCTCTCTGCTTGAAGATGTGGATGGGAGGATCTGACCCAGGGCTGATCATTCCACCCATGTACAGAGTACATTAAATATTTCAGGAGTGTACATAGAAAAATTCAACATTTCCATCCTTGAAAATTAGTCCTAGGAAACAGCGTAATTGAAGTGGTGGGTGGCGAATTCTGTACTGACTTACAATCCATTGAATGCACTTGCCTTGTTTCCAAAGCATGTGGAACTGCATGAGGTGCAAACCCAGCCTTTCACCTTGGAAACATAAATGGACTCTTTGGCTCTGGTTTTAATTTGTGTTTGCAGATGCATTGAAGCATTCAGTTGGATGGGTGAATTTTGTAAAGTTGAGTTCCTTTTCCAGAACAGCTTTTCATAGCCATGTAATGCCATGTTTGTGATAACATGAAAGCAAACACCATACTAAGAGGTCACAATATCTTCTTTGTACTATAAAAAGAAAAGGAGTACTTGTGGCACCTTAGAGACTAACAAATTTATTTGAGCATAAGCTTTCGTGAGCTACAGCTCACTTCACTGAATGCATCCGATGAAGTGAGCTGTAGCTCACGAAAGCTTATGCTCAAATAAATTTGTTAGTCTCTAAGGTGCCACAAGTACTCCTTTTCTTTTTGCGAATACAGACTAACATGGCTGCTACTCTGAAACATTTCATGCCAGATTACATCCAACTGAATGTGCATGCTGAATACAATCACCCCCTCAATTAAGCTGTTCTAGATGAGCCATAAATCTTCTCTCTGTGTGGTGGTGTTTTTCAGCACTGCACCCTGTGGACTGCAGTCATTCTGCAGGTGTGCTGCAATAAGCCATGTAATGCAGCTGCCACAAAAATGTCTAGGAGTACTGGGCCCAAATTACTTCTGCTGCATTATGTTGGTTTGACCAAAAGGACAAATTGGTTGACAAAAATGCACAACAAAATTGAAAGACAGTCTTTGTAACAGCTGTACAAGTTAAGCAGGAAAAGGTAGGACAAGACTTCAGTCAAGAACCTAACAATTAGATTGCCCATTTCTGTTTTATATCTTGACTAAATGCCACGAGACTTGACAGTTGTGTGTATTCGCTGATTATAACTGTAAATGGTATTATTGCAATAGGAGTAGTATGTGAAAGCCACAAGTGATAGCTTGTTTAGTGCTTTCCTTGTGGCTTTGGCTCATCGCGTTTCTGATTTGGCAATTGTGCAAATGAGCACACACAGCAAGTCTTGTCAAACAGAGGACAGATGTCACGGACTTAATTTTCAATTAATTGAATCTTCTCTGCAACATACACACGTGCTTTGCTATTCAGAGGACAAGAATGCAAGATAGGTAGTTCCTTTAGTCTTAGTTCTTTGTACAGTAGCAGCAGACTGTCAGTGTCATGCTTTTTGGGGAATCAGGAGCAAGGGTGGCTTGCTGATGCTTGCTAGAGGTGTCTCCAAGCGCTATGTAAGTTTATATCTATATATTTTGCATAATGCAAAGACAGACAGAGACAGGTAGGATATCATGGGAGACTTGGAATGGTTGGATTGGAATGAGGATTCTGGATAGCTGGAAATGTAGAGTGACTCCAGGGAGTGGAGTGAAGAAATTACTGTAAGTGTCATACAGAGCCACAGGAGAAGAATCTGATGAGGAGTCTCAGGTGACAGAATTTGCTGTAGAATGCACAGAGAGGCAAGGGATATAGGACATAATCATGTCTGAGGGCGGTAAGGTACTAGGATGCAATAAGGGCTTCTGAATGGTAAATTCAGAGAAGAATCCCAGATGATGAGAGGTGAAGAGAGACTGGAACCGGTAGAATGTGAAGAGAAATGAAGTGGCCAATAGACTGCATGGTGTGATTTGAATAGGAGTATAATGACCAAATCAGGGATGCATTTCACTGCTACCACAGAACTTCACAAAGTCTCACATTTCTAGTATGCAACACAATCATTCTAGTGTGCCCTGGTGATGGGGCTCTGGTCTGGGCGTCAGGAGACATGGGATCTGTTTGTAGCCCTGCTACTTATCTCCTGTGTGATTTTGAGCAGGGTCACTTCTCTCTGACTCTGGTTCCCCTCCACCCTTTGTCTCGCTTGTCTGCCTAGGGTGAGACTGTAACTTACCCAATGGGGGTAAGGCACCCTCTTACTCTTCTGTACTGACTACCCATATTGCAGGTAGAAGTACAGTGAGGAGATCAGCCTCCAGTCATAGGTAAGTGGGGAACAAGAGAGCCTCGATTCTAACCAATTCCCCAATACCCTGACCAGCCTCCCAGAGGCAGTGAAAGAGGAGAAACAATGTACATCAGCTAAAGGGTTGTCATAGATTACTTCACCCTCCACCCTTCCCAGAGCTCTAAGGGACCCAGGAAACAGATTGTGACTCTGAGATGTGTCACAGGGTGGGAAAGCCCTTTAAAAGAACTAGGTTTAGCTTCACCTGTGACTCACTAGCTGCCTCCCAGGTAATGGGTCTGAGGCCAGGGATTAGGTGATATCTCTGCAGGTCTTCAGATAAAAGACCAACAAGCAGCTCAGCTAGGGTATGTCTACATTGCAATTAGACATCCACGTCTGGCCTGAGGCAGTTAACTCAGGCTTCTGGGGCTTGGGCTAAGGGGCTATTTAATTGTGGTTTAGAAGTTCGAGCTCCAGCCTGAGCCCAAATGTCTATACTGCAATTAAACAGCCCCTTAGCCTGAGCCCTGTGAGTCTGAGTCACTGGTATGGGCTAGCCACAGGTTGTTAATTGCAGTGTAGACATATCCCTAGAAATCTGCAGGAGACCCTGGGTCATGGGAAAACAGGACCAGGGTTTATCTGTTTAATATTGGACTGCTTTGGTTTTGAGGAATAAACCCATCCCTGAAGAAAGGGACTGAATTTCTGCTCTGTTTGGCAGGTTTAATTGATGCACCAGCTGGTGAGTTGAGCACCACTTCACAAAACACACTCTGGTTCTTGGTCTACTCCCCCTCATACTGTAAGCTCTTTGGGACAGGTATGCAGTCTCATTATGACTTTGTAGCAGAATAGGGACCTGAAGATAACCAGCCCCTCACTGCTTAGCAACAGGTTAATGATAGACTGCTATCGAGAGGTCTTGATACTACCATGTATACTACTCTAGTTTATACTTAAAATAAATCAACTAAGCAGGGTTGTGTTGCAGTGTCCTAGATCCATCTCTGTGTGTGTGTGTGTTCTTGCTAACTCACAAATGAGCCATTTGTGATAACTAGAGAAATGCTTTTCAGAGTAGCAGCCGTGTTAGTCTGTATTCGCAAAAAGAAAAGGAGTACTTGTGGCACCTTAGAGACTAACGAATTTATTAGAGCATAAGCCATCCGATGAAGTGAGCTGTAGCTCACGAAAGCTTATGCTCTAATAAATTTGTTAGTCTCTAGAGAAATTCTGTATGAGTAGAATGGAGGATGAATGATAAAATACATCAGGTGAGATCATTGCCATCTTGAAGTCAATGGCAAAATTCCCATTAACTTCAGTGGAGCAAGGATTTGATCCTTAATGTAGAGGGAAAAAAGTTGCAGCTGTTCTAAAGTGATGGCAAACCACTACATAGGTTTAGGGGACTACAAGTTATCATCAAAGAAAAAACACCATTGCAAAATGCTCCTTCTGCCAGACGTATTGCTTACACAGAATAGTTTTGAATACTTGATTAAAAACTATTTTATCTGATCAGTAATGCAACAGTAAGGAAGTCAGTTTTGTTCTTAATCTTCAATTGATTATAGCTATAGGAATTAATATTGCCAAAGTTTGGGAGAAAATAAAGATTTTAGGACATTTTAAGGAAGAAACTAATTTACATCTATGGAAATGCCCTCTTTGCACATTCCTGTTTGCGTTAAAACAAATGCAAAATGCAACATGAAATGAGGTCTGTCTACTGTGTAAATTCTGATTGCAATTGGAATAAATTCCATGTAATAGACTGTATGCTGTTCTGAAAAGTTAAATATGAGCTTGATAATGTGAAAATAAAGTTGGTCTTTTTATTCTCTCGCTAGCAAACAAATAAAATGTAATGTCCCTGAAGGACAAATGATTCAGAGAACTGAAAGCAAAAAGCCTCTATGGATTAGGGTCATGCACTCAATCATTTCTTCAAAACTTAAACATAGGTATGAGAAACACTCTTAGCTCTTTATATATCAAATCCTGGGTCTTGACTCCATACTTTTGTCACAATTTGTTATTGGGATATAAATCACTAAACAGAAATCTCCATAAAGCCTCATTATAGAAAAGACTTCTGCTGGTACCATTGATTGATTTGCTGATTTACTGCTTGCTCATCATCGATCTGATCAAGTCATCCTTTCAGCTTGCTAAATATATTCCACATGCATCAAGTAAAACTTTTAATGTTTTCAAAGCAAATAAGCTGAGAGTCAGACACACATTCATTTTCCAGTATCCAAACCTAGCTCTGGCCTAACCAATCAGTGCATTATAGTACTCCTCCAAAATTAGGGCCCCAATACAGAAAATTACTTAAGAACATCCTTAACTTTAAGCATGCACTTATGTCCCATTGAAGTCAATGGGAATTAAGCATATGCTTCGTGCTTTCCTAAATCTATATTTAGGTGCCTAAGAGTGGAAAGTCTAAAAGTGCCTAAGTGACTTCGGAGCATAAATCCCCAAATGCTCCTTTTGAACATCCCACCTTGAGGCGCCTGAATATGGATTTAAGAGTCTAGCTTCAGGCTCCTATTTTTCAAACATTTGGACTGATGTGCTCAATGTTAGATTTAATATAGAAACAATTTCCTTTACAAAAATCAGTTTTGTGCTTTAGGAAATATTTAGACATCTTTACTGCTGGGCTTATTGCATGGCAACTCTGTCCACAGAAGTCAGGTACAGGCTGATGTGCCAGTAGCATGTGTATGATAGCCAGCTCTGCATGCAATGTATGGTGAACAGCTTTCTCAGTGTGGTCGGGAAATGAGCGCCTGGGTAAACAGCAGTTGACTAAAGATCAGCCCAGGCAAAACATATGAAATCATAGACACCGACTGCGTGGGTGCTCCAGGGCTGGAGCACGCACAGAAAAATATTAATGGGTGCTTAGCACACATAGGCAGCCAGCTGCTCCCTTCCTCCCCCAGTGCCTCCCATCTGCCGGTGGCCCCGCCGATCAACTCCTTCCCCAGTGCGTCCTGCCTACCGCAATCAGCTGTTCCATGGCGTGCAGGAGGCGCTGGGGGGGAGGGGAGGAGCAGGGATGGGGTGCACTCAGAGGAGGGGGTGGAACTGGGCAGGAAGAGGTGGAATAGGGGTGGAGCGGGGGAAGGAAGAGGCAGGGCAGGGGTGGGGGCTTGGGAGAAGGGATGGGGGTGGGGCCTGGAGTGGAGGCTTGGGAGAAGGGGGCAGCACCTGTGCATAAAATGCTGATTGAAAGAAAGAAATGTTTTGAGGAACGTGTCTCCTCTACAACATGCTTCACTATGTAGGAGGCACATGCTCCAATGGGATCCTTTAGGGCTCCTCAGTGGGCTCCCAAGATGGCAAAAAAGCCCATGTCTGCTTCATCTACACATGGCCAGAAGAATGTAGCCTAGTGAATTGGAGGCTGATTGGGCACAGTGATGTACATGTTCACGATAGAGTCGCAGTGGTTAAGGCCAGAAGCGATCATTAAATCATGTAGTAGTCTGACCTCCTGTATATCACAGCCCAACCGCACCACTCAGCACCCACACACCAAACCCAACAATGGAAATTAAACCAAAGAAAATGAGACTCACAGGAGAGTAGACTATGATGTACCCCAGGCTGCAAATAAGAGGGGCCCAGGTGCACCCAGTGCCCAAGACCTCTGCAGTGGCTAGGAATGATTAAGTGAGATACACCCAGATAATCCTGGCAAGTAAACCACACCCACCGAGGAAGATGAAAAACCACCAAGGACACAGCCAGTGTCCCCTGCGGGAAAACTCTTTCCAGTACTCAGACATTGCAATCAGTTATACCCCAAACGGAGCAAGAACCAGCCAGGCACCTGAGAGAGAATACTTGGTGCTACATCAGAGCCCTGGCCGATCCTGTGTCCCATCTCCAGCTGTGGCAATCCCACAGATGCTTCTGAGGAAGAAGATTAAAAAACCCCTCCCAGAATACATTGGGGAAGGAAATACCTTTCTGACTCTCTGCAGGTAACGGTTGGCTGAAACCCTAAAGCATGAGCTTTTGGAATATGATATAAACCAGAAGTGAGCCCCAGGGCTATTGAGCCCTGCCCCACATCATCACAAGCAACCCTGTTATACAATCACACTCATAAATTGACCCATCTCTCTCTCTCTCTCAAAACTAATTACTTTTTTTTGTCTCCACAACTCTTGCTAGGAGGCTGTTCCAGAACCTCACCCTGGGATGGTTAGAAATCTTCTTCTAATTTCCAGCCTGAATTTGTTCATGGCCAGTTTATATCCATTTGTTCTTGTGCCAGCATTGTCTGTTAGCCTAAATAGCTCTTCACCCTCCCTGCTATGGACCCTCCTAATGTATTAATAGAGAGCCATCAAATCCCCTCTCAGCCTTCTTTTTGCAAGCCTAAACAAGCCAAGTCTTCCATTCACTTCTGGGGCTGTCCATAAATTATATAACTCACTATGGGGTGGGTGTGTCCTTAATTTTGTGTGTTTGTTTCCATGTTACAAAAGTGGGGAGTCTTGAAAAATTACCAAAAAAATGCATTCTGTAATTTATGGATATCACATCTCATAAGATAGCCCCCTCCCCAGCTCCCTGATCATCCTACTAGCCTTTCTCTGAACCTGTTCCAGTTTACATTTGTTTTCTGGTCACCCACGTTCAAGAAACTATGCACCGTATTCCAGATGAGGTTGTACCAGTGCCTAGTACAATGGTATTAATACTTTCCTATCTCCACTGGTAATACCTCGCCTGATACATACTAGGAAACATTCAGCATTTTCTGTCAACATATTTTAACCAAACACACAAAAGCAAAACTATTAGGGACTGCTAAAGCTTTGAGTTGCATTATGTAACCATTATGTACTTACCAATATTTTGATTCTTTTAATGCATATCTAGTATCATGAGAAAGCTCCACATTGTAGAGGTTGAATAGTGGCCTCATGGTTAAGGCATAGGACTTATGGACTTAAGGAGAGTGGACCAGATGATATGTCTGGGGGGAGAAAGCAGAAGGAGACTCCGCTGGTTGGGAGGCATGAGATGCGATGTCCTGAGGTTGGGGGTTCCACGACCACCACTCCCAAGAGGAGAAGGCGGGTGGTGGTGGTCGGGGACTCTCTCCTCCGGGGGACTGAGTCATCTATCTGCCGCCCTGACCGGGAAAACCGAGAAGTCTGCTGCTTGCCAGGGGCTAAGATTCGTGATGTGACGGAGAGACTGCCGAGACTCATCAAGCCCTCGGATCGCTACCCCTTCCTGCTTCTCCACGTGGGCACCAATGATACTGCCAAGAATGACCTTGAGCGGATCACTGCGGACTACGTGGCTCTGGGAAGAAGGATAAAGGAGTTGGAGGCGCAAGTGGTGTTCTCGTCCATCCTCCCCGTGGAAGGAAAAGGCCTGGGTAGGGACCGTCGAATCGTGGAGGTCAACGAATGGCTATGCAGGTGGTGTCGGAGAGAAGGCTTTGGATTCTTTGACCATGGGATGGTGTTCCATGAAGGAGGAGTGCTGGGCAGAGACGGGCTCCATCTTACGAAGAGAGGGAAGAACATCTTTGCCAGCAGGCTGGCTAACCTAGTGAGGAGGGCTTTAAACTAGGTTCACCGGGGGAAGGAGACCAAAGCCCTGAGGTAAGTGGGAAAGCGGGATACCGGGAGGAAGCACAGGCAGGAATGTCTGTGAGGGGAGGGCTCCTGCCTCATACTGGGAATGAGGGGCGATCAACAGGTTATCTCAAGTGCTTATATACAAATGCACAAAGCCTTGGAAACAAGCAGGGAGAACTGGAGGTCCTGGTGATGTCAAGGAATTATGACGTGATTGGAATAACAGAGACTTGGTGGGATAACTCACATGACTGGAGTACAGTCATGGATGGTTATAAACTGTTCAGGAAGGACAGGCAGGGCAGAAAAGGTGGGGGAGTAGCACTATATGTAAGGGAGCAGTATGACTGCTCAGAGCTCCGGTACGAAACTGTGGAAAAACCTGAGTGTCTCTGGATTAAGTTTAGAAGTGTGTGCAACAAGAGTGATGTCATGGTGGGAGTCTGCTATAGACCACCGGACCAGGGGGATGAGGTGGATGAGGCTTTCTTCCGGCAACTCACGGAAGCTACTAGATCGCATGCCCTGATTCTCATGGGTGACTTTAATTTTCCTGATATCTGCTGGGAGAGCAATACAGCGGTGCATAGACAATCCAGGAAGTTTTTGGAAAGCGTAGGGGACAATTTCCTGGTGCAAGTGCTAGGGGAGCCAACTAGGGGGAGCGCTTTTCTTGACCTGCTGCTCACAAACCGGGTAGAATTAGTGGGGGAAGCAAAAGTGGATGGGAATCTGGGAGGCAGTGACCATGAGTTGGTTGAGTTCAGGATCCTGACGCAGGGAAGAAAGGTAAGCAGCAGGATACGGACCCTGGACTTCAGGAAAGCAGACTTTGACTCCCTCAGGGAACAGATGGCCAGGATCCCCTGGGGGACTAACATGAAAGGGAAGGGAGTCCAGGAGAGCTGGCTGTATTTCAAGGAATCCCTGTTGAGGTTACAGGGACAAACCATCCCGATGAGTCGAAAGAATAGTAAATATGGCAGGCGACCAGCTTGGCTTAATGGTGAAATCTTAGCGGATCTTAAACATAAAAAAGAAGCTTACAAGAAGTGGAAGGTTGGACATATGACCAGGGAAGAGTATAAAAATATTGCTCGGGCATGTAGGAAAGATATCAGGAGGGCCAAATCGCACCTGGAGCTGCAGCTAGCAAGAGATGTCAAGAGTAACAAGAAGGGTTTCTTCAGGTATGTTGGCAACAAGAAGAAAGCCAAGGAAAGTGTGGGCCCCTTACTGAATGAGGGAGGCAAGCTAGTGACAGAGGATGTGGAAAAAGCTAATGTACTCAATGCTTTTTTTGCCTCTGTTTTCACTAACAAGGTCAGCTCCCAGACTGCTGTGCTGGGCATCACAAAATGGGGAAGAGATGGCCAGCCCTCTGTAGAGATAGAGGTGGTTAGGGACTATTTAGAAAAGCTGGACGTGCACAAGTCCATGGGGCCGGACGAATTGCATCCGAGAGTGCTGAGGGAATTGGCGGCTGTGATTGCAGAGCCCTTGGCCATTATCTTTGAAAACTCGTGGCGAACGGGGGAAGTCCCGGATGACTGGAAAAAGGCTAATGTAGTGCCCATCTTTAAAAAAGGGAAGAAGGAGGATCCTGGGAACCACAGGCCGGTCAGCCTCACCTCAGTCCCTGGAAAAATCATGGAGCAGGTCCTCAAAGAATCAATCCTGAAGCACTTAGAGGAGAGGAAAGTGATCAGGAACAGTCAGCATGGATTCACCAAGGGAAGGTCATGCCTGACTAATCTAATCGCCTTTTATGATGAGATTACTGGTTCTGTGGATGAAGGGAAAGCAGTGGATGTATTGTTTCTTGACTTTAGCAAAGCTTTTGACACGGTCTCCCACAGCATTCTTGTCAGCAAGTTAAGGAAGTATGGGCTGGATGAATGCACTATAAGGTGGGTAGAAAGCTGGCTAGATTGTCGGGCTCAACGGGTAGTGATCAATGGCTCCATGTCTAGTTGGCAGCCGGTGTCAAGTGGAGTGCCCCAGGGGTCGGTCCTGGGGCCCGTTTTGTTCAATATCTTCATAAATGATCTGGAGGATGGTGTGGATTGCACTCTCAGCAAATTTGCGGATGATACTAAACTGGGAGGAGTGGTAGATACGCTGGAGGGGAGGGATAGGATACAGAAGGACCTAGACAAATTGGAAGATTGGGCCAAAAGAAATCTAATGAGGTTCAATAAGGATAAGTGCAGGGTCCTGCACTTCGGATGGAAGAATCCAATGCACCGCTACAGACTAGGGACCGAATGGCTCGGCAGCAGTTCTGCGGAAAAGGACCTAGGGGTGACAGTGGACGAGAAGCTGGATATGAGTCAGCAGTGTGCCCTTGTTGCCAAGAAGGCCAATGGCATTTTGGGATGTATAAGTAGGGGCATAGCGAGCAGATCGAGGGACGTGATCGTTCCCCTCTATTCGACACTGGTGAGGCCTCATCTGGAGTACTGTGTCCAGTTTTGGGCCCCACACTACAAGAAGGATGTGGATAAATTGGAAAGAGTACAGCGAAGGGCAACAAAAATGATTAGGGGTCTAGAGCACATGACTTACGAGGAGAGGCTGAGGGAGCTGGGATTGTTTAGTCTGCAGAAGAGAAGAATGAGGGGGGATTTGATAGCTGCTTTCAACTACCTGAAAGGGGGTTTCAAAGAGGATGGCTCTAGACTGTTCTCAATGGTAGCAGATGACAGAACGAGGAGTAATGGTCTCAAGTTGCAATGGGGGAGGTTTAGATTGGATATTAGGAAAAACTTTTTCACTAAGAGGGTGGTGAAACACTGGAATGCGTTACCTAGGGAGGTGGTAGAATCTCCTTCCTTAGAGGTTTTTAAGGTCAGGCTTGACAAAGCCCTGGCTAGGATGATTTAACTGGGACTTGGTCCTGCTTTGAGCAGGGGGTTGGACTAGATGACCTTCTGGGGTCCCTTCCAACCCTGATATTCTATGATTCTATGATTCTATGACTGGGGCTTAGGTGATCTGGGTTGAATTCTCAGCTCTGCCACAAACTTTATGCGTCACTTCATCTCTCTTGTCAAATGGGGATAATAATACTTCCTTTCTCCCTCTCCTTGTCTGATTTGTCAATTTAAATTGTAAGCTTCTCCTTTCAGGGACCGTCCCTAACTCTATGTTTATATATCAACCAGTGGTCAAACAGCAGAAATAACTGCAGCATTAATATAAACAGTTTGCCTGTTTTTCTGTGTTTTGGATTTACTGTATGTTATAAATAGCCAAAGAAGTAGCTGCCACACATAGTGTACTATGTACTCAATGTGATTATCAATGATTTTTTGTCTGATAGCTTAACTACTTGAAAATACTCCCTATAAAAGAACTCCGCCACTAGTGAAATCAACAAACCAATGCAATGGGCTCTATTTCAGGCTAGTTAGCATTCTGAAAAGCTTCTAAAACACTCACTCACTCACTGTATATTTATTGTGGGAAGCACTTGATAGAAAAGGTGGATGATGTCCTCCGCTCCATGCATTCATCACCAGTTCAGTTAACTTCCTGTTTGAACTGATCGCTTAAGATATGGGGACAAGAAAGTTTAAACTAAGTACTGAAGCTGGTGACTTAGTATTTCCACTACTTCATCTTAAAACTAAAATGTAAAGAAAATTTGAAGCCAAAGGAAGCAAAACTGCAACCCTGCAGGTCGAGTGTCTGACTTATCAGATTTCTTTCAACGGCACAATTAGAATATTTGAAGAACAAAAATAAATAATATACCCTTGGGGCAAACACTGAATACCTGCTTTCATCCTGCACCAAAAGATCATTTGTAGTACAGTATGTTTTCTTCCCTGCATTCCAGAGGAACTTGGGCTGTCCTTGGACAGCTGTGCAGAAAAAGGCCGGACCTCTCCTGCTACATACCTGTGCTCCTAACTGGTGCTCCTAGAGCACTGGGCTTTTCAGAATTTGTGACTGCTTTACCATGGCCTGCCTCTCTTCTCATGCAGCATGACATCTACAACGTTGCAAGAGACAACTATGCAGGGTTGCAACTCAAGCAAATAAGAAGTGATTTTTCTACTGTAATGTACTTGCTGTGGGTTGGATTTCTGTCAGACTTGTCTTTCTCTGAAACCGTTCATCCATCTCTTAAATTAAAGCTCCATTAGGTAGCACACAGCTTTTTCAGATGAATATTGCTCGTATGAATTCTTTTATTACAAACATTGCCACTACACATCATTCACACATGAATCTATCCTTAAATATACGCTCTACTCTAGATACCCAATTTAACATGATTATAATGTATCATTATAATTAGTCAATACATCTATTGACTAATACTTCTAATAAATACAAGCTTTGGGGAGTTTAAAGAAAAACAACAACCCAAAATATTTATATTAAATATATATTAAAGCATTCAACAATATCTAATATAGTATCAGGTTTACCATTGACAATACAGGGATGAAATCTCTAGCATTTGGGAATTTTAATATATTTTACTCTGGTTCTAATAGTGCACCCATCATCAGGGCATCTGAGCGCCTTCTGGAAGTGCAGTAAGTGACATGACTATTATCCGCTATATGTGATTCTTTCCTTTTTTCTCTCTTTTGCTAGGGGGAAAATTGGGTGTTGAGATCTAAAATATTGTTATTTTCTTTAACATGTGGTATGTTCTGTGGTTTGATTACTGAAGAGACAGTCAAAGAAATGTGCCTGGCATTTGAAATGGATGCTGGTGGAATTTGTGGTTCATCTCAGATGCTGTCAGGAGCTAGTTTTACAGTGTTGGTCTAGCCCCCTGAGAATGCTCAGTCTCCTATACAAGGAAGCTTTACGCTTGCGGTAGATATAGTCCCATTGTGCCTGAGGAGTTGTTGATTGGGGTCTGTGACAGTGCGACATCCTGCTCCTGTCTTCTGCTCTGTCTATACAGACTTGGAGACCTTCAGTTGTTAGATACTCCAGTACAGTTTATTCATGTTTTGCTCTTTTCACCTCCTGACTGATCTATACACCATAATTATTTATCTCCTCAGTTCTCTGCTAAGGAGGGGAGAGAGAAGAGATCTCTCTACCTAGAGATCCTTTCTGGTCCTGGTTCTGGTTCTGCTAGCTTGCCTCTCTCCCCCTGTGCATTTCCCTCTTATGCCTTCTTATACCTCCTGTGTTAATGGGCCAATTTGCTTGTTAGTCCTCCCCCAGTCCATTCTAATCCAGTAATTATATCCCGTCCAGTTCACCCTGAGGGGAATTAACTGATGTTTCAGTGACCAGAGTGCTGGCTCAGCTGTTAGTTCCCAGCACTCTGTCACCTACCCTTCTATTTCCTTCTGTGCTTTTACATCCTTTAGGGAGATCCCTAGAAGAAACAAAACTAAGAAGACAAAATGGTGTGTGTCTTTCTGGGTCACCTAGCCCCCAGCAGTCAGTATATGAGGCCTCTGCGTCAAGTTGATGTACAAAGGGAAGGTTGTGCATAGAACAAAATGGGACGGAAGGCGGGTAAGCAGTTCTTCACTTGGGGAATGAGTTTCCCATCTCCTGTGAACCACAACTCCTAATTCTACCCTTCTCCCTCTTTTCCCACCTTCACCCTGACAGCGGGGCTGGGTTGGTCACAGCACTTACTGCAAATCTAGGGCCCAGGGGTGTCCAGGAGGCAAAAGAAAACAGCTGAGTCTTGGGCTGGGTTTGAGTTGCGACAGTTTCCGTTTCTATGGTCACTCCTATTGGGGGTGTCTCTTGCCCTCAGTTACCAGAGGTGGTAGGTGAGCCCCCACTCTTTGAATCATGGTGGAGAAGGGCTCCTCCTGTGTGGCAGAGATTCCCCCATGATTGCTATTTGAGAAGGGAAATCTTCAACCTTACAGTTCCTATCAACCCTTTGAGCATGAATGGAGCTATCAGCCAAGGGGAAGCATTTCAATCTATACACCCCCTACCCTTTGCATTTTCTTCTGTAGCTAGCTGAGATCAGATCTCATCCTCCAGATGTTTTTCTTATGAGTCTGACAGTCTTACATTGCAACAGTGGGGAAGTGTGGAATCTGGGACTCCCTGCGGGTAAGCAGGCTACTTAGGCAACAGCAGCATTTCTGGCATAGGGGCCTACTAACGACAATACAGTTACCTTCCTGATGGTTGGTTCCATGTCACGATGGTTCTATTTAGAGTATTCAAAAATATCACTTACCAAAATGCTAGTCCTTTCAGCTTATTTAAATGCAGACATTTTCAAAGCAGCAAGAATGTGTGCAATGTATGTAGGAGTCATTAAAACTCTAGTTAAGCAGAACGTCACCAGTTATCTATCTCCCTGCCCACAATGCAGAGGGTAACTAGCCTCTGAATTGCCTTCTCCAAAAAATGCCACCATTTCATGTTAAAATGCTTTGTTTTTTGGGCCCAGGTTTGGTCACAATTCTGTGTGAATACATAATAACTCCTTTGACTACAGTCTAGTCAGTTCATGATTCACACTGAGACTATTGTCTGTTATTTGCATTGCAGTACCACATAGGAGCCCCACTCTTGGATCAGGACTCCGTTATGCTAGGCACTGTATAAACACAGAACAAAATGACAGCCCAGGCCTTTTGCTGACTTTTACCCTACCTTCAAGTTGGAAATAAATACTGTCAAGCCAGAGCCACTTGTTAACTTCCCCTGGTAACCTCTTGTTTTCAATATGCTGCTTTCAACTGAGATTTGCATTTCTTTTTTCTATAATGACCCCGTACAGCTTCTTAAAATCTTTCAGACTCTAAATGGTATAGTCCAACTCGATCCAATCCATCCTCATTATTGATACCCCCTAAAAGCTATATCAATCTGGCAGCTGTCTGTAGAATTACTCCTTGTCTACAAGTGCACTGGCATTTTGTATGGAAGTAGGAACATTTAGTATATAATTCACTAGAGGAAATGACTGTCTGCTGCAGAGTAGTTATGAGAATTACAGCCCAATGTAAATAAAGTGCAGACACAGTATTAGGAGAATTGTTAGCTATTACTGGGCAAAAAATAAAATAAAATAAAATCCCAAAACAAAGTGCTATTCTTGTCTGCAAAGTGAGCAAGAGTTTGCTCCAGAAGAAAACAACATTTAAGGAACCAGCTTGTAAATCTCTCATCATGCTTATTGCATACCCTTTGCTGGGGAGAAGAACAAGAGCACTCGTTTTCTCTTGCTTTCTCTCTCTTTCTTCTGCCTTTTCTTTCTAGGGGTGAAAAATTTTTGCCAGAAATTTTGAAAAAAAAATGTTTTTTAAAATTTCCCCCCATTTCCCTCCCCCTTTTTGACACCCCACCAAATGGTTTTGGTCCGTTTGTTTTTCCTGGCTTTCTGTCCCTTTTGCTCCCTTTTACAGTTAGGGGGAAAAGGAGGAAAGTGAGGAAAAAGGGGCAGGGAATGAAAAAAATTAACCACTTATATTTTTGCAGTTAGTTTTGTTACTGAAAAACTTGGTAAGAAATGAAAATTTTCCACAAAAAGTGTGTTTGGGGAAAAAAAAGGTAATTTTCCATTGAAAAATGTTTTCAATAGAAAATGTTTCAACCAGCTCTATTATTGACCCTCCCTTTGTGTTTTTCCTCATACCTCCTCTTTCTTCTCCTTCCACCAGTTCATCTGTCCTTTTATATCCTGTCTCATTTTTCTCCTTTCTTCTATAGTCTGTGTGTCCTAATCCTCTTCCTTCCTTTATTATTTTCTACGTACCAAATTATAGAGCTCTGTATAATTTGAAAGCTTGTCTCCCTCACCAACAAAAGTTGGTCCAATATAAGATATTACCTCACACACCTTTTCTTTCCAAATTGTACTGGGCGTTTTCCAGATAAAGATCAAGCCCATTTTCTGTTTAAAATATAGATTGTAACCTCTTTCAGATAGGGGTTAGGTCATCAAATGTGTTTTTACAGCACCCAATGTAAAGCTCTATTTGGAGGCCCTAGGTGACACTACGATGCAAACAAATGATGACAAGGTCCCTACGTAGAAGTCTTTTTTTTTGGTCCGTTTCTTTTTCTTTTTTTTTTGCTCATCTCTTTTCTTCCATTGTTACTGCCCATCTCTCTCTCTTGATGCTCAGTCCTTGTCTTGGGTTTTGTACCCTTTATCATTCTCCTCTTCTGCCTGCCTTGTTTCATCCTACCCAACCAGATTTCTTCCCTACTTTCCCCTTACTTTCCCTACTTTCTACCTTGCTAATCTCCTCCTCGCCCCTTCTCCAAATCAAAGATTTCTGCCACCCCAGCTGATTTATCACTTGACAATGGTGGGGAACGTGTTGCACCTATTTGCAGTGTTTAACTTATCAGCACTTATTTACAGCAATGATCCAGGGGTTAGCACGATAATGCAGTGCAAATCTAAATTACATCAGGTTAGATATTATGCAGTCAACTACATTAAAATTTACTGCAGAATTCAGGAAAGTCACTGGCTCATCCCAACTGGCAGTTATGTTGCCAGCCTATCAACACTTTATAACAAACAGATGTAGATAGTTCTTCTTTGAGTACACATCCCTATGGGTGCAATACTTTAGGATATGTACATGCCCATGCACTTTTGACCAGAGACTTGTAAAAGCAGTATCCACGTCCCCACAGCTGCACAGAGCAGCACCACATGCTCCCATATGAGGGCATATGAGGAGGTGCGGGACCTGCCGTCACTCAGTGCCTTCTCAGCTGCCTGTGGATCCAGATGAAGCACTTTTGGCATCTGCTGTTCTCAGCATCCTGCCTTTTCTCACTTACAGTGAACCATACATTTTTTTATTTTCTTAAGTTTTTATTTCATTAGCTGTTATTTTTTTCTCATTTTCAGCACATTTGTGCTTTGACATGGAGGATCCTCGCTCTCCATCATCTGGGCTTCTTATTTACTGCTTTGGCACTTCTCTGGGTTATGTCGAAAACCCTAGAGTTCCAGCCCTGCCACAGGTCTTTTCCCCAGAGCAAAGGGCACTCTCGCTGTTTATGGTATTTCTGAGACACCCACGTCCCGTCACAGTGTATGTCTGCACGGGGTTTCAAAGCAGGCCTTGAAAGGACAGAGAGGCTAGGTTGAAGCTCCTCTCAATGGAATGCTCCCTTTTCCAGCAGGATCCACTTCCCTTTTCCCTGTTACATTGGCTTCAACATCTCAGGCTGCTCTGGCAATTGCCGGACCCCCAGCAGCAGTTTCAGAGATGAAGATGTTGAACAAAAAGAAGCCTCTTTCTCCTTCCAAGGAGTCTAAGAAAAGGGTGGGTCACCCCATAAATCTGGCTCCCGGGAGACCTCGTGCCCCACAAAGGGCACCACTGAGGCTCCGGCTGAAACCTGTACTGAGGCATTTGTATTGCCTAAGAAGCCTCAATCTGGGAAGTCTTCTGCTAGGCAACACAGGGAAGCACCCATCTCAGTATCATCTGACACCGCTTGGCACCAAACAGTCCGTAGCCACTGCAGTAGTTATGTGGTAAGCATCTTGGCTCCAGTCTCCTAGACTCCTAAGGGAAGTACAGAGGTACAGGGCCCAAGCTCTTCAGTGCTGACCTGGACTTCTCCCTCCACTCCCTTAAAAATTCAAGGGCAACATTAGACTGTCACTGTACCATGCAGCATTGCCTTCAGTGGGGAGGAGTCGGTAGCCAGGACACCTAACCTATTTAGGAAAAAGTCCTATCATTATTTAAACTTCCTGCATGTAGTGACTATATTTTGGTTTTGGATCATTCTGAACTGTTTACTTTTTGGCTTATGCTCTTCTCATGCGAACTGAGCTTTCTGTGTATAGAAGAGATGCAGACTACTAATATTTAACATATCCTGGAGAAGTTCATTAAAAACCCACAAAGCTGAAACATAAGTCTATATGAGATACAACCCAAAGTGTTTAATATACTACATACTGCCAGAAAATGTACTACTTCAGCAGGAACTATTCTCAATGATGCTAGACAGGCATTTAATTAAACTGAATGGAAATAATAGATTTATGTAACATTCTGGTTAGAGTTCTTCTATCTGCGTATTTTACTAAGTATAAAATTATTTGAGGGGTCCAAAGCTATTGAACAAATGTTGTGAATCTCCAGAATTTGGGATAATTTCCATAACTTTCTTTTTCTGTATTCCTAAGTACTGCTCCAAAAACTAGGGCTATATTCTGATATCTTCACTCATGTTGAGTAATGCCTTCCACTGGGCACATTCCCAGTGAAATCAGTGGGGCTGTTTATGGAATAAGGTCCTATTCTGTTTGGGTGAGGGTATCAGAATCTGCCCCTAATTATTTTAGGGGATGACATGATGTCACCTGACATGTGCAGAGAAATTAAAACTGTAATTACATTCCAAGGCCCACAGTTTTCTGAAAGTGGTAGTTTTGGAGCAATATCAAGAGAGGGCAACAGTCTCTGCACTGTCAGAGGAGTTAGAGGTAGAACATTTTTAGTGAGCTCCTGCTAATGCCTGAGATTGCTGTATCCTCTGTATTCCCAATGTGACAGTATAATGCAAAACGCCTTAGTGCTCCCCACCAATTAGCAGGTGCCTGATACTGCCTCCTTTAGCCCCTCGAGTACTATCTTACCTTGCAAGTAGTCCTACTTGGGCAATAAGGTATTATTCAAGGGGAGATAAGTCACAGATGGCATCTTTGGACTGTAGACGTTGTCAATGACCCCCTATAGTTGAATAGCTTTTACTCTTTCCTCCAATAGTAGTTATGAAGGAGTAAATCAGTTTCTCGATTCCTCCATTTTGTTGCTCTTAATTGACCAAACATATCCTTGTGTGTGTCCTTCCTTTGTTATATAAAGTGGCCAACATTTTCAAAAATTATCTCTGATTTTGCATCCCAACTTGACATACCCAGGGTCAGGTTTTCAGAAGTCATGAAACCAGTGGGCGCTTCCGGTGCCCAACACCCCTGAAAATGCCACCCAAGGTATTGGAGAGGCAGAAACAGAGGCACCCAAAATCAGAAGCCCACTTTTTTAAAAACTTGTTTACTGCTGAATTAAACTACATTGTGTTTTGGGGAGCTTTGTAAAAGGACTGCATGTACTATTGAAAGAGATATGCTGGAGTACACAGTGATTTATTTCAGTCACATAGTGTAGAAACTGACGTGGTGACATTTCTTGGGTAACTCTCCAAACAAAGGAAAACAATCAAGTGCAGAAAATCATATCATGAATATCACTTCAGCCAGAAAAGGTGTATTTTATCTACAAACCTTTCAAGAATAGCCCTGGCTGACATTGGCAATGCCCAAAGAAACCAATCATAACAAGAAGATAAAGCTTGCAATCACCCCTTGTATGCAGGTTGATATTCTTCTTGGCTACCCCGATTTGTCTTTTACTAGATAAACATTCAACAGCCTTGTGTTCTATGGACTTTCTTAGCTCCTTGGGGTCTACTGCGTCACCTGACTACTCCAGATGCAGAGCTGCATTTCTAAAACCCCAAATCTTTCAGAAAGCCCAGCTCTTTTTCCAAATCTACACATGCCACAAAGAAAATCTTGAAGCGAATTTTATTACTTATAGAATTGCTTTTGCTGTGTAGGATTGAGCCAGAGTTCTAATTCAACACACACAATACTGCTAAAATACATCTATACACCTTTTTCTCTTTTGAGCCTAAGTCTACTTTCAAGTGACCTCTATAATTCCGAGGCAAGGGTTCTCTCTCGGTTTCTGTAGCACATTAATGCAGCAACTCCAGAAACATTCAAAAAAAGAGACTTTTTCTCTTGATTTAAATATGCAAAGGAAGACTACAATTAATGCAGGATTTTGATATTAAATAACATCTATTGTCCCTTACCTTTTCTATTTTCAGTGTAGCACAGATTTTTTCATTTGTAATTCATGAATTTCTTCCTGAATTTGGCAGGGTGGAATCTGGAGATTTTGGTAAGAGACAGCTGGGGCTTTGGGCAACAAAAAGGCATGGGAGGCATCTTGGGATTGTAGGATAAATACATTTGTTGGATTTTTCTGCTAAAGTGATCAGCAGTGACATTTCCAATGTTATCTTTAAATTTCAGAGTTAACAACCGATTGAGATGAATGAAGCAGTTCAAATCCCAGAGCTATTGTTTCAAAACTATCTATCTACAGATAGATAGATAGATAGTTTTGAAACACTGGTTCTGTGGTTTAAACTGCTTCATCTGTGAATTGAGTCTATAGATAGACCTTGCTGCATTCACCCAATTCACAGGTTTAAGGATTTCTCTGCAATCATTCAGGCTAAAAATTGTGTTTCTAAATAATAATAATACCTAGCACTTAGATTGAGGTCTACTAATGAAAACCACTAAATGCTTTACAAAGGAAGGTATCATTATCCTCATTTTACACATGGGGAATTTAAGGCATAGGGAGGTGAAGTGACTTGCACATGGTCATGCAGTAGACTTGTGGCAGAGCCAGGAATAGGCCCCAGGTCTCCTGAGTCCCAGTGATATTTTATTTTAATTTGCATGAAAGAATGCGATAGCAGTCTAGAAACTGTGCCAGTCACATTTCTGCCCATAGAGACATGATACGAAAAAATGTTCCCAGCCAGGTTGGTAGACTGTTAATCACTGAATACACTTCACTGTGGCTAACAGGTGCAAGAGAGGGAATGAGCCATCCATGTTTTAAATAATGTTTAGTTTTGTAATAGTGGGTTGTTTAGGTTGTTAAAAATCTTAGACCTCTCTAGCTACAAAAATGCCCAGGGATTATTTAAAGTTATCAAAGCCATAGAGGGACTTATAGCTTTTGGATCACTTACGATCACCTATTGCTCTCATCTCTGCTCTTCCATGCTAACCCCATTTATTTTTTATTTTTTCTTTTAAGTTTGAATTGACATTGGGCAGTGCCACTGTATGACAATCCCATACCATTGCTGCTGTCTTCTGATATCGTTGTTATCATACCTAGGCTGCTGCTAACAAAACAGCTGCACTGTTAATCTTGCATGGTATTTGGAGAATTACGGTACCCCGCAGCCCCTCTGTAAAATTACAGCTATTTATTAACGAACTGCCTTCTGCAAGTGACAGCACTGTATGATTAAAACTTACACAGTCTCTCTGGTGGTATTAGTCAGAGTGATGAGTGATTGAGAAAACCAACGGACTAATGCAAGGTGCAGTTCAATGCACATTTAATTTAATCAAGTAAAAGCAGGCAAGAGAGAGCCCCTTTCTCTCTCACACCTTTTGTGGGAGGTCTAAAATAAAATTTCATTCTCCCTCCTCACGCCAAACTCTTCCATTCCCTCCTTTTCCTTGTCACATAAGAAGTTTTTAAAGAATCATTTAGAATTGGATTCTGTGTTGTGGAAATTGGGGAGACTTTAGTGGGAAGAGAAATGGATCCTACATTCATAGCTATTGCCAGAAATGGTGTGGGGAAAAATCACACTCAAAATCAAGAGGCAGCGTGGGTAATGGTAGGACACTGGAATAGGACTCTAGAGACCTGGGTTCTACCACTGACCTTGGGCTAGTCACTTCACTTCTCTGGGCCTCTGTTTCTCTTCCATTCTTTGTCTATCTTGTCTGTTTTGATTCTAAGTTCTTCAGGGCATGGACAATCTCATACATTTGTACAGCACCTAGCACAATGGGTTCCAGTCTGAGTTAGGGACTCTAGGTGCTACCATAATATAAATAGTGATTATTATTCTTTAGCAATTTATTTAGGGTTGCCAGGTGTCCAGTTTTCGATCAGAACATCTGGTCGAAAAGGGAACCTGGCAGCGTCCGGTCAGCACAGCTGATGGGACACTAAAAGTCTGGTTGGCTGCAGTAACTCGCCTCTGCCACTCGGGGGTGGGGTGGCGGGGAAGAGCAGCAGCTGTGGCTGGAGCCAAATGGAGAAGCTGCTCTATGCTCAGCTGCTGACACCTAACAGGGAGCAGTGGCTGGCTTCTGGACAGGGCTCCAAGAGATGGGTGCTGCTGCCTGGCGGGGGAAATCCTGTTCACCCCCTTTTCTGCCCCACCATGCCCCAATTACCCCAGTCCTGGCCCCTCGCTACAGGGACCAAATCCAACCCCTCCCTACCCCGGCCCCTCAGTACGAGGACCGACCCCTCCCCACCCCAGCCCCTCAGTATGGGGACTGACTACTCTCCAACCCATTGCTATGGGGACCAACCCCTCCCTGTCCTAGCCCCTTGCTCCAGGAACTGGCCCCTGCTGTGCCCCAACTGGGCAGGTGGACGGGCTCCATGTCAGCTCCTGCCAGCCCGGCTCTGAAGGCATCAGGTCAGTCCTGGGAGGTGCTGGATTGAGCAATGGGGGGTGAGAGCGAGCAATTGAGGAAGGGGGAGAGGAGTGAGTGGGGGGCAGAGCCTCAGGGGAAGAGGTGGGGCGGGGCAAGGGTATTCGGTTTTCAGCTTTTAGAAAGTTGGCAACCCTAAAATTATTCCTTTTTATTTCTAGTAGGTTTGTTCCTTCCAATATCACTAGGTTGCCAAAAGCATATATTAAAGTACAGGGAACAGGGAGGTGTGAGTCTCCTCTCGAACGTCTGAAGGATACAGCAACCATTCGACTCTCTGAATTCTGCATTGTTCTTGAGACTTTTTTTAGACATGGTTGATTCAGGTGAAAACAAAACAGCATGCCCCGAACCCAATTCAGTAGCAGTAGATTTCAGTACAATGCTCAATGGGATGCTGAGTCTCCACTCCCATATTGCTTAGGGATCAATCCTGTGAGGTGATGAGCATGGACTTCAATGAGAGATAAAGGTCTCAGGAGACACTGGGCACCTTGAAAGATTGGCCCTTTAGTGAAACTGTGGATCCCGTAATCTCATGGCCAAACTGAAGTGAAGTATCGTTATGAAAATCAATGACGTTGTATTCATGAGTAACCATTACTGACGCAATGTTGTTTTTCTTCTCACCTGGCTCGTTGTGTTTCTTAGGGTTGTTTTCAGTTTCATAAGTGTTTCCTCAGCCTCTGAGCTTTGAGGTCAGCCTAGGGCCATGCTGTTTCTAGCCGTCCTTCTGATGCGGGCAGGAAGAGGTTACGCAGGGTAACTTTGCCATGCTCCTTTCTCTGTAATCTATTGAAGGTGGAGTCTGGCAAAAGGTAGTCTATACGTAAACATTATTTCAAAGTTGTTTTTTTCCTTTGAGTGGCACAGGTGGATTTCTACAACCTCTGAAGCTGTGAATACAGGTGGTGACAATAAGCAGCTATTGTCACACTAGAATGCCGTGCTTATGTAAACTACCTTTTGAATGACTACAGTTCTCATGGATTCTAGAAATGTACTTCTGGGTACAGAAACTATTTTCATGTATTGCTGTTTAAATACTGAACTCCTGACTCTGGCAAAATAGCCATTGTTTTCAATGGGGGTTTTGTCTGAGTAGAGGGTCGAGGCATGGCTTCATTATAGGTATGTATGGGCTGGAGAGAAATCCACTTTGTTTACCAAGACAATATTACTATCCTAGGCCCCAGTCCTACAAACACTGAAACCGTGCAATCAATGGGACTGTTCATCTGAACCACATTATCCATATGTATGTTTGCAGGATCAACGTGTATCAATGTTATAAAGTATGCTAGAACTCAGATTTGACTTTCACAATAGGCTGATGATAAAGTAAGTATCATTAACTCTTAGTAAAATGGACCAACCTTTGCTTCTTTACTCTGATAGTACAAAGTGGGAGCTAACATTCAATGCAGGTTATTCTTAGCACCTAGAATAGGAACTCTTCTATTCAGTTTGGAGTGCTGTCTCTTGGCAGAGAGAGATGATGATGAAGTCTAAGGTTTTGTCTACATGGGAACTTTGTAGGCAAAACTTGTTGTTCAGGGGTGTTAAAAACCACTCCTCTCCCTTCCCTCCCGATGACAAAAGTTTTACTGACAAACAGCGCTGATGTAAACAGCACTTTGTCAGCGGGAGAGTTCTCTCCTAGCAACAAATAGCAGCTATACTGCGTGCCTTTTAGCGGCACGGCTGTGGGAGCACAGCTGTGTCGCTAAAAGGTGCGTAGCGTAGACAAAGCCTGAATGTAAAAGAGAATAGACAGATTTTTAGCTAAGGGTTTTGAATTCACAAGATCACTGTGCAGAGTCTTCCTTATTCAAAGTATAACATGATGTGTTAGGTGTTGGGGCAGGGATAGGCAAACTTTTTGGCCTGAGGGCCACATCAGGGTTCCGAAACTATGGAGAGCCAGGTAGGGAAGGCTGTGCCTCCCCAAACAGCCTGGCTCCTGCCCCCATCCTCCCTCTCCCACTTCCTGCCCCCTGACTGCCCCCCCCCCCCACAACCCCTGACCCATCCAACCCACCCTGCTCCTTGTCCCCTGACCGCCCCAAACCCTGTCCACACCCTTGCCCCCTGACAGGCCCCCCAGGACTCCCACGCCTATCCAACTGCCCCTGCTCCCTGTCCCCTGACTGCCCCCCGGGACCCTCTGCCCCTTATTTAACCCCCACCCCCTTACCATGCCTCTCAGAGCACCAGGACTGGCACCGCACCATCTGTCAAGAGCACTGGGGCAGGCCAGCGGCTCTCACAGCCGCGCTGCCCATCAGGAGCTCACAGCCCTGCCACCCAGAGTGCTGAGGCTGCAGGGGAGCGGGGACAGCAGGGGAGGGGCCTTCCCAGCCGGGAGCTCAAGGGCCAGGCAGGAGGGTCCCAGTGGGCCAGATGTGGCCTGTGGGCTGCAATTTATCCACCTCTGTGTTGGGGGAAAGAAAATAAAGTAGGTAAAGCCTCCACAAAAGTTAAGCTTCTAAGTAAACTGCTGAAAATTGGAATGAATAAAAGCAGAACATTCTGTTCTTGTATGTTGTGGATCCGAAAGAGAAGAGACCTGAAGCAGCATTGTTTGCAAATGTAGCAGAAGTGGCACATCCTCTTCAGCTGGATAAGAGAGAGCCAATGAGAAATTAGAAATACACACGAATAGGTATGAACTACATTGTGCTTCCAGGAAAATGTTACCTATGAGAAATGTACATGTCCCAGGAAGAAGATCACATAGATCAGCATGTGACAGACTAGACACTGGCTTTGAAATGGATGGAATATGGAGATCATTGAGGCTTATTAATAAATAAAAAAATCATGCTGTGTTTCCAACAATTAAAAAATAAACTGTTCCAACTTATTTTCTGCACAATAATTTTCAGGAGCCAAATTTAGGCTTTGATGGAGCAACTCTAAATGGGCTGAATAAACAAGGCACAACAAAGTGATCGATTCCTTCAGCTGACTGGCTAAATGGTTTTACATCCAAAGGTCCCCTGACTTGGAAATCCTGTCGTGGTGTCTGTTGCATATCATTGCAGTATAATTAGTCTTAGCCACATATGAAATGTAATACATGGCAACAAGCATGGCCACCATGATTTTTTTTTAAATGTAGTTGTGCATCCGAAATTTATTTTTTAAGGTGCACTTTAGTAGAAGTGGGCAAGTTTTACTGTGTGCTATGGCTGGTGAAAGCACACTTGTGTTCATAGATTTTAAAGTAAAAAAAAAAAAAAGAAGTATTTGGTCATCTAGTCCAGGGGATGGCAACCTTTCAAAGAAGAGGAACCATTTTTTTGGTTTTGTCTTTGACCAAAATATTTCGAGAGCCGCATCACACGCAAAGCTACTTGTAGAGTTAGAATTTACCAACTAATAATTGAACATATTAGAGTTATTACTACTCACTAATACTTTTAATGTGACTTCTGCTGTTTGAATTTGAATATAAACAGGCGGGGGCTGTGGGCTGGGGTAGGTGGTTGGGGTGCAGGAGGGGTTGTGGGGTCTGGAAGGGAGTTTGGGTGCAGGATGGGTTCTGACCTGGGGCAGGGGGATGGAGGGTGGGAGGTGGTGCGAGCTGCAGGCTCTGGCCGGGAGGCGCTTACCACGGGTGGCTCCCAGCTGGCGGCACAGCAGGCTGCGTGCCTGCCCTGGCCCCACGCCCCTCCCAGAAGAGGCTGGCTGCTGACATGTCTCTGCATGCCCCAGGCGGGGGGAGGGAGGCAGCTCCGTGCACTGCCCCCGCACCTAGCACCATTCTGACAGCTCCCATTGGCCCATTGGTGGTGGAATCTACCACTTCCCTTGGCGGTTTATTCCAATAGTTGATCACCCTCAGTGTTAAAAATAAGTGTTTTAAATGACTGTGTATCCTAATACACTATGCAATGAACAGGCTTTGGCAGGTACTGTGGGAGCATGGAAGAAGAACAGATACTCAAGGTCAATGTTCCCTCTAATTTTTGACAGGCCGTGTGCGCAAAAAATTTCTTCTATGAACATTTTTGTGCATGCGGTGTTTCGCCATATGCGCAGGGTTTAGGATCTGTGTGCGTTGCAAATGCACACAGCTTAGAGGGAACAGCGCTCAAGGTGTGTAGAGCCGGTTTGAAAGCAAAACTTTTGTCCCAAAGGAAAGTCTCATATTTTTAAATTTGTCTAAATCCCAAATTGGGACAAAATATCAAAATTTCACAGAATAGAAAGGTCAGAATCATTTTGGTTCAGAAATGTCAAGAAATTCTGCATCCAACCGTAAAGAAACATTTCAACATTCCCAAATCATAGAGTTTCATTCCAGGTTGTTCAATGGAATCAACACAGTTAATTTTGGTTTGGTTCGCCATTAATCTGTGTCTCTTTGAGCCTCCTGCAGTGCCTTATGGAAGATATAGTTCTGAAATCTCATGCCCCCATTCTCCTTTGGCTGGACTACATCTCCCCTGGTTCACACTCATCATGTGACTCATACAACATACTCTATTGTCAATTTAACCAGAGAGGCAACTATGGTGCATCATAGGAAATGTTGTCCATCCAAGGAGACAAAGAAGAATAGGGGAATGAGACACTTAAACTTTACAACTGCCACGAAGCTTTAATGTCAAAGTGATCCAAAATGTAACATTTTGATTTGGTTTGACAAATCAAGATGTTTCATTTCAGTTTTCCTGATGGAAAATAGAAACATTTTTGCAAAATATTGATTTTGGAGAAACTGTATTTGTCATTCAAACAAACAAACCAAAACATTTCAGTGGAAAATTCCCAACCAGTGCTAGTGTTCAGCCTGTATGAATCAGAGTATCACCATCTGGCATGCCATTAGAGAAGTGCAACAACATGTATTTCCCTGATGTTACTGTTTGATACTTACAAGACACACAACATGGTAACATATTTTATTTGGGAATTCATGGGAACATGTGAAACTTCAATAGCTTTGCAGAACTGAGGTGGAGAGGAAGATGTTTTCAGTCTGAAAATAAAGAACAAACCTAAAACAGGTACTGTAGCTCTTGAAATAAAAAAAATAGACAAAGCACTGTAAAAGAAAGGTTCCAGTCCTGAAAGACATTGAGCATCTCCTGCAAGGCATTGAACATCCTCAGTTTTTACTGAAATCAATGGGACCGGAGGGGACTTAACACCCAAAGAAACAAAAATGATTCTCGTGTAGTGGTAAAAGTTACTGTTTAAAAGTGTCACCATTTTATTCATATCTAATCGAGATGGTCAAAAAAGTGGGTTTTATTGTTGGAACATTGATTTTTTTCAGAAGAAATTCAAATACTGAAAACTTGGGCCAAAACCCAAAGTATTTTGATTTGGAAATACTGCCACGGGGACTCTTTGGAATTGTCATTCAGGTGCTTCATGCCCCCATTCTCTGCTGTGAGCCAGGTTTCCTGGTCAGACTACATCTTCCATGGTGTACCACAGTCTCTCCTCTTGAAGATGCAAAGCAGTGCATCATGGGAGATCCAGTCCATTGTGCCTCATGGGAGATGTAGCCCGGCCCCTAGAGTAGAACGGGACATGAGGCAACTGAACTGTAGCTCCCATGGGGCACCACAGCAGCATTTCCAAATCTAAACTTTCTGGGTTTTGACTGAAATATTTTGGTATTTAGAATTTCATTTTTTCCAATGAAAAATCGAAATTGTTTGCAGAAGAGACTTTTTGTGAAAAAAAATTATTCAATCCAGTTAATTCAATCAATTAACCCAATTTTCTGTCAAAAAAAGTTTCATTGGGGAATTTTCAACTAGCCTTAGTAACTACTATTTGTATCTCTCATCTGCAGACTTTACTGACAAGAAAAAGTCTACACTACCCTTAAAGCTGCAGAGCCAATATAGCTATGGACGATGATGCTGCATTATATTATAACGTATGTAGAACACACAAAATTGTTGTCTGCATTTCTAGTTTGTTATTTTACTGATGGCAGAATTTTTATTACTGGCAGTGATTTCAGAGGCAGGTAGAGCATAGCCTGATTTTCAGATCTCAGACTGAGTTTGCAACGATGAGAAAAATCATATTTTGACATGTAAGCTAAAGAAGTTTGATGTGGAACTCATTGAAACCTGATCCCATTGACCTTTATGGAAAGACTCATTGATTTCAGTAAGCTTGAGATCAGGCCCTGAGGGATGGTATGAAACACCACAATGCTACTTTAACAGATTCACTTTTTAGAATACAACATAATTTAACAGATTAAACTGCACAACAAAGGTGGTCCTATTTTTAGACAGCAGTATAGACTCTACAGGTACTTTTGGAAGAATTTGTGCAAAGAAAATGAGACAGAACAAATGGGAAAGTGTTTACTATAGAAGATGGCAGGCAATCTCAATAATTTTTTATTGGCATGCTAACTAATGAGCCTTCTAAAGAAAGAATGCTGTGTAAATCTGCTATTGCTATAAAAGATAATAAAGCAGGGAGAGCCATTGGGTCAGTCAAATTTCATATCTTCTACATTATGCAAGAATTTGAATGCAGAAACACTGCAAAATTCTGTGTCAGAGTAATAATAGATTCTGAAGAAGAACTGCAAGTACTTGTTAAATGCAATTTGAAATGCAGATATAGTGTACGTACAGAGGAGAGACATTAGAATTTCAAGTTGTGAAGCTTAAACTCTTGAGCTATCCTGGATCTTGCAGCAGTAATTTGTTTAAAATCTGGTGCAGAAGGTGAATACTGAAAGGTAGGGGAAGCATCTGACATAGTCCTGACCCTCCTGAGTTCACAGATTCTTTGAAGGCCCAGGTAGTTAAACAGGAAAATATTAATGTTGAACAGACTTGAAAGGGTTCAGCTGAGTTGAGATAAGTGTTTGAAAGTGTGGATACTTTTCTGAAACTTAGAATAATTATAACAATAATATGTTTTACTTGTGTAATTAGTTAGTATTCGTTCAGCATAGTCCAGATGGAAATTTCTATGTAGGTACTGAGAATTCTGTATTTTAGCGTCTATGGTGCTTTTCACCCAAGCATCTCAACGTGTTGTTCATGCATCATCTAAACTCCTTTGAGATTGGGAAGGATTATTAATTATTTCTCCCCTTTCATAAAAGGGGAAGCCGTGGTTAAGTACATTATCTAGGGTCACAAGGACAGTCTATGGCAGAACTGGGATTGTAACCCAAGTCTCTTAACTCCCAAAATATTAGATTGCACTGTTTCCTATCCCAATTATCCTGAGTCTCCTTCCACTATCATGCTAACATCCTCTTTCTCCTTATTGTGTATGTCTCTGACTGTCCGGGCTTCCTTCCTATATAATCTGCCCTGGCTCCTTCCACCTCTGCAACCAGCTCACTTACATATCTGGCCTTTCAGCCTCTCTGGGTGTGCTGATTTAAATTTTTGAACACATGGGGGTAACAAACCCAAAATGCACCGTGTGCCTGAGAGATCTGAGACAATACCATGGAATTGTACAGTTGTAACAAGAGTAATTAATGAGTAAAGAGTAGTTAATTGCCAGAAGCTGGAAATGGGTGACAGGGGATAGATCACTTGATGATTACCTGTTCTTTTCATTCCCTCTGAATCACCTGGCATTGGCCACTGTCAGAAGACAGGATACTGGGCTAGATGGACCTTTGATCTGACCCAGTATGGCTGTTCTTATGTTCTTAATGTACTTATTAATGGGAAAATACCACAGAGCCATGTTGTGATCAATGGAATAGAACATGGGTGTAATTCAGGGAGGAATTTGTTCTACAAGATATATGGAAAAATCTATGAGCCCACAGAGCCTGATCCAGAGCCTGTTGAAGTAAATGGGATTCTTTCCATTGACGGCTGTGGACTTTGGATCTGGCCCACACCTGACTAACTGTGACTGTAAATAAGCCCTGTAGGACAGAGGTTCCCGACCTTTTTATTGCTGTGTCCCCCTCAGGCAATTCATGTTCCTTGAACCCCCCAAGAACAGTATTTTTGCATAGAACAAGAGGGTCTGCTCCACAGCATTGGGAGCCCGGCCACAAAGCTCTTTGTGGGTGTTTATTGGACAGCAACTCCCCTGGGCAGGGGTTTCAGTCCCCCGTACCACTCCGGGCACTCTGGGCCTGGGGATGCAGCTCCCTTCATTGCCACCTTTGGGCAGCAACAACCACTGTGTCCCTGGAAACCAACTGCTGGGCAGTCAAGGGCGGTGCTTTGGCCCTGTCAGGCTGCAGCTCCAGAGCCTCCGCTGAGCAGGGCCAGCACTGCAGAGTTCAGCTGTGCCCTTCACCTAAGGTCCTGTGCAAGGGGTATCCCTAAGCATGTCACTGGGACTGGAGAGGGTTGGGGGGGGGATGATCTGAGCATGTTCGTGTCTCTGGGGATGTCTGCACTGCAGCTGGGAGGTCTGATTCCTGGAGCAGGTAGACAGACTTGCGTTAGCTCAGCTTGAGCTAGCACACTAAAAAGAGCAGTGTGGACGTTGCGACACAGGTGGTAGCATGGGTTAACCACTTGAGCTCAGACCCAGGGGGTTAGTGGCTAATCTGAGCCATGCGGCAAAGTCCACATTGCTATTTTTAAGCACACTAGCTCAAGCAGAGCTAGTGCGAGTCTGTCTACTCGCTCTGGGAATCACATCTCCTAGCTGCAATGTAGACAATACCCGGGAGGCAAACTAAGTATTAGAGACATGAATGAAAGTCCTGAAAGACAGCAGCAGAAACTTGACTGGTAGAAGAAATAGTTAGCCAGTCAGTGCAGGAATGTCTGCACTATTGGACATTGCTAATGCATAGTGACAAACCTAAATGGGAAACATTCTGAGGTGCATCATTCAGACAGAAGATGCTCATATTTAGGAGATTATTGTTGTGATTGTGTGCTCCACTTGCAACAATGTAAGAGATTCAGAGACCATATATGACTATCTTTGGAGGACTTGGCTGGCAAACACATGTTAAGTGAGACTGAAGAACATGGGGCAAAGAAAATTATGAGTATACTGAAAAAGAATAAATAGAATTAGAAACATTACCCAATAGTCATTGAAAACTGAACTTTTCACTGTAAGGATGTGGGGAAGAAAATATTATATATTGTTGTATTTGTGGACATATGCAAATCTTTGAGCAAAAAGGGCTGCTAACAAATCTCCAGCATTATAATACATGAATGTAAAAAAGTAAATGAATGATGGGTGGGAAGTTGGCTCAATTGAATTAGGAGTTGACCTACTAGAAAATGAGGCACCAGCAATAAAATAAACAATGTAGCATAATTACAGTTGTGACCTTCTGTAATTAACCAAATTACTGCTTAAGATCTTAGTTGATTTATTGTACATTTTTTAGCAATCGTTTTTCTCCTTCCCCAGAAACAACAACATTCGTAGATTTAGAGAGAACTAGAAATGGAAAAGATAAGTTAGATCCTCTAGTCCATAGATCTGACTGCCATGCAGCCTTAGTACTTTGTCCAGTTGTTCTGTGAATATACTCATGTAGTGAAGGATTGTTTCTTGTGTCATTCTCACTGTGAGACTGTTCTGCAGCCTAATTGATCTTGCCCTTTATTAACATTTTTGCTTCTATTCAGCTTATATTAGTATTTGCTCAATTTCATCCCATTACTACTTTTTATACTTTCTTTTACCACTCAAATTCAGTATTATCCCTCCTTTAAATATGCATGATCACTTGGTTCTCCTTAATCATTGTTTTCTCAAGCTCTAGAACTGAGTAGGGTTAAATTCTGCTGTCCTTGTTCATGTAGAGAGACAGAGTAGGAGTGGTAATATCTTCTATTCCAGTGGTTCTCAACCAGGGGTATGTGTACCCCTGGGGGTACACAGAGGTTTTGAGGGGGGTACATCAACTCATCTAGATATTTGCCTAGTTTTACAGCAGGCTACATAAAAAGCACTAGCAAAGTCAGTACAAACTAAAATTTCATACAGACAATGACTGATTTATACTGCTCTATATACTATACACTGAAATGTAAGTACAATATTTATATTCCATTTGATTTATTTTATAATTATATTGTAAAAATGAGAAAGTCAACAATTGTTCGGTAATAATGTGCTGTGACATTTTTTTGTATTTTTATGTCTGATGTTGTAAGCAAGTATTTTTTAAGTGAGGTGAAACTTGAAGTACGCAAGAGAAATCAGACTCCTGAAAAGGGGTACACTAGTTTGGTGCAAATATGGATGATTTGCAGTTTTGCACCCAAACCATGCAAAACTCATGCAATTACTAGACTGTTTTGCCTGGAGTTCACTGTGAAATTATGGATTCATTGGAACCTCAAACTCAGAGAAACTCCTGTGTGCCATTGTAACAGTGGAAGCAATTCATAGACTAAAAGAGACTGGGTTTCAGCAAACCTCCTACCACACATATGGGGGCCACATGGAATCTTGAGAAGGCTGTTAACAAGTGCAGTAACAGGGAGGAAAATAGAAACAGCTACTGTAGCTAATAGCTAACTGAGATCACACTTGTAGCCAATAAATGACTCACAGATACATGAAGAGGATACTTTCACACATCTGTTGAGCTCCTGTTTTTTTGTCTCAGATCAGAAGTTTAAACAGTTTTCAGAAATCTGCCATTAATGATATGGCTGATAAAAAGTCATTTAAAAATCACTCTTAAGGGGTTGTCGGAAGTAAAATTCAAGAGACTGACAGCTATACCAATAAATCAGCTGAAATAAAATCATTATATGTGTGTATGTATAAATAAAAATGCACACACGAGACATATACAAGAAACCAACTGATATAACCAAGATGCAAACAGCCAAACTTATATAAGTAACAAACACATAACCAGCTGAAAAAATAACTGTTAATTTTAAAGAGGAATTAAGTATATTCAAAGGGTTAGTACTCAAATATTAGTGAGTGGTAATTCCAGGGACTCTGAATAAAGAGATTCTGAACATACAGGAGATATAGTTGAGAAAGAAAAAAAGTTAATGGCTGATCTTAATGGCTCAGATAATAGAACTGACTGTTAATATACCGAGAGATAGTATAGAGTGATCAGGATAAAACAAGAATAAGAAATACAAGTAACACTGCCTTATGAAAGACCAGACAAGTAATAGAAAATAAATGCATTGAAGTTTCATGAAAGTGATTGACTAATTTGAAACATTTTCTCAAAAGAGAATTTAACATTCATTGTAAATTGAAGATTTCCAGACATCTCATACTTAAAGGGAGAGTAAGTGACAAGGGGACTTACTTAGTATGAAGAAGTGATGTACTTAAGGCATCAGACTAGGAGTCAGGAGACCTGGGTTCTATTCCCTAACTCTGCTACAGACTTCCAGTGTGACCTTGGGGGTGGGGGGAGACACTTATTCTGTGCCTCAGTGTCCTGTCTTTTCATTGCCTCTTTTGGGGATGACTTGTGCCCCTGAGGGTGCAGAGAGGCAGTGATCTCTGAATCTTGGATGTGGAAGGCAAATCACAGTAGAGCCAGAAGCCAAATAAAATGTAAAAGACTTTGCTTGGAATTAAATATTTTACCCACATGAATAAAACATTGAACAGCTATATGGGGAAGCGTCCCTGATCTTTCTGACAGGCCAAGTAATTTTTCTGCTAATCTCATGGCTGGTCCTCCAGAGCTGAGGGCTATCACCTGCCCTAAGGAACTCAGAAGGTAACATTGTGAATGATAATAGTATGATTTTTGAAGGAATTGCTACCTTTTATGCAAGCACATCCCTCTGAGGTCTTAAGTCTCATTTTCAAATGCAGTCCTTCTTAGATAAGCTACTTCTGCCAAACTTCCAAATTCATTCAGAAGATTTAATTGAACCTCTCCCCCTTGTGAGGAGGTGCTACACATATGCAAAGACTTCCATAATAATACATCCCCATGTCTAGATAGCCCCCCCCTCTGATTGCTACAAAAATTAGGACTGTTACTACCTGCACAACTGGATGCACTACATAGCCATATCTCCCCTTCTTTTAATTTACTTAAAACTGGGACAGTAGCACATAGCTCTGTAGTGCTGAAGAAATCTAAAGACCTGTTGGCCTGATCTTCCTGCAGAGCAAGATTTAAATTATCAAGTGTCCAATAATTCCCTCAGCTGGCCTATTTAGAGCCAGGCCCCATTTTTTCCCCCTCTCAGACTCATAGTAGTCAAGATATACAACTCTGTTGTGACAAATAAAGGCAATTCTTTCTTGGAGCTGCTGGATACAGACATACCCTGTAGTTCTTGCTGGCACTCTGACTCCCAAACTAAGAGCTTGTCCTGCAACATGAGGGCTTACAGGGCCTCCCTAAGTCCTGTCCTGGATTTAGCAATCATGGAATGGACTGTCAACTAGACCATGGGTTCTCAAACTGTGGTACATGTACTCCTGTGAGTATGCAAGACATCTCGGGGGAGGGGGTACGTGGGAGAAATTGTGTAATGGTGGATTTTATGTATTAATTATTTTATTTATTGCACTTTCATAATAGGCTACTCAGATGAAGCTTTCAAACTCTGTGGAAATTTGGTACATCTTGAAGTAAATTAATTACCACATTTTATACAACAGTGAGAACACAGATACATTGACGTACAGAGCCCTCACTTCCAATCACTGTACAGCACGGGTTCAGTTGCCCAACAACTGTCCAGTCTAATTGAGCTCAGAATTTAGGGGACTTGGGAGCAGGTTTTTTTTGGTTGTATACCTCGCACTATAACTATAGCCATCTGTCTATATTTCACTGTTATGTACAGATAAAGACAGGTAGTGTTAAGCAGAACACTCAAAGTGTTAGTGATGAGAAGGAGAAGGGTACATGGCCAGCTGGTAGATCTGTAAGTGGGTACTCAATGAGAAAACTTTGGGAACCTTGAACTAGACTGTAGGTCCTAATAGCAAAATATATCTCTGTGCAGAGATTGAGGGTTACAGTTCAGGCCTATGTCTATTTAATATCAATGTAATGGACTTTCCCAAGCTGTCAATAAGGCACCCTACCATTATTTAATCATAATATTAGAATAGAGGTGCACAGACAGTTTCAAAGAGACAAGCTAGCTAGTAATTAGTCTTTTTAATCATTCTGCTTGTATATTAAATAGATTATTTTTCAACCATCTCAAAAGGAATGTAAACAGAAAGTGATAAAATTGGCCTATAATAGTTTTGATTTTATCTTTAAAAAAATCCATAACTTTTCAGAGGACTCAGCAGAGATTACCTTCTCTTTTCTCCCCCCACTATTCATTGCATTCAAAATGGAATTAATGATTTTCTTAAAAGCCTATTCCCTACTGAAATGAATTTAGAAGAATCATCTGCCCTGACAAAATAGGCAGAATTTCTCTAAAACAAGCCTTGTATTTTTTCCTGACTAATGAACTGATCCTTGAACTTGGATGACCTGCACAAGTGCTTCAGCTTGAAAGGTAGTTTTCATCACTCAGAAATTTCAGTATGAGCTTTCCAGCTATGTAAGCAAGGACATTTTTATGAATGTGCATAGCACCACAGATAAATGATTAATTGTCCCATATGGGATTTATTATAGTCTTGAACTCACTGAATGTGACTGGTAACTATAGTTGAAGAGGGATGAGGTTTTGATGGAGACAACAGGGGAAAAGAGAAGAAAAGAAAAGGAAAAAAAAAAAAAAGGTGGCTTATATATAATATGCCATATTGTTATCTCTTACTCTAAGCAGTAGAGAAGATTGTGGTATCTCAGATACCTGTGGTGACTCATAGTAGAAGCTGACTTTTTAGTGGTGACTATTGGGTGTGTTATCTCTTACTCTAAGCAGTAGAGAAGATTGTGGTATCTCAGATACCTGTGGTGACTCATAGTAGAAGCTGACTTTTTAGTGGTGACTATTGGGTGTTTATTTGATCAGCCACTCACATTTTCTCACATTCAAATCTCTGACTAACATCTACATGTACAGTAGCTTTTAGAGGCTTCAGTCCAAAAAGGAAATTTGTTCAGCAACTTATAAGTAAGGCTAAGATTTAGTCACAGGTATTTTTAGTAAAAAAGTCATGGACAGATCATGGGCAATAAACAAACATTAATGGCTTGTGACCTGTCCATGACTTTTACTATATAAATACCCCTGACCAAAACTTAACAGCTCCTGTGACCCTGGGGTGCTGCTGCTCTGGGAGACCCCAGGACACCGCTGCTCTGGGGGGCCCCCTGAGGGCCGATGACTAGCCTCTGCACTGGCCATGGGGGCTGAGTGCCCCCAGCCACCCGCTGCTCCAAGGTCCTGGGGAGCATTGCTCAGGTGATCCCCAGGACCGCTGCTTGGGTGCTCCCCTGGGCCAGCCTCCCCAGGACGGCTGCTCAGGGGCTGCCCTGGAGCCAGCCATAGTGGCCACTGCTCAGAGGCCGCTCTTGGGACCACTACTTGGGCGCTCCCCAGGGGCAGCTGCCTGGGCCGCCTGAGCAGTAGCCAATGCAGGCTGGTTCTGGGGACCACCTGAGCGGCTGTCCCCAGGGCTGCTCCAGCAGCAGCTGGTGTGGCTGGCCATAGGACACCCAGCAGCTGGCCCTGTGGTCAGCTGCACCAGCCACTGCAGCTGCGAAAGTCTTGGAAATTGTGGAAAGTCATGGAATCTGTGACTTCCGCGACCTCCGTGACAGAATTGCAGCCTTAGTTATAAGGCCTAGAAAATCAGCTTATCATGAAAGTGCACAGCTGTGATGATAACATCACACTGCTGGACTCTGAACTGTATGGAACATAGTGTTTTTCCATTTAGCCATTTACTGTGTTCTGTTGTTTTGCTATCCTTACCTATATTGGTTCCCATTCTGTTGCATTCACTGTGAAGCTGGGAGTAGAACTATACGAATCTGTCATTATGAAACGCAGATATCTGCCTCCTTTTTGGTTTTGCAACCAGACCCAAATGGGGCCCAGTTTCACCAGAACCACTTCTGAAAAGTTCATCTGAAACTAGGCTCCTCCTGTGCTACACAATGTCCCTCCCTTCCAGACACCATGGGCACATTGTTTAGGTGACTTGCCCAAGGTCATCAGGGCATTTGTGGCAGAGTCCGGAATTGAGCCCCATCTCCTGATTTTCACAAGACCATCCATCTTATTTCTATTTGTTATCTCTCTTGCTCCCAAACATCTCTTGCTTCCGGCCTTTCCTTTACAGGTCTCCTAGTTTTCTCAGGCCAAAGGCATACATTTGAGAAGCTCTCCATATACCTCTGCTGTTGGTTCCTTACTACCCTTTCCTCTTCTTCCATGATTCAACTTACTTTCAACATGGGAACAGCCATTAGAGATGAAAGGATGAAATGAAACATGAAACTCCAACTTTTTGGCTCCATATGGAGATTGTGAACCTTCTGTAAAAGTGTGGCATATGTCTGGAAAGTGTGCTATTCCCTTTATCCTGTGTTACTTTTCATCCATTTGTATGGATAATCTACAACACTTCGTCAAAATATTTCATTCAGTGCAGAGAACAGACACTTAACATTCAGGTAAGATTAAACAGTAAAGATCTACAAGTCACACTTCACAACAGGGAGATAAAAGTCTCCTGGCTGCTATTCCCATGCTCAGTGCATGCACCCTCACAAGACTGGGTACAATCTGATCACTCTCCATTGTGAGGCAGAAGAAGAATTCTGTCAAATGTAAATTGGTTATATGAGAGACATGATGGCAAAAAAAGAAGGAGAACTCTAATTTGAGCAACACACAATAGCGCTATCTACCTCTGCTCCAGCTTTCCTAGCGTTGGGCTACGTTGTTCCTGGCATTCACATGGGTGCACAGGGAGGGTTGAAAGAGTCTTTCCCCTACCCCTATATTCTGAGCTCCTTTCTCAAGATGTCAGGGAGAATTGCAGACCCTGCTTTTGGTGGAGTGCAGGGACTGCTCTCTACATGTGCAGTCTACCCATTTCCCTTGCATAGCCGGGAGCACAGAGAGAGGTTGAACCTCTGTAGCCACAGTCTTTCTCCCATCTGTATCTGGGGTGGCACAGCTTTGTATCATAATCTTGTCAGAGCTCTGCCTTCATAGCACTGTCAAGCCCTTTGCAATTTAAATATATAGCAAACTGCGTTTAAGTAGTAATACAGAAATAATCAGTTCTCTAACCCAGCCCAAGCTAAGGGGGACCAAACAAGACCAAAAATGGGCTTAGAAGTTGCCCTCTGTGGTTTTGAATGCACTTGTGGCATTTATTTTAAAGGGCTGAAAAGCATTTCAAGTTCCAAACCAAGATGATCATTATGATTTTATGTGATATTTTTCTGTAAAAGTTACAGGGATCCTCATTTGCCTTTCAATGATCTTAGCTGGCAGAACAACAAATCTACTTTTTATGCTTTTTCAGGCCTTGTTCAACTGATGACAATGAATGGGGTGAAATTATGTATTTCCTGTTTTTGGTGGTGGCTTTTAACAGTTCATATAATTTCTTGACTTGTAGCAGGGTTGCTCTACCAGAAACTGAGGCAATTTGCCAAAGGCTAATGATTTAGTTTCCTTAGCCAGATCCTGAGCTTTAAAGGAACTAATAAATTATTACATCACTAATCTCTAAAATGCTTACAAAGCCTCCCATCTAACCGCATCAGTACTTTAAGCCTGATATTCTTTTGTTCATGTTTCTGTTCCATTTTGTTTGGAATCAATACATTAATGTAAGTACTGAACAACTACTGGATTATATGACCCAGATAATTTTGCACAGCTTGCTACCATAAGGATTTATAAACAGAACTACATGATGGAGAGGCATATAGGAAACCGCAGGTTTCATTAGAGGAGAATGCTGGGGCTATGATCTGCCATTAAGCTTGATGCTCAATCAAAATGTTTTTAAGTGGGAACAGAGCCTAACATTCTGGACACTGCTGGTGTTTTTCTGCTGCTCCAAGCAGACTTGGGACACTAAGCTCTCAATTTTCAAAAGTAATGAGTGATTTTGGGTGCCTCAGTTTTTAGGTCCCCAACTTGAGAGAGTGGAAAGGAGCCTAAGCCATTTTTATAATGTGCCCTTCTCTCTCTACACCCCTTCCTCCAAGCACCAGCTGTCATGATTGGGGCTTACCAGAGAACCTTTCAATGCCTTATAGGATGCTGAATGTAATTATAAAACATTGCATTTATATAGCATTATCCCATCAGAGGATCTTGAAAAAAAATGAAAGAAGTTTAGTCTCCCAGTGCCTCTATATGAAGGTATGTTATTCTACAGATGAGGAAACGGGCATGGAGATGTTGAGTGGTTGGGTCAATGACACATGAAGTTGGTGGGAACTGCAGGTGCTGGGCAGTTGTGAAAATCAGCCCCCTTTTAGGGAAACTAAAGTTGGCTGTAGGAGCCTAACTTTAGATCCCCTCCTTGTTTTCTGAAATGTAGTGGTGTGAAACCCACCGTTTGCAAAACAGCATTCACACAGAAAAAAAAATCCTTTTCTTTTTAACAAAACAGCCTCAGTTGGGGTTTGTGGCTCTCGCCTATCTAAATTGTTGTATTAACGTAGGAATCGCCAGATTGGAATGCCATAAACTAATGTTCTATTGGGTCCAATGTTGTTTCTAACAGCGACTCACACGAGGTATTTCAGGGGATTAAGTGCTTTAGGGGAGGAAGAGGGAGCTCCCTAACTAAGTGTCCATCCACTAACTTGATCATTGGGCCACTGCTATCAAAAAATCTAGTAATAGACAGAGCCCACCAACACTTCTGCTTCTCTAGTAAACAGCACAAAGAAATATATTTCCCTGGGGAACTTCAGTATCTTACATCCACTTCTATGCACAGGTATCCTCCCTCCTCTCATGAGCACATCCATGCACATACACCCAACTCTTATCCTCTAAATGCAAGCAGTCCAGAAGACTCCACCAACCTGAAAACTTGCTATGGCGACTAGGGTATGTCTACACTGCAGTTAGACACCTGTGGCTGGCCAGTGCCAGCTGACTCGGGCTAATGGGGCTCCGGCAGTGCAGTTGTTTAATTGTGGTGTAGACATTCCAGCTCTGGCTGCAGCCTGAACTCTGGGACCCTCCCACGGTACATCTAAATGGCAAGCAGAAACAGGCAGCAGCAAGTCTTAGAGCCCAGGTCTGCAGACTTGGGCTCGCGCTGTGGTGCAAAAAATTGCTGTGTTGACATTCGGGCTTGGGCTCTGAAGCCCAGGAATGTGGGTGGGAAATGATGACATAGCTATTGTAGCATCGTGGTGCAAACCTAAATCTGTAGACCTGGACTCTGAGGCAACGTGTCCACTTCACACGTGCGGTGGCATGTAAGGTATGTGTAGCTAAGTGCTGCCGTGAAAAGCATGCTTAGTCCACTCTGTGGTGTGTGGCTACATGTCAGTGAAAGGCTCTGATGGGTGGGGGCAGCACAGAAAGAGTCCAGCAGCAAGATGCTACACTGCTAAAACTAGCAGAGTGGATGTCGGGGAGGCACGTCTTGGATGTGTAGAGAGCTGTGTAGGGTGCATACCCACAAGGTACAGGTGTACCTTAACTCTACTCACCTGCGCCGTACCTCACTGTCTACACTGCTATTTACACCCTTGCTAGTGGGGACGGGTAGTGTTTGTACTCCACACATCACCGAAAGGAGTGTGCAGTGCTGATGTACCTTCAGTGACAAAGCTAACATTTTTAGAAGGATGGGAGGAGGAACTCAAAGGGTTAGCATCCAAACCAGTTAAGGCCTGGGGACATATTTCATTATATCCCTCTTCTTACCTCCCACTCCGGTCTAGGCAGTAAAATACATCTAGCAGAGTATAGGTGGTTATGGTAATAGAGGAAGTAGTGTTTTACCTCTAAATAGTCATCTCAGAATGATCCAGCTCAGTAATGATCAATAGTTGTTAGTGTTAGATGGCTGTGACATGGGTTGGTTGTGTCGCTAATGGGATGATGGCGAACATCGCACAAAACACTGTCTGAATTAGCAGCCTCCTTAGAAGTTTCAGCCAAAAAACCAAAGTCCCAATACACATTGATAGTGACTGGGCTTATATCTCATTTATACAGTGTGTTACTCAAGTTCAGATGCAGGGATGTGTTGCCGGCACGAGAGTGCCCGAGGCAAGCAACAGCTGGATTCGTTGCCTGGTGTGCGTTGCCCAATAATCACAACGGGGTGGAGAAGTAGAAAAGTTTGAGGCTTCAAGCAGTACAGGGAGACAACAATCTCAAATCCTGCACACCAATGCAAGCAGTTACACATATTTATATTCTTTAGCATACTTATCCAATAGCAAGCTGTCCTGAGTATCCATATAGCCAATCTGGTATACCAGCCAGTTCCCCTTTTTCCTCTTATCATCTATTCCACCATATATGGAGTTGTTTGTTCAGCACTATCTAACATTCCTGTCCTGCATGGCCTAATCTTGCTTCAGCCAGTCTGCGCCTGCAATAAACTGTTGCAAACTCCTCAGCATGACTGCTGTGAGTATCTCAGGGCAGAAAAAGGAAGGGGGGGCATCTGGGCCTAGAGCGAGGGGGCTTCATCGACACTCGTGGTCTTCCATCCCCTTGAGTTACCTAGTGGCCATGCCCAGTGTCCCCAACAGATGGAATAGAGGACGCTTTTACTACTGCTGCCTGGAGATAAGGATGACTGTGTTCTCCAAGTCTGGCATTTTTCAAAATCACTATATTTACTTTTCTTAAAAAGAAAAAACAAACAAAAACCCCCACTCTAGAATTGTGTTTTTAGAATTTAACATTTGGTTAACTAAAATGCAAGGTTATTTTCCTCATTTAAAAAAAAAAAAAAAAAAAGGTAGTTTGCTGTGTATTCTCTTAAAATCTGTCCTGTTGATACTTATTTAATACAACTGTGTTTGCTGTGGTAGAGGACTAATTTACTTCTAAGTAACCTCAAAATTGCTCAAAGCTTAAGCAACTGTGAACTGCGATGTAAATAATTCCATGGCTTGAAGCCCATTAATGTTCATAACAATCTTTGCCTACAAAGGACGTACATACAAAAGCAGAAAACTGCAAAGCATCACATCGGTTGCAAAATGTTCTATCACCAATTAAAGTCATACAACAAGAGATATTAAACACCTACTGTAAGAACGCTTTACAAATAACAAAAAAAGAGTTCAGGAAGAGACTTGAGAATTCCTAGGTAGAACAACTGAAACGTTTTTGTTAAAACAAAATATTACCAGATATGAAACCTAGAACTGCTGTATGCATGGAAAATCAGTCTGAGAACTGTAAGGCCAAATTCAAACCTGGTGTAAATGTGTGCGACTTCACTGATATCAGAGGAGTGGGACATTCTTGCATGATGGATGAATTTGGTCTATTCCATATTATGCGTTCAGACCTCGTATAAATGTTTGTTGTTCCACTGAGCTCAGTTGAGCTACTCTGATTTACACCAGCTCGTCCTAAAAGTGACTAATAATTGGGGACCCTCAGTTTTTGTAGGCCCAACTTAAAACACTTGAACGGGGCCTGAGGATGAGAGGGCAGGTGCTCAGCACTTTTACTGTCTTATCAGCACCTCTCAATACTCCCGTGCGGTAAGGAAGTGTTGTTATCCCTGTTCCACAGCAGGGATGCTGAGGCTCAGAAAGACTAAGAAACGTAACCAAGGTCACACCAGAAGTCTGTGACAGAGCAGGGAATTGAACTCAGATCTCTGGTTGGCGCCCCACCACTGGACAGTCCTACATTTTAGATATCAGCCTTAGGGGGTCTCAAGTTGGACACCCAATACTTGAGGCATCCCAAATCCCTGGTAACTCTTGAAAATGTAGGAAAACATTCCTCCTTTACCAGTTTTAATCCAAACATACAGTTTTTCAGTGGCCAGTATGTTCTGAAATATTTTTAACAATGAAAATGATGGAGAAGTGTTGTCTTTTGTTGGCATGGGCCTACTGTCCAAAGGATAAAGGTACAGCCTGTCACAGTTTAGGGCAACTGCACCTGTGGTTCCCTTCAGCGTTCAACGGGCTCCCACTCTTGGCTTCCAGCTCCCCAGTCGTTGTCTTGATGGGTGGAGACCTGCATCTCACCGCCTTCTGAGCTGGGTATGTCCAGCCTGAACAGTCCTAGTCCTTCACTGTGTATTCTCCACCAAAGACAGTCTGCCTAAACAGACCTGCTTGCTTTCTCTTCAGAGACTGGCAATAAGTGTCAGGGCTATAGAGAGATAAGTTACCACACAGCTCTTTCTATGCAAGCCTATTTTTTCCTTAAGGTAAAAAGCATTACAGAGAAAACAATGAAAGAACCTGAACGCATGCTAACTTCTAAGCTTACTAGTGTTCATCTCAACTCTAATATGGGCGGTCAGGAAAAGCCTTTCAAAACCTCACCCTTGCTGTCTCCCTTTGGGCCAGAGGTGCTGTTTGCTGGATCAGGAAGAAGGCCCTGTGTTAGTTTAAACTGAGGCTATTTACCAAAAGTCTCTTCTTTGTTTGTTGGTCTCTGGAGAATCCTGTTAGAGCTAGTATATGCGTATCTCTCCAGTGGGGATGGCTTCAAAGGCCGATGATGAAGAAGTTCATTAGCATCCCTCCCCTCCATACTAGAGAAGGTACATACAATGGCACAGCACATATACCACTGAATTTTTAATACAATGTACCCCACCGGTATTAAGCCTAATTTAATAAGTTTTAATTTAATTTTGAAAGTTTATCTTAATTCCATAAGGTTTACTCAGGGCATTACAAGATATTGTCAGTCTGTCACACAGCCCATCTGGTTGTTATGCTGTTCTGCCTGAGACACTGGTGGAGGATGAAGATTGCTGATCTCATTACCAAACTGATTTGGGAAATTATGGACATAGCTGAATGCATGTCAGGCTCACAAAAAATTACTAGGAAAAAGAACAGGAGTACTTGTGGCACCTTCGAGACTAACAAATTTATTTGAGCATAAGCTTTCATGAGCTACACCTCACTTCATCGGATGCATGCAAATTCTAAGGTGCCACAAGTACTCCTGTTCTTTTTGCGGATACAGACTAACATGGCTGCTACTCTGAAAAAAGTACTGGGGTTTTCAACATACATGATGTACCAGGAAGATTAGAGAGATTAGGTAGGTAAAACTTTTGAAAAATTGGTTTGTAAATATGTCACTTATCAGCTGGTAAATGTAATTGGCACAGGGGGAAAAGGTTGAATATCAGTAAAGGGGAAGTTTTAGAGATGAGATTGTAATGGAAGGGTCAGAATGTTACAGTCCTGTGCCCCTTTCTTGGGTGAATAAGGACTGGATTCTTTCTTTGACCAACTATGTGTAAATAGAAGAGGATTTATGTTCCAAATTCACATGGCTTATAAAAATCAGAGTAATAATACTAATTTCCAAGATATATTTAGCCTGTGTACTCATTCTGGACTCCTAATTTTTCCTTGGTCATTAATGCCCCAGTTTTGTAATGGTCAAACAGAGCTTAAAAAACAAGAAGAAAAATATCTCAGGATAGAACAGGGTTTATTTATTTGTTGAAGTTCATGGGTCAGCTGCTTGGTTACTTCTGGCATCTTTATGTCACCTGAGGGACTAGAAAATAGCCTGCTCTGGACAGGATTCCTATGGCATGCAGGAGCTTTGAACTTGTTACAGGGCTAGTATAGCTGATGCCTGATGTTGGGGGTGTCACTAAAGCTCAATGTACTCTGGCTGTGGTTAGCTGGCAGATGGTCCCTGATCGACCATTGTCAGATAATGGAAGTTAGAGTAGCCCCTAAGCCACTGCTTGGGGCAGAACATATCTGGCCTGAGAAGCCAGAGTTTGTAACTAGCTCCCTAGCAATCCCCTCTGTGCAGCTGCATGTCTGGGCCAATGTGTAAAGTAGAACTCCGTCTTACTAAGTAATACAGTCAGGATAAATGTATGTCTTCACAGCTAATATTTCAGAAAAAGTTAGGCTAATGTTTGAAATTTGAATTCAACAGTTCTTTTAGTGTGGCACTGCCTACAGAGGGAGCTACAGTGGGTAGTGTTAGGCACCACAGCTGCTCATTTACAAACACTGTGCACCAGACACAGCTTTGCAGTCTAATGTATAAACAGGTATTTTTCTACATCTTTCACCGCTATTTATGACACATTGCACTAGAGGTGTTCTCCTCAGACAGTTGCTCTTTTTTTCCCCCACGGTCAGCTACTCCTGGGTGAAGTAGAAAATCCTTAGCAAGTTACTTACAGTGGTATGTTAAAAAAAATCGGATATATTTGTTTTCTTTTTACTGTTTGGTTTTTAAATGTATGTGGTGGTAGAGCATAATCCAGTGGTGTTACAGAGAGAGAATTATGGTATCAATACTGCCAGTTTGACTTCGCTGTGGCAGAGGAGTGTCTTCTTGATGGCACGTCCCTATGTCCCAATGAAAAAGATACACTGTACTGGCAGTGTCACGCAATCAGTCAGCATAAGCAAAACTCTATCCTGTGGCTGATTTCCCCCACATAAAAGTGGGCACAGAGAATACTCTTAGGTCTGCTGTAAACAATGGGCTAAATTCTGCTCTCAGATAGACACATGCAGCCCCACTGCTCTCAGTACGGTTGCAGGAGTATAACAGAGGACACAATGTACAGAGTGCAAATGCACTGAGATGACTTTGGCTCATTGTAGTTACTGAAGTACTGCACTAATCCATAAAAGGTTGAGCATCTCGACATACTGGAAATGAAGCAGCAAAAACAAAAAGTAGCTCTTAAAATATTCTTGTCCTGAACTCGCTGCTATGGTCCTTTCATTGCGCCAGCAAGTTGACACTTGCAGCTCTGTGTATACATTTGGCTAAACAAATATTCCTGTTGTCAAATTTCTTATCTTATGGCTTTGGAGTGTGTTATGCCACACACCAGAATGAGTTTTTACACTATTACTAAGAATGGTAGTGCCAACTCTAGAGATTTTATTGAGAGTCTCGTGATTTTTTGGTATATTTCTGAAAACCCCTGATGCTGGAATAGAGAAATGCATGGGAATTTTTTAAAAAAGTTCATGATACCCAAGATTTTTAAGACCATCTCATGATTTTCGGCCTGACTCATGATTTTCAAATGCTCAAGTTGGCCAGACTGTAAGAACCTGACAAAGATCATGTTTGGTTTTGGTGTTAGATTTTGACACTGAACAGCGGCCACAAAGCGTGTTTGAGCATGTAACTGGAATCAGCACCTTAAGGAATTAGTGACTGGGGGCTTGGTGTGGACAGTGGAGGATACTAGTTGCTCAGACATGTCTTTCCATGTGGTTCACTGAGATTTAGCCACATGATTCTCATTCATGAGTTGTGTGGCTGAAGTCCTGAACACTGGGTTGAAAATGTAGTTACAGTCTAATCGTGTGCTGATTACAGGACAGACAATGGCCAATCCTGCATGCTGGCATAAGGGAATAGAGGAAATATAATTTATCCTCCCTAATTTAATTTCTTGCACTTGACAGGTTTCAGAGTAGCAGCCATGTTAGTCTATATTCGCAAAAAGAAAAAGGAGTACTTGTGGAACCTTAGAGACTAACAAATTTATTTGAGCATAAGCTTTCGTGAGCTACAGCTCACTTCATCGGAATGCATCCAATGATGTGAGCTGTAGCTCACGAAAGCTTATGCTCAAATAAATTTGTTAGTCTCTAAGGTGCCACAAGTCTTCTTTTTCTTGCACTTGTGCACTGTATTCCCACTTCCTGTGTATGGCTGGGGGATAGGGAAGCAGGGTCCTCCAGGTGGGTGGAATTTTGAGTCCTGTCATCATGCCTCAGTTAGTTAAAGCTGAGAATACCAAATTCAGGACAAACTGCTCAGATCTACCCCAAACTGGTGGTTATTCTTCCATAAGGTATATACCAAGCCAGTAACACAAGTAAACTTCAGTTTCACCATTCTAGTTAACAATAAGTCAGAAATTCAGTCTCCTTAGATATACCAGCCCTTGTTTCACCACCCAGACACTAGACTTAATGATGAATGGTTATTTAAAACCAATTTAATCAAACAAAGGGTTCTTCTCATCACAAGAAATCAGCTACATAGCAAGGTCCATATTCAACTCCAATCTTACCCAATAATCATGCTGTTTCCAATCCTTTAGTATCTAATATCTAAAGGTTTATTTATAAGAGAAAAGAAAGAGGAGAGAATTAAAATGGTTAAGGAAATCAAATACATACACTCATTGCAAAACTCTTGTATCAGGTTTGAAGCAATGATGGAATAAACTGCTGACTTGTAAAATCTCTGGTAACTTAACTTACAAAAGAGTGGAAGGGTCCTCAGTCCACTGGTCAGAATGCTCCTTTTAGTTCAAGTCCAGAGATCAGAGCAGGAAAGAAGCAAAATGGAGATGCTTCCAGGGCCTTTTATACTTTCTCCCATGTAGAGGGACTGCTCACAGTCTTAGTTTATGGAGAATTATAGGCACAAAATGGAGTTCAGGGTCACATGAGCAAGTCATATGCCCTTGTATGCTTTGATGAGTCAAAGGAGCAGCCATTACCCATACTGTGGCTAAGGCAACCATAGAAAGGCTCACAGGACAGGGATAAACTTCATCTATGGCCCATTGTGTTTGTTAATGGGCCATCAATTTGAATGTCCATTCACAATGTGCTGGCTAGACTGGCTGTAAACTACCTGGTGGGTGTTACCTCAGGAGCAAACACATCTGACATACTGGTACATAGTCAATATTCAGAATTTCAGATATAAAAATAATACAGGCATACAAATAGGATAATCCTATTCAACAAATCATAACTTTATCAGTGACAGCTTGCATGATATATTTTGTACAAGGTTTGTTGCAATTGATTAACAATGGCAGTACTAACGATATAACTGGTCATGTGTCCATCATACAGTGTCACAACTCTGTCCCCCTCCAAGACCACCCCCGCAAAGACACATCCATCAGCATAGCTGCACCAGTGCGCTGGGGAGAGTACTGTACACCATGACAGGTATATATCCAGCACAGTTTTCTCTCCAGCAATGGGGAAGGAGATTGTGATTCCCAAAGTCACAGTCTCCCTCCTGAGCTGCTCCAAAGTCAATCAAGTCCCTTACTATGTGCTAGATTGCAGACTAACAACGCAGCCCTACATGATTTTATTGGGCAAAGCTTCTCTATGAACTGTTAAGGTATCTTACCACCTTCATATGTTTTCCTTAGTGGGATGGTATCAGGTTACCTGCACTGTGATACTTAGGTAAAAGGCATCTTAGAAATATCAAAGGTGGATTGTGCAATACAGTGACACAACTGGAGCCCCTTCAATGGTAAAATGGTCAAAATACAATGAAAATCCCAGCCATACTCCATATATCGCTTTATATATGATATTTATTGTATACAGTACAATTGTGTGTTGTGTATATACAAGAGAAAAAGTGAGGCTTAGTGCATAGAGGACTGAACAATGACTCAGAACACTGGGGTTCTAGTCCCAGCTCTACTAGCCAGCTGAGTGACCTTGGCAGGTCTCAGTGCCACTCTGTGCCTCAGTTTCCCCATCTAAAATGGGGCTAATGACACTGATTTCTTTTGTAAATGACTTTGAGATCTACTGATGAAGAGCATTATATAAGAGCTAAATGTTCTTAATTATTATTATATATGTAAGAGAAAGAAGATGGGATAAAAATGTGCTGGAATGGATAAATTTAATAAGATAGCTATTATATGGACAGATATTGTATGAAAGGAAAATATAGGAGGGATAAAATTAAAGCCAAATATAAAATTAAGAAAAAATATGCTGATTTGGGAAATAAGACAATGGGAAAAAATAAAAAACAAGAAAAATAAATTTTAAAAGGTAGAAATTGCTTAATAGGAAATAGGTGGCAGTAGATGCCTGTAGGGAAAGGAGAGTCTGTTAGCAACACTGCCTGTATGGAATTGAATTATAAATATATTTTAAAAATGTTTGACAATTATGTCTTTCTAGAGAAAAATGCAGAAAGAATGAGGAGTACTTGTGGTACCGGAGAGACTAACAAATTTATTAGAACATAAGCTTTCCTGGGCTGAAGCCTACTTCATCAGATGCATGTCATGGAAAATATAGTAGGAAGATATATATATACAGAGAACATGAAAAAATGGGGGTTGCCATACCAGCTCTAACGAGACCAATCGATTACGGTGGGCTATTATCAGCAGGAGAAAAAAATGTTTTGTAGTGATAATTAGGATGGCCCATTTAGAGCTGTTCAGACATGAAGGGCTATGGCTTACTGATTGCTGACAGTGGGTTCTGCGCTGCCCAGTAATTACATGTGAGACACTGCCCCTGCCCCTGCTAGTGCCCCCAGGATCTTACAAGCTGAACAGACAGTGCAGTAGGCTTATTATATACTTGGATCTAGTACAGCAGTGGTTCTCATCTCTGGTCCACTGCTTGTTCAGGGAAAGCCCTGGTGCGCCGAGCTGGTTTGTTTACCTGCTGCGTCTGCAGGTTGGCCAATCACGGCTCCCACTGGCCCCGGTTCGCCGCTCCAGGCCAATGGGGGCTGCAGAAAGCAGTGCGGGCTGAGGGATGTGCTGGCCACCCTTCCTGCAGCCCCTGTTGGCCTGGAGCCGTGATTGGCCGAACCTGTGGATGCAACAGGTAAACAAACTGGCCTGGCGCACAGGGGCTTTCCCTGAACAAGCAGTGGACCAGAGATGAGAACCACTATAGTACAGGCTCGCAGCATTAGTGGTGTCCAAGAGAGCTTACTGGGGAAGGGATTGAAGAAAGGGAAGCAAGGCAACTGGGACACAAGAAGAGGGAGAGGAAAATGTATTCAAAGACATTTGGGGAAAGATAGAAAGGGGACGGTGGGAATGGAGGCTTGGGAGGAGTAGTTGGAGCCAGCGAGTACATAGATGATAATGAAGGCAGCAAGAGGTTGGCACTGAGAAGAGTTTGATCAATGTGGAAAACGAAGGGTTTTTAATAAGGGAGCTTTGTTGACAGAACTGAGAAAGACGACAGGACTATACAAATTCTGGGGGAAACGATTTTGTGAGGCAAAGTAGTATTTGTTCCATTTTCACATTTTTAGCAAATGTCAGTTTCCCTTTATAGAATCCAAAGCCTGGAGTTGTGTTCTTCATCTCTCTCTCTCTCTCTCTCTCTCCGCCCCAGGTCTACTGTACTTTTCTTACAAAGTGTAGTTCATCTGGTAAATGATCAGCGGGTTAATAAAAGGAGGGCAGCTATTGATTTGAAGATAAAAACCACTGGACTGTTAGCACAGTTTTACTTAATGGAGCTTGAGTTTCAGGTCAAGGTGTACAAAAAGAAGGGGTGGACTTAATGTTGATCAGGCTTGGTAATATCAGCTGGGCTGCATTCTGCACTCTTTCAGGTCCCTTATCTTAATCACGGTACTTACTGAATGTCATTGTTTTAACGTTTGTGGGCTTCAGCCTTTTGAATACAGTGAAAAGTGATTTTTCCAAAGCACATGTTTCAGGTAAAGGAGTTTGGCAAATTAACTCTTCTCGATTATTTGTAAATTAGGCCTTTATCCTGAAATCTACACCTAGGGAAAAAATCAGATTGAAATGTTGAAAAGCTGTCAAAGCATTTTGTATGATTCCAAACTGGATTTAATTCAGATGTAACCATAATTTCTCTTGGCTTTAATCATAATACCCAAACCACAAAGAAGAAAGCCGCAAGACCGAATAGTTTTCACCTTGACCTTGACCCAGGAATACAATGCTATTTATAAGCATTGATCAATGCAAGGGAAAGAATTGCACTGAACAATTTTCAGCCTGTACACTCATTATAGGAAGTAAGACTCAGAAGTTCTTATTATACTTCTGAAGGCAAGGAACTGTAAGGTGGATTCTTTTTCTGCTTAAAGAGACTGGCTCAACTATGATTAATATATTTCATTTTGGATAATCACTGGAAACTAGATGAATTGCATACTTTACTTTCCATGACTGTAGCCTGTACTATGAACACTAATAGGAGAGAGAGGGTGGGCAGCATTAAGAAAAGAACAGAATGGGCCAGGTTCTGGCCTCTTTTTCAGTAGTTTAATTGCAGCAACTTAAAACTGACTACCTGAGGAGGGGAATCCCTCTCCCTGTGTAGGGGAATCCCCAAGTGGCATAGGGCCAGCACAGCATCTCTTATACTATACTATTGTTCTCCCTGTTCCAAGAATAGAGGGAGTTGCTGGGACATAGAGGCATGGCCTGCGAGCCTCTGTGTCTGGCTAATCCTTGGCTGGACCAGAGAACTTGGTCCATTGTCATCTTAATTCACAGCAAAAACAACCTAGTTCCAGATATATTGGTGGCCTTCATCCAGTGTCTATTCATTTCCCCCTTCTCATGTCCAGATCTTCCTTCTCCTTCCCCTTCCAAGCCCTGGAATCAGTACAAGAGTTCTGTCCCAGAGACCTGTGAGCTATGAGAACTCTGGAAAAACAGGAGGCCTGGTAGAATAGACCTCACATTGTCTTTGGGGACTGGCTGGGATACCTAGGTACAAACAAAAGTGCAAATTTGACCACTGAGGTAAGAGCAGCTTTCACAGATCAGTGACTGTCAGTTCAGACCTAACATATTGCACTTCTTTGAAGACCACACTCATTCTACAACATACATATAATCGGACACTAAATTCGCAAAAAGAAAAGGAGTACTTGTGGCACCTTAGCTCAGCTACAGCTCAACTGTAGCTCACAAAAGCTTATGCTCTAATAAATTTGTTAGTCTCTAAGGTGCCACAAGTACTCCTTTTCTTTTTGCGAATACAGACTAACACGGCTGCTACTATGAAACCGGACACTAAATTGTAAGTGAAATAATCGCAAATCTCAGATGAAAATGCTCAGAGAAGAAACAATGTGTATTGTATAAGATTTTTTGCACCATGTGATAAAAGGGCAGGATGAAGTTTCCTGCATCCCAACCATTTTTAAGATATTGATATGTAAAGGTGCCAGAGTCCCAGCTCAGTCCTGTTGATGCAGGTCTTACTGGACGGCCATGTTTTTAGTGGCATATAGCGGATATCAGTTCAATTCTTATGGCTTTGTTGCAGGCAATACAGTTACCTGAAGACTCTCGTTGCTTGAGTTACTACTCCTTTTTTGAGGGGGGAAGGGTTATGCAACTGCTCCACTTTTCACTATTAATTTATTTTGTCTTCATGTCATCACTGCTCTACATACAGCTTAACTGCAACTACTACATTCTTAAGTAAAAATAAAACATAACTTCAGGAGTTCATGCTAGAGATTCTTATATCTTCTAAATCCTGAGGTGCCTATGAATGTGAAATTGTTTTATCTTTCTTTTCAATATTAATTAGATTAATAAAAAATTGTCAGCATGATTGAAAATAGAGTTGGGATCCTATCCTGAATCAATGTGATTAGAGAATTTCTGAAAATCATTATTAAGGCAAAGTACTTATAAAGCATCAAATTAGATGTAATAAGTTTCTCTACCAGACATGAGGGGCTTTTATTCTTTATTAAACAAGGATCCAATCATGCTCCCATTGAAGTTAATGGTAAAGCTCTCATTGGCTTCACTGGAAGTAGGATCAGGCCTTTATTATCAAACATTAGAATAAACTTATCAAGAACCAAGGAAATCCGCAAAACCAGTCTGTGACTTCTGAAACAAACACAATTTTTTCTCTTATATGTGAACCAAACGATGGTCATTTTAGAAATAAAGTCTTACATATAGTATCAAATTTCTTTACAGTTACAAACTATGGGCCAAATCCTGAACTTATTCAGGTTTTTATTTCCATAAGGATTTTGCCTTCAGAAGTTCACTGATGACCCACTGCAACTGTTAGCAGCAGGATTTCATCCCTATAGCTTCAGATCCATAGCACAGATTTATAGATCTTTGCCTCTTGAACTAAAGGAGAGTTGGTAGCAGTAGCAAGCTGTTAATCCTCTAGTGGACGAGACACTAGAGCAGAGGTGGGCAAACTCCTGCCCGGCCCCTCAGCCCCTGGCCCGGGAGGCTAGCCCCCAGCCCCTCCCCCACTGCCTCAGCTCACTGTACCGCTGGCGCAATGCTCTGGGCGACGCGGCATGGCTGCGAGCTGACCCGATGCTCTATGCTGTGTGGTAAAGGGCCAGGGAGCAGGGCGGGTTGGATAGAGGGCGGGGAGTTCAGGGGGGTGGTCAGGGAGTGGGGGGGTGGATAGGGGTCGGGGCGGTCAGAGGGCAGGGAACAGGGGAGTTGAATGGGGGCAGGGGTCCTGAGGGCAGTCAGGGGCAGGGGTTCCGGGGGCAGTCAGGGGACAGGGAGAAGGGGTGGTTGGATGGGGCAGAGGTCCTGGGGGGGCAGTAAGAAAGGAAGGGGGGGTTGGATGGGGAGGCTGGGGGAGCAATCAGGGGCAGGGTTCCGGGGTTGGTCAGGGGACATAGAGAAGGGGTGGTTGGATGGGGCAGGAGTTCTGGGGGGGCCGTCAGGGAACAGGGGGGTTGGATGTGGCAGGAGTCCTGGGGGGGGCTGTCAGGGGATGAGAAGAGGGGAGAGGGCAGGCCACACCCTCTCCCCTAACCAGCCCTCCATACAATTTTTGAAACCCGATGCGGCCCTCAAGCCAAAAAGTTTGCCCACCCCTGCACTAGAGGGAGGCATGAGATACACTTTACTAGTGTGTTTCACAAGTACTTCATGAGCAATAAATAAGAACATTGAGATTTGGTCCTATGTACATTGAAATCACAGTACCCAGCAACACTATGCGCCAGTTAAAACTGTAGGTGAAGTTTAGGCAGGTTGAATGTAAATCATGAAGAATGAACTAGAATTTGGATAGGATGTCCTCTCTGCTCTTGAGAAAAGAGCCATGTAATGTTTAATGACCATTACAAGTGAAGACCTGTTTTTGTGTTTCGTCTGAAAGACTGACTTTCACAACCACAGTGCTCAATTGCACCATGCTTTGGATTACTGTTTGCTCAGAAAGAAAGGTGAAACCTACTCAATCACCAAGGGCACTTCATGGAGCATTCTGTGGTTTTTCTTTTGAGGTCCACCTGTCAGAGTCCTGACCATGGCTGATGTTGTTTATCTGGCGGGATGTGACTAGATTGCAGGCTGAAGTGATATGATTGCAGTTGTGGGTTTTTTTCTGATAGCTACTAGAACAATCAGCTGCTATAAAATCTGCCTCACAGTCAGTAATTGTTCAAAGTAAATAAGAATGTTCTGTAAACAAATGTATTTGTTCATTCCAGAAACGGATGGTGAAATAATGAGTTATATTTTTTACTGAAATTGAGTTTCTAATGCTCTTAATCCTTCGTTTTCCATTTTCTGAGTTTATGCCAAGGAACATAATTAAACAAAGTCGAAGCTGCTGCATGAAGAAACTCTTAGCATCATTCCACTAGAGATTATTTCAGACATTTTTTAATGTCTGTTCATTTCCATATATTTTGTAGCAGCTTTGGGTTTTATTAATATATGATTAAAGCAATCCCTAAGTAAGTTAAAGCTAAGCGTGACAGTGTTTCCTACCATCACCATTTTCAGTTCATGAGTCTTCTTAAGGTTGGATGTCTGACAATAATATTTTTTCCCTGACCTAAATCAAGCATTGGATGGATCAAGACTGCTCCCTCTATGATCTCTGTAGAGCGTGGGTTTTTTTTTTAATGTCATGTTCAGCTATTGGTTACTTTATGCTGAGCTGTGAACTGTGTGGTTATTGGAAGCAGCATTAAAAGCTAGGGAGTGCCTCTGTTTTCAAGAATAACTAGCATTCTACTGTTTTGGACATCAAGCTGATGTAGAACATACTTGCTGCTACATAGGATACATATCTGACCTGCAGACATCAGGAATGAACAAATCAAAATTGTCCAGAGTGAAGAGATTTAAAAAATTGTGGAGGGTGAGTGAAAAATATACATTAGCCTACTCAAAAAAATGTAATGGTAAAAAATAAATTATAAGCAGGTGATATATTTCAGGACAAATGGCCAGCTGTGTGTGCATTATCTGATTAAACTTAACAATGCAGAATTTGATTGTATATGCTTTGTTCCTTTGCAAATTAATTTCATTGTAACACATTTTTTGGTAGGCACGTTTAGCATCAATTTGATATGGTATGACAAAAGTTTTAGAGAGTTTGAAACAGAAGCAGTGGTTGTATGTAGAAAACACTTGCAAATACCAGCCTGATTTCTTCCATGTCCTTTAAAAAATAGATTTACTGTAACCTGTGTATAGAACAGCATTTTTTCACTCTCTTTCCACTGACACTGTATTTCAGAGCTGAGGGTAAGGCTGGTATGAAAAGTAAAACACAGTGTGAAGCAATCTTCTTAGTTTTACTTTCTTGGAAAGTGGAACAAAATAGAACTGTCTGATTGAGAGGGGAAGCTCTGAAAAAGCTGAAGTATTTTTTTTTGCCATTGATAATTAAGTATTTTGAGATTATCAAGGAATAAATAATCTGCATTACCCACACTGGTATTATACAGATTTCAAATTTACATTGTTATCCACTGCAATGGTCAAATGAACTCAATTCTAATATCATAGCATCTTAATCCTAATAGCTCTTGCATAGTTTGTGGGATTGTAATAAGATCACAGAGAAATCATACAGATCATTCGTTGGAATAAGTAGGCTTAATTTGATGCAACAAGTGAAATGGTTACATCTGTCATGTCTTCTGAACTATTTTCTTCAGTTTTGATGGAACAGATTTGGGGTATTTTTTTTATTGTGAATACATATGACATAAACAGAGATTACTTTAAGAAATCTTTGAGATAAATTATCTGTATGTATTCAGAATATGGGAACTGTTATCACTTAATGAAACTACATGAAGTGGCTTCGATACAGTTATTAAATAGCATATATATTTTCAGTGACCTGAAACTATTTTGATTTGCTTCACAATATTTATTTGGCTATTTAACATTAGCTGTGATGTGAGGGGTCTATCAATGGTGGGAAATAGATGATTTACATGATTATACAGCTATTTGTAATCAAGAGCAGAATAATATGGGATTTCCCTATTTTTAACAGTCTATCTTGCAAAGACAGTGATGTGTTTATTTAGGTATTTGTTTATAGGAAAATATGCATTACTGCTTGAGTGAAAATTACATTTTAATCACCGTACCATGTTTCAGCTGGGCAAAACAGAAACTGTTTCCTTGAAAATTAAGGCATATCCATTACACATAAGTAGACATTATATCATATTAAGTGACATGAGATAATTACTACTGTCAAAGCATAGCACTTAAACGGGCTTAGAAAGCATTTAATTTTAAGCAGGCAAGATGTCCTCCTTAAATAGACATATTTTATTTACATATAACTTTTTACAGTGTTCTGCTGCTCAACATTTCATCTTTTAGCATGGGAAAAGCCGGAAACTGTTTGAAGAGATATTCAATTGTAAGAACTTAAGCTTCCTTTATTTAGTGCACATACGGTACTTCCTACCTACCTGAAGCTCTTGTACCATTTCCATCACCCTGGTATCTGTTATTTTAAAGCTACATAGTTCAAAATTAATTTCTGGAAAGGAAAGTTTAAGTTTTCAGTTTTATTGTTTGAGGGTTTTTCCTACTTTGGACTATTCCAACTAGAAATACAGCCAAGCCTTGCAGAGAGTTATTATGACTGGAATGAGACTATAATGGATGGACATTTTACCATGAAGCATTTACAGTTATAACAGACCATAATATATTTAAGCAGGAGATTATATAGCTGTATAATATGGCACACACTCCCTTCACCCACTTAACTCTGACCCTTAATTTGCTCAGTATTGATGGCTATAGTTTTACATAATACTGATCATTAACATCCCAAACAGTTTTCAGAGTAGCAGCCGTGTTAGTCTGTATTCGCAAAAAGAAAAGGAGTACTTGTGGCACCTTAGAGACTAACAAATTTATTTGAGCATAAGCTTTCGTGAGCTACAGCTCACTTCATCGGATGCATTCCACTGAATAAATTTGTGAGTCTGTAAGGTGCCACAAGTACTCCTTTTCTTTTTATCCCTAACAGTAGCTCTCCAGAGTTCTTTCCACCCTGTGGAATACAGTAGTAAACTGAATCCAATACCAGATAAACTAAATCCTTAATTGTTTTGTGATGATGAATTCACGGGATGATTGCAGAAAGATTTAGAGAGCCTTCCCCCTAGCTGGTGTTAATAATGTAGCTACATTGAAACCAGTGTGGTTATGCTGTTTTATGCCAATTGAGAGTGTGGTCCATATTGTTAATTATCAACTCCTCTTTTAAAATGTATTAATAATAATAATTGAATGCAGGAAGTGTGTATTAAAATAAGAAAAGTTTTGCAGATAATTCTGAAGTACTATCTCAAATGAATTAAATGAAAACAATGCTTGAATATTATCAATTATATTCACATCAAAAAAGAAAATTGTGTGTTCCTGAATAAACATTTAATTTAAATCAGCAAAAGCCCGTGAAACTTTACCTTTATCTTTCCGCCGATGTCCACTGAAGTCAGTGGAAAGCCTCCCATTCTCCTCAGTTGAGTCTGGAATCAGGCTACTGGGTGCATTTTGATCTCCAAAAAGTGGATGATTTATACAACAGCCGGATTTTCAAAAGTGCTCTGCACTCAGTCACTCTCACTGAGGACAATAGGAGTGGCTGGATGCTGAGGACTTAAAAAATCTGGCCATACCTGTGCTGCAAAACCAAGGCACAACTAGACTAATTGAGGACAGAGGGACAATTTTACTGCTGCTAGAAATCTGAAGAAACATTTAATCAAGGCTACATTTGTCCCAAAGTTGGAAGTGGGAAGAAAACCTACTGTGTTTGATTCTGAGTGTGTTTGCTTTAAAAAAAATCTGTTTGTAGTAATTAAAAAGATTGAAGATTAAAATTAATTTACATGTGGGGGTGTCTTGAGGATCCATTAGTAACATTTTTTAATGTGAGAGAAGTGTTTAGTTAACATTTATTCCATGCTTTGATACACAGTGCTAAATATTTAATTATAAACAAGAAAAGGAATTCATGGAATCCTATGAAAATTGATATGAAAGGATATAACAGCTTCTTTAAGGCCACTGCAGGCTTTTCTGTTAGCCTTTAATTAGAAAATGTTTAAAGCACTCATTATTTACTCAATAGAATACTCCACTGTGAACATACACATAAGCATTTAAGCGCTATTTTTAAATTGATTTTGACCCAATAGAACATAACAGCTATAAAAAAAGCTATTTTGTGCCAAGTTTTTTAAGGGGATGTGTACAGAGTAAATATGCATTATAACTCCCCCTGCCCAACCCCCCCAAATCCCAACCCTATAATTTATTTAGAAAAATACTAGTGGTGCTGGGTTGAGGCCTTAGCCACTCTTCAACATCTAGCTCAAGGAACCATCAAAGTTTCCATCAGAAACCTGTATTTTTCCAGCTTTATAATTTGTTCATACATCTGTTTTAAGTTGAAAATTGATATAAAAAGCATCAGCCCTGAAGCAATTTCTCTGTTTCTTTTTCTCTCCACCTTCAAAAAACAGCCCATGATAAACCTTGGATTAGCTCAGGGGTGGGCAAACTTTGTGGCCCACGGGCCACATCAGGGTGTGAAACTGTATGGAAGGCCAGGTAGGGAAGGCTGTCCTCCGCGCCCTATCCACCCCCACCCACTGACTGCCCCCCTCAGAACCTCTGAAGCATCCAATCCCCCCCCAGCTCCTTGTCACCTGACCGCCTCCCTCCTGGCACCCCCCACCCCTAACTGCCCCCCTGGCACCCCACCCCCTATCCAACCCCCCCACTCCCTGTCTCCTGACTGCCCCCCAGAACCCCCTACCCAACCCCCTTTGCTGCCGTGTGTGCTGCCGCTGCTGCCCCCTTACCATGCCGTTCAAAGCAGCAGGAGCTCGCAGCCCCGCTGCCTGGACGGAGCCAGCCGTGCTGTCCGTGTGGCGGCATAACTGCGGGAAAGGGGGGACAGTGGGGGAGGGTCTGGGGACTAGCCTCTCCGGCCAGGTGCTCAAGGGCTGGGCAGGATGGTCCCACAGGCCAGATGTAGCCCACAGGCCGTAGTTTGCCCTCTGGGTTATCTGCTTTTCAGTAATATGTACAGAGAAAAAAAGTGATGACCCTGTTGTTCCTAAATCCTCAAAACCCCTCTTATTGAAACCTTTTAAAAAATTCGGTGACACTTTTAAAAATACATCCCAATCCTTCACCCCCTCAATCCAAAAAAGATTAAGAATTTCAGCTCACTATAGGCCCAATCCTGTTTTCCTGATTTAGTGAAAACATTGTGACTACAGTGAGAGAGACAAGGTGGGTGAGGTAACATCTTTTATTGGACCAACTGCTGTTGGTGAAAGAGACAAGCTTTCAAGCTACGCAGCACCCTTCTTTAAGTGACTACAATGGGAGTTTTAACTGACTGTCTTTCTGTTTGAGGGATGTTGCCCTCTACTGTCTCTCTCAGAGACTAAAGGAGTTGCTCCTGATTAGTTACTAAAGGAGACCTCCCTTAGATCATGTAGCAAAGTCCTGTGGTTTTTGTGCTGAAGGAGCAGGATCCTAATACATGTTCTACTGAGGGCATATCTACAAGGAACACTCCAGAAAGTTAAGGTGAATCAACCAAAGAGCTGAAGTGAATTAAACCCCAGTGTGGAATCTCTTGCTCAGTGTTTTGCTTCTTTGAAACTTTATCCTCAGTTACACTGAATTAAAGCCACTTTACTACTGAGTGAAAGCATCCAGGGGAGTGAGAAGAGAGTTCACACAGCTTAATTTATCCACCTTGACTTCATACCTTTAGTAGATTCACCTTAGCTTTCCTAGGTGCCCCAGGTAGCCAAGAGTGTGCTGTGTCCATTTGTTTGTAGCACATAAAATAATTAGCAATAGGTTGCAGCTGCAACTCTACTAAGAATTCTATTGCATCCATGCAGTGTTCAGGGTCTGCCTTTTCCACAATAGCATGACTTCTGCATGAGCCATAACCTGCCCTGTCCAAAGGAGATGTGAGTACATAGGATAAGCTAATGGTGCAAGACTTACAATTGGACATACAATGGTTTTGAAGGGAGCATATTGCATAGAGCATCTGCTCCTTCGTTCCTCTTCCTCCTTTCCCAGTGGTGATTGCTAAGGCGGGTGCTCACGGGACTAAGGTTCACCAGTTAAGTAGCCTCTCCTTAATTAAGGAGGTGCCTTTCTTTTTTGTCATCTGTCAAGCAGCACCATGGAGAAAGCAACAATGGGTTGGAGAGAGTAGGAGATGAAAGGAGGGCCTGGAGGGTTCTGACTCTTCATGCAGCACCATAAAGGGCAGGCTGGGAGGGGCCAGCAGCCCCCAGGAGACCTCCTCCATTGGCTGCGTGCAGCAGTGCGGAGATCGCACAGGTCGCCCTGCAGTCTTCTTCGGGGCATAATTAGAGCAGCCTCCCCGGAGCATTATGCAGGCACCGAACCCTGCCAAGCCTCAGGAGTGCACCAGGGAATGAGACTGCTGAGCCTGGGCAGAGGGAGCGAGGAGGCAGCCGGTAGGGGCTAGTGGTCAGGGTGGGAAAAGGCTCTTCCTGCCCAGGGAAAGGAATGAGGGTGGATGTGTGACCTGGCTGGGGAGATGGGCAAAATAGAGGGAAGAGCAGTGGGAGCAGAGCAGGGAAACTATTGGGGGTGGTATCAGAATTCCTTTATTGGTGAGGAGCAAAGGGAAGACCCCCTCCCCAGGCTGATTGGTGTTGGTTGATTGATTGTATCTGGGAGATTGGAAATGTTCATGGAGGGGCAGAAATGTATTGAGGGGGGTGGGGCAGTATCCAAATCCCTTCTCCACTGGCCAACTCTTAATTTGGGCATTAGTCCCCACTTCTTGAAATCCCACATGTGGTGCATATACAGTGCAGATCAGGATTTGAGAGCCCCAGTGATATGAAGCAGCACATCCTGAATTCAGTTAATCTGGGATTTAGCAAGCCAGAGAGAGATACAGGGCATGTCTGTGTGTCCAGGAGCCTCTACATTGTTTGGGGGAGTATAGGCCTGGGTCAGGACTACGGGTTGAGGCTCTATATATACACCCTTAATATCACATGTTTTAAAAGTAAACAGATAATCGTATTTTTACCTGCCAATACATGAGAGTCAGGGGCCTGTCTTTCTCCCCTTCAAACAGCCCATATTTTCAGGCTACGCAAAGGAACCAGAATTCTGCCCCATTAAAATGATGCCACAGTGTTTGTTCAAATCCACTTGGAAAGTGTTCAGAAGAGTGAACCAGTAAAACTGTTAAATATAAAACAATTTTAAAAATGGCAAATAGGTTGATTATTTCTTTCCTTTTATGATGGTGAAAATGTCAAATTATTTATCTGAGGGAGACCAGTTGGCACCACTACTTGAATGCAATGCAATTTGCTGCAGAGACTGACTGAAAATAAAACATGCTTTGCTGTAAAACAATAATGCAAAATGTTTTTAATTGCTTTGGCTGGTAATTAGTTCTAGGTAAGAAATTAGATGCTTTTAAAGAACATTAGTGTTACATTTCATAAATGTTCAGCTGGGTCATTTCCTACATGTTATGAAAATACTGGAACATGCCTTAAATAAGCTAGTTCAGTAATAGTTTCAGATGCTGTTGTACATTGCATATTCCAGATCCTTCGTAATGTAACTATTACATTTCATACTTTAACATCTGGTTTTTAGGGCCAGATTGTGAACTCCTTTTCTCACATGTGTGAGCAGTGGACTTTTCATGTGAGTAACTGCTCACCATTGTGAGTAAAGAGTTCATAATCTGTCCTCAAAGTTCAGTAAAGATATTCAGTGTAAAATAAATTGAGCAAACTTCTTCAAGAATTAGTGAGTCTTGTAAGAATTAGTGAACTCTGATCGGGGTGGAATAACTTAAATCACTTGATTTTTTAAAAATCAGTAATTTAAATTAGACTTTGAAAATATATCCTTCAGTGTTAGCTAGCAGTGAAAAGCTATTTACATTTTCAATACAATGCAAACGTATTGTGAATTTTTTTGTGCACATGAGCCAAATTTTTTGGAAAATAAGAGCCTAAAGTTAGGCTCCTAAGGGCGATATTTTCAAAAGCACCCAAATAACTTTGGAGGACATGTTGGGTGAGGCAATATATTTTATTATTTTATTTATTATTTACAGATGTTGATTCAATAACAAAAATATTACCTTACCCACCTTGTCTCTCTTAGGAGCACAAATCCTATAGACTTTGAATTGCAAAGCAACCGCTGATGGGAGAGTGTAGCCTTGTCAAAGCATTTCAGCTTTCTTAACTTGTGGAAGTCCAGTATATCAGAAGATGAGGCTGGTTGCAAATACAGCAGGGACTACTTGATTATCAAATTTGTGTTTGAGTTTTTGTTCCCAGCAGAAGGATGTTAATAAGATCCTGGACTTGTCTCCTTTAGCGTAGGGTGAGCATTTCAAGTGTGACATCTTGTATTAGAAATAATCTCTATGTAAAACTGAAACTCTACTAAATAGGAAACTAACAAATGAAACAAATACAAAACAGCCACATAGCAATTTAACATTACTAAATGGAAGAAAGTAAATCATTAGCAACATGTAAATAAAAATTATGGTTTAAATATTAAAGTTTTTTTTTGTAAATCATGACTCTTATCCACTCTGATTCTCATTGTGACAGAAGATACTAAATGAGCTGTAGCTCACGAAAGCTTATGCTCTAATAAATTTGTTAGTCTCTAAGGTGCCACAAGTACTCCTTTTCTTTTTACGGATACAGAGTAACATAGCTGCTACTCTGAAACCTGTCAAGATACTAAAAGTCACTCATAACTCATCCATTTTTAATTCTTTATTGCTGATGCAGTACTAATGTGTGTTTATAACCATCATTGTTAGCAGTGAAAGCACACTGTATAAAAATAATGTTGGCATTTCTATTTAGCATTCTGATTATGAATGAAAAGATGCTGGGTTTCTGAGGTGAAATCTTGACCCCACTGAAGTCTATGGCAGAGCTCCCATTGACCTCAATAGGATCAGAATTTCACTTCTAATTTTTCCAGTAAGTGCACCCAGTTGAAAAAGTGCTGTACCTGAGCTTGGATGCATTGGTTGCACAATCAGGCAGTTCGAAAAAAAATATTCGTATTCAAATGAGAATCAACATGTTCCTCAATGGTTTAATTTATTTTTAATTGACAGCATTGGAAGCTCAAATGCTGCAGTTAGCCACACAACAGGAACAAGTGAGCAGCTGCATTTGGAACTCCTTTGCTCTGCATCATCACCCCGCAGTTGGAGGGACCATTTTCGAGCACAGCACAATCTCCCTGGCCTCTCTACTGAGACTGTCAGCATGGGATATATTGTTTTTTGTGATTTGGGCTTCTTTCCATAAGGCACTGCAGGGAGAGAGGCCACTAGTCCATTTCATGTAGGCCTCTGGTTAATTTCAAATGGGGCACTAGATAGCCATGATGATCTTCCAGTGGCTAGCATCCTGGTTTAGAACTACAGCTGTGTCTCTCCCCCCCCTTTTTTTTTGATAAATAACAAGCAAAACAGGAAACAGACCAAAGTCTTTATAAAACTTCCCTTCTTAAATGTACCGTTTAATTTTGAGACATTTGTGAAGAGCCTATTGTTGGATGGTGAGATTGTAGTTGTTGAATTAATTGGCAAACAGCTGGACTTAATTTATTTGCATTCAGCAATAATATTTTTACCTGGGATCTTTCTCTTTTTTGTGCTGATGTGACAGCATTAAGTTATAATGCTCTGGTGATATTATTGTGGCAAATAACTTTCTTCCTTTCTGGCTGGATGCAATATTTCCGGTGTAACAGAAATGAGTGCCTGTTACTTGTTTAAATGGTTATTTATCTGCAGTTTGGTAGCACCTGGAGGGCCCTACTGTGTCTGGTATCTCATCTAGGTTGGTACCGCACAAATGGTCTGCAGGACAGGGATTGCCTCATTTTAGGTTTACAATATAAACAGACAATAAGTGAGAAGGGAATCTGAGGCACACACCGCATAATTCACTTGCCCCAAGTCACATGGCAAGCCAATGGCTGAATGACAAATAGAACCTAGGTCTCTTGACTCTCATTCAAGGCTCTTCCCATAAGAACACACTGCCTCTCAATTGAACAGTTAGGGAGTTCTACGAAATGCATTCTATTATAGCTCATGTGCCAGAGCAACCGTGAATGGTGGGGGTGACGAAGACCGCAGCCTGAACTGGGGGTGAGGAAAACCATAGCCTGAGCTGGGACACTGATAGGTCCTAGTGGATCAGTGAAGGAACAGACATAAAGATGCTAAGGGAAGCATACTTCAGAGCAGAAGCCAATATGCTACTTCTAAAGGCATAGCCTGTGCTTTCCCCACCTCTATCCTGCAGCAACAAAAAGGTGCACAGGGAATGGGAGGCAAAAACATCACTTACTGGCTGGTGCACCCTCTCTGGGGCTTAAAGCATTGCAGTGAGTGTTGCTTGGCCAGTCTCAATCACTTGCATTTTTGGAGTGGTGGTCATGTAGCTATCTATCCACATATCTATTCAGGGGACACCATCATAGGGCCTAATCACATCAGCCACACTATCAGAGGCTTGTTCACCTGCGCATCTACCAATGTGATATATGCCATCATGTGCCAGCAATGCCCCTCTGCCATGTACATTGGTCAAACTGGACAGTCTCTACGTAAAAGAATAAATGGACACAAATCAGACGTCAAGAATTATATCATTCAAAAATCAGTTAGAGAACACTTCAATCTCTCCGGTCACACGATTACAGACCTGAGAGTGGCTATCCTTCAACAAAAAACTTCAAAAACAGACTCCAACAAGAGACTGCTGAATTGGAATTAATTTGCAAACTGGATACAATTAACTTAGGCTTGAATAGAGACTGGGAGTGGATGGGTCATTACATAAAGTAAAACTATTTCCCCATGTTATTTCTCCCTCCACCCCACTCTCTACTGTTCCTCAGATGTTCTTGTTAACTGCTGGAAATGGCCCACCTTGATTATCACCACAAAAGGTTTTCCTCCTTTCCCCCCCCTCCTTCCTGCTGGTAATAGCTCATCTTAAGTGATCACTCTCCTTTCAGTGTGTATGATAAAACCCATTGTTTCATGTTCTCTGTGTTTGTATATAACTCTCCCCACTGTATTTTCCACTGAATGCATCAGATGAAGTGAGCTGTAGCTCACGAAAGCTTATGCTCAAATAAATTTGTTAGTCTCTAAGGTGCCACAAGTACTCCTTTTCTACTTTACAACCTCCCTTGGAAGCCTTTTCCAAAACTTAAAATACTCCTGTAGTTAGAAAGGTTTTTTTTCCCTAATTTATAACCTAAATCTCTCTTGCTGTAGCTTCAACCCATTATTTCTTGTTCTACCCTCAGTGGATACAGAGAACAATTGATCACTGTCCTCTTTATAACAGTCCTTAACATAGATGAAGACTGTTTTCAGGTCCCACATCATTCCCTCCTCAGTCTTCTTTTTCTCAAGACCAAACATCCCCAGTCTTTTAAAATCTTTTTTCATAGATCAGGCTTTCTAAACCTCTTATCACCTTTGTTGCACTCCTCTGGATGCTCTTCTGTTTGTCCACATCTTTCCTAAAATGTGGGTACCCGGAATTGGACACAGTACTCCAACTGAGACCTCACCAGTGCTGTGTAGAGTGGGACAAATTACCTTGTGTCTTACATATAATGCTCCTGTTAATACATCCCAGAATGATATTAACCTTTTTTGCAGCTGGATCACATTTTTGACTCAGATTCAATATGTGATCTGCTATAACACTCTGATGCTTTTCAGAAGTACTACAGCTTAGCCAGTTCTTTCCCAGTTTATAGTTGTGCATTTGATTTTTTCCTTCCCAAAGCGAAGTACCAGACTTTGCACTTATCGTTATTGAATTTGATCTTGTTAAATTCAGACCAATTATCCAATTGGTTAGGGTCACTTTGAATTCCATTATCCAAGTCATTAATGAAAATATTAAATAGTACTCCTCACAGGCCTGATCTCTGTAGGACCCAACTAAATATTCCCTCCCAGTTGAGAGCAAACCTCTGATGATTACACTTTAAGTATGGTCTTTCAACAAGTTGAGCACCCATTTATAGTAATTTCATCTAGATCACATTACCCTTGTTTGCTTATGAGAATGTCATAGAGTCCCACATGTGGGACTGTGTCAGAAGCCTTACTAAAATCACAGTATATCATGTCTACTGCTCCCCCATCCACTAGGCTGGTAACCTTGTCAAAGAAGGAAATTAGGTTGATTTGGCATGATTTGTTCTTGACAAATCTATGGTGGCTATTCCTTATAACACTATTTTCTCTAAGTGCTCACAAATTGATTGTTTAATGATTTTTTCCAGTATCTTTCCAGGTATCAAAGTTAAGCTCAGTGGTCTATAATTCCCCGGGTCCTCTTTGTTCCCAATTTTAAAGATATGTACTATGTTTCCCTTCTCCAGTCCTCTGGGACCTCACCCGTGTCCTGTGAATTCTTGATAATAATTGCTAATGGGTCTGAGATTATTTCAGCTAGTTCCTTAAGTACCGTAGGATGAATTTTATCAGGCCCTGCCAACTTGAATACATCCAATGTATATATTTTGGCTTGTGTTCCTTCCCCCTTGTAAATTTTGTTGAGTTTGTGGTCATCATTAACCTTTTTGGTGAATACTGAAGTAAAATAGGCATTAAACACCTTGGTCTTCTTGATGTCATCAGTTATTAGCTCTCCTTCCCCGCTAAGAAGAGGACCTACATATTCCTTTGTCTTTCTCTTGCTCCTAATGTATTTAAAATACCTCTTCTTGTTTCATTTTATATCCCTTGCTAGGTGTAACTCATTTGGTGTCTTAGCCTTTCAGATTTTGTCCCTTCATGCTTGTGCCGTTGTTTTGTACTCATCCTTAGCAATTTGTTCATATTTCCAGTTTTTGTAGTATTACTTTTTTGATTTTCAGGTCATTATCGAGCTCCTGGTGGGGTCATATTGGCCTCTTTCTATTCTTCTTATCTTTCCTTCGCAACAGGGTAGTTTGCAGCTTTGCCTTTAATATAGTTTAATTGAGAAACTGCCAGCTCTTCTGAACTCCTTTTCCCTTAGATTTTCTTCCCATGTTTATTTACTTATAAATTATCTGATTTTGTTAGTCTGCTTTTTGGAAGTCCATTGTCCCTATTCTCCTGCCATCTCTCCTTCTTTTCATTGGAATAATTGAAATCTGTCATTTCATGGTTACTTTCACCAAATTCCTTTCTACCTTCAGATTTGCTACATATTCCTCCATGTTGGTCAGAATCTTGTCTAAAATGGCTGTCCCCTGGTTACTTCCTCCATTTTGTAAAACAAGAAGTTGTCCCCAATACATTTGAAAAACTTCTTGGAAATGTTGTGTTTTGCTGCATTACTTTTCCAACAAATGTTTGCATAGTTAAAGTCCCCCATTACTACCAGGTCTTGTGTTTTGGATATTTTTGTTGTTTGTTCTAGAAATGCCTCATTCACCTCCTCCCCTACCAGGTTGTCACCCCTATTTCCCCCCCTTTTATCTTCACCCAGAGACTTTCAACTGTTTTGCCTCTCACCTCCTTCTGGACCTGAGAACAAGTGTGTATATTCTTGATGTATAATGCAACAGTTCCTCCCTTTTTATCTTGCCTGGCCTTCCTGAGCAAGTTGTACCCCTCTATACCAGTAGTCCAGTCATAAGACTTATCCCACCAAGTAATTCTCTGATGCCAATTAAGTCATAATTTAGCTTACGTACTAATACTTCCAGTTCTTCCTATTTATTCCCCGTACTCCTCACATTTGTGTCTAGATAGCTAAGATATTGAGAAGATTCCCTCTTGATTTCCCTCTTGTTGCTTCTATGAACACATTGTAAATTTCCATGTTGTTCTCTTCCCTCACTTCCCCCCTCCCCTCGCCTTTTTTTATTGTTACTTGTTGGCTTTTTGTCATCTGCCCCTTTTGAACCTAGTTTAAAGTCCTCCTCATTGGCGAGTCAATGCATGAAGATGTTATTCCCCTTCTTTGTCAGGTGGATCCCAACTCTTCCCAGCAGACCTTCTTCCCAGAACAGCATCCCATGTTTGAGGAAGCCAAAGCCCTATGAAAGAAGCAGTGACCTTTCCCATGTTCACGACCATCTTCAACCAGCTTGGAAAGTGGCTCTTATACCCTATCAATCGTTTCATGCCAAAATATCCATCTATTGTGATTGTTACTGTTCAGTTAATGTATCAGCACAGCTGAGCTGTGCTAAGAGTACCAGAATGGCATCCCATCAGAAATAAATGGGACCACAGAGTTACAGGGATTGATAGTAGGTTACAGAGCTTCTCCCTAGGATGGTATTCAAATCTGGATGATGGCCCTGATTCTCTGTTTTATTGCAAGCCTTTTACAGGGGTTAAGCCTTTTCAAAGAGGCCACAAAATTGGCTTAGCTAGTGAGAAACCAGTTATCCCACTTCCTCATGGAAACTTTGTACTAGGGTAAGTTTTTCAACCAGCTGTATCAGGGAAACATGAATGGGACAACACAGAAGATTCACTGTGGCAGCTGCCCATAGAATCATAGAAAATTAGGCTTGGAAGAGACCTCAGTCTCATCTAATCCAATCCCCTGCTCAAAGCAGGACCAACACGAACTAAATCATCCCAGCCAGGGGTTTGTCAAGCCAAGCCTTAAAAACCTCTAAAGATGGAGATTTCACCACCTCCCTAGGTAACCCATTCCAGTGCATCACCACCCTCCTAGTGAAATAGTGTTTCCTAATATCCAACCTAGACCTCCCCCACTGCAACTTGAGACCATTACTTCTTTTTCTGTCATCTGCCACCACCTAGAACAGCCTAGCTCCATCCTCTTTGGAACCCCCCTTCAGGTAGTTGAAGGATGCTGTCAAATCCCCCCTCACTCTTATCTTCTGCAGACTAAATAACCCCAATTCCTTCAGCATCTCCTTGTAAGTCATGTGCCCCAGCCCCCTAATCATTTTCATTGACACTCTCTGATTTGTCCACATTCCTTCTGTAGTGGGGGGCCCAAAACTGGATGCAATACTCCAGGTGTGGCCTCACCAGTGCCAAATAGAGGGGAATAATCACATCCCTCGATCTGCTGGCAATGCTCCTACTAATACAGCCCAATATGCCATTGGCCTTCTTGGCAACAAGGGCACACTGCTAACTCATATCCAGCTTCTCGTCCACTGTAATCCCCGTGTCCTTTTCTGCAGAACTGCTGCTTAGCTAGTCGGTCTTCAGCCTGTAGTGGTGCATGGGATTATTACTTCCTAAGTGCAGGACTCTGCACTTGTCCTTGTTGAAACTCATCAGATTTCTTTTGGCCCAATCCTTCAATTTGTCTAGGTCGCTCTGGCCCCTATCCCTACCCTCCAGCATAGCTACCTCTCCCCCCAGCTTAGTGTCATCTGCGAACTTGTTGTGGGTGCAATTCATCCCATCATCCAGATAATTAATAAAGATATTGAACAAAACTGGCCCCAGGACCAACCCTTGGGGCACTCCACTTGATACTGGCTGCAAACTAGACATCGAGCCGTTGATCACTACCTGTTGAACCCTGCAATCTAGCCAGCTTTCTATCCACCTTATAGTCCATTTATCCAATCCATACTTCTTTAACTTGCTGGCAAGAATACTGTAGGAGACCTTATCAAAAGCTTTGCTAAAGTCAAGATATTTCACATCCACCACTTTCCCCATATCCACAGAGCCAGTTATCTCATCATGGAAGGCAATCAGGTTGGTCAAGCATGACTTGCTCTTGATGAATCCATGTTGACTGTTCCTGATCTTGCTCTTCTCCAAGTGCTTCAAAATGGATTCCTTGAGGACCTGCTCCATGCTCTCTATCAGTTCAGTGGCACTTTTTTGAGCAAGAAAAATTCCAAATAATGACTCTAATTAAATGGGATATTAATACCTATAACATCTACTATAGAGTCAGATTGCAGCTGGCTCCAAGTGTGTGGGTACCCAGTGGGGAGGACACAAAAAGCATTTGGATCCCTGGCACAGGTATAGATAGCTGTAGTCCCTGTGCTTTCCTGTGTGCAGAGATTGGTACTTGCTAGTGTCCCCCGAGCCACATTGACTCCAACATAGGGCTCTGACTGACAGCCTCAACATATTAGAAGAGATACTTAGATTATAAAAAGAACAGGAGTACTTGTGGCACCTTAGAGACTAACAAATTTATTAGAGCATAAGCTTTCGTGGGCTACAGCCCACTTCATCGGATGCATAGAATGGAACGTATAGTAAGAAGATATACACATACAGAGAAGGTGGAAGTTGCCATACAAACTGTAAGAGGCTAATTAATTAAGATGAGCTCTTATAGCCCTATTATAGCTCATCTTAATTAATTAGCCTCTTACAGTTTGTATGGCAAGTTCCACCTTCTCTGTATGTATGTGTGTATATATATATATATATATCTTCTTACTATATGTTCCATTCTATTCATCCGATGAAGTGGGCTGTAGCCCACGAAAGCTTATGCTCTAATAAATTTGTTAGTCTCTAAGTTGCCACAAGTACTCCTGTTCTTTTTGTGGATACAGACTAATACAGTTGCTACTCTGAAACCTTAGATTATAAACTCACTGGGGCAGGGAACGTCTCTTCATGTTTGTACAGTGCCCTGCACAATGTGACTGGGACCTTCAGGTGCTACTGCAATGCAAATAATAAACAGCAGTAATAAGATAGAGATTTTCAAAAGTGTCCAAATTCCTGAAGGATTCAGCAGCACAAAGTCGATGAGACTTGTCTTTCTGCATCCCTCAAGTGCTTTTGAAAACTTCCTTCAGTAGATTGGGCTCAAAACGGGTATGTGGGTGAAATTCTATCACTGGTGTTATACAGGAGGTTAGAGTAAATGATCTAATAGTCCCTTAGTTTTATATATGTACCTAGATAGGTAAATAGGATGTTCAAGTCCCCAGCATCCTGGGTCCCTATCACTGTAGCATTGAAGTACTTTTTATAGTCTGATAGTGAATACACCATATTTCAGTGTTAACTCTGTAAAAGTTTCATATTAATTAAGGGAGACTTCAGAACTTGATTCCCTAAAAGAGAAGATAAGCGAAGCCATTCTGCAGCTATGTTGTGTATCTCTTTGCACATGATGCTTCAAAGAGGTGCTGCTAAGAAATGTGACACAGAGAATTCCTGCTCTCAATTTCAGTCGTATTTCCTGTCAGCTCTGCCAGTATCACTTGCTTGCACAGAAAATGTGGTGTTAATGTTGAACATTATTAGGAATTAATTTAGTTATTTTTACAACAAAATAAAATGCAGCTGAGATTTTTTGTATAGGGCACTTGAATGTCTCCCCACAATCACTGAACGTATGGTAACTCGTAAATTCTTTATAATTTAAATTCTTCTTTGACAGCTTTTTGCCCTTTAAATATGATCTAGATTTTGTTGTGTTTAAGTTTTCTAATTAGCTCCCTTTTCTTAGATATTGCACAGCCTGGTATGTGAAATAGTCATTGAAGTTAGGGATGGAAGAGAACTGTTAGATAATCCTGTCCAGCTGCGTATTAGTGCAGGGTTGCTTTCTAATGTGCATTTCTAGTCTTGTGCAATCTGGTTTTAAATGTTGCAACCTATGGCTGTGATCTTGCAAAGACTTAAGCACATGCTGAACCTGATGCACTGTAATTTCATTTCAGTGGAGCTATTCACAGTGCATAAAATAAGTAGATGTGTAAATCTTTATAGGATCAAGTCCTATGTAGCTTACTCTCACTGCCCTGCTTCTCACAGTTGCAGTTTTCCTTATGAGTTTCATCCCTTTATACCTTGTAAATATAGAAACATTAATAATATTCATATAATAAATACCTGCTCTCCAATCTGGCTTTATCTTGTGTGTCATAGCCAAGTAGCTGAGCTTGGCCGATGTGGGTTCTGTGAGAGGAGACATCTGTGACTGGTGCTACAACTCTGGGGCTCTCTCCTACTCTCCCTGCCCTATTAGGATTTGCATAATGGTGAACCTGCCTTGTCTCACACAATGCTCAGTTGCTGAAGGATGTGCAAGAAACCTCTGCAGAGCCTGAGCTTCAAATCCTCCTCCCCCAACCCAGTGCTGCAGAACTGCATAGATTGCACTGCATTCAGGGCCCTTTTGTGCTGCAGTGTGGAGACGGGATTAACCCATTGGTGTCTACGCCCTTCAAATATTTGTAGACTATTACCATTTCCCTCCGTTGGCCTTCTCTTACCCAAGCTCCTGTCTGGATATTTAGCTCTTTTAATCTGTCATTGTAAATCAATACCTCCAGCCCTGGATTGCTTTTGTTGATCTTTTGTGATCTCCCACCAGCATGCCAGTCTTGAAACATGGTGTCCAGAACTGAATGCAATACTCCAGGAATGAATTCCTGGCCCCATTGAAGTGAATGGCAAAATTCTCATTGATTTCAGTGGGCCAAGGATTTCATGTTTCACATGTTAACGCCAGCACCACATAGAAGACAATTGCCTCTCTGCTTCATGACATAATTCCTCTAAGTGGCTAGTTCAGATTTCCATTGGCCTTTCTTTGTGCTGTATCATATTACAGATTGTTGTTTACCTTATTCTCTGCTATGAACTCCTAGGTCTCCTTCACTGCTATTGTTTCCTGGATCTCTCCTTCCTATCATGTGTAGAGCAACAAAAGTGATAGGTCAGGGAGTTGGAGTGATAAGTGTATGATAAAAGATTAAAAGAGCTAAATATGCATCTAGTGGCTTGGCTAAGTGACGACTAAGAGAGGCAGGTTATAACAGCCTGCAACTATCTGAAGGACGGAAACACCAAGGAAGGTGAGAAAATATGTAGTGTGGTACATTGAAGTATAATGTAGAATAAGAGATGAAATTTTAAAGGGCAATGCTGCCTGAGAGCGGCCTGGGAGAACTACTCAGCTATAGACTAGTCTCCTAAGGGAAATGGCAAAATCCTTATTCCTTTATTTGAGACTTCTAAAACTGGACTGAAGGAAATACTAGAATATTGATTTTAAGGGAACAATTCTGCAGTAGCAGGGTTATGGACTGGATGATCTAATGATTCTTTTCCATCCCTAGCTTCAGGGATCTGATGGTTCTCTGAATTTACCAACATCTACTGAGGATAAACACAATATAAGAGATGTGCGTTTATTTGTTATATGATGCACTGAGAATATTCTGAATTTGGGGAATAAATTGTAGCTGCTGAAATTAATTCTGGCCTTCATAATCAATTATTACATCTAATCGTAACCTCAGCAAAGCAATTCAATATTGTTTCTCTTGATGCTTAGAAAAAAAGTTGCTACCTATTTCTAACAGTAGTTTTTATTCCAAGGTGCTGTGATAATTCTAGTATAAATAGTATCAGTGCAGTATAACTATCATAAATATCATGGAAATGCTCTTTCTAATTACCTGTAGGAAAGACTAATATTTAGCCCTTGCACAGTGTTTTAAATTTCCAAAGTGCAATATAAACATTAACTAATGCTTACAGCAACCTTCTAAGGTAGGCATCAGTATCCTCATTCTGCAGACTGGAACAGTAGGACAGAGATTAAGGGCAAAACTTTCAAAGATGGATGCCTAAAGTTTGGCAGGTAATTCACATGGAAGTCATTGGGTGCTGCAGGTGCTCAGCACCACTCAAAACCAGGTCACTTTGATTTGGGTATCTAAATATGGGTGTAGATACCCTATTTTAGACCTTCAGGTTGTAAAATTTAGTTCTTAGACACAGGCCCAAATCTACAGGAGTCTGTACCAAAACTGGGATTAGAACTCAGAAATTCTGACTCTGTCTTGTGTTCAAATCCCATGGATAAGGATCTCCATCCCTTTAGTGATGTCAGTTTCTTCTAAGGTTTCCCAAGGGGTTACCCATATACAATAACAATGCTCAAGGGAGAGAACATACATTACTGCAGTGAGGGAGGGGTGTTTTGATGGAACTTCATATGCTATAGACGTTGCTGGATCGGGTTTCTCTTAGTGTGAATGGGAGGCAGATGAACTCCTCTCAAGTGATATGAACTCTCTGTAGGTTGAAAACCTCTCTCAGCAGTGCCAGATCTTTGAAGTGGAAACCTTCACAGTGTGAGGGACTGTTTGAAGTATAAACTCCGCTCGGCTCAGGACACGCACCCAGCACTGATCAGTGGGACTGTACAATGAATGATAACAGCTGCACCACTGTTTTTCTTTATACTTGCACATTTTTAAATGTCTCTTTATGGCTGCTGGTCTCCCAGGCTACATGGCAGTAATATGGGGCCACCGAAGACCTCCCACTTACTAGATGAAATATTGCAAGCCATTCCTATGGTGGCATTCAGTGTCTTGCCCTATACACACGCAACTCCTTGCCATGGGGTGGGGGCACATTATCCTCTGGCTGGCTGATACTTGAAGGGTAAAAGTGTAAAGAGGCCACATGACCCAGAACCAGATCCTGGGTTGGTGTAAATCATTGTGGTGCTGCTGATTGAATGGAGCTATGCTGGGTTAGACCACTGCAAGATCTGGCCCTGTGTCTCCTTGGCTGGTGGTATGAATAGGGAGTGTATCTGGGAAGATAAAAAAGGTTCATGGGATTGAAGATTCCACCATTTGGCAATTGTGGGGAGGAGCACCTCTCTCTGTTTGGGAAAGCCCTCCACAAAGGTGCTGGGCAATTGCCACCTCCTATGATCAAGGACAGGAGCCTCACCACTCATCTGCCTGCACTGATAGGATGTGCTCTTGCATGAACACAAGGTCAATGACCCAGTTTATGACTGTCGTAATTCCCATTGGATGCGCACATCCAGCAGTATCATGCTACAGAAGCTGCGGTGGCAGGCATGACATAGGTGGTCTGGCTATCTTCTGAGTAGGCTGTTCTTGAATGAGAGACAGCATCCTGCGTCTGGAAGGCCAGAGATAACTAAAGCACTTCCTGTACTGGGCAAGACCAAGGGAAATGCAAGGCTATTGGGAGTGGCTCTATAATATTTTAGCGGAGCGTGAAATGATACTTGGCTACAGACATTATAAAGTACTCATGGAGCACTGACATTTTTCCACAGGGAAAAAATAACCCCATAAATCTATTTTTTCTTAACGTATCCTCCTTTCTCACCAGTAACCATAAAATAATTATTCTATTAAAGAAATGGAGAAGGTGATGACAACTCTTCAGGCGATTGGGTGATCAGATTGGCTGAACATCTGTGAATGCTCTAATTGAAGCAGAATATTTAAACATTTATTTTAAATGTCGTGCTTCAATGAGAGCCTTGTTGCAATCCATATTTAGACTTCATTTTCAGCCAGAGTCGCCATTCTTTCTGATTCTCTTGTCACAAAACGGGATCAAGAAAATGGGTCACAGGTGTATTGAGCCTTCTCACAAAGTTCTTTGCTTTTGTAGGCTCCTGTCACAACCATCATGTGTTTTCACAATCCTGAGGAAGATGTCTCGAGGTGCCAGACAGGAGCATTGTAACTTGGCCTACTGCAAAGAAAAAGATATTAGGTTCCAATAAAAAAAATTGGTAATGTAAAAAGTGCTCTGAATGCTTTCAAGGATGCCCTGAAGAGGAGGGCATTATTCGTCAGATCTCTTACCCCAGAGAGAAAGCGCAATGTTGACTTATGAATATTGTTTCTGCATTTTACATACACAGCTTGGAAATGTCCTCCTGATAGCTTAGTATATTATGAGGTTATTGTTAATTTTTTAGGAATATGTGATTTCCCTTAGGATGAATGACTGCATTTGAGCTACTCCTGTTCTACACAAGTGGTAAGCAAGATCAGAATCAGGCCCCTGAAACTTCCATAAGAGTTTTGGTTGCACAAGAAATGCAGTAGCAACTGCTTTGCTATTACCATGATGGCCACTAAGGCTGATGCACAAATACAAGTTATCCCCGATTCGTGTGTAATAGTTCCCTTATGTTCAATAATGGAAAGTGTAATGAAGGGAAAAGAGGTATAGGTTTGAAGAAAGTTATGCCTCAGGGCTCCAGACAATTTTCTGGTTTGCCTACATACTGTGTTTATATTTACCAATTATCCATAAATATTCAGATAGAAAGCTCCTTGCCTGACCAGAGGATCTTGAGATATAATTTATTATGAGTACATATTCTGTTTATATAACTTTTTTTTCACTTTTGCATAACCACAGCTTCCCTGTGATATTTCAAGCCCTGCATATTTCAGAGATCCCAGGGTGATTTAGCCCATTGGGATACATTATGGATAGTTACTCAACTCATGTCTCACTTCTGCACTCTATAATAAGTATTGAGTGATTGCTCTGTGCGTCTGTAATTTGTAAAATGGATCTGCTAACTAAACGCCTGACTCACTGACAAAGGAAAAAGGAAAGACAAATTAAATGTCTTATTTCAGAGTAGCAGCCGTGTTAGTCTGTATTTGCAAAAAAGAAAAAGGAATACTTGTGGCACCTTAGAGACTAACAAATTTATTTGAGCATAAGCTTTCGTGAGCTACAGCTCACTTCATCGGATGCATTCAGTGGAAAATACAGTGGGGAGATGATTTATATACACAGAGAACATGAAACAATGGGTGTTACCATACACACTGTAAGGAGAGTGATCACTTAAGATGAGCTATTACCAGCAGGAGAGCGGGGGGGAGGCGGGAAGAAAACCTTTTGTAGTGATAATCAAGGTGGGCCATTTCCAGCAGTTGACAAGAACCTCTGAGGAACAGTGGGGGGTGGGAGGGAAATAACATGCGGAAATAGTTTTACTTTGGTAATGACCCATCCACTCCCAATCTCTATTCAAGCCTAAGTTAATTGTATCCAGTTTGCAAATTAATTCCAATTCAGCAGTCTCTTGTTGGAGTCTGTTTTTGAAGTTTTTTTGTTGAAGAATTGCCTCTCTTAGGTCTGTAATAGAGTGACCAGAGAGACTGAAGTGTTCTCCGACTGGTTTTTGAATGTTATAATTCTTGACGTCTGATTTGTGTCCATTTATTCTTTTACATAGAGACTGTCCAGTTTGACCAATGTACATGGCAGAGGAGCACTGCTGGCACATGATGGCATATATCACATTGGTATATGCGCAGGTGAACGAGCCTCTGATAGTGTGGCTGATGTGATAAGGCCCTATGATGGTGTCCCCTGAATAGTTATGTGGACACAGTTGGCAACAGGCTTTGTTGCAAGGATAAGTTTCTGGGTTAGTGGTTCTGTTGTGTAGTGTGTGGTTGCTAGTGAATATTTGCTTCAGGTTGGGGGGCTGTCTGTAAGCAAGGACTGGCCTGTCTCCCAAGATCTGTGAGAGTGATGGGTCGTCCTTCAGGATCGGTTGTAGATCCTTGATGATGTGTTGGAGAGGTTTTAGTTGGGGGCTAAAGGTGATGGCTAGTGGCGTTCTGTTATTTTCTTTGTTGGGCCTGTCCTGTAGTAGGTGACTTCTGGGTACTCTTCTGGCTCTGTCAATCTGTTTCTTCACTTCAGTAGGTGGGTATTGTAGTTGTAAGAATGCTTGATAGAGATCTTGTAGGTGTTTGTCTCTGTCTGAGGGGTTGGAGCAAATGTGGTTGTATCGTAGAGCTTGTACTGTAGACAATGGATCGTGTGGTGTGATCTGGGTAAAAGCTGGAGGCGTGTAGGTAGAACAGCGGTCAGTAGGTTTCCGGTATAGGGTGGTGTTTATGTGACCATCGCTTATTAGCATCGTAGTGTCCAGGAAGTGGGTCTCTTGTGTGGACTGGTCCAGGCTGAGGTTGATGGTGGGATGAAAATTGTTGAAATCATGGTTTCTTTTCTCAAGGGCTTCTTTTCCATGGGTCCAGATGATGAAGATGTCATCAATGTAGCACAAGTAGAGTAGGGGCATCAGGGGACGAGAGCTGAGGAAGCGTTGTTCAAAGTCCGCCATGAAAATGTTGGCATACTGTGGGGCCATGTGGGTACCCATCACAGTGCCGCTGATTTGAAGGTTCCTCGATTACAGACCTAAGAGTGGCAATTCTTCAGCAGAAAAACTTCAAAAACAGACTCCAACGAGAGACTGCTGAATTGGAATTAATTTGCAAACAGGATACAATTAACTTAGGCTTGAATAGAGACTGGGAGTGGATGGGTCATTACACAAAGTAAAACTATTTCCCCCATGTTCCCCCCCCCCACCACTGTTCCTCAGAGGTTCTTGTCAACTGCTGGAAATGGCCCACCTTGATTATCACTACAAAAGGTTTTCTTTCCTTCCCCTCCCCCTGCTCTCCTGCTGGTAATAGCTCATCTTAAGTGATCACTCTCCTTATAGTGTGTATGATAACACCCATTGTTTCATGTTCTCTGTGTATATAAATCATCTCCCCACTGTATTTGCCACTGAATGCATCCGATGAAGTGAGCTGTAGCTCACGAAAGCTTATGCTCATATAAATTTGTTAGTCTCTAAGGTGCCACAAGTACTCCTTTTCTTTTTGTAAATGTCTTATGCAATGGTTAACTGCACAGCACTATGTGGGTATTAGAGATCTACCTAGCAGACTCTGGGAGCATCTGAAGCTAGCATACTTATGAAACTGCAGTCTCTTTATTAGTCATCACGCAGATGTATCAGATACATCACATTTTAAGTAAGGTGAACTTATGCAGGTGCAACTTCTCCTGCCCACATGGAAGTGCTGGTTGTAGAAGCCGACCCTTCTCCCTGGATCCCCAGGGATGTTCCTCTGCTGAGACTCTGCAGAATCTGTGGTCCAGAGTAATGGGCACAGGTAGTGAGAAACAAGGCACTGGTTGCTCTGTAGAAAACCCAGGTGCAGCATTAATATTGCTGAAAACCATAACTCCTGGGGAATCCTCTTTATGACTGCTCCTGAGCAGCCACAGCATCCTAGAGTCATACTGGCAAGGGATGGCAGAGTGATGTTGCTGAGGGATGTCTAATGAAACCTACCCAGTGTATCGGTTTTTGTAAAGAACAAAACTGATCCTTTCTTTCCAAAGAGAATTGTTCAGTAGTATATTTTATTGCAAGGTGGCTATTCCTGAGGGGTAGAATCACTTAATAGACTGGAGATTTACTGTATTTTGTTAATGTGTATTGTGACAAAGCTCTGTCCTTGTCTCCGTGGGTCCCACATTTCCTGGCAGATTTCACAAGTCTCAGAGGCTCATTGTGACCTTCCACATAACCCTTCTCTCTCTAGAGACAAGGGTCACAGTCTACTGAGCCATTTTCATCATAAGCCAGTGAGGGAAGTGAGGAGAAGTTATCCTCCTTTGCACAGTCTCTGTTGTCTCCCAGTCTCAGTGGTTAATTGGGGGGATGGGGGGGTGTAAAGGAGAGAGCCCAGGCCCACCCTGTACTCCAGGCTTCATCCCAGGTACCCTAATAGTATCAACTAGAGTAGCTGACCTTTTAGAAACATGACACATACAATTCCCTGGGCTACTTCCCCACAGCAGCCCCCACTTCCTCAGGCTCCACTTCACCCTCACCTCAGGGTCTCCTTCTTTGTACCCGATATGTTGTGTACTGCTCAGTCTCTCCAACAGCACAACTCCTGACATCCACACCCACCTGACTAACTGGGAGGCTTTTAACGAGTTTCAGCCAGTCCCGATTGGCTTCATGTGTCCCAATCAACCTACTGTTCTCCCTGCCTTCTGGAAAGTTTTTAATTGGCCCCAGGTGTCTTAATTGACCTGGAGCAGCTGCCATTTAACTTATCCTGGTACCAGGGATTTGTTTAGCCTGGAGCTAATATATCTATCTCCCACTACTTTTCTATTTAGGGGACTGGCGGCAGGCGAGCTCCCTCCCACCTGCGCTTCAGGCCATCCGGTGGAGCACGGGTCCGCTGCTCTATCTGGGCGTTTACCTTTCTGCCACGCATCCCTCTCCGCCGGAGAACTGGCAGAATTTAGAGGGCGGGGTGATAGAGCGGCTCCGGAAATGGACAGAACTACTCCGGTGCCTCTCCCGTCGAGGGAGAGCGCTGGTGCTTAATCAACTAGTCCTGTCCATGCTCTGGTACCAGCTCAACACCCTGGTCCCGGCCCTGGCTTTCCTGGCCAACCTCCGGACATCGATTCTGGAGTTCTTTTGGTCAGGACTGCACTGGGTCCCTGCAGGGGTTCTCCATCTACCTCTGGAGGAGGGAGGGCAGGGCCTAAAATGTCTGCTTACTCAGGTCCATGTCTTCCGCTTCCAGACCCTGCAGAGGCTCCTTTATGGTGCAGGTAGTCCGGCGTGGAGCATACTGGTGCACGCCTTCCTGCGCCGCTTCCGAGGGCTCCGATACGACCGGCAGCTCCTTTATCTCCATCCGAGAGATCTTCTGTGAGACCTCTCCGGGCTAAGAGAAAAGGAGTACTTGTGGCACCTTAGAGACTAACAAATTTATTAGAGCATAAGCTTTCGTGAGCTACAGCTCACTTCATCAGATGCATTTGGTGGAAAAAACAGAGGAGAGATTTATATACACACGCACAGACAACATGAAACGATGGGTTTATCATACACACTGTAAGGAGAGTGATCACTTAAGATAAGCCATCACCAACAGCAGCGGGGGGAAAGGAGGAAAACCTTTCATGGTGACAAGCAAGGTAGGCTAATTCCAGCAGTTAACAAGAATATCAGAGGAACAGTGGGGGGTGGGGTGGGAGGGAGAAATACCATGGGGAAATAGTTTTACTTTGTGTAATGACTCATCCATTCCCAGTCTCTATTCAAGCCTAAATTAATTGTATCCAGTTTGCAAATTAATTCCAATTCAGCAGTCTCTCGTTGGAGTCTGTTTTTGAAGCTTTTTTGTTGAAGTATAGCCACTCTTAGGTCTGTGATCGAGTGACCAGAGAGATTGAAGTGTTCTCCAACTGGTTTTTGAATGTTATAATTCTTGACGTCTGATTTGTGTCCATTCATTCTTTTACGTAGAGACTGTCCAGTTTGGCCAATGTACATGGCAGAGGGGCATTGCTGGCACATGATGGCATATATCACATTGGTAGATGCGCAGGTGAACGAGCCTCTGATAGTGTGGCTGATGTGATTAGGCCCTATGATGGTATCCCCTGAATAGATATGTGGACAGAGTTGGCAACGGGCTTTGTTGCAAGGATAGGTTCCTGGGTTCGTGGTTCTGTTGTGTGGTGTGTGGTTGCTGGTGAGTATTTGCTTCAGATTGGGGGGCTGTCTGTAAGCAAGGACTGGTCTGTCTCCCAAGATCTGAGAGAGCGATGGCTCGTCCTTCAGGATAGGTTGTAGATCCTTGATGATGCGTTGGAGAGGTTTTAGTTGGGGGCTGAAGGTGATGGCTAGTGGCGTTCTGTTGTTTTCTTTGTTGGGCCTGTCCTGTAGTAGGTGACTTCTGGGTACTCTTCTGGCTCTGTCAATCTGTTTCTTCACTTCAGCAGGTGGGTATTGTAGTTGTAGGAATGCATGATAGAGATCTTGTAGGTGTTTGTCTCTGTCTGAGGGGTTGGAGCAAATGCGGTTATATCGTAGCGCTTGGCTGTAGACAATGGATCGAGTGGTATGATCTGGATGAAAGCTAGAGGCATGTAGGTAGGAATAGCGGTCAGTAGGTTTCCGATATAGGGTGGTGTTTATGTGACCATCGCTTATTAGCACCGTAGTGTCCAGGAAGTGGATCTCTTGTGTGGACTGGTCCAGGCTGAGGTTGATGGTGGGATGGAAATTTTTGAAATCATGGTGGAATTCCTCAAGAGCTTCTTTTCCATGGGTCCAGACGATGAAGATGTCATCAATGTAGCACAAGTAGAGTAGGGGCATTAGGGGACGAGAGCTGAGGAAGCGTTGTTCTAAGTCAGCCATAAAAATGTTGGCATACTGTGGGGCCATGCGGGTACCCATCGCAGTGCCGCTGATTTGAAGGTATACATTGTCACCAAATGTGAAATAGTTATGGGTCAGGACAAAGTCACAAAGTTCTGCCACCAGGTTAGCCGTGACAGTATCGGGGATACTGTTCCTGACGGCTTGTAGTCCATCTTTGTGTGGAATGTTGGTGTAGAGGGCTTCTACATCCATAGTGGCTAGGATGGTGTTTTTAGGAAGATCACCAATGGACTGTAGTTTCCTCAGGAAATCGGTGCTGTCTCGAAGATAGCTGGGAGTGCTGGTAACGAAGGGCCTGAGGAGGGAGTCTACATAGCCAGACAATCCTGCTGTCAGGGTGCCAATGCCTGAGATGATGAGGCGTCCAGGATTTCCAGGTTTATGGATCTTGGGTAGCAGATAGAATACCCCAGGTCGGGGCTCCAGGGGTGTGTCTGTGCGGATTTGTTCTTGTGCTTTTTCAGGGAGTTTCTTGAGCAAATGCTGTAGTTTCTTTTGGTAACTCTCAGTGGGATCAGAGGGTAATGGCTTGTAGAAAGTGGTGTTGGAGAGCTGCCTAGTAGCCTCTTGTTCATACTCCGACCTATTCATGATGACGACGGCACCTCCTTTGTCAGCCTTTTTGATTATGATGTCAGAGTTGTTTCTGAGGCTGTGGATGGCACTGTGTTCTGCATGGCTGAGGTTATGGGGTAAGCAATGCTGCTTTTCCACAATTTCAGCTCGTGCACGTCGGCAGAAGCACTCTATGTAGAAATCCAGGCTGCTGTTTCGACCTTCAGGAGGAGTCCAGCCAGAATCCTTCTTTTTGTAGTGTTGGCAGGAAGGTCTCTGTGGGTTAATATGTTGGTCAGAGGTGTGTTGGAAATATTCCTTGAGTCTGAGACGTCGAAAATAGGATTCTAGGTCACCACAGAACTGTATCATGTTCGTGGGGGTGGAGGGGCAAAAGGAGAGGCCCCGAGATAGGACAGATTCTTCTGCTGGGCTAAGAGTATAGTTGGATAGATTAACAATATTGCTGGGTGGGTTACGGGAACCATTGTTGTGGCCCCTTGTGGCATATAGTAGTTTAGATAGCTTAGTGTCCTTTTTCTTTTGTAGAGAATCAAAGTGTGTTTTGTAAATGGCTTGTCTAGTTTTTGTAAAGTCCAGCCACGAGGAAGTTTGTGTGGAAGGTTGGTTCTTTATGAGAGTATCCAGTTTTGAGAGCTCATTCTTAATCTTTCCCTGTTTGCTGTAGAGGATGTTGATCAGGTGGTTCCGCAGTTTCCTTGAGAGTGTGTGGCACAAGCTGTCAGCATAGTCTGTGTGGTATGTAGATTGTAATGGATTTTTTACCTTCAGTCCTTTCGGTATGATGTCCATCTGTTTGCATTTGGAGAGGAAGATGATGTCTGTCTGTATCTGTGCGAGTTTTTTCATGAAGTTGCCCCAGGACCTCCTCCGGACCTGGAAACTCTTTACAATGACCAGGTCCGTTGCGGCCACCGAGGGGGCAGATCTCCTCGCGGAGCCCCTGCTACACAACCCCCAGCTCCGTGTGCAGGTGGCGGAGTCCCGCTCAGTGCGCCAGAGTTTGGTCCTGGCAGAGGTCACAAGAGTCGGAGACCTCCTGGACTATGACTGGGGAGACTGGCTGGATCCCCTAACCTTCGCTCAGCGCATGGGGCTTTCCAGACCTTGTACTCCCCGGCGCATACTTCGGGAGGTGAAGGCTGCTTTGCCGCCCGCTGCTCGGGTTTATCTCGACCGGGTCCTGCACGAGGGCACGCCCCGCCCACCTGCTACCCCAGGCCAGCCGGACCTTTTAATTGGACCCCTGCCCCGTGGACCCAACGACCCCTTCACCCCTTCCCTAGAAGCTGGCTGCACGAGATTCAGCCGGTCTGCTTTCAAACCGCACCTAGAAAACATCTCTACACGCTTGTGCTCCACACCCTTCACGCCCTCACCCTCGTGTCCCGCCCCAATACAAAATGGTGGGACCTCCTGTCACCTTTGGAGGGTGAGGAGCCCCCGTGGGCCAGCCTATATTCCACCTTAGTCCCAAGGCCCGCCGGGGATGTCAGTTGGCGGCTCCTTCACGGAGCCGTGAGCACGGGCGTGTACTTGGCGCGGTTCACCTCAATCCCAGACACCTATCCCTTTTGCGGCGCGAGGGATACCCTGGCACATGTATACTTGGAGTGTGCCAGGCTGCAGCCCCTATTCCGGCTCCTCACCAATATTTTATTAGGTTTTTGGTTGCACTTCTCCCTTCACCTTCTCATTTATGCACTCCCTATCCGTGGCTCCACAAAGTCACGGGATCTCCTGGTCAACCTCCTCCTGGCCCTAGCTAAAATGGCCATCTATAAAACCAGAGTGAGGAGGTTGGCTGATGGAGTCTCCTGTGACTGTGGGGCCTATTTCCTATCCTCGGTCCGTTCACGTATCCGGGCAGAGTTCCTCTGGGCGGCGTCCTCTGACTCCCTTGACGCCTTTGAGGAGCAGTGGGCGCGGTCCGGGGTTCTCTGCTCGGTGTCCCCGTCCGGTTCCCTTCGTTTGACCCTTTGACCACACTCCTGTCCCTGTTATTTCATTAGTTGTCCCCCGGAATTTTTTGGGTATTTAGGTCCTGTGGATCCCCTTTTAGGCTGGGGGGGATCCTTTAGCAGTGGACGGGCTTCGCCCGCCCACTTCCCGGATCCCAATAAGACTACTTTTCTATAGCCATCTGGCCTTGCCCCGTCACAGTATGTGCATCTCCTATATGATAGGGTAGTGCAGGAGAAGGCCTTTTTAATTAAAAGGCAAGATATAATGTTAGGTGGTATAAAGGGTTGACTATATATGGTCACCCCCATGGCATCAGCAATAACTCCCTCCCATAAAAGAAACCACCTTTGCCTTTAGTTATCTTTTCTCTCTAGGGGACAGTCTTTTTTCTCCCAAGTCAACTGATTTTTCAGAAACCACAAAATCCCACTAAGGTCCTATATTCTCCCCTCAGTAGCCTGGTCTATTCTGGGAAAATACATAGTGTTAGAAAACTTGTTAATAAACATGTTCTAAATTATATTATTTAAATATAATTTTGCTCTTAACATGAGCAGGGACAACTTAGCAAAACAAACAAGGTTTCCCTAGGTTTCTATGACTTGTTAACCACACCCAGCCAACACATTTTAAATCATGGCTTTTCCTTGTCTAAGCTAGGTGCTAAATCCTGTTTAATGTATTTGTTCTCATGCCTACACTGGGAAAACACATCATGATGCTGTGAAACAAGTCCAATGTATGCACATAACTCCCGTTGATATTTAACAAGAGCTACATGCAGGTGAGCTACTCTCAATGGCTCAGTGCCTTAGGACTGGGATGCAGAGCCTCTCCCATCCGGTCCAACAGTTTACATCCAGATCAGTAGTAGAAATTCAATTGCTGCTTGTTGGGCAATGTGAAGTGTTCCAGGTGGGCCAGTGACAGTGCCACAAATACCACCATTCTAACTGGCACTAATTACCAGCCTCAGCAGCTTGAATGTTCATGGAGTCTGAACTTAACATTAGAAATTGTCCCTCCAAAATAAGGTGGAGTCACATTGTTTGGCCAGAGCGGCCAAGCTTGTATTGCCACTGTTTTGTTATTTTGTTGATAACTGGAGGATTTCAGCCTCCAGGGCTGTCAGTCTGGCACTTTACATGGGCACTGCTTTCATTTTTAAAATTCCAGCATAAACTAAGAAACCACAAGAATCTCAGGTAGGTGCTGAGGGAATACTGACCCAACACAATTTCAATTCATTTTACTTTGCAGGTGCAGATCAAAAATTGTCCAAGTATGTCCTGTTTATGGAGTATAGATGGAGAAATGTGGCAAAGAACATAGCTGAGCAGAGATTCTTGTATTTGAGGGTGGAGACTGACTGAAATAGTATAGTAAAAACTAGACCACTCAAAATTTTTATCCTGCAGTTCTGTATCTTTGTTATTCTATACACTTTGTTGTTAGGGTGTGTGAGAGCTGGGTTTTTTGAGTGTTTGCTTTTGAAAATAATAGGGTAGTTTCACTAAATCATAAATCTGCTGTCTGTTTCTTCTTTGAGGTTGTGCAGACAGATGGGGCAGATTCACTTTATATTGTGCTTTCTTTAGTGAAGCACAGCAAATTTGTAATCTGGAAAAAAAAATTGTGTAAGCAGCATTGCTTATACCAAATGCTGTCCAATTATTTAATGTGAAAATAATCTTTGTAGTTCCTCCCTGATGTCTAGACTGCAGTCACCATATCTTTTCCATAGCCCAAGTATCTTTCCTAATCTCCCTTCTTGAGTGGTAACAGCTAATTTACATCCCATTATTTTGTATCATTCCCATAATTGAGATTATGTTTTCCAATGTGCATTACTTTGCATTAATCAACATTGAACTTCATCTACCATTTTATTGCTCAGTCACCCGGTTTTGTGAGATCCCTTTGTAACACTTCGCAGTCTGCTTTGGACTTAACTATCTTGAGTAATTTTGTAACGTCTGCAAATTTTACCACTCACTGTTTACATCTTTTTTCCAGATCATTTATGAATATATTGAACAGCACGGGTCCCAGTACATATCTGTGGGGGACCCCACTGTTTACCTCTCTCCATTCTGAAAACTGACCGTTTGTTCCTATCCTTTGTTTCCTATCTTTTAGCCAGTTGCTGATTAATGAGAGGACCTTCCCTCTTATCTCATGACTGTTTACTCTGCTTAAGAGCCTTTAGTGAGGGACTTTGTCAAAGGCTTTCTGAAAGTCTAAGTACACTATATCCACTGGATCCCGCTTGTCCACTTGCTTGTTGACCCCCTCAACGAATTCTGATAGGCTGGTGAGACATGATTTCTGTTTGTAAAAGCTGTGTTGACTCTTCCCTAACATATCATGATTATAGATGTATCTGATAATTCTGTTCTTCACTGTAGTTTTAAACAATTTCCCTGGTACTGAAGTGAGGCTTACCAGCCTGTAATTGCTGGGATCGCCTCTGGAGCCTGTTTTAAAAATTGGCATCACATTAGCTATCCTCCAATCATTTGATACAGTGGCTGATTTAAATTATAGCTTATATACCACAGTTAGTAGTTCTGCAATTTCACATTTGAGTTCCTTCAGAATGTTTGGGTGAATGTCATCTGGTCCTGGTGACTTACTACTGTTTAATTTACCAATTTATTCCAAAATCTCCTTTAGTGACACATCAATCTGGGTCAGTTCCTCAGATTTGTCAGCTAAAAAGAATAACTTAGGTGTGGGAATCTCCCTCACATCCTTTGCAGTAAAGACTGATGCACATAGATGCTGAAACTAGAAGTGCTGGGGGTGCTGCCAGACCCCATTTTAGAAGTGGTTTTCATCATGTACAGGGTTTACAGTTTGGTTCAATGACTCTTAGCACCCCCACTATACAAATTGTTCCACGACCCCTACTGATGCAAATAATTCTTTTAGTTTTTCTGCAATGGCCTTATCATCCTTGCCTGCTCCTTTAGCAACTCGATCATCCAGTGGCTGATGGTTTCTTAGGAAAACTGTGGTTTCTTGGCAAAACTGTAGAATGCACAAAAACAATGTTTCATGAATTGTGGCCTGTACTTATCTGATTTTATGGTAACATGGTGCTGGATTTTAACCTAGACTTACACTATTTTTGGTCACCATGTGACCATTAATGTACATATATGAAGCTTGCTTCTTTGTGTTCTGTTTATTGATTCTTTGGCACACAGTTTGCCAATCTAGATGTCACTTCATTAAGGAAAATGGAGAAAAAATAGTAAAGGGAAGGAATGAGTGGATGAATTGGAATTCTGAATATGCAATAACTTAATTATATGCTTCAGATGCACATATATATATATATATATATATATATATATATGACTACATCTGAAATTATAGGATAGTGCAACAATTTTACATTTTCATCTTTTAGCATATGTTTAGTTTATCATCAGTATAAAACTAATTACGGTGGGCTAAAATGTATTTTTTTCTGGGTACAATTACCAGTAAAAACAATAAGAAAAGGAGTACTTGTGGCACCTTAGAGACTAACAAATTTATTAGAGCATAAGCTTTCGTGAGCTACAGCTCACTTCATCGGATGCATTTGGTGGAAAAAACAGAGGAGAGATTTATATACACACACACAGAGAACATGAAACAATGGGTTTATCATACACACTGTAAGGAGAGTGATCACTTAAGATAAGCCATCACCAACAGCAGGGGGGGGAAAGGAGGAAAACCTTTCATGGTGACAAGCAGGTAGGCTAATTCCAGCAGTTAACAAGAATATCAGAGGAACAGTGGGGGGTGGGGTGGGAGGGAGAAATACCATGGGGAAATAGTTTTACTTTGTGTAGGTTTTCCTCCTTTCCCCCCCTGCTGTTGGTGATGGCTTATCTTAAGTGATCACTCTCCTTACAGTGTGTATGATAAACCCATTGTTTCATGTTCTCTGTGTGTGTGTATATAAATCTCTCCTCTGTTTTTTCCACCAAATGCATCCGATGAAGTGAGCTGTAGCTCACGAAAGCTTATGCTCTAATAAATTTGTTAGTCTCTAAGGTGCCACAAGTACTCCTTTTCTTTTTGCGAATACAGACTAACACGGCTGCTACTCTGAAACCAGTAAAAACAATGTCTGTTCTGGTCAGGTAATTGAAAAGCTGGCACCATTCCTGTCACTGAATACAAAAGAGATGCCACCAAAAAGCATAGAAGCTTTTCTCCTGTAGTTGTAATTTGAAACAGTGCATCCTGTTTTTTTCCCTCTCATCTATATTAGACAGCTGTACAGCAATTGCTGTCAGCATGAATTGAGCAAGCTTGCAAATTGCCTTCAAAGTCATCCAAGAAAATAACTTTATCCTTCAAAGTAACTGAAATATTATGTTGATATTATGTACAATTATTCAGATAATTTATCAGTTTTCTTCAGGACAAGTTAAGTGCACTGTGTGTTTTTATCTGGATGACTCCTAATGCATGGAAACTTGAATTATTCATAAATTGTCCTTTGGTTGCAGGAATCTTTATATAGCTTTTGTTTGCTAATGCATTTGATAGGCTCTTTTGTGCACTAACACATCTGTATATTACTAGCAGTAAAATAAAAGTTAAATTGTACATTCCATAGTTCTGCATTAAGAGGTGGCACTATATAATTCATCATTTTTCCTGTCTTCCTGTTTATAGATAATTCATACTATGAAATTGTCTCGAAGTTCATCTAAAATACACCATTATAGTACAACTATAATATCGTGTGTTGATGCAGAATTGGCACTGTTGACCATTAATTGTTAAAACACAGGTAACACTTAAAGTCCAAATTCCAAAGATGTAAACCTCAGTAAAACATTCAGATTCCATATTTAACCCATAAAACTTGCATGTAGACAAATACAATTGGAGTTTATATATGTAAGTGATGGTTTGATCATCATCCAAATGCAGAACCTGAGCATCATGTAAAGGTGCCCATGTGTGAATCTGAAGTTATGAAGACACTAGTGGACAAAAAAATTAGGCCTGGGATTCGAAATGCCGAAATGCCAAATTCAGTTTGTTTCCTTTCATATTGTACATAGTTTCTTATGGAATAAAGGGATAGCTGATGCAAAGATCCATAACTGCCTGTATTATGCGTGCCATAGTGAATCTAGCTAGCTAGCTACTTATCTGGTTGTCATCATCCGAGTATATGATCATCTTGTAATCTGCATTGGATTTTAATTTCACAATACTTCTATGAGATATGGAAGAATTATTCCCATTTTACAGATTGGGAACTGAGGTACAAGGCAGACAGTGACTTTCCCAAGGTCATACAAGGTGTATGTGGCTTAGCCACCAATAGAACCCAAGTCTCCTGATCCCCAGTTCAGTGCCATGTCTGCTAGACCTAGCTCCTAAATGACTATCAAGTAAGTTTATCAGAAGTAATAAAATGAAGGGTAAGAGGAAAGATAACACAACAGAAAAGGGGCTAGGCTTTGTAGAGTAAATAGCAAAAGGAAGATTTTATTGTTTGAAAATAATATATAAAAATGGTGATTATTTTTTAAAATATCTTCATCTATTGTCTTAGAATTCCAATATTCTAAATTTCCAGGGGACCGTGTGGTTAAAAATAATCAGATAATTGTTATTAACCTCTCTTGAATTAAGAGGATGGATGGTTGAACAACCTTGGAGGGATTCCAAAGCTTCATAAACTTTGTGAGTTAGGATATAATAGACTTGTTAAATCTTATCATGTTTCAATTAATCCTTAGTGTAAAGATTATTCCTTTTCTACAATTAATAATAATGTCTTCAATTGCAGAGCTCAGCAAGATATATTTAAAGAACAACTGCTTTAACTGAAGCGTATGGGCCTGGTTCCCCATTGCATTACAATTTTTGTCAGTCATTTACACCTGGGTAAGGTGGGTGTGAAATCAGTGATAGTGTTTTACACCTACCTTGTGCTTGCTTTACATTCATGTAATGACAAGACAAATGCTAGGGGCTCGTGGGTAGGTGGGTGTATCATTCCAACAGGAATACAGTTTTGAGATAGCAGACGAGGAAAGTGCAACCTCTACCCTACCCTTAGTGAGAGTGGACCGTACATGCCCAATGCAGAGGGCCAGCACTGCTGGTCATTAGGGAGCTTTGCTCCTTTCTATCCCTTTTTGGACCCTTTTGAGTGGCTAGTGCTTTTGAGGGCACCAACTGGAAGCTGCTCTCAAGCTCTCTGAGCATGCCCCTGAGTGCAAGACCAGTAATTGTGCCAAGTCCTTGCATCTTTGGGGCAGGGACCGTCTTTGTATTCTGTGTTTGTAAAGTGCCTAAACAATGGGGTCCTGGTCCATGACTGGGGCACTTAGGCGCTGCAGTGCTATAACAGCTAGATGCTCTAGAAATGATAGCACAAGAGGGAAAGAGCCTTCTCCTTCTCCCCTGGCCCCAGCTCCTTTATGTCCAAGGACCAGCCCGGTTTAGTCTTGAACATATAGTGTGTTTGAAAGGTCATTTTCTTGGGGGAAGAGGGTTGGCTTTTCCAAACTAACTACATGACTAAACTCTCTCTACTAAACTGTCTTCCTCGGGGTATGATGACAAAGTGTGGCCCCAAGAAAATGCTGCATTAGACAAAGTGTTAGAATCAGATACTTCCTTCCACTGTATGGTATGAACGGGAGCAAAGGACTGGAAATCCTTTCAGACAGGGTACAAAACTCTCATGAATAGGAAAGCTCCCCCACTCCATTCAATCCTGTCCAAGCCCCTCTATATGAACACTATGGAGTTCTGGTTCTGCAGGTTTTGTGGGGCTATGACCACGGCAGTATGATGGAGCCAGGAAGCAGTTACTTTGTATGGGGTATGGTCCCCTCCCAAACAAATGGCTATACTGCAGTGAATCCTTCTTGAGAATAGTGTTACCTTCAGCTCAGTGCTTTCTAGTCCCCTTTTGAGTGAGTTAGGTGTGTATGCAGCAAAGAAGTGCCTTGAGCTTAGTCTGCATGACAAAGTTGCATCAGTTTCACTCAAATCAGTTGTTTAACTAAGTTGATTTAAAAAGTGCAAACCTCTGTGTGGAAAGGCTTATTTTGGTTTAGCTTGAACCCATTCCTAATTTAGTTAGTTAAACTAAGTTAACCTGAAATCACTACTCAACCTTTTGCACTATTTAAACTAAATCGGTTTAAAATCAAAACTTTAGCTAAAGGAGTGCAGATGAGAGATGTAAATATCATTTAGAAAGTTAACCATTTAAATGATTAAAAATATTTCATTTAAATGGTTAACTGATTAAAGGGCTGGTTGGTTCACCATTCCCAGCCAAGGAAGCTGCAGGAAGTGGCACGGGTCACAGGGACGTGCTGGCTGCTGCTTCCCACAGCTCCCGTTGGCCGGGAATGGTGAACTTAAGCCACTGAGAGCTGCGGGCGGCCGTGCTTTAGACGCTCAATATAAACAAACTATCTTGTGGCCCGCCAGTGCATTATCCTGATGGGCCGCAAGTTGCCCACCACTAAATTAACTGGTTAACATTTTACATACATAGTGCAGACAGGCCCATAGACACCAATGGTAGAATGACACTTGAGTGAGCTGTACTGCTTGGGAGACTCTGGGCCATTGAGCAGTGCAGGAGCAGAGATGGATTTCCCTAGAGATCCTTTTGCTCTGCACTGCTAGCTGGCTACACCCCTAACCACCTCTATGTGGTTAATAATCCTTCATACTGGACAGCAGAATCCATTGATCTTTTTTCCATGTGGTCACTTGCCCTGAGTTTTGTGTATGTGTGTGTGTATGTACTTCCCCCTCCCTTTAAAGAAGAAAGAAAAACAACAACCTTGTGGCAGGGAAAAATATGGACTAGGTCCCTACCAAATTCACGGTCCATTTTGGTCAATTTCACGGTCATAGGATTTTAAAAACCATAAATGTCATGCTTTCAGTGATTTAAATCTGAAATTTCTTGGTATTATAACTATAGGGATTCTGACCCAAAAAGGAGTTGGGGATGGGGGTTGCAAGGTTATTGTAGGGGAAACTGTGGTACTGCCACCCTTACTTCTGTGGGGCTGACGATGATGGAGTGGTCTTCAGAGCTGGGCAGCTGGAGAGTAGCAACTGCTGACCAGGACCGCAGCTCTGAAGGCGGAGCCGCCGCCAGTAGCAGCACAGAAGTGAGGATGACATGGTATGATATTTCCACCCTTGCTTCTGCGCTGCTGCCTGCAGAGCTGGATCCTCTTTCAGCAGCCACCACTCTCTGGCCGCCCAACTCTGAAGGCAGCAGCGCAGAAGTCAGGGCGGCATGGTACGGTTTTGCCACGTTTCCTTCTGTGTTGCTGCTGCTGGCAGGGCGCTGCCTTCAGAGCTGGGCGCCTGGCCAACAGCTGCCTCTCTCTGGCCAGCCAGCTGCGGAGGCAGCACAGAAGTAAGGGTGGCAATACTCTGATTCCCCCACCCTAAAATAACCTTGTGACCCCCCTGCAACTCCCTTGTGGGTCAGGATACCCAATATGAGAATGCTGGTCTCCCCTGAGAAATCTCTATAGTATAGGGTAAAACACAAAAAAGACCAGATTTCATGGGGAGAGACCAGATTTCACGGTCCATGATGTGTTTTTTTATGAATTTGGTAGGGCCCTAATATGGATCAAATATCTCGAATCTTTGTATATATATTGAATTGTTCTAACCTTGAATTCTGAGAGCAATTCTAATGGCATAAAAGTCTATTCCTTTCAAAATGGAAAGTGCAATATCTCCCTCATATAGCAGTATGGATTGGTTGTTAACTACATTGCGCCAATTTAGATAACCAGACCTAGAATCCCTTAATTTCATAAATCATAAAGTTGGTGTCATCATGCTGAGAAGAAGAGAGAATATTAATAAGACAACCATAAGATCTGATCGCCTCGAAATATTATTTGATTAGTTTTTATTTTAAAAAGCTAATTAGAAAATTGACTCATATTTCACTGATTTCATCTCTTATAGTCTATGTAAGGATGTGAAAATTATTTATAAAATATCTGTGTGGAATACTAATTTTGGTATGTCTTTCTGTAAGTTCTGTTTGAACTTTATGTTATATTTACTCTTCGTATACTGTAGTACTTTATGGCTGTGATTTTTAAAAGACACATAGGGGATTCAGACACATATTTCCCCCTGAAATTAATGGAGTAATGCATCAGAATCCAGCAGGTAACTTTGAAAATCTCAGCCCATATCTTCAAAGTGTTGTGGAAACGTTAATTAATCTTTGCAACTCCCCTTTGAGAGAGGTATATACCCATTAAATATTGTATTGGTATAAGCTTGTACATATAACTTATGTACTGGAGTCAAATTATGTGTAACAAAAGGCAGGTCTATGCTACTGCTTAAGTCAATGTAACTTAACGTTGCATGGGGTGTGAAAAAGCCACTCCCTTGAGCAATGCAAGATACAGTGACCTAAGCAGTGTCCACACTGGTGCTATGTTGGAGAAAGCATCTCCTGCCGACATAGCTTCCACCTCTCATGGAGGTAGAGTAATTATGCTGACAGGAGAGCTCTCTCCCATTGGTGCAGCTACGCTAATGTAGCACTTCTAGTGTAGACTAGTCCAAAGGGATGAAAGACCTAATGGGTCTGGATCATGTCTATCCAAGTCAATGGATAAACTCCCTCTGACTTCATTTGACACGAGTAGGAATCATGAGCCTGATCTATTATATAGCTATCGGTTCAATTTGTCTGATAATGCTTCTTCTACTACTGTTAACTAGAGTTTGTCAAAAAATGTTTTTCCCTGTGGAGAATTTTTGTGCGTGTGAGAAAATTCTAATACTGAACTATTTCAGATGCAAACCAAAAATTATTTTGAAATGTTGCCACAAGGCCTTCATAGAAATAGTTCAGGTGCTTTATGCTTCCCTTCTTCTCTAAAGACCAGGCTCCCTGATCAGACTAAATCTCATGGAGCAGTAGGGTGTCCCCTTTTGGCAGTAGGTGTGCATCATGGTATATGTAGTCTGGCTAGGTAGCCTGGCCCATAGAGGAGAAGGGGGACACAAGGTAACCAAGCTACATCTCCAAAGAGGCAAACCAAAATATTTCAGTTTGTGGGTGTTATTTCTTGACCAAAAAAACCTAAAACAAAACAAAATTGTGTGCAGTAAGCAGACACATGTCATTAAGTTGAAATCCATATTTTTTCATTGAAAGTTTTGATAGAAAATTTTTGACCAGCCCCACTGTTAACCTAATAAGCTCTTATGCCAGTACAATTTTTTATTTTTAATACCCCTCTCCCTCCCCAAAGTAATAAGAATAATAGAGACTCCAGGCCCATTTTACTGTAGCTAGGCCCATCCTATTGTAGCCCTTCAAGTTAAATTTGAAGGACTTTTTTTTAGTTGAACCACAGAGAGAGAGAGTGAGAGCTAGAGCCAGCATTAGAATTCTGGAGCTCCTGGCTTGCGGCCCTGTAGTACACAATATTTACAATGTTTTTTCTATTCTCTGCAAGTTATGATTCTAGTGATCCTTTGTGCGTGGGGTGGTGACTGGTACAGCCCTTAGGGGTCTGTACTGTTCTAATACACCCTTAATCTCAGTTTCCCCAATAAGGGGAAGCAGCGTTGCTAGATAGGGCTCCAGGGGAAGCTCAAAGCTAGAAGAGTTGCTCTTTCTACTCTGGCGAGTTGAGAGGAATACCTGGATCTTTCTGGAGCCTGATTCACTGAAGGCAAATGCTCTAAAGGAAATTGTCTGGGAGGTGCTCTCCACTTTCCCCTGGATCTTGAGCTGCCAATACCTAGTGGCAATTTCCTAGTGGAAAGTAAGCCCAGAGGGTGAATGATATTTTGGAAATGCTTGGATTTATTTTAGCCACCAGTGTGCAGGCTCTGGGAGGAGGGGGGTTCCAGGTCAGTTCCTCTTCTGTGTTGCTCTCCAAACCAAAAAATGAGCCTCTCTAAGGCCTCTTCTAAACGTAAAAGTTTTGCTGGTATAGTTGTACTGGCAAACCCTCCTAGTGCAGATGCAGTTTATACTGGCAAGAGAGACTTTTTGCTAATTTCACAAACTTTTTCACTGTTTTGCTGGTATAAATGTGTCTGCGCTAGAGCTTTTCCTGGCATAGCTGTGCCAGCAAAAAGTCACACACTAACCCGTGAAGATATGCCAGCATACTTTTAAGTGTATACATGGCCATAGAAGGCAACTTTGGAGATTTTTTTGTTTTTTGTTTTGGACGAATCTCTTGTGGGGGACTGGAAGTGGGATTGGCTTATGGTGTTTGACAGAAAACCATAAGACATCTGCCATCTTTAAATTACAAAAACAACTTTGAATCTAAAATCACACTATTGCCAACTCTCTTGGGTTTTATCGCCTGTATCGGAATTTCAGAGGGTTCTGGAGCCCATCTCACAATGACGTGAGAAGCTCCAGCTCTCTCACAAAATTCAGCCCTGCTGAAAGCTGGCGGAATCTCTCGCCCTCTGCTGGCAGCGTTCTCACGGGACAGGAGGAGGGAGCAACGAGTCCAACAACCAGTGCAGCTCTGCTCCCTCTTCCCCCATCCCCTCCTGTGAGAAACATGGATGGGATGGTGCCTCCGCTCCACCTCTGCCTCCATCCAGTGGCACCAGGCCTGGGAGAGGAGTGAAGAACCCCTAAAGCCATTCCCCCCAGCCTGGGACAGGGTTAATGAGAGGAGATCTGACTGCAGCTCCACAGGCCTGGGAGAGCGGGGGTGAAGAACCCTAGGAGGAGCAGAGGTGAGGCCGGGGAGGTGTAGCTGATTGGGGAGGGAGGCCAGCAGAACTCATGATGGCGGGGGGTATTGCCAGGTTCGAGGAAGGACAATAGCTGTGGGAGGAAAGAATACTATGAAAATTAATTATTTTTAGTAGTTTGGACAACTCAATGTGATTTTTAACCCCTAAATTTAATTGTAATTACTGGATAATGTCTGCATGTAATTATCAAAATTATACAAAGAAAGAAGAATAATTTAAAATAATTCAAAATATTTTGAATGTGACTGAAGTGATTATTTTAAAATAATATTTAGGGATTATAAATATAATTACAGCACTAAAATATAGAAAGCTCTGAAAGGTGGCTCATGTTCTAAAGATATTCTTGCCTGTAAAGATATGTAAATCTTTATTGGAAAACTAAATACTTAGAGTGAGCACTTTGTGTTACTTGGATGTTTGTTGTTCATTTTCCAGCTCCATTTTATAGGCCTTGTACAGTATATTTCTAAATATAGTTCTGAGTTAAATAAGTTTTTCATCATATTTTAACTTTATCACACTATAACTTGCCCACTGAATACTTATGTTATACCTGTGTACAGGATGCTCCATTTTTTTCCCACCAGCATGGATGCCTTCCCTCCAGCCCATCTCTCCACTTTTGAAGGGATATGTTAGAGGGAAAATTCATCCTAATAATGAGATACTGTTAACAGAAGCATTTGAATTACCTTGAAATGAGTCTCTTGCTACCTAAGACGAGACCAAATAAAATAAGATTTAACCATTTTGCATCTTCTCCATTCTTATTCTCCTTAAATATGTTTGTGTACCTCCAATATAAACAGAGTCTCCATTTGAGCAGCCAGAAAGAGGCATGTATGCAGTAAAGGTTGACTTTTCAACCTGAACTTATCACACACGTTGCCAGAAGAGTAGAAGGGAGTTAAAAAGTCAAAAAATGGATTAAAACCATGACTTAACATTTGTTTGTTAAATTTCGTGATTTGTGGGACCACTGTAATGGTTTTTGAGGATCTGATCATTATTTTTGATCTCTTGAGGTTGGCAATACTGTTATCAAATACTCCCATTTTGAATAAAAGAGAAAAGAACTGATTCCAGCCCTAACACAGAATGTGCTAATTCTTTGTACAGGAAATAAGGTTAAAGCAAAAGCTAAGCAATGTTTGTATTGAATGGCCAGACTGCAGTACTAGCACTATTACTGAACTAGTCCGACTAGTACACACTCATGTGTGAAGGATTTTACCCACCTGACTGCAACCCTGAAATCTTGTTCTCCAAAAGATTCCTCCTACTATATTACACAAATAGAACTTAATTTGTTCTGTATGTTAAAATGCAAGGCGTTTGAATGTTTAATTCATGATCATTTTACCATATGAACTTTTTATCTCAGTCTGTGCTGCTCACGTGTTGGGAGATAGCTCTGTTATGCCTCCATCTAGGAGGCAGAGGGGTTTGACTTACTTTTTAAGAGGGTATTTCTGTGAGCCATTATGAGACCAAGAGACTCTCACGGTGAAATTCAGAGGTTGACCCTGTGAGGAGATGAGTGCCCCCAAGCCCATTTAGCTTTAACCAGAGTTAAGAGTGCTCAGTACCTCATGCAATTGGGCCTTGAGAGTTCATAGAGTTTAAGGTCATAAAGGACCATTAGATCATCTAGTCTGAACTCCTGTATATCACAGGCAGCTACATTTCACCCAGTTACCCTACCTGTATGGAACCCAATAACTTGTTTCACTAAAGCACATCTTCCAGAAAGGCATCCAGTCTTGATTTGAAGACTTCAAGAGATGTAGAACCCCCCACTTCCCTGGGCAGTTTGCACCAATGGTTAATCACCCTGACTGTTAAAAAAATGGGCCTTGTTTCTAATTTGCACTTGTCTAGCTTCAGCTTCCAGCCATTGGTTCTCATTATGCCGTTTTCCACTAGATCAAAACAGCCCTTTTGTACCCAATATTTTTCCTTTCAAAGGTAGTTAGTTATACACTGTGCAGTCAAGTTGCCTCTCCATTTTATTTTTGATAGGCTAAACAGATTGATCACTTTAAGTCTCTCAAAAGATCTTTAAGGCTCTTTCTCTAGTGCCTTAATCATTTCTGTGGCTCTTTTGTGCATTCCCTCCAGTTTTTCAATACCCTTCTTAAAATGTGGACCCCCAGAACTGGATGCAGTATCATAGAATCATAGAATGGTAGGGAAGGGACCTCAGGAGGTCATCTAGTCCAACCCCCTGCTCAAAGCAGGACCAATCCCCAACTAAATCAAGTATTTCAATATATGTCTTGCTAATGCTGTATACAGAGGTAAAGTCACTTCCCTGCTCGTATTCACCACTGCCCTATTTATATATCCGGTAATTGCCACTCAACATGGTATAAAGTTTGATTGTTAAAAGTAACTGTTCAGATGTAGAGTAGCAGCCGTGCATCCAATGAAGTGAGCTGTAGCTCACGAAAGCTTATGCTCTAATAAATTTGTTAGTCTCTAAGGTGCCACAAGTACTCCTTTTCTTTTTGTTCAGATGTAATTAGGGTGACCAGATGTCCCGATTTTATAGGGACAGTCCCGATATTTGGGGCTTTGTCTTATATAGGCTCCTATTACCCCCCACCCCCGTCCCGATTTTTCACATTTGCTATCTGGTCATCCTAGATGTAATATATTTAGACTTTTGTAAGGCATTTGGATTAATACTACATGAAATTCTGATTACAAAATCAGCACTATAAGCTATCGATAAACCACATATTCAATTAACTGTAGTTGTCAAAAAGTAGTTGTCAGTGAGGAATCACTTTCAAATGGCGATGTTTCCAGTTGTGTTCCACAGGGATTGGAATTAGGTCTGATGCTATTGAACACTTCCATCAACAATTTGGAGGTAAACATTAAAAAGTTTCTGCTGGATAAAATTTGCAGTTGACAGAGACTGGCAGAGTGGTAAATAACGATGAAGAAAGGGCAGCCACACAGGATGATCTGGATCATTTGGTAAGCTGGACCCGTTCTGGTTTAAAAAAAATGTTCATCCTTAGTAGATGTTACTTAACACACTCTTTAGTTACTAATTGACTGGAAAATATTTTATCATCCTATGTGATAGAAGCACATCATCCTGCTTGTTTCCAAATGCAGAACAGAAATATTTATTGAACACTTCTGCCTTTTCTGCATCCTTATTAACTATTTCACCATCTTCACCTTGTAATGGGCCTATATCCTCTCTCAGTTTTCTTTTGTTCCTAATATATGTAAAAGAACAAACCAAATACACACACGCACACACACAAACTTCCTTCTTGTTGTCCTTAGCCCTGCCAGCCATGGATTTTTCTTTGATGTTTTTAACTTATCAATTTTCTACATTTCATAGCATTCTAATTTATATTGATTGCTATCTATTTCCACTTTTTCCCATTTGTTATATATTGCTTTTTTAAAAACTTTCTAATTGCCATCTTCCCCACTCAGCCAGGGTGGGCTTTTAGCCAAAGCAATCATAGAATCATAGAATCATAGAATATCAGGGTTGGAAGGGACCCCAGAAGGTCATCTAGTCCAACCCCCTGCTCAAAGCAGGACCAAGTCCCAGTTAAATCATCCTAGCCAGGGCTTTGTCAAGCCTGACCTTAAAAACCTCTAAGGAAGGAGATTCTACCACCTCCCTAGGTAACGCATTCCAGTGTTTCACCACCCTCTTAGTGAAAAAGTTTTTCCTAATATCCAATCTAAACCTCCCCCATTGCAACTTGAGACCATTACTCCTCGTTCTGTCATCTGCTACCATTGAGAACAGTCTAGAGCCATCCTCTTTGAAACCCCCTTTCAGGTAGTTGAAAGCAGCTATCAAATCCCCCCTCATTCTTCTCTTCTGCAGACTAAACAATCCCAGCTCCCTCAGCCTCTCCTCATAAGTCATGTGCTCTAGACCCCTAATCATTTTTGTTGCCCTTCGCTGTACTCTTTCCAATTTATCCACATCCTTCTTGTAGTGTGGGGCCCAAAACTGGACACAGTACTCCAGATGAGGCCTCACCAGTGTCGAATAGAGGGGAACGATCACGTCCCTCAATCTGCTCGCTATGCCCCTACTTATACATCCCAAAATGCCATTGGCCTTCTTGGCAACAAGGGCACACTGCTGACTCATATCCAGCTTCTCGTCCACTGTCACCCCTAGGTCCTTTTCCGCAGAACTGCTGCCGAGCCATTCGGTCCCTAGTCTGTAGCGGTGCATTGGATTCTTCCATCCTAAGTGCAGGACCCTGCACTTATCCTTATTGAACCTCATTAGATTTCTTTTGGCCCAATCTTCCAATTTGTCTAGGTCCTTCTGTATCCTATCCCTCCCCTCCAGCGTATCTACCACTCCTCCCAGTTTAGTATCATCCGCAAATTTGCTGAGAGTGCAATCCACACCATCCTCCAGATCATTTATGAAGATATTGAACAAAACGGGCCCCAGGACCGACCCCTGGGGCACTCCACTTGACACCGGCTGCCAACTAGACATGGAGCCATTGATCACTACCCGTTGAGCCCGACAATCTAGCCAGCTTTCTACCCACCTTATAGTGCATTCATCCAGCCCATACTTCCTTAACTTGCTGACAAGAATGCTGTGGGAGACCGTGTCAAAAGCTTTGCTAAAGTCAAGAAACAATACATCCACTGCTTTCCCTTCATCCACAGAACCAGTAATCTCATCATAAAAGGCGATTAGATTAGTCAGGCATGACCTTCCCTTGGTGAATCCATGCTGACTGTTCCTGATCACTTTCCTCTCCTCTAAGTGCTTCAGGATTGATTCTTTGAGGACCTGCTCCATGATTTTTCCAGGGACTGAGGTGAGGCTGACCGGCCTGTAGTTCCCAGGATCCTCCTTCTTCCCTTTTTTAAAGATGGGCACTACATTAGCCTTTTTCCAGTCATCCGGGACTTCCCCCGTTCGCCACGAGTTTTCAAAGATAATGGCCAGGGCTCTGCAATCACAGCCGCCAATTCCCTCAGCACTCTCGGATGCAATTCGTCCGGCCCCATGGACTTGTGCACGTCCAGCTTTTCTAAATAGTCCCTAACCACCTCTATCTCTACAGAGGGCTGGCCATCTCTTCCCCATTTTGTGATGCCCAGCACAGCAGTCTGGGAGCTGACCTTGTTAGTGAAAACAGAGGCAAAAAAAGCATTGAGTACATTAGCTTTTTCCACACCCTCTGTCACTAGCTTGCCTCCCTCATTCAGTAAGGGGCCCACACTTTCCTTGGCTTCTTCTTGTTGCCAACATACCTGAAGAAACCCTTCTTGTTACTCTTGACATCTCTTGCTAGCTGCAGCTCCAGGTGCGATTTGGCCCTCCTGATATCTTTCCTACATGCCCGAGCAATATTTTTATACTCTTCCCTGGTCATATGTCCAACCTTCCACTTCTTGTAAGCTTCTTTTTTATGTTTAAGATCCGCTAGGATTTCACCATTAAGCCAAGCTGGTCGCCTGCCATATTTACTATTCTTTCGACTCATCGGGATGGTTTGTCCCTGTAACCTCAACAGGGATTCCTTGAAATACAGCCAGCTCTCCTGGACTCCCTTCCCTTTCATGTTAGTCCCCCAGGGGATCCTGGCCATCTGTTCCCTGAGGGAGTCAAAGTCTGCTTTCCTGAAGTCCAGGGTCCGTATCCTGCTGCTTACCTTTCTTCCCTGCGTCAGGATCCTGAACTCAACCAACTCATGGTCACTGCCTCCCAGATTCCCATCCACTTTTGCTTCCCCCACTAATTCTACCCGGTTTGTGATCAGCAGGTCAGGAAAAGCGCTCCCCCTAGTTGTCTCCCCTAGCACTTGCTCCAGGAAATTGTCCCCTACGCTTTCCAAAAACTTCCTGGATTGTCTATGCACCGCTGTATTGCTCTCCCAGCAGATATCAGGAAAATTAAAGTCACCCATGAGAACAGGGCATGCGATCTAGTAGCTTCCGTGAGTTGCCGGAAGAAAGCCTCATCCACCTCATCCCCCTGGTCCGGTGGTCTATAGCAGACTCCCACCATGACATCACTCTTGTTGCACACACTTCTAAACTTAATCCAGAGACACTCAGGTTTTTCCACAGTTTCGTACCGGAGCTCTGAGCAGTCATACGGCTCCCTTACATACAGTGCTACTCCCCCACCTTTTCTGCCCTGCCTGTCCTTCCTGAACAGTTTATAACCATCCATGACTGTACTCCAGTCATGTGAGTTATCCCACCAAGTCTCTGTTATTCCAATCACGTCATAATTCCTTGACATCACCAGGACCTCCAGTTCTCCCTGCTTGTTTCCAAGGCTTTGTGCATTTGTATATAAGCACTTGAGATAACCTGTTGATCGCCCCTCATTCCCAGTATGAGGCAGGAGCCCTCCCCTCACAGACATTCCTGCCTATGCTTCCTCCCGGTATCCCGCTTTCCCACTTACCTCAGGGCTTGGTCTCCTTCCCCCGGTGAACCTAGTTTAAAGCCCTCCTCACTAGGTTAGCCAGCCTGCTGGCAAAGATGTTCTTCCCTCTCTTCGTAAGATGGAGCCCGTCTCTGCCCAGCACTCCTCCTTCATGGAACACCATCCCATGGTCAAAGAATCCAAAGCCTTCTCTCCGACACCACCTGCATAGCCATTCGTTGACCTCCACGATTCGATGGTCCCTACCCAGGCCTTTTCCTTCCACGGGGAGGATGGACGAGAACACCACTTGCGCCTCCAACTCCTTTATCCTTCTTCCCAGAGCCACGTAGTCCGCAGTGATCCGCTCAAGGTCATTCTTGGCAGTATCATTGGTGCCCACGTGGAGAAGCAGGAAGGGGTAGCGATCCGAGGGCTTGATGAGTCTCGGCAGTCTCTCCGTCACATCACGAATCTTAGCCCCTGGCAAGCAGCAGACTTCTCGGTTTTCCCGGTCAGGGCGGCAGATAGATGACTCAGTCCCCCGGAGGAGAGAGTCCCCGACCACCACCACCCGCCTTCTCCTCTTGGGAGTGGTGGTCGTGGAACCCCCAACCTCAGGACATCGCATCTCATGCCTCCCAACCAGCGGAGTCTCCTTCTGCTTTCTCCCCCCAGACCTATCATCTGGTCCACTCTCCGCAATGGTACCTGTGGAGAGAACATGAAAGCGGTTAGTTACCTGTGTCTGTGTTACTGGAACCCGGACATTCCGCTTACCTCTTCTGGAGGTCACATGTTGCCAAGCTTCTTCACTGGCCTCTTGGCTCCTCTGTGCAACCTGCTCTATATCTTTAGAGCTTTGTGCCCCTAGAAGGCTATCCTGAGTTTGGTCCAGAAAATCCTCAGTCTCTCGTATACAACGCAGGGTCGTTACCTGTTGCTCCAGACCTTCAATCTTCTCTTCCAATATGGAGACCAGCTTGCACTTTGTACAGACAAAGTCGCTTCTGTCCTGTGGAAGAAAGACAAACATGGCACATCCAGTGCAGGTCACAACAGCTGAACCCCCCCCTTCCATATCACCTACCTACTATGAGCTTCCTCAGAGACGTTGGCAAGATGTAAGCCTCACTGGGCTCACTCCAGGTGAACTCCCAGGCAAACTCCTGCTGTGAGCTGCTCTGCTGTCCCCGCTGCTCCGCTGCCGCTCAGCTGGTTCGCGAGGCTCTGGCTATTTTTAAACAGCCAGGCTTCCCTGACGCAAACACACAGACACCCTAATGCCCGCCCCCTGCAGGCTAGCAGCCAATCAGACACTCACTCAGGCTCTCTCCCTGCCCTCCCAGCAAACACACGCTCGGATACTTCCTCAGCAAGCAAACACACACACTCGGATACTTACCGTTCCCAGGCAAACTCCTGCTGTGAGCTGCTCTGCTGTCCCCGCTGCTCCGCTGGTTCGCTGCCGCTCCTCCTCCTCCTTGATTGCAGAATTGTGGGATTTTTTGGCCATCTAATAAACTACTAAAAGGAATGAATTGCTGTGTCTGTAAAGTAACATTTTAAACATTGTGTAATACGTTTTCAAATGAAGAATAATAACTTACGATAGCATCACCTCGAGGCCCCAGCCAACAGCAGTGGTGTTAGGTGATATACAAACACATGGTAAAGTAGGAAGGATAGTCCAGTGGGACTGAGCACTGGATTGAGACTCAAGGACTGTCTAGGGGACAGTTCATTAGATCAGACAAGTTTCGACATCCTTTACTAGAGGGGCCTCTGAACTTTATGGGGAGCATTCCAGGGAAAGATCCTGTGTGCTGCAATCTAACCTTAGAAACTACAGCTCCTACAATGCCTTGGGGAAAGGGTGAGAAACTTTCTTCCTGGCAGTGCAGGAAGAGCAGGGGTGGACGCCATTTTGGGAAAAGGAGTGAGATTGCTGCTGTGGAGCTCTGTCCATACCAGGAGCTGCTGCTGGGAGCCTGCGGGGGCTTTGATCGAGCATGGAGCTTCAGAGGCTGTTGGTGGCTTCACTGGAGCCAGGGCAGAGACAGTTGCTGCGCCTAGAGCTGACTGAGGTGGGCTTGCAGTGAAGGGACTGTGAGTAACCTACACTCTTGTTTGAGAAAGTACTTGCATGGGAAGGGGCACAGCAGAGAGACCGAGTCTGAGGAGAGGCAGGGTGATCTTCCCACCGAACCAGGACCCAGAGCTGCTGTTATTTGATGGGGCCAGCTCCAATCGTCAGTGGGGTTGTGTAGCTTGTTGCCTTGGCTGGACTGATACACAGAACCAACAGAGTGCAGTTCCAGCTTCAGAACTTCAAACGCGCCCACGCAAGCGTCTAGGACTCTGAAATCCAGAGGGGTGTATTTTAACTTCCTTTAAGAGTAAAGGGACTGCAGCAGAGGGGTGAATAGAGAATTCCCACCTCTCCAACATCACCACTGGGATGCTCAGGATCTTCTTTACTGTCAACAACATCAGGAGCCCAGGCACAAAGGTGAGTGGTAACCAAGTAACCAAGAAAGGAAAGGGGGCGCTGCACCAGCATTAATCAGTGCCACAGGTACACAATCATGAACTAGTAGATAGTGCAGTGGACTGGGTTCAAATTCCTGGCTCAGTCACAGACTTTTTGGGTGACCTTGGGCAAGTCACTTAATCTACTCTGTGCCTCTGTTCTCCATCTGTAAAATAGGGATAAGATTACTGTGCATTACAGGGGTGTTTTGGTACAATCCATTAATGATTATAATGTGCTAGGATACTACAGTGATGAGGGCCTTATTGGAAAAAAAAATCACAATAAGAGAATGTCCTTGTCCTGAACAGTTTATAATCTGAATGGACAAAATATAAAAAGGGTGTGAAAAACAGAATATTATCCTTGTTTTACAGATGGGGAAACAGAACCACAGACAGAATAAGTGATTTGCCCAAGATCAGAGGGGAAAGTTTGTGGCAGAGCTGGGAACTGAACTCAGATCTTTCGGGTCCTGGCCAGTGCCTAAACATAAGACCAGTCACTCTTCCTCTTGTAGTATGTAAATTCACAACAAATATTATTGTAATTTTTTAAAAAATATATAACTCACCTTGGCAGTTCACTGTTCCATTGCAGGAATTGGTATTTATGGTATCGTCACTAGAAGTGGTCAGGCAGACACGCAGCCAGTGGATTAGCTTTTATGGTTTCATCATGGTGGATATGCCAGAATTAACAGTGCACTGCTCCTTTCTCTTTAACTGTGTCTAGGCCTTCTTCCACATTGCCCAGGGCCATGGAATGCCTTCCCTTTCCTAGTTGACCAAACTACCACCCTCCTGAAACTGAAATTTTTCCTAAAGACTAAAAACTTCCGTGCTTCTCAATTAATAATAAAAATCCCCCCCCCCATATTATTTCCTTATCATTGCTTCCCAGTGTGTCCTGACATGCCTGTGTCTTCTAGACTGGAGGCTCTTTGGGACAGGAGCTGTCTATACTTTAACTTTGTACAGATCCAAGCATCCCACCTGAAACAATGCCCATTCAATCTATGAGCATTGACTATAACAGTTGTTGGGTCAGGCTCCTGTCATTGCTTAAATAACAATGATAATTACACGTCTGTTGTGTTTCATAGCATTTGCTGAGGCCAGAGGCAAACTAGACAAAATAACTGATTTACTTAGTGAGATGAATTCAGCTGAGGGAACAAACAAAAACACTGTAACAAGAAGAGAGAGCAGATTGCCATCAAAGCTCTCTTCCCAGTGCTGAGTGACAGTACATTCAACCAATGACTCATCAGATTATTGCACCTTTGGATGATCCATGATGCCACGGCAAGACAGTTACCTAGCAACTACTGAGTTGCTGTCTTTACAATTAACCCTTCAAAATTGCAACATATGCCTCAAAGACCTATTTGTACAGACACTTCTGCTATAATTGAATCAATATTCTTATTTCAGTGCACTTTGAACAATGTAGGGGGCAGGCTAGAGGACTCTTGAAAACCAACTTGGTAGGATCAGACAGGTCAGTGGAAACATGGCCTGCAAAACTTTCTCCCCTGCTCTCATCTCTTCTTTGTATTAATCCCTGAAGTGTGTACAAGTCTCCATCAGGAGTCTCTCAGTTGGACTCACTGAAAAGTGCTCACAGTGTGAAGGAGGAATGCTGAAGGCCCAGAGGTCCGACCTAAAGAGGCAGTGAAGTCATGGGGCTTCCCATGACTTCCCCAGACTAGGGACCGAATGGCTCGGCAGCAGTTCTGCGGAAAAGGACCTAGGGGTGACAGTGGACGAGAAGCTGGATATGAGTCAGCAGTGTGCCCTTGTTGCCAAGAAGGCCAATGGCATTTTGGGTTGTATAAGTAGGGGCATAGCGAGCAGATCGAGGGACGTGATCGTTCCCCTCTATTCGACACTGGTGAGGCCTCATCTGGAGTACTGTGTCCAGTTTTGGGCCCCACACTACAGGAAGGATGTGGATAAATTGGAAAGAGTACAACGAAGGGCAACAAAAATGATTAGGGTCTAGAGCACATGACTTATGAGGAGAGGCTGAGGGAGCTGGGATTGTTTAGTCTGCAGAAGAGAAGAATGAGGGGGGATTTGATAGCTGCTTTCAACTACCTGAAAGGGGGTTTCAAAGAGGATGGCTCTAGACTGTTCTCAATGGTAGCAGATGACAGAACGAGGAGTAATGGTCTCAAGTTGCAATGGGGGAGGTTTAGATTGGATATTAGGAAAAACTTTTTCACTAAGAGGGTGGTGAAACACTGGAATGCGTTACCTAGGGAGGTGGTAGAATCTCCTTCCTTAGAGGTTTTTAAGGTCAGGCTTGACAAAGCCCTGGCTGGGATGATTTAACTGGGACTTGGTCCTGCTTTGAGCAGGGGTTGGACTAGATGACCTTCTGGGGTCCCTTCCAACCCTGATATTCTATGATTCTATGATTCTATGATTCCCCTGGAGGAAGAATGAGACCCATAGGGGGTCTGGCACACTGAAGGGGTTCCTCCTAGAGACTGTTCCAGATCTGGGGCCATAGCACTGATACCATGGATCCAAAAGAGCATGCAAACACCTTTTTCAATAAAAATTTGCGCAAAATCTTTCCCTCATTCATATGACATGTTTTTCGTAGATTACAGGGCCAGAAGAAACCATTGTGATCATCTAGTCTGACCTTCTGTATTACAGACCATAAAACTTCCACCAAATAATTCCCAACGGATATCTTTTAGAAAACATCCAATCTTGATTTAAAATGTTCAGTGATGGAGAATCCACCAGAACCCTTGGTAAATTGTTCTAACGATTTTCATCAAGAGCCTTATAAAAAGTTGAAAAGCCCCTGCAATTTCATGTAAAATTTTGGCCAAGAGAAGGAACACTTATTTTTTAGAAGGACTGGGGGAGGAGTTTGTATCTTTATTCATAGGTGCTGACTTCTAGTGTTCTCCAGGAATGCTCCACTCTGAGGCCCCACCCCACTCCGTTCCTTCCCCCAAGATCCTGCCCTCACTCTGCCTCTTCCCACCCCCACTCCAACCCCTCCCCCAAGGCCCTGCCTGCCTGTCGCTTGCTGCTCTCCACATTCCCCCAAACCTCTCCTCGATATGCCAAACAGCTGTTTGGTGGTGACTGCTGATCAGCTGTTTGGCAGTTTTTTTTTTCTGAGGGTGCTCCAGACCCAGAGTACCCATGGAGTTGGCGCCTATGTCTCTATTTGTAAAATGGGTATAAGAATTCTTATGTTTCTTTCATACACAAAGTGCAAACTAACACCTTCAATCAGAAGAACCTTTAGTTTTAGATTAAAAGAACAACAAAACATTCTTGTGTGCTTATTATTTTCTCTCAGCTTGTAAACTTTTAACAAAGCAAAGCCTTGAATTTTTGATTATTTAAAGTTGCTGAAAACTTTTCAGCACTGTCATTTTTCAGATTTACTTTGCTGACCAGAGGAGGGTGCATGATCTACCAAACACTGCATAAATAGTAAAACAGTGAAGGAAAGTGGAACTGATTTAATTGCAGCGAGTTAAACAAATGTGACTATGGTGCCATTGACTTACAGATTTATAAACTGTAGTGTTCATTGTCGGTGTAGTTAGTTGGCAAGAAAAGCCATATATAAAATCAATAACAGTGAATGGATGGTTATTGCACTAGATACATGTACTGACCTGTCACTTCTGGAGACCCTAGTTTAAATTTGACTTGGGGTCACAACTGAAATGAATATGATTTTTGGCCTCATCCCTAATGTGTACATACATTGGGCATATATGTACTATTCACATTGCAAAACTAGCTTCTAGGTCACTGGCTTCAATCCAGTCCATGTTCACTTGGACAGAATGAAGAAACTTGCCCCAGTCTGAATAGTTGTTCTATAGCCTGTGAGAAATGTGTTGGTCATGTCAGTCCAGTGACCAGTGTCCATATATACAAAGCTATCATCATGCTTGGCAGTGGTTTGGCATCCTCATTGGAAATCTCATCCTGAAACGCACAAGACTGAATAGACTGTAGGAGATAGTATCTCATCCAACTTGTCTCTCTAATATCCTGGGACCGACATGGCTACACCACGACTCTCTATCTTTTACTGGACCAACTTCTGTTGGTGAGGGAGAAGCTTTAGAGCTCTGTGGAGCTCACCCACTTTGTCGCTTTAGGAGAGACTTTCAAAGATGGTACTTAGACATCTAACTCCTACTGAAAGTCAGTGAGAGAGGGACAGCTAATTGTCATTTGTGCATCTGAAAATCTCCCCTGTGGTGACTGAGTCCCATTCTCATCCCTAAAGGGTGTCAATCCATCTCTTGATTGAGTTGCAATTGGTAGGGAAGAGTAGGTAGCAGGTACATGGGAAAATAAATGTAACTGCCTCTGCTGTAAAAAAGAAAAGGAGTACTTGTGGCACCTTAGAGACTAACAAATTTATTTGAGCATAAGCTTTCATGAGCTACAGCTCACTTCATCGGATGCTGTAGCTCATGAAAGCTTATGCTCAAATAAATTTGTTAGTCTCTAAGGTGCCACAAGTACTCCTTTTCTTTTTTGCGAATACAGATTAACACGGCTGCTACTCTGAAATCTGCCTCTGCTTTGTGTATTCTGAAGATAAATGAAGGAGCTCAGAGTCCAGGGCTCTCATTTTATCACCTTTCACCAACTCTAAAACCCCAATAGCACTCACTTAAGTACATGCTTAATTACATGCATATGAATAGTCCCATTGCAGTGGCACTACTCACAAGCAAAAATTTTTTGCTGGAGCGGAATCTGTGTTTTGTAGAGAAAAAGGGTTACAAACCCTCCACAGTTTGATGTTATATTGCAGATCTTGCTATATCTACTAAGCAGAAGCTCAGGGCTCAAATGCTAATGATACTACAACTTAAGAAGGAGGTGATCTGGCAGAGTTACCTGGGGAAGTTTTCATACACTAATATATCTGCCTCTTGCCAGTGAAAATAATCTCTCATGAGAACTAAACTTTGCCTAACTCATTTAGAAATGTCAAGGAGAAAACAGAAAATCAATAATAATGAATAATAGCACATAAGGAAGATCTGACTGGGAATTGTTTTCCCTTATTGCACTGATAATTGTACATTTTAAGAATGACATCATTACAGAATTCAATAGTTTAAGTATGAGAATGAATTTAAAAAGAAAAAAACCCCCCAAACAAATGACCAGTTCAATAGCTTCACATACCACAAGATTAGAGTCTACAGAAATTCCCAATAAACACTACAGGCTGAAATGTGATACTCCTTTTTAAAATAAATTGTAGGAAATTTTGTTCTTGTGAAAGTTGTGGCCTTGACATTTCTGGAGAGTGAGTAGTGCTGTTTCTCCTCATCACAAGCACAGTATGGGCAGTGGGAATAGAAACTTCTCTACTTGGACCTGTCTGTGAGTCAAAATTCGGACATGGAAGAAGCATCTTCCTGCAACCATCCAACGAACAAACCTTCTCAGAAAACCTGGTACTCTATAGTGTGTTTTGTCTGTTTGTTCGGTGTGGGTTTTTTTTCCAGGTTGGGAACTGAAGAAACACTAGAAAAACTCAAATTCTTCCTCATCACTGCAACATTGTCCTTTAAAGAACTTCCTTAATTTCTCCTAAAGGCAAACCTAGAAGTGCCTTAAATGATCTTCTAGTAAGTGGAGGTGGGCCCAACATAACCTTTGACCTAGCCTCTCTCTACTCCACATGATCAAAGCAACTCTTATTTGGCAAAAGTAAAATTCAAGCAATGTGTTTTTGCAAATCCAAAGCATGGCTCCCTGGGTCTAATGCTTAGAATTCAGCAAGGTCTGGATTGAGCAAAGCATTGAAGCAGGTACTGAAGTTATAATAATGTGCAGAGTATCTGTTCTATCCCATAGTCCAAGATATAATTTGCCAATGGCAATTTTAAAAAAATCTATCACAGCTAATCTTTACGTAGTCTGCTCTCCCTGATTGCATGAAATTCCCATTGGGAAAGTAGGATATCTAATGTATAAATTGCTCTAATGAGCCTATTGTTATGGTTTCCAAATAGAGTTCCACCAGGCATATCTGTCAACAGTTTTTTCCTGTATTCTCATTAGGGAATATTTTAGAAGGAGTAGTTATATGGGAAGTTGTAATGTTAAATACATTTATATAGATAACAAAAATAGAAAAAAGATAATATTTGAACAGATAAAACCTACTATATAAAGAAGAAAATAACAAAATTTATTAAAAAATACCAGTACAGTATTGCAGCATATGTAAAAAGCTTAGCTAAAGGATGAAAAGTTACACTGAGATGAAATTTTCGTAGCAGAGGACATGCAGAGAAAAGATACGAAACAACATACTGCATATCATATTTTTAACCAAGATTTGAATGAAAAGAGCCTCAGTTATTGGAAATGGAGCTGAGTGCTGTAACGCACAGCTCGGCAAAAGGAGTTCATCACCAGTAACAGAATTTGAATGACTCTTTACAAGATTTCCTGCATATGTCAAAAATAAATAATTGCCAATTGCCCTGCTCAGAAGAGCTGATGAGATACAATAATTTCACCTGAGTGCATAAGTGCAAAGCCAGAGACCACTTGGGAAGGATCTGTGCAGAGAGACTGAAACTTCAAGCAATAGATGCTGAGAAATCAAAATAAGTTTAATAAAAGGAAAAGTCAGTACTAGCGTGGTTCTGGAATGGAGATGATCAGCTCTGAAAAGAAACTAAGGTACATCACCACTCAGTCCAATGTATTTATCCTAACAACAGCATCCTAACAACAGTACATCTAGGAGCAAAGATGTAGACCATACTTGCAGGATGGGGGACGACTCTAACCTGGGATGCAGTGACTCTGAAAAAGATTTGGGGGTTGTGACGGATAATCAGCTGAACATGAGCTCCTAGTGTGATGTTGTGGCCTGAGGGCTAATGTGATCCTTGAATGCATAAATAGGATTATCTCAAGTAGGAGTAAAGAGGTTCTTTTACCCCTGTATTTGGCACTGGTGCGACTTTATTAGAATAATATGTTCTGGTGTCAGCAATTCAAGAAGGATATAGATAAATTGGAGAGGGTTCAGAGAAGAGCCGTGAGAATGATTAATGATTAGAATACATGCCTTGTAGTGACAGATTCAAGATTTAGCTTAACAAAGAGAAGGATAAGGGGTAACTTGATTGCAGTCTATAAGCATCAACATGGGAACAGATGCTTGATGATGGGCTCATCAGTCTAGCAGAGAAATGCAATATCTGATCCAGTGGTTGGACAGAAGTTGAAGCTAGATAAATTCAGACTGGAAATAAGGTGTACATTTTTAACAGTGAGGATATTTAATCTCTGGAACAGTTTGCCAAGCGTTGCCATGGATTCTCCATCCCTGGCAATTTTAAATCAAGATTGGATGTTTTTCCAAAAGATCTGTTCTAGGAATTATTTTGGAGAAGTTCTCTGTCCTGGTATACAGGAAGTCAGACTCGAGGGGTTCTCAAACTTCATTGCACCACAACCCCCTTCTGACAACAAAAATTACTTCATGACTCCAGGAGTGGGGACTGAAGCCTGAGCCCGCCCAAGCCCCACTTTTCTGCAGTGGGGGAGAAAGTCCGAACCCCACAGCTCCGGGCAGGAGGGCCAAAGCTAACTCTCAAGGGCTTCAGGCCCTAGTCAGAGGGCCTGCAATCTGAGCCCTGCTGCCCAGGGCTGAAGCCCTCAGGCTTGGGCTTTGGCCCTGGGCAGTAGGGTTCAGTCTTCAGCCCCAGGCCCCAGCAAGTCTAACCCAGCCCTGGCTACCCCATTCAAAGGGGGTCATGACCCACTTTGGGGTACCAACCCACACTTTGAGAACTGCTGGACTAGATGATCATAGTGGTTCCTTCTGGTCTTGGAATCTATAAAAACACTGTGAGATCAGGCAGAACCATTATCCTTATTGTACAGGTGGAGAAACTGAGGCACAAGCAGACTAAGTGTCTTGCTTGAGATAACAGAAGAAGTTGGTGGCAGAGCAGGGAACTGAACCTGTGTCTCAAGCTAGCACTGGACCATAAGGCAGCTAGTTAAAACATTTAATTACTGTTTGTTTTATCCATCTGTGGAAGGTTTATAGAATTCATATGGAAGCCAGTATATCATTTTTCCACCAACTAAAATGGGTATAATACCACGCCTGCAAAAGTATCATGAGAGTTGGCTGGTGTTTGTGAAGTGCGTTGAGACCATCCGATGAAAGGCACTCTCGAAATACCTGGTGTTGGAGCATGACAGCCTTTGTGATATGTGGAATGGTACACGTAAAAACTAAATGTGTCCCCAATAAAAAATACTAAACTCCATTTCAAATGGTACAGTCATTTTATGCTTCTAGGAACTGGCCTATTGATGCAGCTATCCACAAGACACGATACTTGGTACAATAGGAAAACTCCCATTGGCACCAATAGGGCCAGGATTGGGCCTGTAACTCTAATAGCTGTAGCTTTTTAATAAATTAATAAATTAATTAATAATTAGGAAATAAATAATAAATTGACTTGTGAGAGTCAGGGTAGATTGCAGTTAAGGAGTGTTGGGCATTCACTAGCATGTATCATCCTGATCCTTGCTTGCATAAATTTAAATTCTTAAGATTAGAGTACTTCCAGCAGGGCTTGCAATAAGTGTGCAGGATCGATAATTACTAAAAGGCACAGGAAACAGCAGGGTGGTCTCTTACAGTAGAGAAGGGACAGGACTCTGTTGTATTGAGTACAGAGGAGATTCTTTATGAGACAGCCAGACACAGACAGATCCTGTAGCTTTCAGACTGGATAAAATAGCCAGCGGCACCACACAGGGAACAAGATCTGGCCATGGGAGATTTGTCCCTGCATTGGGGGATCCTGGAGCAGCACCCTTCATCCCTGAAGCTGGCACAAGGGCTGTGGATCAGGCATCCCTGTGCCTCGACTGCTGTAATGGCTGCTGTAATGGCTCCCTGTGGGGTCTTGTCAGCCTACTCTAAAACATGTGCTGGGGACAAACTTAATATAAGCGGGGGAATAGTCCCGCTCTTGTGGGGAACTTTCCTGGCTTCTGTACTACCCCGTTGAAGTGGGCTAGTGAAAGGATCTGAGTCCTCGCTCCCACTTCCTTTATCCAGTGGCCTCCCTGCCCTTGAGGACTCCCCTTCCACTCTCCTGTCTGGCAGAGTCCTCGTAACCCCAACAAGGCTGGGCCCAGGATTCCTGGGGGGCTCGACACCCAACCCTGCTGTGGTCACCTAGGACAGGGGCTAGGGTGTCCCCACTCCAGGTTACTCTCTCTGCACTGGGCACTTCTCTGACCCACTGACCATTACATATAATTTAAAGCAAATGCAAGTTATTTAATCAACAATTAATTTTAAAAAGAATAAGGAAAAATGGGAAAGGTTAAAGGAAACACATCAACCCGCTCTGTGGCAGGGAACATCACAAATAGTGTCTCTGGAATCTCCGAGAAGTTCACAGTCTGTTCCTTGTAAGTCCCAGGCCTTCTTCTCAGGCCCTGGCTGTGCTGTTGGGATGCTGTGAGTTGGACACTTGCTCTGGTGGTAGCCACACGCTCTCAGGCTCTAAGTGGTAGGACCCTTCTTCCCAGTGTCGCCCCCGCCCTGTCGGGGTTACGATCCAAACCTGGCCTGCAGAGCCTCTTGGCTGAGGCGTCTCCCTGTGCTGGGCCTGCTGCCCAGGGTCCCCCTCACTATCCCCAGCTGCTCACCACACCCAGCTCCAGACTGCTCTAGTCCTAGCTGCACCACTCTGTCTCTGCACTGCTGCTGCTGCTCTGCCTCCAGCTCCCTGGGCTGCTTCTTTGGCCCCTCTGGCTGTGGTTGCTAGAGCTCTGCTCCCAGGACAGGTCTGCTCTCTCTGGGCTGCTTTTCTGGTCCCTCTGGATCTGGCACAGCTCTGCTCCCCAGCTTAGTTTGGGCCCCTGCTTTCTCCTTAGCTCGGCCCCTCTCTGTCTGACCCAGGCAAATCCAGCTCACGTGGAGGACGGGACCTTCCTAGCCTCCTGACTCCCTGATTAGCCTGCCCGCCCTGTCATTCAGGTTGACTTGGAGCATTGGCCTCTCCCCATTGTACCTGGGGCTGTCAGTCTCAGGGTCCTGATTCCCCATCAACCCTTCCCCCTTTTAGTACTGGTAGCTAGCCAACCAAAACACCACCACTGAATGTTAGTAAGGGGGCAACAGCCCCCTTACATTAACCCTCTCAATGGCAGGTCTGATGTCAAATGAATAAAATGTGTATTATTATTAACATCACTTTGTCTGGATATGTTCTTCGCCCAAATCCCTTAGAAGAAGCAGAAAGCATATAGGGAGTGGAAGATGGGAGGGATCAGCAAGGAAAGCTACCTTATTGAGGTCAGAACATGTAGGGATAAAGTGAGACAGGCTAAAAGTTGAGTAGAGTTGGACCTTGCAAAGGGAATTAAAACCAATAGTAAAAGGTTCTATAGCCATATAAATAAGAAGAAAACTAAGAAAGAAGAAGTGGGGCCTCTAAACACTGAGGATGGAGTGGAGGTTAAAGTTAATCTAGGCATGGCCCAATATCTAAACAAATACTTTGTCTCAGTCTTTAATAAGGCTAAAGAGGATCTTAGGGATAATAGTAACATGACAAATGGGAATGAGGATATGGAGGTAGATATTACCATATTCATAGATACTAAGGTCAGAAGTGACCATTCTGATCATCTAGTCCGACCTCCTGCACAGCGCAGGCCACAGAATCTCACCTACCCACTCCTACGAAAAACCTCACCCATGTCTGAGCTATTGAAGTCCTTAAATCATGGTTTAAAGACTCCAAGGAGCAGAGAAGCCTCCCTCAAGTCACCCATGCCCCATGCTACAGAGGAAGGCGAAAAACCTCCAGGGCCTCTTCCAATCTGCCCTGGAGGAAAATTCCTTCCCGACCCCAAATATGGCGATCAGCTAAACCCTGAGCATATGGGAAAGATTCACCAGCCAGATACTACAGAAAATTCTTTCCTGGGTAACTCAAATCCCATCCATCTAATATCCCATCTCAGGGGATTAGTCCTATTTACCCTGAATATTTAAAGATCAATTAATTACCAAAATCATGTTATCCCATCATACCATCTCCATAAACTTATTGAGTAGAATCTTAAAGCCAGACAGATCTTTTGCCCCCATTGCTTCCCTTGGAAGGCTATTCCAAAACTTCACTCCTCTGATGGTTAGAAACCTTTGTCTAATTTCAAGTCTAAACTTCCTGGTGGCCAGTTTATACCCATTTGTTCTTGTGTCCACATTGGTGCTGAGCTGAAATAATTCCTCTCCCTCTCCTGTATTTATCCCTCTGATATATTTATGGAGGGCAATCATATCTCCCCTCAACCTTCTTTTAGTTAGGCTAAACAAGCCAAGCTCCTTAAGTCTCCTTTCATAAGACAAGTTTTCCATTCCTCGGATCATCCTAGTAGCCCTTCTTTGTACCTGTTCCAGTTTGAATTCATCCTTTTTAAACATGGGAGACCAGAACTGCACACAGTATTCCAGGTGAGGTCTCACTAGTGCCTTGTATAATGGTACTAAATCCTCCTTATCCCTACTGGAAATACCACTCCTGATGCATCCCAAAACCACATTAGCTTTTTTCACAGCCATATCACATTGGCAGCTCATAGTCATCCTATGATCAACCAATAGAATCATAGAATCATAGAATCATAGAATATCAGGGTTGGAAGGGACCCCAGAAGGTCATCTAGTCCAACCCCCTGCTCAAAGCAGGACCAAGTCCCAGTTAAATCATCCCAGCCAGGGCTTTGTCAAGCCTGACCTTAAAAACCTCTAAGGAAGGAGATTCTACCACCTCCCTAGGTAACGCATTCCAGTGTTTCACCACCCTCTTAGTGAAAAGTTTTTCCTAATATCCAATCTAAACCTCCCCCATTGCAACTTGAGACCATTACTCCTCGTTCTGTCATCTGCTACCATTGAGAACAGTCTAGAGCCATCCTCTTTGAAACCCCCTTTCAGGTAGTTGAAAGCAGCTATCAAATCCCCCCTCATTCTTCTCTTCTGCAGACTAAACAATCCCAGCTCCCTCAGCCTCTCCTCATAAGTCATGTGCTCTAGACCCCTAATCATTTTTGTTGCCCTTCGTTGTACTCTTTCCAATTTATCCACATCCTTCCTGTAGTGTGGGGCCCCAAAACTGGACACAGTACTCCAGATGAGGCCTCACCAGTGTCGAATAGAGGGGAACGATCACGTCCCTCGATCTGCTCGCTATGCCCCTACTTATACATCCCAAAATGCCATTGGCCTTCTTGGCAACAAGGGCACACTGCTGACTCATATCCAGCTTCTCGTCCACTGTCACCCCTAGGTCCTTTTCCGCAGAACTGCTGCCGAGCCATTCGGTCCCTAGTCTGTAGCGGTGCATTGGATTCTTCCATCCTAAGTGCAGGACCTGCACTTATCCTTATTGAACCTCATTAGATTTCTTTTGGCCCAATCCTCCAATTTGTCTAGGTCAATACTCCAAGGTCCTTCTCCTCTTCCGTTACTTCTAATTGATGCGTCCCCAATTTATAACTAAAATTCTGTTATAACCCAAATGCATAACCTGGTACACTTCTCACTATTAAATTTCATCCTTACTATTACTCCGTTTATACAAGGTCATCCAGATCCTCCTGTATAGATCCGCCTTCTCTGAATTGGCAATAGCAGAGCATCTCCCACTCGTTGTTTGTGCAACTGGTGTCGGTTAATATGCCTGAAAAAAATTAAATAAGATTGGTTCCCAAAAACCGATCTCTGAGGAACTACATCCTCGATGTAACCTCCCGCAGCCTGACAGTTCGCCTTTCAGTAAGACCCGTGCAGTCTCCCTTTAACCAATTCCTTATCCACCTTTTGATGTTCATATTGATCCCCATCTTCTCCAATTTAACTAATAATTCCCCATGTGGCACGGTATCAAATGCCTTACTGAAATCTAGGTAAATTAGATCCACTGCATTTCCTTTATCTAAAAAATCTGTTACTTTTTCAAAAAAGGAGATTAGGTTGGTTTGGCACGATCTACCTTTTGTAAAACCATGTTGTATTTTGTCCCATTTACCGTTGACTTCAATGTCCTGAACTAATTTCTCCTTCAAAATTTTTTCCAGGACCTTGCATACTACAGATGTCAAACTAACTGGCCTGTAGTTACCCGGATCACTTTTTTTTCCTTTCTTAAAAATAGGAACTATATTAGCAATTCTCCAATCATTCGGTACTACTCCTGAGTTTACAGATTCATTAAAAATTCTTGCTAATGGGCTTGCAATTTCAGGTGCCAATTCCTTTAATATTCTTGGATGAAGATTATCTGGGTCCCCCGATTTAGTCCCATTAAGCTGTTTCAGTTTCGCCTCTACCTCACATATGGTAATATCTACCTCCATATACTCATTCCCATTTGTCATGCTACCATTATCCCTAAGATCCTCTTTAGCCTTATTAAAGACTGAGGCAAAGTGTTTGTTTAGATATTGGGCCATGCTTAGATTATCCTTAACCTCCACTCCATCCTCAGTGTTTAGCGGCCCCACTTCTTCTTTCTTAGTTTTCTTCTTATTTATATGGCTATAGAACCTTTCACTATTGGTTTTAATTCCCTTTGCAAGGTCCAACTCTACTCGACTTTAGCCTGTCTCACTTTATCCCTACATTTTCTGACCTCAATTAGGTAGCTTTCCTTGCTGATCCCTCCCATCTTCCACTCCCTGTATGCTTTCTGCTTCTTCTTAATCACCTCTCTAAGATGCTTGCTCATCCAGCTTGGTCTACAACTCCTGCCTATGAATTTTTTCCCCTTTCTTGGGATACAGGCTTCCGATAGCTTCTGCAGCTTTGATTTAAAGTAATCCCAGGCCTCCTCTACCTTTAGATCCATAAATTCTTCAGTCCAATCCACTTCCCTAACTAATTTCCGTAATTTTGAAAGTCAGCCCTTTTGAAATCAAAAACTCTAGTTGTAGATTTATTTTTGTTAATCCTTCCATTTAGTTTGAACTGAATTAACTCATGATCACTTGAGCCAAGATCGTCCCCTACAACCATTTCTTCTATGAGGTCCTCGCTACTCACCAAAATTAAATCTAAAATGGCATCCCCTCTAGTCGGTTCAGCAACTACTTGATGAAGGAATCCATCAGCTATCGCATCTAGGAAAATCTGAGCCCTATTATTATTACTAGCACTGGTCCTCCAGTCTATATCTAGGAAGTTAAAGTCTCCCATGATCACGCAGTTTCCATTAGTATTTACTTGATTAAAAACATTAAAAAGGGCTCTATCCATATCCAAATTAGATCCCGGAGGTCTATAGCACACCCCAAGCACTATTGTAGGAGAGGCTTTACTAGTTATCTTCTCCAATGTAATTTTTGCCCAGACGGACTCCATCTTATCCATTGCATCGCTTCTTATTTCTTTACATTCTGCCTCATCATTGATATACAATGCTACTCCACCACCTTTACCTTTGTTTCTGTCTTTCCTAAACAGCACATACCCTTCAATACCTGTAGTCCAGCCATGACTACTATTCCACCATGTTTCTGTTATCCCTATAATATCTGGTTTCACTTCCTGCACCAGTAGCTCTAGTTCCTCCATTTTGTTACCTAGGATCCTCGCATTGGTGTACAAACATCTTAATTTTTGCTGTTTGGCCTCGCTCACATTTTGTACCCTATTAGGCACAGTCATTCTACAGCCCGTATAACCTATTAGACTAGTATCCACACCGCCCTCGCTCCTTATATACATTCTCCTACCCACGGCTGTATCCTTTCTTACTTCGTTTTCTTCCCTCTCAATGCTAAAATCTGGTGTGGAGATTACCTGGACATGTCCCAACCATCTCCCCCTAATTCCTAGTTTAAAGCTCTCTTTATCAGTTGTGCCAGCCTCCATCCTAGAAGTCTATTTCCTTCCCTACTCAGATGAAGTCCATCCCGAGAGAACTGTCTTCTGTCTGTGAATTCCTCCCAGTGGCCATACATCCCAAAGCCCTCCTTATAGCACCACTGCCTAAGCCATCTGTTGACAGTCATAATCTTGTAACACCTTTGTTGCCCTTCTCTACGAACAGGAAGGATCCCACTAAAGATCACCTGAGCCTCAATTTCCTTAAGCGTCTTCCCCAGCCTAGCATAGTCTCCCTTAATACTTTCCAGCGAGAATCTAGCCGTATCATTTGTTCCCACATGAAGGATAATTAGGGGATTCTTTCCCCGCTCCATTTAGGATCCTTTTCAACCTCAGGTCTACATCCCGTATCTTAGTACCCGGAAGATAGCACACCCTTCTATTCTCTGGATCAGCTCTAGTTACAGGCCTGTCTATTCTTCTCAATAAAGAGTCCCCGATCACATAGACCTGCCTTTTCCTAGTGACGGTGCTATTCTCCAGTCTCTCCCCTGTTCCCTCTGGCTGCAAGTTCTTTCCATTCCTATTTTCCCTTACAATCTTCTTCAACCCATCCTGTATCCTCCTGGGGCTCATATTTGGTGTAGTCTCCCTTGACTCTTCCGCTTTTCCTATAGGACTAGCCTCTCTTCTCTTCTTCCTTACCCTTCCACCTTCAACAAGTACCTGCCGAGCCCCTTCTTCATTTTCCAACTCTGCAAACCTGTTCCTAAGCTCTATTTCTCCTTCACTAGCCCGTCTTTTCCTCTGCCTGGTCCTTTTAGTCACATGCTTCCACTGACCACTTTCCTCACACAGTCTCCCCTCAGAATTCCCCAGCCCTGCTTCCATCTGTGAGTCTGAGCTTTTCCCTTCAGATACCTCATATCTTTGCTCCATCATCTGCTCAAACCCCTTCCTAAACTCAACGAGACTTTCCACCTGCATCTCCAAACCTCGGATCTTTTCCTCCATCAGCTCTATCAGATGGCATTTCATGCAGAAAAAACTCTTACCAAGTCCCCCCTCCAGGATCATGTACTTACCACAGCTTCCACATCCAGTCATCCTCAACGTGTCTTCCACCACGAGTCACTCCCACAGTTGCCTCCGTATCTGTCATCGCCTTCCCACCTAAGTCCTGTTAATCTTCTCCTCCAACAGAACTCCCACTCAAACTCCCCTGTTTACAGCTCTGTTTGCTAGCTCCTGTGCCACTGCAGCTGTCTGTGCCACTCCCTGACTATCTGAGGTAGAAGGGAAACTCTAACAGCGTAATGGGACTAAATCGGGGGGCCCAGATAATCTTCATACAAGAATATTAAAGGAATTGGCACCTGAAATTGCAAGCCCATTAGCAAGAATTTTTAATGAATCGGTAAACTCAGGAGTTGTACCGAATGATTGGAGAATTGCTAATATAGTTCCTATTTTTAAGAAAGGAAAAAAAAATGATCCGGGTAACTACAGGCCAGTTAGTTTGACATCTGTAGTATGCAAAGTCCTGGAAAGCTGGAAAGTATTGCCAATTCAGAGAAGGATCGGGATATTATACAGGAGGATCTGGATGACCCTGTAAACTGGAGTAATAGTAATAGGATGAAATTTAATAGTGTGAAGTGTAAGGTTATGCATTTAGGGATTAACAACAAGAATTTTAGTTATAAGCTGGGGACGCATCAATTAGAAATAACGGAAGAGGAGAAGGACCTTGGAGTATTGGTTGATCATAGGATGACTATGAGCTGCCAATGTGATATGGCTGTGAAAAAAGCTAATGTGGTTTTGGGATGCATCAGGAGAGGTATTTCCAGTAGGGATAAGGAGGATTTAGTACCATTATACAAGGCACTAGTGAGACCTCACCTGGAATACTGTGTGCAGTTCTGGTCTCCCATGTTTAAAAAGGATGAATTCAAACTGGAACAGGTACAAAGAAGGGCTACTAGGATGATCCGAGGAATGGAAAACTTGTCTTATGAAAGGAGACTTAAGGAGCTTGGCTTGTTTAGCCTAACTAAAAGAAGGTTGAGGGGAGATATGATTGTTCTCTATAAATATATCAGAGGGATAAATGCAGGAGAGGGAGAGGAATTATTTCAGCTCAGCACCAATGTGGACACAAGAACAAATGGGTATAAACTGGTCATTGGGAAGTTTAGACTTGAAATTAGACGAAGGTTTCTAACCATCAGAGGAGTGAAGTTTTGGAATAGCCTTCCAAGGGAAGCAATGGGGGCAAAAGATCTGTCTGGCTTTAAGATTCTACTCAATAAGTTTATGGAGGAGATGGTATGATGGGATAACATGATTTTGGTAATTAATTGATCTTTAAATATTCATGTTAAATAGGCCTAATGGCCTGTGATGGAATGTTAGATGGGGTGGGATCTGAGTTACCCAGGAAAGAATTTTCTGTAGTATCTGGCTGGTGAATCTTGCCCATATGCTCAGGGTTTAGCTGATCACCATATTTGGGGTCAGGAAGGAATTTTCCTCCAGGGCAGATTGGAAGAGGCCCTGGAGGTGTTTCGCCTTCCTCTGTAGCATGGGGCACGGGTCACTTGAGGGAGGCTTCTCTGCTCCTTGAAGTCTTTAAACCATGATTTGAGGACTTCAATAGCTCAGACATAGGTGAGGTTTTTCATAGGAGTGGGTAGGTGAGATTCTGTGGCCTGCGTTGTGCAGGAGGTCAGACTAGATGATCAGAATGGTCCCTTCTGATCTTAGTATCTATGAATCTAGGTACCTTGTTGTTTGATCACACTGGAGTTTTCTTTCTTTCTTTTTAAAAATTCCTTCAGACTTTCTGAAATTCTCCAAGCTGTTCTTTACTAGCCTATATGCTAGCTTAATAGCTTTTGGAGCGGTCTCTGGGAAGAAGAGGATTTTAAACTAGCAAGGAAGTCACAGTACGTTATTTAGAAACAGCCTGAAAGGAAAACTTAAGACAATAAAATAGACAAAATATATCAGATCAGCTTGGTAGTTGGTAAAGAACACATTCTGAGAGCTCCTGGAGGGTAGATGACCCTATAAATGAAAGTAATAGAGACTGTGAATATGAAGAAATGGTCCATGCCCTGAAACTTGTGACTAAGGCTACACCGGAGACACTGTAAAGCAGAGACACCCCTTTGAGCCATAGTTCCTCCCCGCTTGCTGGCCTGTACTAGCATGTAATTAACACACCCACTGTATGGGCTCAGCTGTGCTGGCCAGTGAGCGGAGGGTTGCACATGTTCTCCATCCGCTTGGTTCTGGGCCTGCTTTCTCCTATTCACAGTCTGGGTATGGTAGCGTGTGTAATGGTATAAAGGAACCTTCTTACAGAGGCATGTAGTCCATCACAATCTAGTTTTGAGAATCTCCCTGCTTAATCCACTTAATTAAATTGTGGTCAGTTACTTAGTGGCCCAATCACCCTTAATTACTAAATTAACGGCTGTATATTACTTAGGGCCAGGTAATCCTTTCCCCTGCCTCTCACCTAACTTCCTCTTTTATAGCCAACAACCCTTGGATTTTTCTCATCCTACCTATTATTATGAAGGTTTACGCTCAGTATTAGATAGCCCACATTACAACTTTTTTTTTTTTGGATGGAGGTTTTTATGCTTCTTGCATTTGTAGTTGCTGGGACAGAGTTTGGCCTCAGTTACACCAGCCTTACTCCTGATTTACACTGGTGTAACTGAAATCTGAATCTGCTCCCTTATTTCTCGTAGCATGGTGGTTATTTTCATTAACCTCATCTTCCAGGCCCCTTGGACTTATCCTTTACTTGATTCCTTTTCCCTGCCTGCCATCCTGAAAGTACAAATAAATACTGTCCTATCCCCTACTGTTAGATACATAGATTAACTTGTACCACTGCTTTCCCAGAATTAATTGTCTGACCTAATTTTTCCAAAACATCTGCTGGCTTTCCCCCAACTCCCAGTTAAACAATCTCCCAAACATTATTAATTTTCATTATCAGCAGTCTATTTCTCTTTATCTTTAAAGTGAAGATCATTTCTTCTTTTACAGGCTCTTCCTTGAAAGGTTCCCTAATGACTATTAAACTGAAACCCTTTTTTACATTCTCTCTTCTTATTCATGTATGGAGACAATGCAAATAAAACAGACAAAGTGAGCTGAGATGACACAAACCTTTGTAAAATGCAACAATTTAACTGGTTGTTGCTATTGGAATAAAGTGGTACTGTATTCAGTTCTTAAAGAGGCTAGCATATTGATTCAAGCATCAGCTCAAAGGCACATAAATAGTGCCAGGTGTTTCATATTTTACAGCCAGCTGAATTTGCCTCTCTGGGCTGGTAGTGCTGTGTGTCTTTCTTTAAAAAGGTCATTTCTAGAGTCCAGATAAGTCCACTGACTTTTGTTTTTAACCTTCTGACACAATGTAGGGATTCGGATCATAGTTCTGGAATGATGGACTAGGCAGATCCAAAATAGTCTGAGAATAACGTCTTTAATGCTATAGATGATGCCAACATGCTTAAAAAAATGTATAATATCAGTAGCTTTCATTATACTAAAAATGTCCCTTAAACTAGGTTCTTCTCCAGCCCTCTAGTTCTTGGGAGTTACCCCTTCCCCCAAACTCAACAACCCACATACCAAAATGTCTGGGTCATTTACAGGAGGATCAACAGGTAACTCAAACATTCACTGCTCTCACTCTCAAGACTTTCTGGGCTTCAAGCTTGGAAACCAGCTTTTCCAACTAGTTCCGACTGTTGGAAGCCACCAATGTCACCAAAAGAAGTTTATGAATGTTATTGGGTAGGTCTAATGCAGCCCACAATTAAAATCTTCCCTTCATTCTGCCCCAGCCTCAATGAGGTATGAAAGGAGCAGCTACATGAATCTCTCTCCAGATGAATCTAGCAAGCATTCAAAAGCATTTCTAATCTCAAAGAACCCAAAACCAGAGAGAACAAAAACAGGCTACTCTGGAAAGCAGTGAGGCCCAACTCACCCCACCTTGCTTGAAGATGGCTTTTTCCACAATGACTCTTACTGCTTTCCTACAAAGCCCCATAGACTGTAAGCAGGATCAGAAAACCCCCTCCCCCTCCCCTCCCCCTCCCCCTCCCTTCACTCTTAAAGTGATAGTTTGCAATTCCAACACAATCCTTAATACACCACACAACCCTCCCTAGTGTGGGTGAAGCTATGTTGGTATAAAGGTGCTTTATACTGGTATAGCTATTCCTGTACAGAAGTGGAATAATATCAACTGGTGGAAGGCATCGTTATTACAGTCTAACTGCGTCCACACTAGAGGTCATGCCAATATAATACTTTTGGTAAAAAAAATCATTACGTTAACTAAAATAGTTATACTGGTACAAAAACTGTGTATAGACCAGGCTTCAGACTAAGACAGTTACCATTTGGGAAACAGTAAGAAAGTAAGTGAGAGAAACACTTAGATTTTCAATGGGGGAAAAAGACAAAAAGTGTGGGAAGTCTTTGTTTCATTTAATTTACGTTGTTTCAAAATGTCATTTTGAAATGAAACAAAAATTCTCAATAATTTTAGAAAATTCCTGCAAAGAATTGACATTTTTCAAATGGAACCTTTTTATAAATTCCATTTTCCAATCAGATCTAATGTTAAGACTAGAGAATATCTCAGAAGCTATTATTTATGTATAATTCGGTATCATCTACAGGCCTCAATCTGAGATTTATTAATTGTTTGTATTGTGTTTGTAAAGTCTACATGCTATTTAAATAGACAAGACAGACAAAAGGTGAGAGACAGGAAGTGTTATCCCTATTTTACAGATTGGTAACTGAGGCACAGAAAGATTAAGTGATTTATCCAAGTTGACACAGGGAATTTATGGCAGAGCTAGGAATAAAACCGAGACTGCCTGAATCCTGATCCAGATCCTTAACCACAACATCATCCTTCCTTTGCCTGAAGTCCCATTCCGCTAGGCACGGTACACATCACTAAAACAAAGGCAGTTACCATAACCAGAGCGGAGAACTTGCAATCTAGGATGAGGGCAATATCCAACATATCCATAACAGACGTATAGAGCGGGGGCAAAAAAAGGGGTATTTGGTAGGAGTAAAGTTGTGTGCCTTTCCATCAATTGCGACAAGATAAGTGAGGTAACATCTTTTATTGGATCAACTTCTGTTGGTGAAAGGGACAAACTTTCAAGATTTACAGAGCTCTTCTTCAGATCTGGGGAAGGAAATGTAGTGTCTGAGCTAAATACAAGTTGTAACAGATGGTTAAGCATAAGGGGTTCACAAGTGATACAGAAGACCACTTAAAATGAACTGAAAAATTAAGGGTTATCGGGGGGTGCAGGGACGTGTGTAGGAATTTCAGTTTGAGTGCTTCTGGAGGGGCACATTAAACACACACAAGTGAAAGGTTCACGTTAACTCCCCTCCCCCTCCCAGAGTTCTCAGGACAATGCCAAGCAGCGAGGAGGCAACAGCATCCAGCGGAGGGCAACAAAAATGATTAGGGGGCTGGAGCACATGACTTATGAGGAGAGGCTGAGGGAACTGGGATTGTTTAGTGTGCAGAAGAGAAGAAGGAAGGGGGATTTGATAGCTGCTTTCAACTACCTGAAAGGAGGTTCCAAAGAGGATGGATCTAGACTGTTCTCAGTGGTAGCAGATGACAGAACAAGGAGTAATGGTCTCAAGTTGCAGTGGGGGAGGTCTAGGTTGGATATTAGGAAAAGCTTTTTAACTAGGAGGGTGGTAGAAGCACTGGAACGTCTTACCTAGGGAGGTGGTAGAATCTCCTTCCTTTGAGGTTTTTAAGGTCAGGGTTGACAATGCCCTGGCTGGGATGATTTGGTTGGGGATTGGTCCTGCTTTGAGCAGGGGATTGGACTAGATGACCTCCTGAGGTCCCTTCCATCCCTGATATTCTATGAGTCTATGAACAGCTCCCCGGCAGTGGCATTCTCTGTGTCCCTGCTTCCCAGGGAGGAGGAAGCAACAAGGGAGCTGGCGGATGGCTGAGCTCCTCCTCTCCCCATCCCTACAGCTGCTGCTTCTCTTTCCCTGCTGCTGGAGTCCCAGTGCTGCTGCCTGCTTTGCAGACCACCTGCTCAGGTGAGATGGGGGTGGAGACAGAGGCAACTTGTGGGACTCCAGCAGCAGTTTTAACAGGGACGTCATTTCACATTTTGGTAGGGGAGGGCAACTTTAACAGTGATTCCAGAGGCTACTTAGATACCTGAAACTCTAGTTTTTTTGCAGGTCATAATTTAAAATTAGATGACATAAGCATTGTACCTAATTCCTATATAAAGAAAAAACAACAACAAACAAACACCAAATAAAGTCATATTTAAGTTTATTTGTAAATAAACCCCCAAACCCTTATCCCCAGGCCTGAGGACACAGTTCAGGGAGTAAGGGGTCCCCCAAACAATCTCCCTCACTCGCTAACTAAAAGATGATGCACTCACAAACTCCGTGAATGATCCTCAGGTTCAGAGGTGGCTCTGGACTCCTCAGTCACTGCAGAGGGACTGACAATCACTGCTGGCAGGCGTCCTCTTCATGCAGGAGTCAGGCTGCTGCTGGTGCCAGGAGTTCCCCTCACCACAAAGGGGTGCAGCGCTCAATCTTTAGTCTTCCACCTCAGCGCTTAGCCGGTGGCAGTCTTGGACTAGCAGTCAGAGCAGAGCTGGCCATGTGGTGACTGATCTCACCTAGGGGGAACATAAGAGTGGCCAGACCAAAGGTCTCGCTAGCCCAATATCCTGTCTTCTGACACTGGGCCAATGCCAGGTGCCCCAGAAGGAATGAACATAACAAATAATCATCAAGTGATCCATCTCCTGTTGCCCATTCCCAGCTTCTGGCAAACAGAGGCTAGGGACACCATCCCTTCCCTGGATGGTGGAGGGCTCACTCAACCTGGCTGAGGAAGTTTTCCAACAAAGCTCTACTAACTGGGTGTCATTTTGCAGCAGGAAAGGCTCAAGCTGAGGGATCTTGCTTTCAAGTCCTCAAAGACCAGTTTTCAGGGGGAACCCTGTATACAGGCCTGGGGCTCCCCACAAAGCCAGTCCTGCCTTTTCCCTGGCTGGCTCCAGACGGCTCCAAAATGGCTCCTCTCCTCTCCTGAGCTCCCTAGGAAGGGCATCTCACTCCCTATTGGTTGCAGAGCAGACTCTGAGTCTGCCTTGGCTCCCCCTCCCGCAGTGTGCTCCTCTCAGAGCTACCAGCACTCAGAGCACCAGGAACCTAGGTAAGCTTCTCGGGAGTTACAAATGTAATTAATATCAAGCATCAAATGTTGTAATTCTTCAATCATTATGTTTGAAACAGATTCAGCATTTTGATTTTTCATGTGGAAGCAGCTCAGAGCTCTTTCCTGAATGATTCCTTTTCAATGGTAGTGTAAAAGGAGCCACAGCTGTTTTTTTTTTTGGATGAATTTTTAGTGTAATCAACAAGGACAGAAAGATATTTGGCTTGTCTTTTTCACCACTGTCACTTAGAGTGTATCTACACAGAAAAAAGCAGTGCATGGGTTAGCCTATCTGAGGTAGCTTGAATCCAGCTAGCAGAGGTAACAATAGCAGTGAAGACAGGACAGGCAGGCTTCAGCGTGGGTAGTGCAAATCTGGTATGGACTTTGGGTGCATACTTGGCTTGCTAGCCCATTCTGAAGCTGGGCTGTGCTGGAGTACTGGTCGATCTGTGTTGTCCAGCAACACTGCCTTCATCCCCCATGAGCTCTGCACCTGCTGGCAGAGTTTGCAGCACAGCACAGACACCCAGCTATCCTTGAAGCTGCAACCGCTAGTGGACATGATGGCTCTGGACCAGAAGGATCTGTCCCCAGTCTCTTCCAAGGGAAACATGAGGGTGTTCCCTGATTCTTTGGGAGCAAATGAACCCCAAAATCCACTTAGCTGCTCCTAGCCCTCCCTTTTTGTTAGTTCCCCCTCCCTCAGGAGCCTTGCCCCAGAGACTGTTCCACCTCAGCTGCTTCTCCAACACTCCCTGCCCCCTGTCCCAGGACACAGCCCTGTGCCCTCACCTCTCCCTTCTCCTGGAGAATGACTCCCTTTCCCACCCCATTGCCCCCCACCAGGCTCCAACACCCCCCACCTGCCACTGGGGACCCTGTGCTCCCCCAACCACCCTGGCTGACCCCTTCCTTGCCTGCCCTACTACCAAAGGCCCTGGGGACACAGAAAGTGTGGCCAGCTGTAGTCCTCCGAAAGCTTCGCTTGCTGTGTGGTGCCCCAGTTGTGGGGCCAGGCTGCCACAGGCACTTGTTTCCCCAGCTGGGGCGACTGTCCTGTGTAGTAGAATGCTACGGTTAGTTAGGAGGATTGTCACTCCAAATCATGTCTGCTGCTAATTGGTGCAGGCAGACAGCAGAGGTGGGGTGGGTAAGCTAGTGCAGTACAGGCAACTGGCTACAGACAAGACCTGTGCTTAGGACTAGGGTGTGCTCTGGGAGCAGACCTCCGGTATAAAATTCAACTTGCCATCCCTAAACTGCACCTCTGGGCAGGAGGAGGAGTTCAGCTGGCCACTATCCACCTTGCTGCTCCTCTCTCTGTGGGCTGCAGGGCCAATATGCCCCCCCCTTGTGCACACCCCTGAGGGTGTGTTACAAATTGTTGTAGTGAGCCATAATCCAGTGTCTTTATTTAGTTCATGGTTTTTGGTGTGTAGCAGAGTTATGAATTTAAGTTCCCAGGCTCACCTTTTGAAGGTTTTGTGCAGGTTTTCTTTGAGGATGAGTATTGAAAGATCAGATATGGAGTGATCACTTTGTGAAAAGTGTTTGCCCACAAGTGCTAGGGTGTTCTTGTTTATCATTTTTCTGTGTGAATTCATTTGAGAACATGGTGATTGTCTGGTTTCACCAACATAGTTGTTGTCGGGGCATTTGACGCACTGAATGAAGTAAGCTTTGGAGGTGCAAGGTTCCTTCCCCACTTTGAACTCTAGGGTACAGATGTGGGGACCTGCATGAAAACCTCCTAAGCTTACTTTTACCAGCTTAGGTTAAAACTTCCCCAAGGTACAAACTATTTTATCCTTTGCCCTTGAACTTCCACTGCCACCACCAAATGTCCGGATTTATTTTTTGAGAAAGAGTTGTTTGGAAACGTCTTTCCCTCCAAAATCCTCACCAAAACCTTGCACCTCCCTGCCTGGGGAAGGCTTGATAAAAATCCTCAGCAATTTGCATAGGTGACCACAGACCCAAACCCTTGGATCTTAAGAACAATGAAAAAAGCATTCAATTTCTTACAAGAAGAATTTTAATATAAGAAAAGATATAAAGAATCATCTCTGTAAAATCAGGAGGGTAAATACCTTACAGGGTAATTAGATTCAAAACATAGAGAATCCCTCTAGGCAAAACCTTAAGTTACAAGAAAGACACAAAGATAAGAATATTCATTCTATTCAGCACAGTATAATTTCTCAGCCATTTAAAGAAATCATAATCTAACGCATATCTAGCTAGATTACTTACTAAGTTCTAAGACTCCATTCCTGTTCTGTCCTCGGCAAAAGCATCACACAGACAGACAGACCCCTTGTTTCTCCCTCCCTCCAGCTTTGAAAGTATCTTGTCTCCTCATTGGTCATTGTGGTCAGGTGCCAGTGAGGTTATCCGAGCTTCTTAACCCTTTACAGGTGAAAAGATTTTTTCCTCTGGCCAGGAGGGATTTTAAAGGTGTTTACCCTTCCCTTTATATTTATGACATAGGTATTTTGAGAAAGGCAGTGATCAAGGATATTGGTATATAGGGAGATAATATCATGGTGGCAAAGATGGTGTTCTGGGGGAGACTGTTGATGTTGCAGAGTTTCTAGAAGATGTCAGTAGTATTTTGGAGGAAGCTGGCATTTTGGGTGGTGAGCAGTTTGAGGTTAGTTTCTATGAAGCCTGATGTTTATAGAATCATAGAATATCAGGGTTGGAAGGGACCTCAGGAGGTCATCTAGTCCAACCCCCTCCTCAAAGCAGGACCAATCCCCAACTAAATCATCCCAGCCAGGGCTTTGTCAAGCCTAACCTTAAAAACTTCAAAGGAAGGAGATTCCACCACCGCCCTAGGTAACCCATTCCAGTGCTTCACCACTCTCTTAGTGAAAAAGTTTTTCATAATATCACAGAATCATAGACATTAAGGTCAGAAGGAACCATTATGATCATCTAATCTGACCTCCTCAACAACGCAGGCCATGGAATCTCACCAACTCCTGTAACAAACCCCTAACTTATGTCTGAGCTATTGAAGTCCTCAAATCGTGGACTATCCAACCTAAACCTCCCCCACTGCAACTTGAGACCATTACTCCTCATTCTGTCATCTGCTACCACTGAGAACAGTCTAGATCCATCCTCTTTGGAACCCCCTTTCAGGTAGTTGAAAGCAGCTATCAAATCCCTCCTCACTCCTCTCTTCTGCAGACTAAACAAGTCCAGTTCCCTCAGCCTCCCCTCATAAGTCATGTGCTCCAGCCCCCTAATCATTTTTGTTGTCCTCCGCTGGACTCTTTCCAATTTTTCCACATCCTTCTTATAGAGTGAGGCCCAAAACTGAACACAGTACTCCAGATGAGGCCTCACCAATTAGAGGGGAATGATCACTTCCCTCCATCTGATGGCAATGCTCCTACTTATAGAACCCAAAATGCCATTAGCCTTCTTGGCAACAAGGACACACTGTTGACTCATATTCAGCTTCTCGTCCACTGTAACCCCTAGGTCCTTTTCTGCAGAACTGCTGCCTAGCCATTCGGTCCCTAGTCTGTAGCGATGCATGGGATTCTTCTGTCCTAAGTGCAGGACTCTGCACTTGTCCTTGTTGAACCTCATCAGATTTCTTTTGGCCCAATCGTCTAATTTGTATAGGTCCCTCTGTATCCTATCCCTACCGTCCAGCGTATCTACCTCTCCTCCCAGCTTCATGTCATCCATAAACTTGCTGAGGGTGCAATCCACGCCATCCTCCAGCTCGTTAATGAAGATATTGAATAAAACCGGCCCCAGGATAGACCCTTGGGGCACTCCACTTGATACCGGCTGCCAACTAGACATGGAGCCATTGATCAGTACCCGTTGAGCCTGATGATCTTGCCAGCTTTCTATTCACCTTAGAGTCCCTTCATCCAGCCCATACTTCTTTAACTTGCGGGCAAGAATACTGTGGGAGATTGTATCAAAAGCTTTGCTAAAGTCAAGGAATAACACATCCACTGCTTTCCCCTCGTCCACAGAGCCAGTTATCTCATCATAGAAGGCAACTAGATTAGTCAGGCATGACTTGCCCTTGGTGAATCCATGCCGAATTTTCCTGACCACTTTGCTCTCCTGTAAGTGCTTCAGAATTGATTCCTTGAGGACCTGCTCCATGATTTTTCCAGGGACTGAGGTGAGGATGACTGGCCTGTAGTTCCCTGGATCCTCCTCCTTCCCCTTTTTAAAGATGGACACTACATTAGCCTTTTTCCAGTCATGCAGGACCTCCCCCGATCGCCATGAATTTTCAGAGATAATGGCCAATGGCTCTGCAATCACATCCGCCAACTCCTTTAGCACTCTCAGATGCAGCGCATCCGGCCCCATGGACTTTTGCTTGTCCAGCTTTTCTAAATGGTCCCAAACCACTTCTTTCTCCACAGAGGGCTGGGTCACCTCCTCCCCGTGCTGTGCTGCCCAGTGCAGTAGTCTGGGAGCTGACCTTGTTCATGAAGATAGAGGCAAAAAGCATTGAGTACGTTAGCTTTTTCCACATCCTCAGGCACTAGTTTGCCTCCTTCATTCAGTAAGGGGCCCACACTTTCCTTGACCTTCTTTTTGTTGCTAACATATCTGAAGAAACCCTTCTTGTTACTCTTAACATCCCTTGCTAGCTGCATCTCCAAGTGTGATTTAGCATTCCTGATTTCGCTACTACATGCCTGAGCAATATTTTTGTACTCCTCCCTGGTCATTTGTCCAATCTTCCACTTTTTGTAAGTTTCTTTCATTAAGAGATTTGTGGACAGATATGATGGGTCTGCCTGGGTTCCCTTGTTTGTGTATCTTAGTAAGCATGTAGAAGGTGTCTGAGGTGGGTTTGTGGGGGATGAGGGTGTAAAGTTTTTCTTGGAGTTTGGGAAAAGATTTGATGATATTTTAAAATTCCTATATGAGTTGTAGGGTCTTGAGTTCTATAAAATGGGTCATGTCAGAAAGCTGTCTGTTGGCCTTGTTGACATAATCATCATGATTAAGGACTGTGTTGGCACTCCCTTAATCTGATGGTTTGATCACTATATGGTACTTGGATAGGGACTGTATAGCTGTCCTCTCAGTGGTAGAGAAATTGTGGTGGATGTAATGTTCAAAGATTTCACAGTCAATTTTTTTTCCTGAGCAACTGATGTAATGATCCACTGTGTGGTTTCATCTGCTGATTCTTTTTTCTTATGACTGTTGGTAGGGATGTGGGAGTAGTGAGTGGTGTCATCTTTGTTGTGAAAGAATTCCATAAGGCAGAGTCAGTGGAATAATTCATCTATTTCTCCACGTGGTATATTGAATCAGGCTCTATGGTGGGGCGGAAGTACATATATACAGTTCTTGTGAGGGGTAGTCTTGGTAGGTTGATAATGCTTATGGGTCATGTAGTGTCCAAGGGTCCTGGTGTCATGGTTTCTTCCAGAGGTGGTGTTCTGTTGGTTGTGGAGGAGTTGTAGTTGGTTCCACCAATTAATAATTTCAGTGCCCACAGTAGTTGCAGGTGACAGTCTCATCTGACATTAGTGAGATCAACAATCTCCAAAAGCACAGTGAGCTCTGTAATAGTCTACCCCCATTAAGTACTCAGAGAGATGTCTATTTAAAATAACTAGTGTGTCAGAAACCAACTCAACCATTATCATCATCCTTTTCAAGTGCATTTTGTAGAAGGCTCAACAGACACAAACAGATATTCACAAGGAAGATTAGTAACTTCCAAACGTGATCAGCTCTTTCACAGATTTTTATAAAATAAGAAATGAATGAAAGACTTAGTGAAATTAGTGCAAAATAGAGTGAAAGAGGAACATAATGAAAACTCTTTTTGAACAATCTGAGAACCCACATCAACCAAGCAAAACTTCCTTCTTCCAAAATGAGAGTGATAATAGCCCACTCTGCTGATTTGTTACTTTTGAAAGAGAAATGCATTAACATTTTCTGCATTGTCTTTCTCTTGTAGTATCCTAAAATGCAAATTTGATGAGGACAACATGTAATGTGTATGAGATTTTTTTTTGGAAGTGGTATGTTGTTCAGTATTTTTAATAGCACCATCTGTCACAGCAGCAAGTGCCAAGCTGCAGTATTGATCTTGTCACAGTATGATATTTAGGATTATAAAAAACATTTTTCTTTGCTCTGTTCAGATTTTTAGTTTGTATATGAGCTCCAAAAAACACTATTGTTCTCACCAAATCACACATACAAGTGTAGTCAAGAACTAGCATGGACTTCCAAGGGAGGTTGTGAAATCCCCATCATTGAAGGTTTTTAAGAATAGGTTGGACAAACACTGGTCGGGGATGGTCTGAGTTTACTTGGTCCTGCTTCAACAGAAGGGATTGGACTTGATGACTTCTCAAGGTCTCTTCCAGGCTACCATTCCTATGATTCTAACTATTTTTTCAGAATCTACAAGAGAAATATTACTGGATCCTGAAGAACACTGTTGATAATATTAGCTGTTGGACATTAGCGCTGTGAATAATTTAATCTTGTCTACGGTATTTTATATACCACCAATCATGGTAGCAGCCTCAGCAAAGATGATGGCTAATAGTTGTCACAAGGTCATCCTTGGGCATAGCTGTCTCTGTTTAAAATAGGGATTGCTATGCTGGTGAGATTTTAAATAAGGAATTCTCACAAGTACTGTATTGCTATCTATCTTCTCCTTCTGTCTTAAAGTCTTAAGTAACCTGCCCTCAGGTATTTACAAGGCTCTTATCACCTTTGTATCAAAGTGTCAATCATCAACTGGATTTTGTTTTAAATCTTCATTTGGAAAAGAAAAGATGTCATACATGGCTGACTTTTGTTCCAGATGCACTCTAGAGAGAATGGGGCGTTGGAACCAGGTTGAGGTTATCGGGGAATTGGAAAGGTTAAAGCATATTGTTCTGCTTGGTGCCACAAGTACTCCTTCTGTTCTAACTGAAACAGTATCTAGATTCTTCTGTCAGTATGGAAACTTCTGCCTTTTGTCTCAGTTTGGGATCTGTTGAGTTAGATGCTTTTCTAAACCCATTGGGCTAAATTCTGCTTATAGTTATCTGATTGAAGACAGAGGGGGCTCAAAAGGGGTAAATGCAAATTGAATTTGGCACGTTATTTTACAAGAGGTGCAGGGTTTGTGTACTTTTATCTGTAGTTCTTTCTTTGACATTTGACAGTGGAAAAATTACCGAGATTTTAATGAGGTGCCAATAGTTTTTTCATTCCACAGTCTCCTTTTTATTTTTTAAATTACATGGTAGGTTGTGGGCTAAACATAGTAGGGTTTCATTTGAGATTTGTAGAGTTAAAGTATTAGAATGGAAATGTTTTAATAGCATCTTTTCTATTAGGACTTTTCCAGCTTCTGAATGTATATTTATCCTCCAGAGAGCAATTTCACTTGTAACTTCAAGGCATCACTCATAGCTCCATAAGTACTGTACTTTATAGATTGTCAGCGGTTGTCATTAAACATCTCTCTTGAAAAAAGCACTGATACAAAACATCAAATGATGGTGCTAAAATAATCCATTATGATCCCAGTCTTCATTCTTGATGGGGTGAGCAATGTTCAGATGAAATCAATTTGCACAACTATGTACAAGTGGTTGGGTGCCCTTTTCTTTAAAGAGATTTACTCTTACAAAAAGCAGTATTTTTTACAGGAAAAAATTGAAATCTTTTAAATATAGATATAAAATATGGTGTACACAGCAGTGCAGAAAGGTCATTATTTGTGGACTTACATGCAATATTTAACAGAAATCAACTAGCCATTATATAAAATTATACATACAGTACATGGTAAGGGCAATATGTCAAAGACTTGACAGTGATTCCAGAAATGTCTTAAATCCCAGATATTTTTCTTCACCGCAGCAAACACACAGAGTGGAGGCTGAGAGAGACTGCATGGAGAGGAAAGGTGGCTACAGGATAACAATGCTCCTCTGAGGAGCTGTCTCCAGCCGTTACACAGCCGCAGAGTGGGAGCTCAGTTCCACATAGCCAGTGCCTGGTCAGCTGCACTAAGAAAATAGTAATCTGCCATTCATGGGGCATGTTACCCTTATATAAAATTGTAACTTACAGTGCATTTTAAGCTACTGCTGCTGTGAGTAGCTGTGATTCTTCCTCTGCAGCTTTTATGCTTTGTGGATGGCTGGCTGCAGACCGCACAGCAACTAAATGTTGCACAAGTCCTGGGCAGAAAGCAGCCAACCTGAGATTCATGGGAACTGGCCTTGTTCCCACAGATGTCCTCCTTCCAAAGGAACTGATAGCAAATGCCCCTGGCAGTTAAGTTCAGTTGCCACGGCTCCACTGGGGTCTCAAGCAAGGGAGGTGAAGTCGAAAAAACTTACCAAAAGTTTTCCGAAATGTTACTGAATAGTATTGGTATCAGGGTGTGACTAGAATCAGGGGCTGGTATGGAGGCCACAGAGGGCAGGTGGGAGATAGAATTTAGGGACTTGGGATCTGGGGGTGTGGAGTGGGATCAAAGGGTTGGAGGGGAGGAGATTGGGGTAGATACCCAGGGATGGGGAGGGTTTAGGGGCCAGAGTCAGATGAGTAAATGTGAGTGGGAGATGGGCCTTGCCAGATCTGATCCCAATCCAAGAAGTTGAATTTCTGAGCGCGGTTGGTGCTTTTCTGCACACGTACCTCCTCACCCCCGCCATATGCTGGTGCCTCCTGGTGGCTAGTTTGGCCCTTCGCTTCAGTCAGATACCTGGGTCTTGAACCAGCTGGTCGATCCCACACTGCCTCAGGTGATACTAGGAGACAGTGGTGGAGTTTGGGCTCCTGGGTGTGAGCTGTGCAGTAAAAAGGTTCTAACAATGGCAATGCTATTCCCCAGTCTACCACACCCCTTCCCAGCTCCTTGGCACCCCCCTCCCACACGGCACCCCCAGAGTCGGCTCTGACTCCTAGGCATCTCCCCACCTCTGGGCAGCATCGGGGTAGCCCTGGACAGGCAGTGCTTTCCCCACCAGCCAGCAGCAGGAGGAGCAGGAGGTCCTCCACTACTACATTCTCTGTGGGCAGGGAGAGGAGACCCCTGGTTCAGCTCCGCACTGCCTCTGAGGCCGCAGCGGTACTACCAGTTGGGAGAAAAATTTCCCCCACTCTCCCCCACCTCCCTGCCTTGTGGAGCCCCTCTGGCAGCACCTCCAGGAAGAGTTTCTAGATGCGAGAAAATGAAAGCGGCTTCACACTGGTGGATGCCAAAAGCAGAGTTCTTTCTTTCCATCCCCTTTTATGCAAGAAGGAAAACACCTTTTTTGCTGTTTGGCAAAACTTTAGTGCAAAATACTGTATGCAAATATAAGGTTCTCTGTACGGTGCGGGAGCGTGCACCAGTGGGCTGTGAATTCTAATGCGCACCAACATGTCGTGCACTAAAAGTTCCCTAGTGCACATTAACATAGCCCTGTATAAAACAGCTTGGTGGGGAGGAGCAGGGGCATCTTGGGAAGGAGAAGAATGAGACAGGTACAAGCGGCAACTTGGGGAGAGGGCGAACAAGGACGGAGCCCGCTTTGTTGGGGAGGGGAATAGGGACAGGAGAATTTCTGTGAATGTCTGTGACCAAATAAAAGTGTTGCCAGCGCTGGATTTGATCAGAAGTACATTTCCAGCTCATAGTGAGGCCCTGTCATCTGGGCTGGGTTATTCTAGCTGCATGCTCCTCAGTGTGGATTTCAAATGAAGAGAAAGGGGTTTCTTCTCCTTGTTATGATCAAATATGAGAACTGTATGAAAATGAGTGTATCTGTCTGATTAGAACAAAATCCCAAAGGAGGCTAATTCTGACAGTTGTCTTTCAACAGGTGAAGCTTTGTACGCTGTATATGCAGCCCACATAGAGGGGTTATACGTGGGAGAAATGAGCCCTGAATATTGTCAGGGAGATAAGCAGAGCTGTGCAGAGAAGCTGAGGTGGAAGGGGCAACTGCGTCATAAAGAGGATGCAGAGAAGAGCAGAAGCATTGTTAAGAGGAAAGACAAAGAAAAACATGCACTTTGAGTGGAAATTAATTAAGCAGCAAATTTAATGTGGAATTTGTGGGCATTAATATGAAAGGAAATTATCTCCAAAACATATTACTGTGAAAGTTACATATTACTGTGAAAGACACAGTATATTGTGCAAATGCACAAATCCTGGCAAGCAACGGAAAGCAGCTGATCGGGAAACATATGGACATTCTAAATGTGACATTCTAGCTATTCCTTAGCCAATATGGTGAAATTGGCTCAGACAATAATAGTTTGATGACTAATATTAAAAGTCACAGTTAAGAAGAGATGGGTGTTAATTGTAAGGATGAAGCACAGCTTTATTTGCAAAAGAGAATTTTGTAATCCTTAAAACAACATAAACTTTTGGGGGCAGGAATTTTCTCCTCTTAATTGTCCATGCTGCCCCTCACACATTTTGGGTGCTATTGTAATGTAAGTAGTAATAACCTGGGTAGAAACTGAGAAGAGAATCAAGTGGCACAAGGACAGAGATTTTCTAGACTGTAATATCCTTTTAATGTTATAAGTCTCTTAATTAAAAAGAGCAACAGGACAATGAATAATGGTAGATATAAAAAAAGCATGTTATGGAATTCAGGCGGCAGTTAAGTGATATTTTGCTTTAGCTAAGTATAGTATGAATTATAAAATGGGTTGAGGTGACTTGCCCAATCACCTTTCACAATTTTCAGAAGTGGTCATTAACTTTGAGTGCCTGTGGTGCCCCATGTAGAGGTCTCCAGATGGGCACCTATAACAGAGGCATCCAAAACTATTGGAAAGTCTTGAAAACTTTAGGCCAAGGTTACAGAGGTGCAGCAGTTGCCATTAAATACTCAGCGCTGTCTTTACTATAGTGCTTGTAGCATTTCCTATACTTATAACAGAAAGTTCGTAGATGCAGGAGAGACAAATGCTGCAGTGCAGTAAATACCAAGGAATCTGTTCCAGGAACTGCGGGGAGAAACCCAGGCCAATGTGCAGCAGTGGAACCTTTTCATGGCTCACACTGCAGAGTTTGGGCTGCAATAGTCTTTACTGTAGCCACATCCCCACACAAATACCCTGTAAAATGTAGCCAGTGGATAGTGCTGTAAGTAATTTCCAGCATCTATCAAAACCCTGGGCACTAGGATGACAGGAGACTCCACCGAGCACAGCTCAGTGGTATGAAGGGTGTATGGATGCCTTATATGAGCTCCTTCCATTGAGTGCAAAGCGCACCAGTGGGGAGTAGACGAGGCAAAATTAGTCTCATGCAAATCAGCCCACCTGGATGATATGCATCCTAGAAAATCATGGGCCCCTGAAAAAATTATCACTGGTGCAGCACATTATTTCCTAATGGGGAAATAATTAGAAGACTGGAAATAAGTAAATATAGTGACTGATCTTCAGAAACAGGAAAAGAGAGTGATCTTGTCAATCTGTCCTCAGCTAATAAAGGTAACTTTTGTGCCCAGTAAAATAATAGAACAAAACTTACTGTGAAAAGTTATGTGTGAATTGGCTTGGCTAGAAACACTAATACAGTAAGTGGATTGAAAACTGGCTGAAGGGATCTGATAAACATTAAACAATCTACCTACATGGAGTTGTCTACTGTGGTGCCCTCTAATCTGTATTAGGCAGGGTCTCATGTAACATCTTCATTAATGATCCTGATGGGGTAGTAAACAGCCCATTAAAGAAATTTGTATGTGATGCTATAAAGAGAAGAGCCTCAAACAGACAGGAAAGAAATAGTACAAAGGGAGTGGAGAAAGTAAACATTAGCAGAAAAAAACAGAAGAAAGTTCATCTTGGAATAACACAAACTAATACATGGGGGGGGGGAAATTAACTGAAATGTTGGAGAGAAACCATGACAAAAAGTCATTTAGGAGGCTAGCAGGCAGCAAATTGGACATGAGTCTGCAACATGATAGGGCTCCAAAAAAGGCCAAAGCAATTGCAGCATGTGTCACTAGTCAAGTAGGTAAGAATCCTTCTCTGTCCATTGTCATTTGACCACAGCTCAAATGTTGAGTTCAGCCCTAGCTTGATACCAAAAAAAAAAAAAAAGAGAGAGAGATTTACATAGTGAGATATGCTCAAAGAATAGTAACAAAACTAGTTAGGGGGCTGGATGAACTGATTTATGAGGCAAGATTAGAAATGCTAAATTAGAGCATGGCTAAGCGTTGGCTAAAGTGGGGGACAAAACAGAGATTTCGGAAGGGTGCTAACAGCAAGGAAGGAAAGGCAGCACGTAGGGTGACATGAGGGGATAAGTAGGAGTAATCAAATGAAATTAAGAATGAGAAATTTGAGCTGACTATCAGAGAATTCTTTCTGATAGTCTCCCAGTGGAAGTAGTGGATGTCTCATCCAATTAATTAAGATCAACTGTGGCAAAACACTAGGAAAGGTACAATGGGGAAAAATCCCACATTGTCAGAATGGACTAGATGACTTATAGGGTGTTACCCTGTGGCTCTTGCTCTCGATGATACTAATTCTGCATCACTGTATGTTGCCAGAGTAGTGTTACAGGGGGCTTTAGTGTAAATGAGAATCTGGTCCTATGATTCTCTTCTCTAGGAGCAGGCTTCATCCCAGCATTTTAGCACTTCAGTTTCCTGTCCTATCTGGATCCAGAAATGAAAATCATTAACTGGGCATTTCAATAACTCAAAGGTTTGGCTCTAATTCACATCTAAAAATAGGTGATTTACACGCATTTGGATCTTAAAAAGAAAAGGAGGACTTGTGGCACCTTGGAGACTAACATATTTATTTGAGCATAAGCTTTCGTGAGCTACAGCTCACTTCATCAGATGCATTCAGTGGAAATGATTTTAGTTCATCTGGTTTGCCTGCTCTCTCCTGAATGTCCCCAAATGATGAAAGAATGTTTTGGGAATGTTCTGTACCTAAACCTAATATTTCAAAAACTGATTTCTGAAATGAATGGGGGCTGGTGTGTGTGTGTGTGTGTGTGTGTCTAACCTTTCATAATGTTTTTATGCCTCTTACCTAGGTAAAGTGCTCGCTGCATTTATTTAACACTGTGCCTCATCACTCTTGTCATGTCATGCTGAGAGAGAAATAAATAATTGCCTTTTTAATATATCAGCAGGGAGGAAAATTTGAAAAAAGCATGCAAAATTAAAAAATGTATCTAAAAACTTAAATTGGGCCCGCAGGCCAAGTAATAAATAAGCAATGCATAAATAGCAACAATGTCCTTAAACAGCATAAAAGCAACTTGGCAGTCAAGAGGTCAGTGGGGGCATTAAGAGACATGAGTGGGAAGTGACAGATGAGGCTTATGTTGCGGAAACCCTCCGTGAATTCTTTGCCATCAGTATTAACAGAAAAAGCTGAAGGTCACATCAGAGAGACTAGAATACATTTTCCTAGGGGCAATGTGAAATGTTAAAAGGTTTTATGATTATGCCAGAGCAGATAGTTAGGCAATTAGAACTGTTAAAAGTTGACAAGGCACCAGGTCCAGATGAATTACATCCCAGAATCGAGAAGGGAGCAGCAAGTAAAGCTTTGGCAGAGATTTTTGATAGCCCTCCAAGGATGTGGTAATTCAGGAGGACTGAAGGGGAAGAGTGGCTAATGCAGTTCCTATATTTAAACAGTGACCAAGAGGAGATCCAGGAAATTGCACACTCCCTACAGTCTGTGGGTAGGAGTATAATGATATTGAAAAAGGAAAAGCATATTCTGCTTATGCAAGGGTGTGATAATGGATTGTTTTCATGGATTCGGGGAAAGGAGCTGCTGGCTGATGAATGTGCTTGAATTTCTGAATCACATTATTGCACCAGTAGACAAAGTCAAACAATGACTATAATTTATTTGGATTTTCTGAGAGCCTCACATGCAGAATATTGATCTATTTAATAAGCATGTGTTAGCTACTAAAAATCATTCAAAATTAGTGTAGGTCAAAAGAACAAATAGTGTCAGTAACCAGGGGCAGATGTAGCCTCCCAGGTGCTGTGCATTAAACTCTTCTTGGATGTGATTTTGAATTGTAGTCAAGGAGGGGCACTGACTACCACAGCAATGCCCTCTGCCTTGGCACTGTAACAGGGTGGCGGGGAAAGCTGGAGAGTGAGCTCATCCCACACTAACGGCACAGCAGTGGCTCCTGTCCCATGGACATGGGCCTGGCTCCCTACCCCAGGCATTGTGCACAGGGTCGCAGCACCACTCAGGCAATGGAACCCACGAACCCACACTGAAGCTGCCCCTGTCAGTAACATAGTTGAGAGTAAAGAGACAGCGGGAGCATGAACACACATTGGATGCTGTACTCTAGTATTAGACTTGCTTTTTAAGGGCGTGATCCTGCATTTCTTACACAAAGCTCCGGTGATTTGACATAGCATTCCATATCATGGAGAAAAGGGCCAAATTATGCTCTTCTTCATAGATGCTGAGGTGCTGTTCAGCTGCACAAATGGGCGGGACTTGTGATGGGCTATGCAAGGAGTGTGCAAGCCAGGCATGGTAGCTAGGGGATGATTGGGGCTATAGTATTTATATCCACCATTTTGCTAAAATAGCCTCAGTTGAACAGCTCATTCTGGGTAGCTCAGCAGTGTGAGCTAGGCTAAAAATTGATCCCCTGTGTATTAATGATATTTCAAATACTGCTAAATTTGAAGCATCACAGAAATGAAAGGGCAGTAAGATAGAATGGTTGAAACCATTTGCATAAATAATCCTTCCTGAGCAAGTATTCCCTATCTTGTATAATAGGGGATGCCACTAGCACCAGTAATATTTTATCACTAAAGGAGATAATCTTTCTTAACTGCATCCTCCAAGTGGTGTTCTGCTTTCCTTTGATGTTATTAAGTATAGAAATCGAGGCTTCAAATTCGTAGGTCTAATAGCACGTTGAGCTCCTAATGTGACAGTGTTCTGGCCAGAGGACAAAAATAATATTAGGAAATACAGTCACTTGTGAGCATGATATGGAACGTGAAGCAGAGAGATCTGGGGGTGATCATGGATATAACACACACATGATATGTGCAAAATGTTTGGCATTATTTTTGGGGGTGTTTTTAAAGATAAACAACCAGGTTTGATGTAAAGCAGCCAAGATTATTCTGGCACTATCAATGGCACTAATGTGCCTGCATTTGGAATATTATCTGAATTTCTAGTCACCATATTCTAACAAAGTTGCTGAAGAAGTGTAGCAGAAGCCAGTGACAATGATTCAAGATTTAGAGGGTAGAAGTTAAGGGAGAACAGGTTAGACATCCCTGGTGTGAATGGAAGAATTGAGTTACTGTTTGTGATGTCACAAAGGAGAGGAATTGAGTAAAAGTTAAGGCTCCGATTCTGTCACCTTGAGACATTGGGGCTACTTGCAAGGTAAGATTCTCCTTAGTCCTTTTTGTGTTATAATGTGGTGTGAAAGAAAAATGGCGGTACTAATAAAGTGGTGTTGCAATAATTGGCTCAAAGTAGGAGATTATAGGTCAGGGTTAAGGAAGAGAGAAGCTGCTATACAGGGACCTATTTATTAAACTGCAGAAGAGATGAATACAACTGGTCAAATTATATGTCATCCTGTATTTGGCAAGGATTCTTTTCCTTCCCTTCTTCACTCGTGTCTTCTGTGTTACATTGCATCTGAGCAGCTGCTGTGAGTGGGTCCTAAATGTTAGAGTACTGGGCATATTAAAAGAATTGCCATTTGATTAATTAGATTAGTTTCACATTGTGAAGGTCACCCCATCCTTGCTCAGATCTCTGTGGTTCTGTTGTTTGTATCAAATGGCACAGTGTAGGAATCACTGTTGTTCTATGGCCTGTGATATGCAGGAGGGGTCTGACTAGGTAATCATAGTGGTCTTTTCTGACCTTCACAGTTGGTCTCTGTCTAACTGTATTAGAATAGAAAACTTGAGTGCAGAACTGGACTTTTTCACTCCCAGGGCTGGAAAAGATGAGGCATGGCAAAGGTGTATGCTGAATCTATGAATGCAGCTCTCCTGACTCCACCGGGTCTCCTTTGCCGAATTTAGCATCTCCTAAAAAAGGGATCCCATCTTCCATTGAACTCACTACAGAGAAGGAAAGGTTAGGAAATAAACACGACATGTTCTTAGGATGAATGGGAGACAGAAAACCTCCATGTCCTTCCACCCTGTACAGCAAGAAAGATATTGCAGAATTAGCGGGGATTCAAACAAGAATAATTAGGTCTTTGGAAAATTCTCACATGAAGGATGATTGAAAAGATTGGGATAATAAAATAATATAAAATAAGGACTGGTTTAGAGAAGGCGGATCAGGAACTTGTCCTTCTTTCATAACCCAAGAACAAGGGGACAGATTAAAAAGTGGAAAATTCAATGAAAGGAAATATATTTTGACATAACACATCATTAGACTGTGGAATTTATTGCCACAGGAAAATATTGACCTAGAATTTAGCAAGCTCCAGAAAGAGAATGACACTTATATGGATAGTAAGACTATCCAGAGTTGCTATAGTTAATGGGAACACATTTTGGAAGAGATAGTAAAGCTCATGCTTCAGGGCTTAAGCCAATCTCTATCAAAGACCAGGATGAGAACTGATTAAAGGTTTTTTTTGGTGTGTGTTGGGGAGACACTTACACCGTGCTTCTAAAACATTTGGTACTTGACAGGATCCAGTCTGGGAATCCCAGTGTTACCTACATAACAAGAACATCCAGGGTTATAACTATAAAATTTGAAAAATAGACTTTTAGAAGGGGTATAAATCCTCTTTCCGGGGGATGTCCTGAAGCATTTTTCCATCTTCTTCTTCTTAGCGTACATACAATGTGCCTCAGGTAGCACATGACCAGGATTCATCACTGAATTTGGTCCTCTGGTTGAATCATTATTTTCTCTGTCTTGGACCTGGTACTGACAGGGAGTGTGACGTAAACGCTGATCCATGCCCCACATGTTTCCCATAACTTCCTATTTCAGGTTGTCTTGCATCGCCCTCTGAAGCTAATGCTGTCCGCTGTCAGAGACAGCACACTAGACTAGATAGACCATTGGTTTAATCCAATATGGCAATTCCTATTTTCTTACATTTTGGGAGAACTTTATCAATTGTTCAGGATGTCTTCACCCAGTAGGTATACTTGCATGGGCTCCAACTCAGGAAACTGCATTACAACACTTGGCAGATTGACACCCTCGTACCATTCAGCACTACTATGACACAGATAGTATTAGCAGAACTAAATAGAAAAATAAAAAAGCCTTTACATTGTAAAATATTCTTCTTTGTTATTTTGGCCAGAGGGTTTTCAACATGCTGTAGGGATAAATGTTTTATTTTATTACAGTAGATTAAATTATGTTCTGTTCCTTTTTTACATGTTTTTTCCCACTAACAGAGAGCATGCTGTCTAAAATCTTTTATCTCTTGTTCATTTTGATTTAAAAAAAACGAAAAAGAAAAGGGAAGTCGTACTTTGTGAGTGTCACAGTAATGAAACAAAGCTGTACACAGGTGTCGCTTTGCATGCAGGCTGCAATGGAAATGTATGAGTGTATTACTATTTTAAATAGCTCTGCTACGTGAAGTGGTGATGTGCCCATACTCCCTTGGGCTCTGATGTCCTCAGCTCATAGAAACTAAGCATGGTCAGTACTTTGATGGGAGACTTGCAGGATTGCTAGCCACAAGAGTTCAAAAATAATGAGCCAGAGCATCTCAAATCATTAAGAACCACAACACTTTCAAAGCAGTATGGTTTGGGTTCTCTTTGCCTTTGGAGTTAATGCTTTCAAATTTCTCTCCAAAGCCATGAAGGCTAGGAACTTGTGTTTTTAAATGAAATCTGAGTTTGTCACATAATCACATGACTCCAGGAGCTGAGGCTTTAAGGAAAAGACTAAAAATTGTGATACTCATCAGGCTTGGCTGCACTGGCACCTGCAAGGAAAGCCCAATATGGAGCTTTAGAGGATGGAGCTGCGATTCAGTAGGAAGCGGTGTTCTTCTTTTAGTCACTACTGGTGGAACCAATGCCCTGTATGATAGAAAGACACTGCTGTTTGGAAGATGCACTGTCTCTCAGTAAGTGCCCTGGAAGGCATTGTGCTAGCGCTCCTTAGTGCATGGTGGTGGCATGCACACTGCTACTTCCTCCATAGTTACTGCTCCCCTGGCCTGCCTATGGGGAAGGTGGAGCCATGGTTTTACCTTCTCACCCTTCCCTTCCCTAATCCCTTTGGAGTGTTCTGTACCCTAAAGGGAGTGAATAGTCTATGTGCTTCCTCGACCACTGGGACTGGTATTCAGCCTGGTCCTTTTGCAGTTCCCACAAGTGATGAGGGAGGGACCTTATTCCCACTGCACTCTGCACCATGGCATGGGGCCAGGTAGGATCTGACCTATAGACTGGGAGCTTTGAGGGGCAGGGGACATCTTTGTCATCTGTTATGTGTCATGCCCATTTCTGTTGTTATGCTAATAATAAATTACTTGATGAGAGATGCTGGACAAGACATTTAATTGTTGTGCTCCATCTCCCTACCCATGCCCCTCCCCCCCCAAAAATGGTCAGAGTATCGCTTACCCACCTGAGCAATGGGGACTGTGCCACTACCCTCCTTTATAAAGCAGTGCGATGCAGCAATAAAATTTGCTATGCAAGTGTTAAGTATTGTTATAAATAATTATTGTAATAATTAAAGCTCCCATAGCACTTATTATCAGAGTGTGTGTGGGGGGGAGAGAGGGGGCTGTTAGTGTACAGTCTGTTTAAATTCCACTGTGAGTAATTACTTTCTGCTTGTCACATTTTCCTATGCAATTTAAATTGGCTATGGCAGTGTTTCTCAAGCTGTGGGTCGTGAACCCTCGGGGGGCAGGGAAGTCACACAAGGCAATCAGTGGGGTTGCAAGGTGTTGAACATTGTATTACAATTGAAAGCAAAGAAAAACTTGCTCCCCCTGCCCATTTTCTAGACAGCCTTATCCTTCAAGGCCATGTATTCTCTGTCAAGCTTGTGGAATGAACACACACACAAATTATACAGTCTTCTCAGTGACACATGGTTTTACTCCAATCTTTATAGTAAATGTAGGAAGGTTGTGAATAGTTTTGACTTTGAGTATGGGGTCACGAACCTGGAAAGGTTGAGAAACTCTGGGCTATGGTTCTTCACTTGCTGGCCGAAATTATGGTCATTTGTTGATGTGTGCTGTTGAGCAGCTGCTCAGTGTCACTCCAACATTGGCTGCAGCTGGTGAAGCAGTTACTGTCGGCAAGGCATGTAAATTCTGAAAGGTGTTCTTCTGAGTTGAATGGTGACTTGGAAATGGATGCTAATAATAAAAATAATTACAAATGAAGGCTTCTGGAAAGAATCCTGACATTTTAAAAGAGCTATGTTAAAGGTCTGATCAGAATTGGTGGTGCCCTTTTAAAACCTCTTTACCTTTTCAAGCTGACACCAGTGGTCTGATCAAATCATATCAGCTATGTGGAATTACATTATGTTAAACTACTGCTACCTGAAAATGTACATTATGGTACAATGCAATAATTGACAATTTTCCCCCTAAATGTGGCTTTTGGAAAGGAGTGATTTTAAGGGGAGGGCCATTTGAATTATTTCCTGAGTACCTGGCCTGATGTGACCATCAGTATGCTTTTACAGACCAAAAAAAGTCAAAAGTAGAAAATGACAGGAATACGTGAGTTATCTTGTGAAATTCAAGTTTCTTAGAAGCTTGTATGGTGGATGTAGAAAGTTGTGGGTTAATATGGAGTGTCCTCAATTTCTGGGGCACTTCTACCCTGCATAATGACTTAAAGAGGCATAGTTTAGTGCAATGTCCAAAGAGTACAATTGGAAGAAGCTTTTAATCATTGTTATTAAATTAGAAGATTATTTTAGAGCTGTAATCCAGTTTTATACAGCATGATAACACTGTTGATAATGGTTTTGGATTCAGCCAAAGTTATGTTGAATCAACGTTTGTCATTTAACATTTCCTGAATCAAGGTAATATTCAGTGATCCTTAACTGAATAAAACACAAAAAGGTTCAGCTGGAATAAATGCAGATGTGAAATACTGAATTTCTCAAAGAAAGAATGTTTTCACTTTTGTTTAAACCAGAGCATCAACTTATTGAAAAATATAATTGATACTGGATTGAGTAGTATTCCTAGAGTACATTAAATGGGATAGCACATCAAAATAATATTGTATTTGGCGAAGAGCAATTTAAATAGTGCACAATTAACCATAATGGATTTCTGAAATGAAAATGAACTGACATGTCCCTATTTGTGTGGATCAGATGTTCTTCATGAATGACTTTCTAGACAAATTCTGCACTTTTAGTGCTAAAAATAAAGCTTCACTTTGAAATGTCCCCTAACATTAACTTGTGATGTAGCTATTATTTCTGTGGTACCAGCATGCTAGGCCCTCCACAGGCAAGGGTGAAGACTAGGGCTTTATCCCCAAAGAGTTTACAGTCTTGGGGCTTACAGCCAATGCTCATTGAAGTAAATGGAAGCAGTGCTACTGACTTAAATTGACTTTGTGTCAAGCCCTAAATAGACAATTTACAGACAGAGGATGGAACATGGGATGCAACAGAAGCCAAATCTGTTGGGTAGTGATGTGATTTTAGGGATTTTTAGTTGTTTTTTGATACAAGGTATATGTTTTAAAGAGGGGTCTGAAAGGAGGAGAGGGATAACACATAGCAGACTTGCTCAGGAAGGGTGTTTCAGCTGTAGGGTGCCTCAGAGGTGAGTGTGGGAGAGAGAACCTTCTATCCTGGAAGATTTAATCAGACAGCTTGCTATTAGTAAAAAAAAAAAATCTACCCTGAGACATTTCCATGACAGCAATAACATTCTTACTTGGATTGTAAGCTCTTTGGGGCATGGGCCATCTTTTTGTTCTGTTTGTGTAGCACCTAGCAAAGTGGGGTCCTGATCCATGGTTGGGGTTCTTAGGTGTGAACACAGTACAAATAATAAATAACACAATGAGTTCATCTGTTCATGCTTTAGCTTCAGTCCAGAATTTCAGCTAATACGTAGATTTCTAACACACTAACTACAATACACAATAGAAATTTTCTGAATCAATGCCTTTTTCTGATCATTTTGGATACACAGGGCCAGATTCTCATTTTATCACAAAGGCCCCTTTATATCACACAAAGCAGTGTAAAGTGGCCTTAGTGTAAACGAGAAGGCCCATAGTATTCTGTCCGGATAGATACAATATGTTTGTTTACTTATTAACCTTTTAATTAATCAGATATTCCTAATGATAAAATCTCAAGTCTTGTCTACAGTACAAAAATTGAAAGTTTCCACATTTCTAAAAATAAACTGATTTTCCAAAACCACCAACAACTGTACCTTCAGTCAGGCAAAGCCTCAGAGAAGATACGGGTTTTGCATTGTGCCCTAAAAGTATGCAGGCTTGGGCTCAGCAGAAGTCTAAATATATTTTAGGGGTCTGCTCTCCCATTATGGTCCATGATTAACTCCTGTTAGCTTCCATGACTCATACTTGCATCAAACAGAGAACAGAAGCTTTACAAGAAGCTATTCAGATCCTATTATAACGATGATCGATTAAGAATATAGTGAATGACGTGATATACTACTTTATTTAGTAAAGAGGTACAGAACAATTCTTTTTTATTGTAAGGCATTTAATCTGAATGGCCCAGTGTATAGGAAAACAACCTTTACACAAAATGTAATTTTACATAGACATGCTTATTATGAATGCAGTCTATTTACCTTATATCACTAACCACAAAGCTAAACCAGTAATCTTCCTAGGTGAGTACATAACATGTAACACGCATACCTTAACCACAAATATTGAGCTATGTAATTCCACCTCTGATACCATCCTATATGAAATCACACTGAAGAAAAACATATCCTTTTAGGACTGCAAGAGGCCTGTCTGAGGTTTGTGTAACACAGCTCCTTACAAAGGGCAAGCACATACAACTACATCTAAGAGAGCAGGGGGGAAACCTTGTTGAAAATAAAACCATTTGGTTTTGAAATCTTGTCGGTTGATTTAACTCTTAAGCAGTAATTAAATGCCTTATTCTGCTCCATTGAAGTCAATGGGAGTTTTCCAGTTCAATGATCTTGCCTTTGTGCAACAAGGACATGTTTCCAACTTTAGGAAGGATCATAGCCATGAGACACTAGCCCAGGGTATAATTCTACATAATTCCCTGGTGCTTGATCACTAAACCTTTTTGCCACAACTTCCTTTCCTTGCTAGGATTATATTCACTGGGGAAAAGCCATGCGTCCACTTCCTTCAATTCTTTTCCCTCATGTTAGTCCTTCCAGGGTGTCATTAGCATTTTTAAAAACATCTTTGACATATAATACTGTTCTAGTTGCTTTTAGGAAAGCTGGAGTTTCATACTTCCTTGGCTTCCTGTTGGATGCTCATTTGTAAGGACTTTGCACATTCTTGCATATTTATATGTTACATATGAGACAGATTGGGATACTGTAGAACTTCCTGTCTGTCCCCAAAGCATCTAAAACTTTCATCCTTGTGCTATTTTATAAAAATAAAAAGTGCCTTGCATTAGGTTTATTTCAGAGATGTGCTAATTTTATTCTGTCATAAACTACCTTGAAACAGTGATTGAACCGTTATTTCTTCCTTGCTGCTCTTACAATATGGCAGAATGTACAGAACAATAGTATGATCAGAGAGCTTTTACTGCGCATAAACTCATTTGTGAGTAGTATAGCGTGGATGTGTGCTAGTTGTCAATTCAGAGTTACATGAAGGAAGATCCTCTTAAATATGTCATAGCAGACAGTCTCATTTTCAGTGTTTCAGAAATGCTGCAGTACATTTTATTTATATTAATACAAACACGGGACCACACTGTGAGGTCCTTATGCAGGCAGACTCCAATGAGCCAACTCTTTTTAAGCAGTGCTCCCCAATGATTTCCTGATATGATACTGCTGAGCACATTCAGTGCCCACTGAAGTCAACAGAAGTTTTAGATGTTCAGTGCTTTACTGGAGGTGGAATTCACCTGACGCAGAGGATTTATAAATGGCCCATGTCCCGCTTATATCCCCGAAATTAGGTTTATGTTGTACATAGGACTCATGCTGGCCCTCTGCATAAGGGCAAATATTTCACCCATGATTTAGCCCAGAGCAAGTTCATCTAAATTAGGAGTGAATAAAATAAAACTAATAAGTACTGTGGGATTTGGCCCCTTCTTACACCACTTTATGTAGCTATTGGTATTGATCAGTGTATTAGGCAATGATGTATAGTAAAACTTTGCATGGCATGTGGTAAAGCATTCTACATGTCTGCTTTCTACATGTTATCAGCTGGTTGCAGGGGTGTGGATTTAGTTTCATGCGGGATCTCAGCCGTGACAGTGGAAATTGGTGCTATATCATTTTCCGAAAGCACTCAGCACCTTTCCAGGTGTGTCATGCTGGGCACCCAGAATCACGAGGCCATTTTTAAAATTTAGGGAAAGCGACTTACTGACTTATTTCATCATAAGAAATGAGTGAAATCTTGAGGCTTTGCCAGTAACAAGCAAAGATCCTTCATTTTTTTCCTCCACTCTTCAAACACAGACACATCCAGCTTCCTGTTAAGGATTCTGGTTAGAATAATCCAACAGACCTTTCGTGTTCTATAATTAGCATTTCCACTAGAGGGCATTAAAAACACCGGGAACATACTACAGCCATCATATGTTTTTAAGATATATTCTAAAAGGCCATGTAGGCCAGACATTTGAGCACAATAGCAGCAGTGTGTATTGAGAGTGCACAGTTAGAGTACTTAGTGCGTTCTCCCTCTGTGCCCCTTTGTTTCATTCCTGACTGCAGACTACTAAAGTGAAATTGCCTAAAATCTTGTTCTGCCCCACCCTCTTTGCACTTCAGAGCGCATTGTTTTTATATAGTTGATATTTCTGCGCTCTCTCTCTCTCTCTCTCAAAAAAAAAAGCAGGGTAGGGGCAGGGAGGCACAGCAGGGGGAAGCAAGATGGGCTTTTGTGTGCCTGTGAACAGAAAGTGAGTCTCCTGCAGTATGTTTGTTGTTTGTGCACTTGAAAATGCTGCTTTTGGGGGGAATAAACTGTTAGGGGATCAGAGGAATGGTATCAAAAATGCAATAACGTATTTACACGTAAGACCTTTCAATCCTATGGGATCTTGAAATGACTGCAGCCATCACAGCCCACAGTGATAGTTCAGGGCAGGAAGTGTGGGAGAATGCCACATGCCATTAAAGTCCAGTGGGTGTTTAGACTGATGGTGTTCAAATACCCAAATAGACCCTGATGCCAGGAGCAACACCCCTGTGGTATTAAGTGAAATCTTTGACAAGCAGGTCTCATTTCTGCAGTTGTACATCTCATCCCAGCGCTGAGGCATTGATTCAGAAGTGACCTACAGGAAAGAGTGTCACCTCCTGCATCACACCACTTCCTCTAGCACCTGGGGGAGATCTCTCAGCCACTTCAGATCTGGCTTGAGCTCTCTGCTGAGCTTGTGAGATTTGTCACCTTGATCCTACCGGGTACTGAGCCTCTCCTTGGAAGTGCGGAGTGCCCTCAGCTCCCATTGACTTCAATAGAAATGGAAGGCATTCAACATGTTTCAGGATCAAATCTGACCTAACCCATATCTGCTACTTGTGCAACCTCATAAGATGAGGTGGTATGAGCTGCGGCTAAAGATGTCACTTTTAGGGTGGGGTTGTAATTAGAACAACAGTGTTCCTTTAATTACTTTTCAGAGTAGCAGCCGTGTTAGTCTGTATTCGCAAAAAGAAAAGGAGTACTTGTGGCACCTTAGAGACTAACAAATTTATTAGAGCATAAGCTTTCGTGAGCTACAGCTCACTTCATCAGATGCATTTGGTGGAAAAAAAAGTACTCCTTTCCTTTAATTACTTATCATGGATCATTGTATTGCATAGGTTCCACCACTGAAACCATAGTAATCTTATTGTGAAGTCAAGTATTCTTACCCTCTTTCTTATTTTAAGGCCAATATAAAAATAAATGAAAAGCAACAATCATTGCAATGAGGAGCATACTTCATAAAACAAAAGCTTAAATGGCTACTCACTCCAGCTGTGTCTTTTATGTACAAGGATCTCTGAGGCAATGGTATGTGCTTATATAAGATCTTTCATAACATTTACATTAAAACCACTCATCATCTTACATGCAGATAATTTATTCAGCCTATAAATCTGTACTAAAAAAGAAAAGGAGTACTTGTGGCACCTTAGAGACTAACAAATTTATTAGAGCATAAGCTTTTGTGAGTTACAGCTCAGGGGGGTGGGGTGGGGTGGGGTGGGGGGGGAGAAATAACATGGGGAAATAGTTTTATGTGTAATGACTCATCCATTCCCAGTCTCTATTCAAGCCTAAGTTAATTGTATCCAGTTTGCAAATTAATTCCAATTCAGCAGTCTCTCGTTGGAGTCTGTTTTTGAAGCTTTTTTGTTGAAGGATAGCCACTCTTAGGTCTGTAAGGTAGTATTTGCTTCAGATTGGGGGGCTGTCTGTAAGCCAGGACTGGCTTGTCTCCCAAGATCTGTGAGAGTGATGGGTTGTCCTTCAGGATAGGTTGTAGATCCTTGATGATGCGTTGGAGAGGTTTTAGTTGGGGGCTGAAGGTGATGGCTTGTGGCGTTCTGTTATTTTCTTTGTTGGGCCTGTCCTGTAGTAGGTGACTTCTGGGTACTCTTCTGGCTCTGGCAATCTGGCAATCAGATCTTGGGAGACAGGCCAGTCCTTGCTTACAGACAGCCCCCCAAGCTGAAGCAAATACTCACCAGCAACCACACACCACACAACAGAACCACTAACCCAGGAACCTATCCTTGCAACAAAGCCCGTTGCCAACTCTGTCCACATATCTATTCAGGGGATACCATCATAGGGCCTAATCACATCAGCAACACTATTGCGCATCTACCAATGTGATATATGCCATCATGTGCCAGCAATGCCCCTCTGCCATGTACATTGGCCAAACTGGACAGTCTCTACGTAAAAGAATGAATGGACACAAATCAGACGTCAAGAATTATAACATTCAAAAACCAGTTGGAGAACACTTCAATCTCTCTGGTCACTCGATTATAGACCTAAGAGTGGCTATCCTTCAACAAAAAAGCTTCAAAAACAGACTCCAACGAGAGACTGCTGAATTGGAATTAATTTGCAAACTGGATACAATTAACTTAGGCTTGAATAGAGACTGGGAATGGATGAATCATTACACAAAGTAAAACTATTTCCCCATGTTATTTCTCCCCCCTCCCACCCCACCCCAACCCCCACTATTCCTCAGATATTCTTGTTAACTGCTGGAATTAGCCTACCTTGCTTGTCACCATGAAAGGTTTTCCTCCTTCCCCCCCGCTGCTGGTGATGGCTTATCTTAAGTGATCACTCTCCTTACAGTGTGTATGATAAATCCATTGTTTCATGTTTTCTGTGTGTGTATATAAATCTCCCCTCTGTTTTTTCCAGCAAATGCATCCGATGAAGTGAGCTGTAGCTCACGAAAGCTTATGCTCTAATAAATTTGTTAGTCTCTAAGGTGCCACAAGTACTCCTTTTCTTTTTGCGAATACAGACTAACACGGCTGCTACTGTAAATCTGTACTTCAGAGTAGCAGCCGTGTTAGTCTGTATTCGCAAAAAGAAAAGGAGTACTTGTGGCACCTTAGAGACTAACAAATTTATTAGAGCATAAGCTTTCGTGAGCTACAGCTCACTTCATCGGATGCATTCGATGAAGTGAGCTGTAGCTCACGAAAGCTTATGCTCTAATAAATTTGTTAGTCTCTAAGGTGCCACAAGTACTCCTTTTCTTTTTGTAAATCTGTACTGTTATAGATAAAATGAAGATGAAGCTCTCCCCTTTCCAAGCATTAAAGAGGACCATAATAAAAGTTAATATGTTTGCAGCTGCTTAAGAGATGTAGATTCTCTGTTTTTGAGTATAGTGGGGTTTTTACCTCTCTCTTCCTTTCATTAATGGAGAGATTACATTTCTTGCTGTGTGTACTTGGAATACTTGAGTGATCATTTTATGGATCTCACATTTTTAATAATAAATTTAAAATTGTTAGTAAATAAACTTCCAAACTAGAAACAAAAATCCCACTCAACCAACAAGGAATTAGCTCAGGACCTATCCAGAAATAAACAAGGAGGATTTTTTTCCTCAGTGAAGACTGATTTATAAGTCTGGAGGGAGCAGAAGGGCAAGCCAGGCCATGAGGACCCTGTTTCACAGCTGGCACTGACATTGGGACCTCAGAACTCTCTCCCCTACAGATAAACAGCTAGAAATAGGCATCTGTTGCATTACAGCTGCCAAGGTCACTCCAGCAGGGACAGAGAAGGAGGGGAAATGGTAGTAAAATCCATATTATAAGCAGCAGTAATAAAATGGCAAGTGACTATGATGATCATATGCGTGTACCTTTGGAGTTATACTGAGGTAATGAAAAGTATTCAGTGATTTAAGGAACAACCCCAGTAAATAATCATGAGAAACTTTTTTGTAAAACATAATCCCTTTAAATTGGTGAATCCTGCATATTAGCACATATGATTAATCTTTATTTACAAGGAGCCAGATTCTCACACCAGCCAAGCTGCACACATTATCCAAATGGGTGTGGGGCAGAGATGGCTATCATGATACATGGAGTCACAGTCCATTTTAGACAGGAGACATTTATTACACAAAAATGATACAGGCTACAGGCAAACAAGCAGGCTTCTTCATAGCTTGAATCCCAGCATTGTCTCCTTTGCTTACCAGGAATCTCAGCTTGTCTGGAATTCTGTACAGCACCCAGAAACATCTAGTGGGCAGCAAGTAAACCTTGCTTTATTATTCAGCAAGTAAACCTATTATAGTGATGTTACATTGCCTTTTCACACCCACTCTCTCAATTCCAGGAACACAGCTTAGAGCAACTTCTAAATTGTGTCAACAATAAGAGCCCCTTCGGACCATTCTACAGGCCTAGGATTGCTCTGGCTACACCCACCACGCAGTGGATGGGGGCAGTTCAATATTGTCCATTCGACATATAGGAATGGAAGGCTTTCTCAAACTAGTAAAAACAGTAGAAACGCTTCTAACTGTGGCCTCTGTAGCAACAGATATTTATCTAAATACACAATTAACTGACATCATTTAAGTAAACTAGCTGAATCTATTGACTGAAAATATTGCATTAAATAGGTTTCTTCCTAAGGCAGTTCCTGGACGGGTCATGGATAATGGAAGCCTTTTTGTATTTTCATCTGTAACTTCATCTTTGAACTGTTAAAGTCTCTAACAGACTAGATCTTTGAAGAGCAATCTGTGTGGGCAGGCCCTGTGCCCGTACAGAGTCCCACTGAAGTTGGTGGGAGTCCACGGTGTGTAGGCATCCCCAGAGGCATCTTTCTGCAGGACCAAGGCCTTACAGAGACGCCAGGAGATAGATACCAAGGGCAAGGCTATTGCAAGATAAAACTTGTTTGTTCACATTATTGAACAATGGTGCTTTTTTCCCTTTCCAACAAAATATCCTTTGTGCTGCTTTTAAGTCCTTTAAAAACTATCAATTCTTCTTAAGAGAGGGATGTTCATTTGTGAGCAAAGTTATATGTGTGTTAGCTGTTCCACCGTCAGTAAGATATATAGGCAGCAAGTAGTGTAGAAGGTGGGATGGAGGTAATGACTATAAGTACTTCTGCTGCCCTTCATAGGAGTAGAGATGTGTGTCCTCTAAGCTCATCGTTAAGTGTTTCAAGTTCTCCATTGTGACAGAGGCCATTACTGTAAAATCCCACTCAGTGAGGTCAGCATGTTCATGGAGAGGGCTAGGGCACAAATTGCATTTTCTGAACAAAATAACAAATTCTCCCCATCAGAAGAAAGTCCAGAGAACAAATTAAAAGCGAAAAGTATAAACAGCCAAACTACTCTGTCCCCACAGACAGAAGTCCTTTTAAAGAGGTTCTTTACTTGAAGAAGTACCAAGCTCTAAATTATATAATCACATCCTGGATTTCTGGGATCTGATTCTCTACGTGTGCTGGTAGTCCTTTGAGTTTCATAGGTAAGGACCCAGTGCTGTATATATCTGGGCATAGCAATGAGTCTTCTAACATCCACCCACCAGCAAGCAAAGGAAAGCTACAAAGTGCAGCGTCATGCCACAATGTGCCCTTTTTGCTACTGAGTGTGTGCAAACTTCTCCAAATGTGCTTTGTGAGCTCGTGTAGGGAAACCATACATTACACTGCCAGAAGAAGCGGAGGTGTATTTTGTTGGAGGAGGGAACGCATTTTGACATGACAATGGTCTTGCTAACGGGCTGCCATGCACAAATCCAACTGACTTGTTTTCCTGCTTTTGGCAATGAAGCAAAGTCCACCTGGCTCTTCGGGGTAAGTTAAGCTCCCTCCTCTGCAGAACAGCTGTTATCAGGGAGGAGTGAGGTGGCTGCAGCCCTTCTCTGTTAGGCCTGGAGGATGAGTGAAACTCCCTCTCCAGGAGGCAACCGCTGCTGAGCTTCGGGGCCCAGAGCACATTTTGGCTGAGCAGATAGCTCAGCTATGGAGCAGAGCCACTGGGAGCTCCCCACAGCTCACTGTTGCTGCTGCTTCTGCAAGACCTGCCAACCTTGTGTCCTGCTCTCCTGTCTCCGCTCCGGAAAGCAGCGGCATTCCATATTGAACACTTTCCCCTCCGCCTCCTGTGGGTCTGTTTTGATCCAAGTTTAGTCAGTCTCCTTCCACATTAATAACATTAACACATGCACAAAATAGAAATTCCACTGGCAATATAATTTGACAAGCTCCTCTCCCTGCCCCACTGTGGACTTGACCTCTCATGGGTTGTTTCTTGCTGGTTCTCTCTTATTTACCTTGCTAACGCTTCTTAGGTCCACAACACCACGTTCTAAAACCTTCTCCAGGAGGGTCTTTTTTTACAATCTGCATGTGAGCTAGCACGGGAAGTAGGGGATTGTGCATGTGCATATACATTGCCACACATTGCCAGAGCGAGTGCTCCCTTTTGTCACATGCCATTCCTGAAGTGAGAGGAGACCAGGCAAAACAACAGTGATTGTTACTGATTAATATCACAGAGGAAATACAGAGGTCTTGGTTTGCCCAAAAGCGGACTTCATGAAGTGTGACACTCAGGACTTCTGCCAAAGATATGAATGACAGCATCTTCAGGACTAATGGCTTGGACTCAGTGGGACTGCAGGTGCTCAGCACTACACTGCATTTAGTTCCACATGTGCAATGCCATGGACTTCATCTTTCTCGATGTATTGAGGACAAATGAGCAGCCGGATTTGGCCCAGCCAGGGTCCCGTTTGGCCTGAGGGCAGAAGGGCCACCATGCAGCTGCTATTGCCGCAGGATGAAGAAAAAGCTCAAAAAATAATAAAAACAGAAAGCCAGCCAAATATCTCTCATGCTGCTCAGGCTCCATTGTTCACCTCCCAATCAACTACAGGCTACAGTAGCCTCATTTGGGCCATGCCCTCTTGCTTACACGAGGGGCTGGTGGGTTCCCAGCATGTAAGGGGTGGCCTTGGAGCTGGCCCTTGGAGTGTGCAGTAGAGCAGGGCAACTATTTATCTCGAAATGGTAGATTCGGGTTGACTAAGAGATCTTGTGGATCTGTATCGAATTGTTACAGTAAAAAAAAATCTTTAAAAAGTTTCATTTTGACATTTTCATAACAAAATGTTTCTATTTTTTATTTTAAATGACTCTTTGTTTCAAAATTTTTCACTTTTAGTTTTAAAATAAAAGAAAACTAAAGGTTTTTTGGGGGAAACCCTTAACACCTCAAATGAAATATTTTGTTTGACCCCAAACATTTCTTTTTTTACTTCATGATTTGCTGAAAAATTTGATTGGCGGTAATTCCCCCCCCCCCCACCAAATGTTTTATGATTTTTCTATATGGCCAACAAAGCAAAAAATCAATTATTTGTGATGCTCTAATGTGCAAGGGGTATGGATGCCCTGCACAGACACCTGAAGTCCTACATCCACCCTGTCTGGTGGGTAGGGACTTCCACAGATATGGAGGGAGGGGTCAGGAGATAGCCTTTTGTAAACAGATTCCCTTAGGAATTCATTTAGGCAGGAAATAGTAAACTGGGTTGCTGTTCCATCCAGAACACACTCACCACCTTGACATGATGGGTGGCCATACAGAATAGCTACTCTGCTTCAACCATTAAAAGATTCATAGGGATTCATAAAAAGAAAAGGAGTACTTGTGGCACCTTAGAGACTAACAAATTTATTAGAGCATAAGCTTTCGTGAGCTACAGCTCACTTCATCGGATGCATTTGGTGGAAAAAAACAGAGGAGAGATTTATATACACACACACACAGAGAACATGAAACAATGGGTTTATCATACACACTGTAAGGAGAAAGAAAAGGAGTACTTGTGGCACCTTAGAGACTAACAAATTTATTAGAGCATAAGCTTTCGTGAGCTACAGCTCTATCATGCATTCCTACAACTACAATACCCACCTGCTGAAGTGAAGAAACAGATTGACGGAGCCAGAAGAGTACCCAGAAGTCACCTACTACAGGACAGGCCCAACAAAGAAAACAACAGAACGCCACTAGCCATCACCTTCAGCCCCCAACTAAAACCTCTCCAACGCATCATCAAGGATCTACAACCTATCCTGAAGGACAACCCATCACTCTCACAGATCTTGGGAGACAGACCAGTCCTTGCTTACAGACAGCCCCCCAATCTGAAGCAAATACTCACCAGCAACCACACACCACACAACAGAACCACTAACCCAGGAACCTATCCTTGCAACAAAGCCCGTTGCCAACTCTGTCCACATATCTATTCAGGGGATACCATCATAGGGCCTAATCACATCAGCCACACTATCAGAGGCTCCTTCACCTGCGCATCTACCAATGTGATATATGCCATCATGTGCCAGCAATGCCCCTCTGCCATGTACATTGGCCAAACTGGACAGTCTCTACGTAAAAGAATGAATGGACACAAATCAGACGTCAAGAATTATAACATTCAAAAACCAGTTGGAGAACACTTCAATCTCTCTGGTCACTCGATCACAGACCTAAGAGTGGCTATGATTCAACAAAAAAGCTTCAAAAACAGACTCCAACGAGAGACTGCTGAATTGGAATTAAAATGTCACCAGCAAAAAGCACAAGAAACTGGCTGCCAGGTGAGAGCACTGAACATGACATTATGGACTAGATAGCAAAGTTAAATGTGAATTTGGATAGTTGGCTAATGGACTAATTAGGACAATGAACACTTTGTGTATCTGAGGCCAAGCTTATTGGAAGAAATTAACATAACATTGCAAGCAAGGGTGGATATCTGCAAAGCTGGTGAAAACTGTGCTTAAATTTAAAATATTAACAGTGAAAGAATATGTAAATTGAAAAATGCATGCCAAGGGATGGAGGCAGAAGAAAAGGGTAAACTAACAGTACAAACCATGTTTGTTCTCAATAAGTGTCACAACACACATCACAACACACTCCAGCATAAAGGGTGTGGCATCATGCATGCAATAAACACAACCATTTTTGCAAAAGCTTGTTTTTTTAGGCACAAATTGCAAAGAAAAATAAAAGCAAAATGTATTTTAAGTACTTGTATAAAGAAGGAAAGTCAGAAGTAAATCTGACTCAAGTGCTACCATATCTGAAGGAAAAATAGACAAGGTCAGGTGTGAAACACAAAATGACCAAACTTTTACAAGACCTGGAGCATAATTCTAGTTGGGTAGGTGGAGAGGGCGGGGGAACTGAAAAACAAAATCCTAACAGCTTAACTATTGGGACCATAGAACTGATATTGGTTCATGTGATGAGATTGTGATGAAAAGATTTTGTGTTACAGTATCACACAGCATGAGATCAGAAATGCTAAGCATGATCCATAGTGTACATATGGCTACTGAGAAGTGTGAGAACAGAGTCCAAGATATCCTATTCTGGCTAGGTGTGGACACTGTCACTGAAGATAATTATCTAAGTGTGAGATCTGCAGGGAATACAGGGAACAGAATGCAAAAAGTCCCTGGAACCACATGAGATTCCCGATCACCCTGGGTCCAAGTTTGGCTCAGCTCTGTTAGAATTAAATGTGAACCTCTTGTCAGAGGGCTACTACTTTCAGTTTTCTTTAAGAATTAGCCACTGCACAGCCTCAGGTGAATGGGGGCAGGTAATAATATTCCGTTTCTTACAAGCTCTCCTGTATTTCACACCTATTTCATGTCCTAGTTACTCTGAAGTTCAGTTTGCTGGTGGTAGTGCAGAAATGCTTAGAAGGCCTTTGGTGAATTAGTGGAGAGACTCTTTGGAAAAATTAGCCTGATTTTGTCCCATCTGTGCATTTAGGATCAAATTCACCATGGGTCTACGAGGGCTCATCTCCATCAACTTCAGCGGAGTTGCACCCATGATGAATTTGACCCCAAGTGATGAATTCCTGAAATAAAAATTGGACATTGGTCACCTGCCTGCCCTAGAAATACTCTGATATTCTACTTTCTTGGTCAGCAATCTGCAGATTCAGCAGGGGTCCAAGTACTGGACCTTGAGGAGGGATGTGTAACCTTTCTAAAATGCTAGAACAACGTGTAATCACATTCTAAACTACAATGTAGGATACAATCCAGGGCTGTGGTTCAGCTGGCAGAGGAATGGTGGCAAAGGTGGCTTTATGGCATCTTCATATCTGTCCAGTATTGGAGCTGATTAGAGACTGGCTCTGTGCCCAGCATAATTTAGAGCATCCTCAGAGCTGCTCTAAATTATTCCCAACTGCCTGTGGCCCCAAAGGGGCCATTCAAGAGTTTTGGTTTGCTAGATATAGCAACCAACCATATGCCCCCTTTCTCCCAGGAATGCTCCCTGTTGAGGGCTAGTTCCATGCAGCCCTAGGAATTCCCTTTATGCCAGAGGAATCCTCAGGGAGCTGGCCAAGCTGTAATGGAGCAAAGCAGCTAGAGCAAGTGCTATGTGTAAGCTGACCTAGACAGCTGAAAGTTAATGCAAGACAGCAACAATAACCAAAAAATTTGAAGTAACCCCCTCCAGACTAGGGATGCAGACAGCAGGTGCCTGTGTGGGGACAGGAGCAGAGAAGTTTGCTATACCCTTCTCAAAGTGCTGGTCTCTTGCCAGTGAGGCAAAGAGCTGAGTGCAGAGCAGTTTCTGATGCATGCATGATATCTGTTGGAATTTGCCCCTGAAAGGTCTGTTATATTCTCTGTGATTTGTCTCTTCTGCATTGGAGTGGGGGTTCAATGTCTGTGGAGTGCATTGTAACCCTTGCAATACATTTCCCTTATAGATAGGGGGTGCAAACAGGTGGAGGATGGGGGCACTTCCAAGTAAGGAGATATGGATGGGGACAGCAGTTTTTGTGGGGTATGCCACTTTCATCAGAATCTGCCCTCTCTGGTCAGAGGAAAACACTTGGGGGGGGGTTGAGGGCAGTTTATGTGGAGTGCCCTGTATCCCCTCAACATTTGCACCCCTAGATCCTTTATCCCAAATGCTGGGAATGCTGCTGAGCTACATTCTCAGAGGGAGGCACATTCTGCTACAACACCAGCTGGTGCATGCGCAGCTCCAGCGCTGACTGTGTGTGGAGGTGGGGGAGTGAGGACCACATCGCTGTCTTCTAGCTCTGAGCTGCCAGTTGCTGGTTGCCAAGCAGTTATCATTGTTTCTGTGACGATTGCAGAGGCTGTTGCTAATTGAAGAAGCCCCCACAGCATCCTTCTTTTCCTGATTTTATTTTAGAGGAACAGGGAGAGAGACTGAGATTTATTGCTTTACATTTTTATTTTATATTTTTGTGGGGGTGAGGGGAATTTCTCTCTTTCTCTCTTAGCTAGTGATTAAGTGATGGACTAGTTACACATCTTTATCTCTTTAGCTTTTGTGTGTGTCCCTAAAAACACACACACAAACACTCTGTAAAACCCTGTTTACCACTGCAGTGGGCACAATAGGTGAGCATGACTACAGCCAAGGAACAAAATGCATCAGGAAAACAAGCCCAACAACAAGAACAGGTAATGCTGTTTATTTTCCTCAGCTGGAAGCAAATATAGATTTGAATTATATAGCTTTCAATTTCCTGTATGATTTTTGGTTTTGTTGTTCTCTTTGGTGGCTGTTACTAAAATTGCCACCTGAGTCACTAGTCAGCGGAGGGAGGAAAGCGCTGTGGACCAGGTGTGTGGTTTGCTTGTTTGGGGCTTTTTTTGTTATGTTTAAAAGATTGCACCCTGTAATCAATAATGTATAGGTGAAGAGTGTTCTGCTCTGTAACTTCCTCCATCTGCTGTGTGGGGCTAATGTTTGGTACAGTGGGATGGGATAGGAGTCCCTTGGAATAATCCAAGCTTTGCATGTGGAACTTCCTAGGCTTTTTTACAACTGCTTTTTAGTTGGACACAAAATTGCAAAAGTAGATTTCAATTGCTTCAGAGGCATGTGTGTATCTACATATTCAATATGTATTTGCTAGATGTAGGCATAGTATAAAGTAGGCATAACTCCCATTGATTTAAATGAAATACCAGCTGCTGACACCACATCTGAATTTGATTTGCTCTATCTTTATGTTTGTCATTGCAGGTGTGTTTGTCTTTATATACAAGCAGAGAGTTAAAGACTTAATTTTCTTTCTGTTCCATTGTCTCTGTCAGGTTTTTGAATATGCATCTCTGCTCATCTTCACTCTGTGCTGGTAGGCAAGGGGGAAACTTTCTCTGACAGAAAAGCAGGAGCCACATCATTAGCCCTAAGTGACATGCAAGTTAAGAAGTGGTGACATAAGGGGAAGTCAGGCTGAGATACAGCTAAGGACAGCAAAGATTTCAGAGATTCTTTATATGGTAACATAGCAGCAGTTCCGTTCTCTCCATAAACCTGCTTTCCTCTACACATTGTCAGAGTCTACAGGGAAATAAAGATTAATCTTGAATTTTTATATTGTCATTGTCTCCTTAAAAGATTGGAAGTTCAGAGCTTTAATCATTGGTTAGGATAGCACAAGAGGATAGTTTAAATCTCTCGGGACACAAATTAATTCTTAAAATAGTTTCTTCCTAGCTCTATACATTGGGAGCACCAAACATTTTCCCTGGTGTTATATTTTAAAGATAGGTTGGGAAGGGAGAGGTTGAAATCTCACTGGGTGTCCTGCCACCAAAGGTAGCACAATCTGATATTTATTTTCAGGGTGACATTTTACTAATGGTCAGAGCTTTATCAGCTGTTCTGTTAAAATGTGACGAAAACAACTTTGATCCTGAGAGCAGAGAGACGGCCTTTAACTAAACCTGTCATCTACAGCACACAAGCTCTTTTTTCATTGTTTGTTTTTGGGACGTATCCATTGTCATTGCTTGCTGCAGATAAAAATGAACAAAGCTTTATGTCCAGGAGGAAGGAAAATAAAAACGGCTTCTTGTGAACAAAGGCAGCGATAGGGATTATTCTCCCCAAGTTTAGTAAAAGTGTTGATATTAGTTAGGCTCTGTTGGTTCAGAAAGTGTAAATCAGTTGCCTTTTGTAAAGGAGTCCTGCTTTTGTTTTTAAGTATTGTTACCTTCCTAATGCCATTTTATTATTGACTTGACCCTTTGTGACCTTTCCCCATTTTTAGTGCACAGCATGTGTGTCCACCCTTTCGCATGATGCAAAGGGTCTTGATTGTTTTCAATCAGTTATGGAATTAAGTAGCAATTCAATCCATATGGTACATTTAATCATTCGAAAAGCATGCATTGCCTCAGTGCAGCCCTAATGTGGGTATGAAATAGAAATATCAGGCATATAGAAATATCAATGGATATTAATCTTTGAATCAGTACAAAAGTTCGCCAGCTGCTATAAAATTTTTGTTTTGTTTTCCCACTGCATAAAATGATTTGACACCCTGGGCCAGATCCTAAGTTGCTGTAAATGGGAACAGCGCCATTGACTTCAGTTCAGTTGCACCCATTTACACCAGATGAGGAACTGGACCCCATCAGATTTAAGTTAGTAGTTTGTAATTGTAAAGTATGACAGAGTTCTCCAAACATTTTCCACTGGATATTGGTTTGTGGCTGTTGAAAACTCGCTGTTCTTCTCTTGCTCCTTTCCATCTCTGAAGATTTTACCTGGGATAACATTGATGGTGAAAGTGCTGCTCTGACTGTGTAGAGGACTGAATGTTCTATAGGAGCAGCTGCTACTGTCATATAAGATTGTGACTGTTTCTTTTCTATATTCCTCATTGTGACATCTTCTTGATCCGGAGGCATTCAAGTTGCACTGTTGGCAGAGGTATATTCTATTTCCTTATAATACTAAGAAAACAGAAAACGATCAATAAATATCGTTTATTTGCAAATGTAAATGATTTGTTTATTTGTTTATTTATTTATTTGTTATATTTGCAGGAGGGGGTGGAGAAAGTTGGTTTTTTAAAAAGAAAAATACAAGCAAAGGTTTTATACTTAAATCAAAACCTTTATATGATCTGTATGCCTGTAAGGAAAATGAGGTTGTATTGACATGAAGGTATGATTGCTTTTGAAATATGAAATAAAGAATTGCCAAGGACTGAAGCTGTACTATGCAGAAATTCAGCAGCCTGAAGAAATAAATGAACAACCCCCCCTTGTTAATTAAAAATGTTTATTTTGATTTTTATAACATTATATTTGAACTTATAACATTAAACCTCTTAAGTCGAGGAAAGATGCCCTCAAGCGATTTTTGATGCTATCTAAAACCCACAGTTTGTGATGGCTTTACGAAGATGGAATTAGACGTAGTTTTCTATTTATGCTTAGTTACCTCTGCCACAATAATGATTTCCCCCCAAATGGTTGGAGAGCACTACATACAAGTGACTGTGCATGTTGTCATAGACCCTCATCCAAAGCCCAGTGAAGTCAGTGGAAAGATCTCAGTTGGCTCTGGTTCAGGCCCGAGAGAATACCAAAGCTTTGCCTGTGCCTTTGGGGATTGCTAGCTGGACATGTGAATGAGCTCTGAAAGCTATTTTTGCATGTTAACGATTTAAACAAGTGAATATGAAGAAATAAGATTCTTGACTAGTGGAAATCAGCATAACTCCACTGAAGTCAGTGGAACTACAGTGACTTACATCAACTGAGGATATGGCCCAGTGACTTTAATGGTAGCCTAAAAAAAATTGCTTGTTGCATGTAACGGACTGTGTATTTTATATATAGTTTAGTCTTATTTTTTGCTACAGTAACAATGTGATTTTGTGATGTGATGGGCATGGGAATGCACATAGCTCTGTATTCCTACATAAAAATAATTGGTCCAGTTTTCATCAAAATTTGGTACTCAGTATAATGCTAAACATTTTAAACATAATGCTAGACATTTTAAAAGTCATGTATGACAGGAATAAAGAGAGAGAGAGAGAGAGAGAGAGAGAGAGAGTGTCCTTCTCTTAAAAAAAAAACCAACCCTGTAATTTAAAAAGTTGCTGGAGTAGCTTCATACTTGAACATACAAAATTGATTAAGATGCTGCTCCTGCTTCCATTGTAGTTAATGAGAGTTTTGCCACTGACTTCAATGGGAGCTGGATTTTGAATGTCAGAATCATGGAATATCAGGGTTGGAAAGGACCTCAGGAGATCATCTAGTCCAACCCCCTGCTCAAAGCAGGACCAATCCCCAGCTTTTGCCCCAGATCCCTAAATGGCCCCCTCAAGGATTGAACTCACAACCCTGGGTTTAGCAGGCCAATGCTCAAACCACTGAGCTATCCCATTTTGCTCTGACACAGACATTTCCTAGACATGCTTGAGTTAGCAATGACCATTTATGCCTAGTGTGTTGTCATATGTGCTGACCAAATGTTAGATAAAAAGGCAAGAAAGAGGAGGGCTGCTTTGGACTGAAATATATTCCCACAAGGAAATGAAATGGAGTCAGATCGATAGAATAGCTCTCTTTAATAGTCATTAAGTTAATAATTTTTTTAAATTTTTAAAAAAATGTGCCATTCTAATTTCAAATGATAAAAGTTTGAAAAGGGGTGTGAGTAGTTAATTCAGGAAACCCAATCTAAGCTCGGTGAGGAGTGGAAGGAAGGAAAGATTAATGCTTCCAATCTACCACGGCATGTTGTACTTCACAGGCAGAACTGTAGTGTGTTGTCAAAGAAGTACATTAATAGTGTCTTGTACAGTGCTCTAAAGTCTGCCTCTACTTCTGGAAGTTTGCTCGAAGAGTGCCAAAGAGCACCAGGCATAATGTGTGGCTCCAGAAGGGGCATTTCTGGACATGTGCCAGGGCCCCATCTCCTGCCAGGATGGCTGCTTGGAGGGAGATCTGGCTAAGCCTATTTTACAGCTGTAGCAGGGGTGTCCATCCCCACAGTCCCCAAAGGCCCCTTTCAAAGACACGTATATATCCAGCCAATGACAGTTGGGTTTTGTGCTTCGGCTTTCTCTCCAGTGTCACTCAGGGCAATGAGAACCATGACCAAGCCCTGAATGTGTCTTTAGCAGGGAGACCATGACTCAGCACACTTGGAATGGTGCATATTCATATATGGGAAATATATTCCTGAACTGAAAAACTTTAAAGGTTTGTCATTCCGAGTGATGCTACTTTAAATTGCTCCAGGCTCTGCAAACCTGATTGCTGGTCCCATGGGTCCTTACTGATGTGTGTTGTATATGCTGGGCTATACGATATATACAACCCTGTACTGAAGAGGATACAATAAATCCGAGCCTCAGTTACTTTAAAGCCTCCTCATGCCACCCTGGTAATATAAAGTGGCCTTAAAGAGTGTTAGGCTGCTTTACATTGCCAGAGTGGTGTGAAAAGGCCATAGCGTAGCTGAGAATCAGGCACAGTCTGTCTTGTTCACGCCACGTTATAATGGAGGTTGTGAAGAGTATTCTCTCCTGTCTATTGGACCCATTACTTTTGGTGTTGGTGTATCTTATGGGAGCTCTCCAATTGGTTTCAAGGGGAATGGATTGGGGCCTAAATGTTTCTTACAACAAGAAAGTTCTGATTCACTTCCCAGGTTCCACCTGCTTGTGCTGTCAGGGCTCTGGGAGCACAACATTTAGAATAGAATTGAAGAACACAATGGCACAAACTGTCTGTCTGCTACCCAACTTCCACAGGGGGCTAGGAGCAGTCTGGGGTGGACCATGTTGGGCTAGGGTACCCAGGAAATGAGTTAGTTCAGCACATCATCTCAGCAGCCTGGGAGACCAATGCTTCTACAGAGCCTTGGCTGGAGCTGGAAGCTGTCCTTTCCCAAAGGTGAATCCCCACATGTGTGTACCAGTCTTTCTAGCCAACTCTACATAATGTCTTGGCTCTGCTTACTCTAGTTGTGCAGAAGGCAGAGAGGAGTATCCTCTGGATGCTGACATTCAAGAGTAGGAAAAGAGCAAGGATGCAACTGGCACTGACTTAGACCAAAAACAAAGCTGGATTTTTTTTAGTGAAAACTGTGTATTAAATGCACATTTTAATTTTTGTTTTAAAGAGAAAACTCTTGACATGAGAATAATTTTCTTATTTGATAACTATTCCATAAACCACGTATCATACTGTAGATCCAAAACCCGAGTTTCTCCAGGAAGTCACAGTGAACATTTGTGTTTTATTCCATTAATGGTATTTAATCTATTTTGCAAGAGATTAAATTTCCATAATAAGGCTCCTGAGAACACTGTATTCAAAAACATGAAATTGCATCAAACTGTGTCAGTTTTTTCAAGCTGCTAAGTTGCTGTATGTATAACAGGCCACTAAGAGGTGGTGGAGGACAGAGATGGAAAGAAGTAAATTTGGCACATAACCATTTACAATTATTAGTATTTAACGTGTATTGAAGTAGAACCCAGAGGCCTCAACCAGATCAGGACCTTGCTGTGTTAGACACTGTACAACTACATTGTAACTGGTAGTGTCTGTCCCAAAGCATTTAAAATACATTGGGTTTGACTCACCCCTGCTTCATCTCCCATAGTCACCCTCCACACACACACCTGGCACATCCCTAGTGCTGCTCTGAGGGTTCCTCCCCTCTTTGGGGGTTCCACTTCAGGGAAGTACAAGTGTTAAGTTATAGTCCTGACTCCTTGGGAGGCTTAAGCAGAGATTGCCTGTTGGATGTGCACATCTCCCTGCTTAGCCATCAGCATGCTCTATTGGGACAGATCTGGTTGGCTGTTGTCTCTACCTCACTGCTGAGGAGGAGTTTGTGGGTAGCATGTGTTGCAGTTTCATCCCAGCTGCCTTTTCTGCAGTGGGATGCCTTGAGTTTGCTGCTAGAAACTAGAGGAACCCAGTTGTGCAGGTAGCCAGTTAACTAGCATTTGCAACTAGCATGGCTTTAAACTCCAAAAGAAAACCTGCTTTATCAAGGAAAAGGAATTAACTGGCTCCTTTTGTCCTCGTGTAGGGCATCTAGCACTTGGACTCAATTGTGATGCATTGGAAAAATGTTGTCATGCACTGCTGCAGTTAACCGGTGAACTAAGATTTTCCGCTTTGTAGTCTTCTGACTTTAATGCTGTTCCTTTGTGATTTTTGCAATATGTTAAGTAGCCATGAATCATGATCACTTTAGACTGTGAATTCAAAACAAGGTAGCAAATTTAAAATAATTTAAATGACAAAAATACCTTGTATTCATGTTCTGTGTACTTTGTTCTTTGTATATAATAGAAAAAAATCCACTGAACGAAATGTTACTCTTCAGTGTGTTATCTGAAACACATGTTGTGACCAAATGCTGTGAAGAAGGAGTAGCCTAAATAAAAAAGGACAGTTTTAAAATGGGATTTAAATAAGGAACAGCCGGGTAGCAACTCTGAGGGAATAGACCCCATCTGTGAAATGTGGATGGGAGGGCACAGACTGGAGGAGTGAAACGGGTGGTCGAAGCAAGTCCACAAAGTGTTTTGTAAATTAGAAGGGCAGTTTGTGATGGAGATGTTTAAAAAGCCAGTGCAAGTGCTGGAGGATGAGGGCAACTTGGCATCGCTCCCTAACTCAAGAAGAAAGTTCGGCTGTGGCATTATGGACTGCTTGACATTTAGAGATAGACATATGGGATAGACTGTAAAAGAGGGAATTGAAATAACTAGTATACAGAGTAAAGGCATGCACAAAGATTTTGGTCAAAGAGGGTCAAGGTGAGGACAAATACTGGCAGGATTCTAGTGGTGGCAATAAACAGACTTGCAGACAGGAATGATGTGGGAGGCAAATGGCATTTTAGGATTATATATAAGACACTAAGGTTTCTGGAATTAGAAGCAAACAATGTTGGAGTGAAGGTACAAGAACAGAGGCATGCATCACGTTACATAGGGTAAAAGGACATTTTACTTATAAGGGAAATGTCAGCATTAGGAGTGTGCAGTGCAGCTGGAAGTTGGCAAAGACAAGACACATAGGCAGAGCCGCAGATGGGAGGAGTCAGGGATGATGGTAGAGTTGGATGACATCCTGGGAACAGTAACATTTAAGGCTGAAGTGAGAATGTGCAGCAGGAGAAGACCTATGTGGTGGAGAGAAGAGGGTTAAAGGGAGGGGCCAGACCCTCGGCAGTTGGTGCATGGAGCAATAGACGTAGCTCCACGGAAGCCGATGGAGCAGTGCAGATTTACATGGGCTGAGGTTCAAGCCCTGGGGCTTGTGGCACTGCATAGTGAAAGGTAAAGGCTCTACCAAAAGCAAGGGAGGGGAAGGATTCTTAAAAAGGTAAGATGGAAACTGAGAGAAAAGAGTGCTGGGGGCACCATCTCTCCTTGCTTGAAGCACTCAGGGCAGGACAGGAGGATGAATGAAAACCATTCAGAGACCAAGCAAAATGAAGGGAGAGAGGATCCAATCTCTAGAGACGTGCCAGGTGGAGAAGGGAAGCCTCAGTCCCATGAAAGGTGCCTGAGCAGAATGAACTTAGGTTTGATGAGGTGGTAAAAGAGGACCAACTTCTCCAGAAGCTTGCTGAGGAGGCTGATGGTTAGTAGCCGAGCAAGAAACAATTGCGGACACTCCTCTTCTGTCCCACAGGGAGTGATGATGACAGTAGCTGTGAGACAGGGAAAGATCAGATGAAGTGCTTGATGGTTAGAGACCCTGGTTTATCACAAATACAAAATAAGAGGAAAGAAAATGAAAAAGACATCTAATGAAATAATACCAAAAAAATCACTTGTTACCGTAGCTGCAGTTTTCAGCCCCACCACTCCTTGGATGCTGCTGCCTGCAGCAGGGCCCACCAGCCTCTCCACAGCTGGATGCATGCGCCGCTGCTCCCTGCTGCCGAGGAGAACAGCTCGGCTTGTAATGGGGCCCCTGCGTTGTGACCCTGTGCTCCAGGTTGCAGCGCCATTCACACTGGTTTGGCCTGACCACCGCAGAGAGGCTGGTCCCTGCTACTGGCAACAGCGCCCCAGCACTGGTGGCGTTGAAACAAGTCCCTGCCAGCCTGGCCCATTAGTGAGTTGTGCCATGTGGGGAGGGGGACCCTGTACAGCCACTGAGGCAGGGGTGCCTGGTCCATGTACTCCTGCCCTATGCTGCGACTGCAGCTCCCTCCCGGGTGGCAGGGAAAGGGGAGAGCAGGGCTTGATGTGGGGATTTATATATGGTCATTTGAGGTATTTGATTAATGTAAATGTAATAAAAATACAATATTTTTAATGGATAAAATGAAATAACATGAAATTCCTGAAAAATAATGACAGGTTTCAGAGTAGCAGCCGTGTTAGTCTGTATTCGCAAAAAGAAAAGGAGTACTTGTGGCACCTTAGAGACTAACAAATTTATTAGAGCATAAGCTTTCGTGAGCTACAGCTCACTTCATCGGATGCATTTGATAAACCCATTGTTTCATGTTCTCTGTGTGTGTATATAAATCTCCCCTCTGTTTTTTCCATCAAATGCATCCGATGAAGTGAGCTGTAGCTCACGAAAGCTTATGCTCTAATAAATCTGTTAGTCTCTAAGATGCCACAAGTACTCCTTTTCTTTCTGAAAAATAATGTGAACAATTATACAAATTAAAAGGATTTCACGGGGCTCTATTAATGATGGCTGTAATACAGGCTCTCCACTGCACGGCCCCTTGTGTAGTCCTTTACACCCGTGCAGCATGCATCAAAACTGTTACCAGCTTAGAATGCAAAATCTTTGTACCCACACTGCACACTTTTCACAGTGACTGTGACTGCACAAGGCAGTAGAGAATCAGGCCCTACGTGTTTCAGGTGGACAATATGGAATGAGACGTAAGCACATAAGAACATAACATAAGAACGGCCATACTGGGTCAGACCAAAGATCCATCTAGCCCAGTATCCTGTCTTCCGACAGTGGCCAATGCCAGGTGCCTTAGAGGGAACGAACAGAGCAGGTAATCATCAAGTGACCCATTCCTTGTCTCCCATTCCCAGCTTCTGGCAAACAGAGGAAGTACTTATTTTAAAAGAGTTAATTTCCTCCTCAAGTCTACCTTATCATAAAAGGCATCTTATAGAGAAGACCAAGAGTTTATGATGATTAGAATAGTAATAAAACAACAATCTGAGACCGTAGTGTTTTCTTAATAATACTCCTGAGGTTCCCCCTGCCTCCTCTTGGCAACAATGCAAAAATGTGCGGACTTTGCTATTTATAAAAAATAGCTCAGATGAAAATAAAGGCAAATTTTATTAAAAGATTCACACTTGCATTGACCTAGAGTATTTTAGATTACTTCTTACCTGCTGTGCGGCTTAAAATTGGAGCAATAATAAGCTTTCAGCTGAAGCAATTAGTCTGCAGTTTTTGACTCCATTACCTTCACTTATGCCTATCTCTGAATAGCTACACTAAGATGCTTAAAGTTTAATTGTAGTATATTACGTGTCAAAAGTGAATTTGCAACTTAGAAGTTGATTTATTGTTAACTTAGCTGAGCAAGATATCACTGTAAACATGGGAGTTGATTGGTGGTGAATCTATATAGTTTCATTTTATGTAGAATGCGTTTTGCATCTTTAATTTAGCATAATCATATACTATGACCAACCTCTCAACTCTTCTTGTGTAGAGCCTACAGGGACCAAATGCTTAATCTCTGTATGGTTGTAAGAGATAATTAGCATATATTAAGCCATATAAGTGGGCTTGGGTATGTTGACAACCTTAAACTTTTACCTTTCCATTTTTATGGCCAAGAGCAAATAGGATAATCTATTACATAGCATTTTCCAGTTACTAATGGAGAAAAGCAAACAGCTGTGGAAGGGAAAAAGTATTGAAATTTAGCCATTATTAAAATGAGAGAGAGAGAGAGGGACACAAAGACATTGTTTTTTAGCTCTGCAAAATTGGCTTCCACAAAACAGAACTAATTCTATAGCTTGAAAGAGGCAATAAGAAGCAGATTCTTTGTTATACTTAATAGGGACCAGAGTGGTGCTTAAGATTTAGAAACCCAGTGAAACTTCTTTTTTATTTTTGTTGTTCTGTAAGTGTCAGTTTCTGTAGATGTTCCTGCATTACTCATCATCACAGGAAATGTGTGCATTTCTTTCTCTTAGGAAGTTCTGGCATTCACAATATATTCCAGTTCAGGAGAACCTAATAGTATTCAAAGCCTCTCTGGGTTGTTTTTTTAAATGTTGCAGTGTGGTTAAACAAAAGCTCAACACACAAGTATTTCTTAGAATGTTGCTCCATTGAATGGAACAGCTTTCACAGATTAATCTTGGTGAAACTTAATCAGCACAGGATTCAGTTGCATTAAATCAGACTCTTTTTCTGTGGTCTTTTCCTCTTAAGGTGTAATACATGGCTTAACATGGATTATATTGATCCTTGATTTTATTGTTGCAGTCTCATTATCATTAGAAGTTTTATTACCCCATGCTCAGAGTTAAACCACCCCAGTAAAACACAGAACAGTTGTGAATATAAAGGATAGCAAAATCCAAGGAGAAATTGATTGAAATAGTCCTGTAAAGTACTTAGCACATAAGGGTAGTCCATTAGTAAAATGTGTATTGATTAGTGAACCTTTTGACTTTCCTTGTTGGGAAGGTTGAAGATTTTTCAGTTCTTTATTGTTTAAATATTCAGCCATCCCTGACATGAACTGTTGGTAAAGCTCTTTCCAACTGCAACACCCTGCGGTATTTTTGTACAGATATCCCGTTCTGTTCTCACTGATACCCTTCCATCCTCATCTCCCCTAGCCCAGCTGTTAGAGGGGAGAGCTGTTTTTTGCGGATGCACTCTTCTCCCACAATCACTGTAAATGGCAATGTTTCTTGCTTTACCTGACACACGTGGCCAAAGGGGAGTTGACTGAAAGAGGAGCAACTAAGCAGATTTATTCCCTGGGCAGTGTGTGGCTCCCCAGTCTGGCCAGATGCTCCAGGCCGGGAAGTAAGACTGCAGTAACTGAAAGAGAAAAGAAGGATGGTGGAGTAGCCCAATACTTCCGAGATCCTCCAGCATGTTGGGAGAATTGCCCTTGAAGTTTGCTCTAAAATATTAGATTTTATGGTATTGAGTGTCTTACCAAGGACACATGGGCATCATGACTTCACTCTGGGATCAAGAAAGAGATAGTGGACTGTAAGGGAGCACAGCCTACCCTTGTTTAAAATACAGATGTCTTTGGTACATGGTAACACAGACTTGGAAAACTTCCAAAGAGGAAATCAATTTAAAGTCTGATGAGAAGTCTTTTGATCCAATAGCCATTGATTTCAGTAGGTATTGGATCAAGCCTCTCAGCAATTTTTTTTTTACTAGTATGGAAATCCCTCTAAAGTAAATTGGGACCATGAGTCTGATGAACAGCAACTCTTCTAACATCTGCCCATACTACTTTCATCTGGATTCTGGGCTTCAAGTCAGAGTGTTCTGAATATTGGAAATGATTTCTTCTTTATATGTCTGACTGATTAAATGGTTTCCTGGTCAAATAGTGAAACAATTCCTAATTCCTCCTTCCCCTTCCCTTCCAAAAATATATCCCACCATTATCAAACAGCGAGCCCTTTTTCATTTTGATCAAGCACAGTATCACCTTCCATCCATCATTCTGTGGGTTTTTTTCCTTTGCAAAAGGTTTTAAATCAGGTTCATTTTATTTTCCGAAGGGTCAGTGAAAGAATTTTTGAAATAAGGGAAGGGTGAAGAACAGCACCCTTTTCAGCCACTCCAGATAGAAATAAACCCACTGGGAAACTCCACCAGTAAGACAAATGCTACTTTCAGCATGTGACCAATGTCTCTTTAATCTTCCGCTGCCTGAACTCTGTTGGTGTTTTGACTAAGGACTGAAGGATCAGGACCATTGTGTAAATTACTTAACTGGACTGATGCTTAGATATACACACCTATCACCATAGTACTTTGGTACTATATGAAAAGGAATCAGCATCACAGTATTTCCTGCTAGGGAGGCAAAAACCTTCTAGCTTCCCAGGACACTGATATGAGCTACTGAAAATCTGATCCTTCAACTGGCTCTGCAATGTTGTTAGTGTCTAATTGAGCCACTTGTATGATTTAGTCTGTCACAGGATTGGTGCCAGATCTGGATTCTCCAAAATTTATATTAAGGCAGATTTGACATGATTGGGAATTTTTCAGTAAACCATTTTTGCCAAACAATGCCAATTTGTTGAAACTGAAACTTTTAGAAAACAGGGTTCGTTCTAATGACTCTCCTGACTCAAAACTTTTTTGGCAAAAATAGTTTTTGAAATTGTTGCAAGATCCCATTTGGACATTTTCAAAATGGAGAATTTTGGTTCCTCAAGTTGAAATGACTTTTCGTTTTGAAATTTTAATAATTTGCACTTCAAAAGGCTAAAAAAATTAAAAGGTCAAAATCAAAATGAGATATTTTGAAATTATTGAAACTAAACATTTTGATTGACCTGAACCAAAAAAATGTTTTGGATCTTGATTTGTGAATAATTTGGAGATTTCACTTTTTGTCCCAGTTCTGGATGGGCGAATTTTTCAATATCTCAGATTTTCATAGGACAGGAAAACCATTTCCTGCCCAACCCTACATAAATTATGGGGTTTTGTTTTGACTCATTATAGAAGAGGGAGCAATCTGAAAAAAAAATTGGATTCAACGTAGGAAGTGTTCAACATCCTCAAGGGCTAGTATTTAAGACATGAAAGAAAACTAAGTTATTAAAATGAGAAAATAAACATTAAAAACCCCACTCCAGTTTGGAGTTCAGTCCAGTCCCCTTGGTGTGAAGCTAAGACTTATCAAAGGTATTGTCTTCGCTCTGTCCCCCAGACAATTGCCCTTATAGCCATCCCCCTGACCCCTGTGCAAGGAGAGGGGGAATCTGAGCTGGAATCAGTTTTGTTCATTTGGACAATACTCCGACACCCTGAGAGAGAAAATGTAGCTGTGGTCTACTATTATATGGAGTGTTTTGTTTAATAGTGTAGACAAGAACAATACACGTGCTGGAAACATATTATGCAAGTAGATATCAGATGAATGTAACAGATCTGGATGAGCTCTCCATTGCTCCTGAATGTCCATAGTGTGAGTGAACAGAAGTCTACGTACTTCATCCACACTATGTATACAGGCTGATTGTTCTATTCTGTTCATTCTATTCAGCTGCTTCTACCATGCTCATCACAAGTGCCCACAGGTTGCGACCTCTAATATCCAGCAAAGTCACGTTTTGCCATTTTTTCCCCTTTTCTTGAGTAAATGCTTGGTGTCAGTTAAAGAGAAACCCTTCTTGTGGATAAAAGGAATTAATTTGTTTCAAGCTAGGTATCAAATACTGTTTGGCTTTTTACATTTGGTCGATTGTTCATTGGCTGTAATGCATAACTTTTATTTATTTTTACTGCTGAAACGGTTGATAAAACGGGATGACAGGTGCTCCACAGAGACTGAATTTAGGTGATACTACTATGTTTATATTTCATTAGTTTTTACTGACTTGACAGCTGCCATAGAGTTTCTTTCCATCCTACAACCCTTCAATAACCACATGAAGATCGGTACATGGCCCCAAGCCAGGAGACTATTGAATAGGAGTTTTTTATATTCTTCAGCAACATGGACAATACAACTGACTCAGAAAGAGATCAGCCTCAATTAGATTTTCTTGGAGAATAATTGTCTTGGCAGAGTGAAAAAGTGAGGCCTAAAGTTGGAGTGCAAAAATGCATGTGAGTGCTCCCTTGCTGCATTTGTGCATCCACATGCAGTAACTGGGTGCACAAATAGTGGCAAGCAATTGCCCATGCATTTTAAGGGCAGGTCAGGGAGCGGGAATTGTCAGCCCCATTAGTGCCAGGCCCAAGTATTCAAAAAACCACAAGCGAGGCCTTTAAAAAAATCCTGAGATTGGCGTAAAAATCATGAAACTGTTGGTTGGGTTCTGTGATGGGGCTCAACCCAGCACTGCAGTGCCTCCTGCTGGCTGTCCTGGGAATTAGCTCTGGTTCACTGGTGTGCCTTCATCTAGTGGCATCTTGCCGCCATTGCTTCTGCTATCAGGACCCGTGTCACTCTCAGGACCACAGTGTGTTCTTCTGAACACAGCCCTCTGGCTGTTTCCCACTTGGTTCTCCCCCCACCCACACTTTTGGAGGGGCCTGACAGTCCTCTGTCCAGCTACTTGCCTTAGTGGCAGGCTGCAGTCCAGGGTCTAGCCACCTGTGTCAGTGGCAGCTGGGGCCAAAGGAGGGGGGGGACTGGCAGTCACATATTGCTTCACTTCGAACTCCCACCGTCTGTTTCCCTGGGCCACTTCCCTGCAGCCCTAGCACCTTCTGCGCCCCTGTATCAGGGCCTCAGTCTAGCAACAGTCAGCCGGGAGCTCACTCATGCTCCCCTGACCCCACCCAGCACGGCTCAGATCATGGTGCTGTTTCTTCTCCCTTCTTCAGGGCAGCCAATCCTCCCTCCTCAAACCCCAAGGAGTGACTGAAGCGGCTCTGTTCAGCAGCCCTTCTTATATGCCCCAACCTGGCCCTGATTGATTGTCTCTCTAAACTGTCTCTACAAGCCCTTTCCTAATTGGCTGCCTCGCAGCCTCCTGGGGCTGCTTTAACACCTCTTCTTCCAGTGTGGAGCAGATTCCCCAACACAGGTTCTTTTTATTTACCTTCAGATGTCAAAACCATTTAGCTGCACTTGGGTCACATTTTTAGGCTTTTCTCTGCAGCCACAGGGACTAGATAGTATATGTATTTATTTTTAAATAAAAGCGGAGATTCTTGCCTGCAAGAGCAGGGGCTTTAAGGAAAGCAACAACAATTGTGAGACTTGTGAGAGTGAGCAACATTGCAGTCCATAGCTCTCGCTTTCCTCCCTTCCCCAAAAGTATTGCTATGAAGCCTCCCTGGCCCCCTTGTATTCAAATATTAAATTTGTTGCCTATTCCCTGGCTAGTGTCATTCCCCCTCTTTCTACTGTTTTGTTTGAGTCTTCAGCAGAGAGGAGAGCAGCTGAGGTAAGGATGAGATAGGACTGAAGTAGCACAGGTGCCTCCCAATGCCTTCTCTAGTGACAAAAGGCCATCCACCCTGCCTTCTTCTTATTCAGCTGGTACTCAGGACGTTGGCAGGGGCTGTAAGTACCCACGAGTGGAGTTTACAAATGGGGAATAGCCTCAGATTTTTAAGAAACTACATGTGGGGCAAATCCTGCCTTCCATTATTCCTGTGCAACTCACTTGAAGTCTGTGGCAGCATTTGTTTAGAAATGGAGCTGCAGATATGGACTAGCTGGCATTCTGCATTTAAAAAAAAATATAGAAACCTGCAGATCCTTATTTTGACAGCTGGGATTTGGCATGAGCTGACCAATTAACTCAAAAAGCCAGGAAAAAATCAAATAGCTGTGGGAAACATTGAAGGTAACAGATGAAAGAGAGTTGCCTGTATAATCTTGATTCTACACAATAAATTAGTGCAATCAAATTGAACTCCTACCCACTTTTCAGTGGCATTAGAGAGCTGGAAATGATGCATATTTTGGCTAGGAGATCATCCACTATCTCTTATTGACAGGCAAGTAAAATTGGAAGGAGGAAAAGCACTAATTAATCATTACTTTATGTAACCTTTACTAGAGTTTTAAAGTCCTGACATTTGAATCCCACTTTGCAATGTTCATTTAAATACAGTGTGTTTTTTATGCAATGTCATCTGAGGAAAAACATGCACAAGTAGTCAGAGTGGGATTTTCAAAGGCGCCTAACAGAATTAGAGGATCAAGTCCCACTGAAAATCACAGTCTCAACTCATATTGACTCAGAGAATACACAGTAAACTCATTTAACGTAGTGTATGCCGCATACCCATGGGAAAAATTGTTGAACCATGTGATAACTTGTTGGGCTCCCAGCAGCTCTTGTTGAACTCACTGGAGGCTTTTGCGGGCTCAGCACTCTTGAAAATCAAGCCATTTATTTGGGAGCTTCAGTATGGACTTGGTAGCCCAGCTATTCTTGCCTATGAAGAGGGATTTTTTAAATGGTATTCTGGTGAATTGGTCTTTATTTCCTAAATAGCTTAATTTTAAAAGAAACTAACAGCTAGCGAATTTGGGATAAATTAAATGAACTAGTACTTCACACAACCCAGTGGATAGTCAAATTCTATCATCTAAATTTGGGAAAGGATGGATAACCTTATAGCCGGTAATAGTAAAGATGACAAGGGTAACTACATCCAGAGTTTCAGGGCAGAAGACAATATTGCTGGGGTTTGCTTTTTTCTTTGCACGCAACTGGTAATTGTGGAGGATGCTTTAAAATAACTATTCGTATAACTAATACTAATATTTGTATATAAGTACATGGCTATATTGCTATAATATAACCCCTTGCAGAATGTTGCGTTGTTAAACCAGCTCTCCTAGAAAAATATAAGTCGTCAGCTAGTAACATTTAGCATTTACTACCTGGAGTACTTTGTCTTCAAATGGTTTTAAAAAGATTAAATATTCCACATGACATCCCAGACAAGTAGGTAAATTGTAATAGCCCCACTTGACCGATGGGGGAACTGAGACTCTGGAGTGAAGTGAATTGCCCCAAGTCACACAGCAGGGCTGTGGCATAGTTGGGAGGAAAACATGGGAGTTTCTTTCTCCCACTTTCATGCTCAAACTATGCGACCATACTTTTTTTACTCCAAGTAACTCCCGATGTGGATAAGGGATATACAGTAACATTTTCAAAAGTTCATGAATGACTTTGGAGCCAAAGAGCCTACAGCACTTTGGAAGAAGGGGTTTGGGCTCCTATGTCACTTAGACACTTTTGAAATGTTTACCCATGATATTAATTTATTAATTCAGATTTCTGTGACTTTTTAAATAAGATAAAATCCCAAGCTCTGGACACCTTTGGGGCACCTCTAGGGGTCTTGACAAATTTTAGAACACACTTTGTAAAATAGACTCCAGCAGTTACCCCGAGATCACAATACCACAACAGCAACACAAATGATAAAGCTTCCATGTAAATCCCCACCAGAGTTCCACTACAGCCTTTACCAGTGTGAAAAGAACCTTCAAGGCATGTGACAAGACCTAACAAAGTCAGATTGTTACTCCAAGGAGACTGAAATTAGTTTGGAGTATTAATGATTGCAGTGTGCAGAAGCCCCAAATACAATCAGGCTCATATTCTGCTAGGCATAGTCTAAGAGCCAGTCCCTGCCCTGCCCACTGAAATTATTACATGTGCAGTGTGTCCACAGTGCTGTGTTTGTGAAGTGCCTAAACTGCAAGAACCTAAAATCTCAGTTGTTACGGTGTCTGTGTGAATTCTAGAGCAGTGTGTGGCTGCGTGTGTGGTGACAACAGAGAGCTGGGCTCATGTTCAGTCTGTCAGAGGTACTTACATGGCTCCTGTTACCATACTATCTGAGCACCTCACAGTCTTTATTGTAGTTAACCTTGCAACATGCCAGTGAGGTAGGGAAGTAGATTCATAGTTAATAAGGGCTATTGCGATCATCTGGTCTGAGTTCCAGCATAGCACAGGCCATAAGGCTTCCTTGAATTAATTCCTGTTTCACCATTTTACAACTTGGGAATTGAGGTACAAAGAGTCTAAGCTAATTGCCCAAGATCACACCTGTCTATTGCAGAGTAGAGAATCGAATCCATGTCTCAAGTTTGGGTAGTTCCCTAATCACTGGACATTCCTTCTTCATTCTGACTTCAGTTTCTCACTTCCCTTGCTTGGTAGAGGCCAGGCCACTAGAATCTGTGTATACATTCGGCTGCCTTGGGGGATGTCACTCTGCAGTAGTACCTGTTAGACAGTCAAGTGTGGCATTAGTGTGCACTTTGAAGAGAGCTCCTTTTAACTCTCCTGGTGGGCAGACAGTTTTGTTGATGTGAGTCATTTGTCTGGGAAGAAGGAAGCTTATAAGGCTTTCAGAAAGCCCCAGGTTTGACCTCCTCCTGGCTTTTATAACCTGGTGAGGTGCTCCGTTTTGTGAAACTGGGGAGTACATTTAGGCCAAGAAAAGTGCATGGAGGCTGATGGAGAGGGATTCGTAGCATTGACAGAAGATGGGGGGGGCGGGGAGAGAATATTAAAAAAAATTGATGGAGCGTAAATCCCATCATTTCACCAGAAAGCCATACAGTCTGTCCATTTCCTTGTGTTGACTTTGGCAAAGCAGCAAATAAAACTGGAGACAATGTCTGCAATGAAATATTCTGAATGGGATTTTTTTCCCCTCTGGCTCTATAAACAAAAGCAGTTGTAATGGTGGCTAGACACAACCTGTTTGCCCTCAGAGCAGCCACTCAGTTTTCAAGAAGAGAAGTGTTCTGGCAGTGGGAGGACTGTGATAAATGTTGTTTTCAGGAAATACTTTCCAATTAAGAGAGAGAGCTCTTTGCCTCAAACTAATGATTGCAAATTACTCCCTTCTCCTGGCTTAATAGTTCAGTTTTAAACATACTTACATTACCTGCTCTGCTCTCCTGGTTGTTTGAAGAATTTGTACTCTTCTGTAAATGGTTTTAGGATTGAACAACATTATTTTTTCTTGTTTCCTAATTAGAGTAATTGTCAATAATAATACCCTCCACCCCTCACGCCCCCCAAAAAATCTACCTGATTTTAATATACAGTTAAGGTTGTGAACACCTATTAATTAGTAATGGGGAGAAGTGTTAGAATTCTAGTTATAAATGTTTGAAACCTAGAAAATTCTAATTTAAGGGTAAAGTTTTAAAAAGTACAGTTCGCAAAGTCAGGATGGCCCTGCTCTGGGGCTGATTCAAGGTTGTTAAGTAAATGAGGCTTTTGTCTATAGGGCCACTGCCTCATTTCTTGCAGAAGTTGGAAGGTGTGTAGTGATTGAGGCAGGGGAATGCAGGAGAAGAAGGGAGGTTCTTACGGTTAAGGTTAACTGAATGTTAATTCAACTGAATACAGTTCCTGTGTGATGACACTTAACCCAGACTTTTCACAGGTGATCTCTAATTGTGTCCTCCTCATTTTCTGGGTGCCCAACTGTAGATCTTGGTATCTGAAGTGCTGGGCACTCACAGTTGCAACGGAAGTCAATGGGAGCTGTTCTCTGAGAAAATAAAGTGCTATAAAATGCTAAGTACTCTGAAGAATCAGGTTCTAGGCATCTCAAATCAGGGACCCAAAAATCAACTCATAGGGGTGTGGCAGAAATAAATCCATTACGGTCTGTGAGACACGGATAGAATAGTGATGCACATCATTTTGAAATTAATTAGGAAATTAATAATGCATAGAGTTTAAGGACAGAAATCTCATAGACCTGGACATGGGTGGCCAGGCGTAGTGATCAGAGCCGTGATGGTCAGGAATCAGAAGCCAAGCGAGAGGGCAGAAGCAGGGCTGGGAACAAGGCAGGCTCAGGAGTGATTGCAGCTGTGGATGTAGCGTTGAGCAGCCCCTTTCTAAGTGCTATTGCTGGGTTTAACAGAAGGTTTGGCAATGCCACTCAGTAAATTGGGCAATCTGGCCAATTAGGGATTTCAGCTGCAGTTAGCTAGCTGATCCCAAGCAGATGCAGGCCCACACTCCTAACAAGAAAGGACCACCAGATCATCTAGTCTGACCTTCTGTATATCACAAGCCACCAACAGCACCCAGCACCCACACACTAAACCCAACAACCAAAATTAGAACAAACATTAGAACCCTCAAGAGACTAGATTATTATGTGCCATAGCCTGAAAATAGGAGGGAATGAGGTGCACCAGTGCTCAAGGGCCCCATAATGACAAGGAAATGATTAATTAAGTGAGATTATCATGGGGTACAATCCAGACCAGTGAGGGGTGTGTCACCAACCTGCCCTGTAACCCTGCAGCAACTCCTAGCCTGTGATGCTCACAGCCAGCCTACAAGCATGCAGGTCATACCTGGAGGGTCTGTGTGCTGGACAGCCCTGGTTCAGCAGCTCTGACCCCAGCAGAACTGCCCACAGCCCCACTCTGACTTCCACCAGCCTTGGTTACAACCAGCACGGTGACTCCAGCACACTCCCACTCCTGAATTTTCCCCATACCATGTGCTCTGCAATATCCAGCCCTCTTCCGCTGGACAGTTCAGAAAAAAATAATTGTTTGTTTGTTTCATAGATTCATAGATACTAAGGTCAGAAGGGACCACTCTGATCATCTAGTCCGACCTCCTGCACAGCGCAGGCCACAGAATGTCACCCACCACTCCTATGAAAAACCTCACCCATGTCTGAGCTATTGAAGTCCTCAAATCATGGTTCAAAACTTCAAGGAGCAGAGAAGCCTCCCTCCAGTCAACCATGCCCCATGCTACAGAGGAAGGCGAAAAACCTCCAGGGCCTCTCCAATCTGCCCTGGAGGAAAATTCCTTCCCAACCCCAAATATGGCAATCAGCTAAACCCTGAGCATATGGGCAAGATTCACCAGCCAGATACCCAGGAAAGAATTTTCTATAGTAACTCAGATCCCATCCATCTAATATCCCATCTCAGGGGATTTGGCCTATTTACCCTGAATATTTAAAGATCAGTTACTTACCAAAATCCCATTATCCCATCATACCATCTCCTCCATAAACTTATCGAGTAGAATCTTAAAACCAGATAGATCTTTTGCCCCCACTGCTTCCCTTGGAAGGTTATTCCAAAACTTCACTCCTCTGATGGTTAAAAACCTTCGTCTGATTTCAAGTCTAAACTTCCTGGTGGCCAGTTTATACCCATTTGTTCTTGTGTCCACATTGGTGCTGAGCTTAAATAATTCCTCTCCCTCTCCTATATTTATCCCTCTGATATATTTATAGAGAGCAATCATATCTCCCCTCAACCTTCTTTTAGTTAGGCTAAACAAGCCAAGCTCCTTAAGTCTCCTTTCATAAGACAAGTTTTCCATTCCTCGGATCATCCTAGTAGCCCTTCTCTGTACCTGCTCCAGTTTGAATTCATCCTTTTTAAACATGGGAGACCAGAACTGCACACAGTATTCTAGGTGAGGTCTCACCAGTGCCTTGTATAACGGTACTAAAACCTCCTTATCCCTACTGGAAATGCCTCTCCTGATGCATCCCAAAACCGCATTAGCTTTTTTCACAGCCATATCACATTGGCAGCTCATAGTCATCCTATGATCAACCAATACTCCAAGGTCCTTCTCCTCTTCCGTTACTTCTAATTGATGCGTCCCCAGCTTATAACTAAAATTCTTGTTATTAATCCCTAAATGCATAACCTTACACTTCTCACTATTAAATTTCATCCTATTACTATTACTCCAGTTTACAAGGTCATCCAGATCCTCCTGTATAATATCCCGATCCTTCTCCGAATTGGCAATACCTCCCAGCTTTGTATCATCTGCAAACTTTATTAGCACACTCCCACTTTTTGTGCCAAGGTCAGTAACAAAAAGATTAAATAAGATTGGTCCCAAAACCGATCCCTGAGGAACTCCACTGGTAACCTCCCTCCAGCCTGACAGTTCGCCTTTCAGTAAGACCCGTTGCAGTCTCCCCTTTAACCAATTCTTTATCCACCTTCTGATGTTCATATTGATCCCCATCTTCTCCAATTTAACTAATAATTCCCCATGTGGCACGGTATCAAATGCCTTACTGAAATCTAGGTAAATTAGATCCACTGCATTTCCTTTATCTAAAAAATCTGTTACTTTTTCAAAAAAGGAGATTAGGTTGGTTTGGCACGATCTACCTTTTGTAAAACCATGTTGTATTTTGTCCCATTTACCATTGACTTCAATGTCCTTAACTAATTTCTCCTTCAAAATTTTTTCCAGGACCTTGCATACTACAGATGTCAAACTAACTGGCCTGTAGTTACCTGGATCACTTTTTTTTCCTTTCTTAAAAATAGGAACTATATTAGCAATTCTCCAATCATCCGGTACTATTCCTGAGTTTACAGATTCATTAAAAATTCTTGCTAATGGGCTTGCAATTTCAGGTGCCAATTCCTTTAATATTCTTGGATGAAGATTATCTGGGCCCCCCGATTTAGTCCCATTAAGCTGTTTCAGTTTCGCTTCTACCTCTGATATGGTAATATCTACCTCTATATCCTCCTTCCCATTTGTCATGCTACCATTATCCCCAAGATCCTCTTTAGCCTTATTAAAGACTGAGGCAAAGTATTTGTTTAGATATTGGGCCATGCCTAGATTATCTTTAACCTCCGCTCCATCCTCAGTGTTAAGCGGCCCCACTTCTTCCTTCTTAGTTTTCTTCTTATTTATATGGCTATAGAACCTTTTACTATTGGTTTTAATTCCCTTTGCAAGGTCCAACTCTACTCGACTTTTAGCCTCTCTGACTTTATCCCTACATCTTCTGACCTCAATTAGGTAGGTTTCCTTGCTGATCCCTCCCATCTTCCACTCCCTGTATGCTTTTTGCTTCTTCATAATCACCTCTCTAAGATGCTTGCTCATCCAGCTTGGTCTACAACTCCTTCCTATGAATTTTTTCCCCTTTCTTGGGATACAGGCTTCCGATAGCTTCTGCAGTTTTGATTTAAAGTAATCCCAGGCCTCAACTGCCTTTAGATCCATAAATTCTTCAGTCCAATCCACTTCCCTAACTAATTGCCTTAATTTTTGAAAGTCAGCCCTTTTGAAATCAAAAACCCTAGTTGCAGATTTATTTTTGTTAATCCTTCCATTTAGTTTGAACTGAATTAGCTCATGATCACTTGAGCCAAGATTGTCCCCTACAACCATTTCTTCTATGAGGTCCTCACTACTCACCAAAATTAAATCTAAAATGGCATCCCCTCTAGTCGGTTCAGCAACTACTTGTTGAAGGAATCCATCAGCTATCGCATCTAGGAAAATCTGAGCCCTATTATTATTACTAGCACTGGTCCTCCAGTCTATATCTGGGAAGTTAAAGTCTCCCATGATCACGCAGTTTCCATTAGTATTTACTTTGTTCCTTGTAAAGAGATAAAAGCACATCACAGCTTCCTAACTGGGGTAAATCCACCCTGCCCTTCAAACACAGCACTGAGTTGGTTTATAGTAAAAACAAAACAAATTTATTAACAACAGGATGTAGGTTAAATGATGCCAAATAAAGGACATAATGTTAGAAATGGTTACAAGCAAATACAAGTGAAAAAACTCATCTAAAAGTCTAAAATTAAATCTAGAAAGGTACATGTTTTGTTCAAGGTGGTTTTGCTGCTTCTTCCCAGCTATGGCTGACTTTCCACAGAAGTACCAAATGCTGGCTTCCCATGTCTTCCTAGGTCAAAGATCTTTGCCTGAGCAGTTTTCTCATCTGTATTTCATTTCAAGAAACTTCAATCCCTCCTTGGTTGAAGGACCCACTTTTCTCAGTTTGCATGAGCTCTGGCCTCTTGTGTCTCTCTAGTGATAGATAATTTAGGAGTTCTCTTCCCCTCCCTTTTCACAGTCCAGTAAACCTTTGGAAAAGCATCTCGCTCAAAATTCATTTACCTTGCTTCTAGAGGCAGGATGACCTCATGCTGTTCCTCCCTTCCTGTGCTCTTCTCATTCCTCGATGATTTCTATGTAAATGGGGCCTCTACTGTTTTTGGGTCACGCCTAGCTTAATTTCTTTGGAGACAAGTAGATAGCTGTGGGGTACACTGACTGCTTAGGCCAGCTGAAACTCATTACCTGACACTAGTGAGCTCCCATCCCCTCTGGCACGGGGATGCCCATAGGCTCACACCAGCAGAGCACATGGTTTGGGGAAAATTCAGGGGTGGGATGTGCTGGGGTCACTTTGCTGGTTTTAATCAACGCTGATGGAAGTCAGAGTGGGGCTGTGGGAAGGCTGCTGGGGTCAGAGCTGCTGAACCAGGGCTTTCTTGCACACAGACACTCATGGTGTGACCTCCATGCTTATAGGCTGGCTGTGAGTGTCCCAGACTGGGAGCTACAGCACCAGGACCTTTCAGGCACCCAAAGTTACGGGATAGGTGGTGACACACCCCCTCACTGGTCTAGATTACACTCCATGATAGAGACAGTCCCAGTTAATCCAGGCAAGTGACCTGTACTCTATGCTGCAAAGGAAGGTGACAACCCCCATACCTCACTCTCATTATGCCCTGATGGAAGATTCCTTCCCGATGCCACATATGGCGATCAGTTAGACCCTGAGCATGTGAGCAAGAACCAGCTGGGCAAGCACCTGAGAAAGAGTAGGCCCATCCCATCCAGTGTCCCATCTCCAGCTGTAGCCATCCTTGATGCTTCAGAGGAAGGAGACCAAGCTCTGCCCCCATAATACATGGTGGGGGGAATCCCTTCCTTACCCATGAAGGTGGATGGCTGAAGCCCAGAAGCATGAGCATTTAGAAACATAAGACACATACCGGACGGGACCTCCAGGGCTGCTGAGCTTTACCATCTTAAGCAACGATGTCATACAATCACATTCATAAATTTGACAGTTTTAATTTCGCTCTTAAAACTAATTAAATTGTTTGCTCTCACAGTTCCTTTTGGGAGACTGTTCCATATCATCACTCCTCTAATGGTTAGAAACCTTTTAATTTCCAGCCTGAATTTGTTCATGGCCATTTTATATTTGTTCTTGTGCCAACATTGTCTGTTAGCTTAAATAGCTTCACCCTCCCTGGTTCTTACTCCCCCCTCCATGTATTTATGGAGAACAGTCATATTCCCTCTCAGCCTTTGGTTTGGTAGGCTAAACAAGCCAAGCTCTTCCTGTCTGCTGTCATAAAATAGGCCCTTATTTCCCCATATCATCCTAGTAGCTCTTCTCTGCACCTGTTTCAATTTGAATTAATCTTTCTTGAACATGGGTGACCAGAATTGTACATAGTATTCCAAATGAGGTCTTGCCACTGCCTTGTACAATGGCATTAATACTTTGCTGTCTCTGCAAGGAATGCCTCACCAGGGACATACTAGGGTCACATTTGCCTTCTTCACAACTGCATCACATTGGTGGCTCATTGTCTTCCTATGATTGACCCATGCACCCAAGTCTCTCTCGAACTCTGTCGCTTCCAACTGATGAGCTCCCAGCTTGTAGCCAAAATTCTTATCATCAGACCCTAAGTGCATGACCTTGCACTTTTTATGTTGAATTTCATCCCATTTCTGTCACTCCAGTCTTCAAGGTCATCCAGATCTCCCTGTATAATATTCTGATCTTCCTCTATATTAACAATGCCTCCCACCTTTGGATCATCAGCTAATTCTGCCTTCAGAGCAGAGTTTGAATGGTGTGCAGTAAATAAGGTCATGGGCCACACATTGAAAAATGAGACCAAAACAAAATACTGAATAGCTGCTCATTAACTGAGTACCATCCGTCCTGTGCACTGAATGAGGCAGGGGTCGTGTGGAAAGATTAGGATGTGATCATGCACTTAAAGATTATTATAACACATACACTCAAGGAGTCCAAACTAAGCTTGCACAGGCAACTGTTCCTAACTTTTGAGTGCTTGACTTTGCAACTTTAACATTCTTTTTAATGTGGTTTTTGTGGGTAATATTCAATAAGGGTGAAATTTTTCAAAAGTACTCAGTATTAGCCACACTCATCTGCGTCTGCCATTAAAGTCAATGGGTGTTTTACCATTAACTTCAGCGGAAGCAGAGTTAGGCTAGTGTTGAGTGCTTTTAAGATCCCGCACGATGACTGTAATACTGGTCTGAGAAACATACTGATAGAAAATACTGTAGCTTACTTCAGTGTGTGAACTCTGCAAAGGACTTTTTACTTCTAAGGGCTGTTTGCTTTCTCTATTAAAAAACAACTTCATATGTGATATTCTAAAATTTATTGTTGGCAGTGTTTCCAGTTGTTTGCTAGTACTTAACATAAGTGTACACAATTTCTCATTTAAACCTTTCAATAACCTGACTCTGAATTTTAGCCTCATTGAAGTAACATAGAGTATTTTTTTTTGGTATGCATAGGTTTAAAGGACCTAAGGTACAGTTTTATTATATTATACTAGCACTGCAAGACCCAAGCTATACCAGAGCCCCATTGTGCTAAATATTGTACCTACACGACCCTGAACAGCTTACAATCTAAAGAGACACAAAATGGGAGAAAGGAAGTATTTCTTATTCCTGTTCTACTCTTGGGGAGCTCAGGTACAGACTTGCTCAAAGTCATACTGAAGCCTGAGGTAGAGCCAGTAACTTAACACAAATCTCCTGAGTCCCGAGTCTGTGCCTTAACTTAGAGACCCTCGTTCCTCACTTTTCTTTTAAGAACATCATATTCAGAGTTGATGTATATGCTAAGCTGTCTCCGTATCCTATTACGGTTTTCCCCCCAACTCTTTCAGTATGCAATATACTTGAGAATATTAGGATAGTGGCAAATGGTTGCCTCCCTCTACCAACAAGACATAAACATTTTATTAAAGCTAATGCTAAAAAAAGTATGTAATACATAGATTGAGAAAAGAGTGTCTGTACATCTGGGTATAGTGCTTAGATTATCCACAAATACAGAGTTTGTTTTTAAAAGTCTTGTGATACATAGAGTACATAATCAGCAATAACCCAAATTTAGGTGAATAAATTTAAGAATACAGTTTAGAAATTAGCATTCAAGTATTGGGTACATCACCCATGAGACGTTGTACAAAGATTTGGTTGTGGAAAGCAAAATATATCAATGAGTGGAGATTGCCCCTCAGTAATTGATAATCAAGGTAGGTTGTCCATTTAGGAAATACAATCTATCAGGGAAATCTTTCAGTTTCTTTCCTTACTACGCTTCTCATCGGCAGTCCAGCTCATCCATCCTGGTATTGTCGAGGTCTGGTGATGTGTTCTATGTAGATATCGCTGGACCATCTGATGGCGTCCGACACCATGAGTTGCCTCATCAGCCGAGTGTAGCATCGACTGATTCTGTGTTCTCGCAACACTTGCTCATTTTTGGGGTCTAACGATCAGTGCGTCTGTCTAAACCTGGTTACCCTTAGGTCTCAAGGTGTCGGCCAGAGTGATGTATTTCTCCACCTTTTGAGTTCGGGCATTGTGGAAAGCCGGGTTCCTGTTCTTGAAAGGCACTGTGATGTCCATCATGATGATCTTCTTCCAGTCCTCGTTGGTGTTGATGATGTCTGGTTGCAGTTGTCTGTCGGTTCCGGGGATGACGGAGTTCACAGCAACCTTCCCTGTGGGTGGTGGGATGGCTCTGACCAGGCAATCTTGGATTGCGTTGTGTCTCAACTGCCAGGCTCTGGAATGGGGCTTGCAGCTACACATGACATGGGGTAGCGTCTCGTTGTCATAGCCACACTTCCTACATCACTTGTCCCGATTTCCGTGGTGAATGGCTCCATTCACACACAGTTGAGCCAGGCCTGTGGATGAACCTCCAGTTGGCAAATCACGTGAAGTTGCCCTGGGGAGGAAGTGGTTGCTGGTGTCCCACTTGCATGTCAGCTCAAACGCCTTGCCCTGACCCAACTTCCACTTCAGGTTTTCCACATACTGGCAGCAGATGGCATCCTTCAGGGTCCTCTCTAGCATGGTTCTAGCTTTCGGACTGAGGATTGTATGGTCCGTGTTCTTCACATTATTATTTTTCCCATCCCACCTGCCACATCCCTCTTTGTACTCTTAAACGATTGTAAATCAGAAGGTAATCAGTGCTGATGCGACAGCAAATGACTGACTACACAAGAAGGAAAAAGTCACAACAATATATAATTTTATGCATTGATTTTATTTATGTTGACATGCAAACATTTTCAACATTAAGAAACAAACTATTAATTATAACTATTTTGTTATGATCTATTGTGCAATGCAAGAAAAACTTACTTTTCTTAAATATGTGCTACAAATGCAAGTAGAACTAGTCTTTACAGTGAGGCATCACAATGTATATAAGACAAGGTCAGCTCCCAGACTGCTGCACTGGTCAGCACAGTATGGGGAGGAGGTGAGCAGCCCTCGGTGGTGAAGAACAGGTTAAGGACTATTTAGAAAAGCTGGACATGCACAAGTGTGCTGAGGGTGTTGGCTGATGTGATTGCAGAGCCATTGACCATTATCTTTGAAAACTCAGGGCTATCGGGGGAGATTCTGAATGATTAGAAAAAGGCAAATAAAGTCCCCATCTTTAAAAAAGGGAAGAAGGAGAATCCGGAGAGCTACAGACTGGTCAGCCTCACTTCAGTCCCTGGAAAAATCATGGAGCAGGTCCTCAAGCAATCCATTCTGAAGAACTTGGAGGAGAGAAAGGTGATCAGGAACAGTCAACATAGATTCATCAAGGGCAAGTCATGCCTGACCAACCTGATTGTTTTCTGTGATGAAATAACTGGCTCTGTGGATATGGGGAAAGCAGTGGACATGATATACCTTAACTTTAGCAAAGCTTTGGATAGGGTCTCCCATGGTATTCTTGCCAGCAAGTTAAAAAAGTATGGATTGGATGAATGGAGTATAAAGTGGATAGAAAGCTGGCTAGCTCGTTGGGCTCAACAGGTAGTGATCAACGGCTTGATGTCTAGTTAGCAGCCGGTATCAAGTGGAGTGCCCCAGGGGTCGGGCCTGGGGCCAGTTTTTTTCAACATCTTCATTAATGATCTGGATGATGGGATGGATAGCAACCGCAGCAAGTTTGTGGATGACTCTCTGGGGGGAGAGGAGAGATATGCTGAAGCATAAGGATAGGGGCTAGAGTGACCTAGACAAATTGGAGGATTGGGCCAAAAGAAATCTGATGAGGTTCAACAGGACAAGTGCAGAGTCTTGCACTTAGGACAGAAGAATCCCAGGCACTGCTACAGGCTAGGGACTAACTGGCTAAGTGGCAGTTCAGCAGAAAAGGATCTGGGGATTAGAGTGGACGAGAAGCTGGATTTAAGTCAACAGTGTACCCTTGTTGCCAAGAAGGCTAACAGCATATTGGACTGCATTAGTGGGAGCATTGCTAGCAGATCGAGGGAAGTGATTATTCCCCTCTATTCGGCACTGGTGAGGCCACATCTGGAATATTGTGTCCAGTTTTGGATCCCCCACTACAGAAAGGATGTGGACAAATTGGAGAGAGTCCAGCGGAGGGATTAGTGGGCTGGGGCACATGACTTACGAGGAGAGGCTGAGGGAACTTGGCTTCTTTAGTCTGCAGAAGAGAACAGTGAGGGCGGATTTGAGAGCAGCCTACAATTATGTGAAGGGGGGGTACCAAAGAGGATGGAGCCAGGCTGTTCTCAGTGGTGGCAGATGACAGAACAAGGAGCAATGGTCTCAAGTTGCAATGGGGGAACTCTAGGGTGGATATTAGGAAAAACTGTTTCACTAGGAGGCTGAAGCACTTGAATGGGTTACCTAGGGAGGTGGTGGAATCTCCATCCTTAGAGGTTTTTAAGGCCCGACTTGACAAAGCCCTGGCTGGGCTGATTTAGTTGGGGTTGGTCCTGCTTTGAGCAGGGGGTTGGATTAGATGACCTCTTGGTGTCTCTTCCAACCCTAATCTTCTATGATTCTATAATAATTTAACACCTAGGTATAAGAAGTGCCTGTGCTAGCCACTGGAAGCTGTCCAATGTGGCAGTCTAAAAATGTGCTTTGAAAAAATACCTATTAGCTGTTTCCTCCAAAGGAAGCACCATTGCTTTGCTATATTTTCTTTTTCTCCACTGGTCCACTGCCTCATATCTACCATATAGAGTTGGGATAAAGCTAATCATAATACCTAGCACTTCTCTTTTGCAAAGCACTTTACAAACATCATTATCTTAATTGCTCTTCACAGAGCCCTGTAGTAATATGGTTCCCACTTGTCAGATGGACAAACTGAGATGCAGAGAGGTTAAGTGACTGGCCCAAGGCCAAGGTGGGAGGAGTTGATTCAAAGGTGGATTAGAATTCAAGGAAAATGAGTAACTCCCATTGACATCAGTTGATCTCACTTACCTGAAATGGAATATATATATATCCTGCAGGAGATACACTATTCAACTTCTCATACCATTAGACTACTGCTCTCCCTCTCTGGAACTTTCATTAGCCAATGAGTAGAAGTTCTATTTCTATTATTATTTTATTTATTTGTATTGTGGTTGCTCGTAGGAGCCCCAGTTCATTGTGCTAGGCACTGTACAAACACAGGACAATATACTTATAATCTAGATAAGAAACAAGAGACAACAGGTGGAGATAAATAGACAGGAAGAGGAGCACAAGGAAATAATAAGACAACAGGGAGAGGGAACAGGGTAGCAGATGTGTGGTAAGTGTGTTATGGTGATCTATTAAAGAAGCATAGAATATCAGGGTTGGAGGAGACCTCAGGAGGTCATCTAGTCCATAGCTAACAGCCTGGAAGAAAGACCACAAAACTACAGATAAGTAAACAGAAACAAATGGGCCTCCCATGTGAAAATGAGCTCTATTTTGGAACACAGTGTTGTCTTCAAAGGGACTTCAAGTGGAATCCCTTCCCGTCTTCGATTCAAGAAGAAAATCCAGAGTGCAGCTCAGAAAGGTCTATAATAGGGCTAGATAATCTAGGTAGTGGAGGCCCTACAATGCTTAATGCATGCAATGGCTATAGAATCACAGTTTAAAGGGTAAGTCAAACACCCTGCTTTCATTGTTCCTCCTCTCGAGATATTTAACCCCTTCCTCTGCTGTATGGGCTTAAGTAATATTCATTTCTAGAGCACAGAATGTCCTATTTTAACTTGCTCTGAAAGTCCTAATCAAATAATGAAATCCTCAAGACCTTGAGATTTTAAATGCTAGGTGCAGAATGAGTTCAAGTAAAGCTTCCAGCAAGCTGAGAGTCTGATCTTGCCCAGACATAGGCAGATACATGCCACCGTGCATCTTATAAAATTAGCCACTAGCCATGTGTGCAAAAGAACAGTAGCTGATTTCACATGATGTGCATTGATGCATGCCCACATCTTAGAGGTGGGCCAAGCACTATATGTCTGTTAAAATTCAGCAGAATGAAATTTCAGTCCTTTATCAACCACACATCCAGGGTTATTTCTGAAAGAGGCAAGATTTCCATTGCCCGAATGTGTTGCAATTATGAGGCTGAATTACCCACTTTGATGCACATCTGTGGTTCTTGTAGTCATCCTTGGGAATGCTACGCATACATCTGAAGGGAGAATTCCCCCGTCATCTCTAAGTGCCTTTTTCAAACAGCTGATTTAATGAACTGCAGAATGAAAATTCTGCTTTTTATTCATCTCACAACAGATTTTTTTAAAATAAAGGGAGATTTCTAGTGCATACTGAATTATTATCATGCGTTACAAGGATCTGTTAATAATAAAGGAAATGATTACAAGATTTGGATACACTGTGTGGCTACAACTTTACCAATTTCTTCTGAAACTTTAGTTATGTTTACTTAGGGCTAGATTGATACTTTCCTCCCATGCTGACTAAGGGATAGTCTATAGCAGCACCCTCCAGGAGAATCCCTGGAGAGGAATTGTGACTTCCCCTGACATCTGGAGGGAAGTAACTTATTGTAGCCCTAAAAAGGATTCAGTTTTACCTCTACTTTTGTTCTGTCCCACCTCTGCTAGCTGGCGAGTTCAAGGGTCTGTAGTGGCCCAAGGTTCTACACAGAGATGAACCGTTCCGACCAATAGTGTGTGTGTGTGTGCGTGTGTGTGGAGGGATGGGGGGCAGAGTCAGGGCAGCTGGCTTCAGCAGTGTTACTGAGCATGCTCAGTCCAAGCCAAGCAGCAAATGGGGGGAGGGGGCAACACATGACCCTGTAAGCCCTCCCCACACGCCACCTCTGCAGGCCACTATCCACCTTTCTCTACCTCCCCCTCCCCCAGTTGTGTCAGGGAGTTTACAGAAAGTAGATTTTGCTCCTTTGCACAGCTGAATAATACAGGGTCACTATCTAGCCCATAATGGATTAAATATTGGGCCATCAATGGGAGTATTTAGTAAAGTGAGCAGGATTTGGCCCATTATGTACAGTAATTGGTATAAACTCTCCAGTAATTGGTATAAAACCCTCTCTGAACAACTTCAGCAAAACCCTCTAGCCAAGCCATTATAAATACAGAACAAGTGTTAATCTTGGAAACTTGGATTACGATGCATTTAATGAGAGACGGAGAGACAATTCAGTTTAACCAGTAATTGCATGTCAGCTCCATCAAATGTCTGGATTATTTAAAACTCATCTACCACAGCAAGTGATATCTGGAGCCATTAAATCCTGCTATCTGACACACCATTATCCCTTTTAGTTACTTTGATTTCTTCACTGACTCTCAGATTTTTTCCCATTACTTACATTTCTCACTTAAACAGCATATTATCTGTCTTCCATAAGATCTTGTACATCTGTGTTTCTTCAGCAAAATTCCATCTCTTAGCAGGCTTCTCTAGATGGCATTTTTGCAATTTGTAGCCAAGATCTAAATTGTTTTCTTTTACTTAAACCCATATTGTTCTAAGATGTGGGTGTCTTGTGAAGCACTGTTGGAGTGGACTATGTGGGGGTAGTGCGGAGTTGTGCTGGCCCAGGTGACAACACTGGGATGCACTCGGCAGACAGGAAAAGCAAGCCTACTTTTATCTCTTTGGGATGGTGCATGGGGTCTCCTCTTTGGGATTTCTCTGCGCTGGGTCTGCTCTTCTGGCCAGCACATAGATTTGGATGGAACTTCCTACCTACATCCTTCAGGATGATTTGTGAACCTGAGAGCACTAAGAGGGAGCAGCCCCTATTATCTGGAGAGCACAGGGACTACAGTTGTGATTGGTCTCTGGGTAGGAATATAAGTGCATGGGTGAGTTCTTGCAGCATTTTCCCATGGGGCCATTCCCAATCAAGCCCCAAGGAATTCTTTATTAGGGTCAATCTCAGAGACACAGTGATGGTTATCCATGTATTGTGAAAAAGTAGATTTGTCTGTGCTGGTTTTTGTTACAAACTACATTTCCCACCTCTCCATATATGTGATATTGGAACAGGAAGCTTAATGCAATGCAGTAAAGATTTTTTTTTCTGTTCAGTTTTCTTAATAATGCCAGGAAACTTTTGCTAGGTTTTTAAAAAAATGCTTTTAATTTGATTTTTGAAACACAAAGTTAGCTGTCCATACCCATCTAGATTCAGCAACTGCATCAACTCAGTCCAATCTATTGTTGTACAATACAAGCCCTTGTTACATTAAGGATCAACTTTGTTACAATAAAAAAATACTATATGAAACATGTAGGTTTCTATTGAATGTCAGTCTTACAAAGATTTCTGTACTTCCCTCCTACATCTATTACAAACAGTGTTATATTTCTCACTTAGTAGCAGGTTGGTTTTAATTTTATTACACTTGAAAGTGGTACGAAGCAAAAATTCACTATTCTAGCCCCTTGTGACCAAGTGACCTGAAAATGCCTGTATCCATTTAAGCATTCCCAACCTACTGAACCTTATTGTTTTCTGAAATTACACAGCCAATTATAACCAATGTATCATTAATCATTGCTGTCACTATTAATGTAAAGGATTCTTCTGGTGAACTTACAGTATATTTAAATTGCACAAAAAGCATTTAGACATTTTTTTCTAAATAAAGAGCTTGTTGCAAACATCTAAAAAAATATGTAATCAGAAGAGACTGTCTGGCCCTGGTGATTAGTAATGGGATCATCTTTAGGGGCCAAACCTTGGTCCCACTGAATTCAAAGGGAATGTTAGCATTGATGTTAGTGGACTCCCAGTTTGGCCTTAAATGACTGCCTTGAAGTTAAAGCCTGAATGACCTTGAACAGAAGTCATTATTACCCTGTAGTTATTCATTAGCTTTATGAAATGAGTTGATGTCTTCAGTTCAGTCCCTACTAGAATTATAATTACATTGTCTTTTAGTCTCCTATAGAGATTAACCATTGTTAGCTAAAACAATAGCAGTGATCATGAAGTCAGTTGAAATCTTTCCATTTACCTTAATGGACATTGGATCAAGTGCTGTATGAACCAATGTATACAGGGTCTTCTTCCCCGGCCACTTGCTGTTCTATGGGTCGATCCTACAGACTGCTGAGCACTCCTTGGATGCACTCTTTCATTATAGTTATTCCATATTTGTTATAGAGGGAAAAATTATTTCAAACAAACTTCTCTGTGTAAACAAGGCCTTGGACATTGTAAAACCCAGCCTGAAGGAATGAAATTTGCTTAATCTTAAAAGAACATATTGCCCTCTAGTCGGAGTGGTCTGTGTATGTTTGAGATGTTATATCAACATCTCTTATGATTTTGGTTTCTGTAGGCTCAAACTTGTAAACAGTTTGAAAACTTGAGAAATCCCAAAACAAGAAGTGGCCACTTGAGCATCATGTTTGCCCAAATTAGTTTTCCTCAGTGTAATTTGCCTCACTTCTTCCTCATCCCCCCATCCATTGCCACGCTCTGTTACAGCAGACACACATCTAGTTCTCTTGGCTTAAATTCATCAACGCTCTTTGGTTCAGTGACTGTTCTGAATAAATGATTCCATTGAGTTTTGTATGAATTTCGTTTTTATTCATGTACTCCTAATTAGAGATCTGCTCTGCTTTGATCATCCACGTGACAAAGTTAGATCCTCATACACCATCTGTTTGCTACCACAGTGAGAGATTTCTTTATATATGAGTGCGAAGACATAAATGTCACACAGATTACTCCAAGAGTTGTTTCTTTTTTGATGTCCTTAGGAAGTAAATCAGTAATCACTGCCTCAGAGAGTTTATAGTCCTGGGCCCTGATCCTGCAATTGACTCCAGGTGGCTGGACCCTTGTGCCCATGCAGAGCCCTGTTTGACTTCCTTGAAGCTCCACACCGTGGATTGTGCAGATATCACTGCAAGATCAGGGCATAAGACCTTACATAATTAATATGTATGTTGCAGTACAGCTAAAGACAACAACTCGGTTGGGCCTGTAGTCTAGGCTCTAGTACAAACATATGGCAAGTGACAATTCCTGCCCCAAAGATTTATAATCTGAAAGACAAGATCAGACAGGTGGATGATACAAATAAACAGGCAGAGGTGGGGTGGAGGAAGTTTGTGCACATCCTATTAGTATTTGTTTGTTACCTTTATGAACACAAGGATAATAAATACTAATGATAGATGCACAGTACTTCTAACCCAGTGGAGCAATTACAATTAAAGTGCTATTTGTCTTCAGTAACTTCAACAAGAAACTGATATTTTTATCATCAGGAATTAGCTCCAGTAGGACAAACTTGGTATATTGGGGACACCTGTTATCGCCTGCATTGTTTTGATTCTCTGTGCGTGTTGTTGCTTTTGAGTTCCATTGCTTGCAGATGAGACAATGGATTTCCAGATAATATGTGTCACCATTTAGCTTAAGTTTTCACAGTCTGATAATAACTTCTGAACTAATTTACTTATTTATTAAAGATAAAACCAAAGAAGCATTGTGTGCCCTTCTTCACCCACCACTGTTGGCTTCCTTCCCATTTCTAGTTACATGAACATATTAATTATACATTGTCTAATGAATAAATTATAAGATGTTATCACAGTTGCTGCTTTTTCAAGCCTTTACCTTACTGGTTGTACATCATATTTATGGCCAAATCCTGCATGCTTTACTCATGTGAGTAGTCCCTTTAACTTCAGTGGGGTGACTTTCATGGTTAAAAATTACTTAAATTTGGGTGGCAGGATCAGGTCCATATTTTTAGTGGCATTCAAACAGACCATTTTATTTCAATGTCCACCCAATATCTGTGGACAGAAAGTGTTAAGTTACCCATGAAAGATAGGACAACAGATCCTATTCTGTTTTAATTTGAATCTTACATATAGAAAATACAGACTACTGGAACTTTAAAGTACCATCTGTCCTCCAGGAAGGAAGTGTGTGTATTTTCTTAGAGGAACTCAAGATTAGCCATACTGTAAATTCAGCAATCCACTGCAGGACAAGCAAAGGATTTTTAAAAAAAGAATTGGTCCCTTTTTAGTTTCTATCTGATGTATAATGTAGATATGAAAGGCTGGTTGATTTATTTTCTTTGTACATAGATACATTTATAGATGCATTTTCTGCTTGTTTTTTTTAGCTTACAGATATCAGGAATTCCCTGGTTTTGTTGGAGCCAATGGAGGAAGTCTCAGGGGTGCTTTTTATGAGCTCTCATGCTTTAATTGAAATGATCCAGACTCTTTGCTAGCTAACAAATGCTTCCCGTCCTGAAAATGTTAGTCATTGAAGGGCATTTTTATAAATATATCGAACTCATAAAATAAAATAATAAATTTAACTTCTTCTCTGCTCATCAAAGTCACCATGCATCAGAGGAACCTAAATTTTTAATTAAAAAAAAAACAAGCAGGCAAGGGGAAAACAAACAACCACCCACTTTTTCAGGCCTTCTTCATATATAAAGAAGCATTAAAAAAAGTTAAAACTCCAATTTTATTTTCCTTCAGTAGGTCACCTGTAAGACTCCAAAACTGCAGGTGTCTGTATTTTACATGCACGAAAGGCTTTCTATTTATATTAGATCTATATAAGGAGCTTCCAGTTCATATATACTAAACAGAAGTTATTTGTGCTTTGTGTATTTTTCATCTTACCAGGTGTGTGATTTTTTTTAACCTTGTCTTTAATATTTTGCTGTTTCTTCTGGATGTTTTGGACATTATTTCAAGTATTTTTCAGCTTATTTACTGAATTTTTAGTATGTTTGCCCCAGTTTAAGGACCCTTTAACCAGCTACTAGCTGCAGTTTTAATTCAGAAAGTGAGGCTGTTAATATGGTAACGTGGGTTTCCGTCACTGAGACAGCAGGTGTTGGCCTCAGGGCACTAGTTGAACAGGCCGTGGAAAAGGGGTTGAGATTAAGTGCAAGCGTGAGTGTTGGTTTGCATCTCCTGGTGTTCAGAATTTATTTGGAGACTTCTTTTCCCCAGCACATTTCAGTCTGGAGAGTTTCATTCTGTTCTCTGCAGTGATGCTCTCGGTTGTAACTAACTGCTGGCATTTCATTCTCTCTTTCTGCAAAATTGTTATGGCTGCTTATCCTATCGGCTATTTTTTTTTACCTTCGGTTTCAATTGTGGTGTTTTCTCTTAATGGAGCAATTCAGAAATATGAAGTACTAAATCTTAACCTGGTTCATCAGATGCAAACAAGGGGACACCTGATGACATTCAATGACAGTGTATTTAGGATCAGTGCAGTCAATACAGAAAAACTCTGCAACATCCCTCAGAACATCATCCTTGCCACAATAGATGTCACTTTCCTATTCACTAACATCCCTCACAGTGACGGCATAGATTCCTGCCTGAAGTATTTACAAGCCACTGGACAGCCCTCAGATATCCATCCCAAACACATCACCAAACTCATCCAAACACTTTGTCCAAATGTTGAGACCAGCCATGGGTACTAGGATGGCTCCCCAATATGCCAACCTCTTTGTGGGTTGCCTTGAAGAAGAATTTCTGGACAAATGCACCATGAAACCAATGACATACCTGAGATACATCGATGGTATTTTCATCCTCTGGGCAGATGACTCATAGATGTCCATCACAACTTCAGTAAACATCACGCATCCATTAAACTCTGGAACACGCCCACCCTAGCATCAACTTCCTGGACACCACAATCAAGTTCAGCAATGGAACCCTACAAACAATTATATGCAAGAAACCCATGGATTACCACACTTACCCCCACAGATCCAGTAACCAGCGCAAACACACCAAGAAATCATAGAATCAAAGAATCGTAGGATTGGAAGGGACCTCGAGAGATCATGTAGATCAGTTCCCTACACTCATGACAGGACTAAGTATTATGTAGATCATCCCCAGGTATTTGTCCAACCAGCTCTTAAAAAGTTCCAATGACGGAGATTCCACAACCTCCCTAGGCAATTTATTTCAGTGCTTAACCACCCTGACAGTTAGGGAAGTTTTTCTTATTGTCCAATCTAAACCTCCCTTGCTGAAAGTTAAGCCCATTACTTCTTGTCCTATCCTCAGAGGTTAAGGAGAACAATTTTTCTCCCTCCTCCTTGTAACAACCTTTTATATACTTGAAAACTCTTACCATGTCCCCTCTCAGTCTTCTCTTCTCCAGAAAACCCTATTTTTTCAATCTTCCCTCATAAGTCATGTTTTCTAGACTTTTAATAATTTTTGTTGCTCTTCTCTGGACTGTGTCCAATTTGTCCACATCTTTCCTGAAATGTGGCATCCAGAACTGGACACAATACTCCAGTTGAGGTCTAATCAGCACGGAATAGAGTAGAAGAATTATTTATTGTTTCTTGTTTACAACTCTTCTGCTAATACATCCCAGAATGATGTTTGCTTTTTTGAAACAGTGTTACACTATTGATTCATATTTAGCTTGTGATCCACTATGACTCCCAGATCCCAACTCTATTTTTACAGCCAGGCACTCAGATATCACAGAATGTGTTCTGAGAAGAAAGTCCTGGATATACACCTTAACACACTCAAAACTGCCTTCACCAAACAAAGATACTGTACCAGAGAAATAGATCACATTGTGGAACAGGCCACCCAAATACCCTGGAGAACCTGCTTCAATACAGATATAACCCCTCCAACCACACACCCCTAGTTGTCACCTACCACTCCACACTGGAACCCCTACGGGTTATCATCAAACAACTGCAACCCATACAATGGGCAACCCATCCTGGAAGAAATCTTTCCTGCACCCCTACTTCTGGCCTTAAACAACCCCCCAACCTCTCGAAGCTGATCATCAGAAGTCCATTTTGATAAATTTCATGGTCGGGATTTTTAAAATTGTAAATTTCATGATTTCAGCTATTTAAATCTGAAATTTCATGATGTTGTAATTGTAGGGGCCCTGGACCAACAGTTGTGGGGAGGTTGCCAGGTTATTGTAGGGGGCGTTGCAGTACTACTACCCTTACTTCTGCACTGCTGCTGGTGGCAGCGGTGCCTTCAGAGCTGGGCAGCTGGAGACTGGTGGCTGCTGGCCAGGACTGCAGCTCTGAAGGCAAAGCCACTGCCAGCAGCAGCATAGAAGTAAGGATGGCATGGTATGGTATTGCCACTCTTACTTCTGCACTGCTGCCTGCAGAGCTGGGCCCTCAGTCAGCAGCTGCCACTCTCCAGCCACCCAGCTCTGAAGGCAGCAGTGCAGAAGTAACGGTGGCATGGTATGGTATTTCCACCCTTACTTCAGTGCTGCTGCTGGCGGGGTGCTGCCTTCAGAGGTGGGCGCCCAGCCAACAGCTGTCTTTCTCCGGCCACCCGGCTCTGAAGGCAGCGTAGAAGTAAAGTGGCAATACCACAACCCCCCCTAAAATAACCTTGTGACCCCTCCTGCAACTCCCTTTTGGGTCAGGACCCCCAATTTGAGAAACACAGGTCTCCCCTGTGAAAACTGAATAATATAGGTAAAAGCACACAAAAAAACAGATTTCACCGGGGGGGGAGAGAGGGTGGCGATGCATTTTTCATAGCCATGAATTTGGTAGGGCCCTAATCAGAAGCAAGCTCCCCGTAGAGCACTCGAAGTGGCATCAGACCTGCCCCAATGATCAATACCCCCCACAAACACAACTTTCAAGATCCATGTGCCCATCACAGCATGTGATGTTCCTCAGCCAGTGCATTAAATGCCCCAACAACCACTATGTGGGTGAAACCAGACAACCACTACACTCTCAACTCAACTCTCACAGGAAAATGATAAAAGACAAAAATACCCTGTCATCTGTGGATGAACACTTCACAAAGTTATCATAGAATCATAGATTATCAGGGTTGGAAGGGACCTCAGGAGGTCATCTAGTCCAACCCCCTGCTCAAAGCAGGACCAATCCCCAATCTTTGCTCCAGATCCCAAACAGCTCCTTGAAGGATTGAACTCACAACCCTGGGTTTAGTAGGCCAATGCTCAAACCACTGAGCTATCCCTCCCCCCTCATCACTCTATGTCTGACCTATCAGTCCTCATCCCCAAAGGAAACCTGCACAACACTTTCAAAAGATGAGCCTGGGAGCTTAAATTCATAGTTCTGCTAGACACTAAAAATCATGGACTGAACAGAGACACTGGATTTATGGCTTATTATAACAATCTGTAACTAACTATCCCTCTCCCCTTTTTTGTCCTATGACTACAGAGGTTTTAACAAGCCACTCCATCTTGAATGGTCCCTTAGAATATGTTATGCTAAATATGCTAAACAATCTGTTCCATCTTGTATTTAGCTGTGATGCTCTGAGTGCTTTTCCCAGATCTGAAGAAGAGCTCTGTGTTGCTCGAAAGCTTGTCACTATCACCAGGAGAAGTTGGTCCAATAAAAGATATAACCTTACCAACCTTGTGCCAGTTGGATACATACACACATGGATAAATGTGCTTGTTGGATATACATGCACATGAGCTAACATTAAAATATAGGGGGAATTTTCAATAGAACTTACATGAGCTAGGAGTGCAAATTCTAAATTCCATTATTTTTACATAATGTACTTAATGTACAGTTCAATACAATGTTTTACAGTGAGTCAAAACAGAGCAAAGTGGCTCAGTGAGGGAAGAGTGACACAGGGGCAGTCAAAACAAAAGCAACTGCTTTTCTGGGAGAAGTGAAGATTGGAGTAGGGGGATGTAGACTAAATCAGAGGGGTAAAGTAGAGCATGACAAGGGAGAGTTTTGAATCCAAGAGCACAGTCTAGATTTGGTGAATGATAGGGAATCAATTACTAATGCATGGGATGGAATGCTCCCATATTTTGTTTTGAGAGACCATAACATTTTGACCCCATTGATTTTAGAGAATATGGATTTAGGAAGCAATAGATTGTGGGGGAATATAAGAAAAAAACATAAAATGTTCCTAAAAATCAGTGAAATGTGCTTTCCTTGGTAGAAAGAATTTTGTCTGTGAAGTCACATATTGCATATTGCAATATTGTATATTAAGGAGTTGGTTTCTATAAAATAAGTTCAGTATCGCACTCTAAATAAATGTAATTAAAATAATGTATGAACTGTAACAATACTTGTAGTTTATCGTATATAAGTAAAATAAACTCACTTTTGTATCCTCTTGATAAGTGATTTACTTAGCTTGTTGACGCAAGAATGCTTTATTGAATTCTAGTAGAGACCTCCTTGAATGATGCATAAGATCTCACTTAATTGATCCTTTGGTCTTTCCATTTCATACTGTATTCCCTTTGTTTCCTGAATAAGATTAGTGTAATAATATATGAACTTGCCATTTGAAAGGAACGTTGCTATTAATATTGGAGTAGTTCTCAGAGGCCCCAGTTAGGATAGAGGCTCCATTGTGCAAGGTGCTATAAACATGCATACGAATACACAGTCATTGCCCCATATGAAAATGCACTCATTGCTCCAAGAGCTTGCAGTCTGTAGGCCAAAATCTCTTGCTCTTACTCACCTTCTTCACTTCATTATTTTGAGTAACTTCTTATTCCATGAGTATTTCTTTTGAAATCATACCTTCTTCTATGCTACTACTACTCAGCAGCCTTGGGAAGGGTGGCAGAATCTAGCTTATAATGTTTGGACTAGGTATAGGAAATTGGGATCAATAGGAGATTAAATAAACTTGTGTCATCTTAAAATGAAATTGGAAAATACTGACTGTATCTTCCTGGGGATTGTGTGGAAGTAAGGGCTATGGAGTATGGATCCTTTCCTTCAGCACTTGGTCTCATGAATGGGTCAGGAATTCATCAACACAGGACCCTGAGTCAAGAGTTGAGGTTTTGGCCCTGTGTCATTACTATAACCTCTAGTTTATTCATTGAATTAAATGCCTGATCACAGGTAGCCTCACATGGGTTTGCAAAACAGCTGGTGGCTGGCTACTCTTATGAGGGCTGGCAGGAAAATGTACCTTTCTAATCTCAAGGTAGGTGCTCTCATTGGCAGCTTGGAGTCTGTAGGATTGGTCCGAGTCTGTAGGCTCGGTGCTGAGGAAGGGGTGGTGTGAAGTGGAGGCACACAGGGAAGGAATTGCAACTTTGAGTCACCGTTCCTTCCTGGGGCTTCTTCATGTGTTAGAAGAGGAGTAATTTACCACATGCCTTTTTAGGCTGCACCACCTTCGTGCACTGGGGAGGGAGAGCCGTGATCCCACCTATTTGCTCATGTTGGAGAGAAATGGGCACACGGACCTGATATCTTGCTCTGCACTCAGAGCCAGGATCTGAGCTGGTCTTACCTAGCTGTGCAGGATGGTGGGGCCTTACTGTCCGCACTCCCCTGTATGACTGCAAAGGACCAATGCACAATCTAGCCTTTAGAGCTACTGTGACTGCAGAGTCTCTGTTCGATTGTCAGGTAGGTTTAATACCACCTGTACTAGTGTTCAGATTCCAAATTCTATATTTGATTATACTCTTTATTTACACATTGTAGATTACAATTGGTTAACCAAGGAGTTTGCAGTAGACACTTAGGGAAATTTGGAAATTAAGTGCTTCAAGGGCAGAATTAATATGTTTCCATGAAGAGACCTAACAGGTACTTCCACAGTGTTGGAGATAATCTGAACATAACATTCAGTATGCAATAGCAGTGGCTATTCTGATGTTATTGCATGGGAACTGGAACTCCTGTGAAGTATTCCCAATTCTGACACATGTAATCTTGGGCCAATCGCTTATCCATGCTGTGCCTCAGTTTCCTCCTCTAAAGGCTGGGTACAGTGATACATACTTCACAGGGATGCTGTGTGGCTTACTTAAATATTGAAAATGCTTTGAAATTCCTAGATGAAAGGCACTTCATCAGTGCAATGTACCATTACCACTTCACCCCAAACCTTCTCCTTTTGAGAGGTTATAAGGGTAGAATATCAGCATGTTTCCTTCCAGATCTGTTACCTGATTCCAGAATTAGACCATTTGGCAGGTATGGGCATCTTACAGGCCACCTGTCCCTACTGTGTGAATGGTTCGATATTACTTCTATCTGCTGTGTTGGCCTGTGACGGTTGTGAATTGTTCTTTGTGTCTGAGGGAAGAGATAAGGAGACATTCACAAGAAGCTTTCTGTTGGGAGGAATCTGAGCCTGACCAGTGCGGTACAGCCCCTGCAATTCCTCAAACTATGTATATTTGTGATTTTTTTCTTTTACCTCCTTATTGCATCTAGAAAATGTGGTGTTTACCTGTCGTTTCCCTGCCATTGTTTCAAATATGTGGGTCTGAGGGAAAGATACCAATTACTCACCTCTTCATCGGTTTCATTTACTTGGAAAAAATGGGCAATTTTAAAGCTCTCCATGGTTTAGTGTTTAGCAGAGGCAGTGTATTTCTAGCACATTTCTAATTTTGGCTTGAACATACTTTATAAATAGGAAGAGAGAGGATTTTGCAGAAACAATAACTACACAAGATGTTGCTGGTCCAACTTTTTTTTTTTTTGCACTAATTCAGTGATGTTTTTAAAAAGCCCAGATTATTGTCACACTTGAACCATTTCAGCTCACAGAAGAACATGAAACAGCAGGAAAAGCAGTGAGTGCTGTATATTTTTCCTTAGATCCGAGCACAATGCTCCCATTAAACTTCATAGGAGCTACACATAGGTCCCTCTCTGGCCAATTTGTGACAGTGACATTATGCCGATACAGCCCCTTCCTCATGAACATCTTCCTGTGTGACTGTTTGGTCTCTACCTTACCACAGGTTGCCCTTTTACAGGAACTTTTTTTGGAGCATGCTTTTCTGTGGGCTGCCCCTTTAAATCAGGCTGAGACTAGCAATAGCTGCCCTCAGTGCTGTTTGCTGCATCTCTTTTTTTCAGCTGGTAAGTATTCTTAACTTCTCTTATGTATTTTCTCCAGTTTTCCCCTCATCACTCCTGAGCAGATGGCACACATCTATTGTTTTCAAATGAGATGATCCCAAGAAGAAGGATGTTTGTAGTTAAAGCCCAACGCTACTGGGCCTCATTCCCAGTTCTGCCACAGACTTCTTGTGTGCCCTAGATAATTCACCTTATGATCTGATTTTTGGAAGCACTGAGCATCTCTAGCTCTAGATGACTTCAGTAGAGGCTCAGGTTGGTAAGCATTTCTGAAAACCAGGCATTAAAATCTTTGTGACTCTATTTTATCACCTGTAAATTGGGGATAATATTACCAACATCACAAGGTTTTGCAAGCCTACATCCAGTAACATTGTTAATGTGAGATCAAGTATTTGATGAAATAGGGGATAAATCTGACACATCCTCTTTGTTGCATGGGGGAGGCAGAGGAAGACTGGTAGCTTATTTAGAAATGGACTTATAAGTTGGTGGAGTGGATCATCTGGTTCAACAAAGAAAGAACAACCCTTAGGTCAGCGAGGTTTCCTTCCTGTGCTATTCTTGCAGAGTTCCGGTATGGGGTTACAAGATAAATAAAATAATGTATTTACATAACTAAGAATCAAAGGAGGAATTCCAGCTTGCAATATAACCTGGCTCTTTAATAAAAAGCTGTGGCTTTCTCAAAGTTCTACAACCCCCCCACCCCACCCCAATTTCTGCAAAGCATTTAGGTTTCTAGCTTCCTATGTTTCCTCTTGGAGCCTGACCTGGCCCTAAATCCCCTGCCCTGGATTGTTCCTCCACCCTGTCTGCTTCTGTGAGGTCTGGCCTGGATCCTGAAAGCTGTTCCCTGTGAGGGGAACCCTATGCCAGTGTGGAGCCCTGTTGATAGAAGTAGGCTTACACATGCACAGGAGTCTGCGTGTGCAGAGCAGCTTGCAGGACTGGGGAGAGTCTCCACTTGGCACTGCGGTGGGACTCTCTAACCCTACACAGAGCTCATATGTAAAAAGTATTTTTCTAAGGAAAACTAGGACTTGCGTGAGGAATTAAAAAATAATTTGCATAACTTGGTTTGTGTGTATGTGTGTATTAGTGGCCACTGAAATACCGTATAAACTTTCTATGACCAGAACATGACATTAACACAAAATTAATTGTAATTAATCATAGCTGGCTGCTTATTATCTGTAAAATCTGATTAAAGGGAAAACTAAATTTACTGTAAAGTAATTAGTGTTTTGATACTAAGGCTATGTCCATGGAAATATGCCTAGCTCCCCTTGCTAATTTATTACCAGTGATGTTTATGAGCATTTTATTTTTTTTCCTTGTTCAAAGGTTACAAAGACTGAACGACAAAATTAGAATAATGAATGTTTGTTTATTAATACAGCAACAGAACAAATATTGTACAGATGTTTGTAGATGCTAACATTATGATACTGTCAGAGGAATGCAGCTTTTCAAACATGTTAGCATAGAAATAGGTTCTTTTCCTGTTACTTCAAATAGTTTAACTTGCACTGGTTTGTCATTCAGCTGTCAGTGGCAAGGCAACAAATCTTAACTGTGAATTGACCCCCCCCCCCCCCAAGAAAGGTCCTGACAAATGGATCCTGAAATATTCATATAATTAAATCCCCTAAACAAACAGACTTTAATAGCTAATGGGGTTTCATAAGGCTGCATAAAATCATTTTATATTACTACAGCAGGACATTCTGCCGTGAATTTTCAAGGGAGTATGCAGCGGTATATACAACATACTTCTGTGGTTAAGAAAAGAATCATGCGTAATGCCCTACTCCCTACAGATGCATACAATCCCATGGAGTCGCTATAGAAATTGTTCTCCAGTGAGAGTGGCGTAAGCAGATGAAAGCCCCTGTTGTGGAGAGAAGAGCATGCTATGGTCCTTTCACAGGCTTTGTGTGGAGCAAGAGTAAGCGTAGATTCTGTTACTTATATAGGGAGCTGGAGGATAACAGCAGCTTCTTGGATATGATTCCGTTTCTCCACACCTCACTAGGATAAGAGTAAATAAATGCTTTCCTATTAGCTCTGGGCCATCAGGATATCCTTATAGCAAATTAAAGAGAAAAAACAAAATATTAAAATAGCATTACAGTTTTCAGGCAACCAACCCCCAAATAAATGTAATTTGGAGTTCAGCCCCTTAACTCTGCCCTAATATGACTAAAATTACAGCACAAATGGTCAATTAACTTATGGTCTGATAATAAAATCTATTATATCTATTGTGTGTGCTGATTTGAACATCTGTGCTTCAAGGTAAGGCATGGTGGAGCAGAGTTTTACTCCTGAGGGCATTCTGCTTCAAAAAATTAAAAATTCTACAACAAAAAAATAAAAATTCTGCACACAATATTTTAAAATTCTGCACATTTTATTTGTCAAATAAATATGGAGGCTCCAGCGTGGCAGTGGGGAGCACAGGCCACTGGTTGCGCAGAGGTGGAGATCACTGTGCAGCTCCTGGGACACGGTCTCAGTGGTGAGGCTGCACCCATCCCTGACACAGTGCAAGGACCGAGCCTGCCCAAGAAACACCACAGACCTCTGCCTCTCTGTGCCAGGTGCACCAGTGTGGGCAGGCAAGCCCAGCAAGGCAGGATCCAAGTGTGGAAGGGCTTAGTGTGGGGGCAATCCAAATGTGGGTTGAGAGGGTTCTGTGTGGGGCAATTTGGGTGTGGGCGGCTCAGTGGCGGATTGGGGTGCAGGGGGGATCTGGATGCACAGGGGCTCTTTGGGGGGTTCTGGGTGCAATGGTAATGGGACTCTGCAGAGGGGTCCAGGTGAAAGTGGTTGGGATTCAGCCAGGGGGCGTCTGAGTGTGTGTGGGGGGATAGACTTCATTGGGGGGGGACTGGGGGGGGTGATCTCAGTGGGGGGGTCCAGATGCTGGGGGAATGGCACGCAGTGGGGTTGGGATCCATGTGAAGCTGGTTGGGGCTCATTAGTGGGGGATCCAGGTGTGGGTGGTTTGTCAGGGTTGTCCAGGTGCAGGGGAAGCGGGGCTCATCCAGAGGGTCTGGGTGTGGGGGGGGGCGGTGAGGCTCGGTGGGAGGATCTGGGTAGGAGAGGGTCTGGATGCGTGGGGGTTGGACAGATGGGAGAGTAGCTCCCTGTACAGTGATCCCTCCCTTTGCAGTTGAGGAGCGATGGGTGCAGGAAGTGGGACGAGGAGGCGAGGGAGTTTGCAGAGCTTCCTACTGCCAAGGGAGAAATCTGGGGGCGGGTCTGATCCGGCCCCCCAGCCGCACAGTGATTTACCTCTCTGCCGGCAGCCCTGGGCACCCGAAACATACTGCGGGGAGGGTGGCATGACTGCTATTGTGGCTTCCCTTTGCTTCCCCATCAGAAAGTCATTTTTCTGTGGGGAAACAAAGAAATCTGCCGGGGACCTAAATTGTGCACATGCGCAGTGGTGCAGAATTCTCCCAGGAATGAGTTTGTTCTCGTAAAGGGTGAATGATAACATATTTAATAATAAGCATGTTAAGCCAGATTCTGCCTCTAGTTACCCATGTGTTCCCAGGGGGTTAACAGGTGTAATGAAGGGTAGAATTTAGCCTCAAATGCAAAAATATGTGTTGTGAACCAGGATTATTATGTTGGTTAAAGTGTCCTACTCAGGGTATATTTAATGTGATATGGAGCATTTCATCTATATGTCATGGATATGACTTCGGTCCTGCTCTACGGTGACCCAAAGCAGATACCCCTCTGATGACTCGTCAGTGGCTTGTGTGAAGTGAGTTGGCAGACTCATTCCAGGCCGCAATGAAAGCTATGCACATCACAAAAACAACCCTCACAACTGGCACCTTGGTTGACAGCTTCAGCAGAGGCTAAAGAAACTATGACCATGGAGACTCAAATGCTCTCTTGATCTTTGAAGTGATCCCTCCCAGGTTCAGGGCTGAGCAGAATGGCAGGCTGGTGTGGGCTGTGTTTTATTTGCTGTCAATCCTTTGCTGTTCTGTGGATAAATGGCAGACTTCAGTCTTCAGGGCACTTTTCATGAACATTAATCTAACTAAAAAAACGTAGTACTATATTTCAAGTTAGCAGCTTGCCTGTTCAATTCCATAATAAAGTTAACATTGATTTTCCAGCAGTTGGGAGCCATCAAGTTGTGTAGCAAATACCTATGTAATGGTGTGATCATATTTTTATCTTGGTTTTCCCTTCAGTCCTTCTGGTTGTCAGACTCATTGGATTCCGATTGTTCAAATTAGATCATAAGTTCCTTTTAGCAGGGATCCCCAGTCCTGACTGGAAACTATTGCAATACAAATAGGAATGCTATGGTAGCCAGTGAAAAATGTAGAGAAGAATGAGAATGCCTTGTATTTCATCCTCAAGGGCATATTTCCAGTCGACAGTGTCTATTCTTATTTTGAGATAGAAAAGTTGCTCTCACCTTCAAGGACCTCCACCAACTGCTTTGCCAGGCAAAGGCATGCTTTGCGCTTCTGGTAAGTGGTTGTGATGATAATAACTTTGTTATTTAACTAGCAATAAGAGCTGCCACATGTTTCATTATAATTCTCCTGTGTAATATTGCTGAGTGCTATGGGGCATGGGAATTTAGGTCTTGTTTATAGTGGAGATTAATCCCAGATTTCAGTAATTGGTGGTATAGTCATTCCAGTGCAAGCCTCTCATGTAGACAAGGAGATTCACAATTGAAGTGGATGGACCTCACCCGGGCCTCAAGTAGGAGTAAGCCACTGGTGCCATGTGCAGTCTTCACTGGTGCATCAATTACTAAAATGAGGGCTAACATCCAAAGTCTTAGGTAGTAATCAGATACCCAGAAATTCAATAGATAGATATGATACTGGCCCAACCAACTGCTGTAGAATCCTTAGCACCAAACCCTCAGATGAAAATTGTTTGGCACTCCTGTCTGCCCCGGTAACCCTCACATCACAGCCTGATGTAGCTGAGGCCATGTCTACGCTACAGTGGCACAGCTATGGCACTGCAGCTATAGTGCAAACACTTCCTACAAAGACGGAAGGGTTTTTTCCATTGATGTAGGTAATCCACCTCTCCCAGAGGTGGTAGCTAGGTTGATGGAAGAATCCTTCCGTTGACCTAACTGTATCTACAGTGGGGGCTAGCTTGACCTAACTATGTCGCACAGGGCATGAAATTTTTCACAGCCCTGAGCAATATAGCTCATGAATCTAATTTTTACATGTAGATCAGCCATGAGATGCAGCAAAATTATGATTCACAAGTAAAACTTCTCATTTCTGTGGCAGAAAAGATTTTGACAAATGGCTAAACCTGCATCTTGTGAACATCTTCAACATGTAAAAATGACTGAATAGCTTTAGATGTAAAAATTGTTTTGTCTCAGAGTCAAACCTGTAGATTGATGGCTTAGGCAATAAGAGATGCAAAATGGAAACTGACTGGAACTGCCAAGTGAACTGTTACTATGTAACTATGGCCAATTTAAGGACATTTCCATGGTAATTTAATAGGGTGAAGGACACATTTTTGTTGATAACTGGTATGAAAAAACTGGTACAATATCTAACCAGATTAAAAAATCATTGGTTATTATGGGCTGACTAACGGGATTTTAACAGTGCTCTCTTTATGCAATGGTCATTTGTTTTTGTTGGCACGTGGAAGAGTTTTTTCTTGGTGTTGAGACACGGCTCTGATTACAGAGGCTGCGATTCTTCTTTTATATAAAAGACAAAAACAGTTAATGATTCAGTCTATTAAAGTCAAACTGCATCTAAATGAGTGGTGATTCTGTGTTTGAAATCAACACAATAGGCCACTGCTAGCATTAGAATATTGATCCAGGAGCATCAAGTTGGCATCTTTCAAAAATTCACAAGAAAAACAAAAGGGGTCAACTACAAAATTAATAAGATACTTAAAACACAGACTGATCCTCTCTCCAGTGAACCAGATTTTCTCTCTCTCTCTGTCTTTCACTCTTGCTCTCAAAAAAAAAAACGGAAATTAAGCAAGCAGATACATATATATTTGAAGAGAACTATAAAAGGAACTCCTGGCAAACAGATTGTAAGCAAGGTCTATACATTTTCTTAGGCAGGAATCCAGGTAGGATTAAGCCACTTGGCTTCAAGTAGAGCAGTCTCTTCCTGGCTGTGAAAAGAGAATTAACAGGCGTGAGCACTCTGAGCCGAGCTGGTATAAATTCCAGTATAACTACCAAAGTGCCCCCTTCTTGCTAGTGTTCTGTCTGTGCCTGTACTGCGTTTACCTGCATGAACCAAAGCACCTGGGAGTTAGCAGTGCACTTGAAATATTAGATAAATAGTAAATAGCAGGGCTGGAATGTGCAACTAGATGAGTTTGCTGAAAGTCAGGTGGACAATTGAAGATCTTTACAAATTCTAGGAGAAGATGAGTGAAAATGAGCATGTTCTTTAATCTACTATGTCAGCAGTTTCTTCTCCTCCTTTCACTCCCAAAAGGAGACAGTACTTAAAGAACCAATGCTGTCTTTCCCGACTGGAGATTTCTGGAAATCCATTTAGCATCAGCAGTTGTTTTAAGTCTTTAAAGGAAGTGTGATCAATGACAAGCTAGGGTGAAAGACAAGATTCTTTAATTCAAATCATGTCCCGTCACGTGGTCTACCATCAAACTACTGCATATAAACTCTGTGTCTTTGCTGGCTTTTCCTCTGTTTGAAAGGGATGCTGCCAAAGGAAAAAAAAATACTTACACAAAAATAAAACAACAACAAAACACCCAGAAGAGAGAAAGAAATTCCCATACTTCTTTCACAAATAACATTTTAGTTGCTTGAGATTGAAAGAATATTAATATAGGGCCAGATTCTCAGCTGGTGTAAATTGGCATAGCTTCACTGTCTTCAATGAAGCTATAGTGATTTACAAAAGCAGAGGTTCTGGCCCATAATGTACAGTACTTTTCACTATTTACTTAATCACTCTTTGCAACCCAAGAACTTCTTAATGCCAACTGATAATAAGCCAACAATCTGTAACCCACTAGCCCCTTTTTTTTGTCCTATGACTACAGGGGAGTTAATGGACTCACTTCACCTTGAATGCTCCCTTAGAATGTGTGCTAGCTGCTTACTATAAACTATCTCTTTGATCTTTAATTTATCTGTGACTCTCTTAGTACCTGAAGAAGAGCTCTGAGTAGCTCAGAAGCTTGTCTCTCTCACCAACAGAAGTTGGTCCAATAAAAGATATTACTTCACCCACCTTATCTCTCTAATATCCTGAGACCAATACGGCTACAACACTGCATGTCCAAATACCATGGAAAGGTATATATATTGAAAATATGTTCGTAAAATGTGTAGAGACTGATCACTAGCAGGTTTTCTGTCAGACAAATGACATCAATCCATCTATCTGTTTTCATGCAAATTGAGTATTGTCTCATTCACAGTGGGCTTCATATCACCCATCTGAACTGGATGCAAATAAAATATTGTCAGAACTTCAGAAAGAATCGAACAGGAAGAGAAAAATGGTGCGGGGAGAGAATCTTATCTGGAGGTTCACTTCAAAAGTTGGCTTACATATATTTTGGGGGCAAAGAGGCCATCCATTAACCCTTCACTGAGGAAGTAAAGGGACAGTGGTTTTGCTTAATGAAAAGGGGGTCTCAAAGAGGCTTGGCTGAAAACACTGCAGAGGACTTTGGGTGAGATAAAACACCTTTAGACAAGAGATTAACCTGTTAGCTAAGTTTAGTCTCTAGAAAGTGTGTTATGATTTTGCTTTATATGTAACCATTTCTTTCCATTATTCCTACTCACTACTACTACTTGAATCTCTATTCTTTGAAAATAAACGTGTTCTGGTTTTCACTATAAATATATCTAAGCGCTGTAGTGTTAAGCAAAATGTTTGTCCTGAACTACATCTTACTCACTGGTGTGTACTGTTCCTTTGGGAACAGCAGGCCTGGTAGTTCTGTGAGAGTTCAGTGGATAAGGCTGTACCCTACAGACAATGCGCCAAGGACTCAGGGGTTGTTCTGTACAGAGAGAGAATGAGGCCTGAGGAGACCTAGATGTCAGTGCTGTGTTGTCAGAGGCTGCTGATTTCAGGGAGCTGATCCATAGCAAACACAGAGAAGTTGACTTCACGCTAAGGGCAGCGAGTGATGAAGTGCCTCACAACCCTGGGTACCTCTTAAGAGCATCACACTTTTTTGGCTCAGATTCTCAAAGGAGCCAACGGAATTTGGTAGTCTAGTTCCTTTAACCACCATTAGGAATTGGGTGTATAATTCCCTTAAGTGTCTTTGAAAATTCCAGCCTTTACTTTTGCTTTTCTCCCAGCTAGGACAATGAAAACTTAATGCAGCAGCATTATTTCCTAGTAAAACGCCTTCTTCTCAGGATATCCACACTCAACTGGTTGTTATGTGGAAAGGTGGCAGGACCATAGCTCTGACCCTGTCTCTTCACACTTCCTTTGTAGTATCACCACATCTGCTAGGTCTAGACACCCTTGGCCTCCTGCATATCAGAGGTAAAATTCTGGCCTCATTGAAGTCAATGGCAAAGCTCCCATTGATTTTAGTAGGATTAAGGATTTCACCCCTGAGCGTGAAGAGTGATTCTGTACATAGCCTTTATACAAGGGTAGCCAAGGCTCTTTGTTCCTTCATTCCCACCATTTTGTCACAATTTGTCCCTGGATAGGCTCAGGTTTCTTATGCAAGATTAAAGCTAAAACAGTGTTTGAATGAATTGATTCTAATGATTTACATTCATGTGATATGATGAATGTAAATCAGATGAACCGCTGCATCTGTCTACCTACCTAAATAAAACCTAATGCTTGAATCAATAGAGTGAAACTCAAGGAGATCTATTTGTAATAAACATCTTAAGAAAAGGTACTAATTCTCCTTGATCTTGAACCAATACATTTATAGTGGTTGTTTCATTAGTGCATTATCTCCCAAAGGTAACTGGGTTTGTCAGAGTCGAAATAAGATTAAATGAATCAGCTATTGTAGTTCATCTGTTAAATCACAGCACTTTGCTCTCCATTTGTAAAATGATCTTCAGACTAATGAAGTAGGGTCAATCTCCTGCATTTTTGCAGGAACCAAATTGCCATTAATTGTATCATAGCTTTGGTAAGGTTGATAAATGTTGCCTTCATACACTGAGTATTACAATGGCAGAAAATAAAACCATTTTTCACTGTCATGGGTACAGATTTAGGATAGGGCACAGATCAGAAGTTTAATTTCTACCATATAATAGGCTTCCCGAACAACTTACATTGTTCACATAAACATCAACAACCTGAAATAGCTCACCAGTGTGCTATTGCCAAAATGTGTGCAGTGTAAGTGAGAGCAGGGATTGTGCATAGTGCAAAGCTTTGAGTCCATTGGTAGCAGTGGGCAGCTGGAGTAATCTCATAGTGTTCAGAAAAGGGCTGGATCCTAGAGCCATTCCACAGGTTCAATTACCATTGTGACTTTAGTTACAGTTTTGTGTGTTAGAGCAACTTTTGTGGGGGAAAAAGTCCACAGCCATCCTGTTTTGGTCTATGACTCTCTCTAGTGTATGTGTGGGATGGGGGGGGATGGCTGATCTTTATTGAGTTTTAAATAAAATATCTTGAGCAGGTATTGTAATGTTTAAACATTACTGAAGGCATATATTGAGTTTGATTTGCTAGCAGGTTAGTCAGGAAATGCACCCAGAAAGGGAGATGTTGGAGCCTGTATTCATACCTCCTGGCAAACACTTCAAGGTATAAGAGATAAGACAGAGACATCCAATTTGAAGTGCACCTCTGACAGCCTGCAGAACTGTTGGATTTACCAGGCTCAAGAGACACTAGTGAGAACAAAGATCTTTGGCTGGATTTAAAAGGGGAGTCCTTGAAAGACGGGGAAGACTGAGGCAGAGACTACTGGGGACAAGTCTCACCACCATTCCTCAGATGTTAGGTGTATGGGGTAAGATAGGCTTGCCTAGGTCTTTAGGTATGATAGACATACATAAGATGCTTTTATGTTATCCTTGCTTCCTGCTGTCAAGATTGAACAGTCAAGGGGGTGCACTCAGAAAGACTAGTGAGGAGATGCAGCTAGCTCTGTAATTGTCACAATGAATACTTCTAATGTGCTAAATACCACAGTGTGGCCTCTTCATACAAAGTCTGATGCAGTCTCCTCATGAGATAATAAACTGCTTACATAGGCACACAGGGAAAACTTGCCTCTGGTTCAAATAGTGTATCTTGGTTTCAGCATTCAGCTTCCCCTTATGTGTGAAGAACTCCAACTGGTATCAAAGGACGTCTTTGCAAAGTCTGTAGTAGTGACTCGAGAGTAGTGGAGTGGAGCTGAGGCATTTCTGCTTAGGTGTGTGTTCAGTAAAATCACACTAAAATAGAAGCCCCAGGCCACCAATTTTTTTCTTCTTTGCTTGTTGTAGTTGCTAGATACTGTCCAAACATTATTGTATTCGCTAGATATAGCCTGCCTTTTTATCCAGATACTGATATGGCTCTCATAAGAAGTATATGAGCACCTAATTTCCCTGCCCCTAAAAGCTCCCCATCTAATCTTAATTTGTTGTTAATATACCTTGTGCAGAACAGCCAAATAGAGGAATCTGGTAAAAATGAAAGTAAGATACCTAATTCAAATATAGAAGAATAGAGGCCAAATATGAGGCTAAAGTATGCTCTCACTTGACTCACATGAGCTTTGCATGGGTATATACCATGAAGTAATTGGGTCTCAGGTTTGTTTTTTAGGTATAGGAATTGAACATATACCAAATCAGTATGAAAAGAGAGCACCAAACTCTGGAAAGGTCAGTACACTTCAGCAAGCCAGGTTGTGTCCTCTGATGTACACGGAGAATTCCTTTGTTCTCTGCTTTCTCAGCTGAGTGAAAACCGAAGGCAGAATGTGGCTCATGAAACAGATTGCTTCTCATCCCTATCTTTTAGTTGTCTATACCTTTTAAATCTGGTATATATCTACATTGTACAGCTGTCGGATCTCAGGGAGGTTAACAATCAAATGTAATACTTGGGACTCAGTTCTGCCTTCAGTTTCCTGGTTGCAGCTGTTATTAAAGTCAGTGGAAGGTACTCACCTGTAACTGAGGGCAGAATTTATCCCATTGGGTAAGAATTGGCAGTAATGTTCCGTACAGAGGTGTTTTGTTTTTGAAAATTGTGCTCTCTAGTACACACTCATGGATCCCTCTTGAAGTTAATGAAGGTGGAGTGAGCTCAACTGAGAGCAACGTTTAATTACTGCTTATACTACCTGCTTACCTACCTTGAATTAAAACCAGGCAAGGCAAAGAGAATATTGTGGTTTAGATCTTACATATAAAAAGGACTCAAGAATCTGAGCCGTTCTACTAGAGGGGCATGGGTTTTTTACACTTTAATAATAAGAATGCACCATGTTTGTCAGCACTGCAGCAGTCTAGGCATGTTGTTAAATTCATCTGGGCAGCAGTGCTTGCCAAAAACTGGTATCCAATGGAAGCAAGTAAACAAAGAGAGGGGTTTTTTAATTATTATTTTGATTAAAAGCAAAGCACATGTGGTTGTCTTTATGCTCCTTTAGTCAGTCCCCTGTAGGGGCAAATGTGTAATAGCTGTGTTTGAGGAGGGGAAAGGATATGTGAGAAGGGGATTTGACTCAGTGCCATGTGAATCATCATTTCACTAGGAGGGATTTGTTTCTAAATGCTGTGTTACTGCAGTGCTGTTGCACAAAGCCAGCACCACATTCAGCGATTGTCACTGGAGACACAGGACTGGGCAATGAGGCAAATTGTATTTCTGCATGGGAGAGTGATTATGGTAGCTGCACAGCATTCGGCATGAAGCATCCAGCATGTACAAGCCTTTGTAATGCATTTGTTGTCTACACTCATTCCTCTTGGGCGTATGGTAGCAGAAGCCAAGCAACTCATTACAACCTGCAGAGGGCTCCTGGAAAGTCCACTTGCTGGGTGAACTATTAGAGTGGGTAACTGGGAATAATACCTCATGGTGAAATAATTTAACACCCTTTTTTTGCACTATATTCTGCACAGCAACAAATTGCAGAAGCTATGACTTCATTACAGTTGCAAGCTGACATTGTTCCTCCTGGCTTTGTATCTTTAGGATCCCACATGCAGAGCCCTAATTACAACATGTTTACAGTGCCAGGCAGAGCACTCACTCATGGGGGATGATTTCAAATGCTAAAATGAGGAAAATGTCTTTCACTGGCCCAGCAACTGCAGGCACAAAAGATCCAAAAGCACTAGCAGTTCTTTCATGTCCCTAGTAAGAGCTTCTGTGACCCACCCCACCTGCCTCAAACTTAAACTTGGTGCCAAAATACAGATTTACACACACCATAAAAGTATAATATTAACCATACTTCGCATTTCCATAGCACCTTCCATCTGAGGATCTGAAAGCGCTTTGTAAATGTTACAATGCTGCCAGCCTCATGTGCTCAAAAATCGGGAGCCAGGTCCCCCCGCCCCCAACACCATAGGACAGGATTGCAAATCATGAAATTTAAGAAAGTGATAAATGTGTGTTCTTTTTAGTTGCTTTCTGGTTTTTGAGCCTTTAAGGATGCACATGGGTCACACTTTCAAACGTCTCCATAACCATGAGGGAAAGAAACCTACTGTAAAAAAAGAAAGCTGTGATTCTCACAATCACATGACTCCAGGAGCAGGAGTTTTAAGAAAATGACTAAGTGGGCATGATTTTCAGAAAGGCTTAATGCCCTACAGCTCCCACTGAGTTCAGTTGGAACAGCTGTTGGAGCTCTGAAAAGGCATTCAGGTACTGTGGTAATGGGGAAGGGCATATAAAAGTATCTTAGCTAGTATGATAAATGCCATACATGAAATCCTTATACAGGACTCACGCTGAATCCAAAATGAGTTTTGCCTGACTGCTGACTGAAAGATCAGGCCCAAAGTCAGAGGAATGAAGCTGTGAAAGGTGATAGCTCTTTATGGATTTGACTTGCTTCCATTGAGTATTCCTGAAAGTGAGGGTCTCCCTCCAGCAATCAATCTTACTTTAACAAGACGAAGCCGGAAAAAAAGTCCCTTTGTTTTACATACCATCCCACAGGACCCAGCTGTAACAAGCAATTCTACTTCCCTATTTCAAGAAATAGAGGAATTAAGGAATTGATTAAACTACATTATTGATTGCAGATTAACTGCATTAAATTAAATGATTTAATTCAATATAAGGTGATTTTCCAAATTTACCAAATCGTGCATTATTTTAAACATACATCTAAATAAGAAAAGCCAAACAAACATTTTTAAATGGCTAAAAGAGTTAGAGTCAGAAAAACAACTTTCCAATCAAAATAAATAAGTAGGGTCAACTTTCAGTCTCTGTTACTCCTTTACTAAAGTCAACGGAGTTACCACAGAATTACACCCATGAAGTAAATGTTAGGATTTACTTCCTGGGGGTCTGCCAAAATAAATACCACTTAATCCCCTCCCCTCCAGAATAAACAGAAAAAATGATAATGAGATATGGGACATACCAAAAGAAGGCAAAATACATATCTTTAAAATGAACTAGAATCTAATAAAAATTAAGAATGTTGGGGTATCTGTGGGATAAAAATCACACATCAGAATTACAAAGAGGAATTATACAGTAGTTTGCTTCTTTGAGTCCAATGAGTTCTCCAGGATTCACAGTTTAGATATAAAGTGTTTTTGACTGGTGGAGATGTCCATGCTGTCTCTATGCCTCACTGGTGTTCTCCCCAAACTGACACATTTAAATGTTATATTAGCTGGATGACCTTGGTGATGGCCTGCAACCCTATCATTTCAGACTATGACAGGTCTGAAACTAAAACTTAAAACTAAAGAAAAAGAGGTTTCATCAGTGCCCAGAAACCCCAGTTGTTACTAGAAGCACGGTTTCTGATTTAGTGCATTTAACATTGTGAAAGGTGTAGGACAGAAATGGCAAGAGTTGTCATCACACTGTTCCAGACGTGAAGAGCTTCTTACCTACTCCAGGTCCCTCATTGCTCCCTCTGATTCTCTATTAAGTCAGTGGGCCAGTGTAATGCTAGTTGGCATATGCTGATGGAGGTGCCATTTTCAGATGAGTTGTAAAATCTCGTTACTGCCCATTGGTAGTTTTTTAAAGATCCCTGGCTTTCCTCCCCATCCTTCCCACCCCCAAAAATATAAGGGTAATATATACTTCCCACATCTTTGCTAAGTTTCAGCTGAGATCCAGTGGGTGTTCTATTGGCTGCCACATTACACCCCAGAGTTGGCTGGCCAATTCAGTGACTGCTGCGTTACTTCTTATCTGTCTAGGCAGACAGGGCCACAAGCAACCCCCACTACTAAGAATAATGGTCAGCAGTTTTGTAAACCCTTGCTATTTTATCACAAGTCTGGCGATATTTGGTGTTTGCTTGAAGCTGCAGCTCTCGTCTGTGAGCAACTATAGTGAGCAACTAACTCATCTTCCATTAAAAAGAACCAAGTCAGTGCACTCTAAAGGCCCCAAAACCAGAAGGCAAATATCAAAATTCACTATTGCACTTCACTTCTCAGATCGCGGTTGGAGGTGCCCATGATCCTTCGCCACTCTTTGTGCTCCATGGCATGGGTTTGTAGGTCTTGGTGTTCCAGTCCTTATGTCTTCAGAGTTCTCTTTCCATCATATCCTCAGTCTTCGACATCCTTTCTTGCTGTCCTGTTCCTCCCATGCTTTCTTTGCTGTTCATTCCTTTCCCATTCTTATCGTGTGTCCAGCCCACCGGAAAAGTGCACTCTGCAACCTATCACTGACAGTCCCAAGTTTATCTTCCCCCTAACTTCCTCCATGCACACTGTCTGCCTACCGCTTCCTTGCCATTCTCCTCAATATAATATTTTCTACTACCTGTGTAGTCTTTTCTTCCATATCTGTAAAACCTGCCATTTCCAAGCCATAGAGCAGGTAGGGACAACAACATACAGCATAGACTTTTCCTTTCAGTTTATTACTTAATTGCCAATCCCATGGAACTCCTGCCACCTAGTTCATTACTGCCCATGCACACTGGGTTCTTCTTTTTAATTCTCCAGATCTCTCTCCTCTGGCACTAAGTGTACTTCCCAAGTACACAAATTCTTGTTTCTGTTTCAGCTTCTCTCCTAAAAAATCAGCCAACAGCACGTCTTTCACCTTCCCTATTTCCATAACTTCAGTTTTCCTTGTGTTTACTTTCAAACCATGGTCTGACACAGATGCCTACTCTGATACCATGTTTACCAGTTCCTCTTTGCTGTCAGCCAATAGGGCCAGATCATCAAAATACATTTAGTTTGCTCTGTCTGCACAGGCATGGGTCTCCTCCTAATGAACTCCATAACTGGGATGAAGTAGACTCAGTGTACTGCGTGGTCTCAATCCCACCACCACCTCAAAACTCTCTGAAATTCCATGTACTGTTACCACCTTAGCCGTTCACCCTCAACACAGCTCCTCTATCAACTCCACTTCCTGGCATCCCCACCCCATCCATCTCAATACTTCCAATACTAGCTCCCACAGAACCAAGTAATATGCTTTCTCAAGATCAATAAATGCTACGTAGGAGTTACGACCTCCATTTAACTTTCAAACAGCTGCCTCACTGAAAATATTGAATCTATAGTACTCCTTCCGTGTCCTGTATTTTCCTCCACCTTGCCTCCAAAGCTCTCTCAAAGACTTTGAGAGGCTGACTTAACAGGGTGATGCCCTGATAAGTATTTGGATCATTTGTGTCACCTTTACCCTTCCAAAGAGGCAAAATCAATCCTGTTCTCCATCTGGTATCCCAGCTTAACAAACACAAAGTAATCTATGAAACCGCTTGACTCCAGGATCTCCAACTACCTCAATCATATCAACAGTTATCTCATCTTCACCAGTTGCTTTACCTTCTTCATCTAAGGCTATGTCTACACTACTGCAGTAAGTCGACCTATGCTATGCAACTCCAGCTATGTGAATAACTAAAGAGCCTTAGGTCAAGTTACTGCGCGGTCTACACCGTGGGGGGTCATCAGGAGAAACTGTCCCGTTGACTTTCCTTACTCTTCTCATTGGGGGTAGAGTACAGGGGTCGACTGGAGAGTGGTCTGCTGTCGATTTGACAGGTCTTCACTAGACCTGCTAAATCGACTGCCGGTGGATTGATCTCAGAGCACTGATCCAGGGTGTAGTGTAGCTGTAGCCTTATTCAGTGCGTGGTATAACCTTCACACCTTTCACTATTTTCATATGTTCTCTTTTTATCAAAATATAATCCACCTGGGCTTTACTTTTTCTACTGTAATACGTCACCTTGTCAGATTTTTTTTTCAAATCATGTTTTCACCACTGAAAACCTGTTAAAGAAACACAACAACTCAACTCATTTCTTTCCTGCATTTCTTTTACCAAAGCAATATTTACCCTCCACTCTTGCTGGGCTCTCTTTACCAACATGGCATCATAAACTGCCACCAACCACTAGCAAGATGTTACTCTCAACTATAACTACCAACTCTTCCAGCTTCTTTCTAACATTCTCCTTCTCTTCCATAGGTCTACCTTGTTGTGAAGCATACGCTGACATCACACAAATAACTCTATTGTCTATCATCAACCATACTGCTGTCAATCAGTCTCCTCTTCTTTCTACTCTCATGGCACCCTCAGCTGTCAACTGAATCAAGATAATAGCTACTCCATTCATTTTCTTTTTTCCTCCCAGCCAAAATATTTTAATTCCATCTTTCAATATTTTACCTTTGCTACCACATCCCGTCGTTTCCTGCAGACATAGGATATGGGTTCTCCTTCTAACCATTGCCTCAACCACCTTTCCTGACCTGCCCCGTAACTGAATCTATGTTCCAGGTTGCAGTTCCCAGATCCTTGCCAGTTTGTCTCTGTTGCCCAGAAGACAGCATGTCAATTATTTTGAATGCAGAAGCATGTTTTAAATTACTAAAGTGTGAAGAGTCCATGATATACAAAGAACCTAGGAGAAAAATAGTCTGCCAGCACTGGTGCTCTTTGCTGACCCTGCAGCGGTGTTCATTTGGATTTTACCTTCTCCTAGATCAGCCGCCATCCAAAGCTTCCAAGCCCAATCCATTTAAGCCAGTCTCGTGATTTTGGGAGGCCTGACTCGTGATTTTTGATCGCTTTAGGTTAGTGATACTGGATTAGCAAGTAAGGGGGGAGAAACATGGTTTTTCTGCATTGTTGCATTGGCATCTGGACCTTTTTGAGGCCCCGCTGTAGGGTAGGGGCTCTGTTTGTGGAACTCTGGGTAGGGATGGGAACGTGCTTCAGGTTACACCATGCTCCTCTTAGCTGTGGAACAATTTCCTAGTGGAAGTCTACTCGCAAGTTACGACCATCATACTAGCAGTAACCTCTCCTACAGGACTCTGAACCCTTCTGTAGAAAGGATTTTGATGCAGCCACCAGTGAAGGAGGGACGGCATGACTACTATATGGTAGCACTGCCATGATGGAAGAGTGGAACCAATGGGCACAGTGAATGCCTTCCCCCTTGGGGCTATCCGGAGAGCCTTCTTCACCCTTTCCTGTATGACCTCCTGCCATTTTGCTGGAGGTGAATTAGGGGGAATCTCCAGCACATACTCACTGGATTTCCAAGTCCTTATGCAGGAAAAACTGTAGGGGTAACATGGGTGAGCTTGCATCTTGCAAAGCACTTTGGGCTCCTTTTGGTGAAATATGAGTTGGTTTGGTAATTACACTAAAAGTGTCCATCCATGGCATATTATTTTCTTGTTGGATTTAATTGCTGTCTGATGCTTAGCTGTGTGATGCTTCATTTGTGTTTCCTCCAGCATATGTTTTCCCACATGGGCAATACAACGTGCTACAGAAAATGTTAAGTAATTAATAAAACTATACTTTACTTCCCGTTTCAGGGAAAGAATGATGGCCTTCTTATCTGTTGCAGATATTAAGGCTGTGACAGTTACTCCCACTATATTACTTACAATTTGTTTTGTCGATACTAGACCTGCAGTGCTGTTGCTAGGTTCCTAATAGTTGTCTGAACTAGAACATCTTTTACATTCAATGCTAATTTAATAGGATTTTTTGGTGTTTCATTACTCAAAACTGACAGCAAGGGATTCTTGGATCAACTTTCATGGTGCCCCTTTATAGCGTTAGAAATTTTATATAGAGAAGGTGGTCTAGTGGTTAGAACAGTGGACTGGGCCCCAGGAAATTTGGGTCCAATTCCTGGCTCTGCCACAGATGTCCTTTGTGACCTTGGGTAGGTGCTGTTTGTAATAGAGAGGGCCCTCCGGCATGAGCTCGCTTGAGACCATGTCATAGGATATGCTCATGTGCATAGAACCCCATTAAAGTCAGTAGGGCTCCCTAAACATGCGTGACTTCACCCATAATGAAATGCAGAGGAGCTTGCAGGTAAGAGGCCATAGCCAGGATTCAAATCAATGACTGACAGTTGAAATGCTCAGTATCCCATTACCAATATAATCTCATATCTACTACCTATTAGACAATATAATAATAATAATAATTAATTGTAGTAAGCAGACACTGTATATTGTATTCTACAGTTGGAATAGTCTTCATTTTCATTGATAAGAGTAGAGGTAGTTTTTGTATCTAATTAGGAAAAATTGATTCAAAGAGTGTGTGTAATTTTCATTTATGTGACAATTAAAAATGTGCCAAACATTTCAAACTGCAATTTGTGAGCAGCTAGCATTTGATATTAGTAATCTTATTTAGTGTCAGATGTGTTTTAAGCAGAATTTCTGTGAAACTGTAATTATATCAAAGAACAATTAGATTAATTCCATCTGCATAACCCTTATACTTTTCTCAGTGCGTATAATGCATCCCATGCCCACTTGTTCTGTGTAAGGGTGACAAATCAAATCCAGGAGGATATTCAGCTATGAGGAAAAAATCACTTTTCTCACTTCAAATGAAATGCTGAAGCCATATAACTTCATTTTATTACAGAAATATTTCATTTGTCTATGCAACCTCTGATCATCACTAATTCTGAGCAGGGATAATGGGTCACCTGTATCCTGTGTGAAGGAGGATATTGGTAAGAAAGAAGGGTCTAATCCTGTAGCTTTCCTCCCATGAAAATAAATGGTGTTACTTACAAAAGGAAGGATTGAAGGATCAGGCCCTAACACTGACAAGAATTGGACTTCATCATGAAAAAAATGAATGCAATTTAACATGCCCTTGCTGGGGATGAATTAAATTTGTATTTCCTAATAATTAATATGTACTTGAAAAAAAGCCTCTCTGCCTCACTTTACCCACCTGTAAAATGAGTCTAATACATAGTTACTGATCTGAAGGAATATCGGGGTCTTTTGACATGAGAGGTATATAGTGTTTGTTTATTTGTGGAGCACTATGGAAATGTCAGTCATTATTGTATATAAGTGCTAAGTATGATTCTTAATACATAATTGACTGAGGCGATATGAGATCAATGCTTAGGTAGTGATGCAAGAAGTCTTGCAGTTCAGCAAAATGTGATGTGTGCAGAGCAGGGTCCACACGGATAGTTCGTGTGTAGCATGCCTAGAGTGCTCTAGGTTTACACCCAGCTTGCCGCACACTACTGTTGCCTAGACAAGCCCGATGTATGTTTACACACACACACACACACACACACACACACACACACATCAAGATCAGTGCATATAGATATATAGTCTGGACTTGCATTCCTTAAAGTGGAATAACTTCCAAGGGGAGTTATTCAGAGTAAGGGCTGCAGAATCTATTCCTTAGTATATTCATTAGAACTGAATGAAAATCTGTTCAGTACAGTCATGACTTCAACAACAACAACAAGGAAATATATTCACTTAAACTAACTTTCTAAAGTGGAAAGTATTTTAAAGATCTAGTCCTAGGAGGTGAGAGTAATAATTTTCTAATTAAACTCAGCCAAACAGAAGGATCCATTTGCATGTGCAACCTGATTGACTGGAAAAAAGATTGACTGGCATTTCTTTAGTGCTCTGTCTTGTGTACCTTGGAGAAGGCACATTATACTCACATGCTGTTTTTAGCCAATCATTACACTATCTATCTCACAGGAATATTTTGAGGTTTAAATCATTCTTGTTTGTAAATGAGCTCCTCAGATGGAAGGCTCTATAGAAAGAAGAACGCACTATCAGTAATGGTATCATATTCAGCAGTTCATGCCTAAGGTAACTCCAGGAAGTTACATCAGAACTGAGTTTGGCCCATTATTATTTCCGGTAATGAGGCTCTAATGCCAAGGGTCAAATTGTGGTATTTAGCCACTGGTCTGTGCTGGGGTGGTCCTGAGCTGCAGCAGCCATTTTGGGGAAGTCCTGGGAAGGGTGGTGGACAAGCTGCCTGTCGCATGTGGAGATGATGGTGCAACCTGTTCTCCATAGGGGGTCATGCCCCCTCTTCTTTGCACCTCTTTTGGGAATATGTGCCCCCCTGCCAAGGTGCAGTGAGGGAGTTGTCTCTGTGCTTCCATGAGCGCAGTATGCACTGTGGGGAAGCTCCTTGGGACACTCCCCTTATGCACCCACAGAAGGCACTGTGACAAAAAACAGCCTGTGGAGGGGGAGAGGATTCCAGTCCGCCGCGATGCTCATTTAGCAGTTGTCTGTAGACTGATGAGCACAGAGTCCCCCATATCTAAAGATGTAGGCCCATGTTTTTCAAAGGCAGGTGCATGAGTCAGGGATCTGGATGCATGGAGTTTTGCATGAGCACAGTCCTGACATCAGTGCATGTGGTAGGTCTTTTAGACTTTTGCATGCATGCTTTTTTGAAAATGTGCACCGTAAATATTCAGATTTATCCAACGTCTTAACATTAGAGCTTTGATGGTGGCTTTCTCCCTCTCCATTCCAAGGTTCTAACACACAGTGCCTATCTGTCCCTTTGTGCGTATAGAGCTGTATATCCAGAACCCACCAGTAACCTTCTGGGTAGGCCAGAGTCCAAAAGGCAGAATGTACAAGCACTGTCTTGTCACCAGACCAGCACAAAGGCCTGATTAAGTTTTTAACTACTCATAGGGAAGCTAAAAGAATTTCCCTATCTTGCTATTTTCTGATTCCAACAACTAGGAAGTCAAGTGATTTGAAGATGGTTTTAAAAATGTAGCTTGCACAAAAGCAAATTACCATGGTACTAGTAAAGTAGGTGGGAGACTATATAATATAGCACCTAAGTATGCATAATTTAGCCATTCTCCAGCTGAACGTTTATTTAAATATTTGAGTAGTTTTTGGGAGAAAACACATTTTTCTTTAGGCAGGTTTATTCTCCCTACTAATATTGAGGAAATTTTACTCCCCAAATGGAGCTATTGTTATTTATTATCGGTGGCACAGGTATTGATGCCTACAATTAAAGTAGCTCAAATACTTTCCATTATAAGACCCTGTTTTCAATAGCTTATAACTTTGCCACACTTCATTGGCTTGGGCTGAAATTTTCCATGTCTGGTATCTGCCTCAGCCTAAGGTTTGTGGAAAGTTTCAGCTAAAACGGTGCAGCCATTTCTCAGAATGGGGTTTGGGGGAGGGGAAATCTGTTGTTTTCCCCATGTTAAAAACCTTCTTACAACCACTTTGTTGAAAAGCTCTGACACCTCTCTGCTTTGGAGCAGTGATTTGAAATTTGTCAAGGGCATGGGCAGTCTGTCCTCTCAGTGACAGGGATGTGCCTATTGCCATCCCTGTGAAAATTCACAAGCAAACTTATAAACCTCTGAAAAATCTATGGTTGCACATGTTCGGCAGAGACTTGTTAATTTGGCTTCTAAATTCTTTGAAGATTCCACCTGCACAGAGCATGCTCCATTGCCTCATAACTTCTACATGTCACCGCGCTCTGTGTGCGCTATCTCACAGAGTGACTGAGCCTGCTCCATCCCAGGGCTGCTGGGGCTGAGAGGACTTTCCCTGCAGTTGCTGCTCTCAGGAGACCACTGTGGCACCTGGAACAAAAACTGAGAGAAGGGAGACTGTGTCCCTTGTGCTCTCAGTGCTCCCCCTGCAGGCATCCAGGCAACAGGGAGAAAGAAGCATCTGCCCTGGAATGCTGAGGTGAGGAATTGGACCAGAGGGGGGTTAGCAAGGTTGGGAGACTGGGATATGTTGTGAAGAGGAAACTGAGAGGAGAAGCTGAGGAAGGGTGGTGGCAGGGAACTGGGATGTCAAGCTGTGTAGAGGGGAATGGAGATGAGGAACCAAAGGCGGGCTGTGGGAGGGATAGACAGACTGTGAAGAGCACCCAAGGTGTGTGTGTTGGGGAGACTGGGATGAGGAGGGGGGTAGAGGGATGCTGAGACTGGAATAAGAGAGGAAGGATTGTCCAGTGTTTAGCGCTCCAGACTAGGACTTGGGAAACCTGGGTTTAATTCTCTGCTCTGCCTCAGGCTTCCTGAGTGGCCTTGGGTTAGTCACTTCAGGCTGGAGGTGACACACCCGTGCAAGCTTTGATTGAGCTAGTGTGCTACAAATAGAGGGTAGTCACAGCAGTGTGAGTGGCAGGAGGAGCTACCTGCCCTGAGTACAGTCCCATCCAAGATACTACGCACATCTTCAGCACAACCAGCCCCTCCTGCCACTTGCGCCACCTTAGCTACACTGTTTTTGGCATGCTAGCTCGATTGGAGCTAGAGTGGGTGTGCCGCCTTGAGTTTGGAATTACACCCGCAGCTTGATGTGAGGACACACCCTTAGTCTCTGTGCCCTAGTTCTGCATCAGTAAAACAGGGGTAGTCCTAACCTACCTCACAGGGTGTTGATGGGAGAATACATTAAACATTGTGAGGCACTCAGTTACTATGGTGATGGGGTGGTGGTGCTGTATGAAAAATAGACAAATAACAGACAGGCTGGAGGGGCCAGGGACAGAAGATGTCAGGCTTGGGATAGACAGGAGCAGAAGAGTCTGAGAGTACTAGAACATGCTCCCCACAGATCCTGGAACAGAAGCTGGGATTCCTGAGTCTCCACATTCCTCTGCAATTAGCAAATAGTTCTGAAACCCACTAGCAAAATGTGTCTCTCCTCTCCCTCTAGCACAGAGGATGACTGCTTTCTACTGTTATCACTTTCCTTAGCTCAAGTGCAAAGGCTTGTGCTGTGTATCTGAAAATCCAAACCTACTGATGAATCATTTGGAAACAATATAGTTCCACATGATGGTATTCCTCTTTTTTGTTTGCTTTTTTAAAAAAATCTAAGAAGTTACACACAAATACTCCATAACAAAAATGTTAAGATTGCAAAGTTGAGTATTCAAAAAGTTAGGAAATGTGAGAACTAAGGTTGCCCATCTAACCTTACTTTAGCTATTTTATGATAGTCTTTAATTTCAAGATCACATGTTGCTTGTTCCACAGGACCCTGCTCTCATTCAGTGCACAGTTCAAGAATGGTGCTCTGGGAATGAATTGGGTTGTGTAGTGAATGAGGCTGTCTGTGGACCCTTGCATGATTTGTTGCAGTAGTTGAAAGGTGTGCAGTGAATGAGGTAGGGGATTGCAGAAAGAGAAGGGATGTTCTCATGGTTAAGGCCGGTGGAATGCTGTCCTGAAAAAGTGGATTCTATCTGCCTCTGCCACAGAGTTCCTTTGTGATGTTGGGCAAGTGTTTTAAACCAAACTTTTCACTAACTGTTCTCTGGCCACTAACAGAGTTCCTCATTTTCTGGGTGCCCACGTAAGTCTGGTTTGAACTCAGCACTTCTGCAAATAACTGCAGCTGACGTCAATAGGAGGTGTGCACTAAACATAGCAAGTTCTGTAAAATGCTAAGGTTTCTGAAAAATCAGGCCATCAGCATCTTAAGTTGGACACCCCACATTTCACATTAATGTCTCTGTGCCTGTGTTCCTTATCTTTAAAATGGGCATAATGCCAAATTACTTCACCAAGGTGTTGTGAAGATAAACTTCTTAATGTTGTGAAGCATTCAGTTGCTAGGGTGAGGAGCAGCGTCAAAAAGCCGGTGAGGAAATTAATTATTCTGTATTCAGAACAGAATGTGAATGGTGTGCAGTAAATATGGTAGGGGAACACACAGGGAATAAAACTAACTATTGAATAGTAGTTCATTCAGTGAACTTCATCTACCCTGTGGACTGAATGAGTCCTGGGGCCCTGTGGAGAAAAAAAGTATATAATCATGTAATTAAGGACATAATCATGTATCTTAATGCATATGCCCATGTGTTAAATGGGCAATCTTAACTCTGGTGCATATATATACACACACACATTGGAGTATCTTGAAATGTGCTAGCATTTTTAGAGACCATATGCATTAGCACTCATCTGTAGCAAACATGTTGGATATTCAGATTGTTCATATGGTGCTTTGGAGAATCTTCTGGTAATGGGTAATTTGCTGGAGATTTGTGATTTGGGTTGAAGGACAGACTAGCCATGTATTTGAGCAGATGGTGGTCATTACTTTTGCCAGTATGTGACTGCATTTAATTATAATGGAACTGCTGAGACGGATCATTTTGTAGGGCTCTTTATTTTATGTATACCTTCATAGAAAAAGGAATTAAGTATTCAAGGAGGCATGGAAAACAAAATGTCAGAGTTGCCATAAATTCATTTTAATCACATCCATATTTAAAAACCAATTTCCAATGTTTAGAAAATCACAGTCTCACATTTATTTTCATGTAGATACTTGGCTCAGGAGTAAGAGAGCTTATTTTTCTTAATTTTACACTAGCCAGGAATTACGGTTCAGCACAATGAAAATTGCCTTTAACTGCAAATCCATCAGGCAGTACAGAGAAGAGTGTGCTTTGCACAACTATAACAATAAAGGTGGCTACACATCTTAGAATACAGATACAACTTGCTGTTTTAAACCAAATTATAAAGAATTAGCTTTAAGGCAATATGATTTCACCTTGGATCTCATGCTTTTTTATATGTAAATGCTCTCTTTTAATCACATTTCAGAGCAAATTTTTATGGATTATTTTATTATTGTTTTGCTGATGACATTCAAATCTACTCCTCTCTCCCTGAAAACGCATCTTTGGAGACAGGGAATGTGGTATCTTTGGCTGTACAATTATGGTTATGGAATAACTTTAAACAATTAAATACGGTACTGATTAAATTGCTTCTTCTGCTCCATAACTGCATGATGCAGAGAGGATAAAAAAATTGCGGAAACAGCTGTTATGGGGTAATGTGCAGGGAAAAGGGGAGTATGTAGGATGTTTCCTTCACATATCCCAATTATTTCAGGCACCTTTCTATAGCTTCACCAACATCCTCTGACCAACAACCCATGTAGAAATTCTCCAAGTGGAAACTGTTCCATATTCAATCAGATAGATGCTGCTTAGAGTGGCCATGAAAATGGCCACGAGCTTTGAGATGTGTATTGGAGGAATCTCAAGATTCCAGCCAGGGGCCTAGCAGTTAGTGGCATCCTGGTAACTAGCCTGACAGTACTTCCAATGGCTTGGGAAGGTGTGCCCGGATGGGATCATGGGTGGGGTTCAGTGCTGTTCTTGTGCATCCAAGAAAGGGCCAGTTTGTTTTTTTTCACAGACAGCTCACCTCAGCAACTGTTCTTAGCTCTACATTGCCATATGGACCAGTGGTGTGAATTCAGCTGAACTCCAGCTCATACAGGAAAAGTTTGATTCAGCACTATGGGACTCTAAGAGTTGTCATTGATTTCAGTATTGGGCTTCAAAGGCCTAGCACCACCTTGGGGCGGTATAAATAACAATGCACCTTTACGATTCCTTGGTGCGTGTGTCATTTTGCTCCTTTCTAATGGTCATATTGTGACGGTCTCCTCTGCCAGAGATTTGCTTGTCATTTAGATGCCAGGGTAATTATGATAAAACCAATGAAAGTGTCACTAAATGTTTCTCTTCACAATCAAGTAGCTAGAGTAAAGTTCTGTTCCCACTAATAATTATCTGAATATCTTAATTATTGCTGCTTTGGTTGCCTTCTAGCTTGTTTTGTTACCTCTGTTTGCTGGACTACCTGCTAAATCAATGGAAGCCTTGAGCTTATCCAGGTCTCAGAAGCTAGAATTTTGCCCAAGGTTCCACTAATCCAGCCTACGGTCCTATCCAATAGCGTATGCGGGTACCATTACATGTTTTTTGTTAGAATTTTGCTAGTATCCTTCAAGGCATTTCTGGAGCTTAGTCATTCTGATCTTTTAGTTATTGTGACAGACTCAGACCAGTGGGGTACAGGAGTTTGGTAGAAGGCAAATATACTGGCCACTGGATGAACAGTTTTCTGTTCCCTGAGTGACCAGAGCAGGGGCTGCACTAGAGCAATCAGGAACCTGGTAGAACCAATTAAGACAGGCAAGCTAATTAAGACACCTGGAGCCAATTAAGAACATACTAGAATCAATTATGGCAAGCAGATTAATCAGGACACCTAGTTAAAAAGGACCTCCCATCAGTTAGTAGGGGGGCATGCAAGGAGCAGGGAGTGAGAAGGCATGATGCTGGAGGATTGAGGAGTACAAGCGTGATCAGGCTTCAGGAGGAAGATCCTCTGGTGAGGATAAAGAAGGTGTTGGGAGGAGGCCGTGGGGAAGTAGCCCAGAGAGTTGTCGCTGTCACGCAGCTGTTACAAGAGACACTGTAGATAGTTGCAGTCCACAGGACCCTGGGCTGGAACCCGGAGTAGAGGGTGGGCCCGGGTTCCCTCCATCTCCCTCAACTCCCTATTTGAGACAAGAGGAGGTGACCTGGACTGTGGGTCCCACCAGAGGGGAAGGTCCCTGGCCTATCCCCGGACCCACTAGGTGGGTCAGCAGAGACTGCGGGGATTGTTCTCCTCCCTTTCCCCATGCTGGCCAGTGATGAGGTTAGCTGAGTGAATGGCAGGTTTGAGCCACTAGCAAAGTTGGCCAAACTGAGGGCTGCCGTGAATCTCTGAGGCAAGTAAATCTGCCAATAAGCGCAGGACCCACCAAGGCAGAGGAGGAACTTTGTCACATTATATTAACCCCATACTTTTCACCCCATATTTTTGTATAGCTATTAGAGATGGGGCTGCTGTTTGATCCATCATTTAATTTGATGGCCTTTTGAGGTTATCTGGCAGCTTCTAATGGCATTCTGCCATAGAGATTGGCAACTGTGGGGCTACAATAGTTCTCAAGTGAAAGATTTCAGCTTGGTGCACGGAGTGGGTGGGAGAGGGAGGGGGATTCTTCCCTTGTTTAGAGTTCGGGCCATTTAGCTGAGGGAAGTGGAGCAGACCAGCCTTGGAGTGGATTCTTTGAGCCATTCTGCCATCACAGAAAAGAATAGCTAAGGCAGAGTGGGAGATACACAGTGCCAACTCACAGCACTCAAGGAGTCCTCAGGGGGACTCATATTCTTTTGCTGAACACATGCACTGGAGGCCTGGGGAAAATCCTTCTTGCACCCTGTACCCATTTTTATCACAACCACATCTCAGGGTAGCTTTACCCTTACTATTTACTTATGTGGTGGTATTTTAATTTTATTTGAATATGAAATTCTTTGAGATGTCTTTTGTTAATAGCACTAAACAATTTTTTATTGCAATGCATGCAGGTAAAGGACGCTTCTGAACAATGTACATGCATAATTTTTCTGGTGATACAAACCTATTGCTAGCTGGTAAATCAACTGCTACTGTGGTATGTTTATTTTTGTTTGCTGGATAGAATGCAAACATTCTTTTGAATAATAACTGAAAATTTACGTTGGTTGCATCTTCTTTTGCTTTTCATGAACAGTTTTTATGAGTGATTTTTTGTTTGCAAGGATGATGGCCAAGGAGAAAATATCACAGATATCAGTGTGAATATGTACTCAAGTGAAAGGTATGTATTATGCATGTGTATTCACGCTGAAAGTGTTTGGCACTCATCTTGAAAGCCCTTTCTGAGTTTTTTGAGTTATCTAGTCAGGGAGCAGAATTACAGGACTCTGACTGTGGCCTGTGCTGTGCAGGAGGTCGGACTAGATGATCAGAATGGTCCCTTCTGACCTTAGTATCTATGAATCTATGCATCCAATGAAGTGAGCTGTAGCTCACGAAAGCTTATGCTCAAATAAATTTGTTAGTCTCTAAGGTGCCACAAGTACTTCTTTTGTTTTTACAGGACTCTAGGTGACCGGTCCCTAGTCTGGAATATGAGTTCCTTATCTTCCTTGCCAAACCTTCTCCGGTTTCCCCCTTTCTCTGTTACTGTTGACAATGTTGCCATCTCAGTGCTGCCAATGATTTTCATTTTACGCTAGTCTTGCAATATTTAGTGCCTTTTTAAAAGTCCCAGCTCCTGGAATCCTCTGACTACACGAGACTATCAACTTTCAGTTTTAAAATGTAAGTTTCTAGCTTCACAGAACAAGTTTGAAAACATGAGCCAAGTGCACCCCAAAACCTAGATAACAAATAAAATAAACTCAACTGTTATTATTTGTTAAAAATATTGAGATTTTTAAGCCAGTCTGCTGATTTTTTGGAGGTTGCTGACTCATGATTGTTGAACGCTTGGGGCATTCTCCCAGTCATTCCGGTCAGTACTCTGGGAATTCTTTTAGACTCTTCCCTCTCCCCTGCTCCACACTCCAATGCCATAGCCAAATCCTGGTGTTACTTTCTCTTCAGCAGCTCCAAGCTCTGTCCTTTGTCATTCCATGCCCAGAGCCAAATCTCACATTCAGGTTGTTGCTATAACCTGCCTCGACAATGTAATGTACCTTCTTAGCCCATTCATTTAAAAAATGCAATATGAGTCAGTTGAATGTAAATTCACGACTCCATTAACTCCATATAGTTTTCAGGGGCAAGAATCTGAAGTCCTCGTAATTTCAGCGATGTTACTCAAGGGCTGAAATCTGCATCCAGTGTATATGCACGATTCCCACTGACTTCTGGAAGGCACTCTGCAGTAGATAATTAGCACTTCTCGGCCTCAGGCCTCAGCTGCAGCCAGCAGTTCAGGATTTGGCCATTGGCGAGGAAAGAGAACAGCTTGTTCCTGGCCAACATTTTGTTTATCTCCTTGCTGCTGACATCTTTTGTCCAGAGCACATTTTCTCATCCTCTGCCTTCTTTCTCAAATATCATGTCCCCCAGAGATATCAGTTTTCTTTCCCCTAAGGTATGGGTGCATCTTTACAAACATGTCAGCCAGAAGGAGAATGCCAGTATTTGAAATGGCTAGATTTCCTGGAGCATCCTGGAAACCATTCTTCTCCTTTAGGTGGTTACAGAACAACTACTGTGATTTTAGGATACTGATAAAGATCTCTATCTTACTCCTATTGACATTAGTAGCAGAACTTGAAATGGCTTGAATAGGATCAGGCTAAAAGAGAGAAAATTCCAGCAAGTTACCGTTGTTAAATACAGTATCATAAGATTTACATTGATTTGTGTTATAGTCGTGGTACTGTGTTGTAAAATGTTGATGCCTTTTATATTACATTTTCCAGAGTTGAAGTTAGCATTTTTTGCATTGCTTATTTTTCATAAGCAATTACTAATGTGTGATTTAAAAGATCAATTTATATTTATCCTAGGTTTATGTCTTATTTCATAGTGATTTATTTTTGTGTGGAATGTGGTTTTACGATATGTGACATTCTGGTAGCAGATTGCAGTCTCTGGAGTCCTTGAACTATTTCCAAGCAGTAAACCTGCTGGGATTTAAGCCAGTTTGGAAATCTGTCTGTTGAGTTGATGGATTATAGCCCATGTAGTGAGCACTCAGCCTCCACAAGGTTCATGGCATCTTCACCTTTAAGTATCTAATTTATGTAGAAATGCCGATAAATTATTTAGAACGACATTCTTGTTGATATCAGCAGTTCTGGAGCAAGTAAAAGAAAATGGTATGACTTTGCAAGTCATTGGAAATGTTGGCAGATCTTCAGCAATTCTTCAGAGGTTCATACTATAAATTTTTGCAAAAAGAAAAGGAGTACTTGTGGCACCTTAGAGACTAACAAATTTATTTGAGCATAAGCTTTCGTGAGCTACAGCTCACTTCATCAGATGCATTCAGTGAAAAATACAGTGGGGAGATTTATATACACACACAGAGAACATGAAACAATGGGTTTTATCATACACACTGTAAGGACAGTGATCACTTAAGATGAGCTATTACCAGCAGGGTGGGGGGGGAGGAAAACCTTTTGTGGTGATAATCAAGGTGGGCCATTTCCAGCAGTTAACAAGAACGTTCTTGTTCTGCTGGAAATGGCCCATCTTGATTATCACCACAAAAGGTTTTCCTCCTTCCCTCCCCCCCCCCACTGGTAATAGCTCATCTTAAGTGGGCCATTTCCAGAGCTGCACATCCACATTTTTTGTTGAAGTCAACAAAAGTTTGACAATGTGACTCTGTGGACAGAATTGAGTGAAAGACTTGGATAGAAGTCTTGTATTGTCTTGGATAAAAAGCGCAACCTATTATTATAATTTAATCATCATCCCCATAATACCACTCAAAGTTGGCCTTAAATTATATAGCCAGGTAGACATGCTATACCAATCCATGCAGTGAAATATATTTTAAAGGAATATGACACAGTGCATTGATTTTCTTGCATCCTGAAATTTAGTGAAACAATCATTCAATTCTATTTTTCGCTCAGATCCATTTATATAAAACATTTATTATTACTTTTTGACAAACCTAATTGAATTTTCTAAACAGAATTAAATCTTTAAACTTTGAAGTGTAACATAGTAACGATTATGACAGGCTATATTAATGTAATTTGCTCTAATTCTTGACAACAGCATTGCAAACCATTCTCTAATTGTATCACTGCACATATATCACCACTCTGTGGTCATGTGGCTACTGGCTCATGGCTTTGGGAATACTCTAATGATATGGAAATGTCTATACCTTTTCACTCAAGGCAGCAACTGCAAACCAAAAGGTTATGATTTGTGTGTCTGTGTGCACCACAGAACAGCTGTCAAATAGCAGCTTTCAGTCTTATTAACACAGGCAGAATTTGAACCAGCTATTTGCAGTTGTAATACCTTGTACCCTGTTACCACTCCCCTGGGTCATCATGTTCCCCTGATGATATTTTTAAGTTCTTGTTTTATTCATGTATGTATTTGTTAGGCTATTGTCTGATTAGAAGCATATATCGGTCAGCTGCAAGCAATTCTGACAGTAATCAGTAAACAGAAACAGTAAACATAGCTGTTTCTTCTCATCCTTTTGGAATAGGCCATGAGACTGCAATTTGAGTATGGGATCAGCTCTAGGATATTGTACTGGGACATCAGTCATCGGAAGAAGATAAATGTTTTTCTAGCACTGCCTAATTCCCATAAATTGGACTGATCAACATGAACTCTCTGACCTTAAACTTCAGGATCTGATGAGAGGGGTGGAGAGACCCTCAAAGCATTTAATTATAGGGGAGGGTGGAAAAAATACTTAACTTGCTTTAAAGTATTTCACAACTTCTTGCTGTTCTCAGTCTTGGAGATATGTTGGTGATGCAGGTGAGTTTCAAGTTGTCAACATCAAACTCCTCAGTTGCTGGACTCAAGACAATGGAGTTCCTTCAAAAAGGATTTGTAATTAAGTCCTTTTTTGTTCTGAGTTTGTACAGGACATAGCAAAATGGGGTCCTGGTCCCTGGCTGGGGATCCTGGGTGCTACCCCATTACAAATAAATAATCATTATAATAACGGAGATCTAGGTTTTCAAGATAACTCACCTTCCCCTGAGCCACTGAAATAAAAGGCCATATTTTCAGAAGCGATGAGCACATCAGATGCTGACTTCGTTTGAAAATCTGGCCCATAAGTATCAGAATGGGAGATGCTGGGTTTTGAGTACAGTACTTCTGAAAATTTGGCCGTTCATTAGGTGCCTGTATGGGAATGGAGCTCTTCTGAAAATCAGGCTCCCATTGTGGGTGCTGAGCACTTGAAAATTTGGTCTCTGAGAGGATCTTCAGTGGCGCAGCAAGTACTAGTACCATCTGTTTTGTTGGTCTCTGATATGTCAAAAGAAAAGGAGTACTTGTGGCACCTTAGAGACTAACAAATTTATTAGAGCATAAGCTTTCGTGAGCTACAGCTCACTTCATCGGATCGAAATGCATCCGATGAAGTGAGCTGTAGCTCACGAAAGCTTATGCTCTAATAAATTTGTTAGTCTCTAAGGTGCCACAAGTACTCCTTTTCTTTTTGCGAATACAGACTAACACGGCTGCTACTCTGAAACCTCTGATATGTCAGACTCTGATTGCTGCCCCAGTCTGGGCCTCTGACATACGGTGAGGTGGAGCCTTAATGGCACATTGGTGCACTAACAATTCCACAGCATTTTTTCTGCTAGTGGCAAATCCATCCAGCTCTCCTGCCACCTCACTTGGTAGCAGGAGGGTTATGGAGGCTTCTGATGGCAAGGACTGGGAGAGGGGCAGGAATCTATAGACGGCTGATTAACCGGAAAGAGAAGAGTGGCTGGGAGTGGTGAAAAGGGCTGGTGTTCATGTATTAGTTCTGGTTTTGCATAGTCATATTGATTTGGTCGTGCTTTGAGCAGGGGATTGGACTAGATGACCTCCTGAGGTCTCTTCCAACCCTAATATTCTATGATTCTGTGATTTTAGCAGTGAGATTTTGTTCTCCTATATTTTTCCTTGGGGTCTGAGGAGTCTCTTTGAATTTGTTTCTGTGCATTCTTTTAAAATTATTTGGACTATATTAGGATCTTTCCTTTAGACGTTTGTGCGTCATGTCATGTAGAAATAGCCCTCTAATTCTGTAACAAATAAAGACCTGTCTGAAGACCACAATAACTGTTTTACTGATCGCCCTTTTGATCAATAAATACCCACCTGTTGCTCAACAGGAGCTGAAATTTTTATGGTTGGCAAGAATTCTTCGAGCTTTAAGCCAAAAGGAAACTGGCAGTTGTAGCCTATGGTACATTAATATATGGTCCAAGCAAGTCTTGGCTGTTAGACTGAATGGATGTTGAAATGTTTACATCTTTCAGAGCTCTCCCAGTCCAGGTAGTGAGAACTACACAAGATGATATCACCCCAGAATGAGTACATGCTAAAGTAAAGAGGTAGATATGTAATTTACTTTTTGGTTTATGAAGATGCAGTACAGTAGGGAAAAAGTAATGAAAAAGGTAATCAGTATGAGGATGGAAGTACAAGATTTATATTTCTGTTTTAATTTTTAATCACTAGCAAATCCATTAGGGAAAAGGAAATATAATATCATCAATTGATATAAAATGATATTTTCCAAAAATGTTAATGTCTGTATTATGAAGTAGCACCTGTTACTGAAAGTTATTAAACTGCATGTGCATGATATAATTCCTGTAGAAGAAATTAGATGAATAACCCATAATAAATCATATGCCACAAGGGTATGCAGTTAATATCAAGATTAATTATGTACTGATTTCTGAGTCATTATAGCATAGATTACAATGTTGAGATTTAATTTTTCTGTAAAAACTGATGAATTCTGATATAGTTGTTTATTTATAAACACCCTGGAGATGCAGGCTAAAGCAAGACGTGAAAACCTATTACTACTAGTTTGGTTTGCTTGGCACAATGGAGTGGTTAAATCTACAATATCAATCATAATAAAGCTTAATTAGAGTTTTTGGTTTCCGACTCTACCTTGTTAACATCTCTTTGTTATTTTGTTTTGAATTTTAAATTGTTTTAGAGAAAGATGCTAGTAAACTGCAGTTACTCTTTTTTAATCTCTTGAATAATTTTCTATTGAAATTGTACCACAGTGGCACCATTTATATCTCATATATGAAACTGATTAAAAGCAGGAAAATACAATATAGATTCTGGCACCTTGATAAAGTTTTATGAGTTGTTAATAGGCAGTATGTGTCAAATGTAATTTGTTTTCTTAAATAACTATCATGTTAAAGCTATACATATTCTTTTAAGGTGTGGTGATAGGACTCAGGGCCTGACTCAGCAAAGCATTCCTCCCTATTTAGGAAAGTACTTAAACTCACCTCTAAATCCTATTGAAGTTCATGGGATTTGAGCACAGTGCCTGCTTGTATACAGATGGATTTAAGGATTTCCTGAATCATGGACATCTCTGGACCCTAGGGGAATCTAGGACAAAAGGAGGCTGTTACTCTCCCCCAAGCACTATACCACATCGTCATTCACCCCTATTTTATTAGGAAGGGGAGAGCATCCTATCAAAGAGATAGGGGAAGACTAACCATAGTACAATATCATTCCTTGTTGATTAATTCCTATTTTGATGGCACTGTTTTCTAATCTATACTGAAAAGAATTTAATGGAGTATTTAATCTCATTAGAAACTTTCCATAATATGCAGTTGTTAAAATTATATTCAGATAGAGAAATCAGCAGTACCATAAGGCACAAAGCAGTTACAGTTAAACAAGAAAAAAATCAAATAAGCAAAATCAAAATACATAAAACCGACACAATACGAGACATGCTTTAGCTGCATCAGGAATGATAATGTTTCCTTTGTCTGACCAAAACAAACAAACCAAAAAAAACCACACAGAGGGTGAAATTTACAATGCAGAAGGATGACCCTGATCGTCTGCGTACATCAGGGAAACTCTGAGCTAATTGAATGAATGAACACAATTTGTGGGAAATACTTTCCTGAGAACTCACATGCAGCATAACCCCAATGTCCTGAGGTGCTAGGTATGTGTTACAAGGTGCCGAACACTTTCAACTCTCATTGACACCTATGTCCGCTCCACTGTGCCAGTTCAGGTTGAAGATATTTTCAGGATCAGACCCCGTGAAAGAAACTATTAAGCATTCCACTGTGACCTCTCTAACAGTTAGAGCTCCCGTACAGAGAAGAAGGATTCTTCTCTGCAACCAATATTTTAATAATTGATAATGAAGGTATTAATGTGAAACTAAACATGATATTCATTCATGCAGCATAATAGGAGCTAATAAAATCTACAGAGATTGGATCTTTCTGTGTAAGATAATGGAAGACGAATAGTATGCCCGCTGATATTCTTCAAGCAGAGTTGAAATGTTCCTCTCCTGATAGAGTAATGAGAAAAGCTCTGATTGTCTGCGGTAATGACAGTTGATTAACAGTAACTGCCTGCTTGTATTACTCAAAATGATGCCCTTCCTTCCCCATGCTGCTCACACCACAGCTGTGCTGCTGGTAGATATGGATGTAAGATTAGCTGCAGTGCTGGAATTTGGGCATAGGTGCAGGTGTAACCAACACACCTCCTGGGTGTGGTGCTCTGTCCCATCTAGTGGCACCAAGACCACTTAGAGAGAGAGAGAGAGAAAGAGATTAATGAGTCTGCTCTACAGCCTTAGCTAACAGCCATGTGTCTTTTAGCTCATGCGTTTAGTTCCAGAGGCCCCAGGTTTGATCCTGCCCGCCGACAACCGGGGTCTGTTGGTGTTACATGGGGACTAGGCATGCTGGGGGTGCTGCTGCACCCCCTGGCCTAAAGTCGTTTTCATTAATGGCCCTCAGCAGCACCCCTACTATACAAATTGTTCCAGCACCCCTGAACTCGGGTATTATATTAGCTGTTCTCTGTTTGCATTAGAGTGTAGAACTCTGTTGGTTTTGGTGGAGTTGGGTCTGCATATGCCAGTAGTAGGCTTTGGCCTTTTATGTTTCAGAGAAAACCAGTGAACCTGTACCTTTCCTTAGTGCCACAGCCAGCAACCTGCTCCTGAGACTTTTCTGTTTTGCAGTTATTCCCATCTATTGATATGTTTACGCAGGCAGACGCTTTAGGCAGACTGGAGAGTAGTGTGGAGAAAACCAAAAAATGCTTCTGGTTATACCAAGCCGTACCATTCTAGGTGTAAAATCAGTTCATTCTCACACTGATGCTGACCCTCAAAGGCTCCCTCCATGCTCTCAAAATCCCTGGGGAAATGGTTTTGTTCCAGACATGGGCAGGGCACCAGTGGAAACATGGCTTCTAAAGGGAGTTGTTCTGTCACGGGTGATAAAGAACCTGGGGACTGGGCCTCAGTGTAAATTCCCAAGCCCCTCTGTAGATGCCCTGACAGGTTTTCCACAGGTCACAGGGCAATCCATAGGGCGAGAATGTGCCATCTCTTCAGGCTGTGAAGAGGAAAATGAGGGGAAATGCATAGCAGTAGCTAAGGATATGTACCTGCTAATAGAGAAGGAGATACAGAATGGCTACCTTACGGCTGCTGGTGCGCATTAAGGCTCAGTTACCAGAAAGCCACACTGGGAGAGGTTCCTATAAGAGGGCAACATAATAGTGTGGAGGGTCAGTATTGATCATAAAGGTGCTTATGGGCAAGGGGCTGATTTTGTGTCCCTGCCACCTTCTCTCCCGCCAAAGTGGGATGACTTGGGGCCATTACCTCAGTGGGTCCTCCTTTGAACTAGCCCTGGGCAGATTGAGTGCAGCAACCAGAAAATCAAAGCACTACAGTACATGGAAGACAATATTCAAAATAAACAGTCTCAGTAAGTTCTTTCCATTGGGCTCTTCCGCTCAGATGTTTCTGCAGACGGAGCATTTTGCCAGTTCTCAATCCAGAGAGGAAATGGGAAGGCATTTGGGTTCCATAATTAGAAGGTACTTGGGTTGTGCAGGGCATAGAGCAATTTAGAAGTGTGTCTGGGAATGTACTCCCTATGTGATCCAAGTTGTAGATGCTTGTGGCTTGACCTTTCAGGGCTTCTGCATTCAGAAGTACCTTTGGCTTTAGTGGGAATTCATGGCATGGATAGGTCTGTAGGATTCAGTCATTCCCACAGAGAATAATGTCATCCTGAATAATGTCCGTGATGGCAAATGTGTGTCTTTCCTCTGCAGAGTTATTAGCCAAAGGTTAAATGCCTCTAAAAAATTCTAAATGGAGATTTGATTCAAGCCCATGGCTACCTTTCTGTCTGTGGTATGCAGTTTTTTTGTTTGTTTGTTTTTGCTAGAACTCTGCCTTGTTGTGCACACAGGGTAACACAGGGGTTTGCTAAGAGCTTGGAAGATTGATTTATTTTCCAATTCATGTCTTTCATTTGGAAAGAGGCAGTGAGTGCTCTGTGACTGAGTAATCTATATAGAATGTGTGTACTGTGTGGAACTTGCATCGGGACTCTCAGCATCTGTGGAATTATGTTACTGGACCACAGGGAAAACCACGCATCAGTGCTTATTACCTACAAGGGAGAATTCTTTTTTTTTTACTCAAGCATAAAAGGAGGTACAGGCAAGAGACAAATCTGAACTCCTTTTTCTCCCAGCAGAATTTTTCTGCCAGGAGGAAGCCCAAATAAGTAGTGAAGCAGCTATTAAAGATAAATCAAATTAAGATGAGGTTTTGAAAGATTCAAAAAGAAAGCTATCTGAAGAATGTGGAATAGATGTATGGTTGTCTGAACAGAGTATAAGGCTCTTTCCCACCTCACATATTTTCATTAATTAGTCAATATGGTCAGAATCCCTCTCCACATTGGGAGGAGATTAACTGAACAACTCATTTCTGTTGCACCTTATGACAGTTCGGTCTGTGTGAGCACAGTGAGTGAAGCACGGGGCAAATGGCGTTCAGCTATTGACTTACTAAATATTTGTTGAGAGACGCCAAGATCCAGCTCCATCCAGCTAAGGAGGAAAAATTCACTTGCAACCCACCTTCACCATGCAGAAGGTGCAGAAAACTATGAACAGATAGAAGACATCAGCTGGATTTGTGCTTATGTCAATGGAGAGTTGAGCACCTGCTATGCTGTGGTCAGAAAGCAGAGCCAGCCTTTTTCTATTTGCCACTTTACTGTAGCAATATACTGTAGCAGATTCACTAGCGAAAGGCCAATTGCTTTTTTTAACCCCACCAGCACCAGTGGTCCAAAGAAGTGTGAGATAAATACTTGCAAATATTTTAGTATCATGGATTTTCAATTTCCAGACCAGAAAATGGGTTCTGCCATTTCATTTTATCACAGTAATAGATGGCTGGTCCAGACTCTCCCTGAATTGATCCTCAGACCAAAGTGTAGGTGGAAGGAGTAAATGATTCATAGTGAGCAGGCAGAAGACAGCAGGCAAACAGGATGGACTCACACATGCACCTACAGATAAGCTAAGGTCAAGGCCACACATGTTAGCAATTCAGAACATCCAGTTAGTTGTGGACCCGTTTTGAGGACATGGTGTTCTAGATGCCACATAATTGTGTTGGTAGCTCCTGAAGGATGTAACTTCTATATCTCATGTATAACCACAACAAATTGCACTCACGTTATGCATTATCGGCATTATGTTAATGCTTAAAAATATAATCGCCATACGCACTGCTGGCCCCAAAGAACTCATCATTTGCAAAGAAATAAAAGACAATGGGGAAAGGGACACATCATACAATCAAGTGTCTGTAGTTTTTCAAAGTATAAAAGTACTCTTTTTTCATGTGTAATGCTTTAGAAGTAGGTTTTTGGGTATGATTTGAATGAGGTAGGGGTGAAGAACACACACATTTCAAAAAGGGTGTTCGGAGTATAAGGGGCAGCAGGAAGAAAGATACAGAGACAACTGTGCATGTGAGAGTGAGAAATCAAGAGTACTGAGGTTGGTATCTTTGGCTTAGCAGAGAGTACTGAGTGGTGGGAGATATGAAGAGGGAGCAGGGCAGAAATGCTAGCAGGGTCCTCTCTTATGATGAGCCTTGAAATCAAGGGTGAGATGTTTCAAATTGATTTACAGCACCATGAGGAGCCAATGGAGTGACTTAAAAGGAGGGTGGCATGAAATGATGATCAAGAGAGTTTTGGAGGCAGCATTTTGAATGGACTGGAGAGATGTGAGATTAGTATGAAGAAGACCTGAGAGGAGATTACAGTAGTCGAGGCCAGATATGATCAGGGCTTGGACAAGTGATTTGGCCTTTGGAAAGGAGAGAAAGGGAAGAATTTTAGAGAAGTCTTTCAGAAGTCTGGGTTATGGCTTGGATGCATGGCAAGAAGAGAAAAAAGAGAAGGAGAGGATCAAAAGATTATCTTCCTCCTCCTCCCCTCCCCCTCAAGTTGTGGGCTTGAGTCACAAGAACAGAGGATTTGTCAACAGTAATGGAGAAAAGAAGATGAAGCAAGGGGGAGGAAAGATTAGGAGTTTTGATTTGGCCATATTGAGTTTGAACTGCCATCAAAACCAGAATGAAATACAGTGATCACTGAGAGATCTGAGATCAGACAGATGGCAGTGGGTCTGGAGTGCAGAGTAGACTCGAAAATCACTGGCACAGAGATGATAGTTGATACATAATAGCAAGTGGATACAGTCATCAATGACATGGTGTAAATGGAGGAGAGGAGAGGGTCTGAGAGACATCACGGGGAGGATCTCCCCCTGAGAGAAAAGTGGAGTAGAGGAAGATTTGTAGAAAGAAACAATGGAAAAAATGTGTGGGGGAAAAAAACAGGTGAAGAAGATATTATCAAAGGCAAGTTAGGATAGAATATCTAGGATGAGAGTGTGAGTAACAGTTTCAAAGGCAGCAGAGAGGTCAAGGTGGTTAATGGTGGGTACTGGTTCTGATACCTGGCTGGTGTGCTTCAAGACATAATTTAGCAATGGCCAAAGACTCACTTCATGCTGAAAGGTAACTCAGTCTCATTGTACACCAACATCCCTTGTAAATGCAGATTTCACGGATGGACCAAATGAGAACCACGGGCTGTTAGCTATGTATGAGGTGTAAATTAGCTATTTATATCCTTGAAGTAAAAAGAACATGACACAGCTGCTTTATCTTGACTCATCCATGCAATCTGACTATTACCTTTGCCACAGCACAGCTATCTTGCGGCACACTGCAGTAACGCTGGTATACCAAACACACATTGTCATATTCTTTTTTTTCCCCACTTCATTGGCAAACATATAGCATGCCACAAAATGTTGCCATCTTTAATATTCACTTTGAGAACCTAACCCCTTGGTGCAGTGAACAAGACTTAGCAGAGAGGCCAGCAGAAGGGTTACAGGCAGGGTGACCAGATGTCCCAATTTATAGGGACAGTCCCAATACTTGGGGCTTTTTTTTATATGGGCACCTATTACCCCCCACACTCTGTCCTGATTTTTTTATACTTGCTCTCTGGTCACCGTAGTTACAGGTGATTCACGGGACACGTTGTATGGAGCAGTGTAATCTTGAACAGTCTTTCACATTATGTGTTTTTACTTGGGTCTTGCAGTGCCAACATTCATGTGCTTGTTGGATAATGTTAGTCCAATAGATTCACCCCCAATGGTCTAGCTGGGAAAAATCCTTATGCAGGTTTATTCACATGTTCAGTAAAGGCTTTGCATGCATAAAGACTACCAGATCAGCTGCCTAGTGATTAGAAACCAAATTCTGCCTTTAGTGGACCTACAAGCACAGGTAAAGTAGGGCTGAATTTGGTGCATGTGGTGACAACTGACAAATGTGGTTTGTATCCAAAATGACTTTATAGTGTGCTAGATAAAATGCTGGGCCCTTCAGGCTGGCAGGAGAAAGAATGCTGCTTCTATTCACAATTCAGCATTTTTTTCTTTTATAATAGCCTTTTTGTAGTCAAAGAATGTAAAAAATGAAATGGATGTTGCTGGTTTTTGAGTTCATTGATGAGCGTTACAATCACAATGTAGTTTCAAATTAAATTCTTTTGTTCCCTGTGTTATTATAAGTTTTGGTTTTCCCCAGTGCCACAGCCTAATTTACAACAGAGAAAATTCCCTTTAATTGTTTTTTAAAAGTGCACTCACACCTGCTGCATTAATCTTTTCAATCCCTTATGGTATGTGTCAAGGGAAAAAGGGATTCTTCAGCTCTGGGTAGTATAGACACAATACATATGAAATGCATGAATCGGATGGAGTTTCTGTTCTGCCTTGAACAGATGCTACACACCCTGGGAGAAATCCTAGCTCTTTTATGTCTGTCTTCAGTACTTCTGTCCCCCATCACTCAGTGAGCACCTCACAGTGCTCCAGGGCAGTGCCTAGGCACGAAGTGAATTGCCTGAGACCACATAGAAAGTCTGGAGGAGCAGGGAATTGAACTCCCATCTTCCATGTCCTAGATTAGCATCTTAATGACTGGACCATCCTTCCATTCTCTGGACATCACTCCCATTGACTTCAATAGGGATAAGATTTAACTGCTTTGTTTAGACCCCTTCTGTGACTTGGTTTCACTGGTAACTCAAATAATAGCCCCAAAATGTAAATCTCATGCTGAGACTTCTTCCCAAGATAGATTCTTCCTCTGATTTACTTTTCAGATAACTCCCTATGCACATACCCAGCTACTTCTGCTCCCATGGGGCACTCCCACCTCCCTTCTGTCCCGGGTGGAGTTAAAGAGCCACAGCTGCCCCAGTGAGTTAGCAGAAACCAGTTAGTCTCTTTCAGCAGGAATCTGAGACACCTGTTAAGTGTAGGTCAGCAGAAGATCATGGTTGGGTCTGCCACCCTGGAATGTAATGTGTATGGATGCTGAGGAGTGGTGGAAGGGTTTCAGCAGCATGGCATAAGTTTGAGATGACCTCATTGCTCGTGAATACCACAGCATGGTAAATGGGTGGGATGGAGAATGGGAATATACATTGTCTGCCCCTGACCCCCTTGGGCAACCTGCAATGGAGTTAGCAGAGCCGTAGAAAGGGCTGCAGCCTGTGGAATCCCTGACAGCAAGGTTCCAATGGAGCTGGACTGCAGAGGTGTCAGGAACCTTTGTAGCTGGTGTGGCCTTTGTATAGATGGCTCTCTCCCTCTGGTGGGTCCCCCTAGATCCATACAGTTTGGGTATGAAAGACCCCACTCGCTGTCTGTTCTTGGGGGTGGAGCTGGAACTGGTGTAGGAAACAAAGAACTTGGAGGAAACTCCACAAGCACTGCCCTTTCCTTTTCCTGTGAGTTTTCCCATGGGTGGGGCAAACTGGATCATGGGACCCAACACGTCTTTGCCGTCTCCACTGTGCTGTTTTTTCTCTTTTTCAATCCTACAGCATGTTTAAATTAGTGTAAATTCATTGTGTTCAGCCCCTGTTCCCAGTGCAGAGGGTCCTTGTTACATAGTCCTGCAGTCAGTCATTGATCCATTCTCTTAAATTCCTCAGCTTGGGTGCAACAAGACATCCACCAAATTTAAAGAAAATACTTTGATAATGGAGGAAACTTCTGGTTTGAGACCAGTAGAAAGAATACAGTTCAACTAACAGCCTCTTCCAATAACAGAAGCATTTCTCTCTGGTCCATTTTTTCTTACCACTAAGAGGTTGAGATGAGTTACCATGCTGCAGGAGTGGGGATTCAAATCACAATTACAATGCACTGGCTCCGCTGTTGTGCTGTAACTGAATGGCACGGCAGCCTTAATGGAATGGATTATGTTATTTTCTAGCAGGAAAATGATGGTTTATGTGATTTTTAATTCATTTACCCTGAACCTGTTTCCAGGGTTTTATTTTATTTCATTAAGGATATTTCTTTTAGATTAATAGTGACCAAGAACAGTGTTTCTCAGATGTAAGAAGACATGTTCCTATATTACTGTGTCACAGATAAGATAACCTGATATATGAGAGAATTAGCATATTGCTTTCCTAAGGAGAAATGACTTGCTATCTGTTTGCTGTTGTCCAATAAGTTGCTCTTTGAAAATGAAAACAAATGAGTTCTTTACAGAACTCTTTGCAATGTGCTGTAGAAGCCTTAATAAAAAAAGAAATCAATTAAAATAAACCGAGCATAAGACTTATAAAGCTCTGAAGACCTTGGAGCCACTGTGTCTGATAGCGGCATTCTGTATTGAGCCAAACCCCAAAGAGCTGGCATTTCATGACAAAGGCCCTAAAACCCTCCAATGATTTATAATTCTTCAGATTGCATTTTTACCAAGCTAGAGCTGGACAAAAGCCTCTGGGGTCGAGACTTGTTTAAACTTTGAGACCATCAATCCGGAACATGCACATACTGCACTTGTAACACTGTTCAAGGATAGCTGAAGAAACTATAACAACATGCCACTAGGAAAAGAACTCAGAGGGTACAAATGTCTGAGCCATTTCAATAAAGCCATAATTCCAGACTATGTTCTTCCATCACAGGATATAAGCAGGGTCCCATTGAAATCAGTGGGGGGTTACTGATAACCTGCAGAAGGAAAATCAGGTGTCATTTTATTGTCTTGAGACCCAACTGTGTAGCACTTACTCAAGAAGTGCCAATGAGGAAGCACTGTTCAGAGTGATGAAGGGTTAAAGAAAAGAGCTGAGTTAGTAACTATGAGCCAAACCTTCTCAGATTCCCCTTCTTTTTAATAGGTGCTGCATGGGTGGAGTCGGGCTGCATTTCTCATCAGGATCAAGTTAATTGATCACAAGAAATAGTTCAAAACATCTTGCCCAGGTTGTTTGATATGATATCATTGTTTCAAGCTGAATAATAATGACCATATACAACCACATGATAGGTTTTGATTTGCTGCATTCTCATCTTGATGAGTGTGGGGGTTTTATTTGTTATTAAGAAAATTATTTTGCAATTTTTTTTTTGTAAATTGTACTTTATAATATTGGAGAATACTGGAAATGGCAAAACAGCTTTATGTCCTACAGGCTTTTTCTCCCAAGGACTAAATATTAGCAGTAAAGGGCCTGTTGCAGTGAACGTTTTTCAGCAAGTAGCTCAGGGGTGGGCAAACTTTTTGGCCCGAGGACCGCACGTGGGTGGGGAAATTGCATGCAGGGCCATGAATGTAGGGCTGGGGCAGAGGGTTGGGCTGCAGGAGGGAGTGTGGGGTGTGGGAAGGGCTGTGGTGTGCAGAAAGGGGCTCAGAGCAAGGGGTTGGGGCAGAGGAGGGGTGTGGGGTGTACAAGGGGGCTCAGGGATTGGGTTGGGATGCAGGAGGGGGTGCACAGTGTGGGAGGGGACTCAGGGCAGGGGATTGGGGTACAGGAGGGATGCGAGGTGCAGCAAGGGGCTCAGGGCAGGGGTTGGGGTGCAGGAGGGGCGGGCTTCGGCCCGGTGCCGCTTCCCTGGAGCGGCTCTGGGGTGGCAGCGGTGTGCACTGGGGCCAGGGCAGGCTCCCTGCCTGCCTCCCTGCTCTGTCCCCGGCCCTGCGCTGCTCCACGCCGGGAACTGGCCGGCATCATGTCCCTTTGGTCCCTGGGGGAGAGGGGCCAGAGGGCTGAGCGCACTGCCCTTGCCTGTGGGTACCTCCCCCGAAGCTCCCATTGGCCGGAACCACGGCCAGTGGGAGCTTCAGGGGAGGTACTCACAGGCAAGGGCAGTGCGCTCAGCCCTCTGGCCCCCCTCCCCCAGGGGCCACAAGGATGTGGTGCCGGCCGCTTCCTGCAGCGGGGCGGGACCTGCGGAACCACGGGGCTTGCAATCCTGCGGGACAGATCCAAAGCCCTGAGGAGCTAGATCCGGCCCGTAGGCCGTAGTTTGCCCACCCCTGAAATAGCTCAATGGAAATAAAGTGGGCCATTCAGGGAGTAAGATATGACACACTATGAATAATGAAAAGGAGTACTTGTTAGTCTCTAAGGTGCCACAAGTACTCTTTTTCTTTTTGCGAATACAGACTAACGCAGCTGCTACTCTGAAACCTGTCACTATGTATAATGGTGCTAGAAACTGATCTAAAGCATCCCTGAATGAAATTCAGCATTTGCCTTTTTCTTGTTGTTATGATGCACCCTCCTTCATGGTATGACACATGATCTAGGCTTGAGTGGTGTTTTCCCAATGCCAGCACCTTTAGAATATATACAAACAAGGCAATTGAAGCAGATTCTGTCCATAAATTATCATGAAAATCTCAACTATATGCTACAGATCTGAACAAAAGATTTGAGCCCCAAATGTCAAGTATGATGTCAAAAGATATTTTGGACAGCAAATTTTTTTGTCTTAGAAACAGTGGAAAATGAAGATTAAATTAATGGTAAAATTGCACGACAAGTAATGTATTCATCTTGTATTTTTCAAAGCAGTAAATGTTCAATGGTTCTAACAAAAATTATGCTAAAGCTGTTGTAGCTCTTCCACTGTTTGTTGATAATCTTCCATAAATTCCTGCTGCTCCCATATACTTTGGAGTCAGTCCTGTATTCTTCACACACCCTACTGCTCAATATAATTTTAGTGGGAGTTTTAGGTGCATAAAGAATACAGCATGAATCACATTTTGACCTAATGTATATTCTATATGAAAATTAACTAAAGGACTCAATCCTTCAACTATGAATGTTGCTATTTGACTTCAGTGGGTGAAGGTTCAGGTACAAAATAAGGAATTTTTAGCTTTAGAGTTATATTGGCTTACTTGAGTGAAACATTTCATTTAATTGAATTGGACATTTATGTAAAACACCAAAACCTTGTGCAATGAAAATGTCATTGCATGAATAATAAAACCATTATTTTTAAAGCTGTATAAGATTTGCTGTATTGTTTAACATGCTAGTTTAATCCCAGTACAGCAGAACCTCAATAGGATCTTACATTGCAGAGAGGCATATGGTGATTCTCACTGCTTCTTGATTAAAGATTGAGAAGCTTTTCATGTGTAGCCATCAAGCTAATTTGATAATGTCATAGTTACTTTCCCTTCTGTCCTGGTTTAGTTTTGGATGTTGCACTTTGTCCAGAAAGTAGCTGCCTTTTCTATCTCAAACACTATGTTTGGTGAGTTTTTAAGATACCAAATGCCATGAAAGTTCTTCACTGATCACTTTTTTTAAAATGATGATTATCTTGGATCAGATACTCACCCACTCTCTAACTCCTGCATCGACAGCTGCCTTTGCTCCTATCCTCACTTTTTTCCAGGCCATCCAAAAGCATCTTTTTGCCCATCATTTTTGTCCATGTCTCCCGCGACTTTCTGTTAATTACATCCCTGCTCACCAGGATTCTGTACATCAAGCTTACACTTCTTGTTCATACCTTCAAGGTATTAGATTATGAAGCCCTTGTGTACATTTCTGACCTGTTTTTCTTTAATGTTTCCACTACTTTGCCAGTGAAGCAAGGGTCTCCATCCCTTTCATCTGCCTCTCTTAGAAGTGTCTCTTTGCCTTCTTCCATGCTTGGAACTGCCTTCCAAACATTTCCGCACCAAACAGCTTTTCCCCCCTCCCCCATTCCTTTCCCTCCTGAAAGCCCAGGTTTGCCATAACGCCTACAAAGAAGTGACAGTGAGGGAAGTGTATTAAAAACAAAAAGCAGCTGAGTAATTTCAGCCAGTAGTACTAAGGTCTATGTGTCATTGCAGTAACATTCAGTATTGCACATTTCTCAGTTATTTAAAGTCAGAAGCAACACGTGGGGGCTTACGCAGACTGAGCATGCTCAGTAACATCTGCTGAAGAAACTGACCTCACTCTGCCCTCCCCCCACTATCAGCTGGTATGGGTTGTCTTTGTTTAAAGGTTTATTTTGTGTCAGGCAAGGTTTTGTAAAGATTTATATCAAGTTACCATCCTGCTATTGAAGACCCCTAGAGGTTAACATTTTCTTTTCCATGTGTGCACTGAAGTCTGATGAGCACTAATGAGAAGTACATATGTTTATCAACTGGAGATTGAGCCCCTGCCTATTTTAATCCATCTATGCATTAGTATAATAATAATTACTTTATCACTCATTTGGTTTCAAGTACACTGCCAAGGTAACATTTACTTTCTTCACAGGCAGTGCAATTTTTGTATCCTGAGTGTGATGGACACTGGAGAAGCACTCAAAACGAACCTGATAAAACCGTTTTCTTCCTTCCAGCTGTCCATACCATTTACATATTAAAAACAAAACGTCTTCTGGATGCCTCTGCAGCTCTGTTATTCCAAAATTCTGTTCTCTTCATGTCTATTTCTCAGGTTTTTTAGAAGCAAATTATTTTGAAATTAAATTAAGGGGAGGAAAACCACTACCCTTAGGTAGTGAGTCTCAACCTATTTCCCATTGTGGGCCGCATCCATATACCAATGTGTTACATGGGCTGCATCCAATACTACCTGTAATGGCCCTGAGGATGTCACATGGGCTTCAGCTCTGTGCTGATTGGGCCGCAGGTTGAAAACCACTGCATTAGGGAAATATAAGTTGTTAAACAGCACTGGTAATGCAGCATTTTTACACTGTGAGATTAAACATCTCACTACTTCAGTTATCTCAGATTTCTTCACAGGTGTCCAGATTTACAAACTTAATGAGATTTACCTTATTTTGAAACACAAATTCTCCATGGGTTTTATTCTCCGTTCCACTAATGTGAGGGATGGAGGCTTGTAAAATGTCCAGTGGGCACAACTGCAAATTGGAGGGTGGAATCACTGTCTCTGCTGCAAGTTCCCCAAACCACATGGAAGCATGTCCTTCCCCATTCCTTGGGACTAGAGTTTCTTAGTGTGGAGGTGCAAGGTTAGGGGAAGGGCCATGCTCTGCCACACGGATCAGTGGAAGCATTCAGGGAATCCTGCATGGAAGACAATGCTGATGCAGTCAATGTGATCTCCTGCAGATTCCCCCTTCTTGCCCTGATTGGTATAGATTGGTTCAAGGCACCGAGAGCTCAGGAGTCCATAGCACAGCACAGCTAACTCCCTGTTCCGATGGAGTTAGAGTCCTAACAGCACTGTAATGCAACTGTGGCCAGATTGGGTGTTCTAAAATCTGTGGTATATCCCTGGATTTGGGGATATCAGCTGGTTTGGTGGGTCTTGTTCCTGCCTGCTTCATGGAACTGTTCAAATCCCTATCTCTTCCACTCCATTTCCTGGCTCCACCATAGATCTTTCATCAGAGAGAATGATTTTGCCTCCTGTTTGCAGATAGCATGTTAGCTCATATCAACTACTGAAATAAGAACAAAGAAACACTGTTGATTTCATAAGCCCTATCACTTCTAGGAATTGAGCTTTAATTGTTTATATTCTGGTAACAGCTAAGGGCTCCAATGAGGAATCAGGATCCCACTGTGCCAGATGCTGTAAAATATCTAGGTTACAACACAATCCAAGAGCTGAATGAAAAAAACTGGAGGTGCAGGAGAGGCGGGGGATCGTGATGTAGAAATAATCAAGCCTGCCACAGGTATGTGGCTAACTGCGCCTCTAAGCTCTCCTGGTCTCTTAAAAATGCACCTCCTTTCAGTCCTTGGACTGTTGCCTCTCTCTCACCGTGGCATCATGTGATTCTTGCACCCCTGGACTGGCCTGCCGTCCCCAGGTGCAAATCATGATGACCTAACAGGCCTGACTTATGTTTAGTAGCTGCAGTTCTGTTGCCTCTGGCAGCAATGACCAGTGGTTAATACCGTGACCATACCGCCTTAAAGCAACATATTATTTATTTAGAACAAGCATTGCAGAGAAAAAGATCTTAAAATAATAAAATAGATTATGCTTGTGTCTATCTTACCACATGTCTGTCCTCCTTCCACCTGGGCATCCTAATAGTCCTAAGCTTCCCACAGGCACCTCAAGATCTGTGGGGTCTAGGTGACTGTTTCTTCCTTGAACTCACCAATCATTTCTCCTTCCTCTGCTTCGAGGCGTGGCTACTTTAGAAGTTGCTGAGTCTTTTTGATCACCTCCCACCTCAGGGAACGCATCATTTTATAACTGTTTATAGCCCTTTGATCTGTTAGTTCTCAGTCTTGGCAAAACAGCTATGCAACTTCAGGTTGGAGCCTGGAAGTAAGGCCATTGTCCTATAATTGCCCCTGAAGGGTTTGTTGGATGATTGTGTAGCTAGATTTATTGGGTTGCTTTCCTGCACATTTTTCCAACAGACTCCTGTTATGCTAGACCAGTACATTCATACAGGAACTTTATCTCATTGATCAGTTCACATACCGCAGTGATTCTCAACCAGGGGTACATGTATCCCTGGGGGTACTCAGAGGTCTTCCAATGGGTACATCAACTCATCTAGATATTTGCGTAGTTTTACAACAGGCTACATAAAAAGCACTAGTGAAGTCAGTACAAACTAAAATTTTATACAGAATGACTTGTTTACACTGCTGTATATACTATACACTGAAATGTAAGTACAGTATTTATAATCCAATTGATTTATTTATAATTATATGGTAAAAATGAGAAAGTAAGGAATTTTTCAGTAGTAGTGTGCTGTGACACTTTTGTGTTTTATGTCTGATTTTGTAAGCAAGTGGTTTTTAAGTGAGGTGAAACTTGGGGTATGCAAGACAAATCAAACTCCTGAAAAGGGTACAGTAGTCTGGAAAGATTGAAAACCACTGACATACCATACCCACAACATTATTACATAATGATGTTCATAGATTATTACATAACAGCTCTATGTCTGCCACAAAGCCTGTCTAGCATAATGAGCATTAGTCATGCCTTGTCATTGTCAGTGGTCAAAGTCTTGTAGGCATTATGACAGATGGGAGTTTTAAGGAGATACCCTATATGTTTAGACTATTTCACTGACTCTTCACTCTAGCTAACTCTGAAGAGTTAACAACTCAAAATCCAAGGGCTCAATTCTCAGCTAGTGTAAATCAGCCCAGCTACTTTGACTTCAATGGAGCTATGCCAGTTTGCAACAGTTAAGGTTCTGGCCCTATGTTCCTTATGAACTAGTATTAAAGTATGACTGCATTCAGAAAACAGTGCTCAAAAATGCCTTCACGGTGTGCTGTATTCATTATCTCAGAGACTTTTGGGATTGCAGGGGAAGTGGCTGGGTGGTGGTTAGTGGCCTGGGAGGTCAAATTAGATACCTTCTGGCCTTAACCTCTATGACTTCTCAATTGAATTTGCTTACAATTCTTCACCATAGAGTTAAGTTGAGTTAAATAATTAGATTGCTTTGCCTCAGTATTTCTGGCATTCCCTGTGCCTCTCTCTATCCACTAAGGACCAGATTTTTAAAGCTAGCTAGGCACCTAAAGATGTACATGGACTCTGAGTGGAATTTTCAAAAGTCCCCAGATGGCTTACTCCCATGGCATTAATTCCCCGGTTATTCCCAGCACTTTTAAAGGTATTTAAGCCCCTAAATATGTAGATAGGTGCCTCATGGGTCCTATGGGAATTAGGCATCGAGGTGCTTTTGCAAATCCCACTAGCTGCCTATTTGCATCTTTAGGCACCTAGATGCATTTAAAATGGCCTGAAGTGCTGGGAATATCTCAGGATTGCTGCAGATACTGTTATTTATCAACATGTAAGGTAATGGGTACATTTTTAAGTGGTTAAGTGCCACCACTGTATTTAAACAAACAATAATGAGAGACTCACGATTTTCCCATGTTTGTTAACAGCATTTGTTGAAAGTCTTTTATTGTTAGCTGACCTGGAGAAGGTTCCACAATCGTTCTCATTATAATGCTCCTTAAGCCGTATGATTATGTAAATTTCGTAAGTATGCATTTTTGTACTATCCCTTCACTTGCTTCATATGTTGTCAGAGCTTTCAGTTAATCCTGTATCCAAATAGGGTTTTTAGAAGCATTTCTACTTAATGGTAACATTGGGCCTGATCCTCAGTTCGTATAAGTTGGCGTTGCTCCATTTTGCTCTAAAATCTTCAGAAGAATTGTCATATGTTAAAGCTAACCGTTAGCCTGTATATATTAGCGGCAGATGATGTTTGGTTTCTACTTTTGGCTCTGTAATAACTTGAAAGATTGGAGGCTTGATCTCAAGACATAAAATATGCAAGGATTATTCTTATTAAAGGCTGAAAATGACAGATATAGGCTTTTCCTCTGTCATTCTCAAATATTCCCTTAACACCAGAGCACAAAGCATTTTGATGTATACTTTATTTTAAATGATGACAAGAGACATACCTGCAGAGACAAAAAAAAAATGGTTTACTCATATGAACAAAGGGGTTCCTAAAATGAGCTCTGAGGCTAAGATAGTGTGTCACAGTTAAGCAGGGCACAAGATTCTATCTCACAGTTTCACAAACTGGGTAACAGTGACGTTAAGTATAAAACTAAGCCATTGCTCCTTGCTAGGAAATACATCTTTTAGCCAGTCAGCTGAAGATAAGCATAACCTGGTTGCCTTTTATCATTGCAGCTAGCAGGAAGTCATGGCCTGTTGTAAAGTTTTCCATTCTGTATTCCTCTGAACCTTGCCAGAGGACATTTGTAATGAGGCTGGTGTGTTATCCATCCTACCTCTAAAAGCAGGTCCAAGCTTTTAGTCTCTCCAGCACCAGAAAGTGAAGTGACTGTTAGCACTGTCACCTCTAGCGTCTGAAGCACAAGGGTTGAAGAAACCTTTCCCCCAAAGAAGAGGCTTATTCTTTAGCATCACTGTTCAGCTGGAATACAAAAAAAACAGAAATGCACAAGGAATCTGCAGAAGGCAGGCTATTAGAAAGGGAATGGGGAAGAGATGAAAAAGTCATTCCCTTAATTAAAAAAATCCCACCCCAAACCTCCCTCCTGAAACCAGAGAAGAGATGTATTGATACATTATTGTTATAGATAGTGTTGTTATTTATTTGTATTACGGTAGTGCCAAGGAGCCCCCATCATGCACCAGGAACCCATTGCTCTAGGCGCTGTACAGACACAAAATAAAAAGTAGCCCCAGCCCCAAAGAGCTTCTGATCACAGTATAAGGCAAGAAACTAAATGTGGGTACAGACAGACAGGAAAGCACAAGAAAACAATGAGGTGATAATGGTCTGCGGGATAGGCAGCAGTCACAGCTCCCCAGCAGTCTGGGATCAGGTTTTAAGTGTACTGCCATTATCCCCATAACAAACATTTTCTTATTGCTATTACAGTTAGTACTGTATCAGTAAGAGGTGCCCATGCTGTAGCTCATTGTAGTAGTTGTGACAAAGTTCCTCCTCTGCCTTGGTGGGTCCTGCGCTTATTGGCTGATTTGCTCACCTCAGAGGTTCACGGCAGCCCTGAGTTTGGCCACGTTTGTGGCTCAAATCTGCCGTTCACTCTGATAGCCTTATCACTAGCCAGCATGGGGAAAGGAAGAAGAACAATCCCTGCAGTCTCTGCTGATCCACCTAGGGGATCAGGGAACAGGCCAGAGACCTTCCCCTCTGGTGGAACCCACAGTCCAGGTCAACTCCTCCAGTATCAAGTAGGGAGTTGGGGGAATGGGGGGAACCCAGGCCCGTCCTCTACTCCGGGTTCCAGCCCAGAGCCCTGTGGATTGCACCTGTCTACAGTGGCTCCTGTAACAGCTGCGTGACACTACAACTCCCTGGGCTACTTCCCCATGGCCTCCTCCCAACACCTTCTTTATTCTCACCACAGGACCTTCCTCCTGATGTCTGATAATGCTTGTATTTCTCAGTCTTCCAGTAGTACGCCTTCTCACTCTCAGCTTCTTGCGCCTCTTGCTCTCAGCTCCGCACACACACACCACAAACTGAAGTGAGCTCCTTTTTAAACCCAGGTGCCCTGATTAGCCTGCCTGTCTTAATTGATTCTGGCAGCTTCTTGATTGGCTGCAGGTGTTCTAATCAGCCTGTCTGCCTTGTTTCCAGAAAGTTCCTGATTGTTCTGGAACCTTCCCTGCTACCTTACCCAGGGAAAAGGGACCTACGTAACTTTGGGCTAATATATCTGCCTTTTATCACGCTTCTGTAGTCATCTGGCCTGACCCTGTCACATAATGCTTAGCGGCTGATAGTAACCTACAACAATTTTTCGTGATAAAGTACTAATTCATGGCTGGATTCCCACTGAACTCCATTGGAGTTTTGCCAGGAACTTCAGTGTTCATTGGAGTAGTCCCTACTTCCTAAGGAATACATTTACTGTGGGCCAGATTGTAAAATCAATCTATGAGATGACTTACAAAGTAAGATACTGCTCAGCACAAGTCCAGAGTTCCATGAATAGCCCTTTATTTGTGTATTTATGACTGTGCTCTTTATTATCATACTTCAGTTAATTAACATTTGTGAGCAGATCCTTCACAGGCCTAGAAAAGATGCCCACCTGAGGAAGTGGAAGCCCTAATCCTCATCCTTCTCCCTTTCCACAGCCCCAGGTATGTATCTCCAGTGCTCCCACATGCCTGCAGGGGTGGTATTTTTCAACAAAACAGGCACTGCCTGGCAGAACTTTGTCTCCTGGATTGGAAAAAAGTGTTTTACAAATGGCTACACCTCCTCTCTGTCTACATTATATCTCCTTGTCCTATTTACATGCACACCTGAGGAGCGAGGCCTGTGGCTGTCACTCTTGCATTGAGTATTCATAATTAGATATACTACTTAGTAAACAGATGTAAATAACAGGCATTTAATTTTATGCCAGTAATTACTTGGAGTGCACATGTGTTTCCCTCTATAATGTTATTAAGACTTTTCCAAACCTTGTAATTTACATTATTCTGAATACCATAAGTACATAGTATACACCTTAAATTGAAAAAATCAGGTCATTTTTTACTGTTCTCTTCTCCACCAGCAGTTTAATTATTTTTAATTATAGGCATGAAGCAAGTTCTGTTGTTTCTGGTTGTTTATACTTAAATTTAGGATGTTTGTTTCTTTTGGTTGTAAAACATTGTAGCCTTTCACTGTGACCTGTTGCAGGTGGACTCTATAATGAATACATCATACCCCACTGTTATTACTTAGAGGGTGCCTAAAAGTGAGATAGATTAAGAATGATTATTCAATTAATAAAAGCAAATATGTGGACCCTACCCCCAAAATTTCTCAACCTGAGGACCCAATTCTGCAAACATATGAGACACGTTACTCAGCCCAGTGGTCTGAGAGACTTCGGTGGCACTATGCAAGTGACATTTGCAGGATCCGTCCCCAATTTTAGATGTGACTCAGTGAGCGTGTGAGAGTGGGGTCTCAGTGGGGGCCATCTGAGGTCACTCAATTAGGGTGAACTGCAAAGAATGGGGCAGACAAACCCCAAAACTGGTGGATAATTCAATACTTAGATTTACCAAGCCAGCATAAAACAGCTTCTTTATTACTTCACTGGTTGCCCAAAAACCAACAACACAGATCCCTTAAAGTAACCCAGCCTCAGTCCTCCATCCAGGTACCTGATTCAAATATGATGAAGACTTCTGAAAATCTTATCTTATCATATAAAGAAAAGGTTCTACTAATCCCAAAGGATCAGACACATTACCTCTCAGGTTACTGAATATTCCAGATGTTATCCAAATACACACATACAGCCAATTCTTATTAAATTAATTAAATTTTATTTAAAAATGAGAGAGAGAGTATGATTAAAAGATCAATATACATACAGACATAGCCGAGATGGTGAGCTTTGTAGTTGCAAAGAGTTCTTTTAGAATTTAGTTAATAGGTTATAGTCCAATATCCAATATCATATTCAGGGTGGACCAGTCAGCACGGGGATCCCAATCTTGTGGCTTAAGCTTCCCCAGCACTGAAGTATCAAGCAGATCTGAGATGAACAGGATCAGGACCAAGGGTCTTTTTATACAGTATTCTAGCATCCATTTGACCACACAGTCCTGGGTAAACAATAGGCTTTTGATGTAACCTTCTGTTTTCTAAACACTACCAGTAATTGTTACACAAATTAACATAGGACAATTTATTTATTAGGCAGGCTATCACAAACTTCAAAGAGACATATGGACAACAACATTACTTCACCTAAGATTCATCTAAATGTTAATATTCCCTTTTGATCTCTGAATTAGTAGCTACAGTAACAGACAGGAATTGTCTGTTTACATGGGTAGCATCTAAGATACACAATTAATAATTTTATTAAGATGATGTTGAAGTAAAAAGAAAACAGTACAGAACTTTAAGCATAGAAGTTTCTGGTTATCAGGGAATAAGGTACAGATTATCAAGGGGTGTGAAATTTGGTTTAGGAATGGGTGGCGTAAAGAATACGTAATCTGCAATCTCCCCGATTGGGGGTAAAAGTTTAACGGGTCAAAATACAGACCTTGAAATATGGGGGTATGTTGTTCATATAATGGCTATGTTCAGGTGTGAAGTATAATGAGTGAATACGATGATGAGGATGGATTTACCCTCATTTGGTGGGATTTAATGTTCATTGAGTTTATGGTTCCAGTTCATATGGTCCAATGGAAAAAGTCTCTCAGTCCCTTTCCCATAGTTGATGCAGGATGTTGTACTGGTACTGTCGGTGGTGAAGTGTTTGATGTAGATGTCCTATTACCTCTAACTTCTAACAACATAGGTTTGCATTTCAAAGTTCTAGCCTATTTAGTATGCAGGGTCTTAATTAACATTTCTAACATGTCTTTAAAGGTTGGCTTTGGGTTAGTTACCCTGCAAGCTGTTTAACCATTTCTGGCCATGAGTTATATTTTTTATAAGATTCATTGCAGTTATATAACTTTGGTAGCAATAATGATTTGCATGGTTATATTTTAATTAAACAATGTCACAGTGAGATTCACAAACAATAAGAAGGTTGGAGTGAGGAGTGATATAGGTACTGTTTGTGTTTTCCCACCCTTTGCATTATTATCAGGGCAATTTCTCTTAAAATTCTTAAAAACATGAAAACTGCTGCTTTTACAAACTCTTCAAGACTGAGACCGTCTTTTGCGGTGCTTGTGCAGCACTCAGCATGATCTTGATTGGGGCTTTTGGGTGCTAACTTACAAATAATGTATAATAATAAACTTCCAACACTGATGGAAAGGAATAAAGAAAATAAGGTTGTTTGTGCTATGTAATTCTCACGTGTCTGAATGACACTGCTTTTCCTAGGGAACTGTATATGACAGATTTACATCAAAGTTTCAAGGGGCTTGTTACGCCTACATTTTGAATAACAGCTGCCAGTAGTTGCGAACACTGTGGGGTGAACTCCTGGCCCGATTGAAGCCAATGGGAATTTTGCCATTGACTTCAGTGAGTTCCGGATTTCACCCCATGACTTTGTACACTTGTTAAAGCACATACTGCTGTGCTAAACAATTTCTTAATCTTGGAATCATACAAATTAGAAAGAGAATAGATCTATTTCAGTAGATCATCTTTTCCATCATCCTACTAATATACAGTATTCCCTTAACTATATTCTTGATTGCTTTGTGCAATCCAGTCTTAAATGACTTAAGCAAAGGGGCTTTCTCTGGCTTCTTTGGCAGGGTATTCCACAGTCAAATGAAACCCAGTATAAGGAATTTAATAAAACCAAAAACTCAGCCTAAATTACCCCGTGCTTACTGTTATCCTGTTAATTCCAAGTTATAAACTCCAGGACCATCCTAAACCATTATTCTGCTTCTTTCGGGTTTTTTTTTATATATATATACGAATTCAAATACTATGAACCATATTCCCACCTGCCGTAAATAGGCAGAGCTGCATTGTGAAGTCAGTGGAGCTGTACCAATGTACACCAGTTGAGAATCTGTCCCAATAAAAGGGCCTGAATCTGATCATGCGTATCACTGGTTGTATACCATATATGTAATTTCATTTCAGTAGAGTTACTTCTGAAGTAAACAGATGTAACTCAGAGAAGAGCCAGGCCCCGAATGTGTTTATACATGTACAGCATCACCCACTGACTTCAGTGGAGCTATCCCAGTTAAAACACATCTTGTGCTGGTCCAGGGCACCACCCCATCCACTGAAATCTCCCCTGTCTGTGGAGGGGACATTGTTATAAAACCATTCCCTTTTGGGAGATACAGAATGACATTAGGGCTGGCAGAAGGAACTGGCTGGGTCAACAAGCTGGGAAGCTGAAGGCCTCACACCAGTGGGCCACAGAGAGAAAGGATGACCTGATGGTTAGGCTATAAGCATCCTGCTCTGCTATGGACTCCCTGAGTGACCGTGGACAAGTCTAGACTGCAGGGTATGTCTGGACTGCAGTTGGTTGGTGTAGTTGCCGCTCAGGCTGACATACCAGAGCAGGCTTGGGTCCTGGAGAGGTGAGGCTGTGGCAGGGTGGGCTGTACACCCTAAGTAATTACTCAAGAGCCTGGTCCATGCTGCTGTGTCTTTGCTATTCTGGTACCTGAGCTAGTGAGATTAAAGCTAGTTCAGGTACGTCTGGGTTGCCGATGACCTGTGCCTCATTTTCCCATCTGTGCAATGGGGATAACAGCATTGCCTGATGTCACAGGGGTGTTGTGAGTGCATATAGGTTTTGAAGTCCTCACACCATCAACCAAGCTGTGCCAGTGCGAGTCACTCTCCACCAGGGAGCCTCACACACTATGTGCTAGTGTCATTGCACAGCCAGCAGGGGGAGCTCACACTGTGGCTGGAGAGGGAGTACACAACATTGTTAGACTTTTTTGTGGGTCCTGAAAAAATGGTAACTCCTTCTCAGACAGAATGTCTAAAAGACCCCACATGACTAGCCTAGCTTGAGTAGTTACAAACTACAGTAACTTGGGACTGAGGATCTAGCTTGCTCTGCATAGTATTAATAAGTCATATTAATATACATGGGCATAAGTAGTACTGGCAGGTAACATCAATATTGTCATTTGTTTAAGTAGCCATATAAATATTGCTAAATGAAAGGGCAACAGAAGCTGTACTTGATGAGCTTTTGTTTTCAGAGGGTTAGGTCTGAATATTATTATTCTAATATGGCCACCTAGCTGGCAGATTTTTGGCAGGTTTGAAATAAACATGCCAGAAATTATTTTGCTGAAAGCCTCCCATATTGGAGCATTTCCAGCATTCATCCAGTGCATGCCAGTGCAGTGATTCTTTTACATTCATGAAAATAGCCCATCACAGATCCATATTCTAGAGTCTTAAAGTACTGAAGGTTGCAGGGATTTATGGCTTCGAAGTCATCCTAGCAGGTGGGCAACAGTATAGTGCAATCATAAAGAGAGAGGAAAGCAGTAATATTTATAAGGTTTAATACGCAGTTTGAGTGAAGTGTTCTTATTTTAAAATGTACAGTAATGTTTGTTTTACTTTTCTAATCCAGAAACAATTAGGCTTTTATGTAAGAGGCCAGGGCAGGAGGAACGAACAGCAAAGAAAATGGAGGGGAAAAATGGGTTTAAGGACTTCGATTTGTTTGCAGAGGTTGTTTGAGGTTTGTGTTAATTCTTCACCAATAGTAGCATTAAGCAAGTGAGTTCTTCAAATGATTGACATTGTTTTAATGTTTCCTTTGAGCTGATGTTGGTATTATTGGTGCTCCGTTAGAGCGGAAATTTTATGCACTTGGTTTGTTTTCACTTGAGTAATAACCACTCAGACTCAAATGACATCACTATTAAAAACAAAGCAGCATCTTTAGGATTAACAGCCCGAGATGATTTATGAGTGGTGTCTGGTTGGTTTATTGTTTTATCTTCATGCTGGTATCTTTCAGTACAGGGCAGATTAGGCTTCTCCTCCTCATGGTGGAATCAAATGTCTCTGAGGCCCCAAATCTGAAAAGCACCTGCTTCACTCCATCCCTTCCCAAGACATGAATTAGACATGTGCTTAGGTGCTATCATAATGGAGATGCTTTCCTGAATTAGGGCTGCAGTGGAGTGGAACTGGTGCTGTTCCTCTGTGCAGGGGTGGCAGGGGGAAGGAAGAAGGGAGGAAGTGCAGGGAGTGCATGCATCTTTACTGAGGAAGCAGGGGAAGCAGTACTGGGCAAGACACCTGCAAGTGAAAATGACTTTGTGAAGTCACCAGTCAATCTCCCCATTCCCAGTGGAAACATAGTGTGGCTCCATAGCTTTGCAGGAAGGATTCTTTCCATCTACATGTTGCAGAAGTGGCCCATGTGTAAGGAGTAGATTCAGCCCCAGGTGAAGTTCAGATAGCCCAAAAATCTCACTTAGTCAATGGGGAATTTCATCTCCTCTGGGGTGAAATCATGACCTATTAAAGTCAAAGGGAATTTTTGCCATTTACTTCAATGGAGTCATGATTTCATGCTAATTAGTTCATCTCGGTAAGGACTATATGGGTGTCGTCCAAAGTCCACTGAATTATGTTGAAGCCTCTGCATTGACTTCAGTGGGATTTAGATCAGGTTACCTGTAAATGCTGCAGGGTTTAGGCCACAGGGTTGGTGTCTGTAAGAACTGGTTAGTTTCTAGCTTTCATTTTTTAATGTACTCCATTACATCACTTTATTTTCAGATTAAATCAGTTCCACAGAGGGCCTTAACATACCTTTTTTTTGTGGTTTCACTGTTGCACACAATTAGAATGAAATCCAAAGTTAACTATAAATTCAATACTTTGAATGTAATACATATTAATACCGTCGGGCCAAGAAGGAATAAATTAATAAGTGGTAATAATAAAATTGGCAGCATAGATCAGGTTCTGAATTCTGTATGCTATGTAGGTATGTTAACATCTCAAGATTTTCCCTCTTCTAATATCATCCTACAAGAAACAGAAATGATTAGAAACCTGTTTCATGTGCCTGAGATGTATGCATCATTGATTTTGTAATTTGTTCTTACCCTCTCTACCCGTGGTAAATGGCCCATGAAACATAAAAGAAATTTATAGAGCATATCTTTTCAGCATCAACAAATATTAGGAGGAAAGTCTATTTAAACTATACAATGAAATAACTCGGTGAAATATTTCTTAGCTCAGGTTCCCCTATTCCTACCCGTCACGAGGACTTTATGTAGTTACTGTGTTGAATATCAGATGATTAGCTGTCTGAATTCACTGTTTGACATATGAATAACACAATAGCTTGTTTGATTTCACCTCGAAAATTCAGGGAAACTATGGTTAAGGCAACAAACCGGCGCAATGTGCATTTCAAAAGGGGGGGAATTTTGTATACTTAAAAAATCATCTTTTTTTGTAACAACTTGAAATTAAGCTAAAGGTAGCAGAGAAAGACTTCCTAGAAATAGGCTGCTTGGGATAGGAAGGATGGCCTTCAGAAAACAGGGTAATTTCTGCCTCTATTGCAAACTTCCTAAGGGACCCTGAGCATGTTGCTTAGTCTCTCTCTGTCTCTCTCCCCATCTATAAAATGGGGGTAAAAGAACTTCCTTTGTCTGGCTCATGTATTTAAATGGTAAACCCTTTGGGGCAGGAACAGTCTCTTATTACATGTTTGCACAGCGCCTAGCACCCTGGGGTCCTGATCTTGGTTGGGGCCTCCAGTCACAACCATAATGCAAACAATTAACAACAAAAGATTAAATACTGGGGTAATAAAAAAGTAAGTGTGGTTGGACTTCATAGTCCCTTAATGCCACATAGGATCCCATCTGTAGGGATGCTAGCATTTCTGTAGAACTACTTTAATACTTTGCACGGTCCTGCCACAACTTCTGTCAGTCTGTGTCATGGTCATCTCTGTGAGATGACAGCACTGTAAATCCTGACATGTTGGAAGAGGCTTTCTATAGGGATCGAGCAGTGCTGTGCAGACTGTCTCTGCTCCCAGAGCCCCAACTGGTTAAGGAATGAGGAGAAAGTAGGAGTTGGCCTCTCCCCGAGCCCTGGTTGGCTAGAGCCCTGGCAGGAAATCCCTTCCTACTGCTAGTTTTCCTCCCATTGAAAACCAATAAGCCATTCCATCAGAGACTGCAGGATTGGAGGAGAGAGTTTGTGCTGCAGAGTTTGAGTTCTTTTGTGAAGTCCTGAATTTATTAACATGAACTGTCCTTTTCAGTGATGTTGTGATTCTGCGATAAAGGTGTTGGAATTAGAGCTGTACCTTGGATTGATTCCTGGGTAAATTCCTGCCTTCCTAAAAACTGTATGGGAGGATTCTTCACCCCAACACAAGGGGTGGGAGTTGGGGACAACTTTCCAGAAAGAAGAGCCCCCACTGCAGTACGAAATGGCAAGTCACTGGGAAGTAACAGCTTGTTGTCGTGACCCAATATTGCTTCTTTGAAAGTGACAAAAGTATTAGAAAACACAGATAGAAAAGGCACATGGCCACAGTCCTTATGGTCCTAATCTAGTTCCTTCCCCATTACAGCATATTCATTGTGAGAGACACTGAGAATTCAACTGCAGGATGAGGACAAGAACAGAAGTAACCCAAACTTTGTTGAATAAAGCTATTTACCTATTTTTGTTTTGTCTGTTGTTCATACTCCTCTTTTTGTTTCAGGAACTGCTGTCTAAAAGACCTTAAAGGTCACTTGCAAATTAAAAAAAAAGTTTCCTTTTTTGCTCTTCTGTAATGTATAAAAACCTGAGGTTTTACCAATATTTTCCCCTTGTTTTTTATGGTAGAAGTATCAGGCCTTGTCTACTGTAGTGTTGCTGGAGGACTTTATGGATGACTACGGATTTAGTGGGATTATGATACTATTATGTGTTCAGTGGGACTGCACAAGTACATAGAGTTAAGGATGTGCATAAACCTCTGCTACATTCGGATCTAAGGATGGGCAGACCTCACTTAATTCAAAGTTTTATTAATCTGTGGAACTATATCAGAGTTTTTAAAACTAGTTTGAGTTTGTGAATCTTTGGTTTTCTTCCTGTAATTTTAAATCCTTTAGGTGGTGGGGGTTAGTTTGTTTTCAGGAATTAATGGCTTTATTAAAAAGTGACAACATTTTTCTGGCTAAAGGGAAGCCTCTTCTATATAGGGCACAGTTCCCAATGACTTAGCTGTTCTGTACACAGTTCTGTATCTATTTTTATCAGGTTTTTTCTTTCCCCTTCTCTGCTCAACCTTTTCAGTCTCTATTTGTTTTTTACTCTGATGGCTTTCTCCTCTATAATTCACCATTCTTCCTTATGTTTTCTCTCTCCTCTCTCCTCCTGCTGTCATCCTGCCCTAGGTGGAGGGCAAACCCAGGAAAGCTGGAATTTACATCAGACTTTCAAATCATAATATTCAAGTAGATTCAATTTTAAGCAAAGTGAATTGTGCCTTCCCTAGGAGAAACCAGCTGCTTTGACTTCCCCTTTTCTCTATTAATGCCATGTGCCAGTTTGTTCTTACAACACTGTAAGGGCTAAGATATTTGAAACCTCAGGACTGCATATTCTCTGAAATGACCTTTTGTCTATTGTCTGTAACTATTGTCTATAATGTTTTTCTTGGCACACAGGTTTACCTTGCTTCAGTTCCTTCTGTCACGCTGAGGGCTGTAAGACAATAACAATTGATTGTGACTGCATTAGTATGTTGATAGGATTACAACATTGTAGCCAAATGCTTCCACAAAGTGTAAGATCTCAAATAAAATTCAATAAGTGTAGGATAAAATAAATCTTTGAAAAGTTATATTGGTCTGTGAAGCAGCATCAAGACCGACACACTGCTGGAATCATCATCTAATGTATTCCATGTGCTGCACCCAATATGAATTTTTAATATTTAGGAAGGCAGAAAAGACACTCTGAGCCACATTTAGATTTTCCAGCTGGAACCAACACTTCAGAGATCAAGCTTTCCAACATAGGGTCATGCAAAAAATATGTATGGATTTGTTGCATCCCTATAGTCCACCACATTGACTTGTTCAAATGGAGCATTAGATTAGCAGCTATTTAGAGCGTTTCTATACAGTGAGTAACTTCTCATGCAAGCCGGGATGTGAATTGTACAGCATACCAGCTTGCCGCACAATAATTCACCGCACAGAAAAGCCCTTAATCTGTGCAAGAAAATCCCCCTGAGAATGCAGAAAGGTTGGGTGTTGTGGGCAAACCTAAGTCCTAGAAGAACAAGTGCTGATACATTAACACTCCCTTTTATCTACAGTTTATCCAAGGACCTAATCCAACTGTCACTGAAGTTTTTCCAGTGATTTCAATCGGAGTTGTGTCAGGCTCTAAGGCATATAAAATTCAAACATTTCCTTCAGAAGGTTTCCACTTCTAATCCATAACTATGCTTTGAATTAGGATAACACAGTGCAGTATAGCTTGCTTGTTTGCTGAAATGTTTTCTCAGGTAACTCTGGCAAACAAAATTCTACAGCTACCTTTTATAATTACATCAGGAGCTCTAACTCCTGGTACCACAAATATGGACTACATATTTCCACGGGAATGAAGGCCACAGTCACTACCAAGTGCTTCCTTTTTCCTGGGAGTGAATTTAGTATTATGGGCTGTGTGGGTACCACAGGCCTTATTCTGGATTGCCAACAGAGTGGCTTGGTGTGTGTTTCTTGTGGTGTATTTTTTAAAACTAGAAGAAACCAGGGTTTCAGAAATAAGGAGCCCCACTTTCTAGCATGATAAAGTTCTTTACCAGTGAACCCTCCTCTGCAGGATAGCCCCAGTTTTCATGAAGCAAAGTTGTGTTCTATAACCTAAACTGCAGTTTGGATTGCAGAACATTGAGGTATCAGAGGTAGCCCATCATACAGTGTGGTTATCATTAACATCATCACAAAGGCCTTTCTGGCCACAGCCCTTACTTGGCCATGTAGGGGATAAAAAGGAATAACCCCTCCTGGCAGGGACGGATTAAGACCTTTAGAGGTTCTAAGCACTGAAAAGATTATGGTGCCCCCCCCCATATGTAATTCAAAATAAAAATAATACTATACTGTAAAATAAAATTTTATTTTTCGAAATGACACAAAACTTACATGTATGCTGAAATTAAAATACCTTCTTTCTAGATTTTCTGATTGCAAAATTGTGGATAAATTCATCAAAGCTGACTCAACGAAGCATGTCCACTTCCATACACAATAGGGAAAGTGAATCAAGTCTGTCCTGACACATTGTTGTTCTCTGAGGGTTTTTTATTCTTTTCAGCTGAGAAAAAGAGTGTTCTGCGAAGCAGTTAGTAATCATCAATGTTAGAAAAATACGTAGTGCGATCTCTACATTTGGAAATATACATTGTATTCCATCTTTCAATATTGTATCATGAAGATCAATTTGACTAAATTTCATTTGTCCTGTTTCATTAAACTTTGCGCGCATATAACAGTGGAACTGCCGTACTGCTTCACAGAGATTCATGTTCAAGTCAACAGGGTATGAGTCAACTAGCTTTTGGGAACCTTGCCAATATTGTTTGTCAGATAAGTCCATATCGTTTAGAAAATAAAATCTACTTGATACTTCTTTGTACGCTTCACCTCTCCTCTTCATATGAGTTTCAATTGTATCAATTATAGCGTAATAAGTAGATATGCAAAATTTGTCTCTAGGATTCAATGCTGTTTCTGTTGCACTGCTATCATTTGCTTGTTTTTTTCTGATTCGTTTGCAGGACTGGGCTTCTTTGTAGTTTTCTTTTCAGGCAAAGTATCTTTTGATATGTCTTCAAATCTTTCGAAATCACTCCTCAAAGTGTGTAAGTGGTCTGCTAATGATTGACAGAGGTCTGTACATGTTTTCAAATCCAATTCTTTTTCTTGGAGAGCTTGACTTGTGTGGTAAAAGAGAACAGAAAAATGGGGGAAGAGTGTTTAGTGGAGTGTAAGGAAGTCTAAAAAAGTTCTGATTTTTCCCATGATGACTACTTCAGTGCTTTTTTTGAAATATCAAATATCAAATTTAAAAAAAATCTCTTTTTTTTTGGTGCCCCCTGCTTTGCTGGTGCCCTAAGCATGTGCTTAGTCTGCCTGTTGGGTAATCCAGCCCTGCCTCCTGGCTCTCCTACTGAGATTGTGAATATTGCCTTGGTGAGTAGAGCAGGGACATCTTGCTCAATACTACTCCCCCCGAAAGTGAGTGGGCAGGGAAGGGGACGAAGGGGGAGTAGATGGAAACTTGGCTCTGCCCTGCAGCCTCTCCCACCTTCCACTCCCCACCACAGCCAGAGAAGCAACAAGATCTGGCAGACTGGTGAGTGGCAACAAGATCTGGCAGACTGGTGAGTGGCCCTCCATGTGGACACAGTCACTAATCATCACTCTGCCAAAGAAAGGCAATCTGTAACTGTGTCAAAATTACCGGACCATAATCTTAATTAGCCATCCCAGCAAAATGATGTTGAAAGTCATATTGAACAGATTGAAGCCACAAGCTGAGAATATCATCGCTGAAGAACAGGCTGGTTTTCATGCTGGAAGAAGTACCACAGAACAGATTTTTAACCTTTGTGTTCTATGTGAGAAGTACTTACAACACCAGCAGGACATCTACCACGGCTTTGTTGACTTCAAGAAGGCATTTGACAGACTGTGGCACGAAGCTCTCTGGGCAACCATGAAGAAGTACAATATTGGTCGTAAGCTTATTCTTACCATTAAACAACTGTATGCCAGGGCCAGCAGTGCAGTTCTCATCAATGACACAATAGGAAAATGGTTTCGCACCACTGTTGGAGTCTGGCAAGGCTGCCTTCTTTTGCCCACACTGTTCAACATCTACTTGGAGAGCATAATGACTGATGCCCTAGAAGATCACATATGCATAGTCAGCATTGGGGAGCGAACAATCTCAAATCTTTGGTTGGCTGATGACATTGATGGCCTGGCAGGCAGCGAAGATGAATTTGCCAACCTTGTGAAATGATTGGATGAAACCTCTGCAAAATATGGCATGGAAATCAGTGCAGAGAAAACCAAGCTGATGAAACCAAGCTCACATATCACTGTCAGTGGACAAGAGCTGGAGACAGTGAAACAGTTCAAGTATCTGGGAGCAATCATCACTGATGAAGGATCCAAGGCAGAAATTTGGGCAAGAACTGCACAAACAACTGCACCAGTGGCAAAGCTAAAGCCAATTTGGAGGAATAAGAACATCTCCCTGGAATCCAAATTGAAACTGCCGCACGCACTGGTTATCTCCATTTTTCTGTATGCGTGCAAGACATGGACTCTTATGGCAGAACTTAAATGGAAAATACAGGTAGTAGAGATGAGATGCTTCCATAAAATCCTGGGCATCTCCTACTTCGACCACGTTACTAATGAAGTGGTCAGCAACATCATCACCCAATGCGCTGGGTCATATGAAGACCTCCTGATGACTGTGAAAAAGTGCAAGCTGAAGTGGTACAGCCATGTAACAAGACCATCTGGCCTATCCAAGATCATCTTCCAAGGGACAGTACAGGGGAATAGAAGAAGAGATGAGATGGATTGACAACATAAAAGGGTGGACAGGAATGGACTCGTGGAGACTCAAGCACTGACACACAATCATCAGGGTGGAGACAATTGGTTGATTACTCATCAGTGATGGTGCACCAACAACCAATGCGGTTATGGAAGTGATGATGATGATGAATGTGTATGCAGTACTTCATAAAACCCTCAGTGAGAAATGCCAGAGAGATCGGAAACAGAACTATATGGTAAAACCTCAATAATGTCAGGCATATCAGTAAATAGCAGTGTGGCTTTTTGAATGTTTAGGGCCAGGCTCAAAGCTGATGTGTAAGACTCGCTTCTGATGTGTCAGTGAACAGAAGGAGGTCTACGTTGATGCAGTATGTTTTGAGGAGCGAGAAAAAGGTGCAAGTCAAAGAAGGGGGTGGCCTAGTTTATCTTATATCTATTTGCACCCTCCTGTATATTGCTTTTCTTTCTGGACTGCTCTCTCTGGTGTCTTTGTGCAAGACTTCCTGAGAGTTACATTAAAACTCCTTACACTCAGACTCAGTGAGGGGAGGGTAGTGAGTTGTTACACGGTGGTAAGTGGGCATGAGTCTAAGCGAGTCTTGGTCTGCATGAAGCTAAGCTGGTGCAATATGCATGTTTGGGTGTTGTAAGAAGATGGTGTTTACATGACTGTAGCTCCCTCTAGACTTCCTGGACTCATTCACACCCACCTGTGATTCTGGATCTTGGCCATTTTAAAGGAATATGCATCACACAGCCCTTTTGATCTAACTTTTTTCCATTTTAGATATGATGACTGCAGATATTTATGAAGTCCTATAAAGTGAGTGCCAGATGATGGCTGCTCCAAAACCTGTGCCCTGGGGTTGGGGGCACCCACACCAAATACTCCCACAAAGGAAGAAGCAATGATATGACCTCCCTCATTCTGCAAACGCAGGGGATTGGGGAGAGGACTCTTGCATAGCTGTGAGCACTGACTAGCCCCAAGGAGGTATGTCTGGGCACTGCTGTCACAGCAGACAGAGGCTGAAGAGCTGTGCTGGTAAGGCATGGTGAGGAGGAAGGAGTGTGCTACCCCTTTTCCACAAGGATAACAAGAGTGACTGTACAGGGGATACCCTTTCCATTCTCCCTTTGTAGCATTCTGGCTGCTCCTCCTTTAGATACACACAGTTACCCAAGGTTTCAGAGTAGTTTCAGAGAGTTACCCAAGAGGAATCATCTCAAATATGGATTTGGCCCATCATATTTATTGGTCCTGTACTTTGATCGAGAGTGAATCAAATAAACACCAGTACATAGTACTATGAAATAAACTGTAGCCTGAATGGCTGTTTGTGCTACCATGTTCACAGCAATATATGGTACAGTGTGAATATACTGGAAAAAGTGCACTTGCTGTTTGGATTTTGTTGTTTGTTTCCTTGTTCTGGTGCCTTTACTTAATATTCCCTGTCCTTTGTTATTTCTAGGAGCTGGTGGGGAGTAATCCTCCACAAAGAAACTGGAAAGGAATTGCAATTGCTTTACTTGTTATTCTGGTTATCTGCTCCCTGATTGTCACCTCTGTTATACTCCTGACACCAGGTATTTATAATCTTTAACTCACTTGCGTTCTGTTTTTCTTTTGTAATTTTGCACCTCCAAGGGCAGAGACATGAAAAGGGAATGCAAAGTAGAGATCAAATAGTTTCCTATTCTTTAGCGTCCTTTAACATTGGGTGCAGAACACTGTCCAGAACAATGTTTTATATCAGGACTCTCTAGAGTCCATTTGACTTCACTGGGGTTTGGATCAGACTCCAGCTCTTTATTTTCCTAAGAATATAAAACACAACAGTGCACTACACTACTTTGAGGTGGAGTAAATAATTTATACTTCCCAATGGGTTATCTTTAAACTTCATCTTTCAGCTGTATTCTGTATGCCTAATCTTTGTAAATTACTTCTCTTACGATAACTGTCTAGTACCAGACAGAGGCCATAGGCATGAATTTTAATGTGACATCATAATATTTATTGATTATTACATATTTCTATGGCTCGTAAATTTCCATGGCTATTTACAGATTAGAGGTAAGATGCTTTCCCTGCCCTGAAGAGCTGGCAATCCAAACAAGACAAGAGAAACAAATGTAAGACAAGACATAGCACAACAATTCGGTAACAGGAAGGTTTAGTGGTTGCTAAAGATGGAGGGTGGAAGGTTTCCCTGAAGAGATGGATTTGAAGGAGGAAAAGAGAGGGTTCTCCATGGACAAGAACAGATGGGTGGTTGCAGGCCTAGGGAGCAACATGATAAGAAGCCCAGAGCCAAAACGGGGAAAGGAGACAAAGGGAAGCAACAGGAATGAGAAGAACATAGGACATGCAAATGCAAGCTGTGGGAGCAAGATTGCACCAAAGTTTGTGTAGGTACCAGTGCTCCATGTATTCCTTAGTAAATTTGACCTACCTTCTGTGGCTGGAGTCTACAATCCCAGAGATTCTGTGTCAGCCTCAGATAAATCAAGAAATGCAGGTTTCTATTACACTAAATATAAAAATGAATTAGACAACCACTACATTATCCCTTCTCCTATTTAACTTGATACCATATTCAATTTATTTGATTTGGCTGTCTAAATTTTAAGTGTGCTGCAGAATTTTGAACTAGGTCTTCAGCTGGTGTAAATGGACATGGCACTATTGACTTAAGTATAGCTATGCCAAGATCAGTGGACTGACGATCTAGGTCCTGGTATTGAAAACACACCACTGCATTGTAGGATTTATCACATGGAAGCTAGAGGTTTGGCTAGCTGGGATAGGGGGCAGTTGCAGCTTTTGACACCTGAAAAGGTGTAGCTGTCAGTTTAGTATTGTGGGATAAGCACATTAGCTGGATGTTTGTGCTACAATGATCCATAGTGAAGTAGTTAAGGTTACTGTTTAAACTTCATCATTAGGTTTCAAAGTTAACACCCCACTGAGATGAATCTGTCTGTTCAGGGCACATTGAGCTATTTTTTAAGGCTTTATGCTGACTCGGCTTGCATCATCTAGGTAGGTAGAAATTTTCCTGCACTGAATCTTCAGAGCTAGTAGTTGGTGAATAACTTGTCATTGATGTAATCTGCTGTGACTCAAAAGACATATAGGGAACAGATATGATGAGTAAGCTCTTATTTTTACATAATAGTGTGTGTGTGTGTGTGTGTGTGTGTGTGTGTGTGTGTATAAGCACATGTGTGCACACTGTGACAAAACTCTGTCCTTGCCTCCGTGGGTCCCGCGTTTCCTGGTGGATTTCGCTAGCCTCAGAGGCTCATTGTGACCCTGCATGTAACCCTTCTCTCTCTAGAGACAAGGGTCACAGTCTACTGAGCCATTTTCATCAAAAGCCAGCAAGAGAGGTGACGAGAAGTCATCTTTCCTTGCACAGTCTCTGTTGTCTCCCAGTCTCAGTGATTAATCAGGGGGCAAAGGTGGAGGGAGGGAGCCCGGGCCCACCCTCTACTCCGGGCTCCAGCCCAGGGACCTTAATAGTATCAGCTATGGTAGCTGAGCTTTTAGAAACATCACATGTACAATTCCCTGGGCTACTTCCCCCACAGCAGCCCTCACTTCCTCAGGCTCCACTTTACCCTTACCTCAGGGCCTCCTTCCTTCTGCCTGATATGGTGTGTACTACTCAGCCTTTCCAACAGCGCAACTTCCTCCCACAGCTCCTGATATGCACACCCATCTGACTAACTGGGAGGCTTTTAACTAGTTTCAGCCAGCCCCTGATTGACTTTAAGTGTTCCAATCAACATAGCCTTCTCCCTGCCTTCCGGAAAGTTTTTAATTGGCCCCACGTGTCTTAATTGACCTGGAGCAGCTGCCATTTCACTTATCCAGGTACCAGGGATTTGTTTAGCCTGGAGCTAATATAGCTATCTCCCACTGCTTTTCTATAGCCATCTGGCCTTGCCCCGTCATATACCCCCCCTCCCCCCCGCTCAACACCAAAGAGTTGGGCAACTTCGGACACCAGAGTGTATGCTCGTGACAGACAATCAGCATTGCCATGGTGGCATCCAGCCCTGTGCCATATGCAGAACTGGAATGGTTGGAGGAATAAGAACCACCTGGTGACCCTTGCATTCTTTTCCTTATTCCGCTGCATCCACTGGAGGGGTGCATGATCTGTCACAAGAGTAAATCGCCGGCCTAAGAGGTAGTAACACAGTGTCTCCATAGCCCATTTGACAGCAAGGCATTCTCTCTTGACTACTGCATATTTCTGTTCTCTTGGGAGAAGCTTTCTGCTTAGGTAGAGGATCGTGCCTCCATGGGTCCCGCGTTTCCTGGTGGATTTCGCTAGCCTTGGAGGCTCACTGTAACCCTGCAAGTAACCCTTCTCTCTCTAGAGACAAGGGTCGCAGTCTACTGAGCCATTTTCATCATAAGCCAGCGAGGGAGGTGAGGAGAAGTTATCTTTCCTTGCATAGTCTCTGTTGTCTCCCAGTCTCAGTGATTAATCAGGGGGCAAAGGTGGGGGGGGAGCCTGGGACCACCCACTACTCCGGGCTCCAGCCCAGGGACCCTAATAGTATCAGCTAGTCTCCCACCATTTGCGACAGAACTGCCCCCAACCCACCTCGGAAGCGTCTGTTTGTAAAATAAATTCCCTGTTAAAGTCCGGGGCTATGAGTACGGGGTCATTACAGAGGGCCATCCGAAGGTCTGTAAATGCCCCCTCTGCTGCGTCGGTCCACTTTCCCATGTCTGGACCTTGGGCCTTCACCAGGTCTGTTAGGGGACTTGCCCTAGTGGCGAAGTGGGGAATAAAACATCGGTAGTAGACTACCAGGCCTAGGAATGCACGGACCTGCTTCTTTCGGGTCGGCCAGGGCCAGTTTTGAATTGCCTCTAGCTTATTCGTTTGGGGCTTCACTATGTCCATTCCCACAATATATCCCAGGTACCTAGCCTCTGCTAGCCCTATGGCGCATTTAGCGGGATTAGCTGTGAGACCAGCCCGCCTTAAGGTGCGCAGTACTGCCTCAACTTTCTCCAAGTGGGTTCCCCAGTCTGGCGTATGGATGATGGCATCATCTAAGTATGCAGCTGCATAAGTAGTATGGGGGAGCAGCAGCTTATCCATGAGGCGCTGGAATGTGGCTGGGGCCCCATGTAGCCCAAAAGGGAGGACGGTGTACTGGAATAGCCCATCTGGGGTGGAGAATGCTGTCTTTTCTTTAGCTTCTTTGGTCAGAGGAATCTGCCAGTACCCTTTTGTCAGATCCAGTGTAGTCAAGAATCGGGCACTACCCAGTCGGTCAACCAATTCATCGATGCATGGTATGGGATATGCATCAAACTGGGATATTTCATTCAGTCAGCGAAAGTCATTACAGAATCTCATGGTACCATCAGGTTTAGGCACTAGAACAATTGGACTGGACCACTGACAGTAAGATTCTTCAATAACCCCTAATTCTAACATTTTCTTTACTTCGGCCTTGATTTCTTCTCTTTTGGCTGCTGGGATTCGGTAGGGTCTCAATGTTACCTTGCTCCGGGGATCGTGCGGATATGGTGATAGGTCTCAGTCGTCCGCCCTGGTTTTGTAGAGAACACATCTCAGTTGTGATTAATCATGTTGGCTGCCTCGATCTTTTGGATCGGTGTCAAGTCGGATGATATCCTCACTTGCTCGTGTAAGTTATCCTCCTGGGGAAGGGTCTCCTCCATGACTAAGCATGTCTCTCGATCGTGCCAAGGTTTTAGAAGACTGATGTGGTAAATTTGCTCCGATTTCCAGCAGCCTGGCTGCCGCACCTTATAGTTCACCTCTCCCACGGCTTTGATTATTTCGTAAGGTCCCTGCCACTGGGCCAACAGTTTACTTTCTGCTGTGAGCACCAGTACCATCACCCGATCCCCTGGTTGGAACCGTCGAAGCTTCGCTTGGTGGTTATAATGGGTTCATTGGGTCTCCTGTGCTCTCTCCAAGTGTTCCCGTATAATGGGCGTAACTCGGGCTATCCGATCTCTCATTTACAGTACATGCTCAACTATGTTCCTTCCGGGATTTGGCTCCTCTTCCCAGGCTTCTCTGGCTATATCCAATATGCCCTGAGGGTGGCACCCATATAGTAGTTCGAATGGAGAGAAACCCGTGGAGGCTTGCGGAACCTCCCGGATGGCGAACATGAGGTAAGGCAATACGGTATCCCAATCTTTCCCATCCCAGCTCACCACTTTCCTGATCATGTCCTTGAGGGTCCTACCAGATCCATGTCTATCCATTCAAAAGGAACCTCTATTATTGGAAGAGGTATCAAAGGAGCCCACAAGTGTGGGCGAGGTCTATGTAACTGACACTCCGGACAAGAGGTGCAGTATCGCCGGACATCTTTATATACTCCTGGCCAGAAGAACCTCCGCAGGATTCATGCCTGGGTTTTCTCTCCCCCACGTGTCATCCAAACAGATGACTGTGGGCAAGACTCAATATGGCTTTTTGATGTTTTCATGGCACCAGAAGTTGTATCTCTTGCTCCTGCATTTGCACCACATGGTACGGGAGATCTTTCTTCACTATAAAGTAAGGTCTGGGACCCAGGACCTTCCCATCCATGGGTATTCCATCAATCTCGGCCACCTCTTTCATGGCGTTATCATATCTGGAGTCCTCCGCCTGCTCCCACCCAAAAGTCTCTCTCCCGGGACTAACTTGCCCAAGCTCCCAGGGGCCGGCTTCTGCTTCTTCCAATGGCTCGCTGCAGTCATGGCTGGGGGCAGCTTCCGGCTCACCTTCTGTGGTAGAAGTTTCTCTGTTGGCTGCTTGCGTCCATCTGCCTACTAGGGAGGTCTTCTGGCCCTGGGTCAGGATCCGGGTTCCCAAGGCCTTTGCGGCCTTCCTCTCCTTTTTTGTCTTCTGGGGGGCTGAGAACAGATCCTGAGAAATCTTAGCGAACATCGGGGGTTGACATTCCCCCCGGTGACGAGTCGCTGTCCTCAGGGTCCCCACCTCTCTCCAGCCTCTCCCGGGGGAGTAAATTATCAAACCCTGGATAGTCCCTCCCCATGACTACAGGATATGGGAGTTTAGGAACTATGCCCATGGTCACCTCAATGGGGTTTCCCTGAACCTCTATCTCCACTGGGATGGTGGGGTAATGGCTCACGGCCCCTGCAAGCATGTCACTGCTACGCATTTGGCTTGTAGCAGCTGACTACTTTTTACCAGCTTACCCGATATGAGGGTGATAGCACTCCGAGTCCACAAGCGCTGTAGTCTCTGTTCCATTTATCCTCACTGGCCTGGTGTAATTATGCGGGGCTAATGCGACCCCCGCGAGGTGGATAAGGGACCTCCCAATTCTCCAAGTTATATTGCATAGGCTCCTCAGTGCTGGGACACTGTGCTGCTATGTGTCCCCACTTCCCACATGCATAACATCTATAATTGCTTTTAATCACTCCCTTATCCCGGGGGTTAGAGGGTTTAGTCCCAGGGTTCCCCCCACTCAGGCCAATCCCTTCCTTCTGGGGTCCCCGCTGGTTTTCGGCCCCCCCCTTCTTCCACCTAGGACTCCCCAGGGGTTTGGCTGCCCAACCTTCCAGGGTTGGGTTTGGGTGCTTGCTTCGAAAGGGGCCTTCCTTGGGGGGTCGGATCAGTTCCCTGGCTGTCATTCGTCTTTCTACCAGTGTGATCACCTCGTCGTATGTGGACGGATCATTCTGGCCTACCCATTTGCGGAGATCTGGTGGCAGTCCCTGCATGTAATTGTCTATGACCAGGGTCTCCAAAATCTCCTCTAGCCTGCACACCTCGGGCTGTAACCACTTCCATGCAAGGTGTATGAGGTTGAATAGCTGGGATCTCGGGGATTTGTTCTCCTGGTATTTCTACTCATAGAACCTCTGGGCCCTTACCGCTGCTGTTACCCCTGATCATGCTCGGATCTCTGCCTTAAGACAGGTATAGTCAGTGGCATCCATGGCAGGTAAGTCAAAGTAGGCCTTCTGGGCCTCTCCACAAAAAAAAAGGGAGAGGATGCTGGCCCACTGCTCCTGGGGCCACACCTCATGCTGAGCAGTCCTTTCGAATGAGAGGAGATATGTCTCTACATCATCTCCTGACATCATCTTTGGCAGACAAGCAGTGGCCCTCAGGGTTCGCGTCCCGTCGGACCCCCGGTCCTGGGTGGTGAGGATCTTCAGCTGGTCCACCACCTCTCTCAAGAGGGCACGATCTTGGGTCGCCTGGCTCATCAATAATTGATTGATTTCCTGCTGTAGCCGCACAGACTCCTGTTGTGCCATTGCCTGAACCCGGGTGGCCTCCTACTGGGCTGCCGTGGCTTGTACCAGAGCTCTTACCACCTCCTCCATTGTGGTACAAAGCAAACAAACAAACAAACCAAACAAAAAATATCCAAAACCCCACTGCAGTTTTTTTTTAAAAAAACCTCTTTCTTCCACCACGATGTGAGCGAAGTCCCACTCCTAACACCAGTTGTGATAAAGCTCTGTCCTTGCCACCGTGGGTCCCGCGTTTCCTGGCGGATTTTGCTAGCCTCAGAGGCTCATTATGACCCTGCACATAACCCTTCTCTCTCTAGAGACAAGGGTCACAGTCTACTGAGCCATTTTCATCACAAGCCAGCAAGGGAGGTGAGGAGAAGTTATCTTTCCTTGCATAGTCTCTGTTGTCTCCCAGTCTCAGTGATTAATCAGGGGGCAAAAGTGGGGGGGGAGCCTGGGCCCACCCTCTACTCTGGGCTCCAGCCCAGGGACCCTAATAGTATCAGCTATGGTAGCTGAGCTTTTAGAAACATTACATGTACAATTCCCTGGGCTACTTCCCCCACAGCAGCCCTCACTTCCTCAAGCTCCACTTCACCCTTACCTCAGGGCCTCCTTCCTTGTGCCTGATATGGTGTGTACTATTCAGCCTCTCCAACAGCGCAACTTCCTCCCACAGCTCCTGATATGCACACCCATAACTGGGAGGCTTTTAACTAGTTTCAGCCAGCCCCTGATTGGCTTCAGGTGTCCCAATCAACCTAGCCTTCTCCCTGCCTTCTGGAAAGTTCTTAATTGGCCCCACTTTTCTTAATTGACCTGGAGCAGCTGCCATTTCACTTATCATGGTACCAGGGATTTGTTTAGCCTGGAGCTAATATATCTATCTCCCACTATTTTTCTATAGCCATCTGGCCTTGCCCCATCACAACACATATACCTTTTCTCTCTTGGGATGTACATATATGCATGTACATATATCATATAACTATAAGAACACAGAGAGTAAATAAAATGTAGGGAAATTTTCCTATAAATAATAGTGTCCCTGACTCAATCCTACAAATGCCACCCCTATAATACCAGTAGTCCTGTTCCTGTTGGCCTGCTGCTGAAAACCTCTTCCTTCCTTTGTCCAGTTACTCTTCCCTCATACCTACCTTTAATAGATCTATCATTTACCTGCAACCAGGTCTCACTTTAGTTCATTGCTTTGAGCCACTGCTCCAATGGCCCACTCTGCAGTGCTTCCCCCAGGCTTGCCAGTGCGTAGATCTTCAGGAATCAATCATGAGCATGATGCAAATGGCCTAAGTAGGTAGAGTCTGAGGCAATTTGGGAACCCACTGCAGAGTGCAGGATTACAGTACAGCTTTAAGCAAAGCAGCAGTGATTAATTGTATCCATACCTAGCACATGATGGTGGGGTTTTCATGCAGGGTCAGTATCAGGATATGCTCTTCAGAAAGAAGGGTAAGTGGTAGGTGTGGAAAAGGGGGAGGATTTGCTTAGAAGGTTAGGTGGCTGGAGCCCAGTAATTGAGGAAGAGGGTTTTATATACCTCTTTAAATTTCTCTTCCAAATTGATCCAAACCTTTAAAAACTGTTTTAACTCTGGGTTCAATTTCCAATTAGGCTGAGATTCTTGCTGGTTCAGATGTTTAAGAAACAGGTCACTATCCCTGTTTTAAGCTAGCCCATAAATTATGAGCAGAGTTCATTACATGCCTTAGAAAGTCTAATTGGTAACAGCGGTGCTTAATTTTCAACTGCTTTTTTATTTCTTATTTTACAAAACCCTACTAAAATTGTGAGATTTCAGTGATTTATATTCCTTTAGACTTGCAGGGGCAGCATTTTCGAGTCCTGTATCTACTTGTCTTAGCGGATATTTGCTAGTGAGTATCTGCTTGTGCAAAATTGGTCACAAAACCCAGAGTAGTTTGTGGCTTCAAATAAAGATTTGTGTGAGTGCAGCTGTTTCCTCCTGCTTTGAAATGCAGGGCCAGTTCCTGCTTCGCGTTCACATCAATTACAAAAAAACAACACAAATTTTGCTTGAGTCCAGCGTTGTAGGACTGATACTTTACCAAACAATATTTAGGCCCCTTCTCACAAGAGGTGATAGAAACTAATATGTAAAGTAAAGGCTTGCTATCAGTTGGCCCAATCCTGCAGTGCTTTCTCAGTCAAATTTCTCATTGACTTCAGTAGGTGTTTTGCCTAAGGAAGATCTTCAGGATCGGGCTCCTTGTTTGGAAAGCAAAGCTAGTCAGTGGCTTTATGCATGTTTTCTCTTAGGGTATGTCTACTCTGCAGCTGGAAGCATGCTTCCCAGTGCAAGACACCAGTAGTTCTGCTCAAACTAGAGCGCTAAAAATAGCAGCATAACTGGGGATTGTGTGGGTGGCAGCTCAAAGACAAACCTGAGACAAACCTGCCCAGACCCCCTAGGTACGTACTCAGACAGCTAGTCCGAGCCATCACCTGTGCTGGCTTTGCTGCTATTTTTAGCATGCTAGCTCAAGCAAAGCTAGCACATGTCTGTCAATCCATGCTGGGAAGCAACCTCCCAGCTGCTGTGTAAAGGTACCCTTAGTCTTTAACACTTTCTGGAGATACACTTCAAGATGGATCCCTTCAAGTCTGACCTTTAACTGTATAAGTAAGTGCATCCAATTCCCTACTAATTTTTAGCAGATGTCACAGGCCCCTTCTTGTACAGAGATAGTGTGAGAAAGGCAGTCACTATAAAGCATTAGCTCACTGAGCACTACCAGCAGCTGCACTGTCGGTGAGCCATGAGCACGGCCTAGCATGCCTAGCATCACACAGGCCGTTCTAAAACAGTGGGAAAAAACCCCCCCTTGTGTGTTTTCCATTTTATTTTCTGAATTTCTATTGTTGAATTTCCTGTTATTGTAATAGCCCATAGGGGACCTGAGCATAAGTTAGAGTAGTCTTTCCAGAATATGGGGCATGCAAAGATGGCTTAAAGCCACCTTATCCTTCTGGGATATCAGTTTCTGTGTTACCAGCAAGACACCAGAAATCCTGTTTTTCTAGCTGCACAAATCTGGGTTTTATAGCCCTAGCTGTGGTCTTTAAGGGCCAGGGAATCTGGGCCCAGCCTGCCTTGTTCAATCATCAGATCCAGGTGAGAAGGGGTCATGTGTTTCCTATAAAGGGCTGAGAGAACTTGGTTTGAGGTGGAGCTGTGGGAAGCAAGTGGGTTCCTCTGGCTGGCTCTGGAGCAGTACAGGGAGATGTAAGACCTCTGGGCCCCTGCTTGGTCAGGGGAAGCTTTGCTTGTATTTCTTTGTGTTACTTTGTGAGTGTGTGGTGTTGGCTCAAGGCACCTTATTCCTGCTGCTCAAAACACAGAACAAGGTCCTTGGTTAGTCTCCAACCTGAATGTACATAGGCCAACACTAACTGAGGTTAATGTTCTCCACAACACGCTGTGGGCTATGTTGTACCCATTAGCCCAGCTGTGTGATGATGCTAAGTTCAAGGAGAGACTGTGACACAGCTCAGCCTCTCCGTGTGTGTGATGGGAAAAATAGTGCTGCCTAATCCACTGCTCCTTTGGAGTGTTAGGATTGCCCAGGGCCCTATAGAGGGCGTGGTCCTGGTGCTGAGTGCCATTGTCCCTGGCCTGTGTAGACAGGGAAGGGTCATGCCCTCTTCCCTGCGCCATCCCCAGGTTCCAATATTGAAACAAGGGAGCGTCTGTCCTTATGACTGTGCTGGAAGACCAGCGACCCAACGTATGTATCCAAAGGTTTGTTCCATAGTGGATTTTCCTAGTAAATAGTTTCCCCATCAGCTGGTGGCTGGCCTTGCTATTTAGGCTTTGGTAGCTCTACCATTTCTCCCCCACCTACTCTGGTTACCCTGTTCGCTGCCATCAGGTACTAAGTATTAGCACCCTGCTGTTTATCACTAATTGAAGAGATCTGTTCCCTTGAGTTCCTCAGAACCTATATTGTTGGTTTAATAAAAATGTGAAGAGCATGGAAAAATATTATTGCATAGAGGGGTTTGACAGGGGATTTGTGTTAGGCTATTTCAGTTCTTGTAGTGAGTGAGGCCAAATCAAGTAAAACAATTAAAGACTCAATCATCGTTTGAAAATAGGAAAACTGAAGAACGTTATAACCTGGTACAAGTGGTACAGGATGTTTGAGCACCTGCTAGTGAAACAAAGCATGTTTCACAGTTAATACTAAGTAGCTCTGGGTTGCTCAGTAGCTGTAGATCAGTGAAGTAAAAAGCCATTTTCCCCTCCCTTAATTGGCTTCAAGGAGTCTGTTCCCACTGTATGTAAATGAATAGCAAGTTAATATTAAATAGTAATAAAGAAAATTAGGGCCACGTAATACCAACACACTTCAGGCAATCAGATCCTATAGCGATGTTGTAGAAGTAGATAGACCTGCATGGGTGACCTCCAAAATTTGGCTTTATTTCTGCATTTGAGGAATAAATATGTGTACTAAGGGCTGAATGAAAAATTTTCAATTTTTTTCACCCGAAAACTGCAGGACAAATAGGGGGGTTTCCAGCCAAAAAACTGTTGGTATTTGGTTTTTCTATGAAAAGCAATAATTTTCCATTTTTCACCCAGCTATGTACTTAATCTAGGTTCCATTGATATTGCATATGCTCTTCATCTATTGCCTGAGAGCCTCTATCATGTATGTATGAAATAGTTTGTGTAGCTGTGGCATGGAAGCGACGAGACAAATGAAATATCATGTTAGTATGGGAGTGTCTACTATGCTAATGTCTGTGTTAAGTTTCTGACCATGCCTGATGTGAACTGCATACGTCCAATGCCAAGCTAATAACAGCGCTGTGCCCTCGTCACCATCCTGACTCCTGAGTGCTTATTAAACCCTGCAGACATTAATTATGCCCCAGATAAAATTAACTTTCCTTTAAGAATCACAAAGCTGTTGATCTTCTCTGCACTTGCTTTGGATTGTCACCAGACCTCTAATGCCATATGGGTTCAGTTTTTAATAGGGCCCACTGGAAATGTACAGAGGAGGTGCTCACTTAACTCCTTGAATCTTATATGCCATATTGCATTACACACTGGAATCAGAAGACTTTTTTTTTTTTTAAAGTGTCAGTTAGCAATGTCTGGGAATCTTGATGTCACTGTTGGCAAAAAAAAAAAAAAAAAAAAGCGCTAGATGGCTTTATCTGTACCAGTGTCATGCTAGCCAAAGTATCTCCCAGCAAATTCTAAAGATGGGCAAGAGACTCAGAATTTAGAGCAGAACGGAAATCATGAAAATACTGTGGTTCTTGCTCAAGAGTGCTGAGAAGGCAGCATCTTAATGCCATTGAGAAGTTCTGCCTCTTTAGTAGAATGCCCCACTAGTTCTGTTTTCTAGTAGCTGGTACAAAATCCCTCTGCAGTATAGTGCAGCAGTTAGGCCCCCGTATTTAAGTTTCACTGCATAAGTACCTTCAGTACATGTTCAACACTACATTACAAGGGTGGGGATGGGGCTACATAGAAGAATAAATAGTACAGTAAACCAGCTTTCCTTCTGCTTCTGCTGTTCTCCTTTTTGTCTCCTCCCCCACCCCTGTTTCATAGCAATGAGGCTAGCTGCTGAAAAGATAGTGTTTGGCCCAACCCAGCCAGCTGTGTTCAGGCAATTAGCTGGTGCCCCAAACACCTGACCTGAAGAATTACACATCAAAGCAATCTTTGTTCTTATTTGAGTGCTTGTTCACGTCCATTCCACATTAGGTGTGCGCGCGCTGTGTGCACGAGCATTGGAAACTTTTTCCCTTCATGGCTCCCATTGGGACGGCGGGCCCCCCGAGTGACGCCACTGCGCCATGCATATATACCCTTGCTGGCCCAACCCCCTCCAGTTCCTTATTACTGTCCGTGGTGGTGTTGCAACAACCTCTCTCTCTGTCTCTCGTAGAAGAGCAGTCCCTTAGCCTTTAGAGTAGCTGTTATCAGTTAGTTTACAGACAGATTATGTTGGAGGCCTCCAGCACCTGCCCCAGGCTGCGGGGCATGCTGCAGGCCCATGTCTTCAAGGCTTGCGCCACGTGCCGCAAACCTATGCCAGTTAGTGACCCCCACGACTTGTGTCTACGTTGCTTGGGGGATGGACATCAAACTGAAAGGTGTAGTATTTGCAAGGCGTTTAAGCCAAGGACAAGGAAAGAAAGAGACTTTTGCCTAAAGCAACTGTTGATGGAGGCCGCATTGCAGCCGCTGGGCCCGGATCGCCTGACGCCGGCTCAGGCTTCCTCGGTGCGTAGTGCCCTGGAGCCATGGAGAGACCCGGCACCAGCTAAGCACCGTAAACTGTTGGTCCTGGAGCGCCAGGCTAGGCCCCTGCACCGATCGTCCTCCCAGGTGCGGCCCCCAGCGCAGCCTAAAGGAAGGTGTGGTCGTTCCCCGGACAGGAGGCTGGTGCCTCCCAAGGCCCCGAGCACCGACAAGAGTGGGAAGGCCATGGTACCGGCGCTTACACAGGCAGTCCCGGCAGCACAAGCCCCACCGAGCCCAGACCTAAGTGAGCTCAGTGCGGACGATGGGCTCGAGGGCATAACGGATCAGCCCTCCACGCCTGGCACCTTTGAGGCTGCAAAGGACTTCATAGAGCTGTTGGTGGCAAGCCCTCTCCCATATGGGGAGAACCCTCCGGCGCCCATGTCTCGGGTGCTGTCGAGGGGTAAGCCGGCAATGGTGTGCCGCTCGAGGACACCGTCCCGGCGCTGCTCCCGGAGTTGGTCCCGGTTGAGGTCCGACTCTACAGACTCGCACTTGCCAGCAGCCCAGAAGGAGGTTGCAGCACCAGAAAGGGCATGCCACTCTCCGGCACTGCCCTGAGACTGGCACTGGGAGGAGTCGAGACAGCCCTCACCGGAGGTCTCCCACAGATGGTGTCAGTCCAGGGAACGCCAGCACCGGTCCCAATCCTGGTCCCAGGAATACGGGTACCGCTCCCAGTCTCGTTCAGCCAGGAGCTGCTCGTTCTCCTGCCTGCGCAGATAGTTGGCACCACCATGGCCTTTGCAATCAGCGTCGCCACAGTCTGGCACCCACTCTGGCTGCTATAGCTACCTGCACCGGGGCCCGGAAAGCAGGGACCTTCAAGGGAGCTGGCAACCTCAATGGGGGCCACCAGGCCATTGGCCCTTCTGGACCCCCTGGGCCTATCAGGCATGCCCAGGGGCCGCATCCAGGGCAAGTTACTCAGTGCAGTGGTCCTGGTCCCCACACCGATGCCAGATGGTGCCGGAGGCAACAGTATCCAGGCCTCCAGCATCCCCCCAGCATAGACTGGAGAGTCCAGCACCGAGCCCGGTGCTGTCCCATGGACTCCCGCTCCGGCCTGAGCCGGAAGCCCCTACCACCGGAGATGGGGAGCAGGAGAACCAACCAGAGGGGGTCGAGCAGCAGCTAATCTCCTCATCTTCTCCCGATGAAGTGGTGCTGGGTACAGAGGTGTCCGGCCCTCCGCTGATAGACCAGGAACTGTTGTGCAGAGTCACCCAAAATTTGGGGTTGTAGGCCAAGGAGATGGTTGAGCAGGAGAACTCCATGGTGGACATTTTGAGCCCCAAAGGTCCATCCAGAATAGCGCTCCCGCTCATTGAGACCATCCAGTCTAACTATAAGACTATATGGCAGACCCCAGCCTCCAGTGCTCCAACGGCTAAAGGAATGGAGCGTAAATACTTTGCCCCATCTGAGGGCTATGAGTTCCTGTTCTGCCACCTGAGTCCATGCTCCCTACTGGTTTCGGCGGTGAACGAACGGGAGCACCATGGTCAACAGGCCCCAGCCCCTAAGGCCAAGGAGGCGAAACGCCTGGACCTTTTTGGTAGAAAGGTGTACTCATCTTGGGGCCATCAGTTGAGGATTGCTAACCAGCAGGCAATCCTCAACAGGCACAATTTCAACTCCTGGGCGGCGGTGGGGAAGTTTAAGGACAACCTCCCGCAAGGTTCCCAACAGGAGTTCACGGCCCTGGTGGACGAGGGCAAGGCAGTATCCAAGACCTTTCTCAAGGCCTCCCTGGATTCGGCAGACGTGGCGGCTAGAACAATCACGTCGGGGTGGCATGAGGTGCTCGGCGTGGCTCCAGGAGTCAGGCCTGCCCCCAGAAGTCCAGAATACACTCCAGGACCTCCCCTTCGAAGGGCCCGGGCTCTTCTTGGACCAGACAAATGCGAGGCTGCATAGCCTCAAGGAATCGCGAGCTACACTCAAGTCACTGGGTATGCATACCCCGGCAACTCAGAGAAAGCCCTTTAAGCCACTGCCTCCCCCTCAATGCCAGTACCAGCCTTGGCATGGGCATGAGCCTTACTGTAGTCGAGGCAGGGATAACAGGTGACAGTACGATAACAATAATAATAATGCGCCGGGCCAGAACCAAGGCCAGCATAAACCCCAGCCGGGCACTAAGCCAGGCTTTTGAAGGTGCGCTCGAGGACAGCGTACCAGTCCAGTCACCAGATCCGTCCCTTTGTTTCCGGAACCACCTGTCCCGTTTCTCCCATGTGTGGTCTACCATTACATCCGACCGTTGGGTCTTACTGCAGTTCGCCTCCCTTTCCCCCCCCCAGTCCGGTCTCTCTTCAGGAACCTCTCTCACAAGCATCTCCTAGAGCAGGAAGTCCGCTCGCTGCTAAAGGCGGGGGTGGTAGAGGCGGTGCCTTACGGCCTAAGGGGAAAGGGGTTCTACTCCCAGTGCTTCCTCATCCCAAAGGCCAAAGGGGGCCTTCGCCCCATCCTAGACCTGCGCGGGCTCAACAAGTTCCTGGTCAAGGCCCGGTTCCGAATGGTCTCTCTGGGCACCATCATCCCTTCCCTGGATCCAGGGGACTGGCACGCTGCTCTCGACATGAAGGACACGTACTTTCATATTGCCATCTTCCCAGAACACAGACGGTTCCTACGCTTCACTATGGGCCAAGAACGTTACCAGTTTGCAGTTCTCCCTTTCAGTCTAGCCATGGCCCCAAGGGTGTTCACGAAGTGCATGGCGGTGGTGGCGGCCTTCTTACAGAGGCAGATAATCCGGGTGTACCTGTACCTTGACAAGTGGCTCCTGGCGGGCTGATCTGAGGCGGAGGTGTGGGGCCATGTGGAGGTTGCCCTGAGATTGTTCTGCAAACTGGGGCAACTGGTCAACGTCCCCAAGTCTACGCTCATACCCATGCAGAGAGTGGAATTCATAGGGGCGGTCCTGGATGTGGTGCAGGCCAGGGCAAGCCTTCCGGTATCCCGATTCCAGGCTCTCCAGCAAGCAGTGGCCTCCCTGTGCCAGTTTCCAACAACAACAGCCAGGTGCTACCTGTGGCTGCTGGGCCACATAGCAGCATGCATGCACATGATCAGGCATGCCAGACTGAGACTCAGAACTCTGCAGGCGTTGCTTGCTTGTGTGTACCGCCCAGGCAGGGACCCCCTGGACTTGGTAGTGACAGTCCCAAGGGATGTGCTGGACTTCCTGCTGTGGTGGCAGTCCCAGCCTGTGGTTTGCGAACGCATCCCCTTTGCCGCCCCACTTCCGGACCTGACTCTGGTAACAAATGTGTCAGACCACAGATGGGGGGCTCACCTAGTGGACCTCATGACGCGGGGATTGTGATCCAAGGCAGAGCGGTCGCTCCATATCAACATGAAGGAGCTCAGGGTGGTTTGTCTCGCCTGCCAGACCTTTCACGCCACTCTGAGTGGTCACAGCATGACAGTTCTGACGGACAACACTACTGCCATGTTTTATATAAACAAGCAGGGAGGGGTTGTTCCTTGCCAATCTGTCGCGAGGCTCTCCTTCTCTGGGACCTTTGCATAGCCCATGCAATTCACCTCGAGGCATCCTATCTCCCGGGGGCGCATAACGAGCTGGCAGACTCCCTCAGCAGGTCGTACCGCATGCACGAGTGGATGCTTAGGGCGGACATCGTGCTTTCACTCTTCCGCAGGTAGGGGTTTCCCCGGGTAAATCTGTTTGCCACCAGGACCAATGCCCTGTGCCTGTGGTCCTGTTCATTCCAGGGCCACAGCCCGGGCTCAGCGGACGCGTTTGCGATCCCGTGGAGAGGGGACTTGATTTATGCCTTCCCCCCGCTCCTCTTAGTGCACAAGGTCCTGCTCAAGGTGTGAAGGGACAGGGTGGCGGTGATCCTCATCATCCCAGCCTGCGCCCGCCAACACTGGTACACATTGCTCCTAGAGCTGTTGGTGGAGGCCCCAGTAGTCCTGCCCCTACACCGGGACCTCATTACACTGGATGGCGAGCGGCTTCTCCACCCCGACCTGCAGTCGTTGCACCTGACGGCGTGGAGGCTCTGTGGCTAAATGGCCTGGAGAGCCAGTGCTCTGTTCCTGTGCAGTAGATTTTGCTTGGCAGTAGAAAGCCCTCTACCAGGGTGGCCTATATGACCAAGTGGAAAAGGTTCTCGTGTTGGTGTGAATCCCGACAGGTGCGGCCGAGCCAGGCCCGGTGCAGGCCATTCTGGAGTACCTCCTGCACCTCAAGCAGCGAGGGCTAGCCCCATCTTCGCTCAGAGTGCACTTAAAAAAAGTGAAGTTAGTTCATACCTGAAGATACATGAAGATTTGACTTTGCATTGTGTGAAATTAGTACCTAACAATGAAAGACTTGCTCACATATTCATGTTTGAATTCCCCTATCTTTCTATTGTTGTATCTCAGTGTACCATTGGATGAGTTCCAGACTCAAAGGATTCTTTTTAAGTCCTTCTGCCATGGAGCAATTGCTACTGTTTTGTGCCTTCTCTACCAAGATCTCTACCCTTTTGATGTTGAAATTGATTCTCCTACTATTATGTGAAGATATATAGTGGGAGTCCTGTCCTATTGCGTGAGAGTTTGTGATGATAGCATCCAAGTTGTGTAGGAAGCATTTTTTGGGGCAGGGAAGGGAGAGCATTAGAAGTAGCATCATCAAGAGATACAGTATGTGTGAATGTTGCTGGGCCTATACCTCTGCCATCTACTAAAAAGTCTTCCAGAGTCTCAAAATTACGTGCATGTAATCCAGAGAGCGGCTCCGTTTTCATTGTTCTTCAGTTTTGTCTTTTTATTGTAAATGTACCAGAGTAGGGGGAAGACTTATAAAGGAGCCTAAAGATGCAGAGAGTCACTTAGTGGGATTTGCAAAAGCCCAGTTTAGGTACCTAACTCGCCCTGAAATAATTTGTAAATCCTACCAAGAAGCAATCTGTATCTTTAGGTCCTAACTATCTGTATTAATCTAGATTTGTGTTTTGTTTTTCTTTTCCCACATGTGAATGTCTAACTTATGGCATAATTTAACCAGTGGTGTTAGAACAATAATTTCTATTGCTATGACAAATACATTAAAAAAACCCAAGTTTTGTTCAGAAGAAACACATACTTTGGATCAGATCTTGGTCATTTTGTAGTCATTGGGACCAGGCATTGGCTCCTAATACACAGTATATATGAATGTCAAAATATTGGGCCAAATTTGACTTTACATTAAGGTCCCATTATACCACTCAACCTGCTTACAGGGGCCTTACCATAACTGAGAATTCAGGCCATGATGTTCTCCCATCTATTCTGAAATGTGGAAGAGCTCAGCCTGGGGAGTTATATGCCATTCACAACTGTTGCATTTGCAGATAAATTTCAAATTAGGAATAATGCCTATTTCCTTCTGAATGTTTTGCAGTTGAAGATAACAGCCTCTCTCAAAAGAAAAAGATAACAGTGGAAGATCTGTTCAGTGCTGATTTCAAAATTCATGACCCAGAAGCTAAATGGATAAGTGGTGAGTCTTGCACACAAACTTGACAATAATTCTACTCTCACTTATTCTTTCCTCTCCCTGTCTTTCTCTTTCCTTCCTTTTTTCACTTTTTCTTCTGACTTGTGTCTCTAGTATCCAAATTCTTATTTCAGCTTTCCTCAGGGTAAATGTGTAAATGACATTTCTCCATTATACAGAGCATCACATATGTGTCAGTAACACCTGGAGGCCCCAATCAGGGCTGTTGGTAGGTGCCGTTCGGACATGAAGTGAAAAAAACAGCCCCTATCCCAAACAGCTTACAATCATGGTAGCTGACAAGATGCAACAGGGAATAAAAAAAATGGTTAGAGTACTGTCATGGTCAATCTTTATTTTACCATAAACAAATCTTCTGATTTATATTTTCATAATGTATTCCCTCGCCAAAATATTTTTTCAGGCAGAGAGGTGAAGTGTTGCTAGGCAACTAGCAACACAATGGTCCAGCAACAGCTGGTCTGATGAAGTGAGCTGTAGCTCATGAAAGCTTATGCTCAAATAAATTTGTTAGTCTCTAAGGTGCCACAAGTACTCCTTTTCTTTTTGCGAATACAGACTAACACGGCTGCTACTCTGAAACCTGCTGCTTGTATGTAAGCCATGTTTTCTTTTTATCATGTCTTACAATCTATATTTTCCAGTACCAAGGGGAAGAGACAGAATAATACCGGAATTAATGCACACCATATTTGCAGCAGTGGAAATTGTTCTACAGATGCAAATTCCAGCCCCACACTGGCACCTGCTACAATCTAAATCAGCTCTTGCTGGAATGAAACAACAACGTGCTGTACAGCTCATTTAGGGCTGACTCTCATTAAATTGAACGGGAATCTTTCTATTGACTTTAATGGGAGCTGAACCAGGTCCTCGCTGCTGCAGTCTGCCTTTTTTTTTTTTTAGGGATTCTACCCTGTGGGAGCAATTTTAATTCCCAGAGGGGGTGGGGAGAGAGATTGCCAAGGGAAACTAGGCTGGATCAGTGCATACCTCAGTCACCCTAAGCACATCCATCTCTGGCCAGCCCCATCCACTTTTTTCTGTTGCACTAGTCACTGGTGGAGAAGCCACTGCAGGCAGTATATGTCACTACAACCAATCCGATACTTGCCAGAGGAGTTCTGGCTGGGGAGTGCCCTTTTTCAATTTCTGCACACTTGTTGGAATGTGGCTCCCAGTACAGCAATATATGGGGAGAATAAAGATGGAAATACTTCTTGAATTTAGGTGTTCAGAAACCGTTCTTTAGCATTATTATTTAACCTTTTCATGTCTAAAGGCCTCAATCAGGAGGGGGCGCCACTACTCTGGGCACTGTACAGACACCTATTATGAAACATTCCTTGCCCCAGGTGAATTTGTTTGATTTTTTTTGCTTCATAATATTCTGTTCCTATGAATATTTTTTCCCTTAAACTCTGCCACTAGAATATTTGTGGGATGATAATGCAATATATTTTTTTATTTTAACAAACATCAGGAGAATTTTTCAGCTCCACTTAGAGGTTTTCAAAAAATAATTTCTTTCATGGTTAAAATGTGTTTTTCTGCACAGTAATGTTCTTTTTTTTTTCCTGTGACAATATAAGCTTTCCCAAACTGTGTTTGCATGTTGGTACTGTCTACATGTTTTTATTAGCCTCTAATTTTTGGCAGGCATTATAAGTCCCATACTGAATTGTTGGTAAAGGTCTGGATCCAGTGCCAACTGAAATCAATAGACTCTCTTGGACTTCGGTGGGCTTTGGATCATACCAAAATAATCTAAGGTTATATAAAAGTAAAAAAAATTATATTAAGCTGTCATTGGTCAAGCCATTATAAACATTTCTGATTAAATGATTTTCCTTTTGGTGGTTGTTATAATAATTATGTATCAAATTCTGATGTCAGGTACACCAGTGTAAATCTGGAGGAACTCCATGAAACCAGTAATATTCCTTTAGATTCACACCAGTGTAACTGAGAGCAGAGTCTTGTGGTAAAATACTATAATGCTCTTCATCCAAGAACCTCAAAGCACTTTACAAACATTAATTAATTCTTACAACATCCCTTTGGATAGGGAAATATTACACTGATTGTACAGCTGGTAACTGATAAATCAGGCTTACGATGACCAACAGCTCAGTGGAAGGGTTTGAAATAGAGCCCAGTAGTCCATGCTTTGCTCACTCCACCATACACCCTGTGTCCTTTTGTACCACTGTCCTTGGTTCTCAAAATGCAAGTTCTTCTTCCTTCAGGACTCACTGAAGAAGCCTATTTCACACTAACACAGCTTAGTAGAAAATAGTGCTGAAAGATGTGTGTAAAAGTAGGAATTAATGGGTGGAAGGAACCCTAGTTGTTCTGGGATTCTGACAAAATAATTGAAACCATAACAGCGTCTTATATCCTTGTCCCCATTCTTCCCCTGTTGTTAACAACACAACATAAACCACTCTAATGTAAAGAGATCTGAAAACTAGATTGCAAAAATCGATGCTCTTGGCTCTTTTCACATCTACCAGATTTCCTTTAAAGAGTATTACTCTCTTGTTTTATTTTTTGTGTTGTTATAAAAGACAAGAGTTTGTTAGCTTAGCCAATGATAAGCATGTTGCATGGCTAGGAGTATTCAAATTGTCTCAATTATTTGCTTTCAAAGCAGTTCAGCCAATTAAATTCTCTCTCAATTCTGATTCATTTGCTTCAGTGGGGTTTTTTTGGGGGGAGGGTGTCTTTTCATTGATGTCAGTGTGCACTGGATCAGGTTCTAAAGCCCCAACACAAGAAGGCATCTCTCTTCAGGACAAAAATCCCTTTGAAGTAAATGGAACATGCATAAGCACTTTCCTGAATTGGGGCTTGAATGCAGAAAGTGTCTGGTTCTGACCTACACCGATGTAATCCCATTCATTTAATAGTAGTTAACAGGGAGAGTTAATTCATGGTGTCATAAATATAAAGGGAAGGGTAACCTTTCTGTATACAATGCTATAAAATCCCTCCTGGCCAGAGGCAACATCCTGTAAAGGGTTAAGAAGCTCAGTTAACCTGGCTGGCATCTGACCCAAAGGACCAATAAGGGGACAGGGTACTTTCAAATCTTGGGCCGGGGAAGGTTTTTATTTGTGCTCTTTGTTTATGTGGTGGTTCTCTCTTGGGACTGAGAAAAGCCAGACAGAAATCCATCTTCTCCAACCCATCCTAATCCAAGTCTCCAATATTGTAACCAGTATAGGTAAGCCAGATAAAGCGGATTAGTTTATCTTTTGTTTTATGTGAATTTTCCCTGTGTTAAGAGGCAGGTTTATTCCTGTTTTCTGTAACTTTAAGGTTTTGCCCAGAGGGGGATCCTCTGTGTTTTGAATCTGAATACCCTGTAAAGTATTTTCCATCCTGATTTTACAGAGATGATTTTTACCTTTCTTTTTTTTTTAATAAAATCCTTCTTTTAAGAACTTGACTGATTTTTCCATTGTTCCAAGATCCAGGGGTTTGGGTCTTTGATGATTTTGTAACCAACTGGTTAGGATATTATTCTCAAGCCTTCCCAGGAAAGGGGGTGAGTAGGACTTGGGGGGATATTTTGGGGGGAAGATGTCTCCAAGTGGTCTCTTTCCCTGTTCTTTGTTTAAAACACTTGGTGGTGGCAGCATACTGTTCAAGGACAAGGCAAAGTTTGTACCTTGGAGAAGTTTTTAATCTAAGCTGGTAAGAATAAGCTTAGTGGGCCTTCCATGGACCCTAGAGTTCAGAGTGGGGAAGGAACCTTGATCACATGGTATGCCCATATCTTGAATACTGTATGCAGATGTGATCACCCCATCTCAAAAAAGATATATTGGAATTGGAAAAGGTACAGAAAAGGGCAACAAAAATGAGTAGGGGTATGGAACAGCTTGGACTTTTCAGCTTGGAAAAGAGACGACTAAGGGAAGATATGATAGAGGTCTATAAAATCATGACTGGTGTGGAGAATGTAAACAAGAAAGTGTTATTTACTCCTTCTCATAACACAAAAACTAAGGGTCACTAAATGAAATTAATAGCAGGTTTTAAAACAAACAAAAGGAAGTATTTCTTCACACAATAGACAGTCAACCTGTGGAACTCTTTGCCAGAGGATGTTGTGAAGGCCAAGACTATAACAGGGTTCAAAAAAGAACTAGATAAATTCATGGAGGATAGGTCCATCAATGGCTATTAGTCAGGATGGGCAGGGATGATGTCCCTAGCCTCTGTTTGCCAGAAGCTGGGAATGGGCGACGGGATGGATCACTTGATGATTACCTGTTCTGTTCATTCCCTCTGAAGCATCTGGCACCAGCCACTGCTGGAAGACAGGTTATTGGGTAGATGGATCTTTGGTCTGACCCAGTATGGCCATTCTTATGTTCTTATGATATGAGAGTTGACCTCAGAGTGTGACATAGCTACACTTCAAGTGCTAAGAGTGCACATCTTCCTCAGACTTTGAGTATCTCTTTTAAGTTGGTTTGTGTATTTTTATTGTATTGGCAGATCGTTATAAGTTAGGTGATTTTCATAAATTCAAGAGAGGAGCCAAAACTGGTACTTTGACTGTGAACCCTTAGAATTTTTGAGGAGTTGAGGTGTTTTTGAATTCATGGATGCAAACCCTAAAGGTTTTGGTTCCTGAATTCAGAGAAGCACAGGAATCTTCATGTCTCCATGACCCACCTTTAATAATTCCCCATGGTTTCCAGACTGCTGACTACAGGCGAAAAAGATCTAAATCAGCCCCACAAGGTGTCTTCTGGGGGACAGGATCACAGCTCCAGCTCTCCGTGGGAGTAGGCACAGCCTTAAAGGGAAAAAATTGGCAGTTGTAGTGTGTGTAGCAATGTAAATGTAGGGAAGCAATGCTTTGGGCCAGATTCTGAGCTGGTGTAAAGCGCCCCAGTGTCATTAAGTGCCGGGGAGCTGTGCTGATTTATACCAGTTAAAAAACTGTCTGTCTGTTTTCTGCACTTTCAGATCTCAGGAGCATCCCTTCCTTTACACAGGGAGACAGTGTTGTGAGTCGTGTCCAGGTGGCTAGGTCACTGAGACTTACATTTGTTCTTTGTTGCTTTTCCTTAGTGTCAAGTGCATTTCACCCACACCAAAAGTACATGTTTTCTTTGTTAATGGGAAATGTAACAGTAGCCACTTCACTGGTTATTGCAATTGACTGGATGGAGTGTGCCACCAGTGCCTGCTATTTACAGGATGTTTTTCCAGCCCCACTTGAATTAGTGTTTGCTGTGACATCTGGCAACACATGGTTATTTATTTTTTGTATTATGGTAATGTTTAGAGGCTCCAGCTGAGAGCAGGGCCTCATTGTGCTAGGCACTGTACAAACACATAGTGAGAGCTGGTCCTTGAGCCAAAGAGATAACAATCTAAACAGAAAAGACAGTCAACGGATGAAAATCAGAGAGTACTATTATCCCCATTTTACAGATGAGGCCTGAGGCACAGAGACATTGAGTAATGGAATTGAGCCCTGTTATCTTGAGTCCCAGTCCACAAGATTACCGTTTTTTACTGACATAATATTCCTCCTCCTACATGAAGAGACTCAAGGGGTACAATATTCAGAAGGACCTGAGTCTCATTTTCAAAAGTGACATAGGCACTTAGGAGCCTAACTTTCATTGCAAGTCAAAGGCTTTTGACTAAGTCACAGGCCCTTTTGAAAATGTTACCTAATAACTGAGATCTAAACAAAGCAAAGCCTTTTTTTCATTATGCTGAACATCACATTAGTTTTATTGTATATTTTACTAATACAATTATAAAATAAATCTCTAGGCTCTTTTAAAGTTTGATATTGAATTTAATGATGTAGAACTAATATGTTTTATTTACCATGCTGAAAAAAAGTTGTCTTGTACTAGCAGCGGTAATTTATTTCAGTTTACCTTTGTAATAATGCTCAGATCAACAACACCCTGAGAGCCCTGATGTCCCCAAGCCTATTCCGCAAATGTAAATTTATTGCACTATATTGATAGAACCACTGATGCATTTCAAATGTGCAGATGCATGTGGAGTAAATGAATTATTTATGGTTCACTCTGTGTAAATATTAGAACTTTTTAAGTGCTAACATTTTTCACTTTTTAAAGAACTATGAATTAAGGTGCCACAGTGACATTCTGGGGGACTGAAGTCGCAGTGGTATAGCACAGTTAGCTGGGATTGCAAGTTTCCCCAAACTGCTCCTGTAGTGAATTTAGAGGACCAGGGGAGCGACTGAGTATGAGACCCACCAAACTCCTGTCAAAGTCAATGGGAGTCCTTCCATTGACTTCAGTGGGTGTTGGATGAGTAATTACAGGATGTTGGACTGCCTCCTGCAGGAGTGGGAGAATAGTTCATCTTCCTGGCCCAGTCAATCCCTGGTCCTAGTTCAGATGGTCTTGTTTCAAATCTTTCCTCTTAAATACATCCCACTAATCTACTTTTGAAACTAAGTACATCTTAGTGTTCTCAGATGTGGGTGCTGGTAGATTAGGGCAACATACTTGTCCTGGTTCTCCTGTTACTTACAGCGGTGTAAATTCAGCATTACTCTACTGGCATTAATGCTGGTGTGAATCTGGAGGAAGTGGGAAAAGAATCAGGCCTGTTATATTTTCATTTTTGCTTGGCTCTTCTGCTATCTGAACTCCTAATTAATCAAGTTTTATTTCATTGCATTCTCAAATGTGTTTTGCTGAGATGGCTAAAAAGAGACTTCCCTCACACCTGACTGTGGCCAATGCTGGAATCATCATTCATGGCTGCTTATTCTTGTTCTACTCCAGTGTGCTTTTTGCCCTTTTGTGTGCAACTGCAGTGTTTTGTGATGGATGTATCAAAAACCACAGGCCCATTCTTGCCCTGATCACATTAGGGAGAAATCTTAGCTATCAAGTCCATTGTCATGGTGTCTAAGTGCTTCTACTCCCAGGTGCAGAGGGTGGTGAAGGCCCTGCAATGTAGCAGATCCGCAGCAGTTTCAATGTACTCATGACCTCTAAGGCTTGAAGGGGAAAGAGAAGCAGGTGGGGGAAGGGTCTGAGAGGCTGCAGGTACCTCCGGTGTGCAGATACATTAACCACAGTCCCCTATGCAGCCAGTTTTTGAACCATGGCAGGGATATCAAGCTGCCTTGCCCAGGGATTGAATATTGGGTTCCTTCCATTCCAGCCCTTGTGTAATTCCTTTCATGAGGCTTGTTTAGTTGGGTTTTGTAAGTTTGTGTGCACCAATTAATCAAGGAGTTTAAGCACATGCCTAACTTTCAGTATGTGAGTAGACCTGTGGAAGTCGAAGGGACTGTTCATGTGCTTAAAGATAGTTATTATTCATGTGCTTAAGTGCCCCCAATGAACTCAGGCCTAATGTTGCAAAACCAGGATTAATATAGGCCCATGGTCTATCCTGCCTGAGCGCCTGCCCCCAAAGCCATGGAGATCATTCATGCTCAGTGCAGGATGTTACAAAGGGAATCAAAGGACAAGCATAGTTACACGAACCACAAGCCCTGATATGAGACCCCACCCTGGAATGTCTCCTCCATGACTCTGTCTGCAGATTGTGAATTCCTGAGAGCACCAAAAATGAGCCACATTGTTTCTCTCCTGGCCTCAGCTTTCTGAGATTTGCCTAAGCACAGTCATATTGGCACCTAATGAGAGAGAAAAAAGCCTTCAATTCTTTGTTTTTGAATGTTCCTTCTTCAATGAAGTTAGGATGTGAAGGAAAACATTTCTATCATGCAGCTGTTTTGTTTCATTGCTGCTAAAGAGAAAGAGACAGGAAATCAATCTGGCCCTCCTGAAAATTAATTTAGTCTGCAGAAGCATACTGGTTTGAGGCTACAGTCTATTCTTTCACTTTAAATGTATCCTAGTGCATTGCAGGGGAAGGCTGTGCTTCTCTGCAGTGCTAGAAATGCTGTGATGCTACATATAGCTGTTAAATGGAAAGGCTTTGGGTATCCTTTGGCCAACCACAATTCTGCTTAGTACTCGTGTCTTATTGATAGGACTCTTTCTAGGCAAGTTCCTCCTCCTGGACCATCTGTCCTAGGCATCATTCCCTTTAACATTATATGATACCATAATATTATTGTTTATGGCTGCAGTGTAATAGTATGCAATGCACTTAACAAAAAAAATTAGAACACAGCAAGGGATGACAATGAGCAAAGAGTGAGCGGGGAAGCTCTGGGGAAAATTTGGACTGCCATAGGAAAAGAAAGGGACATTCTCTTTTTGTGTATGCAGGCCAAGACTTTCAAGCTTGATGCCTAAAATAGGCACCTAACCCTATACTTAGGTACCTTGTTGCATGGCCTGGTTTTCTGAAGTGTGCTGAACACCCATAACCCCTACTGACCTCAATGGTTGCTGTTGAGTCTCAGCACCTCTGAAAGTCAGATCACTTATTCGCAAAAAGAAAAGGAGTACTTATGGCACCTTAGAGACTAACAAATTTATTTGAGCATAAGCTTTCGTGAGCTACAGCTCACTTCATCGGATGCATTCGGTGGAAAATACAGTGGGGAGATTTATATACACAGAGAACATGAAACAATGGGTGTTACCATACACACTGTAACAAGAGAGTGATCACTTAAGATGAGCTATTACCAGCAGGAGAGCGGGGGGGGGGGGAGGCGAGGGGGGAACCTTTAGTAGTGATAATCAAGGTGGGCCATTTCCAGCAGTTGACAAGAACATCTGAGGAACAGTGGGGGTGGAGGGGGGAATAAACATGGGGAAATCACTTATTGAGGTACCCGAGCATGGAGTCAGGTGCTTAACTTTAAGCACTCCCATTTGAAGATGTCGTTATGTCATTGCTTCATACCAGGCTGAGTGAACCGAGTCCAACCCAAGATCCAGAAATGAGGAGTGAAGGTCAGCTTTGAAAGGCTGGATGAAAGGAATGACTGATGAGGAGGGATTTGAGGAGAGTAGCGTTGCATGGAGTGAGAAGAAGTTGCAGAGTCATTTCTGGGAGAGGACCGGAGAAGTTGTGAAGATGCTCTGCATTGACAAAGCTGACGGCATGAATAGGGAACTGGGGGAAATGTAGGCAGGGTCAGAGCTTTGCAAGACCTTGGGGGTGAGGAAGAGGAGTGAAAAAGTGAAATACTGAAGGAGATTAAAAGGCAGTGCAGATTTGGCAGAACAGTGGGGCAGAAAAGATGTTTTAGGCTTCAGCAGGTTGGATAGGTTAATGGGGAGCAATGTGGGTTTCAGAGCCAGTAAAAGGGAAGTTTTTCTACAGCATTACCTAGAGAGCTTTATGAACCTTTGCCTGGCCTTCCATCTTGGACACTATTAATACCCACTTTCCCTAACAACCTACCGATAGCCTAATCTTGCTCCCATCGAAGTCACTGGCAGGATTCCTATTGATTTCAACAGGAGCAAGATCTGAATACATACATTTCCTTAACACAAGGAGACAAGGTGGGTGAGTTCATATCTTTCACTGGGCAAACTTCCATTGGGGAAAGAGACAAGCTTTCGAGCTCTTTCACCAACAGCAGTTATTGCACCCAGCTTGTCTCTCTCATATCCTGGGACCGACATGGCTACAACAACACTGCAGTCAACACAAGGAGACAGAGAGGTGACTCCTTCTTGGGGCAGTGCTGCAGGTGGGGTCAGCAAGCAGGATTTCTACACTTGTTACAGCTGTCAGGTATGCAAAAGTAATTAGCCTCTTTCCCCTCATTCAGCAAAATTAGTGCTTTCCTCTCAAACGAACACTCATGCATACCTCCTGCTGTGATAGTGTCTCTGAGCGAGCAATGGGTGTCAGGAGAACATTTTGGAATGGTAGCAGGTGTGGTCTCCAGGAAGACTGCTTTTGCGTTATATGTTTGTTCACAGGTTTGAGGTACAGATCCATGAAAATTAAAAGCCAGCTCTCCTTTCAGTTCCTTCTCCTCATCTGTCATCTTCTACCTTGTCACCCAAACTACATTTCCATCCTTTTTGCTATGTGGTGTGCGGCAGCACAGAATGGTTCCAGACAACGTCAAGATTATGGACTGCTAGTGTTAGTGGATAACACATAGCTGTTGGGTGTAGTGCTTTATCTCTATAAAGTGACAGATGGACAGAATTATTGCTGTAGCACCCCATTCGCCAAGGGAGCCTCTTTATAAACAGGATAACGGGGGGTGGGGGGAGGGTAGGAATGGCAAACTACTATGCTGAGCTACTCCATTTGTAGAGGACTTTGAAAGAGCAGGATGCAGCTCCCATACATCTGTTTACAGCCTATAACACCACAAATTCAACATATGTGCTTAAGAATCTGCAACCAGTTAAAAGACAGGGCCTGATTCTCCTCTTACTTGTGGTGGGTTAAATCAAGAGTTGCTCCTTTTGAAGGCAATGCAGTTATACTGGTCTTACATTGGTATAACTGGGAAAAGAATCAGGCTTAATCTATCTAATCTATAATTTTAGAAGTCAGTGTGACTAATTGCCTACACAATGGGCATGCCTGATTTGCATGTGCACTTACCAGGTTTACACAGGCAAATTAGATGATTGTGTTTGTGGTTGGTATTCACGCTAACTATACACCGAACTTCTTTAGAAAAAATCAGGTTCAATGATCAGCTAATTTGGATACATTGTATCGAACTAACAAATAGCCATTTGAGCCCCTTTATCCCAACATATCAGAGTCTATATCATAATGGCAACTGGTGCTATTTAATATCAACTTTTGAACAGGTCAGTATCAGGGTGCAGAACTGCTTCTGAAAGGGATATGAACAACAGCAAAGTCTTAGGACTTAGAAGTTATTGCAGCTCTTGTAAGCCAATGGGTCAACTCACCAGTGAGTTGACCCATTGGCTTACAAGAGCTGCAATAACTTAGGGTTAGGGTTGTCTTAGGCTTAGGGTTGTCAAACTTAGGCTTTGCCTAACTTAGGCTTAGGGTTGTCAACTTTCTACTTACACAAAATCAAACACGTTTGCCCCACCTCCTTCCTCCTCTGAGGCCCCTCCCATTCCCCACCCCTTCTCAAACCCCTCCTCCCCCGCTTATTCCACCCCTCCTCCCGTCACTTGCTCTCCTCACTCTCACTCACTCACTTATTTTCACCAGCTGGCTCAGGGGGCTGGGGTGTAAGAGGGGGTGAGGGCTCTGGCTGGGGGTGCAGGTTCCAGGGTGGGACCAGAAATGAGGGGTTCAGGGTACAGGAGATGGCTCCGGGTTGGGGCAGGGGGTTGGAGTGTGGGAGGGTGAGGGCTCTGTCTGAGGGTGCAGACTCTGGGGTGGAGCTGGGGATGAGGGGCTTGGGGTGTAGGAGGGTGCTCTGGGCTGGGACTGAAGGGTTCAGAGGGCGGGAGGGGGATATGGGCTGGGGCAGGGGGTTGGGGCATGGGGAGGGGAGTGAGGGTTTCAATTGGGAGTGTGGGCTCTGGGGTGGGGCTTACGGTACCAACCACTTTAGCCCACAGTTATCATCTTGAGCAGAGCATTCCAGAAATGTATATGTCTACAACAGCCAAAAGGCTACCTTTTAGGTGACCCCAAGCTTTGTAGGGAACATTAGTTAGTAACTTACTGGTGTTGCCTTAAAGAAGCTCCCAAGTCTTCCACTGCTCTCTGCTTCGAATCATAGAAGATTAGCGTTGGAAGAGACCTCAGGAGGTCATCTCGTCCAACCCCTGCTCAAAGCAGGATCAACCCCAACTAAATCAGCCCAGCCAGGGCTTTGTCAAGATGGGACTTAAAAACCTCTAAGGACGGAGATTTCACCACCTCCCTAGGTAACCCATTCCAATGCTTCAACACCCTCTTAGTGAAATAGTGTTTCCTAATATCCAATCTAGACCTCCCTACTGCAATTTAAGACCATTGCTTCTTGTTCTGTCATCTGCTACCGCTGAGAACATCCTAGCTCATCCTCTTTAGAACCCCCTTTCAGGTAGTTGAAGGCTGCTATCAAATCCCCCCCTCACTCTTCTTTTCTTCAGACTAAACAAGCCAAGTGCCTTCAGCCTCTCCTCGTAAATCACGTGTCCCAGCCCCCTAATCCCTGTGCTGGACTCTCTCCAATTTGTCCACATTCTTTCTGTAGTGGAGGGCCCAAAACTGGACACAATACTTCAGATGTGGCCTCACCAGTGCCTAATAGAGGGGAATAATCACTTCCCTCGATCTGCTGGTAATGCTCCTACTAATGCAGCTCAATATGCCGTTAACCTTCTTCACAACAAGGGCACACTGTTGACTCATATCCAGTTTCTCATCCACTCTAATCCCCAGGTCCTTTTCTGCAGAACTGCCACTTAGTTAGTCAGTCCCCAGCCTGTAGCAGTGCATGGGATTCTTCTGTCCTAAGTGCAGGACTCTGCACTTGTCCTTGTTGAACCCCATCAGATTTCTTTTGGCCCAATCGTCCAATTTATCTAGGTCACGCTGGACCCTAACCCTGCTCTCCAAAGTATCTACCTCTCCCCCCAGCTTAGTGTCATCCGCGAACTTGCTGAGGGTACAATCTGTCCCATCATCCAGGTCATTAATAAAGATATTGAACAAAACCGACTCCTGGAGCACTCCGCTTGACACCAGCTGCCAACTAGACATTGAGCAGTTGATCACTACCCTTTTATCCCAACAATCTAGCCAGCTTTCTGTCCACCAATTCATCCAATCCATACTTTTTTAACTTGCTGGCAAAAATACTGTGGGAGACCATATCAAAAGCTTTGCTAAAGTCAAGATGTGTCACGTCCACTGCTTTCCCCATATCCAGTGAGCCATGTATCTCATCATAGAAGTCAATCAGGTTGGTCAGGCATGACTTGCCCTTGGTGAATCCATGTTGACTGTTCCTGATCACCTTTCTCTCATCAACTCTTGATTCCCTGCTGGAGTTCAGACTTGGCCTAAATAATATTTTCCAATTGCATTTATTGAGCAGACAGTACTAGTTGCAGATGCAGACAACTGGAAGAGTGCAGTACATATTCCTCCACTTGCCCTGTACTATAAAATATTAATTTCATAATAATTCAGCAATGGAGAATACCATACTCCTGATAATTAAACTTTATATCAGATATTTGTAATTGAAAATGTGCTGGGTAAAGACTTATTCATCTAGCAAAGAAAGTCTCTTGTGACTTTTGGATCTCTTGATTGTAATGGTGTTCAATAACTTAATGATATAAGCCAGAATGTAACTCTTCCCCACTTGGCCACCCTCCCCCCCACCCCATGAGACACTATGTTGGATTTACATCATTCATTACGGGAAACTGTGGGAATTTAGAATCAAAAGAACATCACAGGCTAATTAAATGTAATCCAGTCTCAAAATATGAGTCCACAAATCTCTCATATCTGTGAAGAATAAATTAAGAGTAGGAAAGAAGCACTAAGATATCATGATAATTAGAGGCAAAAGTTCCCTTAATATAGTTAACTTGATCCAGAAGAAGAGCCAAAAGATTTTCAGGTTGCTTTGTATCAGAATTCAAGACTATACGTTTCATGACCTACTCTTTACGTTGCATCACATAAAAAGTTGGCATAATACCACATAGTATCATACAATCTAGTACATTGTTCTGCCCTTCCCAGTTAGGGTGCCATTTAGTTTCTGCGTAGAGATCAAGGTATTGGTTTTAACGTTGATTGTCATAACTGGAACTGGCTACCTCAATGTAAGGGGGAATCCCAGCTAAATAGTGAAATAATCTTGTGGTGGTCACAGAATGGAAAAGGAGATCTCTGAGGTAGGGAGAAATGGTGATTTAGTGTAATATGTCTCCTACAAAATTGACTTCTGTTCCACTTCATGCAGTATCCATACATTTTAAATAGCCCTATAATTCTTGCACTCATTTATATGAAATATTCTCATTATTTTGTAATATTTTGGTGTTTGACACTCATTCAGATTATTTGAAACAAAATGTGTAGAGTTACTTAGAATAAAACTTAATGTGTTCTTTGTTGGATCTAAAGGACAAAGTAAAACTTGGCATTCCTTCAGGAGTGCGGGAACAATTTGTATGGGGTGTGTGTGTGCTGAGAGCTATTGAACCAAACTACAAACCCTGCATATGATGGAAACCACTTCAAGCACCCCTTGTTCCAGCACCTATTTTAGAAAACTAAAAAACAAAACTACTGTTGTCTTTTTAAGGGATGGGAGGAATGAAATAAAATGCAGTGACAAACTCCTGGAGAGGCTACTGCCCAAAGCCTTTGACTGGCTGAGAGAAAGAGACCTGAACTTTAAAAACAAAACTGTGATGTGTCTCAGTGTGGCCAGAAAGAGAGCTAGCATGTACAGTGTTGCAAGCTCTCATTATTTTATTGTGAACCTCTTGATATTTCATGTTTTACTTAAAGGCCCAAACTCCTGGAGTCAAGTGACAGCTTGAGAATCCTGGTTTGCATTTAAAAAATGTAAGTTTATAGCCCTCATGATGGCAGAGAAAAGCTTGAGAATGTGACCAGAGGGCACTAGAATGGTTGAAAAATGAGAACACAAATGAATGAAAATATTTATAAATCTCATGATTTTTAAGCCAGTCTCATGATTTTGGAGGGAGTCTGACTCATGATTCTTTACTGTTGGGGGCTGGCAGTATTGCAGGTAGTCAGCCTGAAAGCATGTCTGATTTCAAGAGCTGGCAGACCACATAAGAGACATAATAACAGTGAAGAAAATCTAGGAGAAAGGCAGTGTTGCATGCTGAAGCAAAACATGGCAATGTTCCAGACTTGCCATGGGGCTTAAGTCACATTGAACACCTTTTCAGACTCTCATTTACCCTTGGTTGCTGTGTGGGAGACTTACATTTTCTATCCATTCCATGAACATTAAAAACATTCCTTCCCCTCTCTCCCAGTCCTTCAACTGGTTGTTCTGTGTTCTTACCATTTTATATCATATTGACATAGCTGAAGTGAACTGATGATTTTCATCCAATCCCTAGCAGACCATTGCCTGTATAGAAACCCCACTGCCACAACAGGCACTAATAGGCCAACCTGTTGGCTGTGTCGGCAGAAACTGGAGACCATGGAGACAGAACTGTCATCTCATCAATAGCATTGCTAGGGTTGAAGTACATTAGCAGGGCAATATGTTAAAACCTTCACTGCTGCTGATGTTTATTGCACCATTTGATTTATGTATATTAATAAATTTAACATTTCATGGAAGATTTACACATAAACCAAGACCCCTATTATTCATTTGGAAGGCTCTTTCCTTTCTTTACTTTCATTCCAGAGGGCAGGATTGATTCTGTTATTAAAACTCGTACCTTACATTCAAATTTTTTTTTCTGTAAATGCAGTTCTGGGGGTGGGTAGGCAGGGGGGATTTTCTGTCCTTCTTCCAGGTTTTATTCCAAGGGAGACTTGCATGCAGACAAGTTCTTTGTGCCTTTTTCTGCAGTCCTTACTCAGGCAAAATTCCAGTTGAAACCAGTACTGAGCTAGATGGAGAATCCAGGATATTGCTGTGACAACACTAATCTATTAAACTTTATTCTTTCTGTGTTTTCATGCAGCAAGAGATGTGGAAAAAAATTCCAAGAAGTCTAATTTATGTAGGAATCAGCCACCAAGATATTAAATAGTCTTTTTTTTCCTTCTGTACCCCCAACCCCCATTTTTTCGTGATGTGAGCATTCTCATGAAAATGTCCATTCAATGGAGATGTGGGCATAAAAAAGGAGAGATGTGGTGTTGGAATTCTGTGGCCCCACATTCGGTTTTTGTCCCGTTTGGGCAGGCAATTGAAAACATCTGATAAATGTGCCATACCAATCTAAAAAAGCAAGCAAGATGATAGACTGTGTTAAGAAAGAGCTTGAGAGAATAATATTGAGAATATAATGCTGTTATCTAAATTGATGGGACACACTCACCATGCTCACAAACTACACTGGATTTGGGTCAGTCATCTAAAAAAGATACGTTGTAGCAGAAATAGAAAAGGTAAAGAGAAGGATAAAGAAAATGATAAAGGCATCCATATAGGGAGAGATTTAAAAGATGCCATCAATTTAGTTTGAAATGGAGATGAATAAGAGGTGACATAATAGAGACATTGAAAATAAGGAATGGTATAGAGAAGGTCAGAGCTTATCATAATACTGCCATTCAGTAATTATAATGCAGCCCATTTAAAACAGTTCAAATGAGATCTTTTTTACACAGTACATAGTTAACTTGTGGAACTTATTGCCACAAGGTCTTATTGAGACCAAGAGCTTAGCAATAATCAAAAAAGGATAGAGCATTTTTGAACATAATATTATCCACCACATTTAAACGATCTGTGATAAGAATTATAAGCAATATCAGCTGGCCCTCATGCTTCAGTACATAAACCAACGAGTTTGCCTGTGATTAGGAAGGAACATCCCCAGTAAGTGTGTTTTTGCATGATAGTCTATTATGTGGGGTTTATACTTCTTAAGCAGGTACTTCCACTGCAAGATATGAAATTTGATTGATCTTCGATCTGATGTGGTAAAGCATTTCCTATGGGAGAGGAGGGGGTTTGTGCAGTAGAGAAATTTGACTGGGCAAAGGAAAAGAAAACATTTTAGTTGATGCTATTTTTTCCCTCCATAGTTGCTGTTCAGTTTAAAAACTCATTAGTGTGTATGTGTAATCCCAAACTACTTCTCCCAATGTGCATTGCCTTGGACTTGTTTATGCTGCTCACTTGCCTTTCTTTGCTAGGTCCTCTGCCCCAGGTTCTATTCAATTCTTTAGCATCATTTCTCTGCATTTCTCAAGATGGTCCTATTGACTCTGTAGAAGAGTGCCCTCTTGTGGCCAATCCGACATCAATCCGTTTCCACAGGCGGTTTAACAAAAATGTGTAGGTTGTTGAATAAAGTGCCTGCCTTGCATTTCAAAGGCATTAAGTTCAAATCTTTTGACAGCTGAGTTTTTTTTTTAATTTACTTATAAACAGACTCAGATACTGTGGTGATCAGTGTGCTAGACATACCTTGAAGTAAAGGGATCATCCAATACTGCACTCAGGGATAATGAAAACATTAATGCAGAGCTATAGGCACAATCTAATTTGCTTGTTAATATTCAAACATTTCCTTCAATCTGTACTGCAACTGAAGCACCCTGCCGGCCTGAACATGAAGAGAAAGAGCGAAACTTCTTTTAACTGGCTTTGTGCTCTATCAGGACTGCTAACATCTGTTGGGAGCAGGGGCAAAGAGATAAGGAAACGCACAGGGGGATTAAGAGAGCCAGCCGTGGGGTCACATTTTAATGAAAATTTATTCATAGATTCTGTTTCTTCTCGGTGTCAAATGGATTATTACATTTATGGGTAACATTTAGGGTCACATGCTCCCCTGCGTGAAGCCAAGCTAAATGAGACAGATAAGCCCCCATGCATTCGGGAGAGAAAAGCAATGTCCCGGAGTGATGCTCCCACCAACAGCCAACTGTTGGAGTCTCTCTGCCTGAGAACTGTGTGGATCTGGGGAAGTTTAAAAGGAGCAGCCACTACAAGGTGTCCTGGCTTATGAGATTACCTGCATAGGGTACAGCTGACCCATGGACTGAGTGCCATTTAGTTTCTGGGTGGAGATCAAAGTGTTGGTTTTAACCTAGCTTGCCCTAAACGATTTATGGCCTGGTTACCTAAGGGACAGTTGCTCTTTCCTTGTCATAGCACCACGTCTGGGATCTACAGAGGCACTTGAGCTGACCACACCCTAGTTATAAAGGGAGGGGGCCTGTGCCAGGGCATTTCCAGGCAGATTCCTCAGTTCTGGAACTTCCTATCTGTGCTTGTTGGTTCACCACAAAGCTCACCTTTCCCCCAGGGGTTCTGTGAGGTTTGTGGATGGTTAGAGGTGATTTTTGCTGTTGTTATTTTGGGGAGATTTTATATTGACCTGGATAGTTTGGGTTGGGTTGGGCAATTTATGGATGTGCTTGCGTGGGGGATTTTTGTTTGTGTATTTTTTGTCTATTTTAAATATTTTGTACATGCAGCCATATTGTAAAAGCATCTAGAGCCAGGGTAGAGGCACTTTTGTGAAACTGAAATCAGTTTTTACCACCTGAACTACAAAGCTGGGATCCCCATCCAAACCAGGGCTGTTCTGACCTAGGGGGTTGGTTCAGACCCTTAGAGCTAGCCGCATAATCTGGCTCTTAATCCAGAACTCCACCTCATCAAATTTTGGGTTTAAGACTTGGGTTTGGTCCCAGTTCTGCTCCGTATCTGGACAAACTAATCTTTTTCTATCTTGGATTTTCCAGGGTTTGGGATCAGACAAAAGATATAAATAGAATTTTGTAACTGATGTATATTTTTTTTAGGAGACCTCAGCCTCTCTTTTAACCTTGGACATGTAAATTTAAAAGGCTGCTAGATGCACGTAGATGGTGGGGGCTCTTTCCACCTTTAATTTGCCTGGGATATAATTGTTTTACTTGAATGCTGCCACTGAAAAAGCATCAGATTGTTGCAGTAGGTATGTGCTGGATTGAAGTGATGAATGATTAAAACTACTTCTTGCATAATAAAGCACATTCTGTCATGTTGTGCTTACTTAATGTACCAATGCAATGTGATATTCAGCAGTTAGCTAAATTACAGTAAATCACCTATTTAGAAAAGTTTTCGTCTTAGCTCTTCATGCGAAAAGTGCTAAAGGCAGTAAAACGATAATGACCCATAATGCCAGAAAGATAAAAATGAGTTTCCTCCCAGAATGAAGGGCTGTACTCATGTTGTTATGGGCAAGCTGTTCCCTGTTCCTAGCTGCTTCTTTACAGAAGTGTCTGGGAGTATATTTAAAGGTCGCTTATTTCTGCACTGCTGAGTAACAGCCCTCAAACAAAAGGCAGAGAGCCGAGAAATCTGCCTGGAAATGCCCTGGCACAGGCCCCCTCCCTTTATAACTAGGGTGTGGTCAGCTCAAGTGCCTCTGTAGGTCCCAGACATGGTGCTAGGACACGGGAAGAGAAGCTGTCCCTTAGGTAACCAGGCCCTTGCTTGTTGGCAGAGAGTGGAGCTGAGTTGAGGCTGGAGAACTGTGTTCCTAATGAGCTGCACGAGGGGGCACACCTCTGTGTGCCGTGGAGGCCAGCTCCATTGGACATCATTCTGTAGTAACACTCATGAGTGAGGGAGGTAGGGAGGTAAAATTGTGGTTGAGTCAAGGGTGTGCCTAGGCTGCGAGCTAGAAGTCCCCTGGTACATAGGTTCTCTTATTTCCTCATCCCCCACAGCAGAGCAGCTTTGGTGCCACCCCAAAGACTGGGTAGATGGAAGGATTTCTCTCCCTTTCCTTGTTGTGTTTTTCCCAGCCTCTGACCAAGGTGCTTGGGATGTGCATTGGGTAGTGGATTCACCAGTAATTTGGGGGTTTAATTGTAATTGTTTGTGACTACACATCATAGAAGATTGAAAGACACACTGCAGCACGGCTGGTAAAAATGAGACCTTAATTTTATAAGGCTTCATTGCAACACTCTGCTGTTCCAGCTTTGCCCACTTTTGGGGGTGAGCTGTAGTTTTTGTTATATGGATTACAAAGCAAGCATTTTAGCAGCATAAGGCTTAGTGAGCTTGTACCGTGTTATTTCTTGTTTGGCGTCATCTGAATCCTTGGTGCTATACTGAGGAACACACAATGCCTGCCCCTCAGAGAAACTCTGATGAGTCAGCTCTGCCTCCTTTGCACTGAGTTACTATGCAAGTTATCCCATTGATTGCAGCAAGAGAGGTACTACCCAAAGTGAGCAGTTAAGCCAGAACCAGACCTACACTCTTAATATATAAAAAAAATTACAGCTTCTCATATCATCAATGCAGAATAAAATCAATATTACTTTCTAAGCTTGGCTATGCTAGTGCTTCTTCACCATCCTGTTCTTGGACTTTCTCTTCCCACTCATTGCATTTCTGTTAATCTCTCTGTTGTGTTTGTCTCCCACCAGACTTTCCCTAGTTCCTTTTTTGTTGCTTTAAATTTCCTCTTTTTTGTATTTTGTCTCATTCTGTCCTGGTTTTCTCACAATCTAATTCCCCTGCTCTTGAAATCAGTCAGTGGGAGCTGTGGTCGTTCTGAACCTTGCAAGATTGGGCCCGTTTGTATGGTACTTATGTGTGCGCTGGTCACAGACAGAGCAGCCTCTTCACCTCAGCTTGTCATGCTTGCTATTTCTCATCACTCAGAAAACATTGTTTTGACTGGAATTCCCAAGCCCTTCACAATTTACATTCCATGTGTGCATGTTCAGATGTCCAGGTGAATTGTCTGGCTGGAAGGTTGGCTGTTTTTAATCTGTAAGCCTATTGCAGACTCAGTGCTTGCAGGCTGCTTTATCACCTCAGTGGTTTGCTGAGAGAGGGCATGGTTACCTAGTGAATACAAATGGGTATTCCAGGCAGGCACCCCATTGCCATGCTACACGCAGCATTTCTAGGTACAAAGTTTGCAGGTTCTATTGCTATTGTGACAATAAAATGTTATTGTTTAGCATAAGAGCAGAAATGCAATTCCTCATATGCTGTAAGGCCTAAATCCCACATGGCCTTAAATCCTCCCCGACAATGCACAGAGGCAACAGTGATCCCTTGGAGAGTTGCATCCCCCACTGCGGTGTGAATGGCTGCTGGATTTGTGTAGCCTTGGGTTGACTGCCTCATAGACTCATAGATATTAAGGTCAGAAGGGACCATTATGATCATCTAGTCTGACCTCCTGCATAATGCAGGCCACAGAATCTCACCCACTCCTGCAATAAATCTCTCACTTATGTCTGAGCTATCCTCCCTCCTGTCCCTGTCCCTTTTCTTCATCCTGTCCCCCAAGCCTTCTACGCATTGAGGTGCAAGGGCCTTGGTACCCTGTGCATGAGATTTTTGAATCCCACCTTCCCCCAGTGGATGGTAACTGTACTGCTTCTCGGGTCCCTGTGTCTGCTAAGTCAGTGTGGTAGGATTTGAGCCTGAAAATAACATAAATAGAAACCTCAATGGAAAAAAGGGAAGTAAAGTATTTTTCTCTCATTTAGCCTCATTCCATTCCATTACGTGAGTCATTTATTAATTCCCAATGAATATTACAATCTGTGTCTCAAACACTATCTTACATCCTGTCCTACATCCTGGCTGTTAGCTTGTTTGATTGTAAATGCTAACCAGGTAGACCTGATTAACCCTTGACTGGGACAACATCAGGGAAATCCCAGGTAGGGGTAGGAATTGGCAGTGGTGATTCAGCAGATGGAACCTTCCCACTGCCATAGTGCTGAGCCACGCCTCCCTTCCCCTCACTCCCTTTCCTTCCCTTCCCCCTCACCCCCCCCCCCCCCGCCCAGCATCTTGGTATTAGGGGCCATTGCACTGCCAGAGGTTTTGTCTTTCAGATGCAATATAAAACCAAGGTCCTGACCGCTTGAGGTCATTAAAGATACTATGGCACCTTTCAGGAAGAGAACAGATATTAATATTGGTGTCTTGGCTCAATTCCAACTCAAATAATTACGTTCTTCCTATCTGAAAAGTTCATTTCCAGTTAGAATTGGATACAGTAATTTCACTTCCTGTGAAGCTCACTGGATTCACTGAGAGAATTCTGTAAGTCTATCAGATATTAACTATCAGCTAGTTAATGTGGCTAACATTAGTGGAAGTAGGATCTGTTGCAAATGTGCTCCTTCATGTGAGCTGCAATGGTGAGAAATAACATAACAAAAGATTCCTTACCTTCTTCCAATGGTCCAACAATATTAGGTATGCCCAGTGAACAACTAAATCACAGCAGGTTACATTGCGTACTCCAGAATAACTTCAGCCCTGAGAAAGCTGAGTCAAACTGCTCTCGTAGGGCTGTCTACAGCCTACTCTGTTGACATTGTCTAATTGTCATTGTCTTGAGATGTCATTTTTTCTTTGCATGATTCTTGATTAGACCACTAACTGGGCATTCTCTGTCCCAAACCGAACCTGTCGTAACGGTTCTAATGTGATCTTCTGGTTTTTACTGTGATGTCTGAAAAGTTGCTGCATGACAATTTTAGAATTTCTATTTTTATGCCTTTCAATCATTTGTTGTGTTTGCTGAAGTTAGAAAAGGTAACAAAAGGCTACATTATTTTGTATTTATCTGGATGAAATTCTTATTGCTCTATATCATTGAAACAAGTAGTTATGCTCTCTAGAGACAAATAATGTAATAGGAAAATTCTTCTCAAAAGTTTATCAGTCTCTCATGCATCTTGTGTTCCTATCTCTGAGCTATAATATTGGATGTTATTTCTGTATCAGTTTAATATTGATAGAATGGTTGTAAAGCCATTATTTCTTCCTGTTCTTTGACACTGATGTAAATATTTGTCCTGTAGTCCAGACTGTAATTCCTTAGAACTTCTCATGTCCAGCTGTGGTCAACCTTATTTTTGCCATGCGGTATCTGGAAGGATCACTGGCACAATATTTCAACAGAAGTCAGTTATATGGCTGCCCAACTTGAGACATCATGAAGGCAGCTGATTCTCAGACACCCAGTGCTCAGCATTTTCTGAAACTAAGGCCCCTTTAGGATGTGTCGAGTTGGACATCTGAAAATGGAGGCACCCAAAATCACTAACGAAATTTTGAGCCACAGTGCAGTGTACCACCCTTTAAAGTGGGTGCTCTGTGTTTCTTCTTGGTTCACTCTAATGGAGAGGAAGCAGGATGTGCTGCAAGAGAGTACAGAGCTGACAGAGTCCTGGGTAACCAATCTAACAGACACACACATACACACACAAGAAAGGAAACTGTTGCTGACAAATTATGTCATGTATTGGTTACCCACAACTCTTTCAGGTTTGAAGTTAAAATCCACTTAATTTCAAAAAAATATGGATACCCATTTAGTATGGTTGCCATAAAAAATAAATGTAATCAGAGAGTGTCATCTTTTAGATTGCTTGTGACCCCTTGCTTGTGGGTTGTGCTTAAATATGTCCAAAGGGCATTTAGAAGCACAAATGTCCTTTTAACTATTGCCTTGTAAAATATACATTACATTGTGTTGGCATGATGATTTCTTTCATTAGTTTCTCTGCATCTCTCATTGTGTTCTTCTGCGGAATTTTTCTGGCTAGTGGCTAAAAGGGGCACAGAATATTGGGCCTTGTAAGCTGGCAGAAATCCATAATAAACTGTGTAACGAGTTAAAAGGTGTTAAATGATTCTCAGTAGACACTCTCTTCGCTGACAGGATCTTTTGGCAGATGATTTGAAGGGTGGCTCTGGAAGAACAAATCATTAAACTGATACAAGTCCATCTAGTCAATTGGTATCTCTATAAAATATGCACTTAGGTGCACGCAGTCCCTAAAATGATATTAATTGAAGCCTTTGTTGTTGTTGCTGGTGGTTGTTCAAGAATATATACGTTACTCTCCATTTGTATACAGCTCACTCTGGGTTGTTTTTTTAATCAAGGGCGAAATCCTGGGCCTGGTCTACACTTAAAAGTTTTACCAATGTAGCCATATGTTACCAGATTTGCCCATTACTTTGGGGTTTGCTCATTTATTAGAGTTACTCTTCGTGGGGGGGAGGGGGTTCTGTATTTCTATCAATGTACTGCTTGTGTCCCTTTTGTTCTCATACGGAGCTCTACTTCTGCAAGTTCCCTCCCAATGGAGCTATCCTGCAGGAGCTAGGTTCCCCAGAGCTGGGTTCTTCCAGCCCCAGAATCAGACAGACACATACACACACACATTAACAGAGCACGTCTGAGAGGACGAGTTAATCAGCACTCCCAAGGTGACCCCTTATATGTCCCTGGACTCAGTAGGCTGGATCTAGCAGCACTTCCAAGCTGTCACCCTCATATGCCCTTGGACTCGGCAGGCTGGATCGAGCAGCACCTACCTCCAAGCTGTCACCCTCATATGCCATGAGCACCACACCGGAATAGAGCACACCTGAGCAGGCTGGGTCGAGCAGCACTTTCAATCTGCCACCCTTATATGCCCCAAGTTCAGCACGTCCTTATCCCTGCTTTCATGTTACGATTGTTCTGGTAGTAACCCACTTGATGAGCAAACCCCACAGGATTTTTGGGCGCTGCAGGGATCTTTAGCTTAGGTACGAGGAGCGTTGCTGCAGAGAGAGAGAGAGAAGCAACCAGCTTAACCATGAAAGTGATTTCTTGCTAGGTAATAACCATACAAGGGGAGTCAAACAAACAAAACAGTTATAATATTAAATCTAACTTAAATTTGATTACAAAAGTCAGGTTTAGAAAACTATAACTGATCGCACAAATCAGGGTCAGAAGGCTGTACTTAGAGAGAGAACTGGGTTCTCACCCCTCCGTGAAGCTTGACTCGATTGGGGGTCCCAGGTGGTGGTGGTAGCTGAAGGTCTGGAATGCTGGAGACAGGCAGAGCCCCCAGCACGATCAGTCAGGAGAAGATGAAGTCCCAATGGAACAGATTCAGATTTTGGATCCAAGCATAAGAGCACTTACTTGAGCAAGGGTAGGGGTTTTTGTAGGGAAAGAACAAGGGTTCAAGGGAGAACACTAGGTTTGTTTGTGGGTAAACTGATGGCTCAAGGGAGTATACCAAAGTCGTTTTGTTCAGGCTAGACAATAGGAATGGATCATTCCTGGCTATGGGTAGTGTTTCTTCGAGGGAGCTCACAATGCAGTTAGGCAACTTCAGTATTTTGGATACGAATAAAGGATTTATTACTAGAATTGGTCTGATAACTACTGAGGTGGGTGTGTGCAGGCATGGGTTCATTAACATCTGGAGCAGAGATTCCCCATCATGCAGTGCTTCCCTGTTTTTCTGGTCCCAGAGTTCCGTGTGGTTCTTGACTTGGAATCTCTGTTCTCCATTCTGTATGTTAATGGGGATGCCTCCCTGTCCCATCTTCGATGCAATTGAGGCTAGGGGAGTTTCCCTAATCCTGTCACCCTAGTCTGGAGGGGTTTAGGTGGGTCTCCCACTCCCTTTTCATTGCTTTTTGTAAGTCTTTCTTCTGATCGGCTTTGGTTCAAGCAGAGTCTGTGTCGGGGTGGGGAGAGAGGTCTTTCGTGAGTCAGACAGGCTGGATACTGCGCCCTGGTTCCTGAAAAACACAGAGCTGATAGGTAACACATGTCAGTTAGGGGGCTGATTTAAAAAAAAAAAATTTAACCAAGAAAGCTACACCAGTAAAAGCCCCAGTATAGATGCAGTTTTATTGGTATAACTGTGCTCGTACTAGTATAGCTTCAACTGGTGAGAGGAACCAGTTTAAGCTATACTAGTATAAGCACTTGTATACCGATATAACTTCATCCACACTAGTTGGTCTTGCGAGTTTAATTATACTGGTATTAGTATACCAGCAAAACCTTCGCATTGTAGCAAGGCCTGGCTCTTTTTACTCATACAAGGAGTTCCATGGATTCAGTGGGACTACATGCAGATGTAAGATTAGCAGGATCTGTCCTATGTGTTTATTCAATCTAGGAGAGGTCATGATGGTGCATTAGAGGTTCACTTGTTCATCTTATGCTCAGTGAAGCAGGTCTATACTGAATTCTTAGATTTAGGACAATGTGTGGGAAGGTTTAATAATTTACAGCATCAGTAACTTTAAAAAAAATCATATCCATACAGATAAAAAGCCTTCAGAAGAGGAGGTGGATAATCGTGAAGTTTCCCTTTTAAGAAATGAAGCCAACTTAGTTGTGGCCTATTGTATTTCAATAAAGGCAAGTTCTGTATTGTAGACATTGAGCCCTCAACAGCAAAATTTTCACCTAAGTCCAATTTTTGAAAGAGACATAGGCACTTAGGATCCAAAGTCTCCTTGACTTTCAGTGGAATTGAATTCAATTGTTTGAGACTGTCAATTGATTTCAGTGGCAATTAAGTATCTAAGCAGGTTAGGCACCTAAATCCCCTTGAAATAAATTGAATTCAACAGGATTGGTGCTTTTGGAAGTCCTAGTAAGTGCCTTTCCATATCTGTACCTGTAGGCCTCTAAATACCTTTGATAATCTAGTTTTAAGGCCCTTTTGAAAATTTTACTCCAAGTCCTTACCTAATCCTGCTCCATTGAAATCATTGGGAGTTTGACTGTTGACTTTACTGGAGCAGGATCTGGCCCCTGTTGTGTCCAACAAGTAGAAGCTTCATGTAAGGTTATGCACAATCCTTATGCACTGGGTAGCAGAATATCTCAAGTCCTGTGTGCGCCCTTTCTCTTACATTCAAGTGTATAGAATGAATAAAAGAGTCAGGGCGCGGGCAGAGGATGGCCATGTCTGAGGAGGCAGGGACTTCAGAAGGATACTCAGCCTGCTGCTAAGACTAATTCCTGCTTCCCAGCACACTCACTAATGTAGAATTGGGTTCTGTGGCATTCACTGGTCTTCATGTTATTTTTTTTTTTTTGCCTTATGCCAATACTCTCAGTGCTCCACACTTGTACTATATAGGGTCAACCCATAAGGTTATTTCTGAGCACTTTTGTCATCATCAATAATGGAGAAATGTGAATTTTTTTTAGAAATTCTTTCAAATGGTCGGTTTCCTGGAAGTTGGACAAGGGGGAGAAGTAATCTAAGTGACATAAACTTCCGACTGCCGGAAGCTGAGACTGGCTGACGGGATGGATCACTCAAAATTGCTCTGTTCTGTTCATTTCCACTGGCCACTGTCAGAAGACAGGTTTCAGAAGCAGCCATGTTAGTCTGTATTTGCAAAAAGAAAAGGAGTACTTGTGGCACCTTAGAGACTAACTCGCTCACTAGCTCACTTCACGAAAGCTTATGCTCAAATAAATTTGTTAGTCTCTAAGGTGCCACAAGTACTCCTTTTCTTTTTGTCAGAAGACAGGATACTGGACTAGGTGGATCATTGGTCTGACCCACTAGGGCCATTCTCATGTTCTAACTCTGCTCTTCAAGAAATCCATTATATTGTGGAATAAACAGCATTATGCCTAAAAATTACAATTTTTCAGCAACATTTACACTGAATAGCAGCCACACCAAAATGTAAACAATGAGATTCAGTGATGACCTTTATCAACTGTAGTGACAACTATTAATCAGACTGCAAATTCTCATCAGTTCACTGGTCAGAATTCATTAGAGACAAAGATTGCTGTGTTGCTTTTGTCTTTGATTGAGGTACGTCCCATTAAAATGAATAGTCTTTTACCGGAAGAAATCACACATTTCAAAACAAAAGCCTGGGAATATTATTCATTGATTCGTTTGATGACTAAAATAACCTGATTAGAAGACTAGCTAAAACTTATTGTGTTTTGCCTGGAACACAGTGTGGATCCATTTGTTCTTCCTTTAAGCAAACCAATTTTCTGTTCATTAAATCGGACCCTTTATTGATGGCCTGTTTTGAATATAATAGCAAGATATAGAGCCTTGACAAATGAATGCTGGTTTTCTCTTTTTAAAATGTGTTTTAGTAGTGCTAGAAACACACAGAAGAGATTAACACAAGATTTTAAGCTTGTTAAATTTTTAGGAAAGTTTACTACTTCCAGCTATGGAATAGCATTTACCTAGTAACCTTGAAGATTTACAGTTCATTAAAGCATTTTGTTTTCGTTAGGGTAAGTGTAACCAGGGAAATAAGGAGTAATAAAAGTTTAGTAGAGATTTCATTAGGGAGAGCAATATAATTCTTGTCAGTTTATGTTATGGTCTGAGAAATAAGTACTAATTATTAATAAACCTACAGACCCATTTGATTAATAATATACTTCATCTATGTGTTCAAGAGGATTGAAGTTCTGGAACAGCCTTCCCAGGGGAGCAATGTGGGCAAAACACCTAACTTGCTTCAAGACTGAGCTTGATAAGTTTATGGAGGGGATGGTATGATGAGACTGCCTACAATGGCATGTAGCCGATCTGCGACTGCTAGCAGCAAATATCTACAATGGCCAGTGATGGGACACTAGATGGGGAGGACTCTGAATTACTACAGAGAATTCTTTCTCAGGTGTCTGACTGGTGGGTCTTGACAACATGCTCAGGATCTAACTGATCACCATATTTGGGGTTGGGAAGGAATTTTCTCCTGATCAGATTGGCAGAGACCCTGCAGGTTTTTCGCCTTTCTCTGTAGCATGGGACACGGGTCAATTGCAGATTTAAACTAGTGTAAATGGTGAATTTCCTATAACATGAAGTCTTTAAACCATGATTTGAGGACTTCAATAACTCAGATGGAGGTTACGGATCTATTACAGGAGTGGGTGACCTGCAATGTGCAGGAGGTTAGACTAGATGATCATGATGGTCCCTTCTGACCTTAAAGTCTCTGAGTCAAGCTTCCAGTTGGAGGTCAGGGTTTAATAATCAATTTACTTAATTAGAAAATATCTTAATATTTTGAATGGTGTATCTGACCACACTTAAAGTTGGCCTGATGTTTATTGAATAGAATATATAATTGAAAGATCTCGCATGTTGCTACATAACACAATGAGGAGTCCTGTACCACCTTAAAGACTAACAGATTTATTTGGGCATAAGCTTTCGTGGATAAAAACCCACTTCTTCAGATGCATGGAGTGAAAATTACGGATACAAGCATAAATATACTGGCACATGAAGAGAAGGGAGTCCTTTACAAGTGGAGAACCAGTGATGACAAGGCCAATTCAATCAGGGTGGATGTGGTCCACTCCCAATAATTGATGAGGAGATGTCAATACCAAGAGAAATTGGTATTGACACCTTGGTATCTCTTGGTATCTTATTTTATACATTATGCCAATTAAATTGCAATGGTATTTTATTCAAATGGAGATGATGGGTTGCAGGCAGATACAGAAATATGCTAAGCAATGTTACTTATAGTAATAATGTTGTACACTTAAACAATACTTTCAATCCAGAATAGAGGTGCATAGAGCAGATGGCTTTTGAATTCGGATTAGATTTAGGCTAGAATTTGAGGCCAGAATAAGGCTAGAGTTTAGATTCAGGTTTGGATTTGATGGTCTTGGAATCTTGTGAGCTGTTCTCATAAGACTTTGCCCCAAGCTGGTAGAATTCTCATGAGACCTACCTGATCACATTGGGCTGAAATCTCTTAAATGCAGTTGAATCCAAAACAAAAAAAGGCTCACTTGGCCCAGGGTTTAAATTAGTGAAAAGAGAAGTTGAGGGAACAATCAGCTCCCTTCCTCCCCAAGCTAGTCAATGATGGGCTAGTATCAGAGGAGTAGCCGTGTTAGTCTGTATCCACAAAAACAATGAGGAGTCCGGTGGCACGTTAAAGACTAACAGATTTATTTGGGCATAGGCTTTCATGAGTAAAAAACCCCACTTCTTCAGATGCAATGGGGGTTTTTACTCACAAAAGCTTACCCCCAAATGAATCTGTTAGTCTTTAAGGTGCCACCGGACTCCTCAAATGAGTGGCTAGAAACTCTGAAGGGGAGGGGCACCCCTGCATCCCCTCAGCATCTATTCTCCTCCCCCTTCAACTGGGACTGTCTCAGTCATTGCTGGATCGATCAAGTTCCCCACCTGTTGAAGCAGGTTTGTGGCATTTTAAGACAGGAAATGAAGAATTGCTTCCCTAATTTAAACTGGAAGGGGGAATTTAGGCAGCTAGAATTTAATAGCCTAAGTTCTTAATTCAACTAGGTCTGAAAAGTGTCATGGGACTTTTAATGATAAAGTGGTCAGGACCTCAGTTTTAGGTTTTATTTGAAAGGTGCAGTCTCCAGCAGCATGCTCTACTGGAATGCAAGGACATTACTGACTCTAGAGAAGAGATCTACCTTCAAACACCCCTTTGTGCAGTACCATGATTTTTCTCCGGTGTTCTCCCATCAAAGTTGATCAAGCCCAACCCTCATCTAAAGGACCCTCACAAACCTCACCACCTTCCTGTCATTGCTTTGACCTGGCTTTCTGTAAAGTAAACGTGTAGCGCTCTCCCTCCTGCTCTGCGCATGTGTATGTGTATATAATTAAAAAATTGGAACGAAAACACTCCCCTGCACACATTTCTCCCCCTGGAGAGAGGATGGGAGAACAGAAACATCACAGATGTTAGTCATGTTACTTAATGCACTTCTGGAAGGAACTCAGAGACAACAGTCATGAGCAGGTTTTTAGAACCTATACAGAATAGATTAGAATAAGTGTGGTATAGATTAGAATAAGTGTGGTGAGCGAGGCCAAACAGCAAAAATTAAGATGTTTATACACCAATGCGAGGAGCCTAGGTAACAAAATGGAGGAACTAGAGCTACTGGTGCAGGAAGTGAAACCAGATATTATAGGGATAACAGAAACATTATAGATGGAATAGTAGTCATGACTGGACTACAGGTATTGAAGGGTATGTGCTGTTTAGGAAAGACAGAAACAAAGGTAAAGGTGGTGGAGTAGCATTGTATATCAATGATGAGGCAGAATGTAAAGAAATAAGAAGTGATGCAATGGATAAGACAGAGTCCGTCTGGGCAAAAATTACATTGGGGAAGATAACTAGTAGAGCCTCTCCTACGATAGTGCTTGGGGTGTGCTATAGACCTCCGGGATCTAATTTGGATATGGATAGAGCCCTTTTTAATATTTTTAATAAAGTAAATACTAATGGAAGCTGCGTGATCATGGGAGACTTTAACTTCCCAGATATAGACTGAGGACGAGTGCTAGTAATAATAACAGGGCTCAGATTTTCCTAGATGCGATAGCTGATGGATTCCTTCATCAAGTAGTTGCTGAACCGACTAGAGGGGATGCCATTTTAGATTTAATTTTGGTGAGTAGCGAGGACCTCATAGAAGAAATGGTTGTAGGGGATAATCTTGGCTCAAGTGATCATGAGCTAATTCAGTTCAAACTGAATGGAAGGATTAACAAAAATAAATCTGCAACTAGAGTTTTTGATTTCAAAAGGGCTGACTTTCAAAAATTAAGGAAATTAGTTAGGGAAGTGGATTGGACTGAAGAATTTATGGATCTAAAGGTAGAGGAGACCTGGGATTACTTTAAATCAAAGCTGCAGAAGCTATCGGAAGCCTGTATCCCAAGAAAGGGGAAAAAATTCATAGGAAGGAGTTGTAGACCAAGCTGGATGAGCAAGCATCTTAGAGAGGTGATTAAGAAGAAGCAGAAAGCATACAGGGAGTGGAAGATGGGAGGGATCAGCAAGGAAAGCTACCTAATTGAGGTCAGAACATGTAGGGATAAAGTGAGACAGGCTAAAAGCCGAGTCGAGTTGGACCTTGCAAAGGGAATTAAAACCAATAGTAAAAGGTTCTATAGCCATATAAATAAGAAGAAAACTAAGAAAGAAGAAGTGGGGCCGCTAAACACTGAGGATGGAGTGGAGGTTAAAGATAATCTAGGCATGGCCCAATATCTAAACAAATACTTTGCCTCAGTCTTTAATAAGGCTAAAGAGGATCTTAGGGATAATGGTAGCATGACAAATGGGAATGAGGATATGGAGGTAGATATTACCATATGTGAGGTAGAAGCGAAACTCAAACAGCTTAATGGGACTAAATCGGGGGGCCCAGATAATCTTCATCCAAGAATATTAAAGGAATTGGCACCTGAAATTGCAAGCCCATTAGCAAAAATTTTTAATGAATCTGTAAACTCGGGAGCTGTACCGAATGATTGGAGAATTGCTAATATAGTTCCTATTTTTAAGAAAGGAAAAAAAAGTGATCCGGGTAACTACAGGCCAGTTAGTTTGACATCTGTAGTATGCAAGGTCCTGGAAAAAATTTTGAAGGAGAAATTAGTTAAGGACATTGAAGTCAATGGTAAATGGGACAAAATACAACATGGTTTTAGAAAAGGTAGATCGTGCCAAACCAACCTGATCTCCTTCTTTGAGAAAGTAACAGATTTTTTAGATAAAGGAAATGCAGTGGATCTAATTTACCTAGATTTCAGTAAGGCGTTTGATACTGTGCCACATGGGGAATTATTATTTAAATTGGAGAAGATGGGGATCAATATGAACATCAAAAGGTGGATAAGGAATTGGTTAAAGGGGAGACTGCAATGGGTCTTACTGAAAGGCGAACTGTCAGGCTGGAGGGAGGTTACCAGTGGAGTTCCTCAGGGATCGGTTTTGGGACCAATCTTATTTAATCTTTTTATTACTGACCTTGGCACAAAAAGTGGGAGTGTGCTAATAAAGTTGGCAGATGATACAAAGCTGGGAGGTATTGCCAATTCAGAGAAGGATCGGGAAATTATACAGGAGGATCTGGATGACCTTGTAAACTGGAGTAATAGTAATAGGATGAAATTTAATAGTGTGAAGTGTAAGGTTATGCATTTAGGGATTAATAACAAGAATTTTAGTTATAAGTTGGGGACGCATCAATTAGAAGTAATGAAAGAGGAGAAGGACCTTGGAGTATTGGTTGATCATAGGATGACTATGAGCTGCCAATGTGATATGGCTGTGAAAAAAGCTAATGCGGTTTTGGGATGCATCAGGAGAGGCATTTCCAGTAGGGATAAGGAGGTTTTAGTACCATTATACAAGGCACTGGTGAGACCTCACCTAGAATACTGTGTGCAGTTCTGGTCTCCCATGTTTAAAAAGGATGAATTCAAACTGGAGCAGGTACAGAGAAGGGCTACTAGGATGATCCAAGGAATGGAAAACTTGTCTTATGAAAGGAGACTTAAGGAGCTTGGCTTGTTTAGCCTAACTAAAAGAAGGTTGAGGGGAGATATGATTGCTCTCTATAAATATATCAGAGGGATAAATACAGGAAAGGAAGAAGAATTATTTGAGCTCAGCACCAATGTGGACACAAGAACAAATGGGTATAAACGGGCCACCAGGAAGTTTAGACTTGAAATTAGATGAAGGTTTCTAACCATCAGAGGAGTGAAGTTTTGGAATAGCCTTCCAAGGGAAGTAGTGGGGGCAAAAGATCTATCTGGCTTTAAGATTAAACTCAATAAGTTTATGGAGGAGATGGGATAATGGGATTTTGGTAATTAATTGATCTTTAAATATTCAGGGTAAATAGGCCTAATCCCCTGAGATGGGATATTAGATGGATGGGATCTGAGTTACCCAGGAAAGAATTTTCTGAAGTATCTGGCTGGTGAATCTTGCCCATATGCTCAGGGTTTAGCTGATCGCCATATTGGGGTCGGGAAGGAATTTTCCTCCAGGACAGATTGGAAGAGGCCCTGGAGGTTTTTCACCTTCCTCTGTAGCATGGAGCATGGGTCACTTGAGGGAGGATTCTCTGCTCCTTGAAGTCTTTAAACCACGATATGAGGACTTCAATAGCTCAGACGTAGGTGAGGTTTTTCGTAGGAGTGGGTGGGTGAGATTCTGTGGCCTGCGTTGTGCAGGAGGTCGGACTAGATGATCAGAATGGTCCCTTCTGACCTTAGTATCTATGAATCTATGAATCTAAGAACACTAAATAGAATAGAAAACAGCAGTTCTTTTTGGCACAAATCCATAGTTAGTTCTACATAAATAAGCAAGTTTGCTGGCTAAAATCTGTCCAATTTCCTTAATGTTCTTTTTTCTTTTTTCTGCAGATAAAGAATTCATTTATAGAAACCAGAATGGCACTGTGATCCTGCGGAATGTTGAAACAAACAATTCAATGGTATTAATAGAAAACAAAAAAATCGTAAGTATCTTCTTTAATAAGCAGAATAATTTCACAGTTTTCTTGGATTCAGGTCAATAAAGTAGAAAATGACATTTAATTTTCAACTTCATGTATTGCCAAGCAGAATACTCTGGACTAAGCAACTACAGATAATGTGAAATAGAATCTGTGCTTTCTTTATTAAGCCAGAAGCTCAGTTTCCTTCTGTTTGCAGAAAACTCTCTACTACAGGTATTTGAAGCAAGCCTTGCATATCATATGTCACTGAAAGAGAAATACCTTAGGCGTTTACACAGTTACTTCAAAGAACTTTGCAATTATATATTTATAATTTGCTTTAAACTGCTAGGACTTATTCTCCTCCTCCTTCCCTCTCCCTCCCCCGCACAAATATTTCTTCAAACACTTGGGAGATGCTGTTTTCGTTTGCACAAAGTTTGAACTGGAATGACATTATTAAAAGAAATTTTGTTTAAAACATTTGGAGCAATGGGGTTACTGCATGTCAGATTACAGGGAAAAATCAAATCGGTTATGGGATTAAGGTGTTAGTAAGGGGTTCCTGTAGTAAGTTGAGAGAACTAATTGATGCGTAAGACAGAATTGTATCTATGCAGAAGATAATGAAAAAGTTTTGTAACATTAAATCATATACCAAATGAACCCAGCATGATGACGAAGTTAACATGTTAAATATCAGAATATTATCAACACTTTCTGTAAAAATGAATAGATCAAGTTAGTAAAAGACAATTGCCTGACATAAAAAGTACACTTGTATTTACAGCGGTAGTGAAGGATGAACCTCATTGTCTTTCTAAAATTAATGCTCATGCATTTGAGCTGAAGACATTCTGGATGAGAAACTAATACTGCAAATTAATATCATTCACCATTCCACTATAGACAAGAGATCCCTATCACTTTGGATGACCTGTTCTGCCTATCTCATCTCTACAGTGCACTCTGGTTCAGATCATTCCCACACAATTGTAACCATCAAGGGGACACCAGAGGCATTTAAACACACCAGTCAGGAAAACGATATAAATACTTATCTAAACTGGTGTAAAAGGTGCAGAAGACCTCAAACCCCAAAACTGTATTGGAGGGAGCAGAACTGAATATCAGTGGCATCTTGCCTTCTTCTCTGATGTTGTGAAAGCCCTTCTGGAGATGTAACCCTGATAGGATTCGCAAAAAGAAAAGCAGTACTTGTGGCACCTTAGAGACTAACAAATTTATTAGAGCATAAGCTTTCGTGAGCTACAGCTCACTTCATCGGATGCATCCGATGAAGTGAGCTGTAGCTCACGAAAGCTTATGCTCTAATAAATTTGTTAGTCTCTAAGGTGCCACAAGTACTGCTTTTCTTTTTGCGAATACAGACTAACACGGCTGCTACTCTGAAACCTGATAGGATTAAATCTTCTAGTCATTCATCCCCTCCTGCTGAGTTTTTGAGGCCAGGCAAGGATGAGGAGACACAGTAGCAATGCTCTAATGGTTCTTAAACTTTACTGCAGCCTGCACCCTTTTGGTTCTCAAAATATATTCTTGCACCCCTTATCAAAAATAGTTGAAGTAGGTCAGTTCTTTAAACCTAGATATATTTTTGTTTGTATATTACAGTAATTGTTAAAAAATGTATAATGTTAATAAATACATAGGTTTGATTAAACAAAGTAGTTGTATTTAAGTGCCTGTGCTTAATTTGTGTTTTCGATTATTTACCTTCTAAAAAAAATCTGGCATGTCTCGCACCCCCAGAATTGGCATCTCGCACCCCAGGTTAAGAACCACTGCTACTTGCCTTGGAAGGCAGAAAGCAAGGTGGCTTGGGGGATACTGCTGAGAGTCTGATTCTCTGTGCAGATGCCCCAGTCCTCTGCTAATACACCCTGATATGTACAATTTCTCCCTTTTGCTGCACCTGAATCCCTTCAGAAAAGACTATGTAGCAGAAAGCTAATACACCCTGATATGTAGAAGTTCTCCCTTTTGCTGCACCTGAATCCCTTCAGAAAAGACTATGTAGCAGAAAGCCTGCTGCTTCAAAGCTACAGTGTTTATTACCTAACTTTCCCCCCACCCCATATAGGAGGGATTGGACTTATCCATATGCACCATCCTCCCCATGCTAAGCCATTTTGCTCTAAGTTGCACTGACTGGAAATATCCTTCAAGAGGCCATTTTGCCAGCCAACAATCGCATTTCCATATGCAGGGGAATCCCCACATGGCTGGTAGAGCTGCTTTTCTGCCAGCTTTGCAGGGCTGGAATGGTGCAAAGCACCATCAAAGAATCCACTGCCCTTTGGCATCAAACTTTTGTTCCTCTAAGTTTTGGTGCAGTCAAAGGTTCTTCTCCTTCCGAGATCCCAGAAATATGTTTGGTCACAAAAGCAGAACAAAGCTAAGGTACGTTTAACATAATTGTCTAACAACTGTTAAAAAGAGCTCTGGAAATTGTGGACTGAATTTTGCCACCCAAAAAAAAAAAAACCCCACAAGAAAGCCTTGTTCAGAAACCTGTTTGGCTTCAAGAAAATACTAAAACCACATTCCATATTGACTTCACGCTGCAGTAATCTCAAATTTCCTCATACATAGTTCTAGCATAGTGTCAATGTGTTAAATATGCCTAAAAGTTCTGCCTAAAAGCAATACTGAGGTACTGTCTTCAAGCTTTTTATCGTTGTGCTATATCCGGCTTTAAAGGCCACATGTTTTCATTTTACCTTTACACCTTGCTACGTCTCCGAGGCTGTACTGTTTTACCATAACTTTTTCCACAAGCAGATACTGCATAGCTAATTACATCAGTGACTGATTCCCTGGCACATTTACAAAGTGAACCACGGAAATTCAGTTGAACCACAGAAATTCATGTCAGGGAGCTAAAAAGGGGAGAATAAATAAACCACATCTGCCTTCAAGGACATACCACTAGTGTCCTTATGTGTATTTTAGACCTGGGAATAAGGGTTTGGTCATGGTTTTCATGTTTCAGCTTGCAACAAAGCCCATAGTCATCCAGCTCTTTCTTTGTTTAGTAGTGCAACTCTACAATACAACAAATATTTCATGCTTTCTTCCTAGGAAACCCCCATGTTTTTTTTTCCCTATTCATTTCCCACCAGCCTCAAAGGCCACATGCTGAGGTGCCTCTGTTCCCTGACAATGACTGTTGAATGGAAGTTTCTTCAGAACCTATCCGTTGTGCCTTTCGGGTCAGTGCGGAGCACCATCACACAGTATATGCTCCCTCTAATATGGCCTAAGAGCACCATCAGCCCATGAACAGACCGAGGCTTGTTTTCATCCATTCTCTGCATGACAGCACCACGTGCTGGATCTAGACCAGCGGGCTGTCTCTGTTGAATACTTTCTGCCAACTGTATATAATAATTGTTCCTATAACTGCTCTATGCTATTATTCCCACAGAGAGCATCATCTGTGCTCTGTGTAGAGGAATTGACTAGATTCCTTTAGTAGCTGACTCTTCTTAGCTGAATTCATATGAGTTTTATTTTCTATGGCTTCAAATAGCCTTTCACTGTCTGCTCTTTATTCCATTGGTTCTTAATTTTTGGCCATACCATAAAATAAAGATAGCCTCCAGACTAGCCCTCCTTCCAACCCCCCAATCCCCTACTACTTTGTTTCCCCCCCCCACAAAATATTTAATTCTACAGATCACCAACATGGGTTCTCCAGCCCAATTGATGGCAGTCCATGGACCTGGTATGAGAATCCTGCTCTACCTTATTCAGATGTTACAATAACACTATGACTTACAATAACTATTGATGTAAGGTATGCAGGACCTCACACAATATTCTGAATGTGGCGTCCTTTGTTTGGCTCTAAAAGATCTTCCTCTCTATTACATTGAGCCCCTGTCTCTAAACACTGCAGAGATGTATTCACTTTCTCTTTACTGCTTCTCGTGCCCTGTGCTGGAGGTTTTAGATGTGTTCTTTGGGGAAGAGCCTTCTCCCATGTGCTGTTTTATCATATAGCCACTGAAGGAACATCTAATTTTTTTTTCTTTGTCTCACTACCTCAAACTGTATTGTATAAGCATCGTATCTGTTTATGCTTCTAGACTGCCTAGTTTGTCATGGATTTTATTATCCATCTTATTTACATTGACTTATTCCTTCTATCCCATCCACCCCCTTCTTTCATCCTAGTCTTGTGTCAGAACAACTTTCACTGTCTTGGCACAGATTCCTTCCTTCACATTATTAATATATCAGCAAACAAAATCTGTTTTCATGCTGACGATGCTGCCTGGCACACTGCTACAGACACCCCTCTAGTCTAAACCGCTTTCACTTCTCACTGCCCTCTGCCTTTGGATAGCTCATCTGATTCGTAATGTACTCGTGCAACTCGAACCTGCTCGCTGACTTTGTGAAGGACTTTTTTGTGTGATACCGTCCACTGGCACTATGTCCAAGATCCTACTTCATTGTGTTTCTTGGTAATATCTCAAAGAATTCTGTCCAATTTGTTATGTGGAAGAAAAGGATTTAAAAGCAAGAGGATGAAAGGCATATTAGAGTGACCTCTCTTTGGCCTTGGCAATGTTGGAGCTGGCACTGCATATTAAAACCACAGAGGAAAGGGGAAGGGACATCCTGCACTAGATAAATTAGAAGCAGAAGAGGGAAGAGACATCGCCAGACAAATATCAGGAGCTGCTGTATATTAACGGTAACGCTAGGGCTAATTTTAGTCATGGCCTTCAGGAAAGACTGGAACATAAACTACATCACCCCAGAACTAACCTTGGGAGACATGGTGACTCAGAGACCCCTGTGAGGAACAATCCCTACCCTGATTCTGCATTGCTCTCGCTAGGGGTGGATGGCAGTATGTTTTATGGTTGGCCTGTACCAGCAGTGATTTACTATTCCTCCACCCCTATTTGGTGGTTCAAATACCTCGACCAGTGACTGGGGATAATTGGGTGGAACCAAGGCATCTCCCATGTCCTATTGCTTCTCATTCACTTCCTGCCCTTCAGCTACAGGGAGGAAGTAAACAAATAAGTAGGCCTGTTTATTCCTATGCTGTCAGGCCCAAGATAGTCTGCATAGGCATGCAAGGGGGATTCTTACTCCATGGGGCAAGCACATAGCCCAAGTCACAATGTAGCTTTTATGCAGCACCAGCAGTGTGTTGGGCATGTCCCAGGTATAGAAGATGGCAGGGGTTCCTGCCTCAGGATCTTACAAACTAAGGAGAAGACAACAACACAGGCTCAGCCTCTGAGGGGAAGAGAAGGAAAGAGTCCCCTCCAGTTTTTACTATCCTGTGTTTTCTGTCCCCATCCTGACATGCATTTGCACCTACTTCCCACCCCATCAGCTTTTTGCATACGACTACACATATGTGATACTGTAGATGTACATTAGTGTGAGGGACGAAAATGAGCAGAGGAGAAAAACACGTGAGTGAGACATGGTACTGTGTCTCCACGGGGTGTGCAGGTGTAAGGGGATGTGTATAATCTGTTCACCTTTTTATCAAGACAAAGTAGGATTTATAAGTGTCTTCTAAAAAAATGAATTCAGACAATACTTTCCTCCCTCCCCCCATGATGAGTATGAAAATAGTTTGACATATGAGACTTTAGAACTACAAAATCTCTTGTATTTTAACATCTGATTATTTTTTAGGAGTCCTTAAAGGCCATTCGCTATGAAGTGTCACCTGATCGGGAGTATGCGCTTTATGCATTTGACGTTGAGCCAGTAAGTACATCGATTTCATCGACAATATACAATTAATCACTTTTTCCCATTTGATTCTGATACAATATTTAATTTCATTAATCATTATGAAACAGAGAAAGAAAGAAAAGCCCCTCACTGCCGCAAAATATATTCTCCAGGTGTGTGTCACTGCCATCTAATAGAGGGAAAAGATATAAATAACACCATGGGGTAACACTGTCAGTGCCAGAGTTTTATAAGATTTGGGAGTGAGACTGTAAGGATATGTCTTTGCTACAAGGATTTCTGTTCCCCTTTAGTGTAATTCTTTTCCATGACTCCTTCCTCAGTCACACTATAAATTTCTTCCTAAGAGCAAAAAGCAACTGTCAGTATCTCCCACAACTGAAATAATACATTAATTATAGTATCGTTGTTCCCAGTGCTGCAGTTAAGGTTGAGCTATCACTTCCATTCTAAAGCCCTTTTTTCAGAGATTTCTACATAAATCATCCATAAAAATTTACCCTAGGCTACTACTAAGTTTTAGATTAGGGTTTTTTTTTTTATTTTTTCAAGTTAAAAAGAAAAAAAACTGTAGTTTGGTCGCTTTTCAATGATCATTAAATAAGAGGAAACAAGATATTGCATGGCTCCGGATGCTCTTTTTAGGCTTCCATAATGTTTCGTTTTCCTTTTAAACCTTTTATGTATAAAATCTGAAAGTTCTGAATGATGGGTGTGTGGTCCTATCTGGGGATGCTATAAACCACACAAGTTTTGCTTTCAGAGTTTACAGTAGCACCAGAACCTCACAGTGGAAATCATTCAATCTGTGCCTGTTGTGGAGGGGTTGTTGTTTCTTTCTTGTATAATGACATAATTACCCAAAGGACCATCACATTTCTGCGGCTTTAGTAGAGGTTTTAGTCCTGTTTCTCATTTCGCTTACTCCAATATCTTCGCTGGAGTTATTCCTAGTCCCCAGTGGAGTAAGGAACAGGAGAGTCATGCCTGGTGCTGTTAGATAAAGGTCGGGTAAAATTGTGGTGGAATCTTTGAAGGTGATATTAAGGCTGCTTGATGTGGGATGCTGCCTGCTGGAAAATGGTCCTTAGTGCAGATTTTTACCCAAGCAAGCAGAATCTGCATCCTCTGGCTGGTGTCTCTGATAATTATGACAGATATGGAGTAAAAGAGTGGATTAGATACTGCCAGTAAAAATGCTGGGCCCACATTATCCCCTTTTGGGGTTAAACATCACGAAAAGGCTGAGGGGGAGAAAACTCCCACGATGTGTCTCAGTTTTCTCCAAATTCTTCTGAGAGTGAGGGTGGAGTTTGCATCCCTGCATAACAAACAGCAAAGCCAACAGATCCCCATTCTCCTGAAATCTGCACAGACCTCAGAAGATATGCAAGACACCAGGATCCTTTTACACAGTAGCTTTGTGACTCTACCCAGTTCTCTGTGACTTGCCCAGTTCAGGGGCCCTTGCAGATCAAATCAGGTTTCCTGTTTTCAGCAGAATTCCTGTTGTAAGGGAGAGGCAAGGTGCATTCCTTCCACTGGCCCCCTCCCCTCTCCACATTTGCAACCTCCGATCCATGAAGGGTTCTCAGTAGGCTCCCAGGCAGGATTTTTACAGTGGTGTGGAGGTGGAGAACACTGCCCAGGGATGGATGGTTGGATGGGTGGAGGATTCTGTCTGCATGCAGAAGTAAGGAATACTGTCTCTTCATGGTTTGCACTCCCTCCTGATGCCTCATGCCATCAGAAAAGGAAAATGCTAGGTTTAAGGATGGAGAGTCACCCTTTGCAAAGATGTCAGAATGTTTCACACTTGTGATTTTACAGCCATTTGTATGTAATCTTTATCTCTGCTTTTACTGCCATGGTCCCTGTTTACAAACCTGAACACATAAATTAGAATGCTCCTTTCTGAATCTGAATGTTCAAATGATTCTTTAGGCATCACAAGCAGTTATTCGGGCATCTAAGTGCTGATCTGCATTACCAGATGTGACATTAGGCCACCAACCTTGTAACTTGTTCTCTACAACATGGTCATATATGAGATTATTATAGCAACAGTTTCCTATTCAAGAGTATTTGTATGTTCAGTAGAAACCTCCAGTTCTTAAAGGGAGCTGCACTGATTCCTTATTTTGCATCCTGAAAGATCATTGAATTTTGCTCTTGAGTAATGTACTCATAAACCATGTTTTGGCTCCTTGATTAGCGGAATGTAGCTAACTATTCAATTAATTTTCCAGATTTATTAGAGTATAAGCTTTCGTGAGCTACAGCTCACTTCATCGGATGCAAATGCTCATGAAAGCTTATGCTCTAATAAATTTGTTAGTCTCTAAGGTGCCACAAGTACTCCTTTTCTTTTTGCGAATACAGACTAACACGGCTGCTACTCTGAAACCAGATTTATTGTCATTTTATATATAGACTGCAATTGTAAATGACTGCACATATTAGTAAACTTTTCTCACTTACTGTCTTAGGATCAGATGAAGTTAAAATTGTGTTGGTTTCTGTAATGCAAAAGCTCCAAGTAATTGATTCCTGGGACTTTTTGTGGTTGTTTGTGATGCAAAAGTCAAAAAGGAGATTTCAGTGAAACTGTTAGAAACATTTTCATCATATTTCAGTTTAAATCTACAATTCTTTTCAAAACAGAATTTTACTTATACGTATATAATCACTTAGCATTTGAAAATTACTAGGTTATTCTTTATATTTTTGATCATTAGAGTATGATACAGTACATTTTAGATATATGTTTTGTATTGTGACAGGGTCGAGCCAGATGGTTATAGGAGAGTAATTTTTTTTTTTTTCCAGAGGCTGGGGCGGGGCAAACAAACAAAGGCTGCAGAAGGAAATGGGCGGGGCAGGCAAACAAACTGAAGCTAGTAAGGGGGGCTGGAGCAAAAGAGGAGGCAAAGCAAGTGGCAAATGGGGCAGGTAGTAAAGGGCAAAGCTGGGGGTTAGGCAGTTCGGGGGGGGCACATGTGCCCATGTGCACTTGCACAAGTCTTTTTTAGCTTGCTGCTGCTTCTGGCCCAAATGGTGGAAATAGGGCGTGGCAAGCCAAGCAAGCAGCTGAGTCCAGAGGCAGGAGCTGAGGCAGATGGTATACAGCCAGTGGGGGTGGTGGAGGGGGCAGCGGTGGTAGTAATAGTGGTGGGGGTTGGGGGACACACACAGATGGATCGGGGGGCAGCTCCACACCACACCCCCTGTGTCCCTACAAACACAGTCAAAACCCCCACCACAAGAGCACAGTTTGAAAATTACTCAGTCTTAGGGCCCCCTCCACGGTGGTCTGCAGAGTCTCTAGGTGCTGCCCCACTGGCAGATGATCCTCTTCTTCTCCTCCTCGGGCTTCAGCAGCTCCAGGCAGCGGCCTCTGCAGCAGCAGCAGCTCCAGGAACTCCAGGTGGTGGTCCAGGCAGGCAGAAAGGACCCCTCTCAGGTGGTGGTGCTGGTGGTGGTATCCACAACAGCAGTGGCTGGGGTCCCTCACTCCTCCTCTCTGGGGAGTGGGCTAGCAGCCCCCTCCCCACCCCAGGGCTGCAGTTGGAGCAGTAGCAGCACCTGAGAGTGGGGGGTCCAGCAGCCAAGTAGCAGAGAATGGGGGGGTGTCTGGCCCAGCCAGGGGAGCAGCTGGAGCAGCAGGGAGAGCTTAGGGCCTAGCAGCAGCAGGAGGAGCAGCTTCCCACCTCCCTCCAAGCTAGAACGCTATGGGAGAGCAGTCTTATTGGGATCCGGGAAGTGGGCGGGCGAAGCCCGTCCACTGCTAAAGGGTCCCCCCCAGCCTAAAAGGGGGATCCACAGGACCTAGATACCCAAAAAATTCCGGGGGACAACTAATAAAATAACAGGGACAGGAGTGCGGTCAAAGGGTCAAAAGAAGGGAACCGGACGGGGACACCGAGCAGAGAACCCCGGACAGAGCCCACTGCTCCTCAAAGGCGTCAAGGGAGTCAGAGGACGCCGCCCAGAGGAACTCTGCCCGGATACGTGAACGGACCGAGGATCGGAAATAGGCCCCACAGTCACAGGAGACTCCATCGGCCAACCTCCTCACTCTGGTTTTGTAGATGGCCATTTTAGCTAGGGCCAGGAGGAGGTTGACCAGGAGATCCCGGGACTTTGTGGGGCCACGGATAGGGAGTGCATAAATGAGAAGGTGAGGGGAGAAGTGCAACCAAAAACGTAATAAGATATTGGTGAGGAGCCGGAATAGGGGCTGCAGCCTGGCACACTCCAGGTAGACATGTGCCAGGGTATCCCTCACGCCGCAAAAGGGGCAGGTGTCTGGGATTGTGGTGAACCGCGCCAAGTACACGCCCGTGCTCACGGCTCCGTGAAGGAGCCGCCAACTGACATCCCCGGCGGGCTTTGGGACTAAGATGGAATATAGGCTGGCCCACCGGGGCTCTTCACCCTCCAAATGTGGCAGGAGGTCCCGCCATTTTGTATCGGGGCGGGACACGAGGGTGCGGGCGTGAAGGGTATGGAACACGAGCGTGTAGAGATGTTTTCTTGGCGCGGTTTGAAAACAGACTGGCTGCATCTCGTGCAGCCGGCTTCTAGTGAAGGGGTGAAGGGATCGGTTGGGTCCACGGGGGAGGGGTCCAATTAAAAGGTCCGGCGGGCCTGGGGTAGTGGGTAGGCGGGGCGTGCCCTCGTGCATGACCCGGTCGATATAAACCCGAGCAGCGGGCGGCAAAGCGGCCTTCACCTCCTGAAGTATGCATCGGGGAGTACAAGGTCTGGAAAGCCCCATGCGCTGAGCGAAGGTTAGGGGATCCAGCCAGTCTCCCCGGTCATAGTCCAGGAGGTCTCCGACTCTTGTGACCTCTGCCAGGACCAACCTCTGGCGCACCGAGCGGGACTCCGCCACCTGCAAACGGAGCTGGGGGTTGTGTAGCAGGGGCTCCGCGAGGAGATCTGCCCCCTCGGTGGCCGCCACGGACCTGCTCATTGTAAAGAGTTTCCAGGTCCGGAGGAGGTCCTGGTAGAAGACCGGCAGCCCGGAGAGGTCTCGCGGAAGACCTCTCGGATGGAGATAAAGGAGCTGTCGGTCGTATCGGAGCCCTCGGAAGCGGCGCAGGAAGGCGTGCGCCAGTATGCTCCACGCCGGACTACCTGCACCATAAAGGAGCCTCTGCAGGGTCTGGAGGCGGAAGACATGGACCTGAGTAAGCAGACATTTGAGGCCCTGCCCTCCCTCCTCCACAGGTAGATGGAGAACCCCTGCAGGGACCCAGTGCAGTCCTGACCAAAAGAACTCCAGAATCGATGTCCGCAGGTTGGTCAGGAAAGCCGGGGCTGGGACCAGGGTGTTGAGCCGGTACCAAAGCATGGACAGGACTAGTTGATTAAGCACTAACGCTCTCCCTCGAAGGGAGAGGCACCGGAGCAGTCCTGTCCATTTCCGGAGCCGCTCTATCACCCCGCCCTCTAAATTCTGCCAGTTCTCCGGCGGAGAGGGATGCGTGGCAGAAAGGTAAATGCCCAGATAGAGCAGCGGACCCGTGCTCCACCGGATGGCCTGAAGCGCGGGTGGGAGGGAGCTCGCCTGCCGCCAGTCCCCTACCACCAAGCCAGAGCTCTTGACCCAGTTGACCCACGCAGAGGAGGCTGCTGAATAGATGGCCTGGCAAGCCTCCACTCGCACCAAGTCGCCCGGGTCCTGGACCATGAGGAGCACGTCATCAGCGTACGCCGACAGGACCAGCCGCAGCTCCGGCTCCCTCAGCACCAACCCTGTCAACCTTCTTCGGAGGAGACAGAGGAAGGGCTCGATCGCTAGAGCGTAGAGCTGGCCTGAGAGGGGGCACCCCTGCCGTACTCCTCGCCCGAAGTTGACCGGTTCGGTCAGGGTCCAGTTGAGCCTTACCAGACACTCTGCGGAAGCGTACAGCACCCGGAGAAAGTTCATAAACCTGGGTCCGAAGCCAAACGCCTGCAGAGTGCTCAGGAGATACCCGTGATCCATCCTGTCGAACGCCTTCTCCTGATCTAAGGACAGGAGGGCGAACGACAGACCATCCCTACACCCAAGTTCCAATAGGTCCCGGACCAGATAGAGGTTGTCGAAGATGCTGCGGCCCGGGACGGTGTAGGTCTGGTCTGGGTGGACCACGTCCGCCAGCACGGACCCTAGCCTCAGGGAGATGGCTTTTGCCACGATTTTGTAGTCCGTGCTGAGGAGCGAGACGGGACGCCAATTTCGTAAATCGCGGAGGTCCCCCTTCTTCGGCAATAAGGCGAGCACGGCTCGCCTGCACGAAAGAGGGAGGACCCCGCTCTGCAAAGACTCGGCCCAGACGGTGACTAGGTCTGGGCCCAGGACGTCCCAGAACACGCGGTAGAACTCCACGGTCAGCCCGTCCATGCCCGGAGATTTATTGGTGGGCATGCGACGGAGGGCTTCCGAGAACTCGGCCAGAGTGAGAGGCAGCTCTAGCCAGTCTCGGTCGCCCACGCTGACCGTCGGGAGCTCCTCCCACAGCACTCTGCAAGCGTTAGGATCGGTCGGCTCCGGGGAGAATAACCTTGCGTAGAAGGCTCTCGCCCTTTCACACATCTCCACCGGATCCGTGAGGGGGGTGCCATCTTCTGCCAGTAGGCAGATGATATGTTTCTTAGCCCCCCTCTTTTTTCCAGGGCGTAGAAGAAGCGGGAGCCGCAATCCATCTCCCGAAGGAGACGGATGCGGGATCGAACAAAGGCACCCCGGGCCCGATGGTCCTCGAGGCTCCGGAGCTCCTCCCGCTTCTCCCGGCACGCTCCGCAGAGGGGTGGATCCTCGGGGCTGGCGGCCAGACGCCTCTCCAGCTCTAAGACCTCCCGTTCCAACTGCTCTATCGCTGCATCCCTCCGTCGGCTGGTGCCCCGGGTGTAGTCACGGCAGAAGAGCCGGGCGCGCACCTTCCCTACGTCCCACCACCGCCGTGCCGAGGGAAAGGCACGCCGCTGCCCTCGCCAGGCCAGCCAGAACTCCCGGAAGGACGCCACGAAGCCCGCATCCTCCAGCAAGCTGTTGTTAAAATGCCAATAGGCCGGCCCCGGCCTCTCCGCGCAGAGGGAGGCTGTCACGGTGGCTATGTGATGGTCAGAAAATGGGGCCGGCCGGATGCTGGAGGAGTGGGCTCGTGTAAGATGAAAGCGTGATAAATAAATGCGGTCCAACCGGGAGTGGCGCGACCGATGGGCCTCCACCCGGACAAAGGTGAACGTGGAAGTGTCATCCGGGTGGTGGTCGCGCCAGACGTCCACCAGGGAGTGGTGTTCGACTATCTCCTGGAGGACGGCGACGGCGGCCGGGCTCTGCTCGGTTCCCGAGCGGTCCCGTTCCTCAAGGGTGATGTTAAAGTCCCCTCTCAGGACCAGGCACTCCTGAGGATCTAAGGTGCCGAGGAAGGCGGATGCCTGCTGATAGAATTGCAGCCGCTCCGGGCTCGCTGCTGGGGCATATATGTTGACGAGGTTGACTACGAGCCCCTCCATGTGGACCCAGAGGTGCAGCAGGCGACCTGGCACAGCCTCGGCGACCCCCAGCACCTCGGGCCGTAGGTCGGGGGAGAACAGGGTCACCACTCCACCCGTATGAACTGTGAGGTGGCTAAAGTAGACCCTGTCCCCCCAATCCAGCCGCCAGCTGTCTTCGGCGGTCGGATCCGTATGGGTCTCCTGCAGGAAAACCACAGAGTACCTCCCCTCTCGAAGGAAGGAGAGCACCTGGGACCTGCGGAAACCCATCTTACAGCCATGGGTGTTCAATGTTGCGATGGTAAAGGGTGCCATGAGGAGGGCTGGGGGGGATCCTCGCCGGCAGGGATGCTCGTGGCTCCCGGCGGGCCGCGCAGCAGTCCGTGACCCACCCCGTAGGTGAGTAAGGAGTCACGGAAGTGGGGGACCCGCTGGTAGGCCGCGGCGCCCTGTCTCCCGGTCCTTTTCCCCTCCCCCATGAGGGCCCTTGCGGCCCGGAGGATTTGATTAAAGTCCCCCCATCGCTGGAGGGCAAGCTGGACTTTGTTGCGGGAGCCACGGACGTCTTCTAGGAACTCCCGCAACTCCTCTCGCAGCGCATGGGGGGCTGGGGTTATGGTCTGGTTGCTTCCCGATGGGGCCCTTGATACAGCCCCCTGGCCCAGCGAGACCGGCAGACAGGGTGCGGACCCCCGACGGGGCTCTTGATGGGTTTACCTGAATGCTGGGGCGATAGGGGGCGGCGGAGGGAGGATAGCAGCCCCTGGTGGGTCGGGACGGGCAAACACAAAGGCCATTCCCTGGGAGTCATCTGTTGGAAAGGGGAAGGAGACTGTCCCAGGGGTGGCAATAATATCTCGGGAGGTGGGCGGGAGAAGGGCAGGGGCAGGGGTAGAGGTGAAAGTCTGGGTCGGGAGAGGTCTCTCACTGATGCCGGGCGCAAGCTCTCTGGTGGATTTCGCAGCCGCGGCATCAGGAGGTGGACTTTCTTCTGTAGGGTCCTCTCCCAGAAAGGAGGTCGAATGCTCCTCACCAGCGAGGGATGCCCCTGGTGGCTCAGGTTCCAGCCGCGTGGCACTGGCCGTCGCCTCAACTGGCTCGGCGGCTCTCAGCGGGGTGCCCTCTGCAGCCGGGTTGATGGAGGAGTCCAGGGGCTCCTCGGAGGTGGGAGCAGAAGCAACGGTTAGGGGGAGGGAGTATGGGGAAAGGGGGGCTGGAAAGAAGTCGCCCAGATCGAGGCCCGCTGGCATAGGATCGTCCTCCCCCTGGGTGACCGGGGTCAGACCCAGGGCCTCGATCTCCTCATATATAGAGGGGAAATTGTTTTCTGCTACCCCGGGATTCTCCCCGCCGGCACCAAATGCGACTATTACTTCGGGGCACACTGGGGTTTCAGATGGTGCCTCGGGGGTCTTGGAGGGGAGGGACTCCCGTGGAGGGGAGATACCGCCTTCCAGTGCTGCCACGTCTTCCCCAGCCGGCTCTGGTGGATGGAACACACCCGTGGGTAGAGCGGAAGGCTCGGCATCGGTGCCCCCCTTCCTGGTCTTCCGGGGGGCCTCCGCGTCAGATGGGAGGAGCGGAACTCGAGCCTTCCGCTTGCCCCACTTCCCCTGGACTAGGGCCCAGCCCTCCATGGCATCATCCGGGGGCTGGCTAGCAGGGGTTGTGTCAGGGGGCAGAGGCGATGGCTCAGGGACTCGAGGGGGTAACGGTGGGGCAGCACAAGGGAGGGAAGATTCCCCTTGGGGCGGGTCCTCTCCCATGCAGGGCGGTGTACCTGCCGCACCCTCCTCCACAGGCCTCGCCAGATTGCAAACAGCGGGGGAGGGGTTCTCCCGCTCGTTTGGGCATAGTGGGGGAGGTACCCCTTGGGCCCGAGCGGGAACAATGGTGGACTGGGAAGGAGGAGGGGCGGTTTCGGGTGCCGGGCAGCCAGGGGCATCGGCGATGACGGGGCCGGTGCCCTGCCGGGGCTCGGCGGTCCTGGATGCCCCTCCTTCCCGGGCCAGGGGGCAGTCCCTCCGGACGTGCCCCATCGCCCGGCAGAGGTAGCACCGGGCCTCCCCCGTGGAATAATGCACCCTGTAATGGGTCCCCTGGTAGGGGACTAGGAAGGACCCCTCGAGTGCCTCTCCGTCGCGCGCCGCTGGCGGCAGTTGAAGCTGCACTTGCCGGCGGAAGGAGAGGACGTGACGGAGGGCGGGGTCTTTGCAGCCCAACGGGAGAGGGCTGATGACAGAGATGGGCTTTCCCAAGGTAGAAAGGGCGGGTAACAGGGCGGCATTGGGGAGAAAGGGAGGGACGGAGGTCAGGACCAGGCGGACGCCCAGGTCCTCTAGCGGCTCTAAGGGGACGAACACGCCCCCGACCGCCAGGCCCTTCTCCACCGCCTCCTGGGCGGCGGCCTCCGATGCTAAGAAGAAGACGACCTTGCCATACATTTTGGAGGCCGCCACAATGGCCGTGGGCCCCACCACCCTCGCCAACGCCCGCACATAGGTCTCCACGTGGGGCGAGGCGGGCACCAGGAGGCAACGGACGCCGTGCTTCCTGGTCATGGTGGGAAAGGGGCCCCGGCCGCTATAGATGGTAGCGGAGGCGGTGGGCTGGAGAAATGACGTAGCGGCAGGTGAAGGGGCTGCCGCCACCTGGGCGTATGCTCTAGGGGCCGGGGGAGGGACACCTGCAGAGCTGGTGGAGGGAACAGCGGGGAGGGGCGCCCCAGCTGGAGATGGGGCCGGGGCATCGGGGACAGCCCCTGCCATGGAGGGCCTGGTCTTTTTAGCGGGGCCCTTCCCCTTCTTCTTCCCCTGGCCCTTCCCGCCGGCTGGGAGGACTCCCCGCAAATCTGAGGGGGTGATAGACGTGGCAGCAGTGGAGGTCACCCCGGTGCCCGTCGCTGCTGGTGCCCCAGCGGGGGCGATGGCAGATGGTTCGGCAGCGGACGTAGAAGCTTGGGGGGGTGACAGAGGGGTAGGCGGGGGAGGGGGAGCTTGGGCTGCTGGAGGGGTTTCACCCGTCTCATCCCCCGCCATCATGAACAAGGAGGAAAGGGGGACACCAAAAGGAGGAGGGGAGAGGGGAAGCAGGTCGACCACTCCTCCCCGCTAGGCTGCAGGCAGGGGAGGAGGGCGCCAAAAGGGGTGGGCTGGACGGGGGGCAATCAGGGGTTAGGGGTCAGTCACCGACACAAGGTGGAAATTCCGGCTCCTCTTGGTGCACTATGGGGGGCGGGATTCAACAACATTGAAGGTGCAGTGAAGAGGGTTGCAACTGAAATGGGGAGTTGCACAAGCGCATGGGAGGGGGCACGGGCACACGGAGCGAGGGGCTAAGCGGTCTGGGGGTAGAACAGGGAAACCAAGGGGCTAGCTTCAGAGACTGGGGCGGGGCAAACAAACAAAGGCTGCAGAAGGAAATGGGCGGGGCAGGCAAACAAACTGAAGCTAGTAAGGGGGGCTGGAGCAAAAGAGGAGGCAAAGCAAGTGGCAAATGGGGCAGGTAGTAAAGGGCAAAGATGGGGGGTAGGCTGTCCAGGGGGGGCACATGTGCCCATGTGCACTTGCACAAGTCTTTTTTAGCTTGCTGCTGCTTCTGGCCCAAAGGGTGGAAATGGGCGTGGCACGCCAAGCAAGCAGCTGAGTCCAGAGGCAGGAGCTGAGGCAGATGGTATACAGCCAGTGGGGGTGGTGGAGGGGGCAGCGGTGGTAGTAATAGTGGTGGGGGTTGGGGGACACACACAGATGGATCGCGGGGCAGCTCCACGCCACACCCCCGGTGTCCCTACAAACACAGTCAAAACCCCCACCACAAGAGCACAGTTTGAAAATTACTCAGTCTTTAGGGCCCCCTCCACGGTGGTCTGCAAAGTCTTTAGGTGCTGCCCCACTGGCAGATGATCCTCTTCTTCTCCTCCTTGGGCTTCAGCAGCTCCAGGCAGCGGCCTCTGCAGCAGCAGCAGCAGCTCCAGGAACTCCAGATGGTGGTCCAGGCAGGCAGAATGGACCCCTCTCAGGTGGTGGTGGTGGTGGTGTCCACAACAGCAGTGGCTGGGGTCCCTCACTCCTCCTCTCTGGGGAGTGGGCTAGCAGCCCCCTCCTCACCCCAGGGTTGCAGTTGGAGCAGTAGCAGCATCCAAGAGTGGGGGGTCCAGCAGCCAAGTAGCAGAGAATGGGGGTTGTCTGGCCCAGCCAGTGGAGCAGCAGGGAGAGCTTAGGGCCTAGCAGCAGGAGTAGCAGCTTCCCACCTCCCTCCAAGCTAGAAGGCTATGGGAGAGCAGTCTTATTGGGATCCGGGAAGTGGGCGGGCGAAGCCCATCCACTGCTAAAGGATCCCCCCCAGCCTAAAAGGGGGATCCACAGGACCTAGATACCCAAAAAATTCCGGGGGACAACTAATAAAATAACAGGGACAGGAGTGCGGTCAAAGGGTCAAAAGAAGGGAACCAGACGGGGACACCGAGCAGAGAACCCCGGACAGAGCCCACTGCTCCTCAAAGGCGTCAAGGGAGTCAGAGGACGCCGCCCAGAGGAACTCTGCCCGGATACGTGAACGGACCGAGGATCGGAAATAGGCCCCACAGTCACAGGAGACTCCATCGGCCAACCTCCTTACTCTGGTTTTGTAGATGGCCATTTTAGCTAGGGCCAGGAGGAGGTTGACCAGGAGATCCCGGGACTTTGTGGGGCCACGGATAGGGAGTGCATAAATGAGAAGGTGAGGGGAGAAGTGCAACCAAACACGTAATAAGATATTGGTGAGGAGCCGGAATAGGGGCTGCAGCCTGGCACACTCCAGGTAGACATGTGCCAGGGTATCCCTCACGCCGCAAAAGGGGCAGGTGTCTGGGATTGTGGTGAACTGCGCCAAGTACACGCCCGTGCTCACGGCTCCGTGAAGGAGCCGCCAACTGACATCCCCGGCGGGCTTTGGGACTAAGATGGAATATAGGCTGGCCCACCGGGGCTCCTCACCCTCCGAAGGTGGCAGGAGGTCCCGCCATTTTGTATCGGGGCGGGACACGAGGGTGCGGGCGTGAAGGGTGTGGAACACGAGCGTGTAGAGATGTTTTCTTGGCGCGGTTTGAAAACAGACCGGCTGCATCTCGTGCAGCCGGCTTCTAGTGAAGGGGTGAAGGGATCGGTTGGGTCCACGGGGGAGGGGTCCAATTAAAAGGTCCGGCGGGCCTGGGGTAGTGGGTGGGCGGGGCGTGCCCTCGTGCAGGACCCGGTCGAGATAAACCCGAGCAGCGGGCGGCAAAGCGGCCTTCACCTCCTGAAGTATGCATCGGGGAGTACAAGGTCTGGAAAGCCCCATGCGCTGAGCGAAGGTTAGGGGATCCAGCCAGTCTCCCCGGTCATAGTCCAGGAGGTCTCCGATTCTTGTGACCTCTGCCAGGACCAACCTCTGGCGCACCGAGCGGGACTCCGCCACCTGCAAACGGAGCTGGGGGTTGTGTAGCAGGGGCTCCGCGAGGAGATCTGCCCCCTCGGTGGCCGCCACGGACCTGCTCGTTGTAAAGAGTTTCCAGGTCCGGAGGAGGTCCTGGTAGAAGACCGGCAGCCCGGAGAGGTCTCGCGGAAGACCTCTCGGATGGAGATAAAGGAGCTGCCGGTCGTATCGGAGCCCTCGGAAGCGGCGCAGGAAGGCGTGCGCCAGTATGCTCCACGCCGGACTACCTGCACCATAAAGGAGCCTCTGCAGGGTCTGGAGGCGGAAGACATGGACCTGAGTAAGCAGACATTTGAGGCCCTGCCCTCCCTCCTCCACAGGTAGATGGAGAACCCCTGCAGGGACCCAGTGCAGTCCTGACCAAAAGAACTCCAGAATCGATGTCCGCAGGTTGGTCAGGAAAGCCGGGGCTGGGACCAGGGTGTTGAGCCGGTACCAAAGCATGGACAGGACTAGTTGATTAAGCACTAACGCTCTCCCTCGAAGGGAGAGACACCGGAGCAGTCCTGTCCATTTCCGGAGCCGCTCTATCACCCCGCCCTCTAAATTCTGCCAGTTCTCCGGCGGAGAGGGATGTGTGGCAGAAAGGTAAACGCCCAGATAGAGCAGCGGACCCGTGCTCCACCGGATGGCTTGAAGCGCGGGTGGGCGGGGGCTCGCCTGCCGCCAGTCCCCTACCACCAAGCCAGAGCTCTTGACCCAGTTGACCCGCGCAGAGGAGGCTGCTGAATAGATGGCCTGGCAAGCCTCCACTCGCACCAAGTCGCCCGGGTCCTGGACCATGAGGAGCACGTCATCAGCGTACGCCGACAGGACCAGCCGCAGCTCCGGCTCCCTCAGCACCAACCCTGTCAACCTCCTTCGGAGGAGACAGAGGAAGGGCTCGATCGCCAGAGCGTAGAGCTGGCCTGAGAGGGGGCACCCCTGCCGTACTCCTCGCCCGAAGTTGACCGGTTCGGTCAGGGTCCAGTTGAGTCTTACCAGACACTCTGCAGAAGCGTACAGCACCCGGAGAAAGTTCACAAATCTGGGTCCGAAGCCAAATGCCTGCAGAGTGCTCAGGAGATACCCGTGATCCATCCTGTCGAACGCCTTCTCTTGATCTAAGGACAGGAGGGCGAACGACAGACCATCCCTACACCCAAGTTCCAATAGGTCCCGGACCAGATAGAGGTTGTCGAAGATACTGCGGCCCGGGACGGTGTAGGTCTGGTCTGGGTGGACCACGTCCGCCAGCGCGGACCCTAGCCTCAGGGAGATGGCTTTTGCCACGATTTTGTAGTCCGTGCTGAGGAGCGAGACGGGACGCCAATTTCGTAAATCGCGGAGGTCCCCCTTCTTCGGCAATAAGGCAAGCACGGCTCGCCTGCACGAAAGAGGGAGGACCCCGCTCTGCAAAGACTCGGCCCAGACGGTGACTAGGTCTGGGCCCAGGACGTCCCAGAACACGCGGTAGAACTCCACGGTCAGCCCGTCCATGCCCGGAGATTTATTGGTGGGCATGCGACGGAGGGCTTCCGAGAACTCGGCCAGAGTGAGAGGCAGCTCTAGCCGGTCTCGGTCGCCCACGCTGACCGTCGGGAGCTCCTCCCACAGCACTCTGCAAGCGTTAGGATCGGTCGGCTCCGGGGAGAATAACCTTGCGTAGAAGGCTCTCGCCCTTTCGCACATCTCCACCGGATCCGTGAGGGGGGTGCCATCTTCTGCCAGTAGGCAGATGATATGTTTCTTAGCCCCCCTCTTTTTTCCAGGGCGTAGAAGAAGCGGGAGCCGCAATCCATCTCCCGAAGGAGACGGATGCGGGATCGAACAAAGGCACCCCGGGCCCGATGGTCCTCGAGGCTCCGGAGCTCCTCCCGCTTCTCCCGGCACGCTCCGCAGAGGGGTGGATCCTCGGGGCTGGCGGCCAGACGCCTCTCCAGCTCTAAGACCTCCCGTTCCAACTGCTCTATCGCTGCATCCCTCCGTCGGCTGGTGCCCCGGGTGTAGTCACGGCAGAAGAGCCGGGCGCGCACCTTCCCTACGTCCCACCACCGCCGTGCCGAGGGAAAGGCACGCCGCTGCCCTCGCCAGGCCAGCCAGAACTCCCGGAAGGACGCCACGAAGCCCGCATCCTCCAGCAAGCTGTTGTTAAAATGCCAATAGGCCGGCCCCGGCCTCTCCGCGCAGAGGGAGGCTGTCACGGTGGCTATGTGATGGTCAGAAAATGGGGCCGGCCGGATGCTGGAGGAGTGGGCTCGTGTAAGATGAAAGCGTGATAAATAAATGCGGTCCAACCGGGAGTGGCGCGACCGATGGGCCTCCACCCGGACAAAGGTGAACGTGGAAGTGTCATCCGGGTGGTGGTCGCGCCAGACGTCCACCAGGGAGTGGTGTTCGACTATCTCCTGGAGGACGGCGACGGCGGCCGGGCTCTTCTCGGTCCCCGAGCGGTCCCGTTCCTCAAGGGTGATGTTAAAGTCCCCTCCCAGGACCAGGCACTCCTGAGGATCCAAGGTGCCGAGGAAGGCGGATGCCTGCTGATAGAATTGCAGCCGCTCCGGGCTCGCTGCTGGGGCATATATGTTGACGAGGTTGACTACGAGCCCCTCCATGTGGACCCGGAGGTGCAGCAGGCGACCTGGCACAGCCTCGGCGACCCCCAGCACCTCGGGCCGTAGGTCGGGGGAGAACAGGGTCGCCACTCCACCCGTATGAACTGTGAGGTGGCTAAAGTAGACCCTGTCCCCCCAATCCAGCCGCCAGCTGTCTTCGGCGGTCGGATCCGTATGGGTCTCCTGCAGGAAAACCACAGAGTACCTCCCCTCTCGAAGGAAGGAGAGCACCTGGGACCTGCGGAGACCCATCTTACAGCCACGGGTGTTCAATGTTGCGATGGTAAAGGGTGCCATGAGGAGGGCTGGGGGGGATCCTCGCCGGCAGGGATGCTCGTGGCTCCCGGCGGGCCGCGTAGCAGTCCGTGACCCACCCCGTAGGTGAGTAAGGAGTCACGGAAGTGGGGGACCCGCTGGTAGGCCGCGGCGCCCTGTCTCCCGGTCCTTTTCCCCTCCCCCATGAGGGCCCTTGCGGCCCGGAGGATTTGATTAAAGTCCCCCCATCGCTGGAGGGCAAGCTGGACTTTGTTGCGGGAGCCACGGACGTCTTCTAGGAACTCCCGCAACTCCTCTCGCAGCGCATGGGGGGCTGGGGTTATGGTCTGGTTGCTTCCCGATGGGGCCCTTGGTACAGCCCCCTGGCCCAGCGAGACGGGCAGACAGGCTGAGGACCCCCGACGGGGCTCTTGATGGGTTGACCTGAATGCTGGGGCGATAGGGGGCGGCGGAGGGAGGATAGCAGCCCCTGGTGGGTCGGGACGGGCAAACACAAAGGCCATTCCCTGGGAGTCATCTGTTGGAAAGGGGAAGGAGACTGTCCCAGGGGTGGCAATAATATCTCGGGAGGTGGGCGGGAGAAGGGCAGGGGCAGGGGTAGAGATGAGATTCTGGGTCGGGAGAGGGCTCTCACCGATGCCGGGCGCAAGCTGTCTGGTGGATTTGGCAGCCACGGCATCAGGAGGTGGACTTTCTTCTGTAGGGTCCTCTCCCGGAAAGGAGGTCGAATGCTCCTCACAAGCGAGGGATGCCCCTGGTGGCTCAGGTTCCAGCCGCGTGGCACTGGCCGTCGCCTCAACTGGCTCGGTGGCTCTCAGCAGGGTGCCTTCTGCAGCCGGGTTGATGGAGGAGTCCAGGGGCTCCTCGGAGGTGGGAGCAGAAGCGACGGTTAGGGGGAGGGAGTATGGGGAAAGGGGGGCTGGAAAGAAGTCGCCCAGATCGAGGCCCGCTGGCATAGGATCGTCCTCCCCCTGGGTGACCGGGGTCAGACCCAGGGCCTCGATCTCCTCATATATAGAGGGGAAATTGTTTTCCGCTACCCCAGGATTCTCCCCGCCAGCACCTGACGCGATGGTTACTTCGGGGCACACTGGGGTTTCAGATGGTGCCTCGGGGGTCTTGGAGGGGAGGGACTCCCGTGGAGGGGAGATACCGCCTTCCAGTGCTGCCACGTCTTCCCCAGCCAGCTCTGGTGGGTGGAACACACCCGTGGGTAGAGCGGAAGGCTCGGCATCGGTGCCCCCCTTCCTGGTCTTCCGGGGGGCCTCTACATCAGATGGGAGGAGCGGAGCTCGAGCCTTCCGCTTGCCCCGCTTCCCCTGGACTAGGGCCCAGCCCTCCATGGCATCATCCGGGGGCTGGCTAGCAGGGGTTGTGTCAGGGGGCAGAGGCGATGGCTCAGGGACTCGATGGGGGTAACGGTGGGGCAGCACAAGGGAGGGAAGATTCCCCTTGGGGAGGGCCCTCTCCCATGCTTGGCGCTGTCCCTGCCGCACCCTCCTCCACAGGCCCCGCCAGATTGCAAACAGCGGGGGCGGGGTTCTCCCGCTCGTTTGGGCATAGTGGGGGAGGTACCCCTTGGGCCCGAGCGGGAGCAATGGTGGACTGGGAAGGAGGAGGGGCGGTTTCGGGTGCCGGGCAGCCAGGGGCGTCGGCGATGACGGGGCCGGTGTCCTGCCGGGGCTCGGGTGTCCTGGATGCCCCTCCTTCCCGGGCCAGGGGGCAGTCTCTCCGGACGTGCCCCATCGCCCGGCAGAGGTAGCACCGGGCCTCCCCCGTGGAATAATGCACCCGGTAACGGGCCCCCTGGTAGGGGACTAGGAAGGACCCCTCGAGTGCCTCTCCGTCGCGCGCCGCCGGCAGCACTTGAAGCTGCACTTGCCGGCGGAACGAGAGGACGTGACGGAGGGCGGGGTCTTTGCAGCCCAACGGGAGCGGGCTGATGACAGAGATGGGCTTTCCCAAGGTAGAAAGGGTGGGTAACAGGGCGGCATTGGGCAGAAAGGGAGGGACGGAGGTCAGGACCAGGCGGACGCCCAGGTCCTCTAGCGGCTCTAAGGGGACGAACACGCCCCCCACCGCCAGGCCCTTCTCCACCGCCTCCTGGGCGGCGGCCTCCGATGCTAAGAAGAAGACGACCTTGCCATACATTTTGGAGGCCGCCACAATGGCCGTGGGTCCCACCACCCTCGCCAATGCCCGCACATAGGTCTCCACGTGGGGTGAGGCGGGCACCAGGAGGCAACGGACGCCGTGCTTCCTGGTCATGGTGGGAAAGGGGCCCCGGCCGCTATAGATGGTAGCGGAGGCGGTGGGCTGGAGAAATGATGTAGCGGCAGGCGGGGGGGCTGCCGCCACCTGGGCGTATGCTCTAGGGGCCGGGGGAGGGACACCTGCAGAGCTGGTGGAGGGAACAGCGGGGAGGGGCGCCCCAGCTGGAGATGGGGCCGGGGCATTGGGGGCAGCCCCTGCCATGGAGGGCCTGGTCTTTTTAGCGGGGCCCTTCCCCTTCTTCTTCCCCTGGCCCTTCCCGCCGGCTGGGAGGACTCCCCCCAAATCTGAGGGGGTGATAGACGTGGCAGCAGTGGAGGTCACCCCGGTGCCCGTCGCTGCTGGTGCCCCAGCTGGGGCGATGGCAGATGGTTTGGCAGCGGACGTAGAAGCCTGGGGGGGTGACGGAGGGGTAGGCGGGGGAGGGAGAGCTCGGGCTACTGGAGAGGTCTCACCCGTCTCATCCCCCGCCATCATGAGCAAGGAGGAAAGGGGGACACCAAAAGGAGGAGGGGAGAGGGGAAGCAGGTCGACCACTCCTCCCCGCTAGGCTGCAGGCAGGGGAGGAGGGCGCCAAAAGGGGTGGGCTGGACGGGGGCAATCAGGGGTTAGGGGTCAGTCACCGACACAAGGTGGAAATTCCGGCTCCTCTTGGTGCACTACAGGGGGGGGGATTCAACAACATCGAAGGTGCAGTGAAGAGGGTTGCAACTAAAAAGGGGAATTGCACAAGCGCATGGGAGGGGGCATGGGCACACGGAGCGAGGGGCTAAGCGGTCTGGGGGTAGAACAGGGAAACCAAGGGGCTAGCTTCAGAGGCTGGGGCGGGGCAAACAAACAAAGGCTGCAGAAGGAAATGGGTGGGGCAGGCAAACAAACTGAAGCTAGTAAGGGGGGCTGGAGCAAAAGAGGAGGCAAAGCAAGTGGCAAATGGGGCAGGTAGTAAAGGGCAAAGCTGGGGGGTAGGCAGTCCGGGGGGGCACATGTGCCCATGTGCACTTGCACAAGTCTTTTTTAGCTGGCTGCTGCTTCTGGCCCAAAGGGTGGAAATAGGGCGTGGCAAGCCAAGCAAGCAGCTGAGTCCAGAGGCAGGAGCTGAGGCAGATGGTATACAGCCAGTGGGGGTGGTGGAGGGGGGCAGTGGTGGTGGTAGTAGTGGTGGGGGTTGGGGGGGACACACAGATGGATCAGGGGGCAGCTCCACGCCACACCCCCGGTGTCCCTACAAACACAGTCAAAACCCCCACCACAAGAGCACAGTTTGGAAATTACTCAGTCTTAGGGCCCCCTCCACGGTGGTCTGCAAAGTCTCTAGGTGCTGCCCCACTGGCAGATGATCCTCTTCTTCTCCTCCTCGGGCTTCAGCAGCTCCAGGCAGCGGCCTCTGCAGCAGCAGCAGCTCCAGGAACTCCAGGTGGTGGTCCAGGCAGGCAGAATGGACCCCTCTCAGGTGGTGGTGCTGGTGGTGGTATCCACAATAGCAGTGGCTGGGGTCTCTCACTTCTCCTCTCTGGGGAGGGGGCTGCTAGCCCACTGGGCTGCAGTTGGAGCAGTAGCAGCACCCAAGAGTGGGGGGTCCAGCAGCCAAGTAGCAGAGAATGGGGGGTGTCTGGCCCAGCCAGGGGAGCAGCTGGAGCAGCAGGGAGAGTTTAGGGCCTAGTAGCAGCAGGAGTAGCAGCTTCCCACCTCCCTCCAAGCTAGAAGGCTATGGGAGAGCAGTCTTATTGGGATCCGGGAAGTGGGCGGGCGAAGCCCATCCACTGCTAAAGGATCCCCCCCAGCCTAAAAGGGGGATCCACAGGACCTAGATACCCAAAAAATTCCGGGGGACAACTAATAAAATAACAGGGACAGGAGTGCGGTCAAAGGGTCAAAAGAAGGGAACCGGACGGGGACACCGAGCAGAGAACCCCGGACAGAGCCCACTGCTCCTCAAAGGCGTCAAGGGAGTCAGAGGATGCCGCCCAGAGGAACTCTGCCCGGATACGTGAACGGACCGAGGATCGGAAATAGGCCCCACAGTCACAGGAGACTCCATCGGCCAACCTCCTCACTCTGGTTTTGTAGATGGCCATTTTAGCTAGGGCCAGGAGGAGGTTGACCAGGAGATCCCGTGACTTTGTGGGGCCACGGATAGGGAGTGCATAAATGAGAAGGTGAGGGGAGAAGTGCAACCAAAAACGTAATAAGATATTGGTGAGGAGCCGGAATAGGGGCTGCAGCCTGGCACACTCCAGGTAGACATGTGCCAGGGTATCCCTCATGCCGCATATGGGAGAGCAGTCTTATTGGGATCCGGGAAGTGGGCGGGCGAAGCCCGTCCACAGCTAAAGGATCCCCCCCAGCCTAAAAGGGGGATCCACAGGACCTAGATGCCCAAAAAATTCCGGGGGACAACTAATAAAATAACAGGGACAGGAGTGCGGTCAAAGGGTCAAAAGAAGGGAACCGGACGGGGACACCGAGCAGAGAACCCCGGACAGAGCCCACTGCTCCTCAAAGGCGTCAAGGGAGTCAGAGGACGCCGCCCAGAGGAACTCTGCCCGGATACGTGAACGGACCGAGGATCGGAAATAGGCCCCACAGTCACAGGAGACTCCATCGGCCAACCTCCTCACTCTGGTTTTGTAGATGGCCATTTTAGCTAGGGCCAGGAGGAGGTTGACCAGGAGATCCCGTGACTTTGTGGGGCCACGGATAGGGAGTGCATAAATGAGAAGGTGAGGGGAGAAGTGCAACCAAAAACGTAATAAGATATTGGTGAGGAGCCGAAATAGGGGCTGCAGCCTGGCACACTCCAGGTAGACATGTGCCAGGGTATCCCTCATGCCGCATATGGGAGAGCAGTGGGGGAGAAAGAGATAGATTCGCTCCAGGCTAAAGAAATCCCTGGTACCAGGATAAATGAACTGGCAGCTGCTCCAGGTCAATTAAGATACCTGGGGCCAATTAAGAACTTTCCAGAAGGCAAGGAGAAGGCTAGGTTGATTGGGACACCTGAAGCCAATCAGGGGCTGGCTGAGACTAGTTAAAAACCTCCCAGTCAGTCAGGTGGGTGTGCATGTCAGGAGCTGTGGGAGGAAGTTGTGCTGTTGGAGAGGCTGAATAGTACACACCATATCAGGTACAAGGAAGGAGGCCCTGAGGTAAGGGTGAAGTGGAGCTTGAGGAAGTGAGGGCTGCTGTGGGGGAAGTAGCCCATTGAATTGTACATGTTATGTTTCTAAAAGGTCAGCTACCATAGCTGATACTATTGGAGTCCCTGGGCTGGAGCCTGGAGCAGAGGGTGGGCCTGGGCTGTCCCCCTCCCCCACATTTGCCCCCTGATTAATCCCTGAGACTTGGAGACAACAGAGACTGTGCAAGGAAGGATAACTTCTCCTCACCTCCCTCACTGGTTTATGATGAAAATGGCTCAGTAGAACTGTGACCCTTGTCTCCAGAGAGAGAAGGATTACATGTAGGGTCACAGTGGGCCTCTGAGACTAGCTAAATCTGCCAGGAAACACGGGACCCACGGAGGCAAAGATAGAGCTTTGTCACAGCTGGTAATCAGGATTATTGAATTGAATCCAGTTTAATGATGGTAGGATTAGAGGAATCTTAAAAGTAAAGCTATTTTTTCTGGTCTATACAAGAATTTCTCTATAGTCTTGGTTCTGGTCAGGCACTGATGACATTGCTGCTATACGGTAGCCCTGAATTGGCAAATAAATATTGTGCTAAGACAAGAGAATTAACCAACATGCATGTTTCATGCTGTATCACCTCATCATCTCAGTGCAGTAAAAACCAAAGTGGAGTACTTGACATGTATTTCTAATTGAGAAGTTTTAATGACAGACATGGGAACCGTTGTCTATATATTTGAGTATAGATGTTGTGGTTGGTCAGATTGCATCAGTTTCTATTGTAATACTGTTTTTGGTTGCTCATATTTATGAATCTTTCACCTTTGAGGCTACAGTTTTCTATATGTGCTTTCTGTGTATAGATTTTTATTTTTAAGTTTGTGCAAAAAAGGTTTACATTTTTCTCTTTCTATAAAAAAAAATTTAAAAAATTCTTGGAACTTTAACAATGCTAGTGTCAAAATGGCTGGGATTTAGAAGTTAGAGTTTGACGTGGAAAAGGTCACCATTGTGCATGTTTTATTCTAGACAAGATTGCTTTTGCATTGACCGGCTTACAGGAAGACGGCAGAATTTGATTTTTATTAGTTGATAATTTCAACAGATCGTATCTGTGTATTTGTAAGCATTTTTTTTATTATTTTTATTGATTTAAGTTTTCTCCATTGCAGGAAGGTAGGAAGGTCACAGAATGAGGGTGGGTGGGGGTGAGTGTCAGACAATAATTATTTAATGACCGTAGATGTTGAGATTCAAAAAGATAAAAGCTTTATAACTGTTAAAACACAGACTGTCAACATCACGTCAAAATATACAAAGTAAATATGAAACTAATAAGTTCTCAAGCAACACGTATCTTACTTTGCCTATCTATAAATTTTAATTATTATTCATGGAAATACTTTTTCATCAGTTTGTTTATGTGCAGTGAAATCTATGTTTATCAACATTTACAGATAAAAATCGAATCCTTCCAAGCCTATTTGTTAGAATTGCAAAATAATTCTGAGCATGCTCAGTAGATTTTATTCTGCTTGCTCAGTAAGTGCTCAGCTAAGGAAATGTACGCAGCTAAGATAACTTTCTAATTAGGGTCATCACCTGGGACCATGACTGAAGCAAGGTGCGCAGAGCAGAACCTTGACCTCATCCCCTGTACTCCATGTGAGATTGTAAATGAGCAGGGATAAAGCCAAGGCAGTAATATATCTTGTGAGATGTACAGTAGCTGAGTTAAAGGTACACTGGACTAGATCCTCAACGCTGGTTAAGTCCTCTTTGCACTGATCCAGTTTAAAACTGCCTCGATCAGGCAGCCTGTATTGTATCGTAATACAACAAAAGCAGAGCTATGTCACTAATTTCCTGACTCTTGAGCACTTAACCTTGCAACCTTTGTGCAGCTTTTTGTATAGGATAGGGGTAATATACTTGCTAGAGAAGGGAGGAGCAGGTGGTGTTTGTATCCTGGATTCAATTTAGATTAGAGTTTGGATGTTTTAGCACCAAAATTTAAAAACACCACCATTTGAAACTTTGGCATTATTTCAACCGGGAAAGCCCCTTTTCGTTTGGGTCTGACCTGGAACGGGTGATCAGATACGAAGCCTTAGGCCCCCTGGAATTCAGTGGGGGTTGGATAGAAGGGGATTTACTCACTAGCACGCTGGCTTTTCTTTGGGGTTCCTCTTTCTTAAAATACGCTTGGATTCTAGCCACAAAGTTCAGTGCCTCTGAAATGCAGAGGCATATGTTTTTTTGTGCCATAGCACTTTGATGTTAAATACATCAAATCTCAAGGCCAGTTTAGCAGATTTATGCTCTGGCAGGAGGCCATACTTGGATCATGGGTGTCAAGAAAAGGCACTATTTTTCACCATTTCTTTCTTCATGTGGTCCACCCCACTTGCCAGCTGTACTCTTGGAACATGCTCCTGAAGAGCTGACACTGCAGTCCCTTGAACTGACCCTGCTCCATTCAGGTTGTGCATGTGCCACTCATGCAAGTTATAATCATAGAATCATAGAATATCAGGGTTGGAAGGGACCCCAGAAGGTCATCTAGTCCAACCCCCTGCTCAAAGCAGGACCAAGTCCCAGTTAAATCATCCTAGCCAGGGCTTTGTCAAGCCTGACCTTAAAAACCTCTAAGGAAGGAGATTCTACCACCTCCCTAGGTAACGCATTCCAGTGTTTCACCACCCTCTTAGTGAAAAAGTTTTTCCTAATATCCAATCTAAACCTCCCCCATTGCAACTTGAGACCATTACTCCTCGTTCTGTCATCTGCTACCATTGAGAACAGTCTAGAGCCATCCTCTTTGAAACCCCCTTTCAGGTAGTTGAAAGCAGCTATCAAATCCCCCCTCATTCTTCTCTTCTGCAGACTAAACAATCCCAGCTCCCTCAGCCTCTCCTCATAAGTCATGTGCTCTAGACCCCTAATCATTTTTGTTGCCCTTCGCTGTACTCTTTCCAATTTATCCACATCCTTCTTGTAGTGTGGGGCCCAAAACTGGACACAGTACTCCAGATGAGGCCTCACCAATGTCGAATAGAGGGGAACGATCACGTCCCTCGATCTGCTCGCTATGCCCCTACTTATACATCCCAAAATGCCATTGGCCTTCTTGGCAACAAGGGCACACTGCTGACTCATATCTAGCTTCTCGTCCACTGTCACCCCTAGGTCCTTTTCCGCAGAACTGCTGCCGAGCCATTCGGTCCCTAGTCTGTAGCGGTGCATTGGATTCTTCCATCCTAAGTGCAGGACCCTGCACTTATCCTTATTGAACCTCATTAGATTTCTTTTGGCCCAATCTTCCAATTTGTCTAGGTCCTTCTGTATCCTATCCCTCCCCTCCAGCGTATCTACCACTCCTCCCAGTTTAGTATCATCCGCAAATTTGCTGAGAGTGCAATCCACACCATTGATTTGATTTGATTAATGATTTGATCTTCTACAATTCCTGTATTCAGAGAATCTCAAAGGGTCCTGCTGGTTTTGATTTTCACCCCAATTATATGCCCATAGATAATACAGCTTTTAGTGACTGAATTTTAAAATACTCCGGCAAACAGACAGCTTTTCTGTATTCTGTCCCATATCCATAGCTTGTTGGATTTGAAGAATAATAATTTTAAAAAAAATAAACCATAGACTTGTGCATGTTCTTCTGGTAATCTGAATAACCAGTGGAGTTTGTGTAATTGGTAATAAAAGAAATAGAGGAAAGTAAATGAGGAGAAAAGTGGTTTTGCTGAGTGACACAGTGAGATATTAAATAGAGTATATTTAATTGCTTTTGTTATGAATGGCTATTATTGTAATATGGTGGTAAGGGGAAAAAAATTGCCCAGATCCTTTTTAAAGCTATTTGTTCTTCATTTCCAATTTAGCAGTCCATTACTGTGTGTGAGCTAGTTAAGAACAATTATATCCAGGAAATCCAAGCTGATTAATATGGACCAAACTATTAGAGTTTTCTGCACAACAATTAGGATTTAGGGACTTTTATGGCTGGTACAACAGACACTATTATCTATTTTGCAGCTAAAGCAGTTCATTTTATATTGCTGAAAACTATAAAGAATTAATAATTGTAATTAGAGCTGGTCCAACTGTTGAGAATAGTTTATTTGGTGAATTCAGCCTTTTGTTCTGTTTTCAAGTTGTCACAGAGCCCATGATCATTTACAAAGTTTTTGTTTGTGTGTTTAATTTAGCATTGCATGACAAAGTTTGTGAACAAATGCCAGCCCTACAGGCTACTCACAAACTGTTGCACTTAGTTATTCACTATTTGGAATGGACTATTTAAATGGCTTTACTGATCACATAATATGATATTCCTTCTCTGGAGCCATGATTGACCAAAGCACTTAAGCAGACTTCAGCATGTGCTTTGCTCATTCTGGGCCTAGATTATTTAATTTTATAAACTACTTCGATGTCCACCCAGAAAAAAAAAACTAGGCCGTGTTGCTATTCAATTAATTTTGTTTCTTGATTAGAACTTGTGAAAAATTGTGCCAACAAAACCGCACTCACATGAATATTTTCCAGGCCTAGATTTGTGCTTTTGACTCCAATCACACACTTACTTATCCTACTTTAAATAAACATTTAAAAATAATAAAACAACAATATGTTTGTTGCCTTCAAAGAACTAATGTTTATGGAAGGATGGATTCTCCTGTCGCATTGGTGGATGTGTGTTCAGCTAGTGCTGACTTGAGTTCTGGGTTTGTTTGTTTTTATGGCTTCTCAAACGGGAAGCGAGTCTAATCCGGGATTTGAAAATGGGGTTGCATGTCTTGCAAATGTAGTCATTGTTGGGGGTGGGTTTAAGGCCTTACGAAATGCTTTCTTCTCCTGCAGAGACCTCATACACCCCTCCTCAAAAGCAATCATGGCCCCAGGGCACAGACCCCTCCATCTGGGTCTGTCCAGTGCAACAAGTTCCCAGGTTTTACTGTCCATCTTTCATGCTTTTCATGGCCTTCAAGGTGTCTTTATATCTGAGGATGGGTTGACCCTTAGCGCGGGTTCCTGAGCTCACCTGGCTGTAGAGCACATCTTTCAGTATATGGGAGATCTCCATGCGGACCCTATGCCTGACTCAGTGAAGCTGAGCCTTGATGAGCACGCTTGCAATGCCAGGGATTTGGCATCTCTCAAGGACTTCAGTATGGGGGTCCTATGCTGCCACTTGGTGTTGCAGGTGGATCTTAGGCAGCGAGGATGGAAGCTCTCCAGCTGTTTGATGTGGCATTGGTAGAGCGTCCGTGTCTCACAGCCATAGAGGAGTGAGGTGAACACAACAGCGAGGCAGATTTTTATCTTGGTTCTGAGGCAGACTCCATGCTCCCTCCAGGGCCTGGTCTTTGCTAGGCACTGAATGAGCTCATCATCCAACAGGATGTTGCTGCAAAGTATGCTACCCATGTAGCAGAATTTCCTGACCTATTTAAGGGGTGTGTTGTCATTTGTGACAATGGGTTAATGGTCCTCCTGAGACTGGTGGCCTGGTACTGACTGGTGCCTGACCTCCATCTTTTTCAGGCTGACTGTGAAACCAACGCATTTTGAGGCATAGGCAAAGTGGTCCACGATAAATTGAATGTCCTTGAGCATGAGTCAAACAGGAGCTCTCTTAATAGCTGTTCGTTTACCTTGATGTGGGCCCGGAGACACTGTAGATTGAATAGACCCTCATCCAATCTGAACCAGATGTATACACCTCTATCAAAGTCCTGGAATGAAAATAAAAGCATGGCTAAAAAGACAATGACAAAGAGGACTGGAGCCATTATGCATCCTTGTTCAGTGCCATTGGTGACAGAGAAGGCTTCTGATGAGTTACCACACTCCATTACCCTGGCTATCATGCCATTGTGAAATGATGATAGCACTCGTCTTCTTTGCGCAGCCAAATTTATGAAGGAGTTTCCATAGGCCCTCACAATTCACCACGTCAAAGGCCTTCGTCAAGTCAACAAATACCATGTACACATCCTTGTTCTGTTCACAAAATCATGTCCAGGGTTCCACAGCCAGCATGAAAGCCACACTGTGACTCTGGATATACCGAGTTCACTAGGTGAGAGACAAGCCTGTTGAGGACAACCCATGCAAGGATCTTCCCCACTATAGACAGCAGTCAGAGTCTGTGATGGTTGTCACAGCTAGATATGCTTTCCTTCCTTTTGTACAGATGGATTGTGACAGCATCCTTTTTCACCTAGGTCACTATACCCTGTTCCTATATAGTCTTGAAAAAGCTGGTGAGTTTTCTGACCAGGTGTGCATCTCCACCTTTGTACTTTTCAGGTGGAATATCATCAAGGCCTGCAGACATGCCCATGGACAGAGGATTGATGTCTTCAGTATCCTCGTCTAAAGAGGCCACGGACAGCTCCTCCAGGACAGGATGCTGTGGGAGTGAGTCAGTGACTTCATCGGACGTAGTATATTGACAGTTCAGGAGACTATCAAAGTGCTCTTCCCACAAGAGAAAATACTGCCTTAGTCTGTGAGAAGCCAGTTATCATCTACTGTGAGGACAGGGGCTGTACCATTGGATTTGATGCCATATACAGCACAGAGACCTTCATGGAATTCCTTCATGGCATGCTTGTCAGCTGCTTCCTGCAGTCTTCTCTTCCCATCAGTGGTTTCTCATTAGCTTTAATTTGGTTTGTAGTATATGTTTGGCCTCCTTCATTGCTGATTTCTTGTCCAAGATGTAGGATTTGTGTGTGGTGTGCGTGGTCTCTAATAGCCAGTCTATCTCAGCATCATTCTCATTGAACCACTCTTGGTGTTTCTGCCTTACAAAGCCAAGAACCTTGGATATTGAATAATAAGTGACAACTCTGAACTTCTGCCAGGTTGTCTCAATGGCTGAGGAGTTCTCTGGGACCTCAGCTAACAGTCTCTAGTGTCTGTTCCAACTTTGATTGTTTGCTGGGGTCATTCATGTCAGCCACATTGATGTTCTTTGGTGTATGAGGCATCTTCTGGGGCACTTTGATGAGGAGTGTAGTGACATGATGCTTCTCACAAGTTGATGGTCTGACCAGCATCTGGTGCTTCTGAAAGAGCAGGTGATGTACACATCTTTAATGTCTTTAGACCATACAGTTACATAGTTCAGCATGTGACACTGTTTTGACTGGTATACATCCATGTTGTCTTATATTTGTTGGCACTCGGAGAGAAGAAGTTGGCTGTTGGAGTTTGACCTTCCAGTGCTGTGATGTCCTAGCACAATGATCCATGTGTCAGTTGATTCCCACACAAGCAGTAAAGTTTCCAAGGACGATGAACTTGTCCTGGTGTGACTCTGGTGAGATCTTCAAAAAATCTCATTGCTCTTACCTATGAGAGTCATTGTCCATGTGTAAGCACTGACAATGGTGGCATACTGTTCTCTGGACAAGTTTTATAAAGTCAATAATTGACTTCCTTGGGGAGTAAGTCAACCTTGCAGGCAATGTCAGATTATACCATAACTCCCACTATCTCAGCTAATTCTTGGCCTGTAGGAAATGTAGCCGGCTCTCATCTCCTCAAGGTGGTTCTCATTAGTCAGTCTGGTTTCACTGCAGGCAGCAACATTTGTGTTATACCTCTCCAATGTTTTGGCAAGAAAGGCTGTTCTTCATTTTAGTCTTTGGTCACTGTTGAGAAGAGTTCTGACATCCCATGACCCAACAGTCATCCTGTGAGTCTTTGTTTTATGTCGACCGCTGAGTGGAATGGCCAGCCAGGAGCGGTAGCCTGTCGGGTACGGAAAGGGCACGCTATGTTTAGGGTTCCTTTTCAGTCCCCTTTCCCCAGATCGGGGAGAGCAGCGCTGTGCCTAAAAAGGCCTGCTCTGCTACCTCAGCAGGATATGGGCTCCAGATCTGCCCTGATCTGTGGAGAATGGCCATCACCCTGACGCTGCCAGCGTGCAGAGTTGTGATGAAGAGATTGCCAGCAGCATCCTCTGCCTGTCCCCATCACCCCTTCCCCATCACCGCAGGACTCTGGTGAGTTGAGTAGGTTAAATGAATTGAATGAGTTAGCTGAACAACCTGCACTATGAATGGATTTAAGTGAGAAAGGTTTGTGCAGAGCCTCTCACTTTCTCATGCAAGCAGCTGGTGCAGTAGCTGCCACAAGCCTGGCAGCTAACGTGGATGCAGGATTTGTATTCAGAGTTGTCCTTCTCCTAGATGAGCTGCCAACCTGAGCTAAAGAGCCTCATCTGCCCATAAGTGTAATGATTGGCCAGTGACTGCATATCAACAGTGCCAGAACCAGGGGGAGGGGAACAGAGGGGCCATGCCCCCACTTTTAAAAGAGGAAGGGCCATGCCCCCCCCACTTTTTAACAAGAAACGTGCCCTCCAGATTTCTGCCAGGGTTTGTGGCCAGCGCAGCCTTTCAGCATTGTGCAGGCAGGAAGAGAAAGGAGCTGCTTCCAGCTGCAGGGAGGAGGAGGGAGGCCCGTGGCTTTGCAGAGCTCGTCCCTTCCTGTCTCCCGTCCCCCTGTGACTGTGGAGGCAGCTAACACCTCCAGGTGAGCTCTGCTTAACTCCATTCATCCTCTTGCTTCCTGTGCTGACCTGGCAACTCCTACCTCTCCTCAGCCCATCCCTCCCTCCTCAGCCGCCAGGCAGCCTACAGGCCTGCCCGTGGCATAGGGATACCACTGGGCTGTGGTTTGTTCACAGGATGAGCCGCCTCAGTTCAGCCAGCGCGTGCCCGCATCATGTCCAACCATCTCGGGCCTGTAGGGAGTGCTGTGCTCCAAGGAAGGGCTGGCGAGCGCCGCTGCCACCCCCCGCTACGTACACGGTGGTGGATGTGGGCAGCATGGTGCTGCACTGCCACATCTACAACAAGGCAGCCACAGTCAGAGGCTTCAGCAGGAAGAAGGTGAATGGAGGGAAGAAGGGAGAAGGCTGCTGAGAGTAGAGGGAAGGAAACTCAGCCCCACTCACTACTACATGCTGTGGGGGTCTCTCTTCCCCTTCTCTTCCCCCACCCTGTTCCGCCATCCGGGCATAGTGTACCCCACGCACCCCTCCATCTGCATCTCGAAGATGGGTCTTTGCCCTCACCCCCTCCACTAGCCCTGCCATGCATTGGCCAGACCCAGACCCCACCCCTCCATGGATAGACTCTGCCCTCCATACCCCCCCAGAGAGGGGCTTTCTTCGCTTTCTTCTGATGGTGGCTCAGACCCTGCCTCTCTCAGCAAGGTTAACTTCTGGGATGTGGGGGCTCAGTCCCAGCAAACCCCAGCTCCTCCTCGTACAGGCTGCTCCTTTTTCCACTCCCACTAATGGCACCAAAACTAGGGGGGCCAAGAGGTCATGGCCTCCCCCCACCCACTTCTACAAAGATTCTGGCACCCTTGCTGCATATATAATGCAGGTTGCCCTTATATTGCCATCACAAGGCATATCCTTCATTGCCGTTCTCTGTGTTGACACTGATGTGTTCTGCATTGTCTGCTGACAAAGATATTGTCATAACCCTAGCAGGAAAGCTTAGGGGGTTCCTCACACTTATCCAAGATGTGACCCAAGACTAATGGAGGGCGGGAACATCTCACTCTTCCCATGTAGATCTGTCAGATCTTCCCACTGCCCTAACTAATGTGCATAAATATTAATAAATCTTCAGAACATCCCTTTGGGTTAGTTAAGGACTATTACTATGATAAATATGACTGAAAATTAGGTGCTATCACAGCTATCACCAGTAATACTGCTAATATTGTAGCCCTGATATTGAATGCAAATTGAAATAGATTTAACCAGTTCAGTTGCATACTGGAACCTCGTCTGTAGAGATAATTGTTCCCTTTTATTTTATATGGGTGTGGAAATGGGGGGTTTGGTACTTGCTGATGGAGACTAGATCCCTTGTGTACTTTGCAGTTGCAAAAATTCAGAGGAATGTTGACTATCAGCAAACGCTAATTGCTAAAACTCAGGCTAATAAAGAGCATTTAGCAAGTTCTGCCTCTAAACGGGCTTTTCTCAGATTGTTGCCATTTTTATATCCAGAACATTTTAGCACCACTAAATGTGAAAAAAAATGCATACTTGTTACCTACCATAATTACTCACACATTAGCTGGATAAATGACAGCAGCTTTAGCTGATACCTATGAAAATTCAGCCTTGAGAAGGTCAAACTTTTCATCAGCTGAATTGTTTTGTGAGGATTATGTCCAGAAACACAAATGCACGCATCTCAGGCAATAATAGTTCTTTTCCTGTCTCAGTGAAGGACAATAATCATTCAGTGATTTTTTTTTCCCCCTCATTCTTTGGTTTGTTGTCATCAGACTCTCAGCAATTTCATGGAAACTCATAGGCCCAGGCACCAATCCACTTTTTCTATCTGTAACAATGAATCAAGTTTTCTAATCAATGTTGGATCCCTTCCATGGATATAGCAACTTCAGTCACTTCTTTAAGAATCAGTAACTATATATAGGCCTTATGTCATGTTTTTCATCCATTGACCACAAAGCACTTTGCAAAGGATAGTCATTAGTCTCTATTTTACAGATGAGGAAACTGAGGCAAAGAGAAGATGGAGCCAAAATTTTCAAAAGAGGCCATTGATTTTGTGTATTTTTGGTTGTCTATCTTGGGACAAAAGTCCTAACAGGGACACAAGTCTCAGAGCTGCTGAGAACTGGCTGCAAGCATTTAGCTCTTCTGAAAATCAGGACACTTTCATTTAAATGCCCAATTTAGGCACCCAAGTTTGAAAACAAGGTAACAAAATGGAGGAACTAGAGTTACTGGTGCAGGAAGTGAAACCAGATATTATAGGGATAACAGAAACATGGTGGAATAGTAGTCATGACTGGACTACAGGTATTGAAGGGTATGTGCTGTTTAGGAAAGACAGAAACAAAGGTAAAGGTGGTGGAGTAGCATTGTATATCAATGATGAGATAGAATGTAAAGAAATAAGAAGCGATGCAATGGATAAGACAGAGTCCGTCTGGGCAAAAATTACATTGGGGAAGATAACTAGTAAAGCCTTTCCTACGATAGTGCTTGGGGTGTGCTATAGACCTCCGGTATCTAATTTGGATATGGATAGAGCCCTTTTTAATATTTTTAATAAAGTAAATACTAATGGAAACTGCGTGATCATGGGAGACTTTAACTTCCCAGATATAGACTGGAGGACGAGTGCTAGTAATAATAACAGGGCTCAGATTTTCCTAGATGAGATAGCTGATGGATTCCTTCATCAAGTAGTTGCTGAACCAACTAGAGGGGATGCCATTTTAGATTTAATTTTGGTGAGTAGCGAGGACCTCATAGAAGAAATGGTTGTAGGGAACAATCTTGGCTCAAGTGATCATGAGCTAATTCAGTTCAAACTGAATGGAAGGATTAACAAAAATAAATCTGCAACTAGAGTTTTTGATTTCAAAAGGGCTGACTTTCAAAAATTAAGGAAATTAGTTAGGGAAGCGGATTGGACTGAAGAACTTATGGATCTAAAGGTAGAGGAGGCCTGGGATTACTTTAAATCAAAGCTGCAGAAGCTATCGGAAGCCTGTATCCCAAGAAAGGGGAAAAAATTCATAGGCAGGAGTTGTAGACCAAGCTGGATGAGCAAGCATCTTAGAGAGGTGATTAAGAAGAAGCAGAAAGCATACAGGGAGTGGAAGATGGGAGGGATGAGCAAGGAAAGCTACCTAATTGAGGTCAGAACATGTAGGGATAAAGTGAGACAGGCTAAAAATCTAGTCGAGTTGGACCTTGCAAAGGGAATTAAAACCAATAGTAAAAGGTTCTATAGCCATAGAAATAAGAAGAAAACTAAGAAAGAAGAAGTGGGGCCGTTAAACACTGAGGATGGAGTGGAGGTTAAAGATAATCTAGGCATGGCCCAATATCTAAACAAATACTTTGCCTCAGTCTTTAATAAGGCTAAAGAGGATCTTAGGGATAATGGTAGCATGACAAATGGGAATGAGGATATGGAGGTAGATATTACCATATCTGAGGTAGAAGCAAAACTGAAACAGCTTAATGGGACTAAATCGGGGGGCCCAGATAATCTTCATCCAAGAATATTAAAGGAATTGGCACCTGAAATTGCAAGCCCATTAGCAAGAATTTTTAATGAATCTGTAAACTCAGGAGTAGTACCGAATGATTGGAGAATTGCTAATATAGTTCCTATTTTTAAGAAAGGGAAAAAAAGTGATCCGGGTAACTACAGGCCAGTTAGTTTGACATCTGTAGTATGCAAGGTCCTGGAAAAAATTTTGAAGGAGAAATTAGTTAAGGACATTGAAGTCAATGGTAAATGGGACAAAATACAACATGGTTTTAGAAAAGGTAGATCGTGCCAAACCAACCTGATCTCCTTCTTTGAGAAAGTAACAGATTTTTTTAGATATAGGAAATGCAGTGGATCTAATTTACCTAGATTTCAGTAAGGCGTTTGATACTGTGCCACATGGGGAATTATTAGTTAAATTGGAGAAGATGGGGATCAATATGAACATCAAAAGGTGGATAAGGAATTGGTTAAAGGGGAGACTGCAATGGGTCCTACTGAAAGGCGAACTGTCAGGCTGGAGGGAGGTTACCAGTGGAGTTCCTCAGGGATCGGTTTTGGGACCAATCTTATTTAATCTTTTTATTACTTGGCACAAAAAGTGGGAGTGTGCTAATAAAGTTTGCAGATGATACAAAGCTGGGAGATATTGCCAATTCAGAGAAGGATCGGGATATTATACAGGAAGATCTGGATGACCTTTAAACTGGAGTAATAGTAAGTGTAAAGTTATGCATTTAGGGATTAATAACAAGAATTTTAGTTATAAATTGGGGACCCATCAATTAGAAGTAATGAAAGAGGAGAAGGACCTTGGAGTATTGGTTGATCATAGGATGACTATGAGCTGCCAATGTGATATGGCTGTGAAAAAAGCTAATGCGGTTTTGGGATGCATCAGGAGAGGCATTTCCAGCAGGGATAAGGAGGTTTTAGTACCATTATACAAGGCACTGGTGAGACCTCACCTAGAATACTGTGTGCAGTTCTGGTCTCCCATGTTTAAAAAGGATGAATTCAAACTGGAGCAGGTACAGAGAAGGGCTACTAGGATGATCCGAGGAATGGAAAACTTGTCTTATGAAAGGAGACTTAAGGAGCTTGGCTTGTTTAGCCTAACTAAAAGAAGGTTGAGGGGAGATATGATTGCTCTCTATAAATATATCAGAGGGATAAATACAGGAGAGGGAGAGGAATTATTTCAGCTCAGCACCAATGTGGACACAAGAACAAATGGGTATAAACTGGCCATCAGGAAGTTTAGACTTGAAATTAGATGAAGGTTTCTAACCATCAGAGGAGTGAAGTTTTGGAATAGCCTTCCAAGGGAAGCAGTGGGGGCAAAAGATCTATCTGGTTTTAAGATTCTACTCGATAAGTTTATGGAGGAGATGGTATGATGGGATAATGGGATTTTGGTAAGTAATTGATCTTTAAATATTCAGGGTAAATAGGCCTAATCCCCTGAGATGGGATATTAGATGGATGGGATCTGAGTTACCCAGGAAAGAATTTTCTGTGGTGTCTGGCTGGTGAATCTTGCCTGTGTGCTCGGGGTTTGGCTGATTGTCGTATTTGGGGTCGGGAAGGAATTTTCCTCCAGGGCAGATTGGAAGAGGCCCTGGAGGTTTTTCGCCTTCCTCTGTAGCATGGGGCATGAGTGACTTGAGGGAGGCTTCTCTGCTCCTTGAAGTCTTTAAACCATGATTTGAGGACTTCAATAGCTCAGACATAGGTGAGGTTTTTCGTAGGAGAGGGTGGGTGAGATTGTGTGGCCTGCACTGTGCAGGAAGTCGGACTAGATGATCAGAATGGTCCCTTCTGACCTTAGTATCTATGAATCTATGAAAATGTTGGCTTTCGTTTCTTGGACCCTCTAGTACTTTAACCATCTTCTGCCTTTTTTTATTCATAATACTCCATTCCCCAAGAGCAATAAAGTCACATCTTTTTGTTTAATCATGTACTTTTGTACCCTATTTATAGTGATAAGAATGAACAGAAATGCTCCAACTCCATTTACATAACAAAAGCTGAGTCTTGTATGCACTGAACTATTGTTTTAGCAAGAGAGCACTGGAAACACAAATGAGGTTAATTTTGTGTGTGATCATTTATTTTAGATTCAATAGCTGTGGAAGTAGCTATTATTTGAGAATACTAGAGGCCAGTCAATTGTTAAGACACTTGTTTAAAAGTATGTTGCTTAATATTTTTAAAATTATGAATCTGATCTATTTAAAAATGTGTTGCAAAATACTCTGCTTTTTCTAATCTCAAAATTTCAATGAATAAATTCCCTCAACCCCTTTTTGCAATGCTGAGTGCACAGCAGGAACAAAATAGGCAATGGTGATTTTAAAAAGCATCTAACAAAGTTAATTTGAAAAGCAATCCCATGCTTTCGGTTACCTTTCCAAAATGCCAAAATGGAAGTGTGCAACTTGTGCAGGAAACCAGTGCTTCCCAGTCACATTGAATTAAGTATGCTGTATTGCCAATGGGGCATGAGGATTAATTGGAGGAAGTGACAGATGTTACAGCTACTACAAATTAATCACTGTCCATACACGAATATCAATATTTCTGTCAGACATAACAGCATATGGAGTTTTACTTTACTCCATTGGTAGCATACATTAATTGGTTCAGGCTAATTAAAGCTTGATTTATGTTATGGCGCAGGGGAGAGAACACAAATGCAGAAGTCTTGAGGGACTGATGTTGCCTTTCGGGCTGAAATTTTGTACAAATAACAGCTTTCCAAATGTCATATTTTGCAAGTTCTACAGCAAAGAATATTCAGTCAAGAATACTCGCTGTCTTTTATCTGCCTTCCTTCAGTCAATCATATATTTATAACATTAAAATATTTAACTTGAGCCATCCTGAATGTATGGGTTTCATCTGAGTAACCCCACTATCAAATTACAATAACCCTTGTTGTTCCTTCCCTTTATCTGCTTCCTGTCAGTCACTCCCATTCTTGTCACATTTAAATTGGAAACTACCAGCACAGAATTGTGGGAGCAGAACTTGAGGCAGGTTGGGCATCTATAAGTTCTTCTGAAGGAGAAGCTGCAGAGTGATTGGAGAAACAAGCATTCAGGGCTGGTTTTTAACTTCCTTTATTAATGACAAACAAGTAAAAAAGTGCACAAGTACACTCTGTAATTTACTATGCATGAGCACCATCAAGAGGCGCTCATTCCAATTCCTGACAAAGAAAATGTGTCCCTTTGTTCTCTTCATATTGCTTTGCCCTTAAAAGTGACCTCATGCATTGACACAGTTCAGACTGATTATGGAGCATGTCTTGTTTTAAACAAGAAGGTGGAGATTTTCAAAGGTGCCCCAGGAGGTTAAGCACTCAAATCCCATTGTAATTCAATAGGAGTTGGATGCCCAACTTCCTTAGGTTCTGCTGAAAAAAATCCAGATTAAATTTAGAATCTGTCATTTTCCAAACATGCCCTCAGGGGATGAAAATATAACTTGTTGCAAAAATGTGGTGGAAACTATGAATCCTAAATATAAGCTGCTTTTTTCTTTAATAAAACAAGTACATGATAAGTGTCTAAAACAGCTCACTGGGAGGAATTCCAGGTGACATTTAATAGACAGCAGCCTTCCATTGGCTCTCCAATGGAGGCTTTGGGAAGGGTGGCCAGCATGTCCCTCAGCCCATGCCGCTTTCTGCAATCCCCATTGGCCTGGAGCAGCGAACCGCAGCCAGTGGGAGCTGCGATCGGCCAAACCTGCGGATGCGGCAGGTAAACAAACTGGGCTGGCCCGCCGGGGGCTTTCCCTGAACAAGCGGTGCCCCTAGTTTGAGAACCACTGCTCTAGACCTTTAATCATTTCTATTGCTCTCCTCTGGACTTTCTCCAATTTGTCCACATCTTTCCTGAAATGTGACACCAAGAACTGGATACAGTACTACAGTTGAAGCCTAATCAGCGCGGAGTAGAGTTACTCCAAAGAATTACTTCTTGTGCCTTGCTTACCACACTCCTGCTCATACATCCCAGAATGATATTTCCATTTTTTTGCAACAGTGTTACACTATGGATGGAGGTAGGGAGGCTTTGCATGGAGATAGGGGGGCTTTCTTTAGCCTCCATGTGCCCCTATGCAGGGGCAATCAAAGAGAAAATGTTTGTGCTCCCGAATTGAAAACATAGAAGTGTGGCCAAAGCATGCCACACTCCCATAGAATTCTGAATCAGCATGTTAGAATGGGGCTGTCTTATAGCTGGAAGCATTTGCTGGGAGGAGCACATGTTGCTCCTTTACTTAGATCACAGGCTCTTCAGGGCATGGATCATCTTTTGGTTCTGTGTTTTGTACAGTATCCTGCACAGTGGGACCCTGACCTCTGACTGGGGCCCTTAGACACTATTGCATTGCAAGTAATAAATAACCTCTGAAGGATATGTAGGATCCACTGCTTAGTGGGCTTACAGACTCAAGTCTGCATGCCTTAGCCCTGCATAGATAGTTTCCCTCTGGCCCTGGCTGCTGGAATTGTGCATCTCCACTCATACCCCTTGTCAGGGTTCCCTCCCCACTCTGAACTCTGGGGTACAGATGTGGGGACATGCATGAAAGACCCCCTAATCTTATTTCTACAAGCTTAGGTTAAAAACTTCGCCAAGGCACAAATCCTTCCCTGTCCTTGGATGAGTACTGCTGCCACCACCAAGTGAGTTAGACAAAGATTCAGGAAAAGGACTACTTGGAGTTCCTGTTTCCCCAAAATATTCCCCCAAGCCCCTTCACCCCCTTTCCTGGGGAGGCTTGAGAATAAACTACCAACCAGATAGGTAAACAAGTTGAGCACAGACCAGACCCTGGGGTTTTTAGGACACTAAAAATCAGATTCTTAAAAAACAGAACTTTATTATAAAGAAAAAAAAAGTAAAAGAAACACCTCTGTAAAATCAGGATGGAAAGTAATTTTACAGGGTAATAAGATTTAAACATAGAGGATTCCCCTCTAGGCAAAACTTCAAAGTTACAAAAAACAGGGAAAAACCTCCCTCTTAGCACAGGGAAAATTCACAAGCTAAAACAAAAGATACTCTAATGCATTTCCTTGCTATTACTTACTATTTCTGTAAATTTAGATGTATCATTCAATAGGAGCTGGATTACTTGCTTGGTCTCTCTCTCTTTGTCTCCCGAGAGAACACACACAACCCAAAACAAAAACCTTCCCCCACAGATTTGAAAAGTATCTTCTCCCCTTATTGGTCCTTTTGGTCAGGTGCCAACCAGGTTATCTGAACTTAACCATTTACAGCTAAAGGAGGGATTTTATGCTACCCTTAGCTGTATGTTTATGACACCCCTGTCATGGCATGGATTAAAAACCAGGCTAGAACCTGATTCATTTAGCTGTGTTGCTCTATATGACTCATTTGATTTTCAGTAGTAGGTGAAATTTACAATAGAAGGAATGAGGATATGAATACACACTTCCCATATGAACATAGCAACACAAGAATGACCACACTGGGTCAGACCAATGGTTCATCTAGCTCAGCATCCTCTCTGATGACAATGGCCAGTACCAGATGCTTCAGAGGGAATGAACAGAACAGGGCAATTATCAAATGATCCATCCCATCTTGTCCAGTCCCAGCTTCTGGCAGTCAAAGGTTTTGAGACACCCAGAGCATGGGGTTGCATCCATGACCATCTTGGCTAATAGCTGTTGATGCACCTCTATGAATTTATCTAATTCTTTTTTGAACCCAGTTATGCTTTTGGCCTTTACAACATCCCCTGCCAATGAGTTCCACAGGTTGACTATGCATTGTGTGAAGTACTTCCTTATGTTCGTTTTAAACCTGCTGCCTATTAGTTTCATTGAGTGACTAATGGTTCTTGTGTTATGTGCAGGGGTAAATAAAACGTCCTTATTCACTTTCTCCACACCAATTATGATTTTATATAGCTCTATAATATCTCCCCTTTGTCTCTTTTCCAGGCCAAACAGTCCCAGTCTTTTTAATCTCTACTCGTATGGAAGCTATTCCGTACCCCTAATAATTTTTGTTTCCCTTCTCTGTGCCTTTTCCATTCTAATATATCTTTTTTGAGATCGAGCAACCTGAACTCCATGCAGTTTTCAAGATGTAGGCATACCATGGATTTATACAGTGGTATTATGATATTCTCTGTCTTACTATCTATCCCTTTCCTAATGGTTCCTAACAGTCTGTTAGCTTTTTTGACTGTTGCTGCAGATTGAGTGGATGTTTTCAGAGAACTATCCACAATACTCAAGATCTCTTTCTTGAGTAGTAACAGCTAATTTAGACCCCATCATTTTGTATGCAAAATTGGAATTATTTTTCCCAGTGTGCATTACTTTGCACTTATCAACATTTAATTTCATTTTGTTTCCCACTCACCCAGTTTTGTGAGATCCCTTTATATCTCTTCACAGCCAGCTTGAGGCTTACCTATCTTGAGTAATTTAGTATCATCTGGAAACTTTTCCACCTCACTACATCCCTCCTTTCCCACATCATTTCTGAATATGTTGAACAGCACAGATCCCAGTGCAGATCTGTGGCATAGCCTGCTATTGACCTTTTCTCTATTTCAAAAACTGACCATTCATTCCTATCCTTTATTTCCTATCTTTTAACCAGTTACTGATCCATGACAGTGCCTTCCCCCTTATCCCATGTCTGCTTACTTTACTTAAGAGCCTTTCAAAGGATTTCTGAAAGGCCAAATACACTGTCTAGATCACCCTTGGCCACGTGCTTGTTGACACCCACAAAGAATTCTAATAGATTGGTGAGGCATGATTTCCCTTTACAAAAGCAGTGTTGATTGCTAATCCCACATATATTGCTCATCTATGTTTCTGATTATTCTGTTCTTTACTATATTTTCAACTAGTTTGCCTGGTTCTAAAGATAGGCTTACCAGCCTATAATTGCCAGTAAGAATGTTTTAGGTGTAGATGTACCATAACTCAGTTTCTGACTGCCATCTCCATTTTAGGAAATTCACTGTTTGTGTCATGGACTGGATGCGTGAAATTAACAACATTATAAACATATATTGACTGCAACAGTTATCTAGAAACATGTAGTTTCTTAAAGCATGAAACTCTTTCACTTTATAAACTAAGGGCTGGATTCTGTCTGGCCTCTTCTCAAAAAGGTTAGGTTAAAGAAAACTGAGCCCGGGACAAAGAGTAAGCCCTGTGATTTGAAAAGATTCTGTTCAGCAGTTTGCACACACATAACTGAGGGCAAAATTTAGTAGTAAGTTTTTCAGTGGAAGCAGGGCAGTTTTGCTCACATAGCAAAGGCCAACAAATTCTCTTACCTATTTATGCACAATTACAGATATACATCAGCAAACTCAACATCAACATCAAATCCACAGTGCTGGGGAACAGGAAAACAATATCAAGAAGTCAGGAATAATTAGCCTGTCATGCAAGAGTACAGAGAGGTGCCATGTATCAATATCAGCAATCACTCTCTGTAAATATTTTAGTTAGCAAATTAGATTTACATCAAACAGAAAAGGGGGAATTAAAAAGAATAATGATAAAAATCTGTGCTATAAAGCTATGCCTCGCTTTGTTTGGGCAATATAACACCATTTTTCATTCTGGTTCTCTTTAACTCAAATATAAAAATTTACCAGACATCTCAAAGGTGATTGTGATTTAAAAAAATAAAATAGAAATGAACTAACGGTGTATGTTCCTCCAAATTGCTGATGGCAAAGGGGTATTCAACAAAGAACTGATTGGAAATATTCTTTTCTTATATTTGTCTGAGAAGAGAGTAGAGCAAAATTCTTATGGAGGAGTCTTCTAGACTGTAATAGGGATGAAATAAATACAGTTTCATAGAAATTACTCTAAAAGCCTATATAACATAATAGAAAATTATATCCCTTTATTATGACAGGGTGGTGGTGGTGGTGAAGGCTTCATAGCTGCAACTGAGTTTCTATGTTAAGTCCAATTTTGCCTCCCCTGATTCCTGTAAAATACATACTTGTTATCTGGCCTGAAAATTGGTATTTAGAAGTGATTGGGTTTGTTTAAAATTCGGTCAACAGGAAGACTTTGAGACAAAACAGGAAAGACGAACCCAGTGAAAAGGCATTAGAAAGGCAAAGTTTGAGAGTTGTGAAGTGAAATTCGTTCTTTTTGCTGGGCACTGCACAGATACAGAGGATATTTCTACACTGGAGCTGGAAGTGAGCTTTCCAGTCCAAGCAGACAGATTCACGCTAGCTTCACTCGAGCTAGCATGTTAAAAATAGCAGTGTGGATGTTGCTGCTTGAATGGTGACACAGGCTAGTCACCTGAGTCTCAGCCCACCTGACCCCCTGATCCAAGCTCAGGTGGCTACCCCTACCACCACCTCTTCCACAACATCCACATTGCTATTTTTAGTGCGCTAGCTCAAGGCATGCTGCCAGCTGCAGTGTAGACATACCCATAGGAACAGAGAGGCCCTGCCTATACTAGTTTAAAACATATTTTTTCTGATCCGCACCATCTTCTCAGCCCTAATGTGCTTAAAGTGGAAGAACCCCTGCCTACCTAGTCTGGTACTGCTGCTATGGGAGGTAAGCCATGCAGGGAGTATTATTATTTCTATTATCACAGCTCTTAGGAATCTTAATCTTAATCAGAACCCAATTTGCTAGATTCTGTACAAACACAGCACAAAATGACAGTCCCTGTCCACGTATAGTCTAAAAGACAAGCAATAACAGATGGATACACACCAGTGGCGGAGTACAGGGAAACAATGAGATAATATTGGGCAGCATGATAGGCAGTGGTCTCAGCACACCAGCAGCATAACCATGGTGACTGCTGCTTCCCTCCTAGTCCCATTCACCATGTTCCTCAGGGAAGACACACCTCTTTGTCACAAGCATGACACACAAGAGGTGCAGAGTGCCCATGCTCTAGGGTCGTCTCTCTCCTGTTCTGAATTCCGTTCTCGGTGTCTCTGAGATGCCACTGAGCACATTAACTTTATATAAGATTTCAAAGCCAGTGCTGATCTTCCGAGATTTTCTTCCCCCTGCATATCATTCACTCCCGCCATTTTTGTATATTAAAAAGGACTTTTATACTGAAGCAAAGACTTAAAAAAACAGACCATAGATGAGGACGATGATTACTCTATATCTTACTCATTTCCATGTTGGCAGAAATTAGTGTCTAGGCCTTTCACTTAGAGGATAAAACACAAATTAGCAAACAGTTGGTTTTTTTTCTTTTCTGCTTTTTGTCACTCATTGCCTGCATTCCACCTCTGACACTGCATCTAGATATTATTGTTTCAGTTAGCATTTTAATTCTTTACCAAGTCTTGTTCTTCCTGCTTGATTCTACAGCAAAGGCCTAATTCTGTTCTCCACATCATGAATACATCTAAGGTAGCTGCATATGAATGAGCTAAGAAATAGTCACAGAAATAGTCCAAGGTGAAATTTCCCATCTGAGACAGGGAGATGCCCTTGGCCCCAGTGTCATTCCCCCTAGGGGTGGAGAGGTGAACCTTAGCCCCTATGCTGTCCCCAACACAGGCGGGGAGCCAGCCCTTAAACTATACACCACTTAAGTCCCATCTGTGCCTCCAGTAGGACTTCAGTGGTGCATAGAGCTTATGCTCTCCCTCTGTGCAGGATGTGAATTTCACTGAGTTATTTCTGTGAGTATTTCTTGTTATTCTGCGAATAGCCCTTAAGTCCCATTGAAAGCCTAGGTGGTATATAAACCTAGTGCTGGCTCCCTGCACAGAGTGGACATCACCTTGAGTGAATAATTTTGCACTATAAATACACTCGAGAAAATTGCAAGCTATTCAAGGACAGTTGGTGAAAGACATAGGTGACATGAATTGACTGTGATTATGTGACTGAATTATTTGCCCAGCTCTAGTCACTAAGAGTATTAAAAGTGAAAGAATTCTATAGATGTAATTTGGGAGGGCTTCCTGCATTACATTCAGACCTTGATCTTGCACTGAAATCTTCTTACCTGGAGCCCTGTGCCTGGGCAGAGTCCCATTGAAGGTCTGCAGTAGCCAACCCCAGTGCAGATTTCAGGGCCTCTGCTTTGGCAGAAAATTTACTACCTAGCTCTTATGTAGTCTTTTTATTAGTAGACCTTAAACTGCTTCACAAAGGAAGTCAGTATCGTTATCCCAGTATTACAGGTGGGGAAACTGAGGCACAGATGGGTGAGGAATGGTTTACCCAAGATCCATGGCATACTCAGCTCTCCTGAAACCCATTTGGAGCTTGCTCCATTAAGCAATTACTACTCAGCGGCATGCCTTTGTTCTCATGGCACTAGCATAGTGCAGCAGCATTTGGTTTGCAAAGCATTTTCTCTGCCATTTAAAGAAATGAGTGAAAGTATTTTTTGTTAATGTTTGGTTTTGTACCACCATCACCACAAGTATCTCGTTAAATAGGAAACCTTTATTTGCTGGGTTAACTCCTTGTAATTTACCTTTGGCCCTTAGTCTTGGGCCATCAGTGTCATCCGATGAAGTGAGCTATAGCTGACGAAAGCTTATGCTCAAATAAGTTTGTTAGTCTCTAAGGTGCCACAAGTCCTCCTTTTTCTTTTTAATGGGAGTTTTCTGACTGACCAATCACTACAGGATCTGGCACTAAATAGGTTTGTGTCTGTTTGATCCTGCATGGTTCTGAGGGTTTTGCAAGGGCCTTTTAACTTTGCTGCAATAATTTTTAAAAAGGCATGTGTATAGGGTTTTCTTCATTGATTTTTTTAAACTATAATAAATCTGATTTTAACAGACTGAAACCAATTCTTCGAAGAATTATACAAATTATCCAGGTTGTGACACAGCTCTGTCCTTACCTCCATGGGTCCCACGTTTCCTGGCGGATTTCACTAGCCTCAGAGTGACCCTCCACGTAACCCTTCTTTCTCTAGAGACAAGGGTCACAGTTTACTGAGCCATTTTCATCATAAGCCAGTGAGGGAGGTGAGGAGAAGTTATCCTTCCTTGCACAGTCTCTGTTGTCTCCCAGTCTCAGGGATTAATCAGGGGCAAAGGTTGGGGGGGAGTCTGGGCCCACCTTCTACTCCAGGCTCCAGCCCAGGGACCCTAATAGTATCAGCTATGGTAGCTGAGCTTTTAGAAACATTACATGTACAATTCCCTGGGCTACTTCCCCCACAGCAGCCCTCACTTCCTCAAGCTCCATTTCACCCTTACCTCAGGGCCTCCTACCTTGTGCCTGATATGGTGTGTACTACTCAGCCTCTCCAACTGCGCAACTTCCTCCCACAGCTCCTGACATGCACACCCAGCTGACTGACTGGGAGGCTTTTAACTAGTTTCAACTAGTTTTTAACTAGCCAGCCCCTGATTGGCTTCAGGTGTCCCAATCAACATAGCCTTCTCCCTGCCTTCTGGAAAGTTCTTAATTGGCCCCAGGTATCTTAAGTGACCTTGAACAGCCGCCATTTCACTTACCCTGGTACCAGGGATTTGTTTAGCCTGGAACGAATCTCTCTCTCTCTCCCACTGCTCTTCCATAGCCTTCTAGCTTGGAAGGAGGTGGGAAGCTGCTACTCCTGCTGCTACTAGGCCCTAAGCTCTCCCTGCTGCTCCAGCTGCTCCCCTAGCTGGGCCAGACACCACCCCCCCGTTCTCTGCAACCTGGCTGCTGGACCCGCCACTCTTGGGTGCTGCTACTGTTCCAACTGCAGCCCCGGGGCGGGGAGGGGCTGCTAGCCCACTCCCCAGAGAGGAGGAGTGAGGGATCCCAGCCACTGCTGTTGTGGACACCACCACCACCACCTGAGAGGGGTCCTTTCTGCCTGCCTGGATCACCACCTGGAGTTCCTGGAGCTGCTGCTCTGGAGTCTGCTGCCTGGAGCTGCTGAAGCCCGAGGAGGAGAAGAAGAGGATCATCTGCCAGTGGGGCAGCACCTAGAAACTTTGCAGACCACTTTGGAGGGGACCCTCAGACTGAGTAATTTTCAAACTGTGCTCTTGTGGTGGGGATCTTGACTGTGTTGCCAGGGACAAAGGGGGTGTGGCGTGGAGCTGCCCCCCGATCCATCTGTGTGTTCCCCCCCATCCCCCACCACTGCTACCACCACCGCTGCCCCCTCCACCACCCCCACTGGCTGTATACCATCTGCCTCAGCTCCTGCCTCTGGACTCAGCTGCTTGCTTGGCTTGCCACGCCCATTTCCACCCTTTGGGCCAGAAGCAGCAGCCAGCTTAAAAAATGACTTGTGCAAGTGCATGTGGGCACGTGTGCCCCCCCCGGACTGCCTACCCCCCAGCTTTGCCCTTTACTACCTGCCCCATTTGCCACTTGTAGCTTTGCCCCCTCTTTTCCCCAGCCCCCCTTACTAGCTTCAGTTTGTTTGCCTGCCCCATCCATTTCCTTCTGCAGCCTTTGTTTGTTTGCCCCGCCCCAGCCTCTGAAGCTAGGTTTGGTTTCCCTGTTCTACCTCCAGACCGCTTAGCCCCTCGCTCTGTGTGCCCATGCCACTCCCATGCGCTTGTGCAATTCCCCATTTTAGTTGCAACCCTCTTCACTGCACCCCCAATGTTGTTGTATCCCCCCCTCCCCTAGTGCACAAAGAGGAGCCGGAATTCCACCTTGTGTCGGTGACTGACCCCTAACCCCCGTCCAGCCCACCCTTTTGACACCCTCCTCCCCTGCCTGCAGCCTAGCGGGGAGAAGTGGTTGACCTGCTTCCCCACTCCGCTCCTCCTTCTGGTGTCCCCCCTTCCGTCCTTGCTCATGATGGCGGAGGATGAGACGGGTGAGACCCCTCCAGCAGCCCGAGCTCCCCCTCCCCTGCCTACCCCTCCGTCACCCCCCCCCAAGCTTCTACCTCTGCTGCCGAACCATCTGCCATCGCCTCCGCTGGGGCACTAGCAGCGACGGGCATTGGGGTGACCTCCACTGCTGCCACGTCCCTCCCCCCTCAGATTCGGGGGGAGCCCCCCAGCCAGCGGGAAGGACCAGGGGAAGAAGAAGGGGAAGGGCCCCGCTAAGAAGACCAAGCGCTCTATGGCAGGGGCTGCCCCCAATGCCCCGGCCCCACCACCGGCTGGGACGTCCCTCCCCGCTGTTCCCTCCACCAGCTCTGCGGGTGTCCCTCCCCCGGCCCCCAGGGCGTACGCCCAAGTGGTGGCAGCCCCCCCGCCTGCTGCTACGTCATCTCTCCTGCCCACCGCCTCCTCTACCATCTATAGTGGCCGGGGCCCCTTTCCCACCATGACCAGGAAGCACGGTGTCCGTTGCCTCCTGGTGCCCGCTTCGCCCCACGTGGAGACCTATGTGCGGGCGTTGGCGAGGGTGGTGGGGCCCACGGCCATTGTGGTGGCCTCCAAAATGTATGGCAAGGTTGTCGTCTTCTTAACATCAGAGGCCGCCGCCCAGGAGGCGGTGGAGAAGGGCCTGGCAGTAGGGGGCGACTTTGTCCCCTTAGAGCCGCTAGAGAACCTGGGCATCCGCCTGGTCCTGACCTCTGTCCCTCCCTTTCTCCCCAATGCTGCCCTGTTACCTGCCCTTTCTACCTTGGGGAAGCCCATCTCTGTCATCAGCCCTCTCCCGTTGGGCTGCAAAGACCCCGCCCTCCGTCACGTCCTCTCGTTCCACCGGCAAGTGCAGCTTCAACTGCCGCTGGTGGCGCGTGATGGAGAGGCACGCGAGGGGTCCTTCCTAGTCCCCTACCTGGGGGCCCATTACCGGGTGCATTATTCCATTGGGGAGGCCCAGTGCTACCTCTGCCGGGCGATGGGGCACGTCCGGAGGGATTGCCCCTGGGCCCGGCAAGGAGGGACATCCGGGACCCTCTAGCCCCGGCAGGGCACTGGCCCCGTCATCGCCGGTGTCCCTGGCTGCCCGGCGCCCGAAACCACCCCTTCTCCTTCCCAGTCCACCATTGCTCCCACTCGGGCCCAAGGGGCACCTCTACAACTATGCCCAGACGAGCGGGAGAGCCCCGCCCCCGCTGTTTGCAATCTGGCGGGGCCTGTGGAGGAGGGTGCGGCAGGGACACCGCCGGGCATGGGAGATGGCCCGCCCCAAGGGGAATCTTCCCTCCCTTTTGCTGCCCCACCATCACCCCCTCGAGTCCCTGAGCCATCGCCTCTGCCCCCTGACACAACCCCTGCTAGCCGGCCCCTGGATGATAGCGCTGGGCCCTAGTCCCAGAGAAGCGGGGCAAGCGGAAGGCTCGAGCTCCGCTCCTCCCATCTGACGCGGAGGCCCCCCAGAAGACCAGGAAGGGGGGCACTGATGCCGAGCCTTCTGCTCTACCCACGGGTGTGTTCCATCCACCAGAGCCGGCTGGGGAAGACGTGGCAGCACTGGAAGGCAGTATCTCCCCTCCACGGGAGTCCCTCTCCTCCAAGACCCCTGAGGCACCATCTGAAACCCCAGTGTGCCCCGAAGCAACCGTCGCTTTAGGTGCCGGCGGGGAGAATCCCGGGGTAGCGGAAAACAATTTCCCGTCTGTATATGAGGAGATCGAGACCCTGGGTCTGATCCCGGTCACCCATGGGGAGGACGATCCTGTGCCAGCGGGCCTCGATCTGGGCGACTTCACTCCAGCCCCCCTTTCCCCATGTTCCCTCCCCCTAACCATTGCTTCTGCTCCCACCTCCAAGGAGCCCCTGGACTCCTCCATCAACCCGGCTGCAGAGGGCACCCCGCTGAGAGCCGCCGAGCCAGTTGAGGCGACGGCCAGTGCCACGTGGCTGGAACCTGAGCCACCAGGGGCATCCCTCGCTGGTGAGGAGCATTCGACCTCCTTCCCAGGAGAGGGCCCTACAGAAGAGAGTCCACCTCCTGATGCCGTGGCTGCCAAATCCACCACAGAGCTTGCGCCCGGCATCACTGAGAGCCCTCTCCCGACCCAGACTCTTACCTCTACCCCTGCCCCTGCCCTTATCCCGTCCACCTCCCGAGATGTTATTGCCACCCCTGGGACTGTCTCCTTCCCCTTTCCAACAGATGACTCCCAGGGAGTGGCCTTTGTGTTTACCCGTCCCGACCCACCAGGGGCTGCTATCCTCCCTCCGCCGCCCCCTATAGCCCCAGCATTCAGGTCAACTCATCAGGAGCCCCGTCGGGGGTCCGCACCCTGTCTGCCCCTCTCAGTGGCCCACGGGGCTGTAGCAAGGGGCCCGTCGGGGAGTAACCAGACCATAACCCCAGCCCCCCATGCGCTGCGAGAGGAGTTGCGGGAGTTTCTAGAAGACGTCCGTGGCTCCCGCAACAAAGTCCAGCTTGCCCTCCAGCGATGAGGGGACTTTAATCAAATCCTCCGGGCCGCAAGGGCCCTCATGGGGGAGGGTAAAAGGACCGGGAGGCAGGGCGCCGCGGCCTACCAGCGAGTCCGCCTCTTCCGTGACTCCTTACTCACCTACGGGGTGGGTCACGGACTGCTGCGCGGCACGCTGGGAGCTGCGAGCATCCCTGCCGGTGAGGATCCCCCCCAGCCCTCCTCATAGCACCCTTTACCATCGCAACATTGAACACCCGTGGCTGTAGGATGGGTCTCCGCAGGTCTCAGGTGCTCTCCTTCCTTCGAGAGGGGAGGTACTCTGTGGTTTTCCTGCAGGAGACCCATACGGATCCGACCGCTGAAGACAGCTGGCAGCTGGATTGGAGGGACAGGGTCTACTTTAGCCACCTCACAGTTTGTACAGATGGAGTGGCGACACTGTTCTCCCCCGACCTACGGCCCGAGGTGCTGGGGGTCGCCGAGGCTGTGCCGGGTCGCCTGCTGCACCTCCAGGTCCGCATGGAGGGGCTCGTAGTTAACCTCGTCAACATCTTTGCCCCAGCAGTGAGCCCGGAGTGGCTGCAATGCTATCAGCAGGCGTCCGCCTTCCTCGGCACCTTGGATCCTCAGGAGTGCCTGGTCCTGGGAGGGGACTTTAACATCACCCTTGAGGAGTGGGACTGCTTGGGAACCAAGCAGAGCCCGGCCGCCGTCGCCGTCCTCCAGGAGATAGTTGAACACCACTCCCTGGTGGACGTCTGGCGCGACCACAACCCGGATGACACGTCCACGTTCACCTTTGTCCGGGTGGAGGCCCATCGGTTGCGCCACTCCCGGTTGGACCACATTTATTTATCATGCTTTCATCTTTCACAAGCCCAATCCTCCAGCATCCGGCCGGCCCCATTTTCTGACCATCATATAGCCACCATGACAGCCTCCCTCTGCGCGGAGAGGCCGGGGCCAGCCTATTGGCATTTTAACAACAGCTTGCTGGAGGATGCAGGCTTTGTGGCGTCCTTCCGGGAGTTCTGGCTGGCCTGGCGAGGGCAGCGGCTTGTCTTTCCCTCGGCGCGACAGTGGTGGGACCTAGGGAAGGTGCGCGCCCGGCTCTTCTGCCGTGACTACACCCGGGGCGCCAGCCGATAGAGGGATGCGGCGATAGAGCAGTTGGAACGGGAGGTCTTAGAGCTGGAGAGGCATCTGACCGCCAGCCCCGAGGATCCACCCCTCTTCGCAGTGTGCCGGGAGAAGCGGGAGGAGCACTGGACCCTTGAGAACCATCGGGCCCAGGGTGCCTTTGTTCGATCCCGCATCCATCTCCTTCGGGAGATGGATCGCGGCTCCCGCTTCTTCTACGCCCTGGAGAAAAAGAGGGAGGCTAAAAAACATGTCATTTGCCTACTGGCAGAAGATGGCACCCCCCTCACGATCCGGTGGAGATGTGCGGGAGGGCGAGAGCCTTCTACGCAAGCCTTTTCTCCCCGGATCCAACCGATCCTAACGCTTGCAGAGTGCTTTGGGAGGAGCTCCCGACGGTCAGCGCGGGCGACCAAGACTGGCTAGAGCTGCCTCTCACTCTGGCCGAATTCTCGGAAGCCCTTCGTCGCATGCCCACCAATAAATCTCCGGGCATGGACGGGCTGACCGTGGAGTTCTACCGCGTGTTCTGGGACGTCCTGGGCCCAGACCTAGTCACCGTCAGGGCCGAGTCTTTGCAGAGCGGGGTCCTCCCTCTTTCGTGCAGGCGAGCCGTGCTCGACTTATTGCCGAAGAAGGGGGACCTCCACAACTTACGAATTTGGCGTCCCGTCTCGCTCCTCAGCATGGACTACAAAGTCATGTCAAAAGCCATCTCGCTGCGGCTAGGGTCCGTGCTGGCGGACGTGGTCAACCCAAACCAGACCTACACCGTCCCAGGCCGCAGCATCTTCGACAACCTATATCTGGTCCGGGACCTTTTGGAACTCGGGTGTAGGGATGGTCTGTTGTTTGCCCTCCTGTCCTTAGATGAGGAGAAGGTGTTCGACAGGGTGGATCACAGGTATCTCCTGAGCACTCTGCAAGCGTTTGGCTTCGGACCCCGGTTTGTGGGTTTTCTCCAGGCATTGTACGCCTCCACAGAGTGTTTGGTCAGGCTCAAGTGGACCCTGACCGAACCGGTCAGCTTCGGGCGAGGAGTACGGCAGGGGTGCCCCCTCTCGGGCCAGCTGTACGCTCTGGCGATCGAGCCCTTCCTCTGTCTCCTCTGAAGGAGGTTGACAGGGTTGGTGTTGCGGAAGCCGGAGCTGTGGCTGGTCCTGTCGGCATACGCTGATGCTGTGCTCCTCGTGGTCCAGGACCCGGGCGACTTGGCGTGGGTGGAGGCTTGCCAGGCCATCTATTCGGCAGCCTCCTCCATGTGGGTCAACTGGGTCAAGAGCTCTGGCTTGGTGGTAGGGGACTGGCGGCAGGCGGCAGGTCCGCTGCTCTATCTGGGCGTTTACCTTTCTGCCATGCATCCTTCTCCACCGGAGAACTGGCAGAATTTAGAGGGCGGGGTGATAGAGTGGCTCCGGAAATGGACAGGACTACTCCGGTGCCTCTCACGTCGAGGGAGAGCACTGGTGCTTAATCAACTAGTCCTGTCCATGCTCTGGTATCGGCTCAACACCCTGGTCCCGGCCCCGGGTTCCTGGCCAACCTCCGGACATCGATTCTGGAGTTCTTTTGGTCAGGACTGCACTGGTCCCTGCAGGGGTTCTTCATCTACCTCTGGAGGAGGGAGGGCAGGGCCTCAAATGTCTGCTTACTCAGGTCCATGTCTTCCGCCTCCAGACCGTGCAGAGGCTCCTTTATGGTGCAGGTAGTCGGGCGTAGAGCATACTGGCGCACGCCTTCCTGCGCCGCTTCCGAGGGCTCCGATACGACCGGCAGCTCCTTTATCTCCATCCGAGAGGTCTTCTGCGAGACCTCTCCGGGCTGCCGGTCTTCTACCAGGACCTCCTCCGGACCTGGAAACTCTTTACAACGACCAGGTTGTTGCGGAGCCCCTGCTACACAACCCCCAGCTCCGTTTGCAGGTGGCAGAGTCCCGCTCGGTGCACAACAGATTGGTCCTGGCAGAGGTCACAAGAGTCGGAAACCTCCTGGACTATGACCGGGGAGACTGGCCGGGGAGACTGACGCTCGCTCAGCGCATGAGGCTTTCCAGACCTTGTACTCCCCGGTGCATACTTCAGGAGGTGAAGGCCGCTTTGCCGCCCGCTGCTTGGGTTTATCTCGGCCGGGTCCTGCACGAGGGCATGCTCCGCCCACCCGCTATCCCAGGCCCGCCGGACCTTTTAATTGGACCCCTGCCCTGTGGACCCAACCGACCCCTTCACTGTAAGCCGGCTGCAAGAGATGCAGCCGGTCTGCTTTCAAACCGCGCCAAGAAGACATCTCTACACGCTCGTGCTCCACTCCCTTCATGCCCTCACCCTCGTGTCCCGCCCCGATACAAAATGGCGGGACCTCCTGCAACCTTTGGAGGGTGAGGCGCCCCGGTGGGCCAGCCTATATTCCACCTTAGTCCCGAGGCCAGCCGGGGATGTCAGTTGGCGGCTCCTTCACGGAGCCGTGAGCACGGGTGTGTACTTGGCGCGGTTCACCTCAATCCCAGACACCTGCCCCTTTTGTGGCGTGAGGGATACACTGGCACATGTCTACCTGGAGTGTGCCAGGCTGCAGCCCCTATTCCAGCTCCTCACCAATATTTTATTATGTTTTTGGTTGTACTTCTCCCCTCACCTTCTCATTTATGCACTCCCCATCTGTGGCCCCACAAAGTCACGGGATCTCCTGGTCAGCCTCCTCCTGGCCCTATCTAAAATGGCCATCTATAAAACCAGAGTGAGGAGGTTGGCCGATGGAGTCTCCTGTGACTGTGGGGCCTATTTCCGATCCTCGGTCCGTTCACGCATCAGGGCAGAGTTCCTCTGGGCGGCATCCTCTGACTCCCTTGACGCCTTTGAGGAGCAGTAGGCACTGTCCAGGGTTCTCTGCTTCGTGTCCCATCCGGTTCCCTTCGTTTGACCCTTTGACCGCACTCCTGTCCCTGTTATTTCATTAGTTGTCCCCCGGAATTTTTTGGGTATCTAGGTCCTGTGGATCCCCCTTTTAGGCTGGGGGGATCCTTTAACGGTGGACGGGCTTTGCCCGCCCACTTCCCGGATCCCAATAAGACTACTCTTCCATAGCCATCTGGCCTTGCCCCATCACAAGGTTTACTTTTCCTTTTTTGAGTATGCTTGGAAATATTTGAGAATTTTATTAGACTAAATTATTTCCTAGTGTAACTCCACTGGAGTCAGTGAAGTTACACCAGACATGAATTTGACCCAGTGTGTGTGGCTCTGCTAAGAACACATTAGAGCAAAAGGGCTATAAGAATCTGTCATACAGAGTAGGATTAGCCTACAGGATTAGGTAAGAAACCATGTAGTCATAAAAGATCTATTGACTCCATAATTAAGGTTGAGTTCTCTTTTGCACTTAAAGGGATTCAACCACTTTGTTTTTCATGAAAAATACAGTGTGTCCTCCTCACAAACTTGCAGAACTTGCTCTTTGAGAACAGAATTAATTTTCTGAAATGTTTACAGGTAAATCATTTAATTAGTTAAAAATAATTAAAACCTGCGTGATGTCATGAAAGGAAGAAAAGTATTTAAAAAGTAACATATTTATAATCATTTAAATTTAATGTGGGACTACAGATTCTAAAATGCCTTCATCATAATGGTGTCTATATTGCATGACACCACTGCAGGGCAGAAGATTGGTTGGGTGTCTTAACTGTGCATTTCTTACATGTTTGTATTTATTTTACATGTGACCGTAATTCTGAATTGCCTGCATTTGTAAAGCTGCTCTTTGGGATAATTACAATATCCCTGTAATGTTTTTTACCCTTAACTTTCTAATAGGCACTCTCAATCTTAACAGCATTTTAATGTATCTTTTTGTGTTTCTAGGAATATTGTATAACCTGGTAAAATAATAAGATTAAGCTAGAGTTCTGGAATACCTTATCCTTTGTAAGTTCCTTTCCAGAACTTTGTAACAGGCAGAGACACTACACCTGGTAAATCCATGCCTGGGTTGTACACAGAGCCTGTTGCATGCTGGGACAGAGCTTTGGTAGTTTAGTCAGTTGCATGTGAATGCTTAAACATATATAAAAAGGTTATGAACAATAAATTCTCATGTACTTCACTGTCAGTTCTCAAAAAGAAAAGGAGTACTTGTGGCACCTAGGAGACTAACAAATTTATTAGAGCATAAGCTTTCGTGAGCTACAGCTCACTTCATCGGATGCATCCGATGAAGTGAGCTGTAGCTCACGAAAGCTTATGCTCTAATAAATTTGTTAGTCTCTAAGGTGCCACAAGTACTCCTTTTCTTTTTGTGAATACAGACTAACACGGCTGCTACTCTGAAACCTGTCAGTTCTCAGTACCTTGATTGCAGATACTCCTCAGTAACCTGGAATATAAAAAGTACAAAACACAAATGTAGGCAGGAAATGCTAAGAGTATTTTGAAGCTGCCATTATTTATTTACCAATAAAATATTAAACACTAAGTCACTCAGTCACTGCTAGCCATTGCTATTTCCAATGGTGCCACTTACGTGCTGCGAAGGACAGGTGGCTCAGGAGCAAAAGAAGGTTTTGTATTGTTTGGCAGGTCTGCTCTGTATTAGAGAACAGCAGTTGGCAGATTGGATTAATATTCTCCTGGGGGCTAGATCTGGTGCGCCAGCTGTATGTTTAATACATGTAGGTCATACTGATTCCATACTGCATTTGTAAGGAAGAGCAGCCACTTTACCTCCGCTGCATCACAAAAGGGTCAGTCCTGAAGCCAGTGGAAAGCTCCCATTCCTACAGCATCCACAGAATCAGACCCCAAAAAGTGGGATTTGAAAACAAATATTTTAAAAAGAAAAGTATAATTATGAAATAACAGAGCATGGCGCTAGAATCATAGAATCATAGAATATTAGGGTTGGAAGGGACCTCAGGAGGTCATCTACTCCAACACCCTGCTCAAAGCAGGACCAATCCCCAACTAAATCATCCCAGCCAGGGCTTTGTCAAGCCTGACCTTAAAAACCCCAAAGGAAGGAGATTCCACCACCTCCCTAGGTAACGCATTCCAGTGCTTCACTACCCTCCTAGTGAAAAAGTTTTTCCTAATATCCAACTTAAACCTCCCCCACTGAAACTTGAGACCATTACTCCTCGTTCTGTCATCTGCCATCACTGACAGCAGTCTAGATCCATCCTCTTTGGAACCCCCTTTCAGGTAGTTGAAAGCAGCTATCAAATCCCCCCTCATTCTTCTTTTCCACAGACTAAACAATCCCAGTTCCCTCAGCCTCTCCTCATAAGTCATGTGCTCCAGCCCCCTAATCATTTTTGGACCCAAAACTGGACACAGTATTCCAGATAAGGCCTCACCAATGTCGAATAGAGGGGAATGATCATGTCCCTTGCTCTGCTGGCAGTGCCCCTACTTATACAGCCCAAAATGCCATTAGCCTCCTTGGCAACAAAGGCACACCGTTGACTCATATCCAGCTTCTTGACCACTGTAATCCCTAGGTCCTTTTCTACAGAACCGCTGCCTCGCCATTTGGTCCCTAGTCTGTAGTGGTGCATGGGATACTTCCATCCTAAGAGCAATTGTCCTTGTTGAACTTCATCAGATTTCTTTTGGCCCAATCCTCTAATTTGTCTAGGGTCCTCTGTATCCTATCCCTCCCCTCCAGCGTATCTACCACTCCTCCCAGTTTAGTGTTATCTGCAAACTTGCTAAGGGTGCAATCCACGCCATCCTCCAGATCATTAATGAAGATATTGAACAAAACCAGCCCCAGGACCGACCCTTGGGCACTCTGCTTGAAACCAGCCGCCAACTAAACATGGAGCCATTGATCACTACCCATTGAGCCCGACAATCTAGCCAGCTTTCTATCCACCTGATAGTCCATTCATCCAGCCCATACTTCTTTAACTTGCGGGCAAGAATACCGTGGGAGACTGTATCAAAAGCTTTGCTAAAGTCAAGGAATAACACATCCACCGCTTTCTCCTCATCCACAGAGCCAGTTATCTCATCATAGAAGGCAATTAGATTAGTCAGGCATGACTTGCCCTTGGTGAATCCATGCTGACTGTTCCTGATCACTTTCCTCTCCTCTAAGTGCTTCAGAATTGATTCCTTGAGGACCTGCTCCATGATTTTTCCAGGGACTGAGGTGAGGCTGACTGGCCTGTAGTTCCCCGGATCCTCCTCCTTCCCTTTTTAAAGATGGACACTACATTAGCCTTTTTCCAGTCATCTAGGATTTCCCCTTATCACCATGAGTTTTCAAAGATAATGGCCAATGACTCTGCAATCACATCCGCCAACTCCTTTAGCACTCTCGGGTGCAGCGCATCCGGCCCCATGAACTTTTGCTCATCCAGCTTTTCTAAATAGTCCCGAACCACTTCTTTCTCCACAGAGGGCTGATCATTTCTTCCCCAGGCTGTGCTGCCCAGTGCAGTAGTCTGGGAGCTGACCTTCTTCGTGAAGACAGAGGCAAAAAAAGCATTGAGTACGTTAGCTTTTTCCACATCCTCTGTCACTAGGTTGCCTCCCTCATTCACTAAGGGGCCCACACTTTCCTTGACTTTCTTCTTGTTACTAACATACCTGAAGAAACCCTTCCTGTTACTCTTAACATCTCTTGCTAGCTGCAACTCCAAGTGTGATTTGGCCTTCCTGATTTCACTCCTGCATGCCTGAGCAATATTTTTATACTCTTCCCTGGTCATTTGTCCAATCTTCCACTTCTTGTAAGCTTCTTTTTTGTGTTTAAGATCAGCAAGGATTTCACTGTTAAGTCAAGCTGATCGCCTGCCATATTTACTATTCTTTCTACACATCGGGATGGTTTGTTTCTGTAACCTCAATAAGGATTCTTTAAAATACAGCCAGCTCTCCTGGGCTCCTTTCCCCTTCCTGTTATTCTCCCAGGGGATCCTGCCCATCAGTTCCCCGAGGGAGTCAAAGTCTGCTTTTCTGAAGTCCAGGGTCTGTATTCTGCTGCTCTCCTACTCCTTGTGTCAGGATCCTGAACTCAACCATCTCATGGTCACTGCCTCCCAGGTTTCCATTCACTTTTGCTTCCCCTACTAATTCTTCCCAATTTGTGAGCAGCAGTTCAAGAAGAGTTCTGCCCCAAGTTGGTTCCTCCAGCACTTGCACCAGGAAATTGTCCCCTACACTTCCCAAAAACTTCTTGGATTGTCTGTGCACCACTGTATTGCTCTCCCAGCAGATATCAGGGTGATTGAAGTCTCCCATGAGAACTAGGGCCTGCGATCTAGTAACTTCTGTTAGTTGCCAGAAGAAAGCCTTGTCCACCTCATCCCCCTGGTCCGGTGATCTATAGCAGACTCCCACCACGACATCATCCTTGTTGCTCATGCTTCTAAACTTAATCCAGAGACTCTCAGGTTTTTCTGCAGTTTCATACCAGAGCTCTGAGCAGTCATACTGCTCTTTTACATTCAGTGCAACTCCCCCACCTTTTCTGCTCTGCCTGTCCTTCCTGAACAGTTTATATCCATCCATGATAGTACTCCAGTCATGTGAGTTATCCCACCAAGTCTCTGTTATTCCAATTACATCATAATTCCTGGACTGTGCCAGGACTTCCAGTTCTCCCTGCTTGTTTCCCAGGCTTCTTGCATTTGTGTATAGGCACTTAAGATAACTCACTGATCCTCCCGCTTTCTCGGTATGAGGCAGGAGCCATCCCCTCTTGCGCTCTCCTACTTGTGCTTCCTCCCAGTACCTCAGGGCTTTGGTCTCCTTCCCCTGGTGAACCTAGTTTAAAGCCCTCCTCACTAGGTTAGCCAGCCTGCTTGTGAAGATGCTCTTCCTTCTCTTCGATAGGTGGAGCCCATCTCTGCCTAGCACTCCTCCTTCTTGGAACACCACCCCATGGTCAAAGAATCCAAAGCCTTCTCTCCAACACCACCAGTGTAGCCATTCGTTGACTTTCACAATTCGACAGACTCTATCTGGGCCTTTTCCTTCCACAGGGAGGATGGACGAGAACACCACTTGCGCCTCACTTTATCCTTCTTCCGAGAGCCACGTAGTCTGCAGTGATCCACTCAAGGTCATTTTTGGCAATATCATTGGTGCCAATGTGGAGAAGCAGGAAGGGGTAGCGATCTGAGGGCTTGATGCATCTCGGCAGTCTCTCTGTCACATCGTGAATCCTAGCTTCTGGAAAGCAGAAGACTTCTCGGTTTTCCCGGTTGGGGCAGCAGATAGATGACTCAGTCCCCCTGAGGAGGGATTTCCTGACCACCACCACCACCTTCCTCCTTCTCTTGGGTGTGGTGGTCGTGGAACCCCCATCCCTAGGACAGTGCATCTCATGCCTTCCAATTGGCGGAGTCTCCTTCTGCTCCCTTCCCTCAGATATATCATCTAGTCCACTCTCCGCATTAGTACCTGTGGAGAGAACATGAAAATGTTTGCTTACCTGTATCTGCATTGCTGATACATGGACGCTCCCCTTTCTTCTTCTGGAGGTCACATGCTGCCAAATTTCTTCACCGTCCTTCTGTCCCCGCTGCGCAGCCTGCTCTGAATCTTCAGAATGTTGTGTCTGTAGAAGCATATCCTGATGTCTGTCCAGGAAATCTTCAGTTTCCCTTATGCAACGCAGGGTCGATACTTGTTTCTCCAGACCTTGAACCTTCTCTTCCAATATGGAGACCAGCTTGCACTTTGTACAGACAAAGTTGCTTCTGTCCTGTGGAAGAAGGACAAACATGGCACATCCTTTGCAGGTAACAGCTGAACGCTTACCATCCATATTGCCTTCCTTCTAAGAGCTTCCTCAGGTGCTCAGAGAAGCCTGCAAGATGAAAGCCTCAGTGGGCTCTACCCAGGCGAACTCCCTCTGTTCGCCGCTCAGTTGGTTTGCAGCTGACTGGCTTTTTATAACAGTCAGGCTCACTCAAGTCTCACCTGGAACAAAGCATTCCCAATTCACACTTTTCAAACAATCAAGCACACAGTCAAACTGACAAACTGTCCCACAACAGACACTCAGATGCACTAGCTAGTTATGCTCTAGTTAGTTCAGTTTGTACAACATTAACTAGCATTATTATCTTACAGTACTAGAGTCTATCCACATTAGTCTGGCTAAAACACTTTATTTTACTGGTTAGCACTTTAGCTGACAGCCCCAGCTCTAATATGTAATGGGGTATTCTTTTAGCTTAGCTGGTTTAGAGGCATTTTATTTTGGAGCTGAGGAACGAGGGTTCTGCTCCCAGCAGCCTCTGCATGTGAGATCTGCATAGTGATTTTGTCAGTTGCTTGCAGCGTATGCAATAGGTTTGAGTTCTAGCCACAAAAGCCTAAAATGTACCTGGACCAAGTACCCTATGGCACAGATGTTTTTTCACATCATGATGCCACATCACTCTGGAAGTGTTTGTGCTCCAAGGGACCAGACCTACAGTGTGGGTAGCAGAGAAGAGCTGGGCATTTCTGGTTCGGCTAGTTGAATAGTGTCATGAGCCCTCTGCCTGTTGTGTGACGAAAAGGAGCCACCCGTTTCCACTGTCCATGCTTTGAGGATGGGCTCACAAAGTGAGGGCTGTTTTAGGCTGATGTTGCAATGTTCCAGTGCTGTGTCATACAGGCCCAGAATGTTTGGTCTAAGACTACGTCAGCCCCACCATACAAAAAAAATCAGCCCCTTGCACAGACTCTTCCTGCTGTTCCACCTCTCCTTTCTCTTCCTCCCAGGCTCCATCCCCTGCACAGACCATTCCTTTCTGTTCCACTTCCTTCAAAAAAAACTTCTGTTCTTCCTAGTGCTTGGTAGACTCCCTAGGCAATCTCTGATCTGTTATGCTAGCGTAAACCTGGAGTCTCTCCAGTGATGTCAGTGGAGTTGCTCCATGTTTACACTGGTGTAAATGAGATCAGAATCTAACCTTTAGTTTGTCCCTGACTCAGTGTTTGGTTGGGCCCTTTCCGCTGCCTAGCCCAGAAACTAGGATCCATCTTTAATCTTCTGCTGATGTTAGGATTCAGGTCTGCCGTCTCAAGCAGACTGGTTTGAGTTGACTTGGATACATTTCCTTCTCTCAAGCCCAGTGCAAACACTTGTTAAGTATCATTTTCTGCCCTCCCTCTCCTTGTGTATGGGAGGTGACCTAGAAGCCCCTCAGTGATTGCTGTCCCCTCTACTGCTACCTGAAGTATGAGTAGCTGGTGCAAGGGAGTAAGAATAAAGGAGGGGAGTTTATTCTCCCTCACTTCCCTGTGTGGGTGCACAGGACAGGCCACAATTTGGCCTACACCTGTAAGTAGATATAAGTGTCACTGTAACTAATATATGTGGTCCCAAATTAAGTCGTCAGTTTCCACAGAATATGGAGAGAATAGCAAAGATCCTCAGTGCCAGAATGCTTTGTCTGTCCATCAGTTCCAGAGAGACTACTGCAGCTAAGTACCAAGCCCACTTCCACCATTCCTGGTCTGTCAGAGGCTCTGCTCACCTCTATATCCTTCTATAGGATGTTCACGGTAGGCTTTCTTTGTAGCAGTGGGTACATTACATGTGTTTATCCTTTTGTTTAGCCATGTGAGTACTGTGCAGTGGGACATGAGGAGATCTCCCTGCCAAATAATGCGCTTAACAGTCGCATCTGTTTATTTGACAGTCAAGTAAGCCGAAACACAAGAGGTGCCTGACCTTGATTACAGTCTTCTTAATTTAGGATAGCTGCAAAGAATGTGCAGCGTTGCTTGAGGAATGGGATGACAGGCAGACACACACGGTCCATAGCACCGTAGTTAGGGATATATTACTTGGGAAGGAAGAAAGCAAATAGGATTATGTGATGGCCCTCGCTCAGGGTAGGTTGGCAGGGAAGTGCTTCCTAGTGATCAGGGCTTAGTCCTGATGTGCAGGGGGGTTGTTGGTAGGGGAGCCCGGGCCTCCACTCCACCAGCCTCTGACCCAGGACCCTTTGAGGGCTATCAGTGATCTGACAGTTGAGGATGCTTAAGATGGCCCTTCCAGGCCCACTTCCTACTCACCTCCCTGCTGTTGTCCCAAGGTTGCCATCTGGGGTAAGGCAGGTGAGGCTTATCTGTTCAGCCCAAGGCATCTTCTGGTGGCTGTGTATAGCAGGTCATTCTCCTTTTGCTCTCGGATAACAACTGCCTCCTCCTGTGGTATGGCCCAGCCTCCTGGGCCAGCTCAGTCCAAGGCCTTTCCCCCCACTGGGGTAGTGCAAACAGAAAATAAAGGGGCTCAATCCAGTCCAGAGTTTATATTCCCCTCAGGCTGTCTCTGCAGCAAGCCCTCCCTTCCCCCATGGAGGGCCCTTTGGGCAGTTGTTTAGGGAGAAATTCTGTCTTCCCTCAGCTTGTCCCTTCTGGAGTTGCCAGTAGCCGGTCTGCCCTCTTCCCTAGTCTGCCCTCTTCCCTGGTCTGTCCTCAGATGAGCTTCTCCCCTGCCTTTTAATTCCTTCTCTAGTTGGCATATTTGCTATAGGTGAGCCCAGAGTACTTCCTTAACCCCTTGTTGCTCAGTGTGGTGTTTGTACCCCCCCCCCCCGTCACAGGTGCAGAGAAAAAGCAGAATCCTCTGCCGCAGAAAGAAAGGTGACACATCAGAGAGGCACCGGGATAAATACGAAAGATTAGAGAGGTGGAAGTAAAGCCTCCACTTACATGAAATTATCCATTGGCTCTCTCTCCTTGCAAATAGCAGAGCTTCCCTGAGTTTAGGAAACAGGTATAACTGCATGGATTCCACATTCTTGGATTGCAGCGACTGTCGAAGGTGTAGATATTTACATAGTTGAATTGGATTCTGCAGGAAACAAGGTTCTTATGGAACTCTTGTTAGCAATAAAATGCTGATGGTGCTTTGATTGATAATAATGATAGGTGGGAAGAGCATTACCTCACGATCTGCCACCATCTAGAGGAGAAGCTGAGAGCCATCTCCAAAGCAGTAGGAAATGCCTCAACTGGAGGTTGCTCCGAGTGTTATAAGTCATTCATATATAAAAGCAAGAAGAAAAATTTAATTGCATTTTATGTGTTTGAAACGGTTGAAAGTTTAACAGAATGTTGCCAGGGTTACAGTCTCCAGTTAACAAAAGTGGATCTTTCCTGCCTATGAAGTAACATACAGTAGCCAGTATGAAAATAGGACTTCATTCACGTTTGATTAATAAACAGAAAAATGTTCCAAATTATGAACTGACTAGTCTCAACCCATAGAAGTCCCATTAAAATCAATGGGATCACAGGGTGGTTTAGAATATAATTAATTATACAATGAAAATTTAGCCTTTTGTGTTATCCTTGTATAAAAATACTGAAATATTACCCAGTGGGATGCATTGATTTGTTCCAATTCTTTAAAGAATTTAATGAAGAGGAACTGCGATGATTTTTTTTAATCTGACAATTAATCTTTTCAGAGCAGGAAGATTTAAACCACCAGGAAGTAACAACCCAGTATTACTTCTTAGTGATTGATTGACTCAGGAACGGAGGTGACAATAGAAAAGTGAACAGGCTGTTACTGTGGGTCATCTGTTTTAGCATGCATAAGGCACGCTATATGGAGGCAGTCTTAATAATGTGTAACACAGCCTACCACTAATACCTGGATCTTATTTCCTCTCTGAACACAGTTCTCCTGTTGATCCCTTTAGTAGATAACAAAGCAGTCCCTTGCACCCCCACCTGTCCCTTAGTACAGCAAAGAAATATGGTGTCACTGTGTACCACTCATGATCTTGTTTTTCTCCTTCTTGGTACTCTTATTTTGTCAGCTTCAGAGCCTAGTTATATTCCACAGGCCTAAAGAGTGAAATGTCCCAAGGCCTCTTTTATCCTGAGTCTCCTGCATCACAGTGTGGGTTACTGTTGCCAGGCTATCAGGTCCACTCTGAAGTGGTATTAATAGTTAACTCTCTTAAAGTGCCACAGCCTCGTGTTTGGTCTGACACTGATATATTCATTTCTGCATTGCACAATTGCAGTGAAGAAAGGAAAAATGACCTATATAAATCTTCTGCTGACAAACCACATTGTTAGAGATATTAATGGAGGACTTTGCTGGCAGATCTAGCAGCTCCAGTTTCACACACCATCTGAGCTTTATTTTGTACTGCTTGTCTCATTTGAGAGGAAAAGGGACAGATGATTACAAGAATAGTTTGAGTCCAGTGAGGATTCAGAGCAGAGGTGGGCAAACTACGACCCACGGGACCGTCCTGCCCAGCCCCTGCGCTCCCACCAGGGAGGTTAGCCCCCTGGCCCCTCCCCTGCTGTTCCCCCTCCCCCGCAGCCTCAGTGCACCATGTTGCTGGTGTAGTGTATTAACTTGCTCCTCGTAGGAATGTGCTACTGGTAGCAGTTATGGAGAGTAATTTACTACACTACACCGGTGCAACGCTCTGGGCGGTACAGCTGTAGCGCCGCCAGCCACCGTTGCTCTGTGCTGCGTGGTAAGGGGGCAGGGAGCGGGGGTGGGGAGGTTGGATAGAGGGCAGGGGAGTTCGGGATGGTGGTCAGGGGGTGGGGGTGTGCATTCAGTTGGGGCGGTCAGAGGGTGAGGAATGGGGGGCTAATGGGGGCAGGGGTCCCGGGGGGTCAGTCAGGAAGGAGGGGGGGTTGGATGGTGCGGTGGGGGGCAGTCAGAGTCAGGGGTTCCGGAGGTGGCCAGGGGACAGGGAGCGGGGAGGGGTAGATGGGGCAGGGGTCCTGGGGTGGTCGTCAGGGAACGGGGGGGTTGGATGGGGCCGGAGTCCCAGGGGGAGGTGTCAGGGGGCGAGAAGCAAGTGGGGGGGGTGGATAGGGGGCGGAGGCACAGCCTTCCCTCCATACAATTTCCGAAACCCAATGTGTTCCTCAGGCCAAAAAGTTTGCCCGCCCCTGTTGTAAAATGTTTTTGCTCTTGTGAACTGCCAATAAATTGGACTTCTGAGTTCAATGACCAGTGGTGCAAGAGTAAGGTAATTGATTGCCCTTGGAGGACCCTCGTGAACTTCATATTTGAGCAGGATTTGGTGAGTTACCACCCCGTTGATTTTCCTTTTTTAAACTGGCCCAATGACATTCTTAATAAGTAATTTTTCAATTTATAAGGTGATAATTGTGTTTTCAGCTTTGAGTCTCAAGCCTTTCAGTTTGTGCTCCGTGTTTTTCTCGTGGGCAGATATTTTGCATACCCTGGAGCCTTGGCGTCTAAGACATTTTCTGATCCTCAGCTACTCTGTTTCTGTTTTGTTTCTGAATATTTCTAATTAGTGATTCATTTTTCTCTGAAATTTGATTACTTTTCCATCTGTAAAAGCAAATCACTTGCATGGCAGCAGAGATATCGGAAAATAGATCAGTCTTCTGTCCTTCTCTTCTAACCATTTCCTTTCCAGGAGGTGGTCTGATCTCTTAATTTGGTTTTTTTTTTCTCTTTATGTTCCTCTTGGGATATAATTGTATGATGCCAAATCTAAAATCTTCTAGTGACATTTTTAAAGAAGGTTAGGAAACCTTTAAAATCAGTGATGATAGGAAAGGAAACAACCATTTTATAGCCAGATTCTGGCTGGCTGTGTGTGGACGATAGGAAGAGTGGAAACACACCCATGTTAGGGACAGCTATGACCTGGCTGTGAAGCACAGGAGTAGGGGGAGATCAGCTATCTGTGCCAGAGTCTGGGAGGAAAAGAGAGTCATGCTGTCCTTTTGACCCTGGGAGCACTATCAGATGCTGCTGGGGCTGTGATGAGTGTTGGAGCAGGAGCAAGGGCTCTGGGCTCCCCAGTACAACACCTCACTTAAACAAGCACTTAACTTTAAGCACTCCCAATGAATAGGTGGGGTCAAACCAGACGTTATAGACACACTATCTTATTCCTCAGTGCTAGGGGCTGGACGGTGCTGGAAGTTCTACTCCTGGGTGGATGAATGTATGAAATGAAGTCAATGGTTTCAGGGCAGAGTGTAATCAAATCTGTATGTCTCTGAATTTTAGATAAAATAATTGCCTTTTAGGCTCATAGGTACTGAATCTGTCTTGTCATTTGGTACCTTTGCGAAGAAGGCATGCGACTGTTGCTGTGGATAATGAGGATGAGAAGTGGAAAAGACCTATGTAGCTGATGGCAGGATGATCAGCCCAATGGAGGGAGATCCTCTGATGGCGTAGGTTTGGAGATCCTCTGATGGCACAGTGACTTCTATCCCACCTGCAGCTGACATAGGGAACATAGCTGAGGATTTTCTGTCCTCCTTGGGCCCATTGGTAGCAGATGTAATGTAGAGCAGCCCTAATCTTGCTCTAATTTACTCTTGGGAAATGGCCTGGCACATATCCAGCCTAGGATCTAGGGAGTAAAAAGAGGTTGCTTCAAACCAAGCCTTTTTCACACACCCCTATCTTTGGTTGTGCTGCAAGCTGCTTGAGTTTAGGCAAGCATCAGGGCTGAGAGCTCCAAAGCTGCGCAACTCCTCACAATGCCCCATGGAAGCAGATAAGTAGCATTATCTTCCCTCTTCCCCTCTTCTCCTTGTATAGGTGCAGAACATGAGAGACCAAGAGATTTCATGATTTACCACCAAGTGAGTCTTTGGCACAGCTGGGATTAAAACTAATGAATTCCTGGCTCTCCCTTTGTCACTCACCTCATTAAACCATGTTGTTCCTCTAAGTCAAAGTTTAGCCAACCTGTGTGAATGGAGAAGTGAACTGACCACTGGAGGGGAGAGGGTTCCCTCGTGTCCATGCTGTTAGGAAAGTCTGATACTTATCATCAGAAATTCTTCAGTTGTTCATTTATTGGAACATGTAACTCAAGCACATAGAAAATAACTTTTAAGAGTTTGCCAGCCACAAAGCCTGAGTCTTTGATTCCAGGTCACTCTGTCCAATGTTTTGCCCTTTGGGGGACATTTCGGCAGGTAAATAAGAAAATTGCTCCAAATTCCATCACAAGTCAACAGAAATTTCCATAGAGATATTAGATAACTCTAGCCATTCTCCCAGGACTTTGGACTAATTTAGTTCTGATTCTCATACCAAAGAAAGATGCAGCTATTTCATATTGCACCAAGGTCTCTTTTGCATCCCTTTCTATTTTAGGAATATGCCTACCCGTGTGTAATCTCAGCATGTGTGGGACAGTGGGAGTAACCAGAGCCATTGCGGTCCATGGTCTATTAAGGATAAGAGGTGAAGTAGCACAACAAGAACCTGTTCCTGCAAACTTTATTCTCATAACTAATCCTTTGATATCAGGGATTCAATGGGATGGCTCACGTGAGCAGCAGTTGCTGCCATGAGTGACAAGTCATGGCAAGTCCCCTTAGGAGACAGCACACCACAGGTAAAGCCAATGTAACATGATAGACTCATAAGACAGAGAGAGATTGGTCTCTCTCTTTAATGAAAGATGATCATGTGTGCATCTGTAAGGGTTGGTCCCAGACCTGAGGGGGTGTGTGATGACGATCAGATAATAAAGCAGTCCTCACAGGACGAGTACGTTTGGCCACCCTCTGCAAGGTGCAGGCTCTTTCCTTTCTGCTGCTCCAGTATGAGCTCCCTTCCACTCCCATTTTCCTCATCCCATCCAGTTTACCCACTCAGTCTCTGTGTCTCTCTGCACTTAACAATCTCTGTGCCTCTGACACTGCTAATTGCTGTGGTGTTGCGCCTTCTAACATGGCTGCCTGTAATCTATAGTAACCACAGGAAAAAGCACTAACCAATGCCTTTCCCAGCAGTTGCCCTATCTGTTTGCCTGTCCACTCCATTTGTCGTCTCCTCTCCTTCTCCTTTGTGTGAGCCTGACAGTGTTCATACTGGCACTTCAACGGTCTTCCGATATGTGGGATAGTCCTGTCCTGTTTGAAAACCTGCCTATGTTAATAAGCAAGAGAGTCATGTTCTAGTTCTGAACTTAACCTGTCTGCCCCATTTTCCCCCCTTCCTAGAGGCTTTGGAGGAGTATTTAGTGATTCTGAGGCATTTTAAAGATGAACAGTGCTCAGTATTTATGGACCCTGGTAGTTTTAAATACAGGTATGAAGGGAATTATTCTGAGGACAGTTTGGTCTGACTTCACATGAAAAATCTTATAGGACATTTCCAAAATGGTTTTTAGCTTAGCTGTGCCAGGATTTTACTATATGGCTCCATGCAGCTTTTCTCCTTTGTATTCAGGATTTGCTATTCCCATTCTTTCTCTTTGGGGAATCAGAACACCTTTATAACTTCAGTAACACTAAAGTAAAACCTAGGGACCTATGCTACCTTCAGATTTACACTGCAGCTCTCCAAATTTAAACTTTGTGACCTCTGAGGAGACCTCAGCAAACTTAATGGAATTAAGGGCTGGGCGGGAAATACAACACTAATTAGCATTGCACCATCTCAGAAGGGTGGAGGGGACAAGTTCAGCATAAAAAAATGCAAACCTGCAGCAAAGTCATTTGCATTCCTGTGCCTTCTCAGGTGTGTAGTCACGAGGTAGTTATCTAAGCTACAAGTGATTTTGCATATCTGTCAAGTAAATCAGAGACGCAGAATCCTCATGCACCTTAATAGGATGTGATTTTGTGATGCTCTCTGAAGGGGTTTGTGTCTGTAAAGGAATGAATGAATAGAGACAAAAGGTGCAGATTGCCATCTATAACCAATTAGATATTGTTTTGGTGTCATACCTCCAGCTTTTGGGAGACAGCTCCCCCTACACCCTGATGGCTGCTTCCCCCTTTCTTTCACTGGCTTTCATGCACTGGCACAAGGCTGCAATGTTGGGTTGCAATTGCTACAAAGGAGTGTCTGTGTTGGTAACCCAGTAATCAGTGTGTATTAGGTTTCCCTCTCTGCCCAATCCACAAGAGGTGGGTCTGCTAAAGCTGTGTGCATCAGGCTAGCTCAAGCTGTAGCAAATGCTGATATCAGCTCTGGAGGTCTCCAGTTCAATCGCTGTTGGGTTAAGCAAGATGTTGGCCCTCACACTTTAATTTTTAAAAATTTCACAAAGCTCTTCTATTATTATTGTTTGACTATTTTGTAATTTATATAATGAAACCTACACTTTCACCCTAACCCTCCTGACTTTGTCACATTAATCAGTGTCTACAATGTGAACAAAACAAGGAACAGGATAAAGAAAGAAGGGAAGCAGCTAGATACTGCAGCCAGTTTTTAAACTGATTTCTGCAGTTGCTTCTCCTCAATTCTATAGCATCGTCTTGTATTCTGTGGCCCTGGCTGTGGCATCACAATCAAGCAGATTTAAGTTAGTGTGTGAGGATGGCAACAGGTCTGTGTTATGGTCACATCAAGGCTTCTATCACCCTTTAGGATATCTGTTGGTCTGTGGGAATAGTCAGAATATTTTGTACAAGATAATAGGTAACTCCTGGAGAGAGTACAGTGATGTTGTGTATGTATTCAAGAGGCCCTCAATCTATGACAAAGTTCAAGTACTTTATGAGCAATGGTGAGGGCCACATAAACTAGACATTGAAATCAGAGTGATATTCCAGATGCCATGGAGTGGTCTATGTGAGTAAATGTTGACTTTGTAATGTGTTTTAAGTTAAAGCAATAGACCAGAATTTGAAAGCGTGGATGCCTAAAGTCAGATACCTAAATCTATATTTACATACCCACATTAGCAGCCTAACTTTCACAGGTGCTGAGCACCCATTCCTCCCATTGAGCAATCAAAAATCCCCTGGACAAATTAATTCACACTGAAAATCAGTCCACCAAGTTTTAAACCATTAAAATGAGTAGTAAATTTTCCCTTCTCAAAGGGCCTAATCCTATGAAGTGAGGAATGCCCTCACCTCCCAGAAAAATCAGTGAGTTGAAGATGCTATTCAGCATCTCTCAGGGTCAAACAGACCTTAAGTTATTGCTGAGCCCAAAATCAGTCAGCTTTCCTCTGATAGCTACGAAAGGATATTGCAGTATATACCATATCCCTGTTGTGTCTTGTTATAACCATGTCGCCTGTCTCCAACTGACCAAGGTGTCCTCATTAATGATTGTTCTATATTTAGCCATTGCTGGGAGCATGTGCCCCTACCTTAATCAAAGACCTGGTAGCCATGGCAACGACAGAGCATTTGGATGGATACAGTTTGCCAAACATTTTAACAAGGTGTGAGATGAATATCACACATCACCATTAGGTGAATTAATTTATCGTTCCTTTCCAGTACAGATTACAAAGTATTCATAACAGCTTCCTTGCCATAAAATGCTAGACTTTGCATTGATATGAGCCCCATTAACATAGATTACATTACTAATCTTGTTTTCTTTTAAATTTCATTTTGCAGGTGTATCAGCATTCGTTTACAGCATATTATGTCCTCAGCAAAATACCTTTTGGGTAAGCAATAATTCAATCTTCATTTTAAAATGCAGCAATTTAAAATTCTACAAAGTAATACAAGATACAACTAATGATTTGCCTATAACAATTCTGTGCAGCAGTCGAGCATCCACTGTACTGTGTGTTGTAGAACAGAACATAACCTGAAAGAAGCAAGAGTAGTCCACTTCCGGGAGAGGGCCTAGTTTTCATGCTGTTGGCTGGAATGTAGTATAAATAGCTAAAAACTGGGAAGTGAACATAAATTTGTGTGCTCTGAATATCACACTAGCTACTAGTCACATGTGCAAATTTTTACCAGTAAAAATGGTGAGATACAATACACCTGTACTTTGCTGTTATTAGAATATTGTAAGTGGAATTCTCAAACTAAAGCTCTAGTTTGCTATTCATTGTATTCTTTCACTGGTTTATTATTCCTATATAGAGTGTCCAAACAGGTGGTAAGCATTTCTCATATCTATAAATCAGCTCCCAAACAAGTGTGCCTTTTGTTATGCTCCTGAGTAGTTTCAGTGAAGTCAATGACACTACGCATGGCTCTTATCTAGCAAAGCACTTAAGCACTTGCTTAAGTCCCACTGACTTCAATGGGATTTTTTATTTCAATTGAGCTTAAGCATCTGCATGAAATTAAGTATGTGTTTAAGTGCTTTGTTGAATCAGGATCCTGTGACCAGTTGTGCATAAAGTTTGGCAGGATAAGGGCCTAAGTAGACAAAATGGGAGGAGGAGAAGAGATGTTACATGCCTTTTTATAAAGTGCTGGATTGCAATATTCTATAGTACCTTTCTCCACATGAAGCCCCACTGAAGTCAGTGAGTATTGGATGAATAAGTTACCACCAACCACAAGGAAGTGGGTATCAAAATGTGGCCCAAAAATTGGTTTTACATTTTTCAGTATGTTCATCCTACCATATTTTTATATGTAACAGGAAAGTAGAAATACAAAGTATTTATAATGATCTCTTGGAAAGCAATTATTAATATAATACTTTATATAAAAATTCAAGCATGAAAGAATTTAGTCACATCGGCACAAATTTTTAAAGGTATTTAGGTGTTGCTGTGCTCAGCATGGCAATGCCTAAACGATTTGGGAGCTTAAATATCATTTTCAAAAGGGATCTAGGTACTCAGCAGTCTAAATCCCATTGACTGCCAGTCTCCTAGACTCCTAGACTCCTAGATGCCTTTTGAAAATGAGATTTAGGCTCCTAAATCAATTAGATGTTGTGATGCTGAGTGCAGCAACACCTAAATAACTTTTAAAAGCTGGGGCATAGTTTTCCCGTTAAAGGCCTCTCTGATTTTAGATTTGAAAATAAATTCCTAACTTCAGAGTATGATTTAGACCTCAGTCTGACAAACAGATATCATGTTTAGTTTCTTTAAAACACTGGTAATGTGCAGATGTTGTGTCAAGAAGATATCTCAGTATATGACCCCACTTAGTTAAAAAAGAGTTCACATAGAGAATTTCTTTCAGTGGTGTCCAGTTAGCAGCCAAGAAACATCATTATGCTTTCTTTACAGAAATTCTGTATTCTGCACATATATATATTTAAAAAAAAACCCATATGTTAGAAACTCTCTAAATTATCAATTTAGGAATCCAGACAGTTTCCTACTACCACAGAATCGTTCATCATCCACCCCACCACATTTACATCTCATATTGAATCTTTATTTTTTTCTGTAATGGAACCATGCTGTTGGATGAATACTTTTGATTTCATTTATTCATTCAGTGTGAAGTGAAGATTCTGAAAGGAATATAGTGCCAGGAGGCACTGAGTTACGTCAGAGTCCTGTCTGTTTTCTCGGAGTATGATGTGTTGGTAAAGCAGGAAGATATTTTAATGGAGAGAATTGGTAGGATTGCTCTGTTTGGTGTTATGAAATGTGTTGATCACATAGTGTGGTTGGGTTGTGTAAGTATATGTAGATCTTGCAAGCTCACATTTTTATCTGTATTGTAGAGCAACTAGCAAGTTGTTTCAGAGTAGCAGCCGTGTTAGAAAAAAGAAAAGGAGGACTTGTGGCACCTTAGAGACTAACAAATTTATTTGAGCATAAGCTTTCGTGAGCTACAGCTCACTTTTTCCCCAGTGGGTAATGTTGCATGATGCGATAGTGCAATAAGTACTTTGCAAATGCATCCGTTGAAGAGGGCTACTGAAGGGGAATTTATAATCTTCTTGTAATGTATTTGGAATTTTGCATATGATGTAGGAAATTCTAGTGGATATAGTTAAAAGGGTGGTCCCAACTGAGTGGTGTGATAGTAGGCAAGGAAAGATGATGCACAACCCAAAAGCAATGCTTTCATTTAGAGAACAAAACTCTCGCATCACACTGGGTGGGAGTGGGATGGGGAGGCTGTTGGCCTAGCAGGGACACACACACACCTGCCTTAGAGCAGAGTATTTATTTTATTGTATTTCTTTAGATTTGACATTCCTGAACAAAGCTCTTGTAAACACTCTGAGCACCTTGACAGCAATTAAACTTACAATAACCACCCAGCAGATTTAGTACCAATATGCAAACAAATTAACGTTACTAGCCACTAGCCTTAAATAATCAAATGGAGGGAACCATTTACCTCAGCTTGCAGACAATAAAAATGACAGATCTCCCAGAAAGCTGCTCAGCCCCAAATCCTGTCCCAGAACACCCTCATGTCCTTTCCCCAAAGCCCTGTCAGGTGCAGTGCACCCTACTTCTGCTGCAAAAAGAAGCAGCCTGTGTACCCTGTTAGTATATGCTGCCAGCTGGGGGGCTTGGGGTCTGATCATGCTTCCAAGCCAGTGGCCACAGCTTGAGCCTAGGTGGCCATATTAGCTGTGACCCCAGCGCATCCCAGTCCCTTTGTTTCTAAATGTGAATTACACAGAACGTATACCCCATGGGCTGTGCCAGTGTAAGTTTCCCTGAACTGCCTCACCCACCTTCCTCGCCCACAGCTCTGACCTTTCATAATGAGAGGAGTAGGTAGTTCAGCCTTCATGATCATTCAGCCCTTGCTGTCTCTGCTGGGATTTACTAATAAGGGAGCCAATTAGTGTCACCACTTTTAAAGAACATGACATTAATTTAATTCAATTCTCTCCATAAATTGCATTTTTTAAGGGAAATCACTGACTTTTTGCTGGTTTCCTGCAGATCCTGGTTATAATTGCAACAGAGATGGATCCGAGCCACCAAAGTTAGGCTTTAGATTTGAACTTTCCCCAAGTTCAGGGATGTTCCGGCTGGGAGCTTGACTTGGGTCCACCTCTAGTTTATAATGTACAGTTCAAGTGAAGACACTGGCAAATAGTGTGTGAAATGTCCTGATCTGGAAACCCTTACTCCTTTCAGTGCCTTTGGAGATGTATATCAAATTGTTTGTGTGAGTAAGAGAAGCGAGTTTGAGCCCCTTGTGCAGAGTGATAAATGATAGCAGAGATAAGCCCCTTAATATCCTATTAAAAACAAAGTCTAAGGTTGAAGTAGAAGGGAAAATAATCCCTGCAGAGTTTTAAACCCTTCCCTTTCCCTCCCGTTATCTCAAATTTCTACAGATTTTTTTGTAGATTCAGGATAAAAATCCCCCATAGATGTTGCCAAATTTCCCTTCAGATTTCTGTGGCCCACTGATGTTAAGAAGGTTTTTAGTTTTTTATGAAGGGACTGATTTATGGGTCTATAATTGTTCTTATTTTCAAGAGTATGGGGGGGGGGTTGCTTTATTTTTTTTTAAAGGCTGCTCAACAGAGCTAGAAACATGGCATCCACTACCTGTACCCCTGTTTTCTTTCTATCAAGTGTCAGAGCAGTGAAGCTCATACTGTTCTTGGGTGCCATCTAGTGGATTTGTTACTTTTGTAAAATTTATCAGGTGTTTCATCGGACACAGCTTTTTATCTCCCACATTTGTTTTTCTCCTTCTGGTGCTGTCAAGGAAACTGATGGAAACAGCTTGTTACCTGAATTTTAAAATACTTTTGCAAAGCTTCTAGTGCAACATGATGGCTTCACTTCCCAAGCTGTCAGTGGCCACCTGTTATTATTTATTTATTATGTGTGTTGCTATTCCTACCTATATGCCTCTAGCTTTCATCCAGATCACACCACATGATCCATTGTCTACAGCCAAGCTCTACGATATAACCACATTTGCTCAAACCCTCAGACAGAGACAAACACCTACAAGATCTCTATCATGCATTCTTACAATTACAATACCCACCTGCTGAAGTGAAGAAACAGATTGACAAAGCCAGAAGAGCACCCAGAAGTCACCTACTACAGGACAGGCCCAACAAAGAAAATAACAGAACGCCACTAGCCATCACCTTCATCCCACAACTAAAACCTCTCCATCGCATCATCAAGGATCTACAACCTATCCTAAAGGACAACCCATCACTCTCACAGATCTTGGGGGACAGGCCAGTCCTTGCTTACAGACAGCCCCCCAACCTGAAGCAAATACTCACCAGCAACCACACTCCGCACAACAGAACCACTAACCCAGGAACCTATCCTTGCAAAACAGCCCGTTGCCAATTGTGTCCACATATCTATTCAGGGGACACCATCATAGGGCCTAATCACATCAGCCACACTATCAGAGGCTCGTTCACCTGCGCATCTACCAATGTGATATATGCCATCATGTGCCAGCAATGCCCCTCTGCCATGTACATTGGTCAAACTGGACAGTCTCTACGTAAAAGAATAAATGGACACAAATCAGACGTCAAGAATTATAACATTCAAAAACCAGTCGGAGAACACTTCCATCTCTCTGGTCACTCGATTACAGACCTGAGAATTGCTATCCTTCAACAAAAAAACTTCAAAAACAGACTCCAGCGAGAGACTGCTGAATTGGAATTAATTTGCAAGCTGGATACAATTAATTTAGGCTTGAATAGAGACTGGGAGTGGATGAGTCATTACACAAAGTAAAACTATTTCCCCATGAAGAAGAGGAGTACTTGTGGCACCTAAGAGACTAACAAATTTATTTGAGCATAAGCTTTCGTGAGCTACAGCTCACTGCATCGGATGCTGTATTTTCCACCGAATGCATCCGATGAAGTGAGCTGTAGCTCACAAAAGCTTATGCTCAAATAAATTTGTTAGTCTCTTAGGTGCCACAAGTACTCCTTTTCTTTTTGCGAATACAGACTAACATGGCTGCTACTCTGAAACCTGTCATTATTTCCCCATGTTATTTCTCCACCCCACCCCCCACTGTTCCTCAGACATTCTTGTTAACTGCTGGAAATGGCCCACCTTGCTTGTCACCATGAAAGGTCCCCCCCCCCCCCGGTGATGGCTCATCTTAAGTGATCACTCTCCTTACAGTGTGTATGATAAAACCCATTGTTTCATGTTCTCTGTGTGTGTATATAAATCTCCCCACTGTATTTTCCACCAAATGCATCCGAAGAAGTGAGCTGTAGCTCACAAAAGCTTATGCTCAAATAAATTTGTTAATCTCTAAGGTGCCACAAGTACTCCTTTTCTTTCTTCTAATAGCACTTATGAGCTCCATTCCTGGACCAGGACCGCATTGTTGTAGGCACTGCACAAACACAGAACAAAAATACAATCCTATTTGTTAATTTTTGATTGTTGTTCTTTTGTTTACTTATGGGAGCATGAATTCTGCTCACTAGAGTTACTCAGTGTAATTGATCCCTGCTAGGCCCCAGTTGCCCAGCCCCGCAGACAAATCTTCCACTGAGATGGAAGAAATGTATGATTTGTGTAAGGTCTGCAGGATGAGCACCACATTCTTCAGCTAGATTGAAAAAATATCTTCCTGCTTGACTCTTCCCCTTGAGAACCACTTGCCAAAGTTTTTGTATTGAACTACAGCATATGACTCCCTATTTCTTGTTAGGTTTTATTACATGTTATTAGTGCTCTTGCTGTGTGGTGCCTATTACTGATTTACATTATTTAATAAACCAACACAGTGTTTAATGGACTGTATGTTTTTTTTTTTTGTCTTTTCCACTGGGGCTCTGCACTGGAACCTTGCACTGAATAATAACTATCTCTTATCTAATGCTTTTTGTCCATAGCTCTCAAGGCACTTTACAAAGGAGGTCAATATCATATCAGTATCGTTTTTCAAATGGGGAAACTGAGGAGGAACTGACTTGCCTAAGGTCACCCAGCAAGTCAGTAGCAGAGCTGGGACTAGAACCCAGGTCTCTTGAGTGCTTCAGAAGGCAGGTTATTGCATGAGTGCCTACTACACTGACCTCAAGGTTGTTGGTTACTGGCTGTTGTTTAAAACAGCATGCGGCACTAGATGGACCACAGGTCTATTCTGGTATGGCAGCTCCTATGGAAGAGGTAGCATTTGATTGTTCTTTTACCAAGTACCTGTATCTGTTGCCTTCACCATGGCCTAAAAAAGACATCATTTTCCGTTCTGCTTTGTTTTTAAAATGTCCAAAGTAAAACTTAGCATTAAAAGTACAGTCTGTCAAACTTCCTGCTGTTCATTTGTTTCTGAGCTGATTGTTATCCTTTAGCACTACTGGTAGGAAAAGATTGCTACTGACCACCAAGCAATGAACCCTCGCCACAATATGTGAGAGAAAAAAAACCCCCAAAGCAGAATTCTCAAATGTGCTTGTAAGGCTCAGACAGGAGGAGATTTAGCAGCGATTACATTGTATGCGGAGAGGAGGGAATTGTGCACAACAGTTTCTAGGTAGGATTTATGCTTCTTGCCAGATTTATACTGTGTAACAAGAGGCAGCTGGCAGGCATATCCAAGGAGAAATCTTGGAGCACAGTTATGCTCTTCATTTCCACAGTGTAGAACTCTATTCAATATTCCACACTCATCCCCCACACAGAACTCTGATTAGCATCAAGAGAAGTTCTGTGTGTGGACTAAGTGCCAAATCTGCAGTAGAGATCCCCACAATGAAATAGAAGAAATAGAAGAATTTTGCTCTTTGTGCATCAGGGATACATTTTCAAAGCAGTATGTATAGATTTCACTGTACAATTCCCACTAATGTTCAGATTCACCCTGTGTCCCTTACACCAGCTATTGATAGTAAATAAAATAAAATAAAATAAAGAAACCCAAATCAGACTTTGTATACAGAAAGATAGTTATCACAAACACACAAGAATCTCATTGCAAAGCAGTAGAGACTAAAATCTTTCTCATTGAAGGACAGCAAGATTTTATCATAACACTTAGGATCTGTGACAGGAGGAAGAAATTATTTAATATTTAGTCTCGTGGCTAAAAGAAACAAAAGTACTGGGAGTAAAGAGAACTGGGTTTAGTTCCTGGCTCTGCCACTGACTTCTTTTGATTTCACCTCTTGCTACACTGTGGCAAGTCAAATACCTTCACTGTGCTTCTGTTTCCCCAACTCTTAAAACAGGGATGATAATGCTACAATGCACAGCTGTTGTGAGATTTTATTCATTAATGTTTGAGATACTTGGATGGCAAATGCTACAGAAGGGCAAAGTACTATTATTATATCTATTTTCAGCTAATCGGATTTTAACTAGTGGAGACGAGTGATTTTTCTCTCTCTCACTTACCTATTCATTGAAGCTATATAGCTCCTCCTACAACTGTATGTAAAAATTTAGTGACGTGAAGTATGTTAAACAAATATGGAACAAATACCTTTCATTCACTTAGAAAAATCTATGCTCTCCTATCACTGCTACTTTTTTTTCTTCCTCCACTTGCCTGAGTATTGTTGCCATCATTTTTGTTGTATCTATTGTTGTTGTAGCCTGACCTCAAAAAGAGAGGTCTGTGTAAGCTTGAAAGCTTCTCTCTGTTACCAACAGAAGTTGGTCAAATAAAAAAATGTTATTTTTGTTGTCTTTTCAATCTAATTTACACGGTGAGCTCAGGGACCTTTGCCTGCAAAGTTCCATACACACCTGTGTCTCTCTATAAATAATAGCATCCTCATGTTGCAATAGGCTTATTTTTCATTTTGTTCTTGAGAACAGAAGAATTAGCTGTGGGTGAACACAGCGTGATAAAGCCCACTGAAGTCAGTGTGAATCTTTCCGTTCATTTCAGTTGGCTTTGGACAAGGCCCTGGTGGAGATGATGTTGGTCCAATGAACTTGTAGCTATTTTACATTGATCTGAACCTCAAACTCTACAGGCCATTGTACACGGGCTAAGTTATTACAAGGGCATTTGTTTGTTTTAAAGCCCATTTTGTTTCCTTTAGTAAGAAAGCGCCAGCCATTTTATCCAACAGAGCCCATGCTTAGGGCAACATCCCCCATCAAGTTTCGGACTCCTTGTTGTTTTTAATCCCCCATCAAGTGACTGCTCTGCAAAAGAGATTCAGATTTGAAATGCAGTTCCATTTGGATCTCTGGTGTGCACAGTTAGAGGAAAATCCCTTTCAGCACATCAGCACCGTGTCATCTCAGGAGGATTCCCTGTTCATCCCCATAGATTGATGGTTTTTTTCTGAATCTCTTCCATCTTCCCCCAGGCTAGAGCTAACTCCCAACCCACCCCCAACTCTGCAGGGTGTATACCCTTCACCAAACTGGCCAGCACCAAATCTCAGCAGATTGGGCTGAGTTTCACTCCTTGTTTATAACCAGCATTTTAAACATGATACAAAGACCACAGTAAGAAACAGAACAATGAAGATAGAGGAAAGTGAGAAACCATTAGATTACAATGCTATCATTCACCATAAAGCAGGCCACACACGTTTGTAGAAGCCCTTTCAATTGTTCTGCTTTTCTGTATCACACATCCTGAAATAGAATAGAAGAGAATGCACAGGGTTTTTATTTTGTTTTGTTTATTTCTTTAGCTGGGACTTTTTCTGCATTTGTGTGGAAGTTGGAGGAGCTGCTTTTTTGTTTCTTGTTTTTGTTTTATTTTGTTTTTGCTGATGTACAAGATGCCATGGGATTTTCATGTTGCACAGAAGTAAACCAGATGCATTTCCCCAAGGGGCTCATTTGTGCGTCGGCCCCTATCACACAGTAGATAGATCCTACAAGCAAGAACTTTGATTAACATTTGCAGCTATGCACAGTATAGGCTCATAAAGTTGTTAAGCCCATTTAAAATCTGGGTGCATTATTGTTCAATTATGTAACATGCTATTTTGTGCTTAGTGCATTGCAAAGCACAGACAAAGGCATGGTGGTCCTTAGAAAAAAATTGCAGCCTCAGGGCCCAATCGTACAAGGTGCTGAGCACCTCCCCACTCCTGTGGGATTCAGTGCGGGCTAAGGATGCTAAGCACCTCTCCAAATTGTGCACTAATGCATGCAATGATGTTAGTGTGTCTCATGGGCTCTGGTTCCCTTCATGAGCACCATGCTAGTAGGGACTCTTCTGGCTGCTGCTGATCCTGGGAGCAGATTTTCTGTGGAAAACATAATATGGCCCCTGGTGGATGAGACACTTTGAAACTGGAAGAGGGGAATGATACAGGGTCTTCCTTCTCCCATCCCACCCCTTGGCACAGATCTTGGCCTCACAGAACACCCACCATGGAGTATGGAAGAGGAGAAGGAGCAATGGGACATAAATGTGACTGATCTTCTCCACCATCCTATATGTGAGGGAGAGATCAAGGCACAAAGGGTCCTTCCATATCCGGGGGTGCATGTGAGCACACACGTGTGTGAGAGGGAGAATCCCCACCATGAGATTTCAGATATGAAGACTTCCCCTTACACATGTACTTCAGGTTTATGCATTTCTTTTGTTTGGCAGAATTATAGGGATGGAGTAGTACGTTGTTCCTTCTAAATAAGGAATGTATTTTATTAATCCAGTTTTAAAATGTATCTAAAATCAGGTTAATTGTAGCATTGCCTTTCAGTGCCCATATCCTCATTGACAGGAGTCTAGTAATAATGGGTCTTCTAAATGTACATCTTGGATCTTTTGTCTGACGAGTAAAGCCAGCGTGAGTCGATGGCATTTAACAGAAAGGTATGTTCCACCATCCTTGAAACACACACACACTCAACCCTCCTAGATTGCCTCTAGTCCTGTTGACTTGACATGAAAATGAAATCCGAAGACAGAGTCCTAGCTTTCAAAAAGATATGTAAAATACCAAGTCAGTTTTGTTTATCTAAACAATAAAAGATGTATAGATTACATCAGACAACAAACCCAACAATCAATCTCTTGCCAGAACTGAGGGCCTGATCCTGCTTCCAATGAATTCAAAGTTGTTGGTTTGGGTGGGAGGGGAATACTCATTGACTTTGGTAGAAGCAAGATTAGGTCCTTACTGATTTATCTCAACCATATCTCCTCTGAGATCTTGGTGCCCAGAATGGCTCTCTTCAGGCATTGCCTCAATGTGCTGTAATCCCAATAGATCTTACAAGTCAGTCCAGGGCAGTTGGATGGGAATCTCCAAGGCAGAAGTTCTCAAACAGCCTTTCTTGGTCCTATTGGGATCCAGGAAGTGGGTGGGCTTCTGCCCACCCACTGCTAAAGGACTCCCCCCTCAGCCTAAGGGGAGCATCCACAGGACCTGGAAACCAAGTGATTTCAGGGGACAACTAATGAAATAACAGGGACAGGAGTGTGGTCACCTTTCTTGGTGGTAGGCAGAATTAACCACATTTAGGAACCACATCTAGGATCACCTGTAGTGGAGGGAATGAGGTGGGGTGGCAAGCAGTCCAGGGGGGAGGGGAAAGGGACCAAACCTTCCTCAGTAGAGCTGCTGCACTAAGGAATACTTAGGTGCTGTATGTAGAAAGGTGTTGGGGCTTCACTAAGTGATGTTTTTCAATCTGAACCAATGACCCAGCTGATTTTTAGGAGATGCAGTGCTGAGGTGTAAATACGAGGTTTGTTGTTCCTAGGATCTTCCAGATATCACTTCTGAAGTATATAGGTTTTACATCAGGGTCTCTCCAGCGCCTTCCCTCTCCATTTTCTCATTTGGGAGGGCTGATCTTCACATTATTATTTATTGTTTGTATTGTGGGAGCACCTATGAGCCCCAGTCATGGACTAGGACCCCTTTGTGCTAGGCTCTTTATAAACACAGATCAAAAAGAGGGTCCCTGCCCTAAGGAGCTTACAGTCTAAGACAACTGGGAACAGATGGATAAGAACAGATGTGGGTTTACAAGTGAACAGTGAAACAATATTGATCAGTGTGACAGGCAGTGGTGGCAGCACACCAACAGGCTAGCCATTATCAAGATGTTCGTATGCATCATGGCAAAGGAGCTTTTTGAGAAGGGATCTGAAGATGGAGAATGAAATAATTTCGTGGATCTCCTCGCAAACATGTGGGCAGCATGGGAGAAAGCACGAAGGTGCTTGTTTAAAAAAAACTAACAAGTGGACAGTGGAGGCTGATGTCATGGGTCAATCGAAGAAGGCACACGGCTACTGTAAATGTACAGTATCCCACGTAGTCCTACTCACTTTAACATTTCTAGTCTCCCTCTCAGGGGAGTCCTTTCAAGGTCTGGATTTTATTGCTACACCTCGGCTGTTAATCACTAACCTGACTTCTTTGAGGCCCTGCTGATTCCAATGAAAGATTCACCTTCTACCTCATGGAGCTCCAAGACTAGATAGCTGCAAAAACTTAATGGAGTTAAACACCAGTCAGAGAAAATTGCTTTTAAGTGTCTTATTTTGTCCCTTGGAGACTGTCACCTCTTCACCATCCCTTTGTGTGGACTAGATATGATTCCAGCAGTGGAACCAAACGTTGGGTTTTTTTTAAATCTGTCATATACACTTTCGAGATGTCACATGAGGAACATAAAGACCATTTCCAGCATCTGCAGATGCTTAGAGAAAACTAGAGATTCCAGTCAATGCCTCCATTCCTCCAGACTAGATTACTGTAACTCCTTACCATTTCCCAATCTCTGCTGGATTTTTAAATCACCTCCAGTGTTTTCAGAATTTCACAACAAAGACCAGCCTGTGCCATGAATTTTACATCATTCCAAATGGACATCCACTGGCTCCTGCTATGACAGATGATTGATTTTAATGTTGTATTAGCATTTTTGCCAGGTTTTGCTTGGCTGCTGGCAAATATTACATCGTTGTATGCGTTAGCCACACACACAGACTGTAGTCAACTAGGCTGATTAGACTCCTTACATTTGTGACTGAATTTGACTGGGTTGCTGACTCTGTTGAGCAAACTTTTTTTGTTACCGGTGCTTTTGTGTTTTAAGCTCCATGTCTGGAATTCAGTGCCTGTGGATGAAATGTGTGGGATCCCTGGTTGTTTTTAAGACCAAACCACAGATCTGCTATATATCTGTACTTGAACCTTCAATGGGTTTGATTTGCTTTCATTGCCTGCATTTTCCTTTGATCATTGAAAAAACACTGCTTGGGGCTTACATGAAGTGGGCTCTACGATAAAATGTTGGGTTATTTCTCAAGACATTTTAAATATGTTTGTGTGTGTGTGCTTGTAAACGTTCATGTGTACACACACACACACACTTAAAAGAGAAAGAGTCCAAAAGAGCTCAGGAGAGGTTTTCCAATCTATTTAAGCACTTACATTAAAAGGTGGGGTGAGGGGAGGAGTCCTAGTGCTGCATCTTCAGACAGTCTAAGTCCTTGATTAATTGTTCCAGCATGTCTTTGATTGCCTTCAATATTTTGTTTTCTTCTCTCTCTCTCTTTCTGGGCCTTTCTGTAGATCTGTGTGTCTCCTGGGAAGACAGTTTCTCTTTCTTACATCTGTCTCTTCTCCTCCTTTGTGTACACTGAAGTAAACAAGTTGTTTAATTGTTTAGCAATGTCTTTTCCGTCTGTTAGAAATAACCCTCCTATCTCTTGGAAGATTTGCTTTTGCCCTCAAAGTCACTACTGTACCTTTGGTTCTTTTGTACTTGGACACATTTTTAGTTCCCGTAATCTCTTCTACAGTGATTTTTGTGTTCCATCTTGCTTTTCTTATCATACTTCACACATGCTTAACTGTATAGTCTTCACAGTTCTTTAGAGTCCTTCTGCTCGTACACATCCACCAGCCTGTTTGGAACAATTTAGCAGTCTCTCCTCTAGAAAGACTTAGGCCTAGCATAGCAGGGTTTAAACAACTCAAGACTGAGGCGCATTGGGGATGTTTGCACACCTGCCCCATCTTTATATCTGGTTCAAAACAGTGAATATTGTTCCCTCACTTCCCAAGCACTAAAATCAATCACAAGTTTAAGGGACTAAAGAAGAGACGGTAAACCTTTAATAGGAGTTTTCTCAGTGATTTTCAGGTTTGGAAATGAAGGCGAATGAACAGAGTGTTTGGTTACAGAAAAGGATAGTGTACAATGAAAATAATATAAATGTGTAATGGAAGCAGTTCATTAATAAACATTGTATGAACTAACTAATAGTGCATGAAGTTTGATCCAAAATCACCCATTTTCAAGCCAACATCCTGTACAAATGAGAGCACAAGGGAAGGTTCAGAAAAAACTGCAAGGCCTACATACAAGTAGCTGTGAGAAACACAGGATCTTCAGAGAGGCCTGAATGATCGTTATAAATGATAGTTCTATACTCCTGGGGAAAATTCTGCACCACTGCAAGCATGCAGAATTCATGTCTCCTACAGATTTTTTTGTTCCCCACAGAAAATAGATTCTGCCAGCAAGGCACTGCAATTACACCTTTCACCCACCAGGGCCAGAAGAGAGGGCAGCAGGCTCAGGGCTTGAGCAGCCAGCCACAGAGAGGGGGAAAGAGAGGCTGCTTTCCTCACAGCACCCTGCCCATGGGGCGAGGTGAGGAGGCAAGGGATATGGGGGAAACAGACAGAGTGGGGCACACAGGGCTGCTGGGAGGTCACATAGCCTGGGGTTCAGAAGGGCTAGTGGGGGGGACAGATTGAGGCAGGGGCAAAACAGCTACTGTGGTGACAGCATTGAGCCATGGGCTGAATGGTAGTGGTGGTGCATGGACATGGGGAGTGTGGGGATACAGGGCTACATAAGGTCAGGGGGCGGGGAGTGGCTGAGTGGGAGTGCAGGGACATATTGAGACAAGAGGGTGAGAGGTTCAGGGACACATAGGAACAGAGGAGGGGGATGGCTGAGTGGGGGGGATGCAGGGACACATAGGGACGGGGGAGAGGGAGTGCAGGGATACATGGGGATGGCGGCAGATGTGCCTGACTGAATGGGAGAGGCTAGTGGTCAGCCAGGGTCTGCATGGGGGAGGCTCCCCAACTCCCTAACAATCCCTCTCTCCTATTCCATACTTGTCCTACCCCCACCCAACAACCCTCCAGGTTCACTCCCAGGCTCCTTCCCAGCAATTACTTTCCTGTCTTTCAGCTCCTCCATTACCCTGACTTCCCCAAGCCTTTGCACTGCTTCTGAGGGGTGAGGGAAATAAGTCTCTATATTGTAGTTTAAATAAATTACTTCTCAGAGTTCTATATTAGAGAGGAGAGGAGGGATGGTCCAGTGGTTAGAGTGCTAGTTGGGGATTAAGGAGACCACCACTCCACCAATGGCTTCCTGTATAACTTTGGGCAAGTCACTTTATGCCTTACTTCCCCATCTGTAAAATGGCACAATAGCCTTTCCCTATCTCACAGCTGTGGTGTGAGGCACTCTGATAATACAGTAATGGGGTCCAACTGCCTAAGAGAAATTTTCAAATGAGCTCAGGATCAGATTTCCAAGTGCTTGGCACCCACAGTTGGGGCTGGATTTTCTAAAGGACTCAGGACCCATTCTGCTGCGAAGCCCTTCTAAAGATCTGGCCCATGCTGCTTCTCCATGCCGTAGCGACGCACTGCGCTGAGCAAGCTATTGCTCTCTGGTTTGAAGTCAAGGGGTAGCACTGAAAACAGTTACTTTGAATGCATGGCTTATTAAATCCTGCAACCACACAGTACAATATGCTATCCATTATCTTTGTAGTTGGCAGCACAAGGTTTGGGAATGAATTAGCGCAACTGCAACAATGTTTTTGCAGCTTTTTAAAATCTGCAAACATCAGATACTCGCAGCCCATCTAAACAATTTAGGAGCTAGTTCAGTGGATAACATTCTTTTGTCTTTAAAAATAGATGTGAGAGAGAGAGAGAGAGAGAGAGAGGATGACTCTTGCTGCTTTGTCACTAGCAGAGCTCCATTCTGGTAGAGCGAATGGTGGTCTTGTCTTTCTGTGTTGTGTTACCCCTTATCAGTTACCAAAGATTGTTTATGCTGCAGTTCTCATTGTAATAGAATTTAGCTCTCCTGAAAGATGATGCAGTGAGCAGAACTGACAAGACTTGTCTTTTATTGGTCTGAATTATTGGCTAGAATTGATATGCATGTCCCTCAGCTCCATATGTTTTCTTTGATGTGTTGCTGGTTTGAGTTCTTGTAGTTTGTCCCATCTGTTCATTTGAGGGGAATATTTTAGTATTATAATATGTGACAGACCCAGACCAGTGGGGTTCAGGAGTTTGGTAGAAGGTAAATATACTGGCCACTGGATGAATAGTTTTCTGTTCCCTGAGTGACCAGAGCAGGGGCTGCACTAGAGCAATCAGGAACCTGCTAGAACCCATTAAAACAGGCAAGCTAATTAAGACACCTGGAGCCAATTAAGAACATACTAGAATCAATCATGGCAGGCAGACTAATCAGGATACCTGGTTAAAAAGGATCTCCCATCAGTTAGGGGTGGGGGTGCAAGGAGCAGGGAGTGAGACGGCATGCTGCTGGAGGACTGAGGAGTACAAGCGTGATCAGGCTTCAGGAGGAAGATCCTGCAGTGAAGATAAAAAAGGTGTTGGGAGGAGGCTGTGGGGAAGTAGCCCAGGGAGTTGTAGTGTCATGCAGCTGTTACAAGAGACACTGTAGACAGTTGCAATCCACAGGGCCCTGGACTAGAATCCGGAGTAGAGGGTGGGCCCGGGTTCCTCCCATCCCCCTCAACTCCCTATTTGAGACAAGAGGAGGTGACCTGGACTGTGGGTCCCACGAGAGGGGAAGGTCCCTGGCCTATCCCCGGACACACTAGGTGGGTCAGCAGAGACTGCAGGGATTGTGCTCCTTCCTTTCCCCATTGCTCCATTCCTGTGTGGAGAGGACCAGAAGGCATATTATGATATGTCTGAAGAGGCTGCGGCAGACTACCCCCAGCTGAAAGCAGAGATCCTGGCCAGATCTGGAGTAACGGCCGCAGAGTGGGCCCAGCGGTATTACGAGTGGAAGTACCAGGAAAACAAAACCCTGTGGTCCCAATTATATGACCTCATCCATCTTGCACGAAAGTGGTTATGAACCGAGTCTCGGAGTCCGGAAGAGATACTAGAGGTTCTGGTCATCGACCGGTACATGCGAGGACTACTGCCAGACCTTTGCACCTGGGTAAGCCAGAACGACCCCTCCACCTACGATGAGGTTGTCGCCCTGGTAGAGAGTTGTATGAGGGCAAGGGAACTGACCTGACCAGCTAAGGAAGAGATGCCCTGGGTTAAACTAGTGGCACTAACCTCCAGAGCTCAGGCAACTGAGCCCCAAGAAGCCCAGGTGGAAAACGAGAGGGGCTGAAGGCCCACCAGAAGCCATTAAAGGTCAGAGCACTGAGGGTGAAGAGAATCATGATGTTAGACTGCCCAAACCAAGAGACTGGGGAATGCCTAGGGCCCCATACAGATGTTACACCTGCAGGGAGTGGGGACACATAGCTGTACAGTGTCCCAATGTCAAGGAGTCTATGCAACATAGCCTAGGCAACTGGGAAGACCCATGCTCCCTAATTCACATTGCGGGGGTTACACTAACCCCACACAAATATACCAGGCCATTGAGGTTAAATGGAGTAGAGACTACAGCACTGATAGATTCAGGGAGCGCCATCACGCTCATCTCAGGAAAGCTCGTGAAACATAGTCAGTTACTACAGGCAAAACACACAGGGGTGACATGCGTTCATGGGACAGTTAGTTATTACCCCACCATCCCAGTAAAAATTGAAATCCAGGGGAAAGCTACACACGTAGCAGCAGGTGTAGTGCCTAAACTCCCTTACCCGGTGCTCAAAGGGAGGGACTTCCCGGGATTTGATGACTTACTCCCAGTAGGGGGATTGGAGAAAGGGGAGGACCCTGAGTCTAGTGAGCATCCACGGTAAACTATCAACCCCCAATTTTCTCCAAAATTTCCCCAAATATTTTCTCCACTCTCAGGCGGGGCAGGAAGACAAAAAAGGAAAGAAGGGCAGCTAAGGCCATGGGAACCCAAATACTGACCCAAAGCCAGAGAATCACTCTCGTAGGTAGGTGGACCCGGGCAGCTGAAAAGGAGGCTACCTAGGAGGGAGAAGCACCTGAGCCAGACCTCAACCCTAATGCCTCTGAACTAGCAGAAGCAATAGATACTCATTCCCTAGACCTCAGGCAGACTAGCCCCATGAGGGAAAATTTCGGACGGGACCAAGCCAAAGATCCAAGGTACAACAACTTTAGGAAGCAGGTAACAGAAATAGATGGGGTCCCTGTGGAAGGGAAAACCCAGGGACCTAGCCCCTACTTCATCATAAAGAAGGATCTCCTGTACCGGGTTGCACCAGGACAGGGACAGAAGGTAGAGCAGCTCCTGGTGCCTCACAAACACCTGAAGGCCATATTAAGCCTCCCGCATAGTCATCTTTTGCAGGGGCATTTAGGGATAGAGAAGACCCTGGCAAGGATCCTACAAAGGTTCTTCTGGCCCGGGGTGCATGAAGAAGTGCAGAGATACTATGCTTCCTGCCCAGTGTCAGCTGCACAGTCCCCGTCCCCACTTGAGGGCACCATTGATACTCCTTCCCATCATAGAGGTCCAGTTTGAGCGAATAGCCATGGACCTAGTGGGACCCCTAGAAAAGACTAACTGGGGCCACCAATATATACTTCAGAGTAGCAGCCGTGTTAGTCTGTATTCGCAAAAAGAAAAGGAGTACTTGTGGCACCTTAGAGACTAACAAATTTATTTGAGCATAAGCTTTCGTGAGCTACAGCTCACTTCATTGGATGCATTCGGTGGAAAATACAGTGGGGAGATTTATATACACACACAGAGAACATGAAACAATGGGTTTTATCATACACACTGTAAGGAGAGTGATCACTTCAGATGAGCCATCACCAGCAGGAGGGGGGGGAAGGAGGAAAACCTTTCATGGTGACAAGCAAGGTGGGCCATTTCCAGCAGTTAACAAGAACGTCTGAGGAACAGTGGGGGTGGGGTGGGGCGGAGAAATAACGTGGGGAAATAGTTTTACTTTGTGTAATGACTCATCCATTCCCAGTCTCTATTCAAGCCTAAATTAATTGTATCCAGTTTGCAAATTAATTCCAATTCAGCAGTCTCTCGCTGGAGTCTGTTTTTGAAGTTTTTTTGTTGAAGGATAGCCATTCTCAGGTCTGTAATCGAGTGACCGGAGAGATTGAAGTGTTCTCTGACTGGTTTTTGAATGTTATAATTCTTGACATCTGATTTGTGTCCATTTATTCTTTATTATCCACTTTCTACAAGCCATTACCCTCTGATCCCACTGAAGGTTACCAAAAGAAACTACAGCATTTGCTCAAGAAACTCCCTGAAAAAGCACAAGAACAAATCCGCACAGACACACCCCTGGAACCCCGACCTGGGGTATTCTATCTGCTACCCAAGATCCATAAACCTGGAAATCCTGGACGCCCCATCATCTCAGGCATTGGCACCCTGACAGCAGGAGTGTCTGGCTATGTAGACTCCGTCCTCAGGACCTACGCTACCAGCACTCCCAGCTATCTTCGAGACACCACTGACTTCCTGAGGAAACTACAGTCCATTGGTGATCTTCCTAAAAACACCATCCTAGCCACTATGGATGTAGAAGCCCTCTACACCAACATTCCACACAAAGATGGACTACAAGCTGTCAGGAACAGTATCCCCGAAAATGTCACGGCTAACCTGGTGGCTGAACTTTGTGACTTTGTCCTCACCCATAACTATGTCACATTTGGGGACAACGTATACCTTCAAATCAGCGGCACTGCGATGGGTACCCGCATGGCCCCATAGTATGCCAACATTTTTATGGCTGACTTAGAACAACGTTTCCTCAGCTCTCGTCCCCTAATACCCCTACTCTGCTTGCGCTACATTGATGACATCTTCATCATCTGGACCCATGGAAAAGAAGCCCTTGAGGAATTCCACCATGATTTCAACAATTTCCATTCCACCATCAACCTCAGCCTGGACCAGTCCACACAAGAGATCCACTTCCTGCACACTACGGTACTAATAAGTGACGGTCACATAAACACCACCCTATATCGGAAACCTACTGACCGCTATTCCTACCTACATGCCTCTAGCTTTCATCCAGATCACACCACACGATCCATTGTCTTCAGTCAAGCTCTACGATATAACCGCATTTGCTGCAACCCCTCAGACAGAGACAAACGCCTACAAGATCTCTATCATGCATTCTTACAACTACAATACCCACCTACTGAAGTGAAGAAACAGATTGACAGAGCCAGAAGAGTACCCAGAAGTCACCTACTACAGGATAGGCCAAACAAAGAAAATAACAGAACGCCACTAGCCATCACCTTCAGCCCCCAACTAAAACCTCTCCAACGCATCATCAAGGATCTACAACCTATCCTGAAGGATGACCCATCACTCTCACAGATCTTGGGAGACAGGCCAGTCCTTGCTTACAGACAGCCCCCCAACCTGAAGCAAATACTCACCAGCAACCACACACCACACAACAGAACCACTAACCCAGGAACCTATCCTTGCAATAAAGCCCGTTGCCAACTCTGTCCACATATCTATTCAGGGGACACCATCATAGGGCCTAATCACATCAGCCACACTATCAGAGGCTCGTTCACCTGCACATCTACCAATGTGATATATGCCATCATGTGCCAGCAATGCCCCTCTGCCATGTACATTGGTCAAACTGGACAGTCTCTACGTAAAAGAATAAATGGACACAAATCAGACGTCAAGAATTATAACATTCAAAAACCAGTCAGAGAACACTTCAATCTCTCCGGTCACTCGATTACAGACCTGAGAATGGCTATCCTTCAATAAAAAAACTTCAAAAACAGACTCCAGCGAGAGACTGCTGAATTGGAATTAATTTGCAAACTGGATACAATTAACTTAGGCTTGAATAGAGACTGGGAATGGATGAGTCATTACACAAAGTAAAACTATTTCCCCATGTTATTTCTCCCCCCACCCCACCCCCCACCGTTCCTCAGATGTTTTTGTTAACTGCTGAAAATGGCCCACCTTGCTTGTCACCATGAAAGGTTTTCCTCCTTCCCCCCCCTCCTGCTGGTGCTGGCTCATCTTAAGTGATCACTCTCCTTACAGTGTGTATGATAAAACCCATTGTTTCATGTTCTCTTTGTGTGTATATAAATCTCCTCACTGTATTTTCCACCGAATGCATCCAATGAAGTGAGCTGTAGCTCACGAAAGCTTATGCTCAAATAAATTTGTTAGTCTCTAAGGTGCCACAAGTACTCCTTTTCTTTTTGCAATATATACTTGTTGTCCTGGACTATGCTACACGGTATCCAGAAGCTGTCCCCCTTTGGAACACAGCTTCTAAAACAATAGTCAAAGAACTAGTGGGGATCATTGCCCGAGTGGGGCTACCAAAGGAGATACTGATGGACCAAGGAACTCCATTTATGTCAAAACTAATGAGGGACCTATGTGTCCTACTCCTCATACATACCCTGAGGACTTCGGTCTATCATCCACAAACCAATGGACTGGTAGAAAGGTTCAACCGAACCCTGGAGGCTATGATAAGGAAGGTGGTAAGTCGAGATGGGAAGGATTGGGACACCCTACTACCATACCTTATGTTTGCCATCCGGGAGGTACCTCAGGCCTCAATTGCGTTTTCTCCCTTTGAGCTATTTTATGGGCACCATCCCCGGGTCATCTTGGACATAACCAAGGAAATTTGGGAGGAGGAGCCCAATGAGGTGAAGAATGTAATCGAGCATGTGTTATAAATGAGGGACTGGATAACACAGGTCACTCCCATAGTGCGGGAACACCTAGAGAAGGCCCAAGAGGCCCAAAGAGCTCAGTACAATTGCCAAGCCAAAGTTCGGCAGTTCCAGTCCAGAGACTGAGTAATGGTGTTGGTACCCACAACAGAGAGTAAATTTTTGGCCCAGTAGCAAGGACCCTACAAAACAGTTGAACCTGAAGGGGAAGTAAATTACAAGGTGCGACAACCGGGACGTCGGAAACAAGAGCAAATATATCACATCAACCTTCTGAAACCCTGGCATGCACAAGAGGCATGCGCAGCTGTCCAAAAAGACCCACTCCAGAAAAACAAACCTTCCAAACAGGTGAGAGTGTCTCCCAATTTAATGTCAGACCAGAAGAATGAGGTGTCTGAGATGATCTTCTGGAACCAAGATGTGTTCTCAACAAAACCGGGTCGAACAACCGAGACATCTCACCATATTGTCACGAACCCTGGGGCCAGAGTAACAATGAGGCCCCACCAGGTGCCAGCGGCTAAAAGGGAGGAAATAAAAGCAAAGTAAAAAAATGCTGGAGTTGGGGATCATCGAAGAATACCACAGTCAGTGGTGTTGCCCAATCATGCCAGTGCCCAAACGTGATGGCACAACAAGGTTTTGCAATGACTTCCGGCAACTAAACGAGGTATCCCAATTTGACGCGTACCCTATACCCGCATAGATGAGCTAGGGGACCGTCTAGCCAATGCCCGGTACTTGACTACCCTAGACTTGACAAAGTGGTACTGGCAGATTCCCCTTGCTGAAGATGCAAAGGAAAAGACTGCATTCTCTGCACCAGAGGGTCTTTTCTAATATACTGTCCTTCCTTTCGGACTACATGGGGCCCCAGCTACCTTCCAGCATCTCATGGACAAGCTATTACACCCCCATAACAATTATGCTGCTGCCTACATGGACGATGGGGTCATTCATACCTCAGACCGGGAAACCCATCTAGAGAAGGTGGAGGCAGTCCTCGATACCTTCAGGCAAGCTGGCCTTACAGCAAACCCTGCCAAGTGCACTGTAGGGTTTACGGAGGCCAAATACCTTGGCTACATTGTGGGAAAAGGTCTGGTAAAACGCCATCTGAGTAAGTTAGAGGCCATCCAAAATTGGCCCCGACCAAGTCACAAGAAACAAGTCTGGGCATTCCTAGATGTGGTGGGGTATTACCGATGATTTATCCCCAATTTTGCCACAAGGACAAGCCCCCTGACAGAGCTAGTGAAGGCCCATGGACCTGATCTGGTGAGATGGTCTGATGCAGCAGAGAGAGCGTTCACAGACCTATGGACTGCCCTCTGCAGTAACCCCATACTGGTAACCCCAGATTTCACCAAGGAATTTATCCTGCAGATGGATGCATCGGAAGTAGGGTTGGGGGCCGTTCTATCACAGATGGTCGGGTAGGAGGACACCCAATTCTCTACCTCAATAGGAAACTCCATTGCACTAGAGCAATCAAGAACCTGCTAGAACCAATTAAGACAGGCAAGCTAATTAAGACACCTGGAGCCAATTAAAAACATACTAGAATCAATCATGGCAGGCAGACTAATCAGGACACCTGGTTAAAAAGGACCTCCCATCAGTTAGGGGAAGGGGTGCAAGGAGCGGGGAGTGAGAAGGCATGCTGCTGGAGGACTGAGGAGTACAAGCGTGACCAGACTTCAGGAGGAAGGAAGATCCTGCTGTGAGGATAAAGAAGGTGTCGGGAGGAGGCCATGGGGAAGTAGCCCAGGGAGTTGTAGCTGTCACACAGCTGTTACAAGAAACACTGTAGTCAGTTGCAATCCACAGGGCCCTGGGCTGGAACCCAGAGTAGAGAGGCTCCCATCCCCCTCAACTCTCTATTTGAGACAAGAGGAGGTGACCTGGACTGTGGGTCCCACGAGAGGGGAAGGTCCCTGGCCTATCCCCGGACCCACTAGGTGGGTCAGCAGAGAGTGCGGGGATTGTGCTCCTCCCTTTCCCCATGCTGACCAGTGATGAGGTTAGCTGAGTGAATGGCAGATTTTAGCCATTAGCAAAGTTGGCCAAACTGAGGGCTGCCGTGAATCTCTGAGGCAAGCAAATCCGCCAATAAGCGCAGGACCCACCAAGGCAGAGAAGGAACTTTGTCACAAATATTTTACATGTCTTATTGGCACAGGTGAAAAATTGGCCTAAATAATTTGTATAACAAGTGGTTGAAGTGTGTTTTTCCTCTCAGTATATCACAATACAATTTTTCATAATTTATCAGCCTGCTATGTTTCTGCCACACAAAGAGACTACTCTCTGTTGGGGTAACCAAAACGGCTAACCACATTGCTAGAGTTTTGACAGAAATGGCCGGCTATTGGCTTAGGCATAAAGAACATGTAACTCTAGAATTAATCATAAACAGCTGTGAAGTTGTTCCATTGTGGTGACTTGGAGCTTTGTGGCTGATTTTAATGGGAACAGAGAGCACTTGGGATAGAGTGAGTCATTTACTTGCTCCCCAGCTCAGATCTTTCAAAAGCAACTAATGACTACGATAAGCCCTTTATAACCAAACTTTGCAGGATGGAAGCAGAATTTGCACTGCTCCAGGAGACATTCTGCCTTTGGAGGACAAAAGCTGTACGAATGCCACAGGGTCATGCATGCTATGCCGGAGCAGCAAATGTTATGCATCTTTTAAAAATGAGTTCAGCGACTTCATAGCTTTCTTTGACAGTGTAACAAGCTTTGTGGATGGGGGGAAGCAGTAGATGTGGTATGCGGGCAGTCCTCTGACTTATGACACAATTGTCACTTATTGTCACTGACTTATGACACAATTGGTTCCTGATAATTGCTTCTTAAGTAGAAACGTCGTAACTCGGAGCCACAATCCACTCCAATTCAGAAATGTCGTAAGTCCCGTTTGTCATAAGTCAAACGTTGTAAAGTTGAGGACTGCCTGTATCTTGACTTTAGTAAGGCTTTCATACTGTTTTGCATGACCTTCTCGTAAACTAAGTAGGGAAATACAACCTAGATGAAGCTACTATAAGATGGGTGCATAATTGGTTGGAAAACCCTTCCCAGGGAGTAATTATCAGTGGTTCACAGTCAAGCTGGAAGGGCATATCAAGTGGGATCTGGCAGGGATCAGTTCTGCATCCGGTTTATCAACCATTGAATCGTAGGACTGGAAGGGGCCTGAAGAGGCCAATAATTTAGATAATGGCACAGAGAGTACACTTATAAAGTTTGTGGACGGTACCAAGCTGGGAAGGATTGCAAGTGCTTTGGAGGATATGATTAAAATTCAAATTGATCTGGACAAACTGGAGAAATGGTCTGAAGTAAATAGGATGAAATTCAGTGAGGACAAATGCAAAGTACTCCACTTAAGAATGAACACTCAGTTGCACACATACAAAATGGGAAATGACTGCCTAGGAAGAAGTACTGTGGAAAGAGGCCTGGGGGGCAGAGTGTATCGCAAGCTAAATATGAGTCAATAGAGTAACACTGTTGCAAAAAAAACAAACATCATTCTGTGATATATTAGCAGGAATATTGTAAGCAAGACACGAGAAGTAATTTCTTCTGCTCTACTCCTTGCTGATTAGTCCTCAACTGGCATATTGTGTCAAGTTCTGGGCACCACATTTCAGGAAAGATATGGACAAATTGGAGAAAGTCTAAACAGCAACAAAACTTATTAAAGATCTAGAAAACATGACTTATGAGGCAAGATTTAAAAAACTGGGTTTGTTTAGTATGGAAAAGAGAAGACTGAGAGGGGACATGATAACAGTTTTCAAGTACATAAAAGGATGTTACAAGGAGGAGAGAGAAATTTTCTCCTTAACCACCGAGGATAGGACAAGAAGCAATGGGCTTAAATTGCAGCAAGGGTGGTTTAGGTTTGACATAAGGAAAAACTTCCTAACTGTCAGGGTAGTTAAGCTCTGGAAAAAATTGCCTCGGGAGTTTGTGGAATCTCCATAACTGGAGATTTTTAAGAGCAGGTTAGAAAAACACCTGTCAGGGATGGTCATAATACTTAGTTATACTTAGATAATACTTAGTCCTTGCCATGAGTGTGGGGGCTGGACTAGATGACTTCTTGAGGTACCTTCCAGTTCTATGATTCAAGCACTAGGCCACCAGTGCATGTGGCTAGGGGCAAGGCTATGGCTTTGGTTACAGCCACACCCTATCATGCCCCATTTGCGGGTCCTGCATTTCTTGTGCTGTGCAAGCCCCGGGTTTTAGCTGTCCTCTGGACAGGTGCACAAGGAAAGGGCTTACTCTACCCTCATTTGTACACCCATGCAAGAACAGGCAGAACCTAGCACTACATCTCTTTGTCGCCAGTATCTCTACACCCCAATACTGCAAACCTTACACTGAGAGAACACCCAGTGAGGAAAGGAAATTTTTGGCTGACTAAAAAGAGCAGGATCAGGCCCTTATATATAGCCTCAGCCACAAAATATAATGCATGTGAACTTACTGTGTTTTCCAGTCTAAAAGGGAAAAGGGCACACATTTTTAGACATAATTGGATTTAACTGGTGGCGTCTAATTATTGCCTTTCATTTCATTGTATTGTAAAAGAGGCAAGAGAAAACAATGTGTTTAAGGAAGGAATAAAAGTCATACACGTGAAAGAAGAGAGGGCAGTGTGGTCTAGTGGTAGAGCACTGAATTGAGACTAAGGACACCTGGATTCTATCACCTTTACCACTGGGCTACTCTGTGACCTTAGGCAAGTCACTTCATCGCTCTGTACCTCAGTTTCCCCATCTATAAAATGGCAATAATGATACTGACCTCCTTTGAAAAGCACTTTGAGAGCTACTATGAATAACACTATATGAAAGCTTTATTAATATTCTTATTTATAGAGTTGTTATATCAATAAAAGGGTTGTAATAGCGACTTCAAAATATCAAAAATAATTATTTGCATTGAGTATAAGCGCCATCAAAACAATGGGAGACAGCATGATACCTGTGATGTGACAAGTTAACATTATGCAGCACTGACATTTACAGAAACGCACTATTTTTGATTGCATTTGCCATGTCCACTGGTGTCCTTCTCTAAAACAAAGGTAACAGGAAAAGCATTTCAATTTTATTTTTAACAGATTGAGATTCAGTATTATTAATAACAGCTTTTCCCCTGAAAGCCAAGCTCTATATCAGTTTATGAGGTAGTAACAGAGATGCCAAAGTTCTCTGCCATCATGTTGAAAAGGAAATTATCAGACAGAAAAGCCATGGGATGAAGAAGATGAAATTATATTATCTCATGGCAGTGTGTTTCAGAACTGTAATTATTGTGTGTCCTTTGTGGATATCACAGGTGTTGATAAATATAATTATTTTGTTTGCTTTCCCTTGACATTGGTAAAATTAATGTATTTCAGTCTTGTATGAATGAAAAGAGGTATTTGTCAGCTGATCCTACCCACACTTGTTACCAGAAGTAGTGCTGACTACATGTTAAGTAGTCATTGAAATCCAGTAGTAAGTGCTGGCAGGTTCTAGCCAAAGAAACAGACACAAATACATGTGAAGGAACTTCAAAGTAGGGACTGCACAAGTTTAAAGGATGAAACTCCAGAGGCTGAAATCTTTGTTTGTTTTTTTGCAGGGACCCCCAGAGTTTGTATCCACCTGAAGTTAGTAACGCAAAACTTCAGTATGCCGGATGGGGGCCAAAGGGGCAACAACTGGTAAGATAGCACAAGCATGGAAATGAGTTTATACGCACACATACCATTGTAATTTTGCAAAATAATTATAAATAGATATTGTGCCAACTAGCTCCTTTTCTCAGAGCCATTCTTCACGGGCTGATTTCTTCCAACCAACATAGCAGATATGAGTCTGGAGCGTTTATGAGATATTGTCCTCACACTATTAAAATCCTAACTCATCGTTGAATGTTGTGGCCCCAACTTTTCAAAAGTGGGCATGCTAGGTTGCGCCTATCCAGCAGCACACACCCAACTTGTACATGCTCAATACACTTGTACACCCAATGCATGGGGATACATTGGCATTTTGTGCCTGCACATACCATTGCTCATGTGCAAAATATCAAAACATATGTTTGTTGACAACAACCCAGTGAAGCCATGATCCCTTCAGTGGTACTGCAGTGTAAATATTTAATAGAAGAAAGTATTCCATAGGCAACATCACCAAAGCTTTGTTTTCCACTTATCTAGTATAAATTGTCTCCTTTCGTGCTGGCTCTGCCCTGCTCCAGTCCAACCCTTCCTCAAGTCCCTTCTCTTTTTCAGTCCTGCATGTTTCTAAAAGGAGTTGATTTAGCAATAGCACCTATAGCATCTGTATAGGGGTTGTTCTTAATATTAAGAAATATTATTAATTTATCTATTAATACTCTATAGTAAGAAAAAATAGATTTAGTTCTAACTGCTGATTATTTGAAATATAGAAAATGAGTACCTGGGACATGGCAGTTTAAGGCTAAAATGTATTGACAGACCTGTGTAGAGATGAGCTATGTGAATAGCTCCACAGAGCTACTGTGAATTTGCACCCGAATTTGGCCCACAGTGGTTTAGGAAATGGACAAATGTAGTCAAGGAACCAAATTTGCAGGGGTGAAAAAGGGAGCCCTCATGGAGTGCGTTGTTCCCAAAATTGTCATGGTCTCTTTGTGGTTCAGGATTCCACGTGGTGAGAGTTTGTGCAAGCTCAACTATGTCAGCTCACAGCTCCTGCCACCTTAGGCGTGTCCTTCCTTAGAGCAAGAATCCCCTGTCCTCATTTCCTGGTGCAAATCCAATATCTAAGCTTTTAAAGGGCCAACTGTCACTTCTCTCAGAAAGCACAATTAAAAAGGGGCAGCCACAAGTTCTGTTAAGCAGGCAGTGAAGCCGTGATGTTTTTGCTTTTATAAAAAGCCTGTTTTAACCTTTGCTTGCAGTCTGATAGGCTTTCCGTGCGGTAGAGCAGGAGGAGGAAGCCATAAATGTTTTTGATAGCGTTCTCTAGAGAACTTAACACCTCTCGTGTTGAAATCGTACCTTCTGGGAGAAAGTGTTTGTAGCCAGTTCTAAGGATTTGTTATCTGCTAGAGGCATTTGTGCTACTGCACATTCAAATGGGCTTTTACACAGAAAATTAAGCTTGAAAAGTAGACAGGGGAACCACACTTGTTTTCCTCTCAAGAAATGTTCTCACAGGCTAGCTGTCAAAATGTTCAATATGTGGCATTGCTGGAAGGAAGATGGCTTCCAAAACACTGAAGGAGCCTTAGGTACTACTGTGGTTCATGACAAAGAAATGGTAGCAGCTGCCACTGCTGGTGTGTAAGTCCTCTCTTCAGCACTGCAGCTTGTAGGAGACACAGGAATAACACTTGTCTTCTGCTTCACCAGAAAAGTCAGCTGTGACGCAGCTGCAGGCCTAATAGTTACTGCACAAAGAACCTAGCAATACTGAGGCAGGGGTTTTCCCACATGTGAAAAATGATTAGAAAGAGATTCCTCTTCTCACTGCACACACTCACACACCCTTCTCTCACTCCATCTGTCATGTGTACCATTGGACGCCTTCAGTATGTTGACCTTGTGGCCATTGTGGTGTGGATTGTACTGGCACATGTGAGATTTGGGTTGAGAGAACGCTTTGGACTCCCGACTAGTGGAAATGTGGGCTGTTCACACTGATGTAACTCCATTGGCCTCAGTGGAGTTGCTCTTGATTTCCACTGGTGTGGAGAATCAGGCTCTACAGTTCCCAAGGTGTGAAGAATCTGCTGACAGTCTTCTTGAGAACATCTTGCTGTCTTATAAGAATAAACTTTTTTTGGTGACCTGAGTGAAATGACTTGGTGAGCCTCATTCTGTTGGCTTCCTGTGCTATACATACATTTTGTGCTGATAAATAGCAGATGGCTGCTTCCAGAGGTAAAAATGTGGCACTTTTTATAAGGTATAAACAATAAGGTACTGGTGGGGACCTTTAACCCAAGAATGAGAACACTGAAAGAGGAAAGCTTGTAATGCCATATGTGTAAAGACATTTTCATTAATAAGGAACTGCCTTTAAAAAAATTGCAGAATAGAACAAAAGAAGGGTTTTTTTCCAGTTACTTAACTGTTTAATTTTTATTTTAGTACGAAGTGAGCTGTTCAAAGCATAACAAAACCTGGACTCTTCTAATCTGAAAGACAAGGCAACCTGAATTGTGCTTGGCCATTTCCTATGTCATGAGAGTATCTTCCTTTCTTCAACAGATTTTCTGCTGGGGTCGATCACTATAGTTACCTGCTATTCACTCCTAGAATCATAGTGTAATGCTACCAATTACTTTAGATTTATTTGATGGTCATCAAGGCCAGCCCTCTGTACTGAGACAGGCGTCGAGGACCGAGACTATCCCTGAAAGGTGTTTGTCCAAACTATTCTTTAAAATCTCCATCAATGGGGATTCCACAATGGGCAATTAATTTGCATCTTAGAAAAAGGAACATAGCCATACCAAAACCCAGACTGACCCTCCATTCAGTTCAATATCTTGTCTCTACCAACAGCCTATAATAAATCCTTCATGGAGAAATGAACAAATTCCATATCATACCTCCCCAATTGTTTAAGATACAACATGAGACAAAATCTCTTTCTCTCTTCACAGGTGATCATTTAGGGCCTGATCCTGCATCACTGATGCCAATGGGACTTTTTTCCATTGACTTCAGGAAGAGTGGAATCAGGGGTTTAATGTATTAGGATTGGTAGTCTTTATCCTGACTAGTGTAAGTGCAGATATTCTTTTATATATAAGTGTCTAACCCCATTATGACTCTTGCAAAGATATTTACATCAACAGCCTCCTGGAACAGCAAGCTAATTATGTGTTTCATTAAAACAGTATTTCTTTTTGCCCCTTCTAAATATGTTGTCTTCTAATTTAGTTGTATTTTTGTCCTTGTATTCTGAGGTGAGTTAAGTCGAATCTTTTATACAGGCGTGAAAGTAAGTCAAGTGACTTACCGGTATTCTGGGGCCAGCTCTGGCCCCCAGAAGGGGCAGGGCCTAGGGTGGAAGGGGCGGGGTTGAGGGGATTAGAGCCAGCCCCAGCCCACTTGTAAAGTAAGTGCCCCCCATCGGGGTAGCAGCAGCAGCCCGGGGCTCCGGGGGCTATTTAAAGGGCCTGGGCTCCTCTCTTCTACCACCCTGGCCCTTTAAATAGCCGCCGGAGCCCTGGGGAAGCAGTGGGGCTCCAGCGGCTATTTAAAAGATCGGGGCGGCAGAGGCAGCTGGCACCCCGGCCCTTTAAATAGCCCCTGGAGCCCCCGCTAACCCAGGGCTATTTAAAGGGCCCACGGCTCCCCTGCTTCTACCGCCCCGGTCCTTTAAATAGCTTCTGGAACCCTGGAGTAGCAGCGGCAGGGCTCCAGTGGCTATTTAAAGGGCCCGGGCAGTTGAAGCAGGGGAGCCCCAGGCCCTTTAAATAGCTGCCGGAGCCCGCGACCGTTACCCCAGGCTCCAGCAGCGGGGCTCTGGAGGCAATTTAAAGGGCCTGGGGCTCCAGCCACTGGGGAAGCCAGGCTGCCCCAGTACTGTGCACCGGCTCTTGCCAGTACGGGGTGTACTGGCTTACTTTCACCTCTGCTTTTATATATACTGTGCATTTTTATACCTCTAGCTTATTGCTATTTTTGCTCTGTTCCTTGCCAAGCTAAATAATTTTAGACTTTTAAACACAATATTGTTGTTGTTTTAAAAAAATTCAAGTATGTAGTCAGGCCTTGAGATGCACTAATGTAGACTCTCCAATTACATAAAACAAATCAGTAACATATCGAGGCATAGATGCCCAGGAAAATAGGGCAGGATAAAGAAGATGGAAAAAAACATTCTGTGCTCCTTATTCAATATTCCAAAACTTCTTAAACTGCACCAGTGTATAATGGTCACCTGCTTCCCAGTGGACATAATGCCTTCTCACAGGGAAGCAATCCAGACTCCAAAACCAAAGGATCTATTTTTTCTCTTTGAAAAAGGTTGGTAAGGTTCTGAGAGTTATGCCCAGTCTCTCACACATTAAGAAGAGAACAGACTATTGGATTATTTAATTCACTTGAGTCTTCATAAACTCCATGGGCTGAGTCTGCAGCTGTGCTGAGCTTATACTTGGTGCAGTTGAGAGCAGTGAAGGGATGGGGGAAGATGGCTACCTGTGAGCCTCATTTCTGCTCCCCCAATCCTGGCCTGATGGAAGCCCAAAATGGCCTTTGGAGTGACTTAGATCTGCTCCAAGCTGTGTCAGCTGTAGGGCCGCCATTAAGTGTTTTGTCACCCGGGGATGGGGGGAATGTTTTTAATTCTACCCACCCACCCCCACTCACCAAGTCACTCTCCCAAAAGTAACAAGAAGTCTGGTGGCACCTTAAAGACTAACAAATTTATTTGAGCATAAGCTTTCGTGGGTAAAACACCACTTCTTCGGATGCGTGAAGTGAAAATTACAAATGCAGGCATTATATAATGACACATGAAGGGAAGGGAGTTAAAAGTGGAGAACGAGTATTGACAGGGCCAATTCGATCAGGGTGGATGTAGTCCACTCCCAATAATTGATGAGGAGGTGTCAATTCCAGAAAAGGCAAAGCTGCTTTTGTAATGAGCCAGCCACTCCCAGTCCCTATTCAAGCTAAAATCAAAGGTGTTAAATTTGCAAATGAATTTTAGTTCTGCAATTTCTCTTTGAAGTCTGTTTTTGAAGTTTTTTTGTTCAAGTATGGCTACTTTTAAATCTGTTATAGAATGTCCAGGGAGATTGAAGTGTTCTCCTACTGGCTTTTGTATGTTACCATTCCTGATGTCCGATTTGTGTCCATTTATTCTTTTACGTAGAGACTGTTCGGTTTGGCCAATGAACATAGCAGAGGGGCATTGCTGGCACATGATGGCATATATCACATAAGTAGATGTGCAGGTGAATGAGTCCCTGATGGTGTGGCTGATGTGGTTGGGTCCTCTGATGGTGTCGCTAGAGTAGATATGGGGACAGAGTAGGCAATGAGGTTTGCTATAGGGATTGGTTCCTGGGTTAGTGTTTCTGTGGTGTGGTGTGTAGTTGCTGGTGAGTATTTGCTTCAGGTTGGGGAGACTGTCTGTAAGTGAGGACTGGCCTGCCTCCCAAGGTCTGTGAGAGTGAGGGATCATTTTCCAGGATAGGTTGTAGATTGTTGATGTGCTGGAGACGTTTTAGTTGGGGGCTGTATGTGATGGTCAGTGGTGTTCTGTTATTTTCTTTGTTGGGCCTGTCCTGTAGAAGGTGATTTCTGCATAAGTGTCTCGCTCTGTCAATCTGTTTCCTCACTTCCCCAGGTGGGTACTGTAGTTTTAAGAATGCTTGATAAAGATCTTGTAGGTGTTTGTCTCTGTCTGAGGGATTGGAGCAAATTCGGTTGTATCTTAGGGCTTCGCTGTAGACAATGGATTGTGTGATGTGTCCTGGATGGAAGCTGGAGGCATGTAGGTAAGTATAGCGGTCAGTAGATTTCTGGTATAGGGTGGTGTTTATGTGACCTTCACTTATTTGCATTGTAGTGTGCAGGAAGAGGCTCTCTTATGTGGACTGGTGCAGGCTGAGGTTGATGGTGGGATGGAAATTGTTGAAATCCAGATGGAATTCTTCAAGGGCCTCTTTCCTATGGGCCCATATGTTGAAGATGTCATCAATATAGTGCAAGTAGACGAGGGATGCTAGGGGACGAGAGCTGAGGAAGCGTTGTTCAAAGTCAGCCATAAAAATGTTGCCATACTGTGGGGCCATGCAGGTATCCATAGCAGTGCCACTGACTTGAAGGTATAAGTCATCCCCAAATCTGAAATGGTTGTGGATGAGGACAAAGTCACAAAGCTCAGCCACCAGGTGTGCCGTGGCCTCATCAGGGATACTGTTCTTAACAGCTTGTAGTCAGTCCTCATGTGGAATATTGGAATATCCCAAAAGTGTATGCAAAAAAACTTGACAAATAACTGCAGATTTGGCAGCCCTGAATATGATGATTTAGTGCTTAGGACGGACAGCCTTGTTGCCTGCCCCGAATGCCAGCCCTGATCAGCTGGAGCCAACTGTTATGCAGGCCAGGACTCTGTCAGATCACCATCCCCTTCTGCCCACCTCCTTCCTTCTCTTCTCTTAAATGGATTGGAAGGGACAGGTGATGTGAAGCCAGCTGCACTGGCCTTGCACCAGCTGAGGATTCCCCTGTGTTGAGAGGAAGGTTGTCTCCCCCTTCAGCACAGCTTTCCAGCTTGTGTGTGCTGCTTTAGGGCAATGGGAGTGGAGGATCTGGCTCCAGTGGTTTATGCTTTCTGTGGCTATTTTTTTAAAACCCTTTCTTCACATTCCTCCTGGAGGAGCTTTCAGTCACTAACATCAGCTACAATGCTGTCAGCTATTACTCTGTCTTGTGTGCCTAATTATATTAAAAAGAGAGAGAGAGACAGAGAGAGAGCTGAAACAGTAACAAACTAAATGATCTGCATTCTTTGTAAAAATCCTTTCCCAGGAGCAATTTCCCTTTGCCCATGTTTTCTTTTGTCTTTTCCTGTTACGTTACCTGCCTGGTTTAGATTAAAAACTCCTTAGGGCATGGTCCATAGGATCAATTTATAGGAACTTCTTACTCATCTCTGCAAAGTGCCATGAGCACCAGTGGAGCTATCTAGATAACAAAAAATACTATAGCTGAGAAAATCTATTTGAGTTACAAAACCAAAGTGCAAATGTATTTCACTTCTGACCTTTTGAAACAAATGTTTCACAACAACTCTTCCTCCTCTGTTTGAAAATGAAAAATCTACTAACAGATAAAAGCAAGGCAGTGTGTACTACCAGACTGGTGTAAAAATCAGCCACTAGCCCAACACTAGGGGAGTCAATAGAAGGACTCTCGTTAATGTCATTGGATGCTGTAATAAGTCTCAGCTGAGAAGATATTACTTAAATACTGGTGACTTAATGGGCCTGATTCTTTATCGTCCTGCATCCTGTGTGATCATTTCTGCCTGGGCAAAGTAAATGCAAAGCAGTGCTATATCAAAATGGTAGTGTGTTATGTTCACTTTCCACAGGTGTAAATGACTTCACAAGGTGCAGGGCAATAGAGAATCAATCTCTTTCATCACTCACCCTGTAGCCTTCACCCTTTCTCCAGTGTCACACCACCATCCTTCAGCTAGTAACAGTACATTGCTAGCTAGGTTTAAATTGATAATCTGTATTTCTGTCAAACTATTGAGATGCGATTTTCTAGAGATGTGGGGAGCTTGATGGTAGATGGCACTAGAAGTATCATGGGATAATCTGTTTATTTGTGGCATCTTTGCCTTATTTCATTTATGCCTGTCTTCCAGGAATTCTTCTTCCCTTCATCCCACAGATATTGGTACCCATGACCCATCTTCCTTCTCTCTACCTTCCTTCTCTCTAGATTCAAGTGCTATTCTGTCTGGCACAGAAGCCCCTATAAATTGTTCCTATTGGATTATTTTCTCTCTCTCTCTCTGTTTGTAACGTTAAGTTTTTAGGGTGAAATTCAGCCTTGTGCAGAGGTCTCACACAAGGCTTCGATGGTACATAGCCCTTATGAGAATCATCAGCACAGACAAATGTCCCCCTTGGTGAATTCAGAGATCTTGAATGATGTGAGACTAAAGCCCTCTATTTATACACAGGACAGGTATAATATGAGCTGCAGCAGGCCAGGCTTCCCTGCCAACTTGTTTCAGCTCTGGCCTAGGGAACCACCTTTAGGAGTGAGAGTGTCGCCAGGGCTCAAATTCACATTTAGGCACTGGAATAAAGGTGCCCAAGGAATGAAGTGGAAATTGGCCATTTTTATCTAAGTACTTAAATAGGGATTTAGGTGACTACATTCACATGCACACACAGGTTTGAAATGTTTGCCCTAAGAACGTGTATGGCTACTGCTCTTCTGGCTAAGGCACAAGCAATAGGGCTTCTGTAATTAGTCTGCTTAGAAATAGAAAAGGAGTACTTGTGGCCCCTTAGAGACTAACAAATTTATTTGAGCATAAGCTTTGAAGTGATCTGTAGCTCACGAAAGCTTATGCTCAAATAAATTTGTTAGTCTCTAAGGTGCCACAAGTACTCCTTTTCTTTTTGCGAATACAGACTAACACTGCTGCTACTCTGAAACCTGTCATTATGCTTAGAAATAGTACCTGCAAAATGTGCCTCAACAAGTTGAAAGCACTTTTCACAAGAGTTGTTCAACTCCCATTTTGAAATCAGATGGATTTCTGATATGTTGCTATTTTCAGATTTCTTCTGTGAGAATTCATAACTGTCTATCCAAATAGATATTCATGATACAGTCACATATCAAATGCTGGGGGAGAATGCTGTGGAGTCCTGTGGCCAGGAGTTATAATCCAAATGTTCTCTCTTCTTCCGATTATACTACTTATTCTAGGCTGAAGATAGATGATTTGTGCTGGTGCTCCCAGCCCTGTCTGTTCTTTGCCATTTCCACTGTCTTTTTAAACCCTAGCAGCTAAACAGTTTTTTTTTGCTCTGGAGTTTATTAGAAATCCACAGGATGGTCAAAATTCATCCCTCTTGCATTTCCACAGAAGACAATGGAGCTTTTCAAATGTAAGCTCTTTGGTTTTTACTTTTGTGCCTTGTACAGCGCTGAGCATGAAGTCAGTGCTAAACAAATTTATGATGATGATGATGGAAGCTGTAGTAATTCCAAGAAGAAGTCTCAAATTCACTGAAATTCTTATGCCAGGAAAAAAAAGCAACATACGTCAGCCAGAGGCAGGTTAAGGTTTTGTAGAAACCCTCAAGCAATGAACATCAATGCAGGTGAACAGCTCCCTGTAATTAATGGCACTGTATAGAAAGTGCAATGTGGATAAGACTAAAACAGGAGTTCATGTATATATTGAAGAGTTGAATCACAAAAGGTACTGCACAGGACTAGATCATGCCTCTTTAATTTCTCCATACGGCTGGCATTGAATTAGTTCAGCACTAGTAAGTGACCCAGCTAGCTGGGTTTTTCAGTGGCAGAATGCTGATTAAGTGATGGTACCTGGAACTAAACTGGACTGACTCCTCTAATTAGCTTCTGTCCGCTTGCCTGAATTCAAGCCTGTCTGTCTTGCTTAGTTCCAGGCGGAAGTGCCAAGCAGATATCAAGTGAGGGAGACCTCTTTCACAGGAGTAAGTGAATCATCTCTTGTTGCTTCTAATCCAACAGGGCCTCTGATCTGCAGTGAGAATCTAAATACTGTAGGTATGTTTGTTTCCAGCATTAAATCATAGATTCTGCATCATTAATTTTTCATGCTGTTGTTCTCTTATATTTTCCATTGCGATGACATCTGAATCAATACTGAGCTGCAGTCTGCTATATGTAATTAGTTTGGTTTGGTTTGCTTGTTAGGAACAAGGAGAAAAAGGTAGCCTTTCCGTAACGGCTAAATCTGTCCTGTTTAAATGAAACATTATGGGGCAAATCTGAAGCCTAGCAGCCAGCTGATGTAGACAGACAGGGACCTAGGGCAAATGAGCAGGGGTGGAGGAAAAGATTCTCTGCATAGCGTTCTGTAGCCAAGTGATTGGAGCAGTGTACACAGTTCCTCACCCATATGAAGTTGTTCAGACCACACCTTCGCAGAGATTATGGGCTTATTTGACAAGAGCCCCAGTGGTATCAACAACATTCCTCAGTGATGTTTCAATATTGGACATTTTTAGGGCTGCTATCTGTCTTCCATACATACTGTTAACAAGCACTATGCTATTACCACTGTGTCTAGGTCAGATGCAAACTTTCATTGTTTAAGTAGACTCCGAGACCCACCTTCTCTGAGTACCACTTATGAATCACTTGAGTGGAATATACATCTGCAACCACTGGAAGAAGAAAAAATTGTTACTACTTGTTGTTCTTTGAGATGGTGGTGCAGATGTGTATTCCATGACCCACCCTCCATCCCCTCTGTATCAGAATCTCTACTTTCAAACTTCAGTGTGAAGGAATTGAGCTGGGGGTGGGTGGAAAGGAGGCATCCGGGTAATACTATCTTAAATATACAGGAGAGAAGCTAAGGGTCAGATAGCCCAAACATAGGCCCTGTTGGAACTGCTAGTCAAAGTTCTCCAGCTTCAACGTGCTGGGCATGCGCACACCTAAGTGGAATACATGTCTGCACCCACATCTCAAAGAATAGCAGTGATAGTATAGGTGGGTAACGGTTTTGTCCAACAGGCCTGAAATATAATGCCAGTTCTTTCTTTGGGTCTGTGTAGAAGTATTTCTAGCACTTTATGAAGAAGTAGTTGGGTCAAAGCTGGCCTTTAAAGTAAGTGTTTATGAAATTCAATGTTGCCCCTTGAAAGTTGCTATTTTGCAGCATTAAAATTGTCCCCTTTACCAAGAGGGGTAAAATACAATCTTAACTGTAACCAAAAGAGCATTGACTTAGTATATTATCATAACAGCTGTTGTTGACAGGATAGACCAAATGGAACGAAAGAGTGAAATTGAATGGATTGTTGAATAGTCTTCCAAGGACAGTAGTGGAGGCCTCACCTTCATTAGGTGCAATCAGAACCAAACTGGACAAAACCACACAAAATATATACCTTAGGGAACAAGCTAAGACTAACAACTGAATGAAATTAGCAAGTTGACCTAACAGACGTAGGTGATTTCCATTTCTAATTACTTTGTTTGCAAGGGATGTCACATGAATTGTCCAAGATCATTTAGCATGTTGATGAAGGAGCCAGAATCTCAACTCTCTGTTCTGTATGCTAACCACTAGAAAATGCTTTCTTCTTAGTCAGACATTATAATGTAATAAAATATTTTCAACGAAACAGTGTATCATCCCAGATGACAAAATCTAATTTACAATGGTGCCTTACATAGCCGTCACTGCTATTAGGTTACAGAACAACAAGGTAATCCATCATGCAGAACTTAAAAGCACAATCAGAGTTCCATACTAAAGGGCACACTTACATATATAGACTTCAAATAATGTAACAAGGCAGTTATAAATTAAAATAACCATATTAGAAACCGGGACAGGGAATTTCAGTCAGCTGTGTTTCTATTATAAGATATAGCATAAAACTCTCTTTTCAGTTCTGCAAGAAAGAAAACAGAACAGCATATTTTTTTAGAAATTTCCAAAAGTACTATATCTGTTTATGTGGCTGGATACCTAAAATTATAGGACTGATTAGGATTCATACAGTTTATGGAACAGCTTGCTCACAAAATATAAATGTGAAATCCACTGCAATCTATAATGATGAAATATCTAAAATTAAAAGAAACTTGCAGAGGCATGTGGAGAACATTAAAATAATATACACGGACTAGCCTGGGAGTGCCAGGATAAAAATGCTTCCTCTTCAGGCATGATCTGAGAGGGAGAACTTTGATGATAATGCCAGGTCATAGAGTTCCATGAACTTGCTCTTGCTGGATCTGATATATGACTAGGTATCATGCATATCAGTTTTGATAGTTATGGATTCTCACAGAAGAACTTTGAAAAATGCTGCATGTCACAAATCCTTCTGATTTCAAAAAGCTGTCTTAGAAGCTCTTGTGAAAAGTGCTTTCAAGCTGTCAATGCAGCCACTGCTGCTACTCTGAAAACTATTAAAATGGACTTCCAGGATGTGTGTCTTAATAAGAATAAAAGCAGATGTACATCCTTAGAAATACCTTAGCATCACAGGTGCTGAAGTATAGTATGTGAGGTTTTACAGAAAATGTTTCATAGATTAATATTGTTACCTATAGGCTATTTGTTTACATATGTTCTTTTTCTAAAATCAAGCTCTTTTACAAAAGAAAAAAAATGTGTAAGGCCACTTCCCTGTCCTCCTGCAAATCCCTCATTAAAACTTACTTTACCATACATCCTACAGCTATGGTTGCTACTGGTGGTATATTTATTTGGCCATATTAACTTACAAGCCAACAAAAAATGCACTGTACTCATAAGTTGTTGACACAGCTAGCATATTAAAATAGCTCATATTACTGTTACCCTGATCTCCCTTTCCACCTGTGCCCAGGTTGATTGCTTTTACCTTACTGCTCTGTCTTATCTTAAACTAAAATTATAAGCTCTTAGGAAGAGTAATAGTCTTTTACTATGTGGTAGTACAGCACCTAGCACAATGGTGCTCTGAACTGATTGGAGCCCCTCCGCACTCCTGTAATACAAAAATAAATAGTTGAATTGATTGAATTATTTTTCACCCATTCTGAATCAGAATTCTTCCCTTGGTTGCCCTCGTGCATTTGAGAGCAGAATTTGACCCTTAAACGTCTATTATAAGAGATACTGGAAACCTCAAAGATCTTTCCCTAAGTTATCATGGATTGTGCTCCATTTGAATATGGTAAATGTTCTGCCATTTCTCTACCGACAGATGTTTAAACAGTCTGTCTGACAGTGCTTCCATTTGTCTTGTATAGTAGCTGCGACTGGAGCCATTTCTAGCTCATTGTGTTGTATTGACACCCAAGCATTTAATTTCTGAGGCTGCTGATGCTAATCACATGTAAGCCTTGAAGCACAAACAAGGAGACATGCATGCTGCTTTTGATTTGTTTGCGGATCACCCCGTGGGATTCGTGCACACATCAATCTCTAGTGCTGTCTTCTGAGTTTTGAAGCATTTCATTGCCTTGCCCTTAGAACCTGCCCTGCTGCCCTGTCTTTACCATTCACTATTAAAAGCCTTAGGGAGGGGTGAAGTAATCTTTCTCCATCCCTGAAGTCTTTGTTGGTACCAGTTGACCAGCCTCCACCACCATTAGTGCCTTCTATCTTCAGGGTAAGCTCCCAGGGCCATGCAGCTATCCTTCTCCCCCTATTTCTATCTGGTCATTTGTGGGGAAGATCCCCCTCCTCTCATCATTGCTGCAGGGTAAGAGCATCTCACAAATATGACTCAATGCAACTCCTCACCTACTCTTATAGATAGGGAGCTGAGGCACAGAGACATTAAATTATTTACCTGAGCTTACACAAAAGTCAGTGTCAGAACTGGGAATTCAGCCCAGATTTCATGTGACACACTTGCTCTCCTTCCTTCCTGCAGCCTCTGCCACCAGGGGCTGCACTAGAGATTCCAGAAGTCCTTCTGTGGCTCTGACCTGATTTGACAGCTCTCCCATCTCCTCTGGTACAAAGTAGAGGTGGAGCAACTAGGCAGTGCTCCTGAAATCCCAGAGAATAGTTGGAGGCCTGAGGGTCCCCAACCCCCAAGGTTTTGTAGATTCCCAGGCCAGAAGGGACTACTATGATCATCTAGTCTGACCTCCTGTGTAACACAGGTCATAGAACTTTCCCCAAAATAATTCCTAGAGCAGATCTTTTAGAGAAACATACAACCTTGATTTAAAAATTGTCAGTGATAGAGAATCTACTAGTTCTAGTGGTTAATTACTCTCACCATTAAAAATGTACACCTTATTTCCGGTCTGAACTTGTCCAACTTTCTAATTGTGGATGCCTGGGTGAAGAGAACTGAGGAGACTATTTCCTTCCCTTTTTGGAGTTGTGGCAGGATCTGTAAGGGGCTGGGAAGGAGAGTAGGAAATTTTGCAAGATCAGTTCTGCTACTTCAGCCATCTTGGCTGTTTGGCTTTGTATCCAAACTGCATTTGGGCTTTGGTTAACATTCCAAACCCTCATTTTAATACTGGCACTTTCCAGATACCAGTCTAAACATCACCTTTCTAGGCAGTATATGGGTCCAGAGGGACTAAAGTAAGCTATGGAACTATACACTGTTCCCTCAGAAACAACTGCAGTCCTCCATATTCTCTTCTTGCTAAGGAGCAATTTAGCCACCGGACTTTCAATTAACATAAATGGGGGTTTCAGAGCTAAATCTCAGAATGAAGGGTTGTGACTTTGATCTCAGTGAAATTATCAATATGTGATTGATCACATGGAAGATTTGCATGGGACCACCCATGAAGATGCTTGTGGAAGGCTGGACTATGTAGTTTATAAAGAAACATAAATACCATTGAAAATCCCCTCCATCCCACACCTCCATCTTAATCTGTTATATTTCTCTTTCCTACCATGCAAAAAATTGACCATTTTGGTAAAAAAAAAATAGATAATTTCTGGAACTGTGATGTCTTACCTCCATTTTCAAAACTTATTTCCCCCCCAGCTGTCAAATTTAAACAACAATCTTGAAAAGCTAATTGGAAATGCTAGGAGTCAGCAAAAGTCATGCTCATTAGTATTGAATTTTGTCAGTGAAAACCAATGTTACAATTTTGTTGTAATCTATCTGAAGAAATTATAAGATCTGGCATAATTGTGTCAAATGCATAAAGAACAACACCAGCAGCAGAATGTATTAATAGAAGCCAGCTGAACATCAAAGGTTGGATTGTTTTGTAGATCCAGAAGAAAAGACACATCAGTGAAGTGCTCATTAAATAATGCATACTCAATCAGCAACAGGCTTTACAACTGATTGCTAGTTGATCATATAGGTGTATAGTGCTGTCTTTGATGGGAGACTAATAAAGGCAAAGTGACAGGACATTTTCGGTACAATATTTGTAAGATTTCTTTTGTACCCCAAAGTAAAAGCACTCGTGATTCTCTGATGTGCCTCAAGGTGCGTTATGGGCAATGATGGGCAAGCTCTAAATCTGTCACCAAAACAAAACAGCAAGGACCTTTTTCTCTTCATTGTTTTTCATTTTCATGGGCCTCTGTGGGTACGTCTACACTGCAGTTGGATACCCGCAGCTGGCCTGTGCCAGCTGACTCAGGCACATGGGGCTTGGGCTAAGGGATTGTTTAATTGCAATGTAGATGTTTGGGCTCGAGTTGTAGCCCGAGCCCTGGGATCTCACATCACAGCATCCTAGAGCCTGGGCTCCAGCTCAAGCCTGAACATCTACATCACACTTAAACAGCCCATTAGCCAGAGCTCCGTGACTCCAAGCCAGCCATGGGTTTTTAACTGCAGTGTCGATGTATCCTGTGCTTCCAGGTTTCATTCAGGAGTGGAAAAGCCAAAATACCCGAGACAGGCTATCATCAGAGTATTTGACTGGAAGTGGGAAGCACTAGAAATCTCGAGACAGCCTGTTCTTCATATGCAGCCATGGGACCCAATCTTGCTCCAGCTGAACTCAGTGGCAAAACATCCATGGAGTTCAGTGCAAGCAAGTTCAGGCCCCAGCTTTGCAGAAATAAGAGAGTCAGATAGTTAGGTTAAGTGTCTATGAGGATAAGGACCTGGCCCAAGACGTGGCTTTGCCACGGATTTCCTAGATGACTTAGGGCAAGTCACTTAGTGTGTGTAAAGGGGATAATATTTCCCTACCTTCCAGGAGAGGGGTATGTGAGGATATATCTGTTAATGTTTGAATGGCTTTCAGATGCTGCAGTGAGGGAGACCATATATAAATAAGAACATAACAGTTACACAGTTGAACTCAAAAACCTCAGAGGGCCTAACATTTTTGCTCTTATATGGTTGGCTAAAATAAGTTAACAGAAAATGCTGAAGTGTTTCCTGTGATGTATTAAGTAAGTTATTTCCAGTACAGATAGAGACGTATTAATACCACTCTATAAGGCATTGGTAAGACCTGATCTGGAATACTGTGTACAGTTCTGGTCACCCATGTTTAAGAAAGATTAATTCAAACTGGAACAGGTGCAAGAAGGACTACTAGGATGATCAGGGGACTGGAGAGCCTATTTTATGAGAGGAAACTAAAAGAGCTTGGTTTATTTAGTCTGACAAATTGAAGGCTGAGAAGGGATCTGATTAAGAACATAAGAACGGCCATACTGGATCAGACTAAAGGTTCATCTAGCCCAGTATCCTGTCTTACGACAGTGGCCAATGCCAGAATTGCTCCCTAAAAATACATTGGAGGAGGGGGTAAACACAAGGGAGGGAGACGAGCTGTGTAAGCTAAAGGACAATGCTGGCACCAACATAGATGGATCATGAATAAATTTAGGCTGGACATTATAAGAAGATTTCTAACTATTAGAGGAGCAAGGCTCTTGAATAGCCTCCCAACTAGTTTTTATGTGACTGGGTTGCCTGAGATAGCTGGAAATGGACTCGATCCTGGAGTCCCTTCCAGTCCTGTGTTCCTATGGTTTTTGATGAAGCCTTGTTCAATATCCAATTGTGGGATTTCTCACATGCGTAACTGACAGAACAGTAAAAACAGACTGCCGCCAAATGTGTGGAACAAAGAAACTTTAAAAATTATTTTTCTCTAATCTTTTAGTTACAATGATTTCACAAAAGCTTATGCTCTAATAAATTTGTTAGTCTCTAAGGTGCCACAAGTACTCCTTTTCTTTTTAATGATTTCATTGAAGCTGTTCTTTGTGACAGTAATAGGTAAAATATTTTCAGGCAGAAGTGTAATTTTGAAGTTGATGTGCCCCTTTAAGATATTTGCCCAAGGTCAGACTGGTAGTTCATGGGAGAGCAGGATTTAAAATTTGAATCTCCTGACTTCCAATCTTAATTGTTTAATCATTGTGACATAATAACTATAGGAAGGCTGATTTTGTGATTAAGGCATTGTATTGGGAATCAGGAGATGCAGGTGTAATTCCTGGTTCTGCACAGAATTCCTGGGTGACCTTTGGCAAGTCTATTAAACTCTCTGTGCCTCAGTTCCCCCATCGATAAAATGGGACTAATAGTACTTCCTTCCTTATACCTTTGTCTGTCTATTTAGAGTGTAAGCTCTTTGGGGTGGGGGCTGTGTCTTTCTCTGTGTTTGCACAACAATTAGCACTGTGCAGCCCCGATCTTGGCTCTGGTCTCTAGTGCTACCACAATGCAAATAATAAATGATCATGACAACGCAGCCTGTATGTGCTGAAACTTTCACCGCCTCTATGAAATTTGTGTGAGCATTTTCTGGGAAGTATAGAGTCCACAGAGCAATCTGTTGTTTATTCTGCTAGAACAGTGCTCCTCAAAGTGGTGGTCCACGGACCGGTACTGGTCCACGAGCCATCGGCTGCTGGTCTGCGTGCACATTGGAAGAAAAAATTGCCGGTCACCCACATCAGATAGCTTGAGAAGCACTGTGCTAGAAGACTTCCTCATGCAAACTACTTTGCCAGTTTTAAAAAAGAGTTCTTTAGGGGGGAAAAATGAGTCATTAATGCTAAAAACAAGAGAGAGAGTGCAATGGAGCTAGCGCAGTCTAGATGTAGGGCAGAATGCTGACTTGCTTATACATTTCCCTTGACTATTAATGGGACCTGTTAGTTCAAAGTCTTTTCAATGTATTGGCATTTGGGGGCTGATTTGAGATGGTATTCAATTTTAAAATATCAGAAATACCAAGAAGTTAGGTCTGTATGGTACTCTCAATAATGCCAAAGCCCAAGCATGTGATCAGGACTAAAACCCTGATCCTTCAGTTGGATCTGTGAGGGCAGATGCTTAAACTGGACAGAGACCTGTTGAAGTCAGTGGGCTCCTGTGTGGGGATGATTTTCCTCCAAACACAGGATTAGCGCACAGATATGAGGCACACGTAGAGAAATAAAAAAGGAGAACAAGAAGCTTAAAATGCCACAGGAGGTACCCTCTAACTAGTATGAAAAGTCCCCTGTAACAATGTCAATAATATAATGCTATAAAGAGCCAAAACACCAGGCTTGTGTTTGGTGGTGATAAATTTGAATAATGTTGCTCATTCAGTTGACAGGCTATACATGTTGGAAATTATAGGGGAAACAGAACATCAACTTAGAATCCTGCCCTCAAATTGGAAAATAAATAGAAGCAGTAAAAAATACATAGGAGTAAATAGATTTTTCTGTTGTCTTGTGAGGAATTGGGAAATATACTCACCTGTGCTGGGTTTTTTTTGAGGAGCAGGGATTGTAGTGCTATAAAAAGAGACAGGTTATGAAACAGCACTGCTCAGCACTGGCTGGTACGGTACATTAAAGAGATTCTTATCAATAGGTTCATAGAATGTCACATATTCAAAAAGTTCTAATTATTCCACTGTTTTCATTACTAAAGCTTAATATTGTTAATACCATGGTAGGTCCAGTTCAGCAAGAGAAAGTGCACTTAGAAGCCTGAGAATGACCGCAGAAATATTAAAAATCGGAGTTTTCCATAGCCATGTTCATGAAGAAGCCCTGATGTATTTTAAATGAATCAGGCAAATTTGTTGCAGTTAGTTTAAACAGTAATACTTTTTAAAGGGGTTAGATCTGAGAGTGTATGCTTCTTATAGATCTTCTTCTCCTATGGACTTTTGCTACTTTTTGGCACCCTTTTTCCTGAGGCAGGAAGGAAGAGATGGCCTAATCTTATCTCATTGGAAAAGTACCAGAGTTTTCATATTGGATCAGACTGGTCATCTATTCTCGCCCAATGGTTTTCAACCTTTTTTCATTTGCGGACCCCTAAAAAATTTTGAATGGAGGTACAGACTCTTTTGGAAATCTTAGGCAGAGTCTGCAGACCCCCAGGGGTTGAAAACTACTGATCTAGCCCAATATTTTGTCTGCAACTGTGCCCAGCATCAGATGCCTCAAAGGAAAGTGCAAGAAATCCTGCAATAGATAGTTCTGGAATAAATTGCCCATAGCAATAGTTTCTCCCTGTTTATATCAGGTAGTGGTTTACTGATGCCTAGATGAGTGAAGGATTTATCTTCCAGAACTTTTGGGGTAAATCCTGTTCCCATTGAAGTCAGTGGCAAAAATCCCATTGACTACAGCGGAGCCAGGATTCCACCCTTGGCATTTTTTTAAAAAAACATCCTTATTATAGTATCTGTGAATGTTTTTGTTATCTGTATAAATAGAGGCCCAATTCTTTGAACCCTGCTATAAGAGAGGGTTTTCATGTCTTTGATGATACCTGTGCCAGGGAGTTCCATAGGTTAATTGTACATGGGGAGGGGAATCATTTTATCCATTTAAAATTTTTTTTCGTCTCAGTTTCATTTAATATCCTCTTGTTCTTGAAAAGGGGTGAATAGCAGTGCTCTGTCTACCACCTCTGCACCATTTGGTCACCTGTCTACCCTGTTTACCACCTCTCCCATCTTTTCATGTATTTATACCTGCTCCTGTATTTTCCACTCCATGCATCTGATGAAGTGGGTTCTAGCCCATGAAAGCGTATGCCCAAATAAATTTGTTAGTCTCTAAGGTGCCACAAAGACGCCTCGTTATTTGTTAGTTTGTGGATCTTTATTATGTCCCACCCCATTGTTCTTCTCCACTCTAGAGCAAACTGCCCCAGTCTTTTCAGTCTGTCCATGTATGGAAGTTTTTAATTGCCTCTATTCATGCTGCATTTCTATGAACCCCCTCTGTTTCTGCTATTTTCTTTTGTGGAATAAGTTGACCAGAATGGATTGCAGTATTCCAAATGGAAGCATGTTAATAATATTATAATATGTTCTGCTTTATTTTCCATGCTATTAATTATGCATCTTAACATTTTGCCTGCTTTTTTTTTTTTTACCATTGTGGCAGTTTCCATAGACTATCCACAGTAAAAAGATGGATAATAATGCATTTAATGCACAAACATAAATCCCACTGCTGTTGAGTTTACAGAGAAAAAGGAAAGGGCACCAGTAAATTTAGTGCTTGAGTCTACTCTCATTGAACTCAGTGGGAGTCAAATCAAACCATCTAATTTCCATGCATTATGTTAGAGTTGAAATGTACTACTTTATAAAGTAAGCATAAAATAGTATGGAATTAATGTCCATAAAATGTTGTTTTACAAATAATTCTTATCATGTACTGATTATTCAAAGGAATCTGGTTATTTTAGATATATTTCTCTTCTAATGTAAAAAAATGAAAATATGGTAATGGTATTTCATAAAATCATCTCTGTAACCTGGGATATGGAATAACGTAAAGACATTTCTTTTTGATGGATAGTGGAAGTTCAAAAGCTTTTTCTTAATTTATAAACTACATACAGAAGTCTTCTATGTGCTGCTTCAGTTATGTTTTATCTTGATTATGGTTGACATTTTCAGGGTACAAGGCACTGCAGGATAATTTTAAATTCTCTATGAGGTGCTGCAGTTTGGCTCTGAATTATATGGAAGTTACTTTAAAGTAAAAATACTGTATTCATTTTCCATTGCAGCTCTCTGGTGCAGTGTGCACACTGATTAGTGTAGCAAAGCTCTGAAAGATGCAAGAAGTGAAGAAATATAAGCATATTGCTACTCGGCTTTGTTTACTTTTCCTGTAGATTTGTTTAAAGGTAAATAACATACAAAGTATGGCAAGCCCTTCTGTTTCAATTGCTGTGAAACTCCGAGCAAGGAACATGTTGCATCACTTGAATAATTTCTTCTAATATGGATGCTTGATTGGATGATCTTTGCAGAAAAGAATAATAAATCTCAGCTAGAGGGGACTAAATGGAATCTTTCTATACAGTGATAAGGCCCCCAGAATATACTGTGTTCATTACTATTCATCATACCATAGAAAGGAGGATGTTGTCTGGGAATGTAGCATTGTAAGTCTGCAAGTACTTGATCCATCTCCCTTTGATATGACTGGAAAAACTCCTATTAACTTCCATAAGAGTTGGGGTGGGCCTAACAGTCAAAATCTAAGGCCAAAATTTTCAAATATGGGTGTCTAAACATGGGTGTCTAAACCAATAACTTCACCTGAATGTATAAGAGCTGGGAGTGTGGGGGAAACCCCATCCTCTCCTGTCACTGGGAAGAGAAGGGGTTGGCAAAGTGCCCAGAGGCCAGTTGTAATCTGTCCCTTTCCCTTATGGGAGGCTCTTCTGTTCAGAAGTGTCTTTATCTAGGTTTGGATATAACCTAGTGCAATGTGTATGCTACCACAATCTAAATAAATAGCTATAATACTAACCATGAATGGTGCACTGCCCTTTGTCTTTGGTACTTACAACATCACCAAAATCCTAGACAACTATGAATGCGGTTATCTATCTTAAGTACTTATGTGGCCCCTATTACCTTAGTATTTGAGCACCTCACAGTCTTTAATGCATTTATCCTCACAACACTCCTGTGAGGGAAGGGCTGTTATCCCCATTTTACAGATGGGGAACTGAGGCACAAAGAGAGTGACTTCCCCAAGGTCGCACTAGAAGTCTGTGGTGGAGCAGGGAATTGAATCCATGTGTCTCAAATCCTAGGCTAGTTACATAATTACCGGACTGTCCTGCCTCTCTCACAGCAGAGATTGGAAGTTGCTAGAAGCTGACCTATCCTGGAGAGAGCTAGGCCTATTGTGGAGAGCAATGTAATTTTTTAAAGAACCACTCCTACACACAAGGGAATTGTGGAGCAGGTTGAGTGAAGGAAGGGAATTTGTACAACACCCATAACGTACCATGCCCTGAACCCGCTACCTCTGCCACTGGGACTGCAGAACCTACAGGAGTTCCTACACCTCTAAGGCCGATATAAATTCTGTGCAACAACATTTTTCATTATTAATATTCCTTAGGTTGCAGTAGCACCCACAATGTGCTAGTTATTTGACAGACAAATGAAGACACAGATCTCCTGCCCACACACACGCACAGTGGCCACAATTTGCTATCTTTGATGCAAATTAGCTGTAGTCCTTTGGGCTCCTTGCTAGTTTACAATATGTCTGAGCAAAGTTTGGACACCTCTGGGCTTGACTCTGTAAGTCAAGAGCAGCTTCACTGAAGTTAGTGAATGGATTTATACTGATGGCGATATGATCATAATCAGGTACCCTGGTTCTATGTGGCTTAGAGTTTGATTTGTGTTCAGTTTTCATGACCACAGCAATCGCTTTGATTTTTTTTTAATTTCATCCACGAGAGAGAGTGCTGGTTTTAGAAGTGTAAAAGAAAAATCCAGTATTCTTCTTACAGTATGTTATTCTGCTTAGTCCTGACTTTTTGTGTGCATCTAAATTTCAGCATATGCAAAATTGTTAGTTAATACAACAGTCTGTGCTCAGTACCTCTCATTTGTTTTATCTGCATACTAAAAATAAAAATAAAGGTAGGAGAGAGAGAGGAGAATTTAATATCGGTCACAGCATATTTTTACTTTCAGAATACATTAATTGGATGCAGCTCTTTTTAGCTCAAAAACTCATGTAGGCTGAAAAAGAATAAAACAAGTTACAGTTTTAGTTCTTCTTTTTACCCCAGGCAAACTCACCATAACAGCTGCTGAAATTAAATTAGGATCTATGCTTACTTTTGGCAGCTTTCTAACTCATCTCTGGTTCAAACACTACTGTAATAGGATGTGAAACATGAATTGAAAGCAAATATTTTTTCCAGTTCTACCTTTTCATAAGTATGATGTAAGAAATTGCATGCTTGTATCGTGGAAAAGATACTTAACATTTGTTCCAATAGCATTAAATGTATAAAAATCCCAACCTTAAATGTCCATTAAATGTCATTAACAATTTGTCTTTCCAACTAAATTGCTTTGCTGATACTTCTGTGCCTTGCATCTCTGCAGCCTGGTAGAATGAAGTTTAATAGTATTTTTCAAAGCAAGAGTGTTATTTTTAAAAGGATGAAACTTGCTACAGAGAAAACAACAAAAAAACCCAACAACCCAAACATCCCTTTATTGCATGTGACAGTGATACAGGAAACAGAGCGTTTAGCCAGAGATAAGGACAAAGGTTGAGGCCAAGGACCAAGATTTTCAAGAATGTGTGCTTAAGTTTTGCTCTTACATCCATATTTAAACACCTAAATAAGAGGCCTAATTTTCAGAAGAGCCCAGCATCCACCAGATTCTGTTGACATAAGTAGGATCTGTGGGTGCTTGGTACTTTGCAAACCAGATACTTAGTTAGGAGCCTAGCTGTAGGCTTGAATTCTTGACTGTTCATAAACCCTTGAGGTGCGATGCTGCAAACCTTTACTCATGCCAGTAGTCTTTACTCACGCAGATAGTCCCACTGACTGAGTAGAGCTGCTTGTGTGAGTAAAGGTTTCCAAGGTCAGGCCCTTTGGTCCTGACCAGTCATTGTCATTATAGGAGGACAGACTAGATGATCACAGTGGTCCATTCTGGCCTTGGAATCTATGAATTAAGGATCCCCTGTCACCTTTCTCAAGAGTATGCATATTAATGCTCATGTCCTGGCCAAATTTTAGTCTGGGTAATTACCTTCCGACAACTTAAAATTACCCAATAATTTCAATAGGGTTTGGCAGGAGATTTCACAGCCCTTTCAATATGGGCCACATGTTAATAGAGAATCTAAATTGTCTTGAGGGCCACCTTCCAAGCCACTACTAGTCACACAGCCCACTTCCCCTCCTATTCAGGAGAATATGTCATTCTTGTAGCATCTACAGCCAGATCTTGCATTGAAATCACTATTAAAAAGGTATTTAGTACACCATCAGCTATCTTTTAAGGAAACACATTCATCTGCAGACAAGGAAAACCAGCCTTCTATGACCAGCCAGGTCTCCACTCAGCAAACATTCTTCAGACAACCAGTGGTCTATGCTCCATGTTTCAGAAACTACTCGGAGGATATGGTATTTTTCACTTCTTGCCCTTAAGCTGCAGATCATTGCTGTTTAACTGCCATATTTCATTATCTAAAGTGATGACAATGTTTTAGTAATGAGTGAAGAAACACTTTAATAGGTTCTGTTAAAGTCAATAGGAGTACCCGTGGCACCTTAGAGACTAACTTTGTTAGTCTCTAAGGTGCCACGGGTACTCCTTTTCTTTTTGCGAATACAGACTAACACGGCTGCTACTCTGAAACCTGTTAAAGTCAATGGAAGTATGCCAACTTAAATCAGCTGAGGAGCTAGCAATATAAGTGATAAAAGGCTTTGGGATCCTTTTTTGTTAAAAGTTGCTGTAGAAATCACCTGATTTATCAATATATACCGCTGATTGTTGTGAAAGCAATGCACTATTTTATAATGGACTCTCTGCTTACCAGTGTTCTCTTTTCCTTTTCCCTTCCAATTAGATATTTATCTTTGAGAATAACATCTATTACTGTGCTCATGTGGGGAAACAAGCCATCCGAGTGGTCTCCACTGGAAAGGAAGGTGTTATTTTCAATGGCCTCAGCGACTGGCTATATGAAGGTAGGACAAAATATTGAAGGATGCAGTTAGTTATGAGTTTAAGCTCTAGATTTGCAATACGGGCTAAAATTAGAAGTGAAACATTTGACTTCTCAGGACTGTGGCCCATTAGTTGGAAATTCAGCTGTTCCAACAGTTATCTGAAGTGCTGAACTGGGAATAATGTGAAAGGATGTAAGAATTGTATTTTCCAGGGCTTCCCCCCTGTTTCAAGGATGATAAATCACAGGGTGTTAATTGACCAGAACTGCTTCATTACGTAATGGCACCTGCAGTAACTCAAGGTTTCCATCAGATGTGCTTATTTTCTAATGTAAGTGACAGACGTGTGTGGGGGGAAGGGGTTGGGGGAATAAGGGTGAGAAGTTAACAAAAAACCTCTGATTTAGATTTCTAGAACCAGGTGCTCTGGCCCTTTTGTATCAGACCGGGTAGCACAAAGAAGCTGGAAGCTGCGCAGATCTAGGTAGCTGAGAATTTCCTTGGCACGGGGAAGTCCTCAGCTGGCACAGAGCCAGGACAGTTGACTCCTACTCCACATAATGGTCCCATAAGGGCAGGAGGGCCATAGCTAATACAATGTTGCACTCCTGCTATTCTCAGTTATCTCCTTGTGTGCCACTGCTAGCTGGCATAGTGTAGAGCAACGCCTAGGCTATTCTACATTGTGCCAGAGTTAAGGCTGGTAAGGAACTGGCCTCAAGAACCAGAAAACTAAAACCAGCCCTTTTTCAGTCATCACTCCCAAAGACTCAGGGCCCTAAATTGTATACACACGTCGTGGAAGTATTTGCTACCTGTTTGTCATTGTTTCTGATGATTAAATGTACATTGAAGCTGAAATACTTATGCATCACAGAATACTTAACAGTTAACATTTTCCCTGTAATGAGACAAGGTGATATCTTTTATTCTGTTGGTGAGAGAGACAAGCTTTCGAGCTTACACAGAGCTCTGTGTCTCTCTAATACCTGAAGATAAACATGGCTGCAATGACACTGCATAGAACATTTTCCCTTTAAAGCATTTTGCAGCTAGTCAGAGTGGCTGATGGGTTGTTGCAAAATGCTGATTTAATCTAATTTTTGCTAAAGAGATGAGGTTTCCTTGTTGTGACTCTGAAGGTCAAGTGTACATATCAGTATCTCTGTTTTGCTGTTAAACAACATTTAGTACATAAGGTCTTCTCAAAGTGCGCTGCGTACAGGGCATAATGCTGACAGAAGGAGTTTATCATGTCAGTGAACTCCAAGTGATCAAGCTAGCATACAGTGATGCTATATGCTGACACACATTTTTATTCAATTAATGGATTGCTCGGGTTACTTCTTACATGACATTGATTTTCACTTTTGTCCTTTGTAAAAAATTTCTTGTTAAAGCCATGTTAATTTACTGATAAAATAAATGATTCTGTGATTAAATACAATGTAAATATACAGGGCCTGATTCTGCTTCCCTTACACTGAATAGCACTTACAAAATAAGTAACCCCACTGAAAGTGCTACTCAGTGGGAGTAAGAATCAGGTCCACAGTATCCATTTATTTCTTGGTAATTTCATTGTTATATGATGATCATACTTAAGCCTTTTGTCTGTGATGCTAACAGTATCACAGACTATGTGGCTGAAAACAGTTTATATTTGAATAATAGAGTGACCAGTCCCCATGAAAAGAGTAGAGAAGGGTCCAGAGCAAAACCCTAGGTAGAAACACCCACTAAGTTTTGAGGTGGAGTTCAGAATCTGAGTTTTGCAGGATGGACCTGTCTCTCTGGTCTAGCCCATAGGTCCCACACTCTCAGGGAATTGTGAGCAGAAGAACGAGGGAGCAGAGAGCTCTGTGAATCTTAGGAGCTCTGGATGGTCTCTGGTTCCCAGCTGGTCTCCATAAGTGAGCTCCCTTCCACATCGTAGCATCCCCCAGGCTTCCTACCTTGATTTCCCGTCTTCCAGGAACCTGATGTGATCTCCACTGGGTTCTACAGATTTAAAAAGTCTGTAGGAGGCAACGCTGGGACTGGAAGTAGGAATCAAGATATTGATTGCTGGGGAGCAGAGAATTGATGACTGGGTGAAACCAAATGGACAGTAAGCAAGCAGGAGGGCTAAAGGATCTGGTGTGACCAGGGAAAGTCTGTGGAGCTCAGGAGCCCTATAGGCACACTGAATTTGGGTTGGGTGGGAAGTCCAGAGGAAGTTAGGAGCTCAGTAGTACTAAAGGAATCACCAGGACCAGTGGAAGTTGGAGTCCAGGAGTGAAATCCTGGCCCTATTGAAGTCAATGCGAATTTTAACATCAGTTTCAGTGCAGCCAGGGTTTACCCTAGCTGCCTGCATTGTGCTGTAATATCCCTGCTGATGGCGGCCATCTTCCCACTACTAATATGTGCTCTGCAGTACTGCCTTTCTCTAATAATGAGCCAAACCAAAACCATGAATCCAAACATGCCTGAATGGGAAGCTAATTGAAATCTGAGCAAAGATCTAAATTTTGCATCTCAGGATCATCTCTTAGTGCTCTGCCTTTTTCACAGGTTCCTATAGCAATGTCTCCCCCACCTCTCCAGTGTAGACAGGCCAGATGTTCAGTACCATATTTATAGTTGTTTGTGCTGTTAACATCTCAGCAAGTTCTTGGGGTGGATTCTGAATATATGCAAAGATCTCACTCCATCTATACAAATATATGCACCATATAGTCAGAGAATGAGCTACAGTGAAGGCTGCAGTATTAGCATAAAGAATGAGAGTGTTCACCTTTTCTCTTTTGTGTTCTTGTTGTCACTGATGTTTATGACTTCTGATAATGTTAGCAGCTGAGGCTCTACTGAGTAGTCATTTGGGTGAAGGTTACAATTTATGACCTATTTAGTACCTTCTCCAAATGCAGTACAAAAAACTTCCCAAATTTCAAATTTAAAGAGTAGGATTATGAAACCCTTTTGCAGGTAGTCTGCATCTATTGGTGTGCCCCTGCCACTGGTTAATACAAATGACAGCCCCCAGAGGGACCATTTTTCTTCATAACATGATTGCTTTTGTCACAATAAAATAGGTGCCATCTAGTATTAATCAGATGGTTTTGGTAAATCCGGAAGCAAAAGCAGCTTTAGAGTGGATTTGAAGGGGGTTTTTTCCCCCTATAAAAATGCAGAAATTCATTGTGATTCACTTTAAGCATTTGCTTTTGTAAATCTGCCAAAGGGGAAAAACTTTCTTCAAGGTACTTATGCTGAACTGTTGTATCTTGATAATATAGTGAAAAACATTTCAGATCAATCAGAGCTGATGTAGCAGCTTAATCTACTTAGTGCATTTAGCTGGAAGGTTGTGGGCTGATACATAGATTACTATAACATGAGAGGCTAGATTAAGCATGGTTTTTATGAAGCTAAAATAAACATTTCTAGTGCTTTGGTATAGTCTGATATCACTTTTTTCTGCCATGCTTTTTACATGTCTAATGTAAAAATGAAGTTATAGCATAGAAAAAAGAGAACAGATCCACGGAGTCATTCCAGGTATCTATGCTGGATGCCCATTGAGAGTCCTGGGGTTGTAAACAAGCTATGTATATACATGAGTAACCACTATAGAATGGTGTAAGTTTGTTATGTGTGACCACTGTCAGTTTGTGTGTGTCTGTGTGTTAGAAACAGTGAAATGTAAAGATAATTTTTAAAATAAATAGAGGCATGATTGAAAGTGTTTTCTGTGAAATGGAGTGCTATTTTGACAAAAGCAGTGTACTCTTCCATAAAAAATGTAGTGAATTTTAGAATGCATAGCACTCATGCATTTTGTTATAACACACTCTGACAGCAAAACCTAATATTCTCACCCCCGTTGTTATTAATGTCTCTTCATAACTGTCAAAATTCTGAACACCTGAAGATATTGTCCAGATGTCTTGATAAGTCAAAGGATGGGGGGTCATGGGACCTAGACTCTGTTCTTGACTCAGATGACCTGTGTGACCTTGGAAAAGTCACAACATCCTTGAACCTCTGTTTCCCCATTTGAAAACAAAGAGATAAAAATATTTCACAACCTCACATGTTGTGAGGCTAAAAAATGCTTAATTGTTCTGAAGTGCTGAGAATATTGTGTTGCTAAGTACTATAGAAAGGCCTATGAATAAATATATGCCTACACACTACTGCAGTACCTATAATGAACAGTTTGTGGTGTGTAAGTACTGTAGTTCAGGCCCAATATACAAACCACCAGAGAAGTTGCACCGCACAAAAAGGAGTTTATCATAAAATCACTACCTGGTCTTCTTTAGCCAATCTATAACCACAGTGTTCTCTAGAAGTTGGAGTCACTTTGTGCTGCTAGATGTGTGGCCTTGTACCGCTTGAAGAACGTGACAAGGTTAAAAGAGACAAGGTAATGTACCAACTTCTGTTGGTGGAAGGGACAAGCTTTCAAGCTTCATAGAGCTCTCCCTTGGGCTTCTTTAAAACATGAACTTCATTCATTTGTTGGCCATGCTCTGCAAGAGGGGAGGCACGGACTTTATTTAGGCTCTTATCTAAGTCTATCCTGTTTATGTACCGTCAAACTGAGCACTTCTTTTTTGTCTTTTGTGTACATTTCCTTGGATATAGAAAGTAGCCCCTCACAAAGTGACAGAAGCTGCTTTGTGAGTTGATATATAGGGCAGCGTGACAGAGTATACCTGGCCTTTGCGGCTCTATACAAGAAGCCCTGCAGTCCTACCATACCCGGACCCAGTGAAGGTGGTCGTCTAAGCCTGCGTAGGGAGGCAGCCAATTAGAGCCCAGCAGACTCAGATAAAAGGAGCTGTGGGACCTTCACAGTTCAGTTCCTGGTGGGGACCAGAAGGGCAAGGAAGTGTGCTCCTCTCTGGGCCAACAGATCTTGAGGGACAGCCAGAGTGTTTCTGGCTGCATTTTCTTAAGCTGGGTTTTCAGGGAGAGAGGACTAAAGTACCTTAGCTTTGAGGTAAGGATGAAATAAATGGGGCCAGATAGGAGGAGGCCCAGAGAAGAAGCAGCAACGAACTGAAATCGAGCAGTGCGTAGTTGCTATTTATATGGTCCCTGGGTTGAAACCCAGAGTAGTGGGCAGGCCCAGATATCTGTGCCAGCCACAGGTAAAGTGGCATAAACCCCAGGTAGGAGACAGGCCTTATTTTAGAGCCAGAATAAAGGGCCAAATTTAAAGAGCTCAGAGGCAGGGCTGAAGACCCTAGTAAGAGCAAATAGGTTGTTATTTTTTGGCCTCTTTAATATCCCAGAAGGGATTCATTTGGACTTTGTGACTCAGCCAGATGCCCAAGCCAGGGAAGACCCACTAAGGTCAGCTGGCAGCTTGCAGGTGGCACAAGGGATGAGATGAGAACTACAGTACTACATGCAGCCACTAGAAGGTGCTCAAGAGGTGAGTGCTGCCCATTACAGACAGACTATATGATTTTTAGGGACCTTGTTTTCCAGTGGGTTTCTTCCCCATCTGCTGTGGCTGCCAAAGGGGATGATCAAGCAGCAAGTTGACCTGCGAGTCTGTCATCCAGAAACTGACATCCTCAAATAGACAGATTTGTGTTGGCTCAACTTTAAAGCTAGCCCTGATTTTCTGGTTACAACACCAGGATATTGGTGTTTGTCCTAATTGTGAGAAAGGGAGCACCATATCTGTGGCGCTGGGCAGCAACAGCATCTTAAATTCAATCTCTTACAGACTTTTATGCAGTAAAAGATACTTGTACCCACAATTTACAATTGAACCTCTATTCTTTTGTTGAGCTTTACACAAAGCAACTGTTATTATATTTTATTTTTGGCTAGCGGAGTAGAGAGCAAAAAAAAATGAAAAGAGATTATTTTACTCAGCAGTGACCTTTACATAGGCTCATAATCCACAGTTTGTCTGCATCGAATGTTATCATTGCTAGATACTGTAATAAGAAAAGGAGTACTTGTGGCACCTTAGAGACTAACAAATTTATATCCACTCTATACGGCTCGGCTGCTACTCTGAAACCTGAGATACTGTAATGTGACTTTGCAGTGACACCTGGTGGGAGAGGCCAGGATGTCATCCTCATTAAGACTAAATATAACCATACAAAAATTTGCTGCAAGATATTGTAAAATAGTCCCAGTGTCTGCCCTCAGATGCATCTATGCAATTCCTCCTGAACTCGAGGCAACTGCATATACACAGCTGCTGGCAGAATCTTGCCCATGTAAGTATGCACACTTTCCTGACTTTAAAAAGACAATGCAGGATGTAATTATGAAAAGTCTTCCTCCATAATGTATCCAACATCTTGCAAAAATTAGAGAGTATAATAAATCATGTATGGTTGTCTTAGAGGTGCAGTCCTTCACAGTATCTGCCAAGTCATATAGTGTTTACTTTGATCAGCATCTTCCATGGTTTTAGTATTTTAAGTACCTGAAATAGACTTTTTCCTTTCTTAGTGTACACTGGTGTCAAATGAAGTATTCACACAGGAGTCTTGTAAAATCTTGACATTGACAGCATGATAGATACAGGAAAGTTATTAGAGTCTGCTGAAAATATTATCTTGATTTGTCTGTTTATATGATTTTTAACTTCATAATATTAGAACAGTGAGTCCCTCTTACCTGAAACCGAAAACTTTCATAGTCAGTTTATGCATGAAGTTGAAGAAGAGCCAAGCACGATGACAGCTGTAAGTAAATTACTCCTAAAATTGCTGCTTGGTGTCGCCAGAGAAAGAAAACGGACATTGTAATATTTCACACTAAAAGGTAAACCATGGCCAATAAACAGTAACCACACAGTGTGATGGGGCAGGTGAAGGAAGAAGAATTAGCCTGAGTCATCTCTGATGAATTATTCTCCAAAGGAGTGTCTGTCAAAAGTGTGTGAACCATAATAGCCAGGGCTCCAGAGACAAAGAGAACACAGCCCCTGTGGGAATATCAAATGCAGCAAGATAATCTATTTTGAGAATGTATGCTAAGAGTCATTGGTTCCAAAAGAGCAATGAATGGCAAGATTTTTGAATATCTTAATTTCTTTACTCACCCAGAGCACTCTTCACTGTGGGAAATGTAAAAAGAAAAGGAGTACTTGTGGCACCTTAGAGACTAACAAATTTATTAGAGCATAAGCTTTAGTGAGCTACAGCTCACTTCACGAAAGCTTATGCTCTAATAAATTTGTTAGTCTCTAAGGTGCCACAAGTACTCCTTTTCTTTTTGCGAATACAGACTAACACGGCTGCTACTCTGAAACCTGTGGGAAATGTAGAAATTCCACAGATCTTCCTCTAGCATAAGGAGGCAACCATAACACTTGGCCCTTTGAGTTTGTGCTTGAAGGTACCCCCAAGTTATAATGCCACAGAGTATGCGTCACACCTGGGAGTCTCCAGATTGCAAGAGATTTGATACCTAATGAACAGGGATGTTTTGTCAGGCTGTCTTAATAATGCCAATTTAGTTCCAGGGGAGTTGCAAAGAATTCAGCCCATACTGTTTTATAGCTGGTTATTGAGTGGCTGACTGTTGGGGCATGGCTGGGAGCCTACATTTTCCATCTTTCTCTATGCAGCAAAAATATAGCACTGCTGGAATGATATTCTCAGAAAGCTTAAATACAAAGTTTCCCCATGTTGTATGGGGGCATTATTCCTGTATTGTCAGATACATACCCATCGTTAGGTTTATGTCACTATAGCAGCAATTTAGCACTTGGGGCAGATTACTCATATTTACTAGGAACCTACTCATCAGCTGAATTACTTGTAGGTTAAGGTACTCGTGAATGTGAAAGAGAATTTCAGTGGCCCTGGCTTTAACAACAAAGCGGGACTGGCAGATTAGTTCTCACCTCAAGCACAGGTTTGAGGTAGGTGCCTCCCACTGTAAAGAATTCTGTTTCAGGGAAGATTGATCAGATTTGGGACAGTCTTTCCAAAGCATCATGCACTGTACTGTTACTGGAGGGAAAAGGCAACTCAGTCTTCACAAATCAAATTTCATCCAGTCATGCAGTCAAAGGTTCTTGATGCATCAGAAGTTCCTCATTCAACTTGATGCATGGGGTAAACTTCAGTTATCAAGGTGAAAAAACCAGTCGGAGAACACTTCAGTCTCTCCAGTCACTCGATTACAGACCTGAGAGTGGCTATCCTTCAACAAAAAAACTTCAAAAACAGACTCCAGCGAGAGACTGCTGAATTGGAATTAATTTGCAAACTGGATACAATTAACTTAGGCTTGAATAGAGACTGGGAGTGGATGAGTCATTACACAAAGTAAAACTATTTCCCCATGTTATTTCTCCCCCCCACCCCACCCCCCACTGTTCCTCAGACGTTCTTGTTAACTGCTGGAAATGGCCCACCTTGCATGTCACCATGAAAGGTTTTCCTCCTCCCCCCCCCCCCCCCGCTGGTGATGGCTCATCTTAAGTGATCACTCTCCTTACAGTGTGTATGATAAAACCCATTGTTTCATGTTCTCTGTGTGTGTATATAAATCTCCCCACTGTATTTTCCACTGAATGCATCCGATGAAGTGAGCTGTAGCTCACGAAATCTTATGGTCAAATAAATTTGTTAGTCTCTAAGATGCCACAAGTACTCCTTTTCTTTTTGCGAATACAGACTAACACGACTGCTACTTTGAAACTTGTCAAGGTGAGTTATGCATTATAGATTGCATCAGATGGATGGGGTCCTTGTCCTTTTCAGCTGGTTAAAGCCAATGAAGGCTGTCTGGGCCATTTATCCTGTGAATGCCTGCATGAAAAACAGAAAGCCCTGAAGAATTTTAAACATGCTACTACCTGGTGCTTCCTCAAAAAATTGCACTGGACAGCAACAGCCTTACCAACTTCAGCCCTTTTCTGAGGAAGGTCATTTGGAAAGTGGTTGCTGGCCAACTCAAGCTACAACTGTCACCCTCTAATTTTTTGGATTCCCATCATTTGGGCTTCAAGAGTGACTTTTGGAATGAAAACAGCATTATTTGCCATTCAGTGATCTCCTCAGGGCATGGACAGAGGCCAGATGTCCATGCTGATATCACTAGATCTGTCTGCAGACATCAGTGCTGCCAGTAAAGAAGTATTTAACTAATGAACCTAGTGAAGAGTATTGCTTTGAGACAGCTCACTCCTTCCTTTCATTGAGGTCTCAGAGACTGGGGCTTTGTCTCCAAAAGAACCCCAAGCTGTAGAAATTCTGATGTCAGCATTATGCTAATAACCTTTTTTATTTTCCTTTATTGTCCTAGCATGGGACAGAGAAAAGGACCGATTGAAACCCATCTGACTTAGACTCAGTCCAGATATGGCTGAAGCTTTGCTGGACTTGCAATGACAAAGTTTGTTTAATGAACTGAGGGTGTTTTCTCACCAGGCATGCCATTATAGTTAAGGTTGATGAGACTTTTCTGTTTAAAGGATGTCTTTTCTCGATGCTCTAAAATCTGTAGGGTTACTCAGATTGCCTTGGAATTCGGTGTTCCTCATGGGAGTACGGGGTATGGGTAAGAGATCCAAATATGGGGTAATTTAACTAAGGGATTCCTGAGATACAACCCCCCAAATAAACAGCTTTTCTAAGGGTATATTCTATCCATGTTCTTTTGCCTAGACCTAGAGATCCGGCCATTGCTCTGAACCTGGCTCAAGGGTCTCACTCGCTTGAGGGTTACCTCCAGAGAGTGCATGGCACCCACTAGCCCTGTGGGGGAGCAAAATTCAGAACAGTATTAGAAACGACTTTGACTCTCCTGCTAGACTCTTGAATAAGAGTCAACCAGATAGGTCACACTTAGAGTGAGGCTAAGAGGATTTGTAGGTGGAAAACTTGCACTGCAGGTGGATAGCTCAGAAGAATAAGCAGTAAACCTTTGATTCTGAACTCACCCAGCCAGTGACAATTTGAGACTCACCTTGAGCAGAAATCTGGGAAAGGTTGGAAGGCATATTGCTAAAATCTGTCAGGGATTTTTGGGGAGGGGCGGGGGAGAGGCAGGTGAACTCCAGTTATCTCAGAGACTGCCTTCCAATGTACCCAGTTATGACAACTAATTTGAAGGCCGTGTTTTGGCTAGCTTCCTCTTGAGTGCAGCCCAAGGGAATCAAGGCAGGTTGTTGTTGGGGGCAGACTCTCCTGCCTGGAATTCTGTCCCTCCAAAAAGAGTCTATGCCTCAGCCTGGCTGTATTCAAGATGAGATATAAAATTAATCTTTCCAATTGACCTCTTCTAGTCAATCATCTAGATATTACCCTCCCTCTTGGGTGTCTTCAAGGAAAATGAGTCAGCTACTGCAAAAAGGCACAGAGTAGGTGCTCTTTATTCTCATGATATTTGGCTCTTCATAAATGGTTTATACTGTGGCTAGATATCACACTGATAGGAGCTTTGTAAATATTTGCAGCAATAACAGAAATAATATCAGCATATACTGCTGCTGCTATCCAGAAGTGCCAGTATTTTGATGTTTTGAAGCAAACATAGCATTGACTGCTTTAGTTGCTGCAATTTGAGAGAAAGTCTGTTTAGCTCTTTGATTAAGCAGGTCACTAAACTTATTATGGACATCCCGGGCATTAAAATAGGATGTATCATATCACATATAAGAGGCTGAATTCCTCCGAGATACATCCGTTTAAATCTAGAGTAACTCCACTGACTTCAATGGATTTACTGTGGATTTACAATAGTGTAAATAAAAACAGAATTTAACTCCCAAACCATGATCGAGTCTCTTGTTCTTTGCACTAGTATTACATTGTAACTTTAATGGAGTTAGCTCCTGGTTTACACCAGGGTAACAGGAGAATCAAGCACACTGTGTTTGCAGATAGTTAACCCAAGTAGATAACCATTGGGATGCTTAAGTGAATTAAAAATATTCCCCAAGATATGGTATTTAGATTGATCTCTGAAGGGTGAAAAATATACCTACATGTAGGTATTTGAAGTTAGTTAACATCTCATACTGTCAAAGAAGAATATTCTTGAAAAATGTAATGTTTAATGTTGCACAATATGACTATTTTGGGTTTCAGTTTGATTTTAATCTCTTTCTAATGTCACTTGTATTAGCCCCAGGTTGAATACAGTACTCGACATTTCTGATGATGCTTTTGTTTTTGATTAAAGAAATAATATACTAGCACATTTATATATTACCAGCTAGATTTGCTAGCTGTCATAGTGGTCTAAGTCTGGAGTAAATCCATTGAAGTCAGTAGATTTCCTCTGGATTTTGCACCAGTGTAACTATAAACAGAATTTTATTCAAGTATAATATTTATGCTCTCAGTTCACTATAGCCATAGCTGTACAGACTATGTTTTAAACTTAGACATTATTCATAGAAAAAGATGCATGACTGTTACATGCCACCTTGTGGTAAACTCACATAATTTTAGGAGTTTCATTTTTCCCCCTGTAACGTTAATGATTTGATCTGAAGATGCTTGTAATAAAGCAGAAGAATAACAATTGTATCCAGACTGTGCCAGAAATTTGTTTGTGTTTTAAAAATACACGTATGGCACTATAAACATACAACATTTACATTGAAAAATGCTATCTGCATATGATTTTTTTCTGCATATTGATTTTTTAACAAACTTTGATCGAAACCCCTCTGCAGGAATTTGTGGGTGAAACACATATTTGTCATGTTAGCTATGGAATAAATAAAATTGGGGCATTTCTATGTATAGAAAACTATTTCAGGTTATTTTAGAAGGTATTATGGGTTCCTCTCTGCAATTAGACTCATGACAACTCAGAGGATTACAAACAGAGAGTAAAAGTAAAAATAAATGTATCCAAATTAAAATAGGTGAAGGCTACATGTGAGAGTTAGGAAAATTTTGCTGAAGAAGGTGAAATCCACCAGAGAATTGACCTGCTCATTTCTACTGTAAAGTCTGTAAAATCAAAAAAAATCCAGAAATTATGATCGAAGTTGGAAAAAAAGATCTGTCAGCCCAAGGTTATGCAATTTGGACACACTATCCTTGCTATCTAAAAACAACGATGTAGAGTTTAAAGAGCTACATCTTGAAGTCCCCAATATCAAGCTAAAAACGTTCACAGATCACAGAGTTTCTTTGAGTGGAAAGCCGGAGGTGGCAGTGACCTGTGAAATGTAAAAGGCAAAGTTACTATTGTTTGTCATCTTGGGATCAGGTGTGGCCCTGCAAAGCTGAAATTTACTCTTTCCTTCTGCTGTGCTAAACTCCTAAGCTTCTAACCATACTCTGTTGTGCTTTAAAAGACAGAACAGTAGAGGCATTGAGATGACTGAGAAGTTTGGATGTTATAGAGAATGGATATTATTCAAAGTGATCTGTACCAAAAACCACATGGAGTTATTTGTTTCTATAGTGACTATAAAGTGATATTAATGAGGAGATGGAGGTGACTCATTACCATTTACCTACAACCAGAAGAACTGGATTCTTGAAGCCGCCCTCTCGCTGACAGACCAGCAAGAAATAACAGATAAAGCGTCCAGAGATTATATCACCATCAATGCTCAATTAGGTTTATATTGCCATAAGTAACTACCATATGGCATAGCTTCCTCACCAGCTGTTTTCCAGTCATCAGTGGATATTAGTCTACAAAGGACACTTGTGCAAAGTTATGTTGATGTTTAACAGTGATTAGAAGAAAGGAGAGAACTAACACATTTCAGAGGCTGTCTTAAAACATGTAGATTAGTATCCAGTATAAGGGGCCAGATGTGGTCTGACTGCACTGTACCACTCTGGGGACACTGAATGGCTGTGAATCCATTTTAACTGGCTGGTTACACTAGGTTTATGGTTGTTTTGTTGTGCTTTGTGTCACAAGATTGGTAACTGGAATGTAGTCCAAGAAGTCCACAGCCATATTTTTTAACTCACAAACCCACCATCCATCACGTTGCATTTACTGTGAATGCTGAGGGAATCCATCCAGCACTATCATGGGTGGAAGCTGATGTAAAAGGCTCTGCCCTAAAATATGTGTAAAAGCTGCAGTCACTGCTTGGACATTTTAAATTACCACTGAAATATACTTCTACTGCATCCACAATGGTAAACTTCTGAACAGACTAGAATAGTTTAGGTTACCTGGGAGTGGACTGAAATCTGAAAGGAGTTTTCACACACCAACTTTTATTGTCCACTGATGTAGAGCCAGTACTGCAGCTCTGAGAGTCAAGTGACATTGATGATTGTTAAGCCAGTGCTGAAATGTCTGCAGGCAGTCTCCAGCAGTAGGCCACTAGCAAGAAGAAGCCTCCTGGCCCCATACCCACCGCCAGAGCCGACCTGATTCCCTGCTTTGGAGGTATTGCTCTGACTCTGCTTGGAAGTGGAAGGAGAGATACGCTGCTGCTCTTGCCACATGTCTTCTCTGCTGCATCGGTGGCCCCGAGGCCCAGTATAGAGTGTGAGAAGGGCCCAGGGTCCTTTAATTCAGCCCTGCAATATGAGGTCTTAGTGCCCTGTGACCAGCTACGCTTCCTGCTCATGCTGCTTCATTCAGCCTGGGAGCATTTATCTCTCATGCTGACCAACGTGGAGATCACTCTCTCCTCAACACACCCATTTCAGCAAAATTGTGCAGACTAAGCAAGAGGTTTTAGCTTTTTTTTTAATATGGCTGGAAATTTAGCGAACATTCATCTCTGATCACAGACCATTTTAGGACCAAAAAAAAAAGATATTCTAGTTCTAGCTGCATTGAGACGCCAGTGGTGAGAAGTCTAAATGATGGTCCATTTGAATGATATCAGATAGCACTTCAACACAAAATGCTGCTCTCGTTTTACCTTTGGACGATTCTATGGCATACTGTTATGCTTAAGGCCAAAAAAAATGTCTAGATCTACATTGTTTTGGTCTACTAGAGTGCAGTGTTGCAGACAGAGCCACTCTATGATTGTGTAAATGCAGTTAGCCATAATGAATGCAGCTACATCCACCAAACAATTTCCTCTCGCCCTATGCTCATAGGCCTAAATAAGGTAAATATGCAACAGGTGCAGTTACAATTCTATCATGCATGATATTATATCGCTATTCTGTTAGCAACAGCATATTTCCATCAGTGTGATATTCATGCCTGGGAGTAAATGTGTCAGAGAAGAAAATGGACACAAAGTTCAAGTGTTATAGTCCTGTTTATATTTCCAGCCCAGGGCAAAAGTGTGTAGTACGATCAAATGCTGCTGCAGCTTTGTTTGACATGTATACATTCAGCAGGGTATTAAAAGCTGACTACAGCATAATAGCTTCATCACATTTCAGAACATATTTCTCTTCACAAAATGCACTGAGCAGAAGGCAGTGCTGGGTTGTTGTTTTTTCCCCCTCTTATTCTAATTAAGTTTCTTGTTCAGGGTTAGAAGAAAGTGGCTCCTTCTGTGATTATTTTTTTACTGTAATCAGTAAATCTACTGTAATCAGTTAGAGGACGGGGCCCAGAACTCAGGGCCAGACAGAAGGTCTCAGAGAAGTGGAATCCTGGACACAGAGCAGGAGACAGAGGTCACGGGGACCTCAGTCCAAGGCAGTGGATGGGGGAAGGGGGACAGTGCTTGGGATCACTGGGGAAAGAACCTCAGCGATTGCCTGAAGAGAGGCAGAGTCTTGGTTTTTGAACCCAAGGGGTTACAATTGTGTTTATACCAGGGAATATGAATTAAGCCAGCACAGCCTGAAAAGTGGGCAAGGCTGGGCAGAAGGTGGCATAGACATTGTGGCTGGTGAGCACACTGATTCATTGGCAGCCAATGACACCTTCCATTGGTGGAGCTTCAGTGCAAGTGAAAGCTTTCCACCCCCTCAGTGGAAACCCTGATGGAAGGCAGAGGGGGGAGCTTCCTCCCAAAGCATAGGAGGTTAGCTAACACAGAGAAGTGCAATTTACATCAACGGGGTAAACTGAGAGCTTCCGTACAACGCTGACACCTGTAACAAATGAGCACCCTCCTTCCACCAGCTTTACTGAATCTCGCCCTGAGTGTTCTTGAAATGGTCCTGCAGACATTATGCCTTGAATTGGATTGCCATAGTTGAATATAACCAATTAAGCCTTAAATTTGTGATGTATGAGCAGAAAAAAGTGAGTTTTGGCTAAGAATAGTTAGGATTTTAATTTCAGTCTGAGAAGTGTCAGCAGTTTTCCAGAAAGTGCAGAAAGTGAGGGTTAAGTGGTACGTCAGTATATCAGTGCCATCTTGTAACTGAAATTGTATTTTTAAATACACACAGCAATCATAGTAATTAAAGACAGTGCAGGTTTACTCTTTGCCATTGTTTGCTAATGTTTTGTCCAGTCTACCTTTAAATCTCCTATGCAACAGGTTTTCTACCACATTCCTTTCCACTCCTCTCTTTATTATTTTCTCTCTGTGCCTTTGCCTTTCTCTTTTGTGCTTCAGGCCTTGCTCTTTTCATGAGTCATTTTTAAACTATTTTTGAAATAATTGAAATTAGTTTTTAAAAAATTATATTACAGAGAATAAAGGAGAAAAGGATTGAAGGAGAATGGGACAGACTGTCCACATCTTGAAAGGAAGAAGTTAACACAGGGAGACAAAAGAATGCACTGAGTAAATAAAAATAATTCCAAAGTCATCATCTCAATTTTGGGTTTAGTTGCAGGTTTGGGGAACTTGTAATATTGCATTAACTGAAAGGGGGAAAGCTACTAAATAACAGTGTTTAATGTTCTTTGAAATGAAATATAGTTTATTTTAAAAAAGAAACCCATTATATTTTACTAAATTTCTAGAGGAAATGGAAAGCAGCCACCTAAAAGATTGTAATGGTCACCTGCTCGGATAATAATGATTTTGGATAAGAGGTAATGAAATAGGAAATCAGAAAAGTAACCTGTTCCCTTATCCATTAAGAGAAAGATGGAAGTTATACCGCCACCTTGTGGTAAAAATATTGCAAGTTAGGAACGGCACTTTGGTGCTATGCTTTAGCATCAATTATTTGACATAAAAATTCCAAATGATTATAATTCTGAATAATTATGTTGGAAAAATCTAATATGTAAATAACATCACGCTGATTAGAAATGGGAAGTAGTGCAAGGAAAAAGCTTAGTTTGCTTATTGATTAGTATATGCTTTTTACCCTAATTTTAGTTCAAATCTCTACCTCTTGTATTAAATATTCAGTGGGGGATTGGAAGCGAGCAGAGTGTGGAGAAGAATAAATAAATTGTTCTCTGTTTTAAAATGAGGACATTTACAGGCCTTCATGAATACAAAAATCTATCATCATGTTATTTGCCTTTTGCAATTGTTTCCAAGCTTCTCCATGAATTTTGATTTTCTCAAATACTGCATGTAGTTCTGGGACACTTTCCAACTCTATCACATTTAGAAACATAGGGCCTCTGAAGCATCAGCAAAAAAAACCTGGAAAATTCTCTGCTTAAGAAATAGTATTGCTCATATATAGTGTATTCTAAATTTCTCTTCTCTCTCTTTGTTTCTATGAATATTAGTATTAAGAAGAGGATTTGGGTTTCCCAAGTATTTGTAAAAAGAACAGGAGTACTTGTGGCACCTTAGAGACTAACAAATTTATTTAAGCATAAGCTTAAATTTGTTAGTCTCTAAGGTGCCACAAGTACTCCTGTTCTTTTTGCGGATACAGACTAACATAGCTGCTACTCTGAAACCTAAGTATTTGTGTGAGCCTGTGCTTTTCCTCCAATTTTAGTTCATAATCCTTTGTGCTATAACAGCTGGTTGCTGTGGAACTTATTGTGATGTCAGACAATTATGGATTCTGAACCTGAACCTGATGAGCTTTTAGCAATCCTCTTTTCATACCAATTTCGTATCAGATTATTGCTGACTTCTGTGCTAGCGTGTGCAGGCAGGAAGGACAAAATGAACCTCTCCACTGACACCTTCCTGAAAAAGGGATATGCCCCAGTTGTTCACTATCTAGCTTCCCACATGTGTTAGCTAACCCAAAGAGTGTAGGGAAGAGATGGAGTAATGGTGAGGTGTTTCCATGCTGCAGTGCTTATTAGAGTTAGGGTAGCCACCTGGTGATAGCAAAGAAATAAATCTTTCCTGAAGTAAATTTTCTGGAAATCATTACGTTTATTGCATTTATTTTGATTTTTCCACCCCGTTTCAGGCTCTAACCACATCACATTATTCAGAACAAAACATACAGTACATATTTTTTAAAAAATGTTTAATTATTGGACTGTCCCATGTTAACATGGTGATTATTATGTCTGATTTTATAGCACACAGCAGCATGCTAGGCACCATGAAATACAAAAAGGGAGACCGGATGCATGCCCCAAAGAGCTTAAAAGCTACTTTAGACATGATGGCTGAGATTCTGTGCCACACCTCTAATAGACTGCACATTTTCTATAAAATAAGATGTAGGAGACAAATTTGGGGGAATGTAGGTAAAGAAGTTATCTTTCATAATTTGAATGGGCTGAAGTTGAAAAAAATGTTTACCGAGCTGAATTTTGAATATTATGCCTTCTAAACTGGAGTTCAAAAGTTAAGTACATTTTGCAAAATTAGCTTATTTCTATAGGTTTTATTCCACTACAAACAGTTATGATATATCCTGCACATTGTTTAGACAAGCATAGTTTAACAGTTCCTACACATGCCAACACACCCCTTGCACTTACAGGCCCCAGTGCATGCTAATGTCGCATTTCTGTAGTTACCTCGTTGTGATATGCACCTTTTGAAACATCAACAGGCAGGGGAGTTGGAACGATTTGTATAGTGGGGATGCTGAGAGCCATTGAACTGTAAACCCTATATATGATAGAAACCACTTCAAGCCAGGGATGCAGCAGCACCCCCAGCATCCCAGCTCCAGCACCTATCTCCACTGGTAACAATTCATGCCCAGCTTTTGGAGATTGGCTCCAGGATATTAGCTTGGTTACCAATTCTCCACTGTATTTGATACAACTCATATTCTCTGATAAGTGTAGTGTGGGATTGTTGCAATTTACCTGCATCCACACCATGGCTTGAAAGTGAGTTCTTTGGATACAATAGTGCAACATATCACTTGTTAGTGGCAGGGCCTCTGGTGATCAAATAGTTGGAGAACAATGCCACCTATGCCTTGCTGCAGATCTCCTCATCAAGTAAATTGTACATGCTGCAGATGAACTTTTCTGCTGAAATGATTGTTTCATTCTATCAATCATTTTCCACGTTTCTTAGAAGTCCATGTTTCTCCATGAATGTTGTCCAAGAAGTTTTCTTGCTATGCCCAGCAATATGGGAAACAGTATCTCGGCCTGTCAGTGCATAGAAGAAAAATATTGTTTCTGCTTGAAAAACTACAGGCAGAAGCTTCTCTCGAATAGCATGAACAGGATTTTTTTTTATGTTCCAGCCTTCATCCACAACTTGCTTCAAGGTATTTTATCATAGTGTGCCACTAACAGAAGAAGATCAGTGTCTTGTGCTGACACAGTGACATAGTCATCATGTGTATGCATGCAGTGCAATACAATCCTGGTGTCCACCTCTTCATGGTCAGCTTGCAACTGAGTTGTGTCCAGAGCTGGGTTTGATGATTTAACCATACTGTCTTTGAACCCTCCAGATATGACAATTGTTTTGTGTTGTGGAGCATTGTCTAGGAGTTCTTCAGAGGCGAAGCAAGCCAGACCAGGCTTCTTTGTGGGATGGGCCAAGATGTCTGGCCATCTGTTAGGAAGTGGACCAGATCTATCCTCAGTGATTTTCTGACTTGACCTAGGAGCTTTGGAATGCTTCTGTCGAATAATTCCTTGAATAGAATCCCATCTTAACCTATCAGAAGTTACATGAGTCCTGTTGAAATGCTGTCCAGAATGAAGAACTGACTCAACGAAAATGTTTACAAGGTCACCAAAGGTTGTACATGGAAGAGGTTTTCCTGGTGCCATTACAAGTGCTTGGCCATCCATCACCACAGAGGATGTTCAGAGAAAAAAGGATGTGTCTGGTTAAAACATTTATCATAACATTTATCCAACTCTAAAACACTTGTACATGAGCAAGAGCAAATGGAATGCAATGTTTTATGCCGACCCATTGTCCTTCCCGCATTATTGGCACTAATGATGCACTGTTCTATGAGACGATCAGCTTTTCTTTTCTTTTCTTTTCTTTTCTTTTCTTTTCTTTTCTTTTCTTTTCTTTTCAACTGCATAGTGGGAGGAAAATGTCAGAGTCCTTGTCTTTTTCTGTGGGTCACAGAATTTGGTATGGGGGGCTTCCCTCCTTTGGCAACATGAGCCTTTCCTGAACAAAGCTATTCAGTTGCTCCTGGCCAAATACTTTTGTCATCAGCAGAGCTTCCTGAATTGTTTCTGTAGCCAAATCTTTCATTGCAATGTTTTGTAGTATGTTGGAGGCTGGCTCACTAGTGAATAATTCGAATCTTTGAAGGTCATTAAAATGTTATTTTCATCAACATGATCACACTGATTTCGTGCTGGTGTGGATTCATTGCAAGTCATTAGGTCAGCAAGTTCAAGACTGAATAATTATCTGGTTTGGGCTGCAATTTGGGCATGAAGATTATACAAGAGAGCCCATAGGCTGAGGCCATTCTTGTGATACCTATAAATCCACCCCCCCCTTTTTTTAAAACCAGTGGTATTGAGCCACTCTTGGGTGTGAACCAGATCTACCTGATTAAATCTTTGTTTGGAACCTTTCACAACCCATTTGCCCCTATAGAACTCTTCAAGTACCCCCAGAGTGAGCTGATTCCTTTTTGCTAAATTCACAGATCCCTATCGAGCAGAATTTGTGTGGTCATATCAGTAAAAGAACAGAAGCATTCTTTTGAAGGCATGCAGATGAAGCTCCCGGATTCAATCCCATGGAGCTCTGGTGAAGAGTAGGAGGATGCATACCACATCTATGTACTAACATTGGTACTGGAAATTGGGATGGTTGTCAGTGTTGCTCAGCAGAGATGATGCCATCTGGTGACCAAAAGTTGCTGATTACAGAATAGACACTAGGTTATTGTGATCTTCCGCAGCATCAGATTTTGCACAATCCAGGAGTTTTTCTTCGAGTTTCTTGTCATTTAGCTGTAGATAGCTCAGAGATTCTGGTAATAACAGTTGCCTTGTTGCCTGCAGAGTGATCTTGTGAGCACAAGATGGCTTTTGCATAATTTTTACCAGCAATTGCATGCTATATCATTCATCTACCTAAAATTCCACTTTCAATCCACACACTTGACAATCCAGAATCTTGTGTATGCTTCCCCAGGGCTTTTAGGAAGTTCATTGATATGTGTAGACCACCTAAGTGTGGAATCAAGATATCTTTATATTCTGGTACCAGCCATTTTAGCTCCATCAGAGCAGGGAAGAATGTTTGATCAACTGGCAAGATTACATGTTTCTGTTGAAGATAATGTGTGACTTGTGCAAGTCTTTTCACGACAATATTTAGTGTATCAACTTTATGATCTGGGGACTGAATGAGGCATGTAGACATATGTAGGTAATGGAGAATTATGTTACTGTGCTTTTTATAAAAACTTGTCCCGCCAGATTTTGGATTTTCAAATTGACGTTTAAGGAAAAATGCCATATTCTGTGCTTGTACTTTCAAAACTGACTGGCAATCATTTATGTGTCGATTAAACCATTCTGGCAAGACATCTTCATTGAGTTTTGGTTCTGCTTTACCTTATGTAATATGAGCAGGAAAGATGGTGTTCATTACATCTGGAACATTCAAAGTAACATTCTCTGTGGGCTCAATGTTCTGCATATCAGATTAGATGTGGGTCCTCTCTTACTGTGTGGCATGAAATGTGTTTTGCTCATCAAATATACACTCATTTATATCAATGTTCTCTGCAGTGAAATGGGTAAATCTTTCTTTAACCAAGTTTGATGGGATCACTGCTCCATATTCATTCATTGCCATCTTGGCCAGTGCTGAGACAGCTCAAAGTATGTCCTTGTAGCTTATACAATGCTCAGCAATGTGTAACATCTGGACATGTTTTTTTTTTATTTTGTGACCTAGTGAAGGGTGCTTCCAACCCCAACATGTTTTGGTGTCCACTTCTTACCTCCACCCTTACACTGTAGATGAAATCTTGTGCAATACTTAACATCCTGGACTGTTTATATGATTCCAATTTCTCATCTTCACATACTTCTACAAAGTTATTTTCTGTGTCCTCCTCCTTCTCCTCATCACCTTCTTCATTTTCCCCTACCTTAAGAATATACTGGGCACCCACGAGGAATCACAAAAACATTTGTACACTTTGGCAGTCAGGCTACTGCCTTTTCCTCACTGACCTTTAGCCCCTTGTAATCAAGATGAGCAAGTAGACCTGCGCATAATTTCAGTGCTGCATGTACCATTAAGAGAAATTCATCTTCCATCTCAATCTTGTAAACTGGAATAGTTGGTAAATATTCTTCCTCTCCTCTGTCGAACAATTTCGAGAAAGGGATGTAAAGGAATTTGACAGACACCAATAATGTTTGTCTCTCTGAAGCAGGTTGATCATAAGAACTTGTAAGAACAATCAAGATGTAGAATAAGTTTTTCTTTGAAGGTTGCCATATGACTTGCAAATGAACATGGGACCTCTACACCAGCTTCATTTGAGAGAAAACAGTAATGAGCCCATACCTGTGGAAGTGCCACAACAGCCTTTTTCTTCCCAATGTTTTAATTCATTACTAAGCTGGACCATGGCCAAGACAGTACCACTATGAATGGTTTCATGCTTAGTTTTTGTCACTTTTCTCAAAAAAAAGTATAGCCATTAGGGTGGTATTTGAGGCTATAAGGTCACTTATCCCAGTTACACATACACTGAGCGTACACTAATGTTCATACTCCCCAGTCTCAAATATTTGTTTGTTCATTTTGAATGTTGTTACAGAAGAAAGTTTTTCTTTGGAATTTCCATGCTGGCAGAAAATGCAAAGACTCTAGTTCACAAGAGGGACCTTGCTTCAAAGTATCTCAAGTTTTTGGTGATTGCAACACAAGATTGGGTTTGCAGTTCACCCTTACTGGTTGATGAAGCAGCTTGAATGGATTTATGACGTCTGCTAATTTTACCTTTTATCTGTGTACATTGCATAGCTGTTTTTATGCCAAAGTAATTATTGCTTTTATTCAGATTGAAGAGATCTTAGAATTCTACCAGTTGCAACCTTATTTTGGAAATTACTGAGTTTCTGCCTTGCATTGGTTCCCTCTTGTATTGTAGCCAGTCCCTGTTCACAAGAAGCAAAAACGTTGTCCTTTTTCACTTGTAGGCAATAATGCATTGTTCATAAGATACTGTAGAGGGACGTGTCAGGTTCAAACTACCTCCATGATTCGTCTGTGGAATACCTGTTGATAATAATAAATATTAATTAATAACCATCACATGAATATGAATAAATAACAAATATATAATATATATTTACCAGTATATAGCTTATGCCATGGCACTGGTATCCAAATCAAAACTCAACTCACTTACACTGTAAGCAAAAGTCAGCTATTTTTGAAAGAGGAGAACTTACTGAAATAAACTATTTCGTACTATGTGTATCATACTTTGTGTAATGCACAGCGTTGCATTGAACTCCTTCCCATATGAAAAATACCTGAAAAGTAGTTAGTTTGCTTAATCTTAAATGTCTTCCTTACTGCAAAACCAACAAAATTCAAGTGCGTGTCATCATGTGACCAGAGGAAGCTGAGAGTATGTTCTTCGAGAGATCTAGCCCTGCGTTTCCTGATACCATGATATTCCAAATTAAGAACATATTCCATATTTAGTACCTCTACTTTACTTTCTATTTATTTTTAAGTTACAAATGGTAGCCATTTTTTTAACTTATCTTAAAATTCAAAATTCAGCTTGTTAAACATCATTTTCAGATTAAGCACATTCAAATAATGAAAGAAAACATGTTTACCAAGTTTTCCCTGGAAAAGCTTTCTGTTTCATTAATACAGATTTATCCGGGAATTTGGCATACTCTAGAATAGGCACAGCACAAACTTGCAGCCCTGGGGGAAGGTGGCTTTAAATCACATTTGCACCCTCCATGTTCCAGGGGCTATCCCCAGATGTAATTTAGACAACCCTTGAGGCCTGTTCGAGTTACAGCAGTCTCCCAGGCTGCCCTGTAGTATGGGTCACAGTACTATGGAGATTCCAGGTTGCACTGCTTGCTACAACCCTGCCCCTGCCCCCACCCTCACCCTCACCCTCACCCATGATGCAAGTGCTTTGTGCTAGAGTTAACAAGGGCATGCTCAAGAGGCAGCCTTATAGCTGACTTCCTCAGTGCCTGCTCCAAGGGAATCCTCTCACAGCTGGATATGGGGCTTTCATGACCCCTTTGCACTGTTCCTGGCCTTTTACCTAGTATACAGAGGTCAGAGCAGCAATGGGATTGTAGTAGAAAGGGCAAGGGCAACTTCAAGGAGATGACATGGTTACTGGGCAAAGGCTAGCGCAGAGCATAAAGGAGCAGAGAGGGTCTTGTAAATCTGCCAGACCACAAGCCCAGTACAGCCTTCAGCTCTCAATCTATCAAACCAACTCTGTCCTAGTGCCCACAAACAGATGTATTTAGTGGGCAACAGTGTATATGAATTAACTATCGACCAGTGAAGTCACTGCTCAGACAATCCCCATCAACAGAACTGGTGGGAAAAAACACTAAAAAAAACATTGGGAGGGATTTTTTTTTTAATTTTGTATATTTTTAAAAATAATTTTGACAGGAAATTTCACTCAGCTCTGTTGCTGGTGGGAAAACCTGCAAAACTTGGACAAAAATGTTCATTTTCATTAAAAAAAAATTATTATTATTTTTTGCTTTTTTGTTTTTGTTTACAAGTTGCATTTTCAATTGAAAACTTGACATTTAGAAATTTCTACCACCTTTATCTATCAGCCTTGTTCTCTGCATAGCAGAGACCTGCAGCCAGATCCAGGAATTGAATATCACTGGTGTCAGAGTAGCAGCCATGTTAGTCTGTATTCGCAAAAAGAAAAGGTGTACTTGTGGCACCTTAGAGACTAACAAATTTATTTGAGCATAAGCTTTCGTGAGCTACAGCTCACTTGAGCTGTAGCTCACGAAAGCTTATGCTCAAATAAATTTGTTAGTCTCTAAGGTGCCACAAGTACTCCTTTTCTTTTTGCATATCATTGGTGGAAACTCTGGTTTTAGGCCTCCACTGGTGGTAAATCCACTTGGAGCACAAGATGCTCACTGCTCATGTACGGTGCTTGGAGCTGGTTAGCACAATCCCTGTAGTATATGAGGCCATCCCCAGAGAGGGAGAGGTCTGGTTGGTGGAGGTGCACTCATTCAGTGCCTCTCTTATGCATCCTCTGCCAGAAGAAAGGTGTCCTTTGCATTCCTGACCAGATCTGAAAACTATCCTCATGGCTAAATCTCTCGTCTGCCCCAGGAGGTGCAATTTGTACCTCTTTCTACCTTCAGGACCCAGGGATGAATCTTGATCCTACTCTAAATACTAAGTTCGTGTCAGTGCTTTTCTTCTCACATCTCCACTTTGATATTCATGCATTGTCTTCTCCTGGCTAAGCATGGATGTTTGAATAATATTCCCTAAATATGCCTCCCATATACAGTGGGGATCTGGGCCAGATCCTCAGCTAGCGTAAATTGATGCAGCATTCACAGAGATGATTTTTGACTAGTACAACTCCGGACCAATGTGATTGATCATAGAGAGGGATGGTTTGGGTTCTTTTTACAATTTATTTGGCAAACCCTTACATTGTGAAAAAATTGTTTGTAAGCCAATGGGTGGGTGAACTGTAGGTGTTCAGCCCTCTGAAAAGAGGCTACTTTTATTTAGGAGCCTAAATATGAAGTTTAAGTGTATAACTTCAGTGTCTTCCCAGTAAGCAGTTGAGCTTGGGAAGTCTGGCATTCATTAGGAAAGGCTTTCTTCTCTCAGTGCTTTAGTGAGAGTCTGGAAGAATGCAAGAAAGTATAGTAATCTCTCAAAGGAGAAAGGGGAGCTTCCAGTGGATTACTCTGGTTCTGTTAGCATAGAGCACACAGTACCAGATAAGAGGTGGGAGTAATAAGATTGAAAAGTAGACATAATATCAATTTTCTTTCAGTGTGAGCTGCCATTCAAAAGTTCTGTACTACTGATCTAGTCATTATAGAGGCCCAAGATTATCTTTAATAAGCAGATCATGTACTACAACAATTCTGAATGGCAATTCAGACTGAAAGAAAATTGCAAGAAGAACGGACTATTCGTATGATGGAGGAAAGCATACTTTTTTCCCTTGTTTTTCTTAACAGGAGAATGTTATTGATACTGTATCACAGACAGACAAAAGGGGCAGATAATAGCAGTGTACTTTGAAGAAAGAAGTATTTCAATATTCTGCCTTTAAAGGGACACTGCAAGATCAAATTAGGGACCAAATTTAGGGTTTTTAAAAAATAAATTAGGATTTTTTATTAATTGTATAGAACATTATGAAAGTATATAGGACTTTTCCATAAGGATTGGTTGTTTCACTCTTTATACCCTTTATATGTATCACTATGGTTACTTCATTGAGGCATTCCTCATCACCTTCTGCTTCAAGTGCAAGGTGCATTTCTTTAATCTTGCTTTCGCTAATATAAATACATAGCAACGTGTATATTAAAAAAAGAAGAGGAAAACCCTACCTAAACAAAACACTCCCCTGCTCAAACTTCTCTCCCTGGGGAGAGGATAAGAGGCCAAACAACACATGACAATATTAGTCACGTAGTTTAATGTACTACTATGGCGATGAGCACGGTATAAGAACCTATATAGAACAGAAAAGGAGTACTTGTGGCACCTTAGAGACTAACAAATTTATTAGAGCATAAGCTTTCGTGAGCTACAGCTCACTTCATCGGATGCATTTGGTGGAAAAAACAGAGGAGAGATTTATATACACACACACAGAGAACATGAAACAATGAGTTTATCATACACACTGTAAGGAGAGTGATCACTTAAGATAAGCCATCACCAGCAGCAGGGGGGGGGAAAGGAGGAAAACCTTTCATGGTGACAAGCAAAGTAGGCTAATTCCAGCAGTTAACAAGAATATCAGAGGAACAGTGGAGGGTGGGGTGGGGGGGAGAAATACCATGGATAAACCCATTGTTTCATGTTCTCTGTGTGTGTGTATATAAATCTCTCCTCTGTTTTTTCCACCAAATGCATCCGATGAAGTGAGCTGTAGCTCACGAAAGCTTATGCTCTAATAAATTTGTTAGTCTCTAAGGTGCCACAAGTACTCCTTTTCTTTTTGCGAATACAGACTAACACGGCTGCTACTCTGAAACCTGTTATATAGAACAGAACACCCTTTACTGCCATTTACCCTAATGCAGCACAGTGTTGTTCAAACCAACAAGACTTTTGTTTCTGTTTCAGGTTGGATGTTCTCCATTATGATCTGTTTTCCTTCTGACTGGGTGTAGATGACTAGCGCAGATTCTCTGAAAGATTTGTACCAAAGTAATAGTCATTGGTGGAGGGGGACTGGATCCTGCCTCTTCCACACCTTGGGGGCGTTCTTTGACCACCAGTTTGTAGAGTCATTCTCATGCTTCTGCTTCCTCCTCCTTGGATCAAATGACTCTTTAAGAGAGGGCAGGCACAAGCATGACAGTGACTTTGTGGACTGGTCATGAGAGCACTCACGCTAGAGGTGGGGGATCCAGTCCCCCTGCTCTAATGACTCTTTAATCATTTATCCAAAGGGCAACAAGAGAAAGTGAGTGCCCCCCACATCATAATAGTGGTTAGAGCCCCCGCTCCTGAGACGGGGGAGCCCTCTGCTCAAATCCTTTCTCTCCTTCAGGCAGAGGAGGAAATGGAACTTGGCTCTCTCACATACTGGGTGAGTACTCTAACCACCGATCTAAATGTTATGAGGTAGGCACCACCATCGGGCCTCACATATGACTTAGGTGGCTGAGCACCTATCTTCCCCATATGTGAGAATCGTTCTGGGGCTTAGGTGAGAGATAGGTGCCTTGGTGCTTACCGGGAGACAGCAGTGCATATGCTCAAAAACATAAACATAGGTGGCAGGCAACTTTTAGTGCACAAACTTAGATGCCGAGTAACATTAGGCACCTATCAGATTTGGCAGGGGATTTTGTTCATTGACGTGGTGCCAATACTAGGACTTAGGGGACTAACTCCTTTTGAGCATCCAGGCCTTTATCTTCTAGAAGAAGAAGGTGTATATTAAAAAGCACAATGATGATACATTTTATAACGATATTGCAAAAGCCTAGCACTCTATCTGTATTTTAGCAGCTGAAATGAGCTGCCCAAGAGATCATTTTGCTGTCTGACTTTGTCTTGAGTTGGTAGTTTAAATTAATGGAAATGATGTGCTGTTTGATGGACATTTGAAAACAAGGAAGGGTGTAAGACAGATGTGTGCTCACGTAGTTGTGCTGTGTAAATATCTGTTTTGTTTTTAAGTTGTCTGACAGGGCAAGGCCAAATGGCTATGGAAGAGTAGTGTGAGATAGATATATTAGCTCCAGGCTAAACAAATCCCTGGTACCAGGATAAGTGAAATGGCAGCTGTTTCAGGTCAATTAAGACACCTGGGGCCAATTAAGAACTTTCCAGAAGGCAGGGAAAAGGCTAGGTTGATTGGGACACCTGAAGCCAATCAGGGGCTGGTGGAAACTAGTTAAAAGCCTCCCAATTAGTCAGGTGGGAGGGCATGTCAGGAGCTGTGGGAGGAAGTTGCGTTGTTGGAGAGGCTAAGTAGTACACACCATATCAGGCACAAGGAAGAAGGCCCTGAGGTAAGGGTGAAGTGGAGCTTGAGGAAGTGAGGGCTGCTGTGGGGGAAGTAGCCCAGGGAATTGTACATGTGATGTTTCTAAAAGGTCAGCTACCATAGCTGATACTATTAGAGTCCCTGGGCTGGAGTCTGGAGTAGAGGGTGAGCCCAGGCTCTCTCCCCCCCCCCCCCACCTTTGCCCCTGATTAATCCCTGAGACTGGGAGACAACAGAGACTGTGCAAGGAAGGATAAATTCTCCTCACCTCCCTCACTGGCTTATGATGAAAATGGCTCAATAGACTGTGACCCTTGTCTCTAGAGAAAGAAGGGTTACGTGGAGGGTCACAATGAGCCTCTGAGGCTAGCGAAATCCGCCAGGAAACGTGAGACCCATGGAGGCAAGGACAGAGCTTTGTCACAACTGGTGTGAGAAGTGGGATTTCGTTCACAGCGTGGCGGAAGAAAGAGGTTTTTTTTTTAAAAAAAAAAAAGTTCACTGGGGGTTTGGATTTTCTTTGTTTGTTTTGGTTTTTGTTTGTTTGCTTTGTACTACAATGGAGGAGGTGGTAAGAGCTCTGGTACAAGCCATGGCAGCCCAGCAGGAGGCCACCCAGGTTCAGGCAATGGCACAACAGGAGTCTGTGCGGCTACAGCAGGAAACCAATCAATTATTGATGAGCCAGGCGACCCAAGATCGTGCTCTCTTGAGAGAGGTGGTGGACCAGCTGAAGATCCTTACCACCCAGGCCCGGGGTCCAATGAGACGCAAACCCTGAGTGCCACTGGTTGTCTGCCAGTGATGACGTCAAGGCATATCTCCTCTCATTCGAAAGGACTGCTCAGCGTGAGGCGTGGCCCCAGGAGCAGTGGGCCAGCATCCTCGCCCCTTTTTTGTGTGGAGAGGCCCGGAAGGCCTACTTTGAGTTGCCTGCCATGGATGCCACTGACTATACCCGTCAGAGATCCTGGCACGAGCAGGGGTAACGGCAGCAGTAAGGGCGCAGAGGTTCCATGAATGGAAATACCAGGAAAACAAACCCCTGAGGTCCCTGCTATTCGACCTCATACATCTCGCAAGAAAGTGGTTACAGCCCGAGGTGTGCAGGCCGGAGGAGATTTTGGAGACCCTGGTCATAGACTATTACATGCGGGGACTGCCACCAGATCTCCGCAAATAGGTAGGCCAGAAAGATCCGTCCACGTACGATGAGATGATAACACTGGTAGAAAGACGGATGACAGCCAGGGGACTGACCCAACTGCCCAAGGAAGGCCCCTTTCGAAGCAAGCACCTGACCCAACCCTGGAAGGTTGGGCAGCTAAACCCCTGGGGAGTCCTGGGGGGGGGGGCGAAAACCAGCAGGGATCCCAGAAGGAAGGGATTGGCCTGAGTGGGGGGAGCCCCGGGACTAAACTCCCTAGTCCCCGGGATAGGGGAGCGATTAAAAGCAATTATAGATGTTATACATATTGGGGAGTGGGGACATATAGCAGCACAGTGTCCCAGCACTGAGGAGCCTATGCAGTGTAACTTGGGGGATTGGGAGGTCCCATGCTCCCTTATCCACCTCCCGGGGGTCGCATTAGCCCCGCATAATTACACCAGGCCAGTGAGGATAAATGGAGCAGAGACTACAGCGCTTGTGGACTCTGGGAGTGCTATCACCCTCATATCAGGTAAACTGGTAAAAAAATAGTCAGCTGCTACAAGCCAAACACGTAGCAGTGATGTGTGTGCATGGGGCCGTGAGCCATTACCCCACCATCCCAGTGGAGATAGAGGTTCAGGGAAACCCCATTGAAGTGACTGTGGGCATAGCTCCTAAACTCCTATATCCTGTAGTCATTGGGAGGGACTATCCAGGGTTTGATAATTTACTCCCCCCGGAGAGGCTGGAGGGAGGTGGGGACCCTGAGGACAGCGACTCGTCACCGGGGTAATGTCAACCCCCGATGTTCGCTGAGATTTCTCAGGATCTGTTCTCAGCCCCCCGGAAGGCATGTCAGGAGCTGTGGGAAGAAGTTGCGCGGTTGGAGAGGCTGAGTACTACACACCATATCAGGCACAAGGAAGGAGGCCCTGAGGTAAGGGTGAAGTGGAGCTTGAGGAAGTGAGGGCTGCTGTGGGGGAAGTAGCCCAGGGAATTGTACATGTGATGTTTCTAAAAGGTCAGCTACCATAGCTGATACTATTAGGGTCCCTGGGCTGGAGCCTGGAATAGAGGGTGGGCGCAGGCTCCCCCCCCACACCTTTGCCCCTGATTAATCCCTGAGACTGGGAGACAACAGAGACTGTGCAAGGAAGGATAATTTCTCCTCACCTCCCTCGCTGGCTTATGATGAAAATGGCTCAGTAGACTGTGACTCTTGTCTCTAGAGAAAGAAGGGTTATGTGGAGGGTCACAATGAGCCTCTGAGGCTAGTGAAATCCTCCAGGACACACGGGACCCACGGAGGCAAGGACAGAGCTTTGTCACAGTTGCTAGTGATGAGTTATGCTAGAAATCCATGCAAGGCTGTGAAGGAAGTTTTTTGGCCCGTATAAATACTTTACAAGACTTCATTGACCAAGAATAGCTTTGTGGCATTACATCGCTGTATGTTAGAATGGAAACTAAGGGCAGGGTCCTCAGTTGGTATAAATCAGCAAACTCAGTGGAGTTATGCCTCTGTACACAAGCCAAGAATCTGGCCCTAAAATTGTGCTATGCCAAGTTTCTAAATACATAATACACGGGTATACAATTTGCAGGCTACTGGTCAGGAAGGAGGCTGAGGTTATGTCCCAAGCTGTTAGGTATTGGCTAAAGGGAACATTTAGTCAGCCTGCAACAAGCTAACTTATTCAGGGGAAAAGTGTTGTCATGAAAATATCATCATAGTGATCCAGGAAAGTTTAAATGTTAACTCTGCTTAAAGTACGCACAATATTTTGTTTTCCTCTGTTGGAAGCAATGAAGTTAGAACTCAGATCCAAATGCTCCAAAAATAACAACACAAATTAAAGGAGAATCAACTTTAGCTATTAGCATAGGGGCTGGATGCATGAGTCAGCAGTTCTGATTCCATCTGATAAATGACAGTGGTTCACATCCACAGGAGTCAGGGTGTTGCAACTGTAATAATTTGTTCTTTTATAATGCTTTTCATCCAGACATCTCAAGCACTTTGGAACATTAATGAAACCTCAGTGAGACAGGCAGATCAATGATTAACTTGTTAGCAAGTTAAATGTTATTGCTGTTTATTATTTGTTTTGCAGTAGTGCCTAGGAGCCCTAGTCATGGGCCAGGACCCTATTGTGCCTAGGTGATGTACAAACCCAGAACATAAAGATGGTCTCTGCCCCGGAAAGCTTCCAATCTGAGATGGATACAGATAGATAGACGGGAGAGCACAAGGAGACAGTATTGGTCAGCATGATAGACAGTGGTCTCAGCACAATCTTTGCTCATTAACATTTCAGCGCAACACATTACAAAAATTAGTGGGCAGAGCCATGCCTGTCTGCAACAGATCAGCTGTGGTATATGCTCCATCCTTGGATTCATTGGGAGTTTCCCTGTTGGTCTTCATTGTTATTATTATTATTGTTTGTACAGCAGTAGCACCTACAGCTACAATCAAGGGGCAGAGCCCTGCTGTGCTAAGCACTATAAAGTCACACTGTAAAAGGATGGTCCCTGCCCCAAAGAGCTCAGTCAAAATTAAGACAAGGTGAACTAGGTGGATGAGACAAACAAACAGAGGTAGGAAGAGATAACAATACAGTCAGCAGGAGGTCTCAGCTCACCTCCTTCCTAGCAACTTCATTGTGTGTTTATGCATTTTTCAAACGAATGGACCTTCTGTACAGAAGTCAGGTGTGACCCTGCTGGAAACAGGAAATGCCTTGTTTTACCATGGAAGAATATCAGATATTTTATTTTATTATTTTTATTGTGGTAGCAACTAGGAGTGCCAGTCATGGATCAGAATCCCATTGTGCTAGGTGCTGTACAAACACAGAACAAAAAGATGGTCCTTCCCCCAAAGAGCTTACCTCTTCTAAACATTTGTGCAAGTGAGGGTCTCGTTTTGTCACTTTTCCTCATTCTGAGGAGTTACTTCACTCCGTGAGGGTGGCAGAACTGGGCCGTCCATGCTTTAGGAACCCAGTTCTTTCGTTTTCATTCTCTGTCTCCTTTGTTGTTGTTTCTTTGTTGATTTGGAATGTGTTTGCCTGGTTATTGTAAAGAGATTTTTAAATGTCCACTCCAGGGATGCACTTCAATGCAATCCTTTAGAGCATTTATGAATCCTATGAATGACTGTGCTTCATCCAAGTCCACCAAATGGAAGAGATGTATGCACACAAGGTTACGTTGTATGTACTGTTTTGTGAGGGGCTGTACACGTTTTCTGCTCCGTTCTCTTGGCCCTCCTGTTGTATAGCAATAGCAGGCTTCAGCCGCATTTCCATACAAGCAGCAAAGTTGCAGATACAGAAGGGATTTCACTAAGTGGGCACTTTAAACAGAGTAAATAAAATATATATTTTTGAATTTAAAAACTAAGCATGTGTTTTTCTGGATAAGAATGGGTTTCAGCATCTGCTTAAGGGCTTTTTCTGAACTGGGGTCACACTGTCCCCCCCCAGAAGTGGATACATACTCATCGGCTCTAGTATGTGTTGACATACATCAGATACGCCTGCAATAGTGTATAACTCTGATTATTTCTCTCTTGCTCTCTATCTCTTTCTCTCCACCTTTGGCAATGACTTACTCTGTTCTATAGTGATGACAGTTTTCATCTTGATAATATATCAGGTTTTGGAGATTGGGCATAGTGCATTTTAGAAAAAAAAAATCCAGAGGTTAGTTTTGTTCTTAGAGGGACAGATCATGGCTTGATTGTACAGAGGTAAGAAGAGATGTATGATCCTCACTTCCCTATACAGCCTCCTCACATGTCCAGTGCAGTCTTGGGCAGATAGAAGGGGTTGTATGTCCATTACTGTCCCCCAATGCTCCTCCATACAGGTGGGCAGAGAGAATCAGGGATAGGCAAGGCCTTGGTTTCAGCCCCTTCAGCCCCGATAAACCTCAGTAGTAGATTACTTTCTCCTGGGAACAGGGAGTAAATGATGCCTCTCTGACTTACCGTCCCTTCGACGGGCTGTTCCTGGATGCACTGCCGCTCCATTCACAGGGCTAGGAGTAAAGAGACAATCTAGCAGGATTTATATTTTCCAGAGCAGCAGGAACAGAAAGGAGTTCAGTGGGTGGATATCCTCTTATAAATCCTTTTCTCATTAATATGTGGTTACCTGATTCCATAGTTGGGGACTCCCAAGACTTGCACAGAAGAGGAATGGGAACTCTGGTCAGTTCTGGAGCCTTTCTATGAAATATTTCTCCTTCAGTTGGTGGGAAGCCTTGTTTTCCAGCATGCCTCAGACCCATTTTATTTTCAGTTTTGCTGCACAATTCATGCACAGGACAATAATGCAGTAAGATATGAAATGATTTCCAAACCTCACAGTGTTCCGGCGTGCTGGTCTCTTTTATGGAACCGGGATTGCTCTCCAGTCATCAAAGGCTTTGGAGATGAGTGCTGCATGAGGCATGAGTGCTAGTAAAGAGTGAACATGGATTGGCCCCAGACAGGCTCAAAAGCACAAGACTCTGTTACCCCTCTCTTTGCCTGTATCACTGTAAATGGGTTTATTGATTGCAAAATTGTCCATCTCTTTTTGGGACCCTGCCATGTCGATACTGGACTTGATCACAGAGTCCATCTCCAATGAGTGAATGTAGCACAAGTTTAGGGCAAATTCTCATTCCTTTCCATGTTTGTAACAATTATTGTATTAAGTTCATGTTTTCTCTTGATGGGCTTTGTGCACAGAACTTGAAAAAGTTATGTACCTCTTATCACCCCGTTTCCATGCCCTGCCCCTCTTCATCCTGCCACCATGGCACTGTCCTGAAATGTGTTTCCTTTGTGAATTATCTGTTGAATACAAATCACATTATTCTAATGAATGCCGTGAAACCACAGTCACCAATCTAGAGCCTAACTATTTCATGCCATCGGTATAATAATAGCATTTTAATAATAAATGTTGCTATTATTTAAAAAGATGGCTATTCTGGCATACTGCTGTGGACTCAATCCTGATCTCACTCCTATATTACACCAGTATAACTCCCTTGACTTCAGTAATGTTACTCTTGATTTACACTTCTGTTCGATCATATCAGGCCCATAGCCTTTACTCAGATAAAACTCTCATTAGACCAGAGCCTGAATCCTTATTCAGTGCTGAAGATAATGGGAGTTTTGCCTGAGTAAAGACAGCATAACATCTGAGTGAGGGTTTCATGTGTTGGCTCATAGGATTCTGTTTTGCCTTGGTAAGAGCTTCAGGACTGTATCAAGGTCTATTAATGTGCAACAATTTCCCATTTTACAACTTTGGACGTAATGGTGCAAGCTTTAATGACATATTTTAGCACTTATATCAGATGACCTATTTGAAGCAAACAGGATTTCCTGGGTGAAGGAGTGCTACGCAGATTGAGTAACAATTTACTCACCCAAGTAGTTTTGACTTCAAAGAGGGTACCGTGTGTGAGTACTAATAAAAGTTCGATTGACTATAGAATCAGGTTCTGTAATAGCAATCTGCTGCTGTTCAGCCTTTTTGTCTTTCATATTCCTTATGAAACTTCAAGGGAGATTGCAATATTTCAAAAAGAAAAGGAGTACTTGTGGCACCTTAGAGACTAACAAATTTATTAGAGCATAAGCTTTCGTGAGCTACAGCTCACTTCATCGGATGCATTTGATGGAAAAAACAGAGGAGAGATTTATATACACACACACAGAGAACATGAAACAATGGGTTTATCATACACACTGTAAGGTGAGTGATCACTTAAGATAAGCCATCACCAGCAGCAGGGGGGGGGAAAGGAGGAAAACCTTTCATGGTGACAAGCAAAGTAGGCTAATTCCAGCTACTCTGAAACCAGCAGTTAACAAGAATATCAGAGGAACAGTGGAGGGTGGGGTGGGGGGGGAGAAATACCATGGATAAACCCATTGTTTCATGTTCTCTGTGTGTGTGTATATAAATCTCTCCTCTGTTTTTTCCACCAAATGCATCCGATGAAGTGAGCTGTAGCTCATGAAAGCTTATGCTCTAATAAATTTGTTAGTCTCTAAGGTGCCACAAGTACTCCTTTTCTTTTTGCGAATACAGACTAACACGGCTGCTACTCTGAAACCTGCAATATTTCAGAAACACAAGTGCCCCACAGCAATCTTTTAATGAATTTTGGATAGTCGAATTCAGGGGGTTTTGTGATTGCTAACTTTCTCAGTATGTCACTTGCAATTGGCACTGGTCCCTTGTGTCAAGCTCTGCACCGCATTGTTTTTTGTTCTTAAAGCCTACAGGTCAGCCAGGCAGAGTCTATAACCCTTTTATTTAAAGGGAAAGGTGCAGTGAAACCTACTCATAGTGAGTTTGAGTAGATTAAATCTCTGTTCATTGTGAAAGCCCCAATTTGTTTCATTACATTGCACAGATAAGCAAACTGTATTTCCAGCCCCAGCAAAGCTGTTATGTGGAAGGAGAAAGACTTTTCTGTAAGGGGACCTACTGTCTTCCAATTAGATGTGCAAACATCACTTCTGTCTCAGTTAAGTCTTAACAACTGAAAACTATGACAGGCCTGGCCAAACCATGGCTCACGAGCTGCATGTGGCTCTTTTACAGTTAAAGTGTGGCTCATGAAGCCCCCCATGTTTCCCCAATTCTCAACTTACCAGTCTGAGGGGCAGCTCAGGGCTCCTGCCATGTAACAGGGTGGTGGGGCTAGGGGTTTCTGCCCTTTTGGGAGGAGGGTCTCAGGGCTTAAGCCCCATGCCCTGGGAAGCACTGCCCTGTGGGGCAGGTTGTGTGTGTCTTGTGGTTCTTGAACTTCTGAAGATTATCATATGCGGCTCCGATGGTCAGTAAGTTTGGCCTCCCTGGACTTTTGATATGACCTGCTTGCAATGAACGCCTAATACTATACCAATAAAAAGTGCTTGTGCAAAGTATTGCAAATCCTCAGAGGATTTCTGCCAGCAAAAGGCTATTATATATTCAATACCTCTATCTCACAAGCTTTCATGGAGAACTGTCAACAGGCCATGGGGTTTATGTTTATGCCAAGTGAGGGGAAATTACATTCTTACTGTGCATTAGCAATACACAAGCAGATTGCCACTTTGAACTGGGGTTTCCAGGTGCGCATGCTGTTTTGGAATGGATGTTAGAAATGAGAATGGTTCATTATAAAATCTGTAATTAACATCCTTACTTTCATAATTCATTCATTGTTTGATTGTCGCCAGGTATCTTGGCAGATGAGAGTCTCACTTGTTCCTAAAATATCTTCTATGCATTGATCTGGCAACAGTGATTCAAGAGAGATTTTACAGGGACAGTGATGGATATAAACCGGGGGAAAAGATAGCTTGCTCAGCAATGAGTGCCATCCTGAGAAACACTGTGGACACGAATCCATCACATGCCTGAATGTATTTAACAGCAAACAGCTATGGCTGTTTAGAGACTGTGAACTGACTAATCTCCCCTGCAAGGCATGGACAAAAAGCCAAAAAAAGGGCTGGCTGAAAACAGCAAAAGTGGAAAGAAAGAGAATTGTACTTGCCTGAAGGGCCATGTCTTCCTATGTGATAGTACAGGGTCTAACACATCAGATTCCCAATCCTGATAGGGACCTCTGAGTGGACTGCAAAATAAATAAGAACAGCACTGGAAGGGAGAGTCAGATCTCAGCAGAGGTGGGAATACTCAGCTCCCCACAGAGAAATGTTTGGTTTTCAAGTGAAATCCTTGAAGAAAAATCCCCCCTCCATGACCTCTTTGCCTCCTGGAGTGGGGCTATTGGCAGTACAATTCTTGTGTGAGCCAAGACAGCATGGACATGATTCACAACCCCCGGATCTATAGGGCGGGGCCTGACTTTGAACTCTGTGGAATTTCAAGGCTCCTCAGCCCTCTGAGCATCTGCAGCCGCTCTCCCCAGTGAAAGGAATCTGTTCATCCCCCCATGCCTACACCAAGGGTAGCACAATGTGTTTCTGGCCCTTTTTTCTTTTTTGTGTTTGTTTCCAGGGATGGGGGAGCTTTTGACCCACCCTGATTACCTGGTTAGTACAATTACACGTCAATAAAACGTCCACAGCCCCGTTCTTCCCTCCCATAAGTACACCAGTGGGAGTTGCAGGGTTTATCTGAGGGCACAATTAGGTCCTTAATGGGTACCATCAGCATTTTAAGCCCTCCAAAAGTTCTAAAATCAAGGATGTTTGCCGATTGCTTATCGATAATTCTCCTCGGTGCTAATGATTTCACATACAACATGACCTGCTGTATTTTATGTAGCTGACTCACAGTCCATTTCTGAGAGCTACTGCCTCTTCCATTGTATAACATGCAACCAAATGGGAGGAGAATTCCTAATAGGCCACACAGAGTTTTTTAGAGCAGCAGTTCTGAGGTGGTCCAAGTCAATGGGGTTGGAAAACCTTTACTATCTGTAGACATCTTGGTGGCCTCTTTTGAAAAGAGTTGTTGATCTCAGTCCAGTACCTATAGGACAGGTGTTCACTTTGTAACACCATCATCCCAGTTGGCACTGACAGGCATTCTTATTGGCAGTCTCAGGAGAGAGGCTAAGAACTACATGGACTCAGTGCTTATACTCTGTTGGTCAGGATTCAGGCAGGTTGAGGGGCAATGTAAGGATATGCAGCTGCTCAAGCTGTACCTGTTCTGTGGACTCTCAGTCTGGCACCATTCACTCTTGGTGCACATTTACAATAAGTGCATCCAAAACCTGTTGTTATCAACAACTATGCAGAAGAGGCAGAAGTGTTCAGTAAATATTTCTGTTCTGTATTTGGGAAAAAGACAAATCTTGTAGTCTCATCCTATGGTGATAACACACTTTCCATTCCACTAGTATCTCTGCAGGTTGTTAAACAGAAGCTATTAAAGTTAGGCATTTTTAAATCAGGCAGTCCAGTTAACTAGCAGCCAAGAGTTTTTAAATTTCTGGATGAGGAGCTTGCTGGTCTATTAATGTTGATTTTCAATAAGTCTTGGAGAACTGGGGAAGTTCCAGAAGATTGGAAGAAAGCTAATGTGCCAACTTTTAAAAAATAGTAAAAGGGATGACCTGGGTAATTATAGGCCTCTCAGCCTGACATTGTTGTGGGGCAAGATAATGGAGTGGCTGATATGGCCAATCCGTTATCTTGTGTTATGAGAAGGAGTAAATAACATTTCCTTATTTACTTTCTCCACACCCGTCATGATTTTATAGACCTCCATCATATCCCCTTTTAGCCGTCTCTTTTCCAAGCTGAAAAGTCCAAGTCTTATTAATCTCTCCTCATACGGAAGCTGTTCCATACCCCTCATCATTTTTGTTGCCCTTTTCTATACCTTTTCCGATTTCAATATATCTTTTTTGAGATGGGGCACAGTATTCAAGATGTGGGTGTATTGTGGATTTATATAGAGGCATTATGATATTTTCTTTCTTATTATCTATCCTTTTCCTAATGTTTCCCAACATTCTGTTACCTTTTTTGACTGCCGCTGCACATTGAGTGGATGTTTTCAGAAAACCATCCACAATGACTCTAAGATCCCTTTCTTGAGTGGTAACAGCTAACTTAGACCCCAGTATGTCAGAAAACTATAGCAATTACTTGGGGACATTCTATGCCCTGTGTTACATAGGAGGTCAGACTAGATGATCACAGTGGTCCCTTCCGGCCTTGGAATCTATGAATCTTTCAGTTTAGAACTTGAGTCTCTCTGTCATTTCTGTGATAGACCTGGCAGCATACCAGGGGTTGGTGGTTTTGGTGATTTTCTTCTTAAAATACATTAAGAAATTTAGTACTTGTGGCACCTTAGAGACTAACAAATTTATTTGAGCATAAGCTTTCGTGAGCTATGCTCACTTCATCGCAGCTTTCATGAGCTACAGCTCACTTCATCGCATCCGATGAAGTGAGCTGTAGCTCATGAAAGCTTATGCTCAAATAAATTTGTTAGTCTCCAAGGTGCCAGAAGTACTCCTTTTCTTTTTGCAGATACAGACTAACACGGCTGCTACTCTGAAACCTGTCATTAAGAAATTTGTGCTTTGTGGATTTTTTATGGAGAATATGGGCTAGATCCTCCTCTCTCCTGGGGGAAGGAGAGAATATCAGCAGCTTCTTTGCCTATGGCTCACCATGGCTAAAGCAGCAAAGCACAGTCTCTTGCCAGCATGCAGAGACCTGGCCAGCTAATGTGCCAACCTGCACACCACATTCCCCAAGAGGGCATGGTCTACAGATTATGAAACATGTCTAGCTTCCCACCCAGGCCCAGTTACCCCGTCCTGATAAGTACTGAGCACCCACAATCTCATTCAAATTAACCTCCACTCAGTATCAATGAAAAACAGGCCAAATGCATGTCTTGTGAACAACAATAAGCCCTAGTCAGCTTCAGGTAGGACTACACTGTGCTTCTTCTCAAAGCAGTAGTCAAGGGCACCCCAAAGTGTATCCCGCTGGTCCACCCTGAAGAACTCTGCCCTGGCTGGCAAGATCCCTGTACCAAAGGAAGCTCTGCTCACACTCTGCTCCAGCCAGGGCAGGATTTGGCAGGGCAGTGGAGACCAGGATGATACCTAACCTACAAACACCATTATCAGCTCCACACTACGCATGTTGGCTGGGTTGATAAATAAACCCCTTCTTTTCCTGTCACTTTTCAAATGGGGGAGTCCACATAGTCCTCTTGATGAATACTAGAGACTAATGAGAGTGTTTTGTGTCAATGCCGGGGACTGGAAGGCTGCCTGAGCGGAAAACAATGTGTTCCAAATAACTAAACTTCACAACTAAGAGGAGATTAACATGACATTTTCAGTCCACACCTTCCTTGTGCTTGAGGGGATACACAGTGACCCAGCTGTTCTCATTTCCCTGAGATTATGGCTTTTAAAATCCTTAGGCCTGCCACTCACATCCAGGCATTTCCTAAATGCAGGCTGTTGGTTCTGCTCTGTGCCTCATAGGGATGGCGTCTCTATAGCACTGCAGCCACTTGGCTGTGAGTTCCTCAGAGCCGGGACCTTTGTTGTTTAAAACTGCCTGGCTCGAAAAGCACGCTGTACACTAGGGATCTCAAACTCAAATCATCACAAGGGCCACATGAGGACTAGTACATTGGCCTGAGGGCCACATCACTGACACCCCCCGCATGCTGCCCCCAACCCCGCCCCCACTCCACCCCTTCCATGAGGTCCCGTCCCTGCTGTGCCTCTTCCCACCCTGTCCCCATTCCAATCCCTTCCCCAAAGTCCCCACCCCAACTTCACCCTCTCTCTGCCCCTATTCCAACCCCTTCCCCAAATCCCTACCCCTGCCCCACCTCTTCTCCACCTCCTCCCCTGAGCGCGCGGCTCCCTGCTCCTCCCCACTCCCTCCTAGAAAGCCCTAAGTGCTGCCAAACACCTGTTTGGCGGCGGGAAGCACCTGGAGATAGGCAAAGGAGTGGGGACGTGGCCTGGGGGGGGGGGTGGTGGGAGCTTGGTGGCCATAGGAAATAACTTGTGGGGGGGAGCGGGGAGGTTGGCAGGCTGCAGCAAATAACTCCGCAGGCCATGGACACTACACCAAGGACACTACAGAAATTACGATGCTTATGGCATTTTCCAAAATGAACATAGTGTCCTTTCATTTGGTGTTTATTTTTCAGATTCTTTAGAATGTGTGTTTGGGAAGGGGTCTGGGACATGACCTGGTTCTCAGTAGTGCAGCTCTGCCTCCCCCTCACTTTGCACAGATGTTCAAGGGAAGGGCTGCTTGGAAGAGTGGGAGAATGCCTTTTTGGAGGTTGGGCTCTGCACACAAGATTCATAGGACTGGATGGAACCCTAGCACAATGGGATCCTGGGCTATGACTAGGGCTCTGAGACAATATGGTAATACTTGTGGCACCTTAGAGACTAACAAATAACACGGCTGCTACTCTGAAACCTATGGTAATAGTGTTAATGATGATAATAGGAGCATTGCCAACAGAGCAAGGGACGTGATTGTTCCCCTCTAATCGGCATTGGTGAGACCTCATCTGGAGTACTGTGTCCAGTTTTGGGCTCCACACTACAAGAAGGATGTAGAAAAATTTGAAAGAGTCCAGTGGAGGGCAACAAAAATGATTAGAGGGCTGGAGCACATGACTTATGAGGAGAGGCTGAGGGAACTGGGATTATTTAGTCCGCAGAAGAGAAGAATGAGGGGGGATTTGATTGCTGCTTTCAACTACCTGAAAGGGGGTTCCAAAGAGGATGGATCTAGACTGTTCTCAGTGGTAGCAGATGACAGAACGAAGAGTAATGGTCTCAAGTTGCAGTGGGGAAGGTTTAGGTTGGATATTAGGAAAAACTTTTTCACTAGGAGGATAATGAAGCACTGGAATGGGTTACCTACGGAGGTGGTGGAATCTCCTTCCTTAGAGGTTTTTAAGATCAGGCTTGACAAAGCCCTGGCTGGGATGATTTAGTTGGCGATTGGTCCTGCTTTGAGCAGGGGGTTGGAATAGATGACCTCCTGAGGTCCCTTCTAACTCTGATATTCTATGATTCTATTATAATCTGGGAAGATTCTGTCTTTGCTTTCCTATAATACATTCACCATTCCTTGGGGATTGCATTTTTTAAAAAAGAAAAGCAGTACTTGTGGCACCTTAGAGACTAACAAATTTATTAGAGCATAAGCTTTCGTGAGCTACAGCTCACTGCATCAAATGCATCCGATGAAGTGAGCTGTAGCTCACGAAAGCTTATGCTCTAATAAATTTGTTAGTCTCTAAGGTGCCACAAGTACTGCTTTTCTTTTTGCGAATACAGACTAACACGGCTGCTACTCTGAAACCTGTCATTTTTTTAAAGTGACTGCAGCATAATGCTTGATTCTGATATCATGCCAGTGTAAATCAGGGTTATGTCCACCAAAGTTAGTGGTACTACAGGAGGATAAGTGAGATCAACATATACCAGTAGTATAGAAATACCATAGATAGACTTCAGAGTAGCAGCCGTGTTAGTCTGTATTCACAAAAAGAAAAGGAGTACTTGTGGCACCTTAGAGACTAACAAATTTATTTGAGCGTAAGCTTTCATGAGCTACAGCTCACTTCATCGGATGCATTCCGATGAAGTCTCTAAGGTGCCACAAGTTAGTCTCTAAGGTGCCACAAGTACTCCTTTTCTTTTTGCATAGACAGACTGAGTCAGGCACTACCTATATAATATGTGTTACCTTGATAATTTTGTACGCACAGTAGGGCATATAAAATTATGGAGTCGGTGTTATTCTGGGATTACACCAGAGTAATTGAGAGAAAAATCTAAGTGAGCATGGCAGGAATATGACACTGTGATCTTTGGAAACAGTCAGCACAATATGTCTCACTGAAGACCTATCTGAACAATGCATTTTCCCTAACAGAGTAAAACTTAAAGCCTGCTTTAAGACTGTAAAATGGTAATCTAGTTAGATGTGTGGTGCATGATTTGAGATGGTCAAATAAGCATTTGTATGGGTTTGTATGGGTTTCTTATTTCAGTGAAGACCCCTGTGGTTTCCCTTATCTCAGAACTCTTTGTTTTCTCCCTTTGCAGATCCTCTTCCCTTTTTCTGATCGCTCTTCCTCTTATCTTCTTTTGATGGTTCTTACTGACAAATTCTTTGAGTTTTCTCTCCTAATATAAGATGTGGCCTTTCTTAGGCTTTAATTTCCTTTTGTTTAAACTTCCTTTTTATTAACAATTTTAATAAAACAATACAGTGTTTTCAGTGCACCATCTGCAATATACTCCATAAATAAAACTGCTGATTTTCCTTGATCAGCTGTCACTCTTACTGGGTTTAACACATTAGCAATAAAAGTAACAACAGAAGAAAAGGAAAGTCTCTTATACAGAGAACATTTTGCATAATTTCTTATGGGAAAATTAATATATGCTGAGATTAATTGATCTATTGACAGCAAAGTGTGTGAAGAAAGAGAATCAAAGTATTTACTTTCTGTCTATAGTATCACCTTTGGTCATGGCTTTCTTGGTCCTTGTTTTGATTTCCTACTGAAAGAGAGAGAACATGAGCTTTGGTGCATGAACAGAATAATCGTGTGAAAGATATGGATTTCTTGGGGGGTGAGGAGGCGATAAATAAAAACTCCTTCAACCAATTTCACCCTCCTTAGAGGTTGCTTCTCACCTTTTGAGATGCAAAAGGCTTCTGCTTGTGTAGTTGCAATAAAAAACATAACCCTGACTGCTGAGCCATTTCCAGGGATGGCTGGTGTGAATTGGGGTAGTTCCACTGAAGGTAATGATGGTGTACCAGTTTATACCACCTGAAGATCTGGCCCATACAGCTTAATAGAGTTCATCACAGCATACTCCAAATTCAAATCTTTAGAAGCTTTCTTGTCTGCCACAGACGTGAGTCTATACTTTAGTTATTACATCTAAAAAAGAGAGAGAGAAAATCTTGGCTTCTTTATTCCTCGCAACTTTCCCTGCTGCGCATGCTGATAACAATCATAGAAATTAAGGATAGAAAAGACCCTGATGTTAGTGTTTAGAGCTGGTCAAAAACTGTAAACACAACTGCATGAAAAATGTCAAAATTTTGGAATTATTTTCATTTTCCAGGGTTCAAAGCTGACCTGTGGGTTTTTTTAATTATTATTATTGGCCCGGGGGGAGGGAGGGAGAGAAAGAGGGTTGGATTGATGGATGGATCGATTGATTGATTGATTAGAATTTTTAGGTTTTTTCTATGTATTTTTCTGTTTATCTTTTTTCTTTTTTTGTTTGTCCTTCTATTGCCTCTTTTGATTTTTTCAATTTTTTTTCTTTTTCAATTCATTTTTTTAAATGACTAGGATGGAGGGAATTGGTGGGCAGGTCGGAATAAAGAAAAAAAAACCTAAATATAAAATGGATAACTGGAAAGATAGAGAAAAACGTCACCAACAATGCTTTTTATGGCAGCTCTAAGGGTGGAGTGATGGATAGGCGCTTAACCCACATGCTGCAGACAGTGCTAGCCAGCACCTAGAATGAAATGATGATGATCACATTCTGCATGGATGGACAAAGGACAGGTGCTCTCTAAGAGCTTTCCCCTTCCAGGGCACTCGTGTGAGAAAAGGAATAATTTGTCCCACAATTTCAGCTCTTGCTCAGGTCAACCTATTCCCTGACAAGATATCAGGACAGGAAGGTCTTAGTGTCACATCATGTCATTGCAGAATTGGGTTGGTAGCTGGACCCGACAATCACACAGAAAGGGGTGCCCTTTTCATTCCTCAGCAAAGAAACTGATCATGGATGCAGTAGAGCTAGGTTGCGGAGCTCATTTGGATCACCTATAAATTCCAGGAACTTGGTCTCTGGACAACATGAGACGGTTTATGAAAGTTTTGGAGCTCAGGGCACCTGTATGGCATTGCTACCTCTCCTTGAAACCCCAATAATACAAGTCTTTACAGACAACACGAGAGCTGTGCACTACATAAACAAACAAAGGGTGCCCGCTCCTTGCCATTCTGCTTGTAAGCCACCAAATTCAGGATCTGGTGCCAGCAGAACAGGGTATCCCTGATGACCTTCATCTCCCAGGAGTTAGCAACAGCCTAACAGACACCCCGAGGAGTTAACCCATAACTAATCCTGAATGGTCCCTGCAGATGGTCCCTCCATCATAGGAGGAATAATCCATCTTTGGGAATCTCTTATAATAGACTTGTTCTCCAACGAGGAAAAGAACAATTGTCAGAACTTTTGCTTCAGAGGGGGCCTGAGAGCTCAAGACCAGTGGAACAGATGTTCTGTGCCTTTCCACCAATTACCCTGATTCTCAGGATGATTTCCAAGATCAACAGAGACAAAGCCATGATCATTCTCAAAAAGAAAAGGAGTACTTGTGGCACCTTATAGACTAACAAATTTATATGAGCATAAGCTTTCGTGAGCTACAGCTCACTTCATCGGATGCATGAAGTGAGCTGTAGCTCACGAAAGCTTATGCTCAAATAAATTTGTTAGTCTCTAAGGTGCCACAAGTATTCCTTTTCTTTTTGCGGATAAAGGCTAACACAGCTGCTACTCTGAAACATGATCATTCTCGTAGCTCCATACTGGTTGAGGCAGTTTGGGCTGACTGACCTCTCATAGATGGCCATTCCAGCTTCCAGACCACCAAGATCTCACAGCACCTTGGCCAGATGCTCCAGCCAGACCCAAAGTGACTGTACCTGACTGATGGCCTGCCCATTGGCTGGCTGAGTATGATGGACAGGTGCTGCTCCCTGCAGCTCCAGAAAATCCTGGTACAGAGCAGGAAAACATCTACCAGGAAAATGTACTCTAAATGGAAGAGGTTCTCGATATGAGCAGCCCTGCACAGTTAGTATCTTATACAAACCCAACATCAAAGACCCTGGACTATATATTACTCTTAAAGCAGGCCAGCCTTTTGTTCAGCTTGAGTAAGGTGCATCTGGTGGCAATTTTGGTTTGCCATCGGCCTGTGCAGTCGTATATGATCTTTTCTTATCCAACATTATCAAAAGTTTCTCACACTGGGAACTACCCCTGCCTGAGACTTCAGTATGGCCCTTCTAAGGCTCATGGACTCTCCCTTTGAACCTGTTTTAGACAGCTCCATGCATTACGTTACTCTGAAGACTGTTTTCCTGGTGGCTATCAATTCAGCCAGAAGAGTGAGCGAGCTTCTGGCACTTATGGCCAAACCTCTCTATATGATGTTCCATAGGGACAGGTGGTGCTGAGAGCTCAACTGAAGTTCATTCCTAAGGGGGTCTCAAAATTTAATCTAAACCAGTCAACTTGTCTGTCTTCTTCCCAAAGCCACACTCGGCACCATGAGAAAAGAAATTACACACATTAGATGTATGTAGGACTTATTAAGTTGAGAGGTTAAGTCATTCTGTTTCTATCCATAGGACAGGATTTTTTAAATATTAAGCTGACTCATTACAAAGGAAACTGGCTGATGCACCTCTCCCCCCCAGACATCAAGGCTCATTTCACTAGAGCAAAAGCAGTATCCTCTGTCTGGTTCAGGAATGTGTCAGTATTGGAAAGTTGCAAGGCAGCAATATGGAGTAACCTACTGACTTTTGTCAAGCACTGCACCTTGAACTTGGGCATCAGGTCAGATGCCACATTCAGGAGAGCAATATTGCAATCGCTGTTTCTTTGATACGCTGAAACTCTTCGTTCCCACCGTCCTGAAGGGATACTGCTTGCCATTCACCTACAGTGGGTTCCACACTGACACACATGTGAAGGAAGATTTCTTACCCTACAGTAACAGTTGTTCTTCCAGATGCTGTAGTCAATGTGGATCCCATTACCCACCCTCCAGTGACTTCAGATATCATGGTCTTCAAGCTGTGAGAGATCCAAGGGAGGGTCGCAGAAGCCCGTTTTCTCATGGGTGCATGAGGAGGCCGAGAATGCATGTGCAGCCCCAGTGGACACTGCTAGCCAAAGATGCTGATCCCATGTTGCTGTACAATGGGGTCGATATTTACAACAACATCTTGAAGATGCACAGTTGCTGCAAGGTTAGTAACCGTTCCTTATGTTCATGAGGTGATTATGAATACGAAGAATAAAGAGGCCCCCACTCTCTGATACTTACTCACTTTGTATTCATAAATACATTCTCTGGTTTGCTAAAGCTAACTGCTCTTTCTAATAATGGCAAGATCCTGGCATTGTTTCAAGGCAAAGGTTCACGCAATTAAATCTCAGCACCAGAGGCCTACAAAATGGCCACTAAAACCTCACTTGGCATGTGACCTTCAGCTGAACTGCTTCATTAAGCCTGAGAGCTTGGAGAAAATGTTTGCTGAATAAAGTCATTCCTAATTAATGTGAAAATGTCAAAGATTTGTCTGCCGTCCTTTTTACCCCTTTCCTTCTAATGCTCAATTATGTCTCTAATGAGCTGCTAACATAAAAAGCCAAAAGCCTTATTTTAATAGGACTATACAATGAAAATATTCCAACAACATTTTGCCAAGTAGATCTATGCTGCTGTTTGTAATATTTCATATTTCTTACTCACCCTCCCAAGCTTGTACTGGGAAGGTCTTGGGTTATCATTAAGTTATGATTATTATTAGTAGAATTAGTAATTATTTACATTGGTTGCCATCAAAACCTTTTCAATGCTGCCTTGTATAACTGGACAGCAACCACAATCTCAGTGTTTGCAATGTCCCCTGTACTTAGGGAAACATTATCCTTAAACATAAAGGAATATTGCCAATACTGTCCTAGTGTATCTAGCTACCACAGGCAACCTAAAAAGTTGTAAGAATGATAGCTTTGTATAATGTTATTGATTTTGTTGTATTAAAATTGAACATGTTGCTTTAAGATATCAAACAAGAAATAATGTCCCTGTCCCTTAGATGTTCCTATCTGACAAATGATTTAAAAGAAGGTGAAAATAATGGGCCCAAACCTACTCATCGACTTAGGCAAAAGCCCACTGAACTCAAGGGAGTGAGATTTGACTCTTGATGAAAATAGCCTGAGAAGGTTTGAGTAAAATGAATAACAGTTATCTACGCCAAGGCTGCATGATTATCATCTGTTCAAAAAAGTTTCTCTTGATCCATTTGCGAAATTATGTAGTGGAATTTTGTTATTATTTCTTGTTTTATTTGAGCATTTAGGGACTAGGATGAGACAACCAAGGTCTTTCAATAATATATACATGAAAAAATATTTTAAAAGTTATAAAGACAGTTTACAAATAGTAATTACTCTAGTAACATGTCTAAATTCTTTCCCCATAGAACAATAAACAGCATTCTGTGCCTATCTCTCTCTCAGTTAGCTTGAAAAGAATAAATCCTTGATCACTCTATACACCCCATTTGTGAGCGGGTGCCTGGATGGGCCATGTCATAAATATAAAGGGAAGGGTAACCACCTTTCTGTATACATTGCTTATAAAATCCCTCCTGGCCAGAGGCAAAACCCTTTCACCTATAAAGAAGCTAAGGTAACTTCACTGGCACTTGACCCAAAATGACCAATGAGGGGACAAGATACTTTCAAATCTGGAGGAGGGGGGAAGAAAGGACTTCTGTCTGTGTGATGCTTTTGCCGGGAACAGATCACAAATGCAAGCCTTCCAACTCCTGGAAATTAGTAAGTAATCTAGCTAGAAAATGCGTTAGATTTTCTTTTGTTTAATGGCTAGTAAAATAAGCTGTGCTGGAGGGAATGTATATTGCTGTTTTTGTGTCTTTTTGTAACTTAAGGTTTTGCCTAGAGGGATTCTCTATGTTTTGAATCTGATTACCCTGTAAGGTATTTACCATCCTGATTTTACAGAGGTGATTCTTTTACCTTTTCTTTAATTAAAATTCTTCTTTTAAGAACCTGATTGATTTTTCAGTGTTCGTAAGATCCAAGGGTTTGGATCTGTGTTCACCTGTACAGATTGGTGAGGATTTTTATCAAGCCTTCCCCAGAAAAGGGGGTGTAGAGTTTGGGGGGATATTTTGGGGGAAGATGTCTCCAAGTGGGCTCTTTCCCTGTTCTTTGTTTAAAACGCTTGGTGATGGCAGCATACTGTTCAAGGACAAGGCAAAGTTTGTACCTTGGGGAAGTTTTTAACCTAAGCTGCTAAGAATAAGGGGGTCTTTCATGCAGGTCCCCACATCTGTACCCTAGAATTCACAGTGGGGAAGGAACCTTGACATGGTGGCAGAGCAGTGGGATCATTTTGAACCAGAAGCACAGCAGGATTTTAAAAGGTTTTGTAAAAGGTGATTGCAGCTTTAGATTCTGTCTCTCTGCCTGGGGGACAGAGCAGCAGGCATAATAAAAGGATTTTTCTGTAGGCTGAGAACAGCTATCAGAGACAAAGTGTATCAGGTTACAGCACAGCAAAATTTTACAAGCCAAGGTTTTTTTTTTTTTGTTTTCTTTCTAACTCTCGGGTGTAAAGTTAGTTAAAAACAGAGAGGTTAGGAAGACAGAATGCAATGTTCAACAGAAGCTGGAATTAGCCAGATTTGAGGCTGAGGAAAGACAAAAGGAACATGAAAGATGGATAGAACTCAGACAGATGGAGATGGATGCACAAGTGGCCAAAGAAAAAGAAATGGAGGCTTCCCACCAGAGCGCTATAGAGGCAGCAAAAGAGGTAGAAAAAGCCCAGGAGGCTGCCCACCAGAGAGCTATGGAGGAGAAGGAAAAAGAAAGGAAGCATGCACTGGAGATGGAGAAGGCAAAGGCTCAGCAGAATATACCAAATAACCCTAACAATCCTTCCCCAACAATCCACAAATGGGAGCGACTATGTCCACAGTATGATGAATCCAGGGATATTCCTGAATATTTTCTCACCTTTGAGAGACTGTGCACATGCCATAAAATTCCTGAAGCTCACAAGATGACCACATTGGTCACAAAATTGACTGGAAGCGCTCTGGGCATATTCAACAAGATGTCTATTGAGGAGGCTTCTGACTATAATAAATTCAAGGATTTGGTTTTAAAGCAATTTCAAGTTACACCTGAAACTTACAGAGTAAAATTTCGAACTCTTAAGAGAGGGCCTGGACTAAGTAATGTGGCTTATGTAAACCAGATGACAGATCTGTTTGATAAATGGCTCAACGGATGGGCTGTAACTAACTTTGGAGGAATGTGGGATTTGATAATACAGGAGCAATTCCTTAATATGTCCAAGGAGGATATAAAAAAGTGTTTCTGGGATAAGAAAATGAACTCAGCAGGAAGTCTTGCTTCTTATGCTGATCAATACGAGCAGTCCCAGACCTCCAGAGAGGCGGGGCAAGCCAGAACATAACAGGTGGAGGGAGGAGAGAGGAACAATACTGGTTGCAGTTGGAGCAGATACCAGAAGGGACACTCTCAGACCACATCCTACTACCGGGGGCAGCCCAAGGGCCCAACTACATCCTAAGGAACACTCCAGACATCTTATCATCCCACTACACCATTCTCCAGCAACCCACCTCCCTCTAGTGACCAGTCAGCTGGGCGACGTTTTAAATGTAACGAGCCGGGGCATGTAAAGGCCAACTGCCCCAAGAACCCCAACAGACTACAGATCATTGCACCAGAATCACACCAGAGGCCCTCAGGCCCAGATGCCTCCCAGATACCTTCAGAGCGGAGGGAAACTGAGTGTGAGCGGGAAGAAGGTCACACCATGGAAGGACACCGGATCACAAGTGTCAGCTATCCATGCTTCCTTAGTGGACCCCAATTTAATCAACCCAGAGGTCCAAGTGACAATTCAACTCTTCAAGTCCAACTCTTTTGACTTACCTACAGCCAAGTTGCCGGTCCAATACAAGGGCTGGTCAGGAACATGGACTTTTTGCAGTCTGTGATGATTATCCCATCCCCATGCTGTTGGGGGAAGACTTGGCCAATCATGTGAAGCTAGCCAAGAGAGTAGGAATGGTCACCCGCAGCCAGGCTAAGCAAGCTGTCATACCTAGATCTGTTCCAGAAACTTCTACCAGGACCCAGTCAGAGGTGATGGAACTGGACCCCATGCCAACTTCTGCAACAGCAGTAGTGGATCCAGTCACAGAGACCCAGACAGAGCCAGAACCGGAACCGGGAGAACAACCAGCACCAGAACCATTGCCAGCACTGAATCCAGTATTTGCAACCCCCACGCCAGAGGGCCCCACCGAACCGGCACCGGCAACAACAGTTAACTCTACGCAAGAGGCTCAGCCGGAGCCTGAACCCCAACATAGTGCACCAGCAGAGAGCAGTTCACAGTCCACGGAAACAACCCCATCATCTCCATTGCTTCCAGAGGGACCAAGCCCAGGTCCACAATCCAATGAGGGACTGATGTCTCCAGCATCAAGGGAACAGTTCCAGACCAAATAGGAAGCAGATGAAAGCTTCCAGAGAGCTTGGACAGTGGCACAGAGCAACCCACCATCTCTCAGCTCTTCTAATCAATCCAGGTTTGTTGTAGAAATAGGCTTTTTATACAAGAAAACTCTTTCTGGTGGACACCAGGAAGACTGGCATCCTCAGATGCCAGTTGGTAGTTCCAGCTAAGTACCAGGTAAAGCTATTAAGCTTAGCCCATGATCATCCTAGTGGCCGTGCTGGGATTAACAGAACCAAAGATCATTTGGGAAAGTCATTCCACTGGGAGGGAATGGGCAAGGATGTTTCTACCTATGTCCGGTCCTGTGATGTATGCCAAAGAGTGGGAAAACCCCAAGACGAGGTCAAAGCCCCTCTCCAGCCCCTCCCCATCATTGAGGTTCCATTTCAGTGAGTAGCTGTGGATATTCCTCTTCCGAAAAAGACACCCAGAGAAAAGCAGTACATACTGACTTTCATGGATTTTGCCACCTGATGGCCGGAAGCAGTAGCTCTAGGGAACACTAGGGCTAAAAGTGTGTGCCAGGCACTAACAGACATTTTTGCCATGGTAGGTTGGCCCTCTGACATCCTTACAGATGCAGGAACTAATTTCCTGGCAGGAACTATGGAAAGCCTTTGGGAAGCTCATGGGGTGAATCGCTTGGTTGCCACCACTTACCATCATCAAACAAATGGCATGGTGGAGAAGTTTAATGGAACTTTGAGGGCCATGATACGTAAATTCGTAAATGAGCACTCCAATGATTGGGACCTAGTGTTGCAGCAGTTGCTCTTTGCCTACAGAGCTGTACCCCATCCCAGTTTAGGGTTTTCATCATTTGAACTTGTATATGGCCACAAGATTAAGGGGCTATTACAGTTGGTAAAGCAGCAATGGGAGGGATTTACACCTTCTCCAGGAACTAACATTCTGGACTTTGTAACCAACCTACAAACCACCCTCCGAACCTCTTTAGCCCTTGCTAAAGAAAACCTAAAAGATGCTCAAAAAGAGCAAAAAGCCTGGTATTTTAAACATGCCAGAGAGTGTTCCTTCAAAATAGGGGACCAGGTCATGGAATTAAAGGTGCTCCAGGCCCATAAAATGGAAGCATCATAGGAAGGGCCATTCACGTTCTAAGAGCGCCTGGGAGCTGTTAATTATCTCATAGCATTCAGCACCTGAAACCAAAAACCTAAGGTGTACCATATTAATTCTCTAAAGCCCTTTTATTCCAGAGAATTAAAGGTTTGTCAGTTTACAGCCCAGGGAGGAGATGACGCTGAGAGGCCTGAAGGTGTCTACTACGAAGGGAAAAGTGCTGGTGGAGTGGAAGAGGTGAACCTCTCCATGACCCTGGGGCGTATGCAGCGACAGCAGATCAAGGAGCTGTGCACTAGCTACATGCCAACATTCTCAGCCACCCCAGGACTGACTGAACGAGCATACAACACCGTTGACACAGATAATGCTCACCCAATTAAAGGCCAACCTTACCGGGTGTCTCCTTATGCTAAAACTGCTATAGAACAGGAGATCTAGGATATGCTACAGATGGATGTAATCCGCCCCTCCCGCAGTGCAGGGGCATCTCCAGTGGTTCTAGTTCCCAAACCAGATGGGGAGTTTTTGCGTGGACTACCATAAGCTAAATGCTGTAACTCGCTCAGACAACTATCCAATGCCACGCATAAATGAACTATTGGAGAAACTGGGACAGGCTCAGTTCACCTCTACCTTGGACTTAACCAACGGGTACTGGCAGGTACTGCTAGATGAATCCACCAAGGAAAGGTCAGCCTTCATCACACATGTCAGGATGTGTGAATTTAATGTGCTCCCTTTCGGGCTGCGGAATGCACCCGCCACCTTCCAAAAACTTGTAGATGGTTTCCTAGCAGGATTAGGAGAATATGCAGTCGCCTACCTTGACAATGTGGCCATATTTTCGGATTCCTGGGCAGAACACCTGGAACATCTACAAAAAGTCTTTGAGCACATAAGGGAGGCAGGACTAACCATTAAGGCTAAGAAGTGTCAAATAGGCCTAAACAGAGTGACATACCTTGGACACCAGGTGGGTCAAGGAACAATCAACCCCCTACAGGCCAAAGTGGATGCTATCCAAAAGTGTCCTGTCCCAAAGTCAAAGAAACAGGTCCAATCCTTCTTAGGCTTGGCTGGATATTACAGGTGATTTGTACCGCAATACAGCCAAATCGCTGCCCCACTGACAGACCTAACCAAAAAGAAACAGCCAAATGCCATTCAGCGGACCAAAGAGTGTCAGAAGGCCTTAAACCAGCTTAAAGCGACACTCATGTCTGACCCCATGCTAAGGGCCCCAGACTTTGACAAACCGTTCCTAGTAACCACAGATGTGTCCGAGCATGGTGCGGGAGCAGTCTTAATGCAGGAAGGACCGAATCAAGAGTCCCATCCTGTCGTGTTTCTCAGAAAGAAGCTGTCTGAGAGGGAAAGCAACTGGTCAGTCAGTGAAAAAGAATGTTACACCATTGTCTACACTCTGGAAAAGCTACACCCATACGTTTGGAGACAGCGTTTCCACCTGCAAACCGACCATGCTGCGCTACAGTGGCTTCATACTACCACGGGAAATAACAAAAACTTATTTGGTGGAGTTTAGCTCTCCAAGATTTTGATTTTGACATACAACACATCTCAGGAGCTTCTAACAAAGTGGCTGATGCACTCTCCTGTGAAAGTTTCCCAGAATCAACTAGTTAAAATTGTCCTTGAGATGTGGAAAATATTGTTAGTCTTTATACACTTAGTAGTATATTTAGAGGTGCATGTGTCTTATGAACTCTGTTTTCTCCTGGAGCTCCAGGAAGAAATCACAGCCAGTGTTTCATCTTATCTGTGATTTGGGGCGGAGGGTGTCATAAATATAAAGGGAAGGGTAAGCACCTTTCTATATACAGAACTATAAAATCCCTCCTGGCCACAAGCAAAACCCTTTCACCTGTAAAGAGTTAAGAAGCTAAGATAACCTCGCTGGCACCTGACCAAAATGACCAATGGGGAGACAAGATACTTTCGAAGCTGGAGGGGGGGCGGGGGGAACGAAGGGTCTGTCTGTCTGTGTGATGCTTTTGCCGGGAACAGATCAGGAATGCTCTTCAGAACTTCTGTTAAGTTAGTAAGTAATCTAGCTAGAAATCCGTTAGATTTCCTTTTGTTAAATGGCTGATAAAATAGGTTGTGCTGAATGGAATGTATATTGCTGGTTTGGTGTCTTTTTGTAACTTAATGTTTTGCCTAGAGGGATTCTCTATGTTTTGAATCTGATTACCCTGTCAAGTATTTACCATCCTGATTTTACAGGATTTACAGAGGTGATTCTTTTACCTTTTCTTTAATTAAAATTCTTCTTTTAAGAACCTGATTGATTTTTCAGTGTTCTTAAGATCCAAGGGTTTGGGTCTGTGTTCACCTGTACAGATTGGTGAGGATTTTTATCATGCTTTCCCCAAGAAAGGAGGTGTAGGGCTTGGGGGGATATTTTGGGGGAAGATGTCTCCAAGTGGTCTCTTTCCCTGTTCTTTGTTTAAAACGCTTGGTGGTGGCAGCATACTGTTCAAGGACAAGGCAAAGTTTGTACCTTGGGGAAGTTTTTAACCTATGCTGGTAAGAATAATCTTAGGGGGGGTCTTTCATGCAGGTCCCCATATCTGTACCCTAGAGTTCAGAGTGGGGAAGGAACCTTGACAGGCCACATGGAGAATGCCACACTCAGGGCACACAATGCAAGAAATAGGGCAGACAATCCCCCAAACTGGTGGTTTATTTATAATTAGATTCACCGAGCCAGTAACAAAAGAATAGTACCACACTGGTTAACAAGAAGCCAAACACAGTCTCCTGTAGGCAACCCAGCCCTTGGCTCCCATCTAGACAACCAAGTCTAATATAATGAGAGGTTATTGAAAATTCTATTCACTATACTTATAGTTCTGCCAATCCCAAAGGATCAGACACTCATCCTAGGTCAATATGAGTCTCAGATCTTACCCAAAAACCGCACTGATGCCAATCCTTTTGTAACTAAAAGCTAAAGGTGATCAAAGAGTTAAAGGATCATATACATTCAAATGATTTTCAGGGTTCATAGTTCAGTATCAGAGCAGTGATATTATAGCTGCTGGTTTGCGAAAGTCTCTCTGGAATCATTCCAAAAGTTTTGTATCAAAATGCAGTTTAGCTGTAGAGTCTGATAGAGTCTTTTCATGAGAATTCCAGGGTAATCTAGGTAACTACTTGGTGACCTGGTACTATGGTTTAGACTTCCCCTGTTAAAATTTAAGCAGACCTGAGATGACAGGATCAGGCCCAAGGTTTCACTTTTATAGCTGAAGTGGGCTGTTAAGTGTTTTGAGCACAGCGTGTGACTGAGGATTCTTCTTTCTTGAGCACACATTATCTCATCACTTTGAAGTTAACATTCTAGTTACAAAGCATACACAGGTAATCCAGTTATACCATCTCACATCTTTGATTTTAAGATTAACTGACCCATCCACATACATGATGTAAGGAAATTAAGACATGGCAAGGAATTAGCATCCACAAGCTAATCTGGTTACATTGTTAAACTTCTAACAAGATATAGGTAAACACAGACAAATGGATCATACACAGGCTGGCTGGTCTGTCAGCGTCACATGTGGAAAGCCCAAAAAAACACTTAAAAGTTGTGTGTGTTTGTATGTAGTGACAACAGTGCAGATCTGGCATATGGGGACTCTGTAAACCCATCCCTATGCACAACAGAGGGAGATCATACCAGAGGATCTCTTTGGAGTGGTGTGGTGCATGGATCCAGTGGACCAAAACCCTGTATGACCAAAGCTCTGAATGTTTTCACTCTTCTTCATAACTTCTAGTTTCCAACACTCTCTCTAATCCTGTCTGCAAAGAGGCTTTCAGCTTTTAGATGCATACAAAGGCTGAAGAAATCACTCTTTAAGTCCTAAACTTCTCTATTTATTGGCATTTGGAAGACACTAACTTGACTTCTTAAAGTTCCAGTTTTGTAAAAGGTAATAATCTATTTTCTTTAAGAGGTTTAATATCATATGAGTGATCCTGACTAAAGCACAGCAGAAGGGATTGCATATGCTGTACAGAATACTGTACAGGAAGATAGGTTTTGTTCTTTTGATGTGAGACTAAGAATTACAGATTCTCTGCAGCTAAAGCTTCTAGAGAATTCAGCCCTAAAAGGCACAGCTATGTAGGCAGACAAGCCCTGGCTACTACTACAGGTTCTTGGAATTCATATTAGGTAAGCATTAGAGGTGGTTCTGGGCCTGGCATGTTGCAAGACACTGTCTTTCTGATTACCATTTTGATTTCCCACCAAACACACACACACACACGCACACACTTGAATTATGACATAATTTTTGTGGCTCTTGTCTGAACAACCGGTAGATATTATTGCATTTTATGTATATATATATGCCACCTGAAAGTCTGGAGTCTCAGCCTTCAGTGCTATGAAGCTTTAATTCCTGACTCCAGCAGTTTATAAAATACTGGTTTGAAAAAATTGTCAGAAATGAAGTGGTAATAAAATGCAAGATGGTAATCAGAATGACATGCTTTTAGTATGTCAGTAGCCTATGATGTGCCAGTGTTACCTGCCCTCTTCAGACCAACAAACTTTTCCAAACCTGGGAGCAGTAATTAGAAAAATAAAAATTTCGGTCCTTGACATGTGCTTGTATCTTTGTTTCAGTGCTATAGCAATTTAAGACCACCAATACCTCCTTAAAGAGAATAAAATCTCAATCTCTGAAGCATTTTCAGTAGTCCATAATAGCTATGAAATATCATCCTTTTCGTTGCCAGCAATGAGCTATAGGCCCCAACTCTCAATATACTTATACATGACATTATGTACAGTACGTACTTAATATGTATGTTCACATATCTGTGTACCATATACCTAACGCAGCGACAGCAGTGCCTTTTATGGTGTCATGGGCATATGTGCCTGATAATATACGCAACCTGATGTTTCTTGAGCAGTATTTATGCCTAGTAACCTATATGTTGAGAATAATTATTATCAGTTGTGTTCATTAGTGATATCGCATAATTTAACGAGCATTTTTTAGTGATTTTCCTGTTGCATCCTCCATGTGCTATGATTAGACTAGGATCTTTAGCTCTGTGCTGTTTGGTTTCATGTCTAATAGGTGCTTTTTTCTTTTTAAATTAGAGGAGCTCTTGAAGACTCATATAGCACATTGGTGGTCTCCTGATGGCACTAGGTTAGCATATGCAACAATAAATGACTCCAGAGTCTCTACTATGGAAATTCCAGTCTACACTGGCAGTCTTTACCCTACTGTTAAAACATATCATTATCCAAAGGTAAGGGAAAATATAAACAAACAGTGAACAGGTTTTGAATTTTTCATGGTTTTGTTTCCAGCTGACTCCGATATGGTAATGTATAATAGAACATATTCATAAGCAGTGCAATGAACAGAGAAAAGATCATTCATTCCCCATTGAACTGTTAAACTGTAGTCTTCATTATTCTTTTGCTGCCTTTGTAAAAGTACATTTTTCTGACACTGCTAGTAGTCATTCAAAAATGTAAAAAGAAAAAGTAAAGTCTAAAGTCTTTGTCCCTCTTGTACCTGGACAAAATCATTTGGGTTTTGATGCTAGATGGGGCATGACTACATCTGAGAAGTTGCAAACAAAATTATGATATTTGTTGGTTTTGTGCCGTTACATCAAAAGGGCAATCAGGAAAATTTAGTACTTAGATTTTCCTGTAAAATTCAAGATGGAATAGTAGACCGGACAGATAGTCAGGCTTCTCAGACACACCACACCTTAGCTTTAGGGAGACAAAATGAATTAGGGATGAAAAGGGCCAATCCTGCATTGCTTTGCAGAGCCCTACAGAAGATTGTTGCTGCAGGTGAAGAGCGTCTGGTGCAAATTTCAAGCCAGTGTGGAATATTATTATTACTTTCTGCTGCAGTATAGTATGTTGTTGTACTGTACTGCACAGCTGCTTCCTGCAGACATCTCATTTTGTGTGATGGTCCCCTCAGATCTCACATGCTAAGCCAGGTCAAACTCAGCTGCTCCTGAAGATAGGAGACATCAAGAGAATACATAAATGCTGCAGGAAGTGGTGCTGATGATTCAGTAGGAGGTGCTCTTTCACAGAAGCCAGTGTTCAACCAATGTCCAACATAGGGCTAAAGGATACCCTGCCATTTTCAGATAAGGCATCAAATTGAGATCCTGACCCTTGTTACTAAAAATACCATGACATTTTTCACAAATGTGATAGATGTTATTGTCAACGTTCTAGCCAAATTTCAATGTGGGCCATTACATCCTACCATCCTAAGTTCCTCACACTTCAATGCCTGCTCAAAACTGTTGTATGCTTTTTCTGTGCACTGTTAAACAGCTTCTGCGTTCCAGCCCAGGGGTGATTGCACTTCATAAGATAAGATATTTTTGTGTATATTATGATTACAAAGCATTTTAGGAACTGTTCAGATAAAAAGTTATATCTATAAATGTAAGGTGTTATTTATTGTCATTTTTAATTTCCAGGCTGGAATGGAAAATCCAAGCATTTCTTTACATGTCATTGGTTTGAATGGCCCTACCCATGATCTGGAAATGACTCCTCCTGATGATCAAAGAATGAGGTATGTTGCTTAGTATGTTATACTATTGCTTTACTTCAGAGATTAACTTTATAAATATTAATTGTACAGCCTTTTCCTCCACTGCTATTAAATTATTTAATTCTGTTCAAATAAAAAAAAGTAACTACTTGAACCACTTGGAAGTGATTTTTCTTCTTAAGTGTGATTTTGTATAAAGGTTATTTTTGTTTGTTTGTTTGTTTGTTTGTTTGTTTGTTTGTTTGTTTGTTTGTTTGTTCTCCTTAAAATCATTTTGCTTAGGATTAGCCTGAGGGCTATTCTGAGGAAACTCTTTAGACTGCGCTAAAATCTGCACAACAAATTCATTTAACGTGCTGATTTTAACCATTGTAAAGACAATACCTTAATTACAATTTTCACCAAATATGGGAGAGCTCCAAACTAGACATTGGGACAGACATATAACCACTGCAGCGCAAGCATGAAACTCAGCTAGTTTGGCACTCAAACATGAAAATCAAACCAGGAAGGCTTTATGCAAATGTTTTTTGATCCAAGAACCTTTCATCAAAACTAGAAGCAAAATATTTTGCTGTTTCTGCGTAGGCTTGAGTTTTTAGAAAGTAAGGCCCCAGTTCAACAAACTAGTTAAAGATGTGCTTATCATTAAGCATGTACTTAAGTCTATTACTATTCAGCAAAGCACTTAAAAACCTTACTGGGATTTAGTCATATTCAATGGCAAAAAAACTATGTTAACACAGAGTTGAGGTTGCTTGGTGATATGTCATCCCCTTGCAGAACACTAAGTTGAGCAAAACAACAAACTTCTGAAAAACAGGAAATGCACAGTTGGGTTGCCTATGTAATCTAACTCTGCCCTCTTTCAGAAGTGCCCCAGTATGCCCCATTAACACACATACATTTACTCTGCCCAGTCTACAGTTTCTGAAATGTAAATGCATCCGATGAAGTGAGTTGTAGCTCACGAAAGCTTATGCTCTAATAAATTTGTTAGTCTCTAAGGTGCCACAAGTACTCCTTTTCTTTTTGCGAATACAGACTAACACGGCTGCTACTCTGAAACCTGAAATGTACAAGCTGCTCACCTTTTACAGCCCATCGACTCCCACCCACAGGATTCCATCCAGTACTATTAAAGGGGGAAAAAGGTTATTAAATCTTATATTGCCCAGGTGTACAAAGGTTTGAACTAGAACTGTCATTGGTAGGGTGCTCACCAGGGGCAACGATGTTGGCACAGTCCCTTGAGTTACCCAGGCAGGTATAAAATGGTTGCATAAAAACCTTCTCATGGGTTTTTCCTTTTCTGGTGCACGTGTACTGTAATCACAACACATCTATGCAAGTGAAGAAGTGTACGTTCTCTTACACACCATTCACCGTTTGGGTCCCTCAAAGACTTAGTGGGTGCCATGCACTACCATATGTAAAAACTGACCAACTGAGACCATTTTGATCTGTGTCACAGCAATATAATAGTTTGTTCTCTAGTGCTGTGCAAAAAAAATCCACCCAGAAACTTTTTGAAAAATAGCTCTTTTTTTTGGGGCCTATGTTTCTTGAACTCCTGGCTCAACTGAGGCCACATTTGGGTCACTAACCCTATCTTGCACACCCATGAGATATAGCAAATTTCACAATAATCCATGTCGGCATGCGGATTTCAGGGCATTTTAAAGTGTCGTCCTTTGCATAGGAAGGATAGAGGCACAACGCAGACTTAGGGCTCCTCTAAACAGGCATCTGCAGCATAGGAAGCTCTGAAAGGTGTGAACTGGCTCATTCACCTCAATGTGATGTTCTCAGTTGAGTGAGAACACCCCTTGGAGATTAATACAACGTGAAACAATAGCTCTGAGACTTGTGAACTACTCCATTCGTCTGAGTAGGTTTTCCTTCCAGCTCCTGAGTGCTTTAGAGCCACCCTGTGATATGAATGAAATATGCCTGTTCTCAGCTCCCCGCTCAAAGGGCAGGATTTCCCCAGATCCTGGCTCACATAGATGTAGGGAGGGAGCCTCAGACCCTCTCAAAAGGGCAAGCCCTGCCCCCCCATAACCCAGCTCATGTGATGGAGAGTGAGGGTCCAACCCCTATTGGTGGGCATTGGACTCTCAGACACTGGCATACACACGGGGGCAGTGAGAGGGGCAAGAGCCCCCCAGAACTGGGCATACAAACAGTAGACAGAGCAATGTGGGGCTGACAGGCGCCCCCGCACCTATTCTGCCACAGTCCTCCTGACACTTATACTGCATCCCCCTTCCCAGTATCTCACTCCTCTGCTCCCACCAAGTCCCACGTCTCCCTCATCTAAGTCCCAAACCTCTCTGCCCTTTTTACTCCTGGGGGAATTCTGTGTCACTACGTGTGTGCAGAATTCATGTCCCCTGCAGATTTCTTTGCTTCCATGGAGAAAAATGAGTTCTGATTGGGAAGCAAAGGGAATCCTCATGAGTCGTCATGCACCCCTCCCCATCAGCACGGGCATGTCGTTTTGGGCACCCAGAGCAGCTGGCAGAAAGGTAAATCACCGTGGGGGTGGGAGGTTGGGGGTTGGGGCTGGAGATGCCTTGGCTTGTGGCTCCTACCCTGTATCGGGCTCAGCTGCTAGTCCCAGCTAGGCTGGAGGAGGACTGGATCACCTCTTCCCCTGCAAGGAGTGGCCAAGGCTGGGGCCGGCTAAGTCCCACCTCCAGAAACCTCCCCCAGCTGCAGGAAGCTCTGCACCTCCCCTTTCCCCTCTTCCCCCCGCTTACTGTCCCCATTGCTCCTCAGCTGCTGGGGGGAGGGGTCACTGTACTGGGAGCTGTTCCCCTGTTCACCCAACCCCCGTGCATCCAGACTCTCCCATGACCTGCCCCTCTCGCAGCCAAACCTCACCCCCCGACCTGGACCACCCCAATGAGCCCCCCCCACAGACAGACCCCTACCCACTAAGCCCCACTCTCCTACTCCCACCCACCACTGAGCCCCCCACCCTCACCCACCCACCCACCAACGAGCCCCTGTGCATCCAGATCCCTCCTGCAACCAGATCCCCCCTGAGCCACCCACATCCAGATTGACCCACAGAGAACCCTCACACCCCACACCTGGATTGCCCCCACTAAGCCCATCCACACTTCAATCCTGCTAGGCTGAGCCTGCCTGTCCACTCCTGGGGCACCTGGCACAGAGGAGCAGGGCCCTGGGGTGTTTCTGAATAATGGGCAGCCCTTGTGCTGTGCCAGGGTTGGGTGTAGCCTCACCACTGAGTCTATGTCCTGGTGGGGGGATGCAGGATGATCTCCCACCTCCTTGCTCCCCACTGCCATGCTGAAGCCTCCCAATTTATTTTTAGACAAAATTTGCAGAATTTTGCAGAAAATTAAAATATTGTGTGCAGAATTTATATATTTTGGCGCAGAATGCCCTCAGAGTATTTTCTGTATCAAGCACCCCATTTATCCCCCTTCCTTTAGTGCATTGCCAAACACCACTCCCCCAATTTCCCCACTCCTCCACCCCCCTAATACCCCTTCTCCCACCCAGGAAACATTCACATGTCTAATTTTGTCCCCAGATACTTCCATTACATTCCCCCCAAATTAAAATTGCCACCCATGACTCGCTAATTGTAGCCACCTCCAGGCACTCAATCCAAAACGCCTTTTGTCTTATGTGGGGCTTGTGATTAACTTATCCTTAATTATCTTAATTGAAGGGTAAATTCATGGCCATCAATCTCAACAAGGTCTGTGACTCATCCAGTCATCAATCCCTCTCATGTTAACAATACAAGGCAGTTGAAGAAAACTGGGATTTTGTTTTGTTTGTTGGGGCAGGGAGGAAAGGAGCTGTAACTAAGTCAAATGACCCCAAATTTGAAACACTAACCATACCCTGTACTCCCATCAGGCACAATGAATTTGAAGTCAATCTGAGTAACCATTCGAATTCTTGAGCACTTATAAAGGTCAAGCTTTAAAGCACATACATTGGTGGGAATGGAAACATTCTAGCTGTTTCTCTGAACTGGCACATATAACATTAGTTTTCTTAAATACTGGTTTCAGTTTGGGTCCCCAAATATTTAGTGAGTGCCATGCACTTCGTTGGGTAAAACTTGACAAATTGAAACCATTTTGACTCAAATCACTTCAATAGTTTGTTCCTAGCTCTGCACACAAAAAAAACCACTGAGAAACTTTTTGAAAATTGCCATCTTTTCAGGGCATGTGTCTCAAGAACCCCTGGCTCAAATGACCCCAAATTTGGGTCACTAATCCTACCCTGTACGCTCCTGAGGCATGCCAGATTTCAAGGCAATCTGACATTTCAAATCATGTCAATTTCAGAGAACTTGCGTACAAAGGTTGACTTTTAAATAGAAGTCATGATGTAACCTTAACTATGGTGACACTGCTACTCCACAATAACTCTTAAGTGCTTAGCTGACCTGGGGCCTATGTGTTGTGGTTTCTTGGGCACTTGAAAACAAATCATTATACGGCTATAAAGAACAGTGTAATGTTTTGGCATAAGAATTTATTATCATAATCAATCTGCCTTCAGGGGAGAAGAGTTCTAATCTGCTGCTTTAGCTCAAGTTTGATGGAGTCACCTACAAAAGCCTGGAGGCCAAATCCTGATTTCATTTATGCTGATGTAAATTAGGAGTTAGTCCATTGACTTCAGTGGATTTGCACCAGTATAACAGAGATCAGAATCTGGTTCCATGCCTACACTGCCACTAATGGTCCCTCTCCAAATATTAACAGAGCACTTTGTGTGAATGTCAAATATAAGTTGTAAAGAACTCTTCCTCCAGGATAGTAATTTGTTATGGTCACCAGACAGATATACTGGTACCTCTGGGATATTTTTAATTAGATGTTGGGCCTCCAAACAAAACCACACCAGCCAGTAGGCACTGCACAAAGCAGATGAAACTTGCCTGTTTGCAGGGAGGAGGGGAGTGTAGTGGGTTAATCTTCATTGTCATGAGAAATATAAAGGGCCAGATTCTGATACCATTACACAGGTGGAGTAGTTCTATACTCCACAAGTGGTCCCAAACCGATAGAACTATCTGTGGAGTAAGATGTCCTTCAATTTGTTTTATTATAGTCGATTTGATTCTATATTTTATTCTAATCTATTGTAGGCTTTTAAACTGTGCTCATCACTAGTATCTGAGCACCTTCTGGTACGCCTTCAGTGTAAGGGGTATCAGAATCTTCCCCATGGTGTTTTTCGCATTGTTATTCTAAAGCGTTACATTACAGATCCATTTACACTACCAAGACAGAAGTGTCACCAGTGAATACACTCAAAAACATGTAGGACTTGTCTTGTAAAAAACAATTTCAAATGTGCATGTATCAAGCAATGGCTCAGTATAATGTGATACCTTAAGACCATTGTTACTGTCATTTTTCTGTTGGACTGCTGATTGGGAAATAGCATTGTCTGTATGCAAAGAGGTGCAAGCTAAAATTCTTTAAAATAGTTGTATTGTTATAACAGCTTGAAACTGTTTATAGAACTGCCACATCTTAGTACTCTAATAAATATGTGTAGTGTGAGGTTTAGCTATAACCATCATGGACTAAAATAATTTATTTGATATAATTGATTTTATACAATGATGCAAAATATACAAAAATTAATGACTATATGTATTTTATCAAAAACATTTCCAGAGCATAGTACAAGTGGTGCTGCTAGACTCAGGGGTACATTTTCATTATGCATATATTGTTCTGAAATGAAGGACTTAGTGTGATTGCATTTTATTAGAACAGACAGTGGGGATCTCCTATAGAATAAGGGTTTGTCTACTCTACATTGCATCACTGCAGTTGCGCAGCTGTAGTTCTTCAGTGTAGACATTACCTGTGCCAACAGGAGGAGTTCTCCTGTCAGTGTAGGTAATGCATCCGATGAAGTGAGCTGTAGCTCACGAAAGCTTATGCTCAAATAGAAAATGCATCCGATGAAGTGAGCTGTAGCTCACGAAAGCTTATGCTCAAATAAATTTGTTAGTCTCTAAGGTGCCACAAGTACTCCTTTTCTTTTTGCGAATACAGACTAACACGGCTGCTACTCTAAAACATCTCCCTGAGAGTTGGTAGCTAGGTCGATGGGAAAATACTTCTGTTGGCCTAGCGGTGTCAACACAGGAGGTTAGGTCGGCTCAACTGTGTTACTCAGGGGTGTGGATTTTTCACACCCTTGAGCAATGTAGTTGGGTCAACTCAATGGTATAGTGTAGACCAGGTCTTAGTCACTGAAAAGAGTTTCAGGGAGGAAGGGAATGTTTCTCACAAAGATCTACAAACAGAGAAGTCAGTATAAATAAACCTAACACACACTCAATCAATTCACTTAGATATATGGCAATCAGTGGCACTTCCTGGTGTGCTGGGGGATCTTCTTAGTGTGGGGTTCTCCTCAAGGTAACTGGAAGAGCTAGTAGTAAAAATGCAAATTATTTTCCATGGGAATTTTGAGAATTTTTCTTTTTTTCCCCCCTGAAGTTTCCACCCCTCAAAATTATTTTTTACAACAAAAAAACAAAATTAATCAAAGACAAAGTTTTAGTTTCCAAATACTGGTTTTGTTAAAATTTTTCAGGTTTTGGTAAACAAAATTGGCTTTCAAAACTTAGACTGAATATTTTTATCAAAACAGAACAATGTTACCAAAAAAAAAATTGGCACAGAAAATTTTGGCGTCTGTTTTTTGTTGAAAAGTCAGAAAATTTGGACCAAAATAAAAATATTTTGTTATTGCAAAGCAAGCTCATCACAAAAAAAATATTTTGATGAAAAATATTAAACCAGCTGTAGAAAGTAGCCTGATCAATCAGCTGGTCATCCTGGGAGCAGGGTAATGGTCCCATCTCGTATCTGCCCCATAAGTGTGCCTCGGTGGTGCATTACAAGAGCAGACACTTGAGTGCAGAGACTGCGATTGCATCTGGCCCTTGCACAGGTCATCAAAGAATAAACTACTAAGAAAGGAGCCCAGTCACTAGGATCTGAGATAGGAACTGACTGCACATGCTTTGAGATCACAAAATGGAAGGTCGTGTGTCATTTTCCCAGGCAACGTTTCACCGTTTTTTTGTGATGACTAACATCCCTATTATTAAGTGCATGCACAATTTGGATTTTAGATTCCTAGCTGCAAACCATACATGTAGTTATGGGAATGTAAATGTCTCATGATGAAACAGTGAGATGATTTCTGCTATGAGAAGCGATGTGATCCTCTTCAAAGGAGTCCATATATTTCCTGAAAGACTTCTAAGCCTTTCAGGAGAATTTCCTGTGAGAACAAAAGAAATTCATTATTATTGTTGTTTATTACTATTCCATCTGTATTACAGTAAAGAATCAGAGGCCCATTGTGCTGGGTGCTGTACAGACAACAATAAAAAGATGATCCCTCCCCTTGTGAGCTCACAATCTAGGATTGTGATAGGATGGACTAGGTTGATAAACAGACAAATGTCAGGTGTGGGACTCAATAATGCAAGTGAAGAAATGAGGAATCCTGAACACTAAACAGGAGTTTCAGTTTGCCACTTGCCTAGTTGTTAAGTAAGAGGAAGTATGATCCAGTGGTTAGCATAGGACTTTGAAGACCCAGGGCCAATTCCATGCTCCACTACAAACTTCCTGTGTGACCTTGAGCAAGTCACTTAGTCTCCTTGTATCTCAGTCCCCCAACTGTAAAATGGGGATAATAGCATTTCCCTACCCCACAGGGAGGTGCTCAGATACTACAGAAATGGAGGCCACATAAGTACTTAAATAGATTGCCAGCTGGTTGTGTTCTGTAGGCAATGCGGCAGAGGTAAGTGATAAGGAGGGAATTTGAGGTTGCACTCCATCTTCATTTTTTGCAAGGGAGACAATATTGGACCTGAACTAATACGTGTAGTTTCTAAGATAAGAGCTTTAGTTGTTACATCCCAGCCAGCTTGTGTGACATCAAAATTTAACACAGAATCATAGAATATCAGGGTTTGAAGAGACCTCAGGAGGTCATCTAGTCCAAACCTCTGCTCAAATCAGGACCAATCCCCAACCAAATCATCCCAGCCAGGGCTTTGTTAAGCCTGATCTTAAAATCCTCTAAGGAAGGAGATTCCACCACCTCCCTAGGTAACCCATTCCAGTACTTCACCACCCTCCTAGTGAAAAAGGTTTTCCTAATATCCAACCTAAACCTTCCCCACTGCAACTTGAGACCATTACTTCTTGTTCTGTCATCTGCTACCATTGAGAACAGTCTAGATCCATCCTCTTTGGAACCCCCTTTCAGATAGTTGAAAGTAGCTATCAAATCCCCCCTCATTCTTCTCTTCCACAGTCTAAACAATCCCAGTTCCCTCAGCCTCTCCTCATAAGTCATGTGGTCCAGCCCCCTGATCATTTTTGTTGCCCTCCACTGAACTCTTTCCAATTTTTCCATATCCTTCTTGTAGTGTGGGGCCCAAAACTGGACACATTACTCCAGATGAGGCCTCACCAATGCCGAATAGAGGGGAACAATCATGTCCCTCGCTCTGCTGGTAATGCTCCTACTTATACAGCCCAAAATGCTGTTAACCTTCTTGGCAACAAGGGCAAACTGTTGACTCATATCCATATCATGTCCCCCTGTATCCTATCCCTACCCTCCAGCATATCTACCTCTCCTCTCAGTTTAGTGTCATCTGCAAATTTGCTGTGGGTGACTCCACACCATCCTCCAGATCATTAACGAAGATATTGAACAAAACCATCCCCAGGACTGTCCCTTGGGGCACTCCACTTGTTACCGGCTGCCAACTAGATATGGAGCCAATGATTACTATCCGTTGAGCCCGATGATTTAGCCAGCTTTCTATCCACCTTAGAGTCCATTCATCCAGCCCATCCTTCTTTAACTTTCTGGCAAGAAAACTGTGGGAGACTGTATCAAAAGCTTTGCTAAAGTCAAGGAATAACACGTCCACTGCTTTCCCCTCATCCACAAAGCCAGTTATCTCATCATAGAAGGCAATTAGGTTAGTCAGGCATGACTTCCCTTGGTGAATCCATGCTAACTGTTCCTGATCACCTTCCTCTCCTCAAAGTGCTTCAAAATTGATTCCTTGAGGACCTGCTCCATGATTTTTCCAGGGACTGAGGTGAGGCTGACTGGCTTGTAGTTCCCCGGATCCTTCTTCCCCTTTTTAAAGATGGGCACTCCATTATTTACTTCAGATTCTCAACGGGATTTACGGAAAAATGCTCCAATCAACAATTTGTCCTAAATGAATAGTTACTCTTGCTTTTTTTATATTTTTATTTATATGTTTACTTTTTGCCAAACTTGCTGCTGACTGTTATTTTTTTAAAACAATTTAATTTTGCGTGACCGTTTTCCCCCCCCTAGGGAATGTGCTACTGCTGATATTGAGTAAAATCACAATTTATTTCAGCCACTGAATTTCCAGGACACTATTACCTTGCCCAAAGGTGCCCTGTCTTCCAGCATTGTGCATGCCGCTGAACTCATTCGTTTTTTCCCCAGCCAAATTCATGCTCTAAATATTGCTGAAAGCTACAAAATTAATTTCCAGCTTGTTATTTTGCTAGATAAACAGATCTTTGTTGCTTTCGCCCTTTCTCTGCACTATGTATGGGAATTGTTGCCAGAATACTCTCTAGTGACACAGCACATTAATCCCAATGAGAGCAACAACTCCTTATACATATTTTATATCAAACAAATGAACTCATAAAATTTTTATAGACTTCACACTATGAAAAGTCATTGTATTATAATTTAAGGGTGCTTTTGGCCCACTCACTCCTCCAGTATATTATTCTCTCTCTACATTTGTCAGTTCAGCAAGAGATTAATCCCTCTGTGATTGAAGATGGAGAGTTGTGATTGTTGCCATTAACTGGTTAAGAATTTGCACTTCCTATTATAGTTATTTGTTTACACATCTCCTCATTCCACTCCAGCCTGCTTGTTTGTATCATCCAATTGTTGCACCTTGCCTTTTGTAAGCTCATTGGGGCAGGGACTGTCCTTTATTATATGTTTGAACAGCACCTTGCACAATGGGACCCAACCTGGTTATGCTCCCGAAGAGCGATCGTAATGTAAATGTTTAGTAATAAGAAGATGGTGACAGAGGTTGTGGGCCAGGTTCTGATGTAAACTGGTGCAGCTCCATTGACTTCTTTATACAAATCTTTGCTGTGCTAAACACCTACAGTCTGATTTTCCACCCCTTAAAACTAGTTTATTTTCAGCATGGCTCCACTACTAAGCCACTATAGTTTCATACTGATTGTAGAGGTGTGGTTGAATGGGGGATTAATTTGTTCTTTAACTGAGTCAGATCTCTTGGGCCAGAGTCACCAGAATCTATAAACCATCTCTTTCTATTCCTCCCCAGACCCTAACAGGCATTTTAACTAATATGCATATTTAGAGGCCAGTAGTTCCGTGTGAGAGTGGAAATAGTGCATGTCATTTGTTTGTTTGGTCATGTATGGTTGAATATGTAGCTCAATGCACTTTCCACCCATACTTGGGAGGTTCTGAATAACATGTGTGGTGCTCTATTTTCACAGCTGGCAAGCAGAGTGGGAAGTTGCTGGTACATGCATAGCCCAAAAAATGCCATTTTCAGTTCATATGAATGCATAACTAGCCCTAGAAAGATCAAGACAGAGATGTTCTAATAACAATAGACTTTTCCTTTCCTGTCCATTCATAGTATGATCAACAAAACCCAGTGATCTGCTGAGCTGCAAAATATTGTGACATTAATATCTCTTGCATGTACTTTAGTGATGTAAGTGATCCCTGCGGCAATGCTAGCTGAGTTCATTTACATGTTTCCAGGGATTACTACATAACCATGGTGAAATGGGCAACTAGCACCAAAGTGGCAGTAAATTGGCTGAACAGGGCACAGAACGTTTCTATCCTGACGCTGTGTGATGCTACCACTGGAGTCTGCACAAAGGTAGGAAAGACACTTAAAAGAAGATTGTTTGACCTTCGTGTTTGTAATCCCCTTGGGGAGAATATCCTTTAGTTCTTTTATCTGAAAGTGGGTCACCTGACACACAGTACTTTGTGTATAGATAGAATATAAGAGACGTATACAATATTTACTGTGCAAGGGGTATGGGCTGATTGTGGCCCCGTACAGAAAAGCTAGGCATAATCCGGTTCTATCTGTACAATATATATATGTATTTATATATAGGGAGAGAGAATGTAGGTGCATTCTCTGTCACACACACACTCACTCACACACACACCCCTACTATTTTTAACTTAGGTGTCCTTTTTAATATCTGAGCTCAATAGAACTATACATGGGTTTGTCTATACATAGTTTTGTACCAATTTAGTTAGATTGCTGCAATTCCTCATGTGGGCACTTTTATACAGACATGGAGACATGTATATCACTGTAGTTTGTTTCAATACCAACCTATAAACAACTTTTAACTGGTATAACTACATCCACACGATGGGGATGCACCAATTTAACTAATTCGGTTTTTGAACTAGTATAGTTAAAGTCAGCAAACACTATGTGTAGACAAGGCCCCACACAAAGTTGCTGGGAACAGTGTAACAACTAAATTGCTATCTTTCTTTAGAGAGTAATGTATCTGTTGGGTTCCTTTTTTTTGTCAGTAGGATAACATGCCTTCCCATATGCTCACTTCCTTGTTTATCAGAGAGAAACAATATAGGACAAAAAGAGCAGCCCAAGATTACATTCTGAAACAGCATGCTTGAACAGTTTCTCGCTGCTTGTTCACCCCGTTCAAATTCAGTCAAACTGCTTTCTGCACTGATGAACAAAATGTAACCTGTGCAAATTACGCTCCTTAATTATGTCCTTTCATTTTAGAAACATGAAGATGAAAGTGAAGCCTGGCTACACAGACAGGTAACAGTGATCTTCTCTTCGTGATTACATTTTCAAATGTTTTTTCCCCCAAGAGAAAAAGCTTATTTTTGGAACTCCAAGTGGTACTTTGATATCATGATGGTTCATATTATAGAAGGGATTTTCTTAACAGAATATACAAGCTCTTCTTGTTGAAGTAAGGGGCATCTTCACCTAATGTATCTGAGACTCCTTCTTACATAGCAGACCACAGTGGCTGGAAACATAATTCCCAGCATATGTTGGACTTGGATTTAAAGAACCTGAAAAACAAATGTTGGGTGAAATTCACAGAGAGCCAGCACACAGTCTTTCCCTTAGTGAAGTCCCTGATTAAGCCTTATTTTGGGGCTTACATTGGATTTAAGTGGTGTATTGGCCTTTTGCTGGCCCTCCGCACAGGGTAAATTCTACCCATTGCCATTAAATGATCAAAGGTCAAATTTTCAGAAAGGATCCAAGTGACTTTGGAGTCTAAGTCCCATTTTCAAAAGTCACTTAAATGTTTAGGAGCCAAAGGGTAAAATTTTCAAAAGCACCTAAGTTGTGTTTTAAAATCAAAGTGACTTAGTGCCTAAGTTACTTTTGAAAATGGTACTTAGGTTCATAAGTCTACACTACGCACCATTTTTGGCAGCATGAAAAGTAGGTGTAGCTGCATCCACACTGTGGTGTGTAGCTGCACAAGTCAGTGAAAGACTCTGGCAGAGAGGAGGCAGCAGGGAAAGGCTGAGCCTTCCCTCATTGCCTCCCCCATTTCAGAGCCTTTCCCCACTGCCTCCCTGCTGCCGAAGTCTTTCCTCACTGACAGAATCTTTACCCTGGCAGGGAAAGGTTCCAGCAGTGGAGAGATGATGGAGTCCTTCCCTGCTGTCAGAGTCTTTACTTTCAGCAGGAGTCTTTTCCTCCAGCAGGAAATAATTATTATTATATGAACGTTATAATGTTCTGTAGATAGCCCTTACCTAGCTCCAGCGAGACACTCATTACCAGGAAGCAAGGGCAACAATCAAAGTGAGAAATTCATTCTGTAGAGAAAGCAATGGGAAAAGCAGGTACCTCTGAAGGCTGGTTTTCAATGATTTTCAGTAGTGGTTTATTTACCTATTTCTTGTAAATAAAACTTTGTCTTAAATTTAACTTTTTTAAATAGGCAAGTGGAATCCAGGGTGAAATCCTGACTATATTGACTTCAGTGGGACCAGGATTTCAAGCCAGGAGATTTACATAGAGAGAGAGAACTGACAACACCTCCTACTGTGGCTGAACATAGATCTACCCCTGATTTTGTTCCCCTGGGGTTGCACTCTTCACACCTGTCCTCCTATTTCCATAGCTGCCTCAGCTCAGCCTGGGTCCTATAATGAAGAATGTTGTTGTGTGTTACAGTGAGATATTGAAAACCTCATTCAACCTCCCTTGTTCCCATCACCATGGCAAGATGGCCCCAGCAATGGTTCTCTCACAGGTAGTTAGTATGCAGCATCAGTTACATTTTTCAATAACACTAGTACTCTGGGAACTTTATAAACAAGTTTGGCTTTTTAACCCTTTACGCTCAATCTTCAGTGAGGATTTTGTATTTAGAACCAATGAAGTATAAAAAATGCCTAGCTACCTTGGACTTCATTACTGGTGCACTGCTATTGCCTTCAAGTTCCTAGTGACCATGGTGCGCAGCAGGGATAGAACTCAGAGCCTCATGATTCACAAGCATAGGACCCTTCTGCCTGAGCTAAAGGGGAATCCCTGTCTGGTGTGAGCAGCATGCGGATAATGGCACTTAGCTGAGCAGTTCTGATTCCATCCAGTGGAGAGCAGGGATACACATAGACACACACATACTATTCGGTTAATCAGAGTATTTATGTCATGTTCTAATATTGTTGGGGGTGGACCCTCTGGCCTCAGAAATTGACATCGGTATGTTGAACCCAACCTCACAGATCAGTGGGGGAAAAGGAGGCTCAAGGAGTGGGGATTCTGGCCCCTTAGCTTCGGGGATGAAATTGGTAGGGGAGGGCAGGAGCTGGCTCCCATAGCTCCAAGGATAAGCAGGGATGGGGGTGGTGAGGTAGCTTGCCATGAAAGGGGGGATGGTTCTCACTGACATTAAATCACAATACAGACATTTCAGCAAATCCCCCAAATCCACAATCTCACTGAAAGGTGAACTGCAAAGGATTAAAAAGCCACACTTATCTGTGAAAGTTGCATACCATCGCTGTTACTGAAAGCTGCCATTCTTGGCATGCAATTAATTTATGAGGCCATCATTCTAGGAATTAGGGAGATACTGTATATATCCAACAAAAATGAACATCTCACTGAAACCCACATGACAAAATTATTCTTTGTGGGACCCGGGGTCAACTGGGTCAAGCAGACAAATAGCAGGATTGTCCTGAAGAGGGTAAAGGGAGCGGGAAGGGCATCACAGGAGTTATAGGAGATGGACGGGGTAGTTCAGATTATCTGTTTCTGGGTGAAACTCCTAGACCCTTTGCCTATAAAATGAACAAGAGCAAATTCATTCAAAACAAACTATATGTACCAATAAATAAATACACATTGACCCTTACTTAAACCAGCTTTCAAAGCTCCCTGCTTTTCTCCACTCACCTCTATGCAGAATTATTATAATTAGTTAGTATGGTAGCACCTAGAGGTCACAGCTAAGATTGGAGCCCCATTGTGCTAGGCACTGTACACAGAAATAGTAGGAGATAGTCCTTGCAACAAAGATTTGCAGTCTAAAGAGACAAAGGGTGGGAGGGAAAGACAGAGGTGAAGTATCTTACTTGAGGTCACACAGCACATCAGTGGCAAACCAAGGAATGGAACCTCACTCTCTCAAGTCCTGGTCAAGGTCCCTGTCCTCTGGTTCACCCTGCCTCTTAATGAATCAGTAAATTCTTCCTCCCCCCATTTAGTCTTGCTTCCTGAAAATGGTTGCATCCAGAGTTAATTTTACTTTTTATTTTCATCTGCACCATGTTAATTTTTCTTTCAATGCCAATTTTAGTATTTTTATACTAGACTGTGAACCTAAAATGCATTTCCTTCCAGTTCATTTTTTCTCTTTATATTAATAAGATGACAATATTGCACACATCAGCTTTAACTCAGGCCAGATTTGTTTTCAAGATCCTTAGTGCTGCTCTATACAATATGAAGATTATATCCCCAAAATCTCTGTCCCCGTGGCCTCTTTTTGTGTGTGTCCATACTGAGTCTCTGTAACACAACTTCAGGTTCTTAAAAAAAACTGACTATATTAAGGGAGTTTTTCCATCAGCAGATACAAGAAACAGACCACTCATAACCTCAGAGGAGTACTGATGAAGACAAGTAATCATTTGTCTGATGTATGACTTTTCTCTGTACCTGGAAATAGATTCAAGTAATCTGTTAAACCAGTCTATACAAAGTCTACTTCCACTGCCAAGAGAAATGCTGCTATAATAGTACAAATTTGTATAAATAGTACAAATTCTGTACCTTTATTGATTGGTACAGCTCTATTGACTACAATCGCAGTGTGCCAGTTTACACCAGCATAGAATTTGGCCCATGGTGTGATAGTAGTTTGCCAGTGGTTTTTTTAATCTTCTTAACATGCCTCTGGAAATAATCATATAGATTTTCATACTTAAAATTCTAGAAACTATAAGAAGCAGGTGAGACTTATTTCATGAAATTTTGCCAAGCGAGAGATGGTCGTACTTTTACAATGTTCTAGACAGGTAAGGAAGGAAAAATAAAAGGAAACCTGGCAGGTTAAGCCCAAAATTTAGACTTTGTAAATCTAACACTAATAGAAAGTGAAATACTTAATGAATGACGAGGAGCAAAGTAAAATAAAGCAAGAATGCTGTGGCAGCATTAAAAAAATTAAAAGGATTCATTTGTTGTTAATGCAAATAATTAATCTATAACATTAAAACAATCCCCAGTATGATTAACTTATTATTATTGATCTTGGTTGGTTCTGCTTGGTGTTTTGACACGTGTTAAGAATGAGACCAGAATATCTGCCATGGCAGATGTGTCCATTGGGTGGCTGGTGGAACGCACAAGGGGCTTACTGAAAGAATTGCTCCACTGAACAGTACTCAGAGAGGGGCAAACTTATGGGACTGAATATGCAAAGAGTGCCCCAGGATAGACAGGGATGGTGGAGTCCTGTTCGTACTCTAAGCAACATCTGATGGCTTGGGAAGGAAGGCTTCAGATTCTTCCTAAATTCATTTGATATGCACTTTTGGGAGATTAAATTTTGTACTTTAGTAGCCAGCCTTTCTGCCAGTAAGAACTAGAACAAAGGAGGTGCAACCAGCCGAATGCCATGATATATCGAGCTAATGATTTTTGCCATCCTCAGGGACCATATATATCAAAGTCTTCTGCATTCCCTTGTAGTCTACTACACAACTATCTCCCCCAACAGAAAGGTCCCAGCCACTCATGGATTCCTACAGCAGAAAAGAAAATAAAACATTTGTCTTCAGAAAAGAACTAGTTGCTGCCTGCAGTGTTTGATTTCCATACATCGCACCTTGTCTCTCTCTGACTGAAAGTTACATAATGGGGATGAAAATCAATCACTAGGTTCACTTGGCAACCTTGAAGCAAAGACAGTTTTAAAAGACCTTTTTTCTTTTTATTCTTTCGCCTCCTCTCCCCCCCACCCCGGTAAATAATTTTGTGAATTAATCATCTGTGAGAAGGTAGGGAAGGAGACAGGACTTAGACTCTGAAGTACAGGTTGGTGATGTTTCTTTAAGGAAATGTATGTGGAATGATACACAGCCCAGTGCAGTTTTTCCAGCTGAGTAAACAAGATTTGCTAGGCACACACTGCTAAGTCTATGTTTATTAACGCGCTTCATTCCAGTTGCCCCCAAACAAACTTCTCTGTGGGCATGTAGGGTTTTTTTCTGCTTTGCAAATGGGTATTGCCTTTGAAGCCAAGAATGCTGCCTTACTGTCTGTCTCCCTTTAATTCCACAAGAGGCTAGCTGAAAGATGACTGCTTCTCAGGGGATACAAAAACAAGGGTTTTCAAAATTTCAGGGCTCATTTTTCCCTATTTTGAGGGGGCTGTTTCTTTGTTTTAAGTGGTTGTTAGAAGTCCTCTGTTTTTTGCAGTGTTGGACAGTTTTAAAAAACACCAAGAAGTGCAAACTAGTGAAAATTAAACCCGCTCAATTGACATTTACAGAATGAAGAGCCAATCTTTTCCAAAGACGGACGGAAGTTTTTCTTCATCCGAGCCATTCCTCAGGGGGGGCGAGGAAAGTTCTACCATATTGCCATGTCATCGTCACAGGTGAAACAACCATTATTATTCTTTTTCAGTGCTGACTAGAACATTCCATGAACATAAGACCTGTGTTTAGACCCAAGATATGTCAAGGTGTCTATGGAGAATTTTAATCCCTCTGACCATAAGGATGAATACCTTAACTGGGCTAAATACTAGTAGCATTCTAAGCATAGGAGGAACAAGAGTTTCAAATGATGCACTTTGCTTAGATTTATAATTAAAAGGTCTTCACATTTCAAGTAAAATTCAAAGAATGTCACTTTTGGGTTTTTTTAAATAAGCTTCTCCTCCATTATTCCTAAATAAGTGGCTCTCTGCACAATCATCTGAGGTTATTATCCAGAACCCATGGGCAGAAGAGGATCACAGGAAAGGACTTCCATTTGTATTTTTTATGCTGGGCCTAATTAATTCCATTATCATCAATGTAGTTATGCCAGAGATTAATCTGATTCAGTATATTTAAGTGTCTCTGCAAATTCATAGCAATACAGTACTTTGGGGGAATCACAAATTAGTGATTACTTTTAACAAGTCATGGAGGAGTCATGAGGGCATCATGTTTTGAGAAATAAAAAGAGAGGTTTTTTAGTCATGTTCAAGTGTCATCTTTTCAGAAAAAAGAAAACACACTTTTTTCTTTTTTTTTGGCAGCCCAATAGCAGCAGTGATAACTTACAGTCCATTACATCTGGTGATTGGGATGTGACAAAGATTTTGGCATATGATGAAAAGAGGCATAAAATGTAAGTAAAGAAGTCGGTGTAAGTAACAAACCAAACAGGCTTTCATCTTTTAGTTCTGGCTGTATAGTTAGCTAGTCAACAGTAGCCATCTTGAAAGCATCAGAAGTGTGTGTGCATGAACAGCTAGATGTACAGACAGCAGGAGAGGGCTGTCTACATCTGTTTGTGGCTTAATCTCTAGTTTACAATCTAGTGTTTCAATGAAGTCTTGCCTTGGTTTGTTCCCTCCCCTACCACTGACTTTGTGTGTTTAATAATCAATCTCATTTTGATATTTGACACACACAAAGAAGCCTGGTTTACATATATATACATGTGTGTGTGTGTGTGTTGCTGTGTTTCTTCATAAACAACATTTCATTCAAAATTTGAAGATAGAGTTCTGTGTTCTGTGTTGGATGTCTTTGCACTTTTTAATCCACCTAGTCTTGGAAAAAATTCTCTTTGGCACACACGAAAACTATTGTAATGAGTAAACATTTCCATTCAGTAAACTGCCATCTTGTTTTTACAGTTTCCCTCATTTTCACCTTGATCCTTTGTTAGTGATGTTCCAGTTCTTGGTGTGCTTGCCATTGTCCTAAATCTCAGCAAAATACCATAGAAGAGAGCACTCTGAAAAGGTTTCCAATTCACATTGTATGGAGTTGCTCTTTCAGGCAAAGTTTCAATGAGATGCAAGATGCTGAATTCTAGACTTCTTAAATTTAAAATGATCTATTATCTCCGCCACTATCCCTCATTGGCACTAAATAGCTGAGTCAAAAGGCATCAGCCCATCCCAAACACTGAATGATAATTAAGGGCCCAATTCTGGAAGGAGCTAAAATGCCCACAGTTTCTGTTGACTTCAGTGTGAGCTGAGGGCTAAGATGGCATAATTACTCACATTGCAATTTTAACAGCTTATGATATTTGTGGTTTGACTGAACAATGTGCAAAATCTGGATTGGATACGCCAGCCATTATGTTACTCAGTCCTCCCCTCCCACCCCCCACTAAAACAAATCTGCTCCTGGATCAGCTGTGTGGGTCATCACAACCCTTGTAAAACTCATGGCCTTCGGCCCCCATGGAGATATCAACCTTGAATTTGCACTCTCAATTGAAGTTGGCCACCTCTTGCATATCCAGCTAATTCACGGACTGAAACAGTAATGATCACCTCAGAAAGCTGGTGCATTCACTACTTATCACACAGAAATGGAGCTGGCTAGAGTGTCTCTGTGAAGGGCTTGTTTACACTGGCAATTTACAGCGCTGCAAGTTTCTCGTTCAGGGGTGTGAAAAAACACACCCCTGAGTGCAGCAAGTTTCAGTGCTGTAAAGCGTCAGTGTAAACAGCAGCGCTCCCAGCACTGGTAGCTACCCCTCTCGTGGAGGTGGTATTTTTTAGAGTGCTGGGAGAGCTCTTTCCCAGCACTCTGCCGGGACTACACAAGCCATGTTAAAGTACTGCTGCGGCAGGGCTTTAGTGTTGCCAGTGTAGACTAGCCCATAGACAATGACATTCCTCTCAAGTCCAGGCTATATCTTCCCTAACGGTTGGAATCCCCTCTTCAAGCTGAGCCTCTCAATGGGTTTTTCAGATTCCTGAAGCCATATAGCTGTTCAAAGAATCATAAGTGATCAAATGTTTTGGGAAGAGGGGTGGGTTGCTTTTTTAAAATCTCTAGATAAAAAAAAATCTATTTAAAGGTATGGTGCACAGTAAAGCTTTATACCTTGTTGGGGTAACTTTTCTGTGGTGAAAAAAGAGGTCAAGTTTTCTTGCTTCATATCACTTAAGACCACTTTTATTTTGCATAGTATGTATTCCTCACATATTACACATAATATTATTATTTTAACACACTGACTTAATTCATACATATTTAAAAGCAATTACAATATTATGTATAATATATAGAGGTAACAAAACTTCCTTAATGAGTCCTTGGTTTTGCTTATTCAGTGGATCCAGTAATTTTGCTGCTATCTTCTGTTGAAATGCTTGATCATGTTCCCACAGCATTTTTATATCAGCTTGGTTTCTGAGAGACACACCAATTTTAAACAGTCCACTTCCTCTGGCAATTCTATTAAGTTTCTTTTGGTGTAGTTGCCCTCCAAGTTGGCAGTCTTATGCATTCTAAAGTGTACATTTTTGTTTAGAAACTTTTTTCAACAGTTTTTAACTATATTTCACTAAATTTTAGTAGACATAATTCTTTAGGTAGACCTGCAGACCAGTAAAATTTAATAACACTGATACATACATAAAATGAACATTTTTGTACAATATTTCCTTAATAGGTCTTAACCCTAAACCCTTTGGACCTGTTTTTAGTCTAAGACATTTTAATCTCTTTTTTTTCTTATAAAACTCCACCATATAGTTTTTGTTTTTACTCTCTTAGTAAAATTTATTTTATACCACAGATAAACAGAACTTTTGAATAGGATTTCTATAGTTGGAGGTTTTGTCATGTTTTGAATGGCCACTGCACCATTCAAAGTAGCTCTTTTATTCATAATTAATAACTTGTTAAAAGAAAAGAGAACTTGGATGGCACTTGCAAATAGGTTTTCAGTGATTGGGCTTCACTACTTATATTTACTGCAACCCCCCCCAACTATTTAATTGCCCCCAAACTCTGCAGTGTTCATTTGTGCAAAAGTTACTTTTAACTTCACACTCTGTCCTTAAATCACTTACTTATTTTCCAAAGTGACACATTTCTCAGCTGAATTCTTTCAGTGGCTCTAAACTTATTTTTTAATGTTTTTCCCACTTGTTTCTTAATGTAGTACACTTTGCTTGCAAAGCTGTGCTCACTAAATACAGTCCTTGAAGGATAGCTGCTTTTTACTTTGGATTTATGCAAATAGGTAAAAGATACTATTTTCTCCCTAACCTTTCAGGAATCATTTCCATTTAGTTTATTTCCTTCTTTACAACTTTCATTTGCTTTTTATGCCTTTTACACTCATCCCTTAAGGTGGCACATTTCATTTGTAAAGTTTTAGCCACGAGAAATAATCCATGTGAAACTTCTGTCTTGATTTGGGTTTTCTTTACCTCAGGGAAAAAAGAAACTAAATACTATTTTTTCATGGCTGCCAATGGGTCTATTTTTTAACATTTCAGTGGCATTCAACAGACCTCTACTGTTCTCTGACAAGTATTCTTTTACATAGCTACTGAAAGTAACTCTCTAATGTCCACTTTTATTTTGTTTTAAAAATGCCTCATTAGACTGCACAGCGTATGCCTTATGCATCTCTTGGTGCTCTTCCAGCCCATTCTTTTCTCTCTCAAAATTTCCCATATAATGGTTAGCTATTTTACTTCTCTATACAGGGCTTTTATTTCCAGGATTAGTTCCTGCAATAACAAGCTTTTTGCTTCTCCTTTCTGCATTTTTTATTTAGCACTATTCGTTGGCGTTCCTTTTCCATCCAGTCTCCCCCAGTACCTCTCTGGGAAATCCATAAGATTTGCCCTTAGATTTAACCTTCTCCTTTGGTGCCCTGGAAACCACCTCAAATTTAAAGCCTTCCAATGCCATTGCTAAACTGATGGTTTTTGATCCTTGACGGTAAAACAACTTGTATAATAAACTATATGTTACTTACTCAAGATGAATGGATCCAATCTGAGTCCCAGCACCACTATGTTGGGTTTGCCTCTGAGACATCTTCCATTCAGTTCCCCCAGAACTCAGTTTGACTCTGGTCTTGACGCTTAGGTTCCTTTATTTGACATACAGAAAAGCTTCGCTGAGTTGATTAGACTTAAACGTAGAGGGTGGGTACAGGGTATACAACACAACCAAAGTTACACAGAAGCCCTCTTCCTTATATACTTTTACACATTACATTGCATCAAATGTTTTGGGATTGGCTTGGTCACTTTGCTGGAACCAATCCCTGTACCGCATGCTCTGTCCATTCACTGTCCATGTACAACTCATTCTTCACCTCATCTTTATGTTCCCGACTTATTGTATTCATTGTTATCTTGTCCACTGTAAATGGCTCCCTGAGTGTTCCTCCCCTATCTTAGCTGGTAAAGACATTCTGCTTCCATTCCAACCTGCTGATCCATTTACATGCCTAATGCTGTCTCCCAAGAAATGAGGCCTCACCCTTGTCCAATTACTCGTGTCAAGCCAAGCCTACTTACCTGAATTCAGGGGTTTTTTGCATGGAGCATTTTTCCCTTGAAGCACAGCTATCATATATACTTCTGCATTGAAATATTTTCATTTTTATTTTAATTGCAGTGCAGTTTACAAAACATTTCCTTGATTCTGTGCGAAAGAGAGGTCCCTTCGGATTGGTTTTCTGATTCAGTGAAACGGAGAATTCACTTATCCTTGCAGTTTGCTTCACAAGATCAAGGAAATGTTCAAAAGATGGGTGTGAGGATGGAGATGCTGTTTAATAACGTATTTGTAAATCCCCTTCCAAAACTCTAATTCTCACTACTGTACTTTGTATTCTTAGTTACTTCCTCAGCACAGAAGATTTACCAAGACGGCGACACTTATATAGGTATGTTTTTCAGTCCTTTCATAGAGATCATTTTCCAGTTATTCCTCTATGAATGAGATCATGACAGAAAATGGATTGTGGCCATCATTACTGAAATTGTTTATTCTCTGATTGAAGCTAAGGAATAAACATGAGCATGTCACCAAGTGGGAAAGAGGTTTGCAAACAAATTTGAAATGCTTGAAATTTGAGCATTTTCTCATTTCATTGTCTGTTAGAAGTTGGTCCCATTCTAAAGCAAACGGCACATTAAAATGGAAACATTTTCAAACAAAATAGTTATGCACTGCAAAAAGTTGCATCATTGCATACATTTGTATTTTTCACAATCACGTTACTGTTTGTATGGAAATCTAACCAAATCACAGAAGTTCTGGTACTTGAAAACAAGCAGAACAAAATTGCTGAACATTTGTGAATGTTTTTCTGCAATTTCATGTGGCTCCAATATGTTCTCAGTAGTGGTGTAATAGGTAAACAATGGTTAGCTTACGTACATGGTATCTATATTACAGCTAATAAATACGTCGCTGTGTGAGAAGGAAACAGGAGTAAAGAACAAAAATTCCATCCTAGAAAATGCTTGTTTCAATTGCCAAGAGGCTTTAGGAATCCAGCCTTTTTTTTTCTCATACAAGATTTCTAAGCACTGGAAAATGCACATTTATTAATTCTCACAACATCCTGGGCAGGAGGGAAGTATTATTATCCCCATTTTACAGATGAGGAAACAGAGCCACATACTAACAGTTAAGATTGTTGTATTCCTCTCTTTTAACATCCTTCCTTCATCCCATCTTGTGGTATTTTTTCCTGCCTTGGAAGCATCCACAATGAAGGGAAGGGCGGGGGGCAGGGGAGGGAAGTGAGGACTGCGCTAGCTTCATTTGATACGAGATTGTCAGTATATTTACATCCTGCAGTATGATGTTATGTTTTTTTCTCTCAGGGAGGGAAGGGACTACAACAAATTGAATTACCAGTCATTCAATTTTTTACTTCATTCTTAAACCTGTATTTGCCCACTGCTGTCCACAGGGCTTTGTGAGAGGCTAGGGTACTTTCAGCATTTTTTAATTAAATAAATCATGCTGAGTCTGTTTGGGCCAGTCATTTGTCTTGGAGTGAATAAAATTCAGTGTGAAAGCTCAATTCAGGGAGAATTCTTCACAGTAAACGGTGGCACAATTCACATTGCTTCCACCTTGCCGTACCCCACTAGCTTTTAAAGGTGGCTCATGTAGTGAACTGACTTATGTAAATTGTCATAGCCCCATTGAAGTCAATAGAGCTATGACAGTTTATATCGGCTGAGGATCTGGTTCTCAGTTTGTAAATTCAGAGTTAGTGAGTCACACTGGGATTCCTCTCCTGAAGAAAAGTGTGAGCTGGAGAGAACACAGGAACGGGAGCGAGCAACAACTGTGTGGTGACCCTAGCTCTGCTACTGACAGTTCCTGTGGTCTTGAGCAAGTCACACAGCTGCTCTGCTTCAGTTTTGCTATCTGTGAAATGGAATAATAATCTTGCCTCACAGAGGTGTTCTGAGGATCAGTTAGGTAATGTTTGTAAAGTATTTTGAAGTTGAAAAGTGCTGTAGATGTGCTAAGTATTATTTATTATTTGTTAATAAATGGTAATTTAGTCTTTAACCAGCGTAGTGCTCTTGAGCACACACACAGGCCAAATTGTGTACTTCAAAAACAAAGCAGGCAAAACATGATCTTTTTTTTCTACCTGGATGTTGTGGTTAGCACTCCATGACCCACTCTTTGAATGCCAAGGGAGAGGATTGTCTATGAGGTAGCCACTAGCAAGTCAGAAAAACTGCCTTTTAAAGAAAAGATCTCTAGTTCTCCTTTGTCTGCAATAAACATCATCTAGCATAGAAATGATCCCTAGTTTCATGTCTATTCTCTGAATTAAAACGTGTTTTGTTTATATTGAAAGTTCAGTTGCATCCATCATTTTCTGGAAAGCTGTAGCATCTAACATAACTACCTGTCCTGCACAAAAGCCATCAATACCCTTTAATATCTTTTCAATTCTGGCAACCTCCCCTTCCCCTCTAGCCCCCCCCCACCCAACAATTTAGCAATTTAGAATGCCTCGTCTCTTAGTATAGCTGAACAAGTTATGTTCATTTTTTCTTGTGCAATGAAGTTTAAAAAATGTTGCTTCAAGATAACCCTCACTCAATTGACCTTCATGTACATGTATTAACTTTTTCAGTGCAAACACAAATGGAAACTTCAACAGGCAGTGTCTGTCCTGTGATTTGATTGAAAACTGTACTTATTTCAGTGCGTCATTCAGTCACAACATGGAGTACTTCTTACTGACCTGTGAAGGTAAGTTTCTTTTATTATTAAGGATAGATTTTTAGAGCAGGCAATAACCACGCTCAGTATATATCTTCAAACTGCGACTAGCAACACAAAAGTCTGTTGCCTTCATATAATCCATTTTGCTTGATGATTTAAAAAACACATTTTAAGAGGGAAAAGGTCTTAAACCTAACTGAGGGCAATGGTTCTCTCTAATTCAGGCTTTAGTGATTTCCTTGATCCATTGTAGTGTGTTATATTGTGACATTATGAATTTAGTGACTGTGGGTAAAATTTCCAGAAGTGCCTAAATCCCATTTTCTAAAGTGACTTGGGCACTTAAGAGCCTAACTTCCATTGATTTTCAATAGATTTAGGTTCCGGATTTCAATGGTAGTTAGGCACGTAACCTGCTTAAGAGCTTTTGAAAAGCCCACTAAAAGCCTCTCTGCATCTTGATGCCCCTAATTACTTTTGAAAATCTGGCCTTAAATTCTCAAGTTACTTTTAAAAATGGGGCTTAGGCTCCTACATCACTTATGTGCTTTTGAAATTTTACCTGGTATGTCCATGTTTTAACACAGACTTTTGAGTATTATTATCAAACATAGGTGTATATAGCACTACAGTTGTGTATGGGGGATTTTTGTGGTGAGTAAAGACAGCACACAAAACAGAATGCTGGGGGAGGTAACTAAAGGAAGAGGGTTGGGTTATGGAGTTGCCTGGTGGTACAGTATACATCCTGCACTGAACAAGTTTATTTTATTTTGAAAGATTCTTTCAGTTTCAAATTCCTTGTACTTAAAATGGGAATACACCTGAACCAATAATCTCAACACAGAGGTAACTTTAACTGTCACTACTGGTCCAAGTTTTCTGTCCTTTTTTAGATAATTTTATTTTTAAAGAAAATTGTTATCTTGGGGTTGTGGGAAAAGATGGGTAGGAGGGATTTGAAGAAGTGAGGAGGTTGATTGGCCTACAGAATCAGAGCGTTGAACCGTAGATTGGGAGAAGGGTGTCACAGTTGTGTTTGACTTTAATAATGTTCTGTGTACTCAGTACCGTTGAATTACCTTTTTAAAGACATATTAGGAATAAATGCAGAACTCTACAACTTTCTAATGCAATCACCACTTAGTTCTAACAAATTACATATAAACATAGGGCCAGATTGCAGGGCCCTTACTCACCTTGGTGAGCAATTACTTACACCAGTAATCCCACTGAAGTGAATGGGGCTGCTTAAGTGAGTAAGGGCTCACCAAAATGAGGAAGGACTTCACAATCTCTTTACTGTGGTTGCAGAGTAAAAAGGGTTCTTAATTCTGAGGAGTTTGTAATCCTATAGTAAACATGCAAGGACTAAGGGCCTGGTTTGCAAAACCTCAGGCATCAATGACCATCCTGGTACATGCAAATAATGTGTGTGTGTGTATGTGTAAATATCCAGTTTGCGGGCACAGTCATGATGTAATTGTCCAAGTGCAGTCGGGTACTTGATTTTTTTTTAATGTCAGCAATCTCTCAGTCAGGATGTGAATTGCTCCTTGTCTAACTGTAAAGCGCTTCTTGTGAGCCAAGAATTGTCATGTTATAATCAACTCCAAGGACAAAGAAGTATTGAGGATGCTACATGAGGAAATAACCAGAAGCATGTGATGAAACTGAGAAAGGGAATTGTTAGAATGAATATCAGGCAAAACTTACTGAGAGATTTGTAAGGCTATGGAGTATTCTACCCGGGGAAGTGGTATAGGCCCCATCATTTGGGACATTTGTCGTAGGAGACTAGATAAAACATTAGAAAATACCCTGTAGGGAGCATCTCTGCACTGTCGGTGTGGTGAACTAAGTGGCCTCAGGGATAATTTCCACTTGTAATTTCTGTGAATCTATAACAATGGAAGATTTTTACACTGGAATATAATTGACTGGAAAATGTACAGTAGTACAGTAAATATTACCATGTTGATCAGGTTTGACTTTTGACAAGGAAAGCTGTGTACATTTTTTTTAAAGTGTCAGTTTCAAGACAAGCTGTCAGTAATTGCTGATAACATTGCCCATTTTCCCTTTTTATATAGGATAAATATTTTAATACAATTAGAAGCACATGTGAATAACAAGATAATGGTTCTTATCAAACCCTAAGTGTTGATAAGTTCCTATTGCATTAGAGCCAATCTACAATAAGGCTGCTGTAATTCTTTGAGAGATTTATATAATTTATTAGAATATATGTCCCTACAGTAATAAATTACCCAAGTACAAAAGATTATCACTTTCAGCTAAACTGCTCTGGACCAGCTCCACAGCTAGTGTAAGTCATCATAAGTCTATTTACTTCAATGGAGTTGTGCTGATTGACACCCACTGAGGATCTGTCCCTCTGTGTTCCAATTGTACAGTACTATGTTCTCAAAACGTAATCCCAGTTTAAATGCAAAAGTCAACCCTTAACTATGGGATCGCCACTGACATCTCCATAATGAGATAGGCTGGGAAAATATATGCATATAAGAAAAGACAGGGGTCCTGATTTGGCTTTCCCATACATTGGTTTTAGATCAATGTCAGTCCACTGATGTCAGTGGAGTTACTCCTATTTCACGCTACTGGAAGTGAAAAGCATATCAGGCCCTTTATTTTCAACCAGCATACAAGGAAAACATTGTTTTGCAGCAGGTATGGGCAAAATATCAACAATGAGTTTTTGAGCTGTCTAAGATATGCTGAATATGTGGAGGCATTTCATAATTTAAGCTTTTTCTTTTGCAACGTATCCATCTACATTACACTTCATATTAAGTGGCACAGAGAGCTTGTTGGTCTTTATTTGCCTTTTACTCACAGTGGTGAAAATCAAAAGTAACTCCCTCAGAAGTCAGTGGAACAACACTAGTGTAAAACTGGTGTAAGTTAGAGGAGAATCTAGCCTCTTCTGTTTTATGAGTTGGCATAATATGAGAATTCTTTTTTCATGGTGGTTTGTTATGCTTAGCATGAATCTGGCCCCGCTTCGGTATCCAAAATGTTTTTTTTATTGCTGCTGGATAGCTCAGACCGAGGGGTTTTGGAAGGAACTGCCTGATAAGTAAGTAGCCATATCTTCCTGTGTGTCCACATATAAACATAGCCCACACAGACATAAAACTACTTAAATGAGCATGCTGGAGGAGCACTGCCTTTCCCCTCGTAGAGAGCTTTGAGGTTGACTCTGCAGCCAGCCACTTCTGAAGAAGAATGCAAGCGTCTTTCTAATGTCTTTGCCTGTCTACGCTTTCTAGGCTCCAGACATTTCTATGTTCCAGTTCTCGAGTCTAGATTACGCTAGTCACAATATGTTGCACCTGTCTACATCTATCCGTGACTAGTGATCAGTGGCTGTGGTGTTCCTTTGCACTACAGCGCAAGGGCTGTTAAAAGTCCAGTCGGCGGCATCAGGGCTAAGGCAGGCTCCCTGCCTGCCCTGGCTCCACACAGCTCCCGGAAACGGCTGGCACGTTCCTGCAGCCCGTAGGTGCAGAGGCGATAAGGGGGGCTCCGCACACTGCTCCCTCCCCCAGTGCTGGCTTTGCAGCTCCCATTGGCCAGGAACCGCGGCTAATGGGAGCTGCGGGGGCGGCACCTACGGCGACGGGTAGCACACAGAGCCCCTGGTCTTGCACCTAGGAGCCAAACATGCCGGCTGCTTTGGGGAGTCATGCACAGCCAGGGCAGGAAGACCCTGCCTTAGCCCCGCTGCACCGCCGACCAGAAGTCACATGAGGTAAGCGCTGCCCAGCTGGAGCCCACATCCCAAACTGCCTCCCACACCCAAACCCCCTGCCCCAGGTTGGAACTCTCTCCCATAGCCCGTATCCCACGCCCCCAGCCCCCTGCCACACCCAAAGTCCCTCCCAGAGCCCACACCCCCTCCCACACCCATTCACCCCACCAGGTCAGAACACCCTCCTGCACTTCCGGAGCCCCTACCCCCTCCCACACCTCAACCCCAGCCCTGAGCCCCCCTCCACACCCGAACTCCCTCCTCGAGCCCACACATCACACTCTCTCCCGCACCCCAACCACCTGCCCTAGCTCTGAGCCCCTCTTGCACCTCCACCCATGAACCAACATCCCCAACCAGCGCCTGTACCCTCTCCTGCTCCCCAACCCTTGCCCCAGCTCTGTGTCTGCTTCCGCATTCTGAATCCCTCAGCTCTAGCCCAGAGCCCCTTCCTTCACTGAAACCCCTGATCCCCAGCCCCTCCCCAGAGCCTGCACCCACAGCCAGAGCCCTCACCCCCTCCCACACCCCAACTCCCTTCCCCAGTCCGGAGCCTCTGCCCACACCCTGAACTGCTCATTTCTGGCCCCACCCCAGAGCCTGCACCCCCAGCCAGAACCCTCAACCCCTCCCACACCCCAAACTCCTGCTCCAGCCTAGTAAAATTGAGTGAGGGTGTGGGAGAGCGAGCAACAGAGGGAAGGATGGAGTGAGTAGGGGCAAAGCCTCAGGAAAGGGGTGGAGAAGAGGCAGGGCCTTGGGGCAGGGCAAGGGTTTTCGTTTTTATGTGATTAGAAAGATGGCAACCCTAGATGTCCTGTTGGAATAGGTCATCCACCTCCCCGAGATGTGGTAGCTAGGCTGACAGAAGAATGCTTCCATCAGCCTAGTACTGTCTACAGCAGGGGTGGGCAAACTATTGCCTGTGGGCCAAATCCAGCCCCTCAGGGCTTTGGATCTAGCCCACGGGATTGCCTCCCGAGGTGCTGCAGGCCCCGCGCCGGCACCACGTCCCTGGGGCTGTGGCGGGGGCGGGGCTCTGTGTGTTGCCCTTGCCTTCAGGCACCGCCCCCCACAGCTCCCATTAGCTGGGAACAGGGAACCACGGACAATGGGAGCTTCAGGGGAGGTACTTGGGGGTGTGGCAAGGGCAGCACGTGGAGCCCCGTGTCCTCCCTTCCCCAGGGGCTGCGCAGGGACGTGGTGCCGGCCCCTTCCTGGAGAGGTGCGGCGTGGGGCCAGGGCAGGCAGGAAGGGAGTCTGCCCTGGCTCCGATGCGCACAGCTGCCACCCCAGAGCTGCTTTAGGTAAGTGGCACTGGGCCAGAGCCTGCAGCCCGAACCCCTCCTGCACCCCGCCCCCCAACTCCCTGCCCTGAGCCCCCTGTTGCACCCTGCACGCCTCCTGCACCCCAACCCTCTGCCCTGAGCCCCCTTCTGCATTCTGCACCCCTCCTACACCCCAACCCTCTTCCCTGAGCCCTCTCATACACTCCTCACCCCTCCTCTGCCCCACTCCCTTGCCCTGAGCCCATTCCTGCACACTGTACCCCCTCCTACACCCCGCACTCCCTCCCACACCCCAACCCCCTGCCCCGGCCCTGCATAGAATTTCCCCTCTCAAATGTGGCCCTCGGCCCAAAAAGTTTGCCCACTCCTGGTCTACACAAAGACTTAGGTTGGCTTGACAGTGCTGCTCCTAGGATGTGGATTTTTTGCACCCTTGACTGACATAGTTAAACTGACCTAATTTTCTAGTGTAGACCAGGCCTCAGTCACACTCTCTGATCCCTGTAATGGGAACACACACATGGTATGGATGGGAGGGGGGTTAATTGCATTTAAATTGATCATTTTGATGATGGTATTTTCTCCCCTAGAATGTGCTGCGAAAACTCAACAGTTGTATAAGGAGGTGAAAGTGCTTGTGTACAATGAAGAAAATGAAAGGCATAAAAATGACAAGGTTTGGCTAAAGAAAGCAAGTTATTTTTGGTCTCCGTAACGGGCTCCATCCTGCAAAGTGCTGAGCCATCTGACCCCAATCCAGGAGAGCACTTAAGCACATGCTTTACTTTACTCTCATGAATAGTCCCATGAACCTTGCAGCGTCAAGCCCTATCAAAGGATATCCCTGTAGCCGCACTCCCTGCCAGTGGTCAAAGGATCCTTCCCTCACTCATTACCTTAACCTAATGGCATTGCCAAAGGACTGATGTAATTAAGATTGGGCATGATGCTGGGAGGGAGATACAGCCTGTTTTGGTTGCGTAGGAAATTGTATACTTCTCCATCAATTTACTTCAACAGGCTTGATTCTCCTGTCTTCTCTCCGACAAAAATGCCTTTGAAGGCAATGGGATGTTGCCCACGTTAGGACAGCGGGGTCCAGTCCAGTATATTTTGGGAGGCAGGATCTTCCCCAAAAATGGTTAATGTTTGATATTGCAGAAACAAGATTAATTGTGAAGGAGACCTACGGTGTACACATACGTTATTGACAATTAGTACATAATAAAAATTATATGGGTGCATGCAGTTTATGAAACACTTAGCAGCCCTCAAATTAAAGCACTCCAGAATCATACATTATCAGGAAGGAATTAAATCATTTATTTAAGGATGACACAAAGAAAATGCTTGGATAGACAGAAGGGTGGGGAAACTAAATGAAGGAGAAGCAAAAGCTATTGTATTTTTCTCAGAAATGTCTCTGTGGTTGGTAATCACTCACTGGAGTACACAATATCCTATTATTTATTAAGGGCACAATCAGTGGCTAGGGAAAAAAAAGTCAGCTTTCCTTAGGAGACACACAATACCACTTCACCATGAGCTAGATGATGGACCGCTTTATCTGCCTCCATTGGATCCCAAATGCATTCTCCTTTCTCAGTACTAATATGTTTGTCTGAAATATTTGCAATTAAGCATGATCTGTTCCAGCTCTTTTGGAAGACACGTCTCATATGGTTTCTCTGCTCCCCAACATCTTCTGTGTTGGTATGCTTGAGGGGTAGTTCTTACAGACAGTGCCATGAGAGGGCAGGGAAGAAATGCAAAGAGAAGGTAGACTTTTAGCCGGAACAAAAAGCTCTCTCTTCTGATTCAGATGTTAACTCTGCCAACACAGCTGTCACTAAATAGCCTTGACCTTGTTGCTGTAGGTCAGGAATCACACATGAGAGCAGTGATATCATTCCCACTCTTCCTGGCAAATAAATGTTGCAGATGTAGGACCAGATGCTCAGATCCAACCAAGCTGTGCTTGACACAAGAGCTTAAGGGTTGTGGGAAGCCAGGATACAGCTGGGTGCAAGTGCACCTTAGCTAACACCTGCTTTTCCTAGCCATGTCCCCTTCTCCAGTGGTGAGGATGGGGTAGCATGGAAGCCACTGTGGTGACCCTACAATGCTGGAGAATGTCCCTAGACATGAGGAATCCTGCTGGGGGGCAGTAAAGCTGGTGTTAGAGCTCCTTTGTGCTGCCAGATCACACCAATGAATCAGAGCCGTAAAGCAGAGAACAGAAGATGTAGAAGCAGAGGACAGGGAATGCATTGCAACATATGGGACTCCCTGTAGAGAGTGATTGATACCAATGTAGAAGCAGCACACTCAAATTAATGATAGCCTGCATCAAATTCCAAATGACCTTGTCTTAATTGGTCATGACATTGAGGCATCTGGTACTATGTTCACCATCATAGCTAGATTATTATAGTTATTTAATATTTATATCGTGGTGTGCCCTGAATCCCCAGTCAGAATCGGAGCCTCATTTTGCTAGGTGTCAAACACACCCAAAGGCAGGGGCTCTGCCCTCAAGGGTTTATAATTTAAAATCTCGTACCTACACATTTATATACATTTACTATTCTGTTGAGGGTCTTATACCATGCCAGTGAATGCACTGTAGTATCTAAGCATCTGTTGGAGTTCAGTGGAGCTACACATGTGCCTAAACTTACTTGTGTATGTAAGTGTTTGCAGGATGGGCGTCTAGGAAGGGAAGTACATATATAGGGCCATGGGGAGGAATATAGTCAAATACTGTAAGGGACCAGGTCATCGGCAGTTTTACGTAGCGATCACAGCTGGGCTGGGGTCCACATGCCAAGAGCAGTAGTTGGTGAGCAGGGATTGGAGGAATCACTAGAGCCAGGGTCAATAAGCAAGAGCCAGGCCAGGGTTGGAGGCCAGAGATCAGAAGACGAGGTGAAGTCTGGAGTCACATCAGGCCAGAAGTCTGTGTGGTTGCCTAGACAACATCCTGGGCCTCCTGCCACAGTTAAATAGTGTGCTTGGCCAATCAGAGGGGCACAGAGTATTAGCACTCTGAGTCCTTTGGGCGGTACTTCCCACAGCACCTACTCTCCACAGTTCTCCCTTGCTGTAGTGTTGTGTGGCACTGTTGGGCTATCAGCCATCCTAGGCCCTGCAGATGTGGGTTCTATTCCACCGGGCCTTCCAAAGCAATATAATTTTCATATGCTTTTGCAATTTTTAAAAATGTACAACTAAAATAAATGCAAACTATCCCCTTCAACTCCCTGGAGCCACTCTCAATTAGCTGATTAATGTCAGAAACCGTAGGAGAGGCTACCCTCATCATCCTTGCTGATGTGGCAAAAGACACATTCAAGAGTAACAGTAAAACCTGGGGTAGATCTATGATTGAACACAGGTTATTGCTATAATGAGTGAAGATGGTAGAGAAAGTAATTGGGAGCCTTTACAGGATCCCCTTTGCTATGACAGATGTTAGACAGAGCGGGGAAAGCGTAAGACTAACGAGTACCTGTTATTGTTTAAACCCTATACAGTATATTTGCCATTTTTATGTTTATTAGATTAAAATCTATGTGCTACAAGCTTAACGTTTACAGAGTCTCCCTGTAGCTATAAACATTTAAGCTTTTTCAACTGTTTCCTGAGGACATAATTTATCTTCTTACCTCCCTGTAGAAAGAGCCTAATATGTCATATTTTTCAGGAACACGCAAACATCTGGAAAGTGGAGCACACAAGTACAATAGATACTTGCTGTCTCCATTTTCCAAGTTTATGTCTAAGCATTTGAAAAATGTCTTCGTTATTCTGCATTCATTTTATTTTCTAGGCGATTGTTGGAGTCGTCAAAAGCTTTCACTACCAAGTTGTGCTGACTCAGCTGTTTTAGAACATCCCAGTTCCTAAGGGCCCAGCCACACTAGAGTTTTAACCATGTTTTAATTCAGCAATGTCCAGACCATGTTTTAGCAAGTTTTGGCTTACCTGTGTGGAATCATTTGATTACATCCCTAAGCTTTACAACATGTAACATTGGGTTACAACGTGGTTAGTTCTTGTTTACATATGTACTGTAAGACCAGCTGTATTGTAACAAGGTTGGAGCACTATCGTGTAATGACATGATCACTCAACATGATACATTTTGCATATAGATGACCCGAGGGGACATTATTAATCATTCTGTGAAGTCAATTATGTGTCCTGAGGGCAACTTCAGCAAGATATGTCAGCTTTGTGTTTACACTTGTAAGGACCTGTGTGTCCAGGGATCAGAACCTTGGTAGCTACAATCATGTTTCAACACAGTTGTTGCTATCTGGGTTCTAGCATGGTTTCTCAAAACAATGTGAACAGGGAATTTTTACTTAGAACTGTACTAGGCAACCTCCCTAGTAAAAGGGGCTTAAGAAGAAGTTGGACTTGGTCAGGAAAGCGGGCAAGTTAGTTGATTATTGTGTCAGCATATGCTGCTAACTAAGTGTGCGATATTCTGTCAGATGAACCTAGAAAGGATTCTGGTAGGCGTTAATGTTGTTTGTATGCATTAGGATCAGAATATGGCACTGCATAGTCCAGAGGGTTAAAAGACCAGTGATGGTCAAAGGATACGTGTGAGTAGACACAAAATTCACATCATTGCTTGTACTGTTATATATTCTTTGCCAGATGACATTACTGAAAATCAGCTAGCTTCAACTTTCATTTCTATTGACCATTAGTATCACATTAAATTGTGTATGTATTTTCAGTAAGTATGCATGTTAATACTGAGTCAATAATTAGGGCCCTACCAAATTCATGGTCCATTTTGGTCAATTTCATGGTCATGGGATTTAAAAATCTTAAATTTCATGATTTGAGCTATTTAAATCTGAAATTTCACAGTGTTGTAACTGTAGGTGTCCTGACCCAGAAGGGGGTTGTGGATGGGGGGATCACAAGGTTATTGTAGGTGGGGTCGTGGTATTGCCACCTTTACTTCTGCACTGCTACTGGCAGTGGTGCTGCCTTCAGAGCTGGGCTGGTGGAGAGCAGTGGCTGGTGGCCAGGAGCCCAGCTCTGAAGGCAGAGCCATCACCAGCAGCAGTGCCACCAGCAGCAGTGCAGAAGTAAGGATGGCATGGTATGGTATGGTATGGCCTTACTTCTGCAATGCTGCTTTCAGAGCTGGGCACATGGCTAACAGCTGCCACTCTCTGGCCACCCAGCACTGAAGGCAGGCAGAAGTAAGGGTCGCAATACCATGACCCCCCCCCACACACACACAATAACCTTCTGATCCTCCCCTACCCTCCCCCCCCCACAACTCCCTCTTGGGTCAGGACCCCTAGTTTGAAAAACCCTGGTCTCCCCTGTAAAATCTGTATAGTACAGGGTAAAAGACCAAAAATGTATCACGGTCTGTGAATTTAGTAGGGCCCTATTAATAATGGATTCAGTGATGCTTGAGTAAGGACCCCAGCATTTGCTCCAATACTACAAAGGTAATTCCAGTTTAAGATTTTGTCCTTTTTAGGTGTCAGTGTTTTGCTATCTCTCTGTTTAGCAGTTACCAGTTTCAGATTTAAGTTAACCAGGCTTGCATGTATTACTAATAAAAGATAAATTAAAACCAATAAAGCATTTGGATTTATTGATGAATTTTACTGTAACAAAGCAACATTTTATGTTAAGCTCCTTTTTCCAGATTGAAGCAGATACAGTTTATCAGCACATCTTATAATGCTGGATTTTATGAGCTTTTTTCCGGAAAGCCAATTTATCCTCTGAATAATCTGGGTTTTAATGTTCACGTATCTACTCAGAAAAAATATATTAGTTTTAGTGAATTGCAACACCCAGCGAACTCTGATCTGTAAGATTGTAACAAAAAGTTGCTCAGATGCTTTATCCTGTAAGGGTCCCATCTGAAGTGTTGAGTTCCTTGTTCCCCTTTAACCATTGGAACAGTTTATCAAGGATTGTGGTGGAGTCTCCATTTTTAATTCAGATTTGATTTTTTTTTCTTAGCAACTGTGCTCTAGGAATTGTTTCGGGGGAAGGGGGTTGGGTCTAGGCCTAGTTAGGCCTAGGAGTTAGTTAGGCATAGGAGGTCCGACCAGATGATCACAGTAGTCCCTTCTGACCTTGGAATCTATAAATCTTTAAAGATTCTCTACATCTTATGGTTATCAGGCACTTATTCTTTGACTCCTTTCCCAGTTCCTTCATTTAATCAAACCTTTTCACCTCCGCTTTTGGGGCCAGAGCCAGTGTCCATAGAAGTCAATGACACTGAGATCAGGCCATTTGATACCACCTTAGATGCCAAGGTGACAGAAGCCTTAGAAAAGTCTAAGGTTCTGTCTACACTGCAATTAAAAACCTGCAGCTGGTCCGTGCCAGCTGACTTAGGGGTTAAGTCTGGTTAAGGGGCTGTTTAATTGCAGCCTAATTGTAGACATTAGGGCTCAGGCTGAAGCATGGGCTCTTGGACTCTGCAAAGTGGGAGGGTCCCAGAGCTCAGGCTGCCGCCCAAGCCTGAATGTCTACAATGCAGTTAAACAGCCCCATAGCCCATGCCCCACGAGCCTGAGTCAGCTGGCACGGGCCAACTGTGGGTACCTAACTGCAGTGTAGACAGAACCTTAGATTGTTTTAAGGATCCTCCGAGTCAGTGGAACCAGTTCTTAATCCAGTCTTTTGTATCCAAAACCTAACCATACTTACTAATGGGTTGTACCAAGCATCAGATAGAAAACTTGTATATCACTGTTTCAGCAATATGGTTCCCTAACCTTAAAATCTGATCGTTTTTAGTAGTTTTTCCCCTAAATCTCATTTTCATTAGCATCAATGAGTAATGCTGAGAGTAATTGTGAAAATGCACAGCTTGGGGGGTGGGAATATGTTGAGCTTGACATATTTCACACAGCAGCCAAGACTTTAGGCAAATTAGAGAAAGCAATAGGTGGACTGACCTTTTTATCCTCTTCATGATTTATAATAGAAACTAGTCTTAGTTTTGGAGCATCTGCTGATGCTCTAAATCCCATGCATTCTGAATGTGGACCTGTCCAGTGGGCATAATCACAAAATATGCATAAATTGCTGGACAGTCTCTAATTAGGCTTGGCAGAATTCAATTTTTTAAAATAATTTGGTGGATAATACTGATGTTTATTATCAAGCATTTTTCTATTTTTATCAATTTAAATGTTCAGAATTGTAAGAAAGTACAGAGGATATGACACTAATTATTTAATGAGAGTAGATGTTGAGATTCAAAAAGTTAAAGCTTTAAAACCATTAAAACATCAATTTTCAGCATCAGATGTCAAAATATAGAAAGTAAATATCCTTAAATCAAACCTTAAGTTCTCAAGAAGCATTTTTCTTACTTTGCCTATCTCAAAATATTTTTTGGTTCATTTGTGTGTGTATGGCGAAATCTACATTTACTCACATTTACCGATACAACTCTAATCCTGCCAAACCTAGCTCTGAGTTGCAAGTGTTCAAAGGCATTTAATTCATGTTTATGAGGGTGAAGGGATGGTTTAGTGGTGAGGACTCTAGCCTGAGAGTTAGGAGACATGGATTAGATTCCTGACTATGACACAAACTTCCCATTTGACTTCAAGCAAATCACTTAATGCCTCAGTGTCCCATCTGTAAAATGAGGATAATACTTCTCTAGCTCACAGTGCTGTTGTGAAGCTAAAATCCATTAATTACTGTGAGGTGCTCAGACACTGTGGTAATGTGGGGAATGTAAGTATCCAGATAGATAAATTATAAAAGAGCAGTTCTGTAAGATTCAATGAGTCTTGAATCCCTTAATTTCACAGAAACTTACCTAATAGAAACCCAGCTATTAACATGCAGCCCAAGGTTCCTGTAACAAAATGCTGGATGATTAAACCATGCAGCAGTGAAGATTTAACAAGGTTCAGTGGTTGCACCCATCTGTTTTTAGCTCACTGCCTCAGTAGCAACACAATAACCATGCTGTAATTACAGAGCAAACTTTAATAACTATGGGTCTGATCCTCCAAGATGCTGAATGGTCTTAACTCCCACTGGCTTCAGTGGGGGTGAAAGGCACTTAGTATCTCATAAGAGATTCAGAGCACAATGCCGGATTGGATCTCAGCATGAATCAGCAGCTTGTATCATCACATTAAGTGCTGATAGGTGCCTTTATGTATGTATGTGAAGTTCAATAGTCTCTTGAGCAGGGATTGAGATTTCAGTCACATCTGTGTTAAAATAAAACAATTATGAGAAATATAACACGTTATTTTAAGTTTCACTCTGCCGTCTTACTGTGGTGGTATCATTATTGATGACTTGTCTGTATAGTGTCCAAAGTGTGCTCAGAACTTGACAGAACACATACAAACACATATGCTTTGCCCTGAAGTGCTTACAATCTAATTGTAGATATGCTGCAACAAGTAAGGGAAGGATGGGGTGAGAAAGGAAGAAAGAACAGTACTAAGAACATGCAGTTACTCTCGTTTGGCATGTGTAGTTCTTAATGGTTCTGTCTGTGAGTGTCTGAAATTTAGAGAATTCACTCCTTTCTTATAGGTGACACAGCAGGTGTGAGCTTTTAGGAAAGATTTGAATAAGGAAAGGACAGTTGTTTGGCAAACAAGGATTGGGCAATTGTTTCATTTACTGTATCAAGATTAAGCTGTTTGAGCCTCTTTTTGTTATTGACGGGCCTGGAAAGTGAAATTACTCTTTAACCTCTATTTCAGGCTGGGATGAGGCACATCTGTTGGTCAATGTATTGTATTGCCGCTTGTATTGTCGCTTGTTTGTGCCAGACTTTCAATCCAGGACTGTTCACAAGCACTAAATTAACAGAAATTGAATCCCTTCTTAAACTCACTCAATTACATAGAATTTCTACTGTCAGGAATCAGAGTAGCAGCCGTGTTAGTCTGTATTCGCAAAAAGAAAAGGAGTACTTGTGGCACCTTAGAGACTAACAAATTTATTAGAGCATAAGCTTTCGTGAGCTACAGCTCACTTCATCGGATGCATCCGATGAAGTGAGCTGTAGCTCACGAAAGCTTATGCTCTAATAAATTTGTTAGTCTCTAAGGTGCCACAAGTACTCCTTTTCTTTTTACTGTCAGGAAGTGTCTAAGAGGAACGTGGTTTCTAGCAACATCATACAATTACAAATGGTGATGATTACAGTGGTGATGAGAAAGCATTTTGGAGTAAGAGTCTGTGAAGCATTTCCTACTTAGATTCAGGTTAAAGCTTTTTAAATGTTGCTGGGCCAGCTAGGACATCTGAAGCTTGGGATTCAGGGTAACCTTTGGCAGGGACCGTAATAGATGTGGCCTGCACAAGTGTAACTTGAAGTTGAAATAATCACTGAGGCTGAGACAGGAGTTTAATTGACAGCCAATAGCTGATGAATAAAGAACTACAATGGACATGCTTATGTGTCAACAAAGGTAAAAGGTTGGCTCTCAAATTTAGTAAAAGTAGCTAGAGCCAGCTATTATTATTATTACTATTATTATTTATTTTTTATTATTGTAGTTGTTGTATTACAGTCATATCTAGAGACTCAAGTAAGATCAGGACTCCATAGGCTGGCTACATATATATTGAGAGACAGAATGCCATTATGAGATTATAATCTAGACTAGTCCAGCTAAGGGCTTGTCTACATGGAGACACTCAGGGGATGCCTACTCTACAGCAGCACAGCTACAGCGCTGCATAACATGGCTACACGAGTGCCCTTACAGCTGTGCCACTGTAAGCTTGTAAGGGTAGACCTGGCCATAGTTAGGTCGACCTAGCCTCTGGTGTAGATGCTGCTAGATTGACAAAAGAATTCTTCCATTGACCTAGCTACCGCCTTTTGGAGAAGTGGATTAACTGCATAGTTGGAAAGGCCCATTCCATGGATGTAGGAAGTATCTACACAATGGTAGTTCAGCAGCACAACTGCAGCACCATAGCTGTGCCACTGTGGTGGCTGTCATGTAGACATGTTCTCAGTGTCCTCACATAGACAAGCCCTAAGGCTGAGAGGGGAAAATGAGGCACAGAGAGGTGAATTGACTAGCCCAAGATCATACAGCAGGTCAGTTTCAGAGCAGGGGAGAGCCCAGGTCTTCTGAGCCCCAGGCAGTGCACTTGTCTCTTCTATCCCCATTAAAGTTAAAGAGCATTGCAGGTCGGCATCTTATTTCATGATTCCTAGTGTCTGTCAAGACACTTATTAATAATTGTGTTGTAGACAAGACATGGGGTAGGATTTTAACCTGCAATCAATTTGTCTTTAAACATAAATAAATAAATAAATAAATAAAGGCAGTGCTGATGAAAACTATGGAATAAAGGGTGTTGGAAACTGAATCTTTTATTGAGCTGTAGGTTATGGCTTGAGCAGGAAGCAACAGTGCTGGAGCTTTTCTATGTTTCCTCTGCCATTCGACCTCCATAATGGTAGTATCAAGACAGTAGCTTAATCTCCAGGCCTATTCAGTCCATGCAGCCTGTCAAGGCTGATTCCCCCCTCTGGCACTTTGAGTGCAGAAAGTGGGGGCCTACAAGGATTCTAAAAATTAATACTGGCCACTCCAGGCTTGTATTAAACTCCCAAGGTTACAGCTTCTCTCTGACCTTGGATGGGTAGATGCTGCCACCAAATGCAAAACCCCTTGGAACCCAGGAAGGCGCATTTGGGAATTCCTTCCTGTGGGGTACCCTCAAGCCCTTTCAACCCCACTCCAGGAAAGAGCTGAGAAAGGAAAACAAAGAAATCAGCTGTTGCCACCAGCTAACTAAAAAACATGTGCACAAACCTCTTAAAACACAAAAATCCAAATCCTGTTCTTAAAAAAGGTAGTTTATTCAAAACAAAAAAGAAAGAAAATACATCTGAAAACTCAGGCTATTGCTAGATTTTTAAAAGAGCAATTCCAAAAATTAAACACTCAAAATAGTTTTCTGGAGGTTCAGCTTAAAGGTTACAAGCAACAAAAGCATCTGGAGTTAGCACAGAGGAGTCCACAAGCCAATAAGAAATAAACCTAATCACATCTTTCTAAACATTCTTGATCTACTTACATATCTGGGTTGTTAAATAAGTAGTTCTAGATATGATCTAATGATTTTCATATCTGGCCTTCAGCATCTCACAGCATAACTGCTCCCCTCTTTCCCAGAGAACAACAACAGCACACAAAGGGAAAGCTTTATTCACAATTTTAAAAAGTTCTACCCTTCCCATTGGCTCTTTTGGTCAGGTGCCCACCCCCTTCCTTTACCTGCAGACTTTTTTAACAGGTAAAACAAGCAGAGAACAGCCACTAAGAGAGACTTTATAGCTAACTGGGTGTCCATAAAAGGGAGCTACCCTTGTAATGTCAGACAGCTAAAAGGAGACAAGTTTTTAAAGTGCTTATATAGCAATGATAGAAGTCTGAATAATAAAATGGGTGAACTAGAGTGCCTCGTATTAAATGAGGAAATTGATATAATATGCATCACAGAAACTTGGTGGAATGAGGATAATCAATGGGATACAATAATACCAGGAAGAAAAGGAGTACTTGTGGCACCTTAGAGACTAACAAATTTGTGACTAAGGTGCCACAAGTACTCCTTTTCTTTTTGCGAATACAGACTAACACGGCTGCTACTCTGAAACCTAATAATACCAGGGTACAAAATATATCGGAAGGACAGAATGGGTTGGGCTAGTAGGGGAATGGCATTATATGTGAAAGAAAACATAGAATCAAATGAAGTAAAAATTGTGAATGAATCAAACTGTACCATAGAATCTCTATGGTTAGAAATTCCATGCTCTAATAATAAGAATATAGCAGTAGGGATATATATCCGAACACCTTACCAGGATGGTGATAGTGACTGTGAAATGCTCAGGGAGATTAGAGAGACTATTAAAATAAAAAACTCAATAATAATAATGGGGGATTTCTATTATCCCCATATTGACTGGGTACATGTCAGCTCAGGACAGGAGACAGAGATAAAGTTTCTGGACATCTTAAATGACTGCTTCTTGGAGCAGCTGGTCCTGGAACCCACTAGAGTAGAGGCAATTCTTGATTTAGTCCTAAGTGGAGCACAGGATCTGGTGAATAAGAGGTGAATATAGCTGGACCACTTGGTAATAGTGACCATAATATAATTAAATTTAATATCCCTGTGGCAGGAAAAACACCATAACGGCCCAACTCTGTCACATTTTATTTCAGAAAGGGGAACTACACAAAAATGAGGAGGTTAGTTAAACAGAAATTAAAGGCTACAGTGCCAAAAGTGAAATCTCTGCAAGCTACGTGGAATCTTTTAAAAGACACCATAATAGAGGCTCAACTTAAATGTATACCCCAAATTAAAAAACATAGTAAGAGAACCAAAAAAGAGCCACTGTGGCTAAACAACAAAGTAAAAGGAGCAGTGAGAGGCAAAAAGGCATCCTTTAAAAAGTTGAAGTTAAATCCTAGTAAGGAAAATAGAAAGGAGCATAAACACTGGCAAATGAAATGTAAAAATACAATTAGGAAAGCCAAAAAAGAATTTGAGGAACAGTTAGCCAAAGACTCAAAAAATAATAGCAAAAAAGATTTTAAATACATCAGAAGCAGCAAGCCTGCTAATCAACCAATGGGGCCACTGGATGATTGAGGTGCTAAAGGAGCACTCAAGGACAATAAGGCCATTGCAGAGAAACTAAATGAATTATTTGCATTGGTCTCCACAGCTGAGGATGTGAGGGAGATTCCCAAACCTGAGCCATTCTTTTTAGGTGACAGATCTGAGGAACTGTCCCAGATTGAGGTATCATTAGAGCAGGTTTTGGAACAAATTGGTAAATTAAACAGCAATAAGTCACCAGGACCAGATGGTATTCACCTAAAAGTTCTAAAGGAATTCAAATGTGAAATTGCAGAACTACTAATTATAGTCTGTAACCTAGCATTTAAATCAGCTTCTATACCATTAGCTGGAGGTTAGCTAATGTGATGCCAATTTTTAAAAAGGCCTCCAGAGGTGATCCCGGCAATTACAGGCCTGTAAGCCTGACTTCAGTGCTGGGCAAACTGGTTAAAACTATAATAAAGAACAATATTGTCAGACATATAGATGAAAATAATTTGTTGAGGAAGAGTCAACATGATTTTAGTAAAGGGAAATCATGCCTCACCAATCTACTAGAATTCTTTGAGGGGGTCAACAAACATGTGGACAAGAGGGATCCAGTGGATATAGTGTATTTCAATTTTCAGAAAGCCTTCGACAAGGTCCCTCACCAAAGGCTCTTAAGCAAAGTAAGCAGTCATAGGATAAGAGGGAAGGTCCTCTCATGAATTGGTAACTGGTTAAAAGATAGGAAACAAAGGGTAGGAATAAATGGTCAGTTTTCAGAATGGAGAGCGGTAAACAGTGGTGTCCCCCAGGGGTCTGTACTGGGCCCAGTCCTATTTAACATATTCGTAAATGATCTGGAAAAAGGGGTAAACAGTGAGGTGGCAAAATTTGCAGATGATACAAAACTGCTCAAGATAGTTAAGTCCCAGGCAGACGGCAAAGAATTACAAAAGGATCTCTCAAAACTGGGTGTGTGGGCAACAAAACTGCAGATGAAATTCAGTGTTGATAAATGCGAAGTAATGCACATTGGAAATCATAATCCCAACTATACATATAAAATGAAGGGGTCTAAATTAGCTGTTACCACTCAAGAAAAAGATCTTGGAGTCATTGTGGATAGTTCTCTGAAAACATCCGCTCAATGTGCAGTGACAGTCAAAAAAGTGAACAGAATGTTGGGAATCATTAAGGGATAGATAATAAGACAGAAAATATCATATTGCCTCTATATAAATCCATGGTATGCCCACATCTTGAATACTATGTGCAGATGTGGTTGCCCCATCTCTGTTGGACTTGGAAAAGGTTCAGAAAAGGGCAACAAAAATGATTAGGGGTATGGAACAGCTGCCATATGAGGAGAGATTAATAAGACTGGGATTTTTCAGCTTGGAAAAGAGAGGGCTAAGGGGAGATATGATTGAGGTCTATAAAATCATGCCTGGTATAAAGAAAGTAAATAAGGAAGTGTTTACTACTTCTCGTAACACAAAAACTAGGGGGTCACCAAATGAAATTAATAGGCAGCAGGTTTAAAACAAATAAAAGGAAATATTTCTTCACACAACGCACAGTCAACCTGTGGAACTCCTTGCCAGAGGAGGCGAAGAGCATAACTGGGTTCAAAAAAGAACTAAATAAATTCATGGAGGATAGGTCCATCAATGGCTATTAGCCAGGATGGGCAGGAATGATGTCCCTAATCTCTGTTTGCCAGAAGCTGGGAATGAGTGACAGGGAATGGATCACTTGATGATTACCTGTTGTGTTCATTCCCTCTGGGGCACCTGGCACTGGCCACTGTTGGAAGACAGGATACTGGGCTAGACGGCCCCTTGGTCTGACCCAGTAGGGCCATTCTTATGTTCTTAACCCCCACCCTTCATTTATCACACAGTCCCTCTGCTGAGGGTGCCAGCAGTCAGTGTTAACTGTAAGGGGAGGTGATGTGCAGTGTGGTGGCATTTCTGTGGAAACCATTAAACTACTGAACTGGGAGTCAGGATACAAGAGTTCTATTCTGGCCTCTGCCACTAGCCTGCTGAATGACCTGGGGCAAGTCACTTTGCCTGTCTGTGCTTCAGTTTCCTTTTCTATGACACTGGTATGATGATATTGACCTCCTTTGTAAATCACTTTGAGTTCCAATGATGTATAATGCTATATAAGAGCTAGGTATTGTTATTATAGTAATCAAACAGCCACTATATAAATCCATTGTATGCCCACACCTTGAATACTGCATGCGTTCTGGTCACCCCATCTCAGAAAAGCTATATTAGAATTGGAAAAGGTACAGAGAAGGGCAACAAAAATGATTAAGTTTCCATATGTGGAGAGATTAAGAAGGCTGGGACTTTTCACCTTGGAAAAGAGAGAGCTAAGGGGAGGAAATGATAGGGGTCCATAAAATCATGAATGGTGTGGAAAAAGTGAATAAGTAAGTGTTATTTACTCCTTCATATAACACAAGAAGCAGGAAATGAAATGAAATGAATAGGCAGCAGGTTTAAAACAAACAAAAAGAAGTATTTCTTCATACAACTCACAATCAACCTGTGGAACCCCTTGTGAGGTGATGTTGTGAAGGCCAAAACTATAGTGGGGTTCAAAAAAGAGTTAGATAAGTTCATGGAGGATGGGTCCATCAATGGCTATTAGGCAAGATGGTCAGGGACACAACCCCATGCTCTGGGTGTCCCTAGCCTCTGACTGCCAGAAGCTGGGAGTGGACAATAGGGGATGGATCACTGTATGATTGCCTGTTCTGTTTATTCCTTGTGAAGCACCTGGCATTGGCCACTTTTCACTATTTCCCCAGTGGCATTTCACTATTTCCCCAGATGTGAAATAGTTATGGGTGAGGACAAAGTCACAAAGTTCAGCCACCAGGTTAGCCATGACATTATCGGGGATACTGTTCCTGATGGCTTGTAGTCCATCTTAGGGGACAATGTATACCTTCAAATCAGCGGCACTGCGATGGGTACCCGCATGGCCCCACAGTATGCCAACATTTTTATGGCTGACTTAGAACAACGCTTCCTCAGCTCTCGTCCCCTAATGCCCCTACTCTACTTGCGCTACATTGATGACATCTTCATCTTTGGACCCATGGAAAAGAAGTCCTTGAGGAATTCCACCATGATTTCAACAATTTCCATCCCACCATCAACCTCAGCCTGGACCAGTCCACACAAGAGATCCACTTCCTGGACACTATGGTGCTAATAAGCGATGGTCACATAAACACCACCCTATATCGGAAACCTACTGACCGCTATTCCTACCTACATGCCTCTAGCTTTCATCCAGATCATACCACACGATTCATTGTCTACAGCCAAGCTCTACGATACAACCGCATTTGCTCCAGCTCCTCAGACAGAGACAAACACCTGCAAGATCTCTATCATGCATTCTTACAACTACAATACCCACTTGCTGAAGTGAAGAAACAGATTGACAGAGCCAGAGGAGTACCCAGAAGTCACCTACTACAGGACAGGCCCAACAAAGAAAATAACAGAACGCCACTAGCCATTACCTTCAGCCCCCAACTAAAACCTCTCCAACGCATCATCAAGGATCTACAACCTATCCTGAAGGACGACCCATCACTCTTACAGATCTTGGGAGACAGGCCAGTCCTTGCTTACAGACAGCCCCCCAACCTGAAGCAAATATTCACCAGCAACCACACACCACACAACAGAACCACTAACCCAGGAACCTATCCTTGCAACAAAGCCCGTTGCCAACTCTGTCCACATATCTATTCAGGGGACACCATCATAGGGCCTAATCACATCAGCCACACTATCAGAGGCTCGTTCACCTGCGCATCTACCAATGTGATATATGCCATCATGTGCCAGCAATGCCCCTCTGCCATGTACATTGGTCAAACTGGACAGTCTCTACGTAAAAGAATAAATGGACACAAATCAGACGTCAAGAATTATAACATTCAAAAACCAGTTGGAGAACACTTGAATCTCTCCGGTCACATGATTACAGACCTGAGAGTGGCTATCCTTCAACAAAAAAACTTCAAAAACAGACTCCAAGGAGAGGCTGCTGAATTGGAATTAATTTGCAAACTGGATACAATTAACTTAGGCTTGAATAGAGACTGGGAGTGGATGGGTCATTACATAAAGTAAAGCTATTTCCCCATGTTATTTCTCCCCCCACCCCACCCCCCACTGTTCCTCAGACGTTCTTGTCAACTGCTGGAAATGGCTCACCTTGATTATCACCACAAAAGGTTTTCCTCCTTCCCCCCCTCCTGCTGGTAATAGCTCATCTTAAGTGATCACTCTCCTTACAGTGTGTATGATAAAACCCATTGTTTCATGTTCTCTGTGTCTGTATATAAGTCTCCCCACTGTATTTTCCACCGAATGCATCCAATGAAGTGAGCTGTAGCTCACGAAAGCTTATGCTCAAATAAATTTGTTAGTCTCTAAGGTGCCACAAGTACTCCTTTTCTTTTTTGCGAATACAGACTAACACGGCTGCTACTCTGAAACAGTGCATATAGTAATGAAGCATACCACAACTAAGTTGAAATTAAATATAGGTCGGAACTACCCTTGGCACAAGTCTAGAGTGCCGTAAGGTGAGGAAAGATGGTATATTGTATTCTGTATACTGTACCTTTGTATTCTGTCATCCTCAGGTTAGTGGCACCAGCCATTTACCCGGGCACATGGGCAGCCCCAGCCATGTCCCGTTTCCTCTGGGGTCTGGGAGAGGAATTTAAAGTAGGCACCGTTATTCCACTCTTAGGCCATAGCAGCAAAGCAGACTTAGCAGGCCAAAGAATTTGAGACAGGTGTGTAAAAAGTGAAAATAAAATGTCACTGCATCTCACATTGAGATGATGATCTGCAGAACTTTGTGCATGACAAAATAACAGGGATGCTTGTTTCCCATCCTGTAAAATACTAAAGAAGTGCAGCAGTAGGATTCTTGGCTGGAAGGACATGTTGGTTGTTGCTAGTGTATTAGGTCAATGAGTGACTGTTATCTGTTGTGACCAGAATGGTTTCCTACACAAGGACAATTATGAAGATTCTTTTTTTTTTTTTTTTTTTTTTGTATACCCAGTAGCAGGAGGCTGTAATTAGTGCTTCAAGGCAAATGGTGACCTTTTGGAACTTTTCCTGAGGCTTGTGAAGCTTAAATTAGTTTCTGATGTTTGAAAGCTTGCACAGACTTAATCTCTGGGTCCCATTTATATTATAATTACTGCATGATTCACATTTGCATTCACTTGTCCCTAGTTCCAAAGGACCTGTATCCTTAACCGTTAAGGATGGCTTCGTGTCTCCAAGCTCCTTTGTGTATGGCTCTGTGTCAAAACTCCTCTGGGTGAAGGAAATAAGTAGTGTGCCCTCCTCTTTCAGTGTAGCATTGCTTCAAAATATAAGGCTGATGTGAAAGTCTCTTTCACACAAGCAGAAACCCTCCTAGGAGCTTTTCCTGCAGGAAAAAAAATAGGATAGTATTAGCTTGTTTGGTTTTTAAAAGAGAACATCTGTTCTGTTAGTCGTTTACAACATAGTTATTAAAGTAGTCTGAGATTAATTAAAATTGTCACATTTGTGGGTGTTCAAGTTACATTTCTGCTTCCTTTGATCAGGTTTTCATTTATCTATTATAAAATATTTCATTGTAGTGTTATGCATCATTAATTTTGCATAAATTACCCTTAATTGTTCTCTGACAGGGATAAAATGTGAATAGAAAATGATGCACAGGAGTGTTTAATAAAAAAAAAGAATGAACACAAAGAGCTCCATATAGTTTCCAATGTTATAAAACCAGCATTTATGAGATGAGAAAAAAATCCCATCACTCACAGATTCTGAAAATCACTCCATTCTGAAAATGGTGCAGTTACTTGTTTTACATAGTTTGATCCTGTTTTGTTCTTTAGTTTTGCTTTGTAAATATGAGCCACCCCAAACCACCCAAACATTGTTTGTTTATAGCCAGGAATCCTTATTACTTGGTTGCTCTGTACTATTTTTATATATTTAAACTCCACTCCAGGGACATAAATGACCATGACAACAGGATCCCCATGATGCTTCAAATAATGAATCTTCACAAATCAGGCAGTGGCATCTTGCACTCTGAAAATTATTTTCAGCTATATGAGCGACCTTGGATGAACTCATTATTCTTGAATGTACAGTACAGATGTTACTAAAGCTTGCTCTAAGGAAAACCGCTTCATTTACCTGGACCACCTATTAGGTTTATTGTTGGCTTTTGTTTCTGGTTGCGAGATACACGTTTAGCATCTTTTTAATGCAGTCAAGGACATATTAAATCCTGGGAATCCATCTGAGGAAAAATAGATTAAGATATAAACCTGAAAAGCAAGGTTTATAACTTTTCAAGTAAGGATGATATCCAGCATTAGATATCAAGCTAGGAAGCTATTATTTTGTTGTAGGAGAAATTTTCTTATGGAAGAGAATAACTTAAGATGGTTCTTTAAATCAGCTATGCTAGTTAATTGCAAGAATCTGGCGAGCTAAATAGAGGCAAGTGCACATGCAATTGTACATTTAGAAATATATCACTCTCCTTTGCACCTGCATTTGTTTCACTAGTGCTAATGAGTTACATATGTGCTTTGAAAAGAGAGTATCTCCTGAAGGATATGATCAGGAGGAAACACCCTTTTGTCCTGCATGAACTTGGTTGTACATTATATACACAGGCACACATCACAAATATATGGGCATGTGAGAAATGTTGCACTGCAAATGGTGTTTCTCTTAATATTAGCATATTGAATGCTATAACAAACTCCAGTATATTTGAGAAATACACCCAAATGGTAACCTATTCTCCAAACCGACTCCTGAGCTTGGGGAAAGCTTGGCTTAAAACTCCTTGCATAAGCCTAACTTGATAAAGGACCCAAAGCAGAACATGTCTGATTCTGAACTTGGGGAAAGTTTGGATCACAGTCTGAACTTCACAGCTCAGGCCCAGCTGCCAACCCTGGGTTGGAACCACAATACTGGATACAAATGTTTTATTTCAGGGGATGTGGGGAGAAGGGTTTTTAGAACACAGCTCATTTCCCCTCTCTATTATATACATATCTGAGGCCTCAGTAATGGTGGAGGTGTAGCTCTGTGCCTTCAGCTCCATGCCAGATGTGTCTGAGCTGCATGCCCCCTTCAGATGCATGTGCCCCTTTTCCATCTGACCTGATCACTGGGAGTGCGTGAAAGTGCCAATGACTTTTCCTAAGGATCGCAGATTATTCACATTCCTCCTTATAGCTACCTACAAATATTAAAATCATGGCCACAAGTCACTTGATAGGCGAGAGATCTCAGATCAGTGTGTGACTGGAGAGGAGAAAGAGCCATCCAAGTTGCTCCTGAGGACACTGATACCATCACAAGCACCTGCCCAGCCATTTTTCTGCAGCAAAACTGGCTCCTCACAAAATCTCTCCGATTATCTGTGAAACTGGTTTATTTTCCAGAAAACCTTGATTTTTTTCAAACTGCCCTGATTCCACAAATGCTTATTCACGTCAGTAATCTCTCAATGAGCTCAATGGGGATATTCATAGATGTAACGTAACTCAGGTTCCTGAGTGCTTACAGGATCCAGGGCCTATACTTGTTTAATTTTTCTTCACTCAGTTGCCCTCCAGACTCTTCTTTATCGGGACAAGTAGGTGTGTCTGTACTTCAGGCACGTAAGCACAGTATCTCCATACAGTAGTACAGAAGCATGCAGCACCGTCAGTGTTGAATGAATGCCTCACTGTATGTTAAATGAAAACAAGACAGGAGTGATGATTATTTTTCCAGACTAGACACAGATAAGGAAGTAAAGATTAAAAAATGAAATGTCTTGAGAGAGTGTGAATAGCAGCATAAATCTCTGTTTGATGTTTGTGATAACAAAGTTCCACAACAAAATATCAGGAAAATTTGTCTGTGGCACTCACTAGGCAATACTGTTGACCGGACAAAGATTTTAATTATAAGCAGTGGCTCAGAAGACTCCCCATGCCTTTATTTATTAGTATGATAATATCACCCGACGTATGAACTTTATGCATTATGTATAAATAATTCATGAATTAGCAAATAAAGAGATCTGGAATCTGTACGCGGAGATGGCTGATGCCAATTATCTCACTTCTGCAGAGCCAGACCCTCTCGGTTCACATTGTTTGCAGCTGCTCTTTTAAATCATTCATCAGCGCTTAAGAGATATGCTGGTGGTGCTGGGAGAGACCATTTGAATTTTCATTGTTTACACACTGTGAATTTAGCTTCTGGTCTGAAATGATCTGCCACAGTGAAGCCTCTGAGAGAATACTGATGAAAAGAATAGGACAAGCAGTATCTCTTACTTTTAAATATATATATATATATATTCTTGATTATTTTTCTTTTGCAATTTTATATCTTTTTGTGGTTGCTGTTTAATTTTAATTTTGAATTGTCAAATTTTTGTCATGCTTATCAGAGCATGGAAGAATCAGAAACATTTTCAAAACTCTCTCAAGGTTTCTGTATGAACGCATGACAAACGTTTTGCTCATGGAGGTGTCGTGTGATAGAATGTGAGTTTTCGGTTTTTAATTTAGCAATCTATTCTTTTCCACCTAAACACCTAGGATTGTCTCTTGCTGTCAGTTTTTAAGCTGAATTTCCCATTGAGAATAACAATAAAAGCTGCTTAAAAAATGTGCCATGGTCACTAGCTTTTTCTTGTCAAATTACTCAGTTATTCTGTTCATACTTATTTTCAGAATGTTGCCAGTACTGTATTCATGCTAAATTTATAACATAAGAACATCTATACTGGATCAGACCAATGGTCCTTTTAGCCCAGTATCCTGTCTGACAGTGGCCCAGATGGGAATGAACAGAACTGGCCAATTTCGAGTGATCCATCCCGTCATCCAGTCCCAGCTTCTGGCATTCAGAGGTTTAGAGATTTCTGGAGCATGGGGTTGCATCCTTGACCATCCTAGCTAATGGCCGTTTATGGAAGTATCCTCCATGAACATATCCAAGTCTTTTTTGAACCTGGTTATACTTTTCACCTTTACCACGTCCCCTGACAACGAGTTCCACAGGTTGATTCCGCATTCTATAAAGAATTACTTCCTTTTGTTTGGTTTAAAACTGCTCTCTGATTAATTTGCCCTTGTCATTATGGTGACATGGCTTAATGTTACTTCCAGCATGGATAAGGACTGTGATTGTGTTTGCATGAAAGGCTACGTGAGAAAGCCAAATTATTAGTTTTATTAATTGAAATCCTGTTTCTGTAGTTATGGATTGATATAGGATTATTAACTACAGTACCATTTAGGAACACCCAGCATATTACATTTCATCTGTATGTTCCTCAGTGAAAATCTTCGGGCCTGATTCCCCTCTCACCTATGCCAAATGTAAATCAGGAATGGAGACGTCAGTGACTCTGGAGTCAGTGGGGTTACATTGATGTAAAACTGGAGCCAGTGAGAGGAGAAACAGTCTGTTTATACGACAAACCCATGTTATATTGGCTTCCTTTTGATACTGGTGGGAAAGCACACTCTGCAGATTGATAATTGCTGTATCGTTCCATGACTATGGTTCTTTCCCACCCCCTTTCAGTCACTGGGCACCCCCAATCCCTGCACTTCCCTACTGCCTGTGATGGTGTTTGGCTTTTCATGGGCCATGCAGCGAGTGGGAGGCTCCATTCTGGCCCACAATAAGAAGTTTGATATAGTCTTGGATTATTTTGACCTAATTCTGATCTTTGCACTGCTTTTACCCTGATGGAATTCCATTGATTTACATGAATTTGCTACTCTTGATTCTGGACTCGATCCTGTGAAGTGCTGAGTGCCTTCAACTCACTCTGAAGACAATGGGTGGGTATTAAAGGCCTCAGTACCTCTCAGGATCAGACTGTCACAGGTGCTAAGCTCCCATGAAGTGAAGCACTAAAGTACATGCTTAACTTTAAGCACATGCCTAAGGCCATCTGTATTTGGCAAAGTACTTAAACAAGTGCTTAGTTTAAGCATATGCTTAAATCTTATTGGGATTTAGGAATATACAGTACTTAAGTGCTTTGTTTATTCAGGGCCTAACTGAAAGCAGAACCAGGCCCCAGTATATAGCAGGGAGAAGGGGGAACACGCCCATACATCAGTACTTATTTAAAAAAATTAATAAATAAGTGGAATATGTCAGGACTCAGGATTCCCAATCAAACTTCCATTTGAAAGGGCTCCAGAGAGAGAGACAGTACCGTGCAAACTGTGCCCTCGCTCTGTTTCTGTCATCTCTGAATATTTCATCGAACAAATTAGATTTCACTATTAGATCTGTAAATGACAGTGGATGGCATTTGCCAGATGGTGTGTGTATTGTAACTGTCACATCACTATAGGTTTAAAATTAAAGTATGGGAAGGCGGCTAATGAACATACACTATATAATTTCCAGAGTTCAACTCCGCAACGGTAGACATTAGCCACTTAGCGCATTGTGTGTGGTAAAAAACAGTTACATTTAACAATTTTCCACATTTTTAACTAGGCTAATTTCTAAACTGGTTTGTTCAACTTAGTTTAAAAGTCAACAGTGAACAAGATTATTTACTTCGTGCCTGAAATTATAGATTTTTTTTCTTGAACCCTGGCCATAACTAACAGATGTAATTATGAGGAATACTTAACTAAATGGTAAGGGATAAACTCTCAGAGTAACTGGGTGACTTTATTCAATATACTATGTTGGCCATTACCATTTTTTTCCACTTGCAAAAAAAAAAAACAATTGAGAGCTCTAATTCTTTAGGGTTGTGGATATATTTTTTTCAAATATCTTTATTTGATATTACCATGAAATGAGAACCTGGGTGGGAGCTTTGTTTAGCTTTACAAAATTTGTTTGGGAGGAGGGCAACAGAGAGAGAGAGACCACCCAAATAAAATAATACATAATATATGTATTGTTGCTAAACTAAATAACTGGATTGTGACTATTTATCTTTTGACTTCTCACAGTGTTGCCAATGCTAGCACAAAGAGGTACGGAAAGAGAAATCAGAATATACATCATGTTTCTCACTTGCATTCTCTTCTTTGTATAAGGGATATCTTTATTAGTAAGAGACTGATCCAGCTTCCACTGAAGCGAATTGAAAGACTCCCATTGTCCTCAATGGAAATTTGATCAGGCCTTATTTGAATAGTACTTTAACTTAGTTTCACTCCAAAAGCCTGGGTTCGGTGATGGGGGGGGGGGAGTGGGAAGCTTTATAAATCAATATGTTTAGTATGTCATTGTATATCAGTAACTGAAAAGCTGCACCACCCTGTCCAGTAATATTTAGCACTTGTGTTTGAAATCGACTTTCTATTCAGCTTGCTACCAACAAAAGAAAATTACTAGCTTCTTTCCATGCTCTGTGATGATTCCGTTTCATTCTGAAACCATTTAGCAAACAAAGAATGAAGCAATCACTTTGTTAATGTAGAAAGTTCGCTGTTAACAGGGACTGAAAATCAGACCAGCCATATCTGTCAAACCGTACAATGAATAAACCTACTCTGCCTTCATTCATATCAGTGCTGCACAAATGGCAAACCTGTCCATTACGGATCAAGCCCTTAGCTGTACAATTGTTAAAGCGTATCTCCAGCTCACTTTCCACGTGCTTACAGGCCATGCAACTCAGAGCATGCTGTGCCCTGCAGATCACTTGACATTTGAAATTATCAGCACAAGGGGAAATGCCAAAATGAGCCCCTTCCAATGCCATCTTAAAGACAGTGGTGGGATAAGGTTTCTGACAAGCCTTCTGCTGGGTTTCCCTACACAGCCAGATTTAAACATTGCAACCTCAGCAGGTTGCACAGCCACATAGCATACATGATTTAAATTGGAAATATACACTGTATGTGCTTCTAGCAAAACCGTGTCACTAAGAGTTGAGCCTGCACCAGCCGCAGGGAAGGGAGCAGTACTGACCATAAACCTGGCTCTGTAGCCAGTGCCACAGAAAGGTTCAGGATGGAAAGTGCTGCCAGGAGCATCTTACTGTCTTTCCATAAAGCTAGCATGTAGTCTACTGCCAACCATAGTGTGCACACAGGGTGGCTGGGAGTACGGCCAGTATCCCCTTGCTGCTGTGATCCACCCCGTGTTATTGTTCGCTCTTCCTATTGCCTGGGTGCAATAATGGGAGAAGACAAGGAACATAAGCTAGTTTATCCGTTATGGGGTTTCTTCCTCATCAACACTACTAGTGACAGGATATTGGGCTTGTTGGACTGCTGGTATGAACTGGTATGGCGGTTCCCACCTTTCTGCCCCTACCCTACCGCTCCTCAACATACCTTCCCACACAACTCCTCCAGCAACAAGGGCAGGATTTAGACTTCACTGCCAGTTCTCCTGCAGAGTTATGGCCAACTTCTCTGAGAAAATCACTCCCTGCAGTTGGCAGGTGTTGGTACAGCACTTACCACAATTTGTACAGCACTTAAGGACACTGGTTGTGGCCTTTTGATGCTACCTCAATATAAATATTAAATAATACTCATCCTCTTTACAAACTGGCTGATATCATATTGCACATAGCTATGCACTGCAGTTCTAGGGTGAACCTTTTGTATTATTGGAACCTACCTGGTGTTTGATTTTAAAAAACATACAGCATCTATGTAACAGCAACTATTAGCCAGGCACATAACATGTAAATGTTCTGTGCAGTGATGTTCGTGTGTCATTAGAATAAATTAAAAAGCAAATGATTTAATTGTGTTTGTGCTAATTAAAATATTTACAAATTAGAGAGAGATGCATTTATTGTCCCATTGGGAAAAGGCCTTGAAACCTTGCGTGTCTTGGAGTCTACAGTGCTGTCATTTATTCATAGACTGCTGTGCATACCTGGGTGATTTGCTTTTTAGATTACTCTTCCATGACACGTAATTCTCAGGAGCCTCCAACTTTAAGGGATTCAAAAACAGGTTTACATGTACACGTATATATGTCTGTGTGTATTTTAACCAAATGCCTTTCTTTCCCCTTCTTTTCTAGGTCCAAGAGTTCCAATTGTGACTGTTCACAACACGACGGATAAACAAAGTAAGTACTGGGCTGTATTTTGTACATCCTCAAAGAAAAGCAGTCAGGCAATGTAATAAAATACAGCCACTCTCCATTACTTTCAACAGGGAGTACCCAGACTTTGTCTATATGTGGGCCACACAGACATCTTAGCTGGAGCTGAAGGGTTGAAATGAATGTATATTATACTGAGCAGATTGCAAGGCAGGTTGCGTGCCTTGAGTAAGGCTCATTGTGCTAGATGCACAATGTGCATGTTTTAATGTTACCTTGTCCTCCTCTCCCCTGCTGTGTGTTTCATCTACCTGTTGCATGTTTTTGGAGCCTAGACTGAAAAGGGCTGTCTTTCAATAAGGGTTTATACAGCCTCTAGGACAGAGAGCCCTGGTTGCTGAGAGGAGCCCTAGGCATGACTGTGGTACAAATAATAAGCATTAATAACAGACTGCTGTGGAAGCGTAGCCAGCGGAGACCACAAGTTGCATCCGACAGTGCTTATCTTTACTGTGGCATGTGGCCCAAAGCTGAGCAGATATAGCTCCCAGCCAGATGGAGCATCGCCTCCTGGAACTGTCATCTCCAGGGGTCACACCGCCATAGTAAACTAAGCGCAACCACTCCTGAGCTTCATTGGCAGTTCTTACTCCAGACTTAAAATTATGGGCTGAACACATGAGCCCATGGATACACACTTGGTAATGGCTTTTATCACTCCATAATTATTGTTAAATGTACATCACAGGTGGATTGGGCCCAAGTATGTGTGTGGTGGGGGGCAGTTATCTATTGATTCGATCACCGGACTTGGACAGGTAGTGGTAGTGGTAGTGGACGTCACAAAAGAAATGATTTGGAAAGATGGAAGGAAGGGAAGATGTTCAATGGGACAGAAGTGGGTGGTTGTTCCAAGCATAGAGAATAACATGGAAGAAACTTTGAAGCCAAAGGTTTTATCAAATAACAAGCCTAGACTTGAGCAATCTTAGGATGTGTCTACACTTTGACCTGGGGGGTGATTGCCAGCTCAAGGAGACAAACCTGCGCTCACTCTGCTCAAGCTAGTGTAGCCAGGGTGATGCAAGCAGTGGGAGGGGCTAGTGTACTTGAGGTGACTAACCCTTCCCATCATTCCCTCTGCTGTGGCTACACTCTGTTTTTAGTGTGCTAGCTTGATCAGAGCTAGTCTCCTTGAGCTGGGAATTACACCTCCAGCTCAAAGTGTAGAAACATTCTAACATTGTCTTTATGGACCTGATCTTGTACTCTTTGCTCAGGTAAATCTCCCATTGAAAACAGGATCAGGCCGGATGCAGTATCATGATGTGTAAAGAAAAACACAAGGCTTCCACCTGTTGTTTCAATGTTGTGTATGTGTATGTGTGATTTCATTCTTCCTGTTCTCTCAATATGCTTTGCTGACAATGTGCAACTACTTCTCCCCACACCCCACCAGAAGAGTCTTGTACATAAGCAGAGCTGGCAGGGCACAGCCACAGTTGTGTAGATGAATGATTTAAAATCTCTTCCTGTAAGAATGCAACTGTGACTGGGTAAAGTTATGGCTGGAGAAGGCATGAAGTTTAGATTCATATGGGTGTGTGGGGGGAAATCACAAATAAAATCAAGGTTTGCTTGTCGTATGGTTTAACGGAAATATAAGAGGGTGAATCAGAGTAGAAAATGTCCTATTTGATATATATTGTAACTTTTGTTGTTAAGCTATAAGCACTGAGTAGAATAGTGTGCTTCATTTGGGAGATTGCCAAGGAAGATATATTGTACACTGTAACAGAGTCCGATGCCTTCTGAGTGCCGCCATGTGGCCGGCCTCAGTTTCCCCTCTTGGTTCCTCAAATAACTCAGACTTCTCCGTGTTCAATAATACCCTTCCTTTGGGCCTGGTTTTATTGGCAAAAGAGCTAAAAACAACAAAAAAAAGCCTTCTCTTTCACACTCCCCACCTTAAACTGGGCACAGCTCCTCCTTTCTGAGGTACTGTCTCAAAACTCCCCGCCATCTCATGGCCCCTCCTTTCCACCTGTCCCGCAAAGAACCTGAGCCCAGGTCTTCCTGCCTGGAAACTTGTCTGGTGTCTCAGGAACTTCCCTGCTTTAGCAGGCCACTCCCAGCCCTTCCTAGCTGGAGCAGTTCCCCTTGTCTCACAATCTTCTCTGCAGGAGCCTTTCTCACTCTCTGCTACAGTTTCCTCTTCCTGTTTCCTGGTCTCCTGGCTCTTTGTAGAGCCCTTTGTCAGGCCCCATTGAGAGGCTGTTAATGAGGCACAGGGGGGCTGGACCTGTTCTCTCTCAAAGGGCCCAATCCACCTGTGATGTACATTTTAACCATAAAAATTTATTCCCCTTCCCCATCTCCAATTAACTGTTTAAAATGAAAAGTTTTCTTTATGATGAAATTCTTAATACAGACAGGCACAGAAATCAGCAGCATCCCATCTCTGAGAGCTTTGGCAAAAACAGAGCACTGGGCTGGGATTCAGAACACCTGGGTTCTATTCCCAGCTCTGTCACTGGCCTTCTGGCTGACCTGCAGCAAGTCCCTTCACTGCCCTATGCCTCAGTTTCCCTATATGGAAGGTGGGGCTAGCAATACTGACCTCCTTTGTAAAACATATTGAAATTCTGGATGAAAAGTGCTCGGTAAGAGCTAGGTGGTGCATTTCTCTCTGACACATTCCTGGAGGAATAGTATGGACACGAGCAGCAGGAGCTAACCAAGAGCAGATCACCCCTTCCTGCAAGAAGCATCTGGGGTGGGGAAAAGAAACTCCATGAGGTTTCCCCAGATCATTGTGTCTGATAGGGAGGGTTTGTCCCAGATGGAATGGACAGAAGGGTTCTGCCTTATCCCGCAGATCCCCCAAGATCTGTGCTGATCTCCACTGGAAGCACAGCACCACCCACCCCCTCTAGCTCTGTTGGACACCCTGGAACCTTCAAAGGCCCCTTTCTGGGAGTCACCCTTAACAGGTGTTCCCCAGCATGGCTACCCTGAAACTACCTTTAAAGAAGGGTTGTCACCATGGACTGAGCTGTGTAGAAAACTTATTCCGGCCTAGGGCTTCATTTATTTTTCTGCACATGTATTGCTGGTTTCAGCAGTGGGTGTGGAAGAATGGTGTAATTATCCCCAGGCTTGTGGAACTCCCTCTCTGGGATCCAGGGCAGAGCAGATGGAAACAGTGCCATGGAGGCAGGACAGAAGCAGATCCAACTACAGAAAGAATTCCCAATGTGTGGAGCTGGGCCCTGGTGAAAATGCAGCTTTTGCAATGCACAAATACCAACTGGTACTTTTTGATAGATACTAGATGCTAAAACAGTCAAAGAGGCTCAGAAAAAACCTCTTTACATGTCAGCTAAATAATATTGAGAACATATGACAAACATGGTGTTTCTTTAACTTTAACACACTGTATAAGTATCTACCAGCATCTCAGCCTCTCTGTGCTCTCTACAGCTATAATCATACATCCACCCATTTTGTCCCTGATGGAGGCTTTGGCCTGACTCCCCCTTTGCACCAGTTTAAGTCAGGAGTTGTCCCACTACAGTCAGTGGAGTTACACTGGTGTAAATCTGAAGCAACTGAGAGGAGCAGCAGGGCCATATAAAAAGCCAAACTTCAGCCCAGGCAATCTCTGTGTTTCTGCAGGCCACCCACTCCCAGGAAGCTACAGCATTAGGCTGTCAGAAACATTTCCACAAGTCAGGGATTTCTTCATAATTCTGGGAACTGCAATTACAAGGAGGCTATGTGAGCTCATCATTAATGAGTAATAGTATTCCTGATCTCACCCTCATGCCTAGTGTATAGTTTTTATGCAACTCATACAGTATAGTTTGGTCACTGTTAAGCCTAGGCCAGTTTTTCATTTTGTTTCTTACAGAAGAGGTAAGGGGTGAACCACTCCTAGGAGAAGGAGATCTTCTGGAATAAGCTTCTTCATTTTACCTTTTAAGTAACTGAGAAAATGGCCTGCTTTGAATCTGCTTATTTTATGTTTTTGTCAATGTCAATGAGACTAAGAGCAGGACTAAAGAAGTCAAGATTTGGCCCTGATTTTGGACTTTAGCATGGAGGTGATTTAATTTTTGGGCATTCATGAGCCTTTTTTGGCTGTTTTTTTCTCTCCATTTTTTTTTTCCTTTTATGTAGATACTTTGATTTTCCCATGGCTTTAGATATGACTGACTGCATATTACAGCATATACCTTCTAGTGCTCTCATGATATTGAAAACAGTATCATAAATGACTATTATGTGTATAGCATGAGAGCTGTCATGGAACGGAAAAAGCAAACAAAATACTTGACAGAAGTGGCATAAAACATACTGAGAATGTCGATGTATATTGAGAGTTATAGATGTATAGTATTTATTGCATAGGTAATTAGATAGAGGTGTGCACAAAATTCATCCTGTTTGCTAGAATGCATGATTTCTACATTGGATTAGCATTTCCCCTGGTTCCTCATTTTCTAGCATTTTGTGCTTCTAAATAAAGGAGACAATTATGACAGTTGAATTTACTCATTTAATTTAAGGCCATTACTCTATAAAGGGAGTTTGTCTCAGTATTCTGCAATAATCTGATAATGAGTCACGCCAAATATTATAGAGTGCTTACATTTAATTAAGCACTGACCATTTGTATTTCATAGATGAGGGTTCCCTATAGTCCTAAAGCAGAAAAGAAAGTCCTTTAGGAGATGTGCCAATCTTTTCTTATTTCCTTCACTCTGTTCCTGCCTTTCTCTGGATGCAATTATATGAACAAATAAAATGGCTTTACTGAACTCCCCTGTGTGGCAGACCTCTTTCTGCTGATAAAGCTAGTTGTGTGGGCCATAATTAAATGAGAATCCTAATATTTAACTAAACTTAATAGTCTGTTGCTTTGGAGCTTTTGTGGGAGTTATGAATTCAATAGAGATGATCCAGGCTTTTTAGAAACATGTTGAATAGTCATTGAACCATTATAGCCTCTTGCTGAAAGATCTGTGAAATGTATTAACTGGTAACAGCATGCTTTTGTGCTGTGCCTGCTTTTCTATTCACTGGAGATGGGCATGACTAAATGTGATTCAGAACATGATTATGAACTTCCTTCAGTATTATATTTTCAGGAGGGCCTGAGGGAGTAGTATCCATAAGCATAAGTATCATTAAAGTGCTGTTATAGTCAATAAAATGTGTAATTGGTGTTGGGAGTTTCCACATTATATTTTACTCAGTGTCTTCCAGATCAAATAGACCATGTTTATTATCATTTCATAGGGAAAAAAATTTCTGGGTCAGACACTCAGCTTACAGAAGATGAAGTGTTCGTGGGGTCCAGATTTCAAGAGGGATGGGGTCAGAAGGATGGGCCCCTGCTGGAGAAAGTCCTTGTATGAGGAAGCTGAGTCCTCAGTACACACAGATGAGGTTCATAAATCAAGCCTGCCTCAGCCAGACTCTGGCTACAAGAATCAAAAGGCACTGACCCTTGTCAGAACCCACTATATCAAGGAAAGGAGGGACGGTATCAACTGGCTCCCTGCACCCATGACACAGAAAACTTACCCAGGGCCAAGACATTAGGGTCCAGGTGTGTGGTGCAGAATCTGGGAACCTGGGAGTTTTACAGCTGGACGTGAAGAGGCTGATTGAAGGAGGCTAAGGGGCAGGTGAGTAGTTGGTTGAAGGCCTGCTGGTGCAAGGACCACTCCTCTGACAAAGTCATTTCTGGCACAGCCAGTCCATTGGAAGATTCAGAGAGCTGGGTACATGCAGGGCTTTAAAGGACCCAAGAGGAAGAGGACATTGGATTCTCCCTGGAATGGAACATTCTTGTCCTGTCTTGATGATTCAAGTTGGCCACCGTGGTTGTGTTGTCCAAGATGATCAGGATTTGGCTGAGGAAGGAACTGGAGAGACAATCTCCAACAGCTTTGAGCTCCAGGGAGTTGCTGTGGCACTTTGTTTCCAATGGCCTGACTCTGATGAGTTGTTAGATGCCAGAGGTCTTGAAGTAAAGCAAGGCCTGTCCAGCCTTCACTTGCCGAAGGAAATGAATTAGGCCTTCTCTGTCGAGAGGGAAGAGAACAAGTCTTGTCAGAAAAGCTAAGAATGGAACCTGGCCTGCAGCAAAGCCATGCATGATCAGACACAGTTGCTCCATGTTGGGATGTGTCTCCTGACCTCCTCTCCACTTAGCACACGTTGCTGCTGAGAACCTTGAGAGCTCTTCAGCCAAGCAGTCGCTCAGCTGAGTGTAGGGGGCCATTGTCAAGCTGTTTTGGAGAGAAGTCGCTGGGCTGCTGGCCTCCTGCCTGGAAGGAAGGGCAAGCTGGAGATGAACCACCCCATGAGGGCTAGAGAATTTGGTTCCAGAGCAGGAGGGAGGTTGCTGCTCAGAAGGAGGCAGCTCAACGTTCAGGTTCAGCCTGAGCAGAAGGGAAGGGGATGCCACCTGGAGAACAGCCGATCAGGAGAAGGGAACAGCTCACCAGGAGGCAGTTGAACAGCTGAGAGAAGATGTCACCTTAGGCAACTGTGTGATATGCCTATAAGATAGGGCCAGTCCTGGCACCAAACACCCATGAATCCAGTCAAAATGGGAGCCACATGGGCTCAGAAACTGGACACTCAAGTTTGGTGGAACACTTGAAAATGTAGGGCTTAGGCCTTAACCACTAGATCCCTCCATAACACAAACACTGTCTGTCTGTGTTGTCTCTGTGCATGGCTGTCTATCTGTCTGATTCAGAGCATAGTGCTGGTCCAAGGGAGATGTTTAGAATGTGAACCAATTCTGCTGCAGTTTGCAGAGCTGTGTGGTAGACGATGAATGATGTTCTGTTGAGAGCTTTCATTTACTCTTAATTGTTTCATATTGATTTCACATGCCTGGAGAACTCTCGAACAGAATATCTTCCCCTTGAGTGAAAATCTCAATGAATATATATCTGCACCAAAAAAATCCTCTTCTCCCATTCCACTTGAACTGCAGAGTGAGTTCTTAAAATGCATCAATTCAACTGTAATCTTCTGTTGCTTTGTCTGAGGTGAAAACACTATTACAGCATCTAGACTTAGAAGGCTAGATCCTCAGCTGGTATAAATCCACTTAGTCCTTTTGATTTCGGTGGACGCCAGTTTATACCACCTCTTGATTTGGGCCAAAGGTGTTTTTTTTTCCTCTCAGATAATAGAGCCCATAATAATTCTTTGGATCTGAAGCATGTTTCAGAAATATTGCAAGGTAACTACTACATTTTAGCTGTGCATCTCTCATCATAGACTTCAGAGGGGACAGCGTGTCTATAAGGAAAATATTTGTTTTAAAAATATTAGGGGCATGGGTAAACTGTTGAGTTGTCCATGAATAACTCTGGAGGGTTTGTGTGGTTTTTGTCCTTATTCTTTCAGAAACCTTTGAGCTGGAGGTAAATGAAAATGTGCAGCTGGCTGTAAATGATAGGCAAATGCCTAATGTGGAGTACATGGAAATCAAGATAGATGATTACAGTAAGTATCTCTTTTCGCCTTCTGCTATTATTGTTGTGAAATGGCACAGTCATCTCGACTGGATTGGCAGGAGGAAAAATTATTGTGGCTGTCAGTGACATCGTCCAGTGTGGGAAGCACTTAGTTGGGAAATGCTACATAGAAGGAAGTTATTCTGGAGACAGGAATTGATGAGGATGGAGGAGACAGAAAGAGAAAAGGATAAAAATTAGCTTCTATGTAAAAAAAGTAATTGACACTGGGAGATGACATGATGTGGATCAGCTGTCCATTACAGGGTGTGTTTGCTGTAACATGATTGGTTTATTAGTTACAATATTCCATTTCAAACCTATTGTATGTGCTTACTAGCTACAACTGTGGCAGTCTCTCAGTACAGAGCAGTAAATTGCAGTGAATCAAGCAGCAATTACCGATCAGGAGACATACATGTAAGAGATTTTCAGTCTCAGTGATTTAAAATTTTTCATGAAACCCATGTAATTTGATAGAGGTTGGAAAAAACAGCTGTACAAGAAAAGGAAAGACCCAAATCTTATTTGCAGCAGAGAAGAATGACACTTGGAGCAGTTTAAAAATGCAGCTAGTTCTTTTTTGTGCCACTCCTTAATTAAATATTCTCTCCACATCTATGTGCAAAAGAGGTGAGACTAAAGAAAGGGGATGGGGACAGAGATACAAACAAATAAACCTAATATAGACAAAGTTAGGGCCAAATAATTCAGATATTTTCCACCAGCCTCCTTAGCTGCACCTGCAACATTTTTAAGAGCGTCTGTTTTGTTATATGGAAACTCCACATTTGAAATCCCAAAATATGTAATGGCTCCCAGAGTTTCTAATTTCTGCATGGCATTTGTGTGGCTATACTTGACAATTTGGAAGCAGTTAAGGAAACAGGGTGAAAACATGTTCCTTGATATTTTCCCTATGATGGGATTGGTCATAGTAGAGATTTCCTTCAAATGCAGAGTACTGTAATAGAAAACATCCATTCAGATACAACATAGAATGACACTTACACGGAAAGGAATGAGAGATACTGTGTTACTGCATAATCTGGACCAGTGAGTGGTGTTATAAAATATGAGGCCAAAAGCCGAGTGACTGTAGCTGTTTGAACGGTGCAGTAATTACCTAAAATGCTCTGCCTCAATCATTGATATTATGAAGAGAAATTGATGCACAGAAATAAGGAAAACAGAGCTGTGCATTTCCTGAACATTTCCGGGCAAAGATAGAACATCAGTGACAGCCTATCATAGACAACTCTATCCAGACCACATGAGCCATTTCATAATTATATTTTGAATTGACTATAAATAACTCAAGAACTGTTGCTAACATTATTAACTGCAATTGTTGGTGAAAATATCTTCTGCTGATCTTAACTAGCCTGTTTTTTGTGTGTAATAAATATAAGCTGGCTGTATTTTTTTATGTGCCTTCACCATGTATCCAAGGTCTACCCTAAAGGCGTCACAGTAACTGGAGTACTGTGTGCCATGTTTTATGTATATTTAAAGTCAAATGGCTGTCTCTCTGACTATCCCTGGGCCATCGATCCAATTTGCAGTCCATTAGCATTCAGATGAAATAAGTAATTAGACTGAGTCTCACAAAATGATTGCAAAACAAACCACTTAAACCTAGTGCTTAATCTGTATATTAAATCTATTGAAAATCTGCTAATACTGATTTAATTGCCATGCCTTTGGTAATCTGGATTATAGTTAATATTTTAAAAACAAATGCAGTCTCATTAATGCAGAAAGCATTTGTGTGGGAGCACTTTCATATACCGGTTGGTGGTCAAGAAGAGCATCTCAGAGAACTTAAATGAAGTTTTAGGGGGTACCTTAGCACAACTGGGGCCTAACTCAGATTTCACAGATTTTATACCAGTGTAACTCTGTCAAATTGGAGTTACTCCTGATTTGTATTAGTGAGATCAAAATCAGGCCCCTGGAATTTAGGATTAAGAGGCAAGTCCATCCCCTAACTGTCTTGAAGCCCCTAACGCAGAAAAATTCTGCCTGTCACATCAACAACCATGTTTTAATTGGGAATTGTACCTTACATTCCTTTTGTCTTAAAATATTGTTACCCTCCCTTTCTCTGCCTCCCCAAAATATTGATTTTTGGCAGTGTCACTCATCCAGCTGCCTAAAGGGAAAATAATAGTTATTGCCAGATGTTAATTGCCTGTTGTGTAAGTGATGCATGACTAAATAGCTCACTCTAGATTTAAATTTCTTGTCACCTCAGCTATTACGGTCCGGATCTTATCCTTGATTACGTCTGTGTTTTTAAGGTTTTATTTACCAGAGAATCTTATTAAATGCTGTTTTATTTCTGTTGATAATGGCCACAGCATTGTAAAAATCTGTGAAAGTTATCTCAACATTCCCATATTAAATCCTTCTTGTTGTTTGTTACTTTTGCCTAGAATTGCCAATGCAAATCTTAAAGCCAGCAACCTTTGCGGACACCATACACTATCCTTTGCTACTGGTTGTGTAAGTTTTCTTATTTTTATTTGTAATCTGTAATTCTTATTTTTATTTGTAAAAGTAGCCAAGATCAGAGCCACGGTGGGCTAGGTGCTATACAAACAGAGGATAAAAGATGATCCATGCACTGAAGAATTTACAATCTAAGGCCCCTATTCTGTAAAGAATTACAGTCAATCTTAATTATACACATTCTGCGTATTGCCACTGATTTAAGGGAAAACATACTGCATTGTTAAGAGATCTCTTACACCTAGCCAAGTGCAATATAGGGTACCAGCCACACACAATACTCATTTTTGCTATGCCAACTTCTTTAGACTGAGGTTGTGTCTACAAAGCAAGTAGGATTTCACAGCAGCACGTCTCAGAGCCCAGGTCTACAGACTTTGCTACAGCCCTAAAAATAGCTGGGAAGACATTCAGGCTCCATCTGTAGCTATATTTAGTGCATAGCATGAGCCCAAGTCTGTAGACCCAGGCTCTGAGACTTGCTGCCATGGAGTCCAACTTGCTGTGTACACGTACCCTAAAGACCTTCATAGTTAAAGCTAGAGTGATAGCAGACCCAAACCCATTGGTATCATGCTATTTCAGGATGATAAAGGAGATGTCTTCAAAAGGAGGGCTGCCTACGAAAGAACTGGTCAAACAAAAAAAATCAGCCATTTTTTTTAAATTCACATCCTGCTCCCTTTTGGGTAAAGCTCAAGGGACAAGCTATAGAGTTTCCAATCTGCTACAGGAATGTGGAACTTCCTTAAAGATCTTTTAGATTTTTAGAAATAGATTTTTCACTGGACAATTTGTGTCATCTCTTCACCACAAATAACAGTGCTGGCTCCACTCCACTCTTCCAAATTGGTTATTATCTCTCTCAAACCTGACTACAAACACTGTAAATTGCCTTGGGCAAAAATGGACAAGGCCTTAATGAAAATTCACTTTAAACCTAGCAGAGAATTGTGAAATCAGCTTTTCTCAATACTGCAACTATTACAAAGGATCATTTTTATTTAACTTGAACCCACGGCACACAACTCCTTCCCAGGGCTCCTCAATCAGGTAATATCTGGGGATTTCTTAGCAGGACTGGGTGAGCCCACTCACATTAGAATACTACATTAGGGGATGCATTGTCTTCCTGTTAAACTGTGGCAGTCACTGTTGGGGAATAGTGGACATGTTTACTTTTTAATGGGCTATTATAGCCTCTGCAAAAGCTTAAACCTATATGACAGGTTTCAGAGTAGCAGCCGTGTTAGTCTGTATTCGCAAAAAGAAAAGGAGTACTTGTGGCACCTTAGAGACTAACAAATTTATTAGAGCATAAGCTTTCGTGAGCTACAGCTCACTTCACTGCATCCGATGAAGTGAGCTGTAGCTCACGAAAGCTTATGCTCTAATAAATTTGTTAGTCTCTAAGGTGCCACAAGTACTCCTTTTCTTAAACCTATAGTTACTCTGCCATGTAGTCCTAGAAATAGCAGTGAATAACCAGCCACCTCCATTCAGATGGTGCCTTCCTCATAGCAGCACCAAACTATTAATGCTGTCTATCCCAACAATTGAACTATCCTTACAACTAGTCCACTGAGTCATTTAGGCCCAGATCTGCAAAGATTTTCAGGCACCTAACTCCCATTGATTTCAAGCATGGATGCACTTTGCTGAGAGAAAGGAGTCTGATATAGGAATGAAGGAGACAAAGATGCATTGCGAATGAATTCCAAAACACCATCCTGCAGCTTCTTTCAATGAAGGATAAAAACACTGCAATAAACAGGCTGCCACATCACAAAATTACTTCGGCAAAAACGTACTTTGTTATACAAGTGCTTGAGGAAGATTGGTACTCATCAAGCTAACGCCACTTGGTTAGGCTGCCTCTGAAAGTGGATGCTCCTGGGCCTTTGTGGAAAAAATGCAAATAACTAAAGTCATGTGCATGTTAAAAAATTGAAAGAAGTTTTCTTGTGTTTCTGGGAGCCCATAAAAGGAACTGAAGTAGGTGAAAATGCCAGTATCCCTAGTCAGTTAGAACTAACTCCACAAAATTTCCTGTCCCTTGCTCACCCTATTTCTGTGGGTACACTGTAATTTCTGCTTTGTATGGAGAGTTTGAGAAGTTTGAGACGCTCAGCTAAGCGCTGTTTGCAGTGTTTGTGTGGTCATGTGTGTTTCTTGTGATCATTTAGGACTAAGTACCCCCAAAGAGCATGTAATCTAAGGCCATGATCCTGCAAAGAGAACTGCATTGGTGGGACCCGATTTGGCGGGTGGGTGGAAGAAGTCTGATTACACAGTTCTTTTCCAGGACCAGGATTTCCCTGAGAGAGAGCCCTGTTCGTCTGATCACCCTGACTACCCACTGCAACCAGAGCTGAACTGTTATTAAAATCAACTGTTTTATCATCAGTTTGTTTTTTAGTTTGCTTTTCCCTTGTATCTATTTTAAGCAATAGTGACATCAAGTGATTGACAGTTACATCTGTAGCCGCTATCCAACACTCTTGCAGGAGAGGGGAGGTTTGTGATGGGTGACAGGAGTCTAATGAGTCAATAGGTTTTCCTCCCTAAATTTCCTACGATGCTCCCAGGCTAGGCCCTCCCAGTTAACCTCCACCAGCAACCCCACAAGAGTTCAGCCCCTACAGACTGGAGGGATGAGAGAGAAAGAAAGAAATATAGATTGGGGCCAGCTCCTCAAGTGGTGTATAATGACATAACTCCATTAACTTCAGTGGAGCTATGCCACTTTGGCCAAGATGAGATCTGGCCCATTTATGTGTATGCTTCCTAGTTTCACAAAATGCTCCAATATCCTGGTGGTGGTTGCCATATGAGAATCTAGATAGATAGCTGAGAAAACCTTCCTGCAGCTTCCTCGCCTGCCTCAAAACCCATCCCACACGCCAGTCCTCCCTGCGGCAGTGCTGTATGAAGACAGAGATCATGGCTTTCTCGTTAAAATCGATGTCACCTTATAACGCATGTAGCATTGGTGCAAGCTGCTCTGCAAACTCACCTTTAAAAAGAGAGACTATGTTGTCACTTTTAAAAGAGATTATGTAGCATGAAAGGTCTCTAGTCTTGGGCAGCCTTGATATTGTTTCATTGAGCATGAGTAAGATGCATTCGGTTTGTCTCTGTTTTTGTTTCAGTGACGGAACACCTGGTAGCCAGAGTGTAACAGAAAAGTTTGAAGTGAATTGGGAAAGCGTGCTGGTCAGCTCCCACAATGCAATTGTGATGAAGTTTGATGGCCGGGGCAGTGGATTCCAAGGCACTAAGTTGTTACATGAAGTTAAAAGAAAATTGGCCCTTTTGGAGGAGAAGGATCAGTTGGAAGCTGTCCGGTGAATGACACTGTCCTTATAAAAATTAATTGCATTTATAATTGAAATGTATTCTCAAAGGCTCTGCAGCTGTATCTGGACACTAGAAAATACTCTAAGGCCCTGATCCTGCAAAGAGAACTGCATTGGTGGGACCTCACTAAAGTCAACAGGGATCTGTGAGGGAGGGGTAGGAAAAGTCTGCTTACACAGTTCTCTTCCAGGATCAGGGTCTCCCTGAGAGGGAGCCCTGTTCATCTGATCACCCTGCCCAGGTGCTGCAAGCAGAGCTGAACTGTTGTTAAAGTCAATTGTTTTATCCTTCTAGGTACCATCAGTATTCCTATTTGAATACTGTTGTGTAAACAATTGAAGAAATGTGATAAATTGAAATTACAAATACACACCTGTATATTTCAATATGGGGAGTAAAATGCCAGCTAAATAACAATTCCATTTATAAGCCAAAAAACTTTTTCTGATGTTAACATCAATAAGAACAGAGCTGAAGGTCTTACCTTTTAAAAGTTGAAGGGTCTGCTTTAAAATATTTGGGGGAAGGAGAGGAGGAGGAGTATTTTTTTTAAAATGGTTGGGTTTGGTTGAAGGCTCATTCAGTTGTTAAGAGAAGGAACTGTTGGAGTCCTGTGAGATTTTCCACAGAGGTGTTGGAAAACCATCAGAGTAATGCATGCCATGTGACTACAGCGATAGCCTAATATATAGGAATGGTGGTTCCATGTCATTATGAAGCTAGTTTGGTTGATAAAAATATATACTTGCTCTCTAAGGAAGTGGCACGTATATGGATGATGCTAATGTTTGTTATAATAAATAAACAAACAGCCTTTATTAAGGCTAATAATTTGGCATCAAAATGGTGCATTAAGATGTTTAAGGACTTATGGAAAGATTATTTAAATTAACATTCCGGGTACTGTATTAAAGATGACTATGAATGTTTCTGAAAAACATACAAACAATTTTCATACATTTTTAGTCTCACAAATAACTTACAATGATGTATTTGCTTATAATTACTTATTTGCTGCACAGGTAGAGACTTTGGCTAATTTAAATATTTAAACATTGTTAAATGAAGCTATCTGCCCCCTGCTTATGTTCAAGTCCCATCCACTTACTTTACGGGGGGGAAATCCCCTACTGCTAGTACTGTAGCGCCACTACAGATACAGAAGAGTTAGCTAGATTCTGTGCTTCCCCATCCATCAGCAATGTTCTCATTTCAGATTCTGTGCCACTGGAGATAAATAAGGGAAGGGGCAGAAAGAATACCGTTTGATTTTCCATGCCTGGATTAATTTTGCAGTGCTGGCAGTTGGGAAAAAAAAATCCACCTTCTGACTTGTAAAGTGAAGATATTTTTAATATGGAAGTCATTACAAGACAATAAATATGGGACCCTGTACTGTTTGCAGAGTTACTATTCTAAATATTTCATACCTTAAGAATGCCATTGGAACCAGGTATAAGTAAGAATTTTGTCATTGGTTCTACAGGTAAGATGTTGTGCTTCCATGATCCAATCAAAATTAATGGAAATTAGGGTGTACCTGGTACATTTTGGCTCACAGGAGGTGTGTTCTGCATGATGTACCTGGAATGTTCCATATCAGGCATGGGGTTAAAAGAGCAAGAACTAATCAAACAGAAAGCTACATGAAAGCAGTAGCCATCAGCGTGAGTTTGGATTAGCCTATATAATTCGCTTGTGGCTTGGGTAATACAACCATCCTAAACTCATGCTGATAAAATTTTCAAGCCACACAATGCCATCATGTACAGTATTCCATGTATCTAACAGTGTCCTCCTTGAACTTAACTATTTCTCATCTGTTTCATATTTTAGGATAATGTTGAAAGAACATTATATTGATAAAATGCGAGTTGCTGTATTTGGGAAGGTAACATTTTCCTGTGATCCCTACCCTCTGTTATTGTTTGCTGATGTATTTAAGCACTTGCACTTAATCTTGATTTATTGAGTGTACTTGTGGTGGTGGTTTTGTTTTTTGAGACAGGCTGCTTCTTGCTTAGAGAGTCTAAAGATGAGAGCTTTCATTATATCAGCCCATTTGAAGTGAGCTGTAGATCACGAAAGCTTATGGTCAAATACAGTTGTTAGTCTCTAAGGTGCCACTTTTGTTTTTCCATTTATCAATGTTTCCTTTGAAATTATCTTGAAAAGGAAAAACATGTATTATTTGTGAGGAAAAAATGCTGTCAGATATGAGAAGGGGATTGTTAGAAGAAATTATTATTGCTATCAGTATAGAGGTACAGTGGGTGAAAAGTGCTGAACAGATAATAGAATCCCTGTCTCAGAGATTGCTTACCAGTTCATAGCAGCCACTGAAATGCTATTAACAGGTTTGCTATTGGCACTATTTCTGAAGGGGTTGAGGAAAGGAGATGGGTTCTTGGCTTGGTACCAGTTCATTCAACCTGAGGGGAAACATACTAAGGTTGACACTATAGAATGAATGTACCATTGTAGCTTTGAAAACTCAGACCTTACACCCCAAAAAATGGGAGTTTTGCCCAAGCAGGGTCTGCTGGTTCAGGGTCTAAGTGTCATCAGTGCGAGTCCGACTGTGTGTTCTGTTTCAGGTAGATGAGACACATCCAGAATCTTTGCTGGCACTTTGGGCATTGCAGTAACCAAATTCAATACCAGTGACTGATGTTTTTTAGAGGATGTTGCAGTTTTACAGACTCTGCAACAGAGCAAGACTTTATTTCACCACACAGATACAGGGCCCAATCCTGGACACAGACACATACAGTTATATTGATGACACAAGTGGCCCTCATAGGCCAGATCATTCCTCTCCTTTGGAAGAGCACACAGGAGGGGGTTGTGGGGGAAGTTAGAATTGCCAAGAGGAGCTAGGAGACATAGGCTATGGGGCCCACTCTTGAACTTGGCAGTTCCCCAAAGATCCAGGGAAGGCTTGGCCATCTGTATGCACCCTCCTGTACCTCTGCACTATCAGGGACTCCTATGGCCACCGCTTTCCTTAGGGACCCTGACTGAGTTAACTTTCCCTCCCGTGCACTCTTCTCACCCTAGTCTGATGAGCGTCCACACCTCTTCCTGCACAGAGATCAGACTGCAGAGGTGCCTGATATCTTTACACAAGGGGGAGGGTCCCCTCCTGTGTACACATCTGCAGGCGGACACTCTCGGTTTATAACCTTTAGCCAGTGATTAGAACACTCACCCAGGATGTGGAGATGTAGGTTCAAATCCCACTTCCTCTGACAGGCGTGGAGCAAGGATTTGAATCTAGGGCTTCAGCCTCTCAGGTGAGTGCCCTAATCAGTGGGGATTTGAGGTATGCTGGAGTGGGTCTCATTCAGTCGCTCCTGCTGAAGCTGTTCCACTTTGCATGAAATACTTGGTAATCATAAGCTAGAAAGCGTGAGAATGACTGTACAGCCCAAGGGTTAGGGCATCCCCCTGGTCCATGGGAGACCCAAATTCCAGTCCCCCTTCCAATGCCTATGTAATTGTTTATGCAAGTGAACAAGTGAGCCTATGTAATTGTTTATACAAGTTTCCATAGGCGAGATTGAGAGAGACCCTCCGCAGAAAACCCCACAGTCCAGTGGTTAGGATGCCACCACCTCTGTTCTGGGTGAGGCCCGCAGGTGAGATAGGTGGGGAAACACCTAGTTTGAGGATCCTGCTTGGGCAGCAGGACTGAGGCAGATCTGCACATGCCCAGCAGCAGAAAAATGTAGGTGCCATGAGACTTTACCAGTGGCAAATTAGAGCCTGAGGGACATAGGTACCTGCAGGGTTAGGCAGCAGCTGAGCAGGGTTTGAAGATCTAAATTTTGGATTTAGGTGCCTAAATCGCTTAGTGGATCTAGGCCAAAGTTATTCAAGTGCATAAATGGTTGCAGGATCAGGACCCAGGCTTCCACTGCTTAGGTGTGCAAAACTCCCACTGAAATAAAAGGGAAGATTTGCCTGTGTAGGGCCTGCAAGAATCCGGCTTTAGAAACTGGCTAGTTTAGTAACTCTTTTGTGGGGCTGTGGCACTGGTTTAGAACCCTGGTTTAGATCCCATTCATTAGACTGTGTATGGAAAACACCACTGCCCCACATAGGTGCACACAATGCTAGCAGGTTTGTCAGAACGCACCTCACTGTGCTCCAGTGCGTCTCAAAGTAGCTACCAGCCCGTTACATTGGGAAGCAGAGTTGAATGGTTTTTAATCGAATGAACACTCTGTTCTGCTGTACCTTGGCCTGGTGGAATTTTGTGTCATCTAATGGCGGTGGGGGAGTTTGTGTGCGCTTAACACCCAGGCTAAGACGTTATCTTGTATTAGTTGGGCTCAATTTACAGCTAATCCCCACAGAGCCACAGCCATGGCTCAGGGTATGTCTGTACTGCAGTCAGGGATGTGCTGGCAGCACATGTAGACATACCCAAGCTTGCTTTGAGCTAGATAGCTAAAATGGCATTGCAGCTCCTGCAGCATGGTCCAGGTGGGGTTGTATAGCCCATGCTTCAGCCCGCGTTAGCGAGCTATCTAGATCAAAGCGAGCTCGGGTATGTCTCCACATGCTGCAGTCGTACCTCTGACTGCAGTTTAGACATACCCTCAGATTATAAGCATTCTAGGCAGGGAGCCATTTCTTTGCTGCATATCTGTACAGAGCCTAGCACTATGGGGCTGGCACCTCTAGGTGCAGTACAAATAAATATAAACAAAGAGACTGTACACTATTTGTCATAAGGTACCCACGGGGTTATTGGCCCTCAGCTGTGCCTGCCTCTATGACCCGTTAACACAGCATTACATCGCATCAGCATAGCCACGGTTCTTGGTAACACGGACTGATGTGTGAGACGATGGCTTTGGTGCCCAGCATTTCTGCATTCTCACTGACACATGTGGCTGTTTGTCTGTCTGTATTCCAGGATTACGGGGGCTACCTGAGTGCATATATTCTCCCAGCTGGTGAAGAGAATCAAGTGTTCACGTGCGGAGCCGCTCTTTCTCCATTGACAGACTTGAAATTATACGGTAAACGCCACTCCCCGGAGGCCACAAAATGCCAGCTTCCAGCCATCAGTGACATTCCCACCCTCCCCTTACTAGGTCTCCCTTCTCGTTGTTTCTTAAAACCTGGCTTCTGCCTCTCCCGGGGTCTTTGGTGTTTGTCTATTTCGAGCCAGACTGTGAACCCTTTATTCCCATTGGTGAGCAGTTTCCTTCACTTCAATGGGATGAGTCCCCTGCATAAGTAAGTAAGAGGTCCACAATATGGCCTCAGACAATAGGGTCCTTAAGGTTGGGACCCTGTGTCCTTCTGTGTCTTATACCATGCTGAGCACACATGAAATAAAGAGTAACAATGGTAATGACTGCAAAGTGCAGCCATCCACATTGCTACTGCATACCCCAGTAATTCTAGAAGCTCACCCATAACAGCATAGATAGAATCATAGGATTGGAAGGGACCTTGAAAGGTCAACTAGTTCAGTCCCCTGCGCTCGTGGCAGTACTAAGTATTATCTAGACGAGGGATCGGCAACCTTTGGCATACAGCCCATCAGGGAAATCCATTGGCAGACCGATCACGGCTCCCACTGGCCGCGGTTCACCGCTGCAGCCCAATGGGGGCTGTGGGAAGGGCGGCCAGCATGTCCCTCGGCCCACACTGCTTTCTGCAGCCCCCATTGGCCTGGAACGGTGAACCGCGGCCAGTGGGAGCTGCGATCAGCAGAACCTGCGGATGCAGCAGGTAAACAAACCAGTCCAGCCCGCCAGGGGGCTTACCCTGAACAAGCGGCACCCCTAGTTTGAGAACCACTGCTCTATGCCATTATCTAAATCATTGATGAAGCTATTAAATAGAACCGGACCCGGAACTGATCCCTGCCAGATCCCACTCATTATGCCCTTCCAGCATAACTCTGAACCACTGATAATTACTCTCTGGGAACAGTTTCCAGTTATCCATCCACCTTATAAGAGCTCCATCTAGGTTGTATTTTCCTAGTTTGTCTATGAAAAGGTCATGCAAGACAGTATCAAAAGCCTTACTAAAGTCAAGATATACCACATCTACCACTCTCCCCCATCCACAAGGCTTTTTACCCTGTCAAAGAAAGCTATTAGGTTAGTTTGACATGATTTGTTCTTGACAAATCCACGCTGAGTGTTACTTATCACCTTACAAATGGGTGATAAACAAATACATACAAATGTGTCATAATCACAACCCAGACACTTATGAATTGTTCAGTACTAGGAAGAACTAGGGCTTGAGCTCCAAACTGCTCCACCCTGTTTAACGTTATACATTCTGGCTAGATTTTAAAGCAGCCTGCGTCCGCTTGTGCATGCAAATGGACACATTTGCCTAGGTTGCAGACTCACCTTCTGATGGAGCTTTGTGAGCTTGATAAATCGTTTGGTCACATATTAAATGAAGGATTTTGAATAAGGTCTAAATAGAGACTCACCAGCCCAGTTCTGTGCATGGGCAGACTTCTGCGCCCACCCAACGACCCATTGGGGAGCTCCACAGGACCTTGTTCATGTGGAGGGCCTTGTAGAATCTGGGCTCTATTCATTGAGTGTCACACCGGCTGGGTCTACAAATTCTCACTGTTGATTGTATCAGCCCATTGGAAACTCAAACTTGAAATCTTCTTCCAAAGTCCAAATATTCCCATCATCATTTGCAAAGGACTGCTCCCACTCTGATCTAAGGCCACCTTCTAGCCTCTCCCATCAAATCACACCTCTAAGGGGAAGTTATCCCATTCCCACCCAGTAGACCTATATAGGGATTTTCCTCTCAACTGCTGGAAGGCACAGCAACCTCCTTGCCTCCCCTCCATTCTCTCCTTGGCTGGCTACTCAGTGGGACTGATACTCTCTCACTTTGCACTGGTGTAAATCAGGAGTAGCTCCATTAATCAAGGTGCTACTCCTGCATTAGGGCCCCTGCAACTTCCACTGAAGCCAATGAGAACATTCCGATTGACTTCAACTGGAGTTGGATCGGCCATTAGGTGAAAGCAGAACAGAATTATATAACTTGTAGCTCCCAGTGTATTTCAGTTGCATTCAGAAGTCAATAGCAGAGCGCCCCTGTGACTAATGCAATACCTCTCTATATACATTGATGGCGAAGGGCCATGTAGCACAGTGGATCATGTGGTAGCTGTATGTTGCAAAGCTTTGGCATTACAAATGTGTTTTGACTATTCTTTTATTAGAATTAAGTTTTCTCTGTCAACGTTATTATAGACAGAGTCATTCATTCTGACCAGGTTTCTAAAACAAAACAAAAATGAGAGTCTTGTTAAGTCTACAATTCTCATTTAATGAAAGCTGAGTCAGGAAATGTGGCTTTTATTTTTGGAATGGACTGCACTGGAGTGAAAACCGACCAATATGTTCTCTTTATTTCTTTTCAAGCTTCTGCCTTTTCTGAAAGGTATTTGGGACTACATGGCATTGATAACAGAGCATATGAGGTAACTGCATGGAGTTGAGCACAGAGCTTTGAGCCAGTGTGCGCACTTTCATGACAAAATGTAAACCTTTCTTTAACTTTTTAACCCTGTCTTCTTATGTACAATTTGGGAGAGGAGGGAAATACCAAAACCAGTGCCTGCAAGTAATAAAAAGGTCTTTGTTGGAAAGTTATTTTGGCTTTAAGCCTACAGACTGACTAGCTGTTTTGGTTTCCTTGAATTTGACGAAGTAATTCATAGCCTTGTCATTCATTAATCCTCAGGCTACCCCTCTAAAGTAGGTAGATATTATAAGCCCCATTTTACAGGTGGGAAATCTGAGGCAGAGAGGTTGAGTGACTTGTCCATGGCCACAGGATGAAACAGTGTAAAAGCCATGATTAGAACTCTGTTCTGGTGCTCAGCCCATTAGATCATGCCTTTTAAGCTACCGTCCATTTAAAGTCCCTTTAACATTTCAGCCCAGGACGAGCTGCTGATGGTGGTAAGCACAAAATGGGTATTTCAGAATTCTGAAGCTTGAGTTGGTGGTAAGCAGAACTCTGGGCTTGGGTCGAGCAGGGTTTAAAATGAAGATAGCTCATTAATTAGGGTGTTATTGTTCAGGGTGAGAGGGAGGCTCAATGGGTGTGAATGTTTCAGTTATTCTGAAGAAACTAGAAAAGAGTAGCTACATGGAGGGAAAGGGTCACTGGGCTGTGTCTGTAAAGTGCGGAAAAATTGGTGCTAACCCTGCACACAGCCTGATGAAATGGATTTTGCACAGGCATTCACCACTGGGTTTTGAAGTAATTGCCCACTTCACAACAAAGAAAAATCAACCAGAGCCCCTGTGCGCCTCCTTAAGAGGTAGGGCTCGTGGGTAGGTGATCCATATAGTGAATTCACTGGCCTTCTGAAATTTCACAAGCATAGTTAGGCCATGGTAGATTTTTTTTTTCTAGAAATTTGAAGGCAAATGAATCAAAGTGAAAGGGGTTCCAAAGCAATCAGTGTTCTCATTTGGATGTAGTGCGAAATAGCTTGGCTGTATGTTTCAGAAGGTTGGTGTGGGTAAGTACTGGTACTTTTGACTAGCTTGGGGAGGGAACTATTTAACTGTTAAACGCCATTGACTGTATCTGTGGAACATCACAGTGTTCTAAGTGTGGCCTGCTGTGCCAGACACTGATGTAACGTGTGCTTCCTAAACACACAACTGGGCGATGTACTCTCTAGGAATCAAGGAGCACAAGACTGCCATTTCCTGAGCCATGAAACTGTGATGTGGAATTTAAAAAGGCCACTGATGCAGACTTTATAAACCATATTATTCTCCTGGAGGCAATGTTATAACGGACGGAGCAGCATGCGGGGAACTAGATGAGAATCAAGAGTCTGTGTGGAAGGATGTTCCCTGCTGGGTTTTTTTTTCACCTGTGTATGCTTACATTCAGGTTTCCATTTGTTTCTTCCCTCCCCCATGTCTGCTTGATAACTCTGTTTACTGCTTAAATACAAATTAAAGCAAACACACATTCCTTTGTTTAGGACAGATTTGTTTGCTGACTTCTGCCTGGTTAGGGTAATGGGGAAGATGTGCTAATAACATCAGAATCTTATATGAAAACTCATAACTTGCTTGTCAACATTGTCATGGTGAAATATATATAGCAATCTAAGCTATAATTAAGTTATGATACCTCACAAAGCATACTTTGTACAAAGATTATTACAATAGTGTGTAGGATGTGAGTGCAGGGGTGCATCCATCACACCCACCATCTACAGTTGGGGCAGGATTGTTCATGAAGGGCAGGAAAAGGTTAGACAAATAGACAGCAAAGTTCCTCCTCCATTCTGCTGCTGTAATGATTCAAGCCGCCAAGAGGAAGAGGTTGCAATTATATCAGCTTGTTATTCTGGTGATCAAATATAAAACAGAGTTAAGTGCTACTTTGCTATGTATACAGAAATCACTCATTTATGGCATGATGCTTAATCTTACCTGCAGCTTTTATCTTCACAGATCACCAAATTAGCACACAGAGTCTCATTACTGAAAGATCAAAAGTTTTTGATCATTCATGCCACAGCTGATGGTAAGTGAACTCACTATTTTAGTACGATACATCGCGTAGTTTATGAGACTCTGATTTTTTTCTTAATTAAATTTGTCACTTTTATGCATTTATTGATACTAATCTGATTTTACAGAAAAAATCCATTTCCAGCATACTGCAGACCTTATTACACACCTAATTAGGGCAAAGGCTAATTACAGCTTGCAGGTACAGTATATATATGTTTCCATTTTACATACTTAAACAGTCACGTTGCACTTTGAACAGAAAACAGATGTTATGAAATAAGCTTTAGAAAGTCCTCACTGTATATACAATACAATATAAAAATACAAATAGAACAGTAATTCTAAGTTATATGTATAATATATAGTTCCTTTCTCACACGCACACACACACACATTATATCATTATTTAGATTTGGCCCAATCCTGCAGTTGTTAGAGCTCCATTCATATGTTCTTAGGCTGGGATTTTCAAAGGAATTTGGTATTCAACTCCTGCTGACTTTCAGTGAGAACTAGGAGCCCAGCTTCATATTCTCCTTTGAAAATTACAGCTTTAGAAGTCTGTTATAATCAACAGGCATTCATATAACATGTACAAAAGTTGCCTGTTAGATCTGAATTAAAAGCATAGTTGAGATTATGTAGGACATTTCCTTTAGAGGGTTATCAACATTCCTTCTAACAAAAAATAAATTCCCTTTTCAACAAGTTTACTTTCAACTTTTTAAGTAATGAAACTCTTTTAATTCATATTGCAAGGAGTAGATCCTAAGGCCTTGTCTACATAGGACTACACTCATTTAGTTTAACTGGAGGATACCCCTGTGTGGTCACCCTAAGGGCAGGTCTACACTACAAAGTTTTGTCAGACTAGTTATGTCGGTCAGGAATGTGAAAAAAACACCGCCACCTCCAACCGGCATAGCTATGCTGGCAACACTCCCAGTTCATGTCCTTCAAGAAGCTGGTAGTACAATGCTGACAGAAAAACTCCTTCTGTCAGCATAAGCTGCAGCTACACTAGAGGGCTCTGCTAGTATAGGTATTACCTGCAAAGCATTTGTACTGTAGCTAAGGCCTATTTAGGTTTAACTTAAACCTGATCAGAATCTACTTTTAAATTGAAATAAGAGTGTCCACACAGACGTTGGCACCAATTTAACTAAACAGGTTTAAATACAATCTGTTCGGTTAGCCAGTGCAAGACAAGCCCTAAGCGCCACACGCTAGTGTTTGTATTGATGCTGATTGGCTAGAGCTGGGCCCGAGCTGCAGAGGTCAGCTTTGGCTGGATCTCAGGTGTTCAGATCTGGGACTGCAATTCGGGCCCCTCTCTAATCTTAACGTAAAGCTACTCACGGTCTCCTTCGTTCCTTTGCAGATATACCCTGATGAAAGCCATTACTTTAACAGTGCAGCACTTGAGCAACACTTGTACAAGTCCCTTGTCAATTTCTTTGTGGACTGTTTCAAAGTTCAGGACAAACTCCCGATAGTCACACTGAAAGAGGAGGAGGAGGAGGATTAACCCTTTTGGTTCGTGCAAAGCACAAGGTTGTTCTTTATGACAATATGCAACTGAATCATTTTCCTGGAGAAAGAAATGTTATGTTGTTAGCATGTGTTTAAACAAAACTGAAAGCAGCTCGCCTGCTTTACAGACAGCAGCTCCTTCCTGAATGGAAGAACATTGAGCATGATGAACTCAGCAGAAACTGCTGTCTGACATGAATCCGTCACAGACATCACCGTCTTCTTTGCCACAAAATGACTTCTGGAGTAAAAGGCTCTCAGGAAATTGGACTTGAAGGATCACACCAAGAAACTACTTTGAGGACTAGAAGGTTAAATGGCATTTTGCATTCAAGTAATGAAGCAGTAGCAATGAAATACATCATCTCTTTTAGGGTTACCATAGTTAGCATCCCGTTGTGTCAGATAAAACTTAATAAATGGAAAAGATTATAGCACAATTATTTTAAAGGTACTGATTCATACATATTTGCCTGCTCTCCCCCATGTTTAGAAGAGTCATAACTGCTATGGGGCATACAGATTCTAATTATACCAAGTATCACTGTTACACTAATGTTTAATTAGCCTCATGTAATTAATTACTATTTTATATTGTTTTTACCTGTTCCTCTTTACATTTGATCTCATGCTCACCTTATCAGCTTCACCACTTGTCATGGATTTGAAAGAAAACATGCATTGAACTAATTAGACCAGTGTTTTTCAATTGCTAGGTCATGACCCTAGAGGGGGACACAAAAAGCAATCAGGGAAGGGGGGGCGCCAGGTGTTAAATTTTTATTACAATGTAAAGCAAAGAAAATCTTGTTCCCTCCCTCCCTGCACATGCTTACCCTTCAATTATTCTCTGTTAACCTCTCCAAGCACACACACAAATACATTATTTTGGGGCAGTTCAATGGCTTGTGTTATATGGGAGGTCAGACTCGATGATCACAGTGGTCCCTTCTGCTCTTGGGATCTATGAATTTAGGCTTAGCTTTGATATTATTTTTACTCTTCTAAAGTAAATGTAAGGGGGTTGCAAACATTTGTTACTTTGAATAAGTGGTCAGAAAAGATTGCGAACCACTGATCTACACTCTGGTAGAGGGAGTTTGTATCAGATACTTTGCTGGTCGTCTCGTGAAGCATTAAAAAAAGAAAATCAGTGTGGACAAATTTATTTCACATGCTGTCTGCAGCTTAGTTTTGATTTTGGATTCCAAGTCACTGATTATCACATTCCACTTTTAGTTATGTCTTCTGCTTGCAGGAGGTTTGTAAAATCAGAGCATCTAAAATTATACTGATCTTTGCAGGGGTGGAAAACAATGTTTAAAAACCCATGTGAAAATCGTTCAAATCTCAAAAATCATTCCTTCACTTCCAGTTACCATATCATAAAGATTTTGACTAGTGTTGCTCCTTGTAAGATATTCTGACCAAATGTACAGCCAGTATTAATATTGTATATTTCATTTTGTTGTATATAAAGGAATGTAAGTCAGTTATTTGTCAGGTCTCCAATCCAATATTAGTCTTGTGTTGAGCATGCACACTATAATCTTCCTTTGCTGATCAGGACTCTTTAGAAGTACTAGCTTGGAAATATATCAATTAATGTAATTTCTTTTCTTGTTTTGACAACTTGAATGTCAGCACAGGTTTCTACATTTTTACACAGTACTGTGGGTAAACTCACATCCTGACAGCAATGATGATGTATCCATTGTGCTCCTTAATGTGTCAAGTTTTTTTTTATTTTAATCTCTAAGCTTTGACTGTTGGTTGTAGGTAGACCATCCTGGACACGACACTGGTAAATCACAGAAGCAATCTAATTTGGTTTGGGGGGTTTTCTTTAATTTACAGTGCATTGATATTTTATGAACAGGAACTACAGTATAAATCTGCTTTACTCGGCAGTATGCCAAATAGAAAATATGAATGCTGGGTGTCCAGGTTTTACTACACTAAATGGGCTCAAAAGTCTGAAATGAACTGGGTCGGAAAAACATCAAATTTGCTCTGTCCGCAATCTTTTGTAGAAGGACATTTAGGATGAGGCATGGTAGTGTTCGTTCATCCATGAAATAAAACATTATTTTACCACCCTGCTTGCTACTTTTTGGTTTTTAGTTAAGTACTTAAATAATAGTTACCATAAGTGTGATTTCTAACTGAGTTGGAACCCAAGCCCCAGATGAACAGATGCAATATATAGCATCTCAATGTGACTGCAGAAAACCACTTACTGAGCACATCACCCTAAGGAGTGATTTCTGTTTCTGAGGAAGACATGAAGTGCTGTGTAGAATATGTTCAGTCCAAAAGAACTGGCTAAGGCAGGGGTGGGCAAACTTTTTGGCCTAAGGGCCGCAAAAGGTTTTGGAAATTGTATGGAGGGCTGGTTAGGGGATGGAGGCATGGCCTGGCCCACCACCCTCCCCTGCTTCTGGCCCTCTGATGGCCCCCCTCCCCAGGACTCCTGCCCCATCCAAACCCCCCTGTTCCCTGACAGGCCCCCCTGGGGCCCCTGCTCCATCCACCTCCCCTGTCCCTGTCCCCTGACTGCCCCTGGAACCCCTGTCCCTGATTGCTCCCTGCCGCCCCATCCAAGCCCCCCTCCTTCCTGACTGCCCCCCGGGACGCCTGTCCTATTCAACCCTCCTGTTCCCTGCCCTCTGACCACCCTGACCCTTATCTACCCCCCCCACCCCTTGACCACCACCCCCAAATTCCCCTACCCCTTTACGGCACTGCCTGGACCACCGATGGCTGGCGGTGCTACAGCTGCATTGCCCGGCTGGAGCCAGCCACCCCACCGCGCAGCACAGAGCACCAGGTCAGGCTGGGCTCTGCAGCTGCACTGCCCGGCATGAGCTTGCCGCCCCACTGCCAGAGCATTGCACCGGATGCGCAGTGAGCTAAGGCTGCGGGGAAGGGGAGAATATCAGGGGAGGGGGCAGGGGCTAGCCTCCCAGGCCAGGAGCTCAGGGGCCTGATGTGGCCTGCGGGTCGTAGGTTGCCCACCTCTGGGCTAATATAAGGGCCTCTGTTATTCAACCATCTTTTCTGGCAACTGTGCTCTTGGATGTACATTCTCTTTCTCTCCCAGAAGAGTCATGAGTGTCCTTTCTACCATATACCCCATTAACCTTGGGGCCACCCCAATTCTTGCTTGCCTGCCTGCGGCTGAACAGCAAGGACATGGGCCAGTAATCTCAACTAGGGAAGCTTGGCCAAATGGACTTTTAACATCAAGGACAGCAAGTTGCAACAAAGACCACAAAAGAATGTTTAACTCTATTGCCATCTCTCCCCTGTCTCTTCTGCTTGAAGAACGATGGTTTTCAGGTTAAAGTGAAAGGACTGGGAGTGAGAACGTGCTATTCCAACACTAATTTCCTGTGTGATTATGGGCAAATTACCTGTGGGTGAGTGTGCCTATCAGTAAAAGGGGAATGATACCTATGGCTACATGGCATTGAGCTCCTTGGTTACTAGGGAAGGGCTACATTTTCCTCACATTTTATATGTAGCCTCTGTCAAATTGGAAAAGAATCCTTTATTGTTATAAACGATGGTGTAAATTGGAGAGTTTTCTCCCATTACAAGCCTTGGTTATCTTCCCTCCCCCTAACATACACACAAATGTCACACACTACCCTCCACCTCAGGCTGCTACTTCAAGGGGAGTTGGAAATCTGCACGCCCAGAACTCATCATTCCACCACAGGATTTTTTTCCTATTATCCCTTTAAAAGCTTAGGGTCGGGTGCTTGCTCCTGGAATAAATACCTAGGGGGTGGACGGCACATTTTGCACTGGATTCTTGCTGATTGTTTAGGTCACATGGCCTAAGCTCAGAATGATGTGACATTATCTGATTCAGTGTGCTGGACCTTATCTCTGAAAGAGTGCAAAAAGCAGATTTTACAATCAACCAAGGTAATGGTGGACAAAGTCATTTTAATCTCTGCTACCAGCAATTCAGGCATCAAGAAGATTTGTCATTGCTATGGGCATAAGGAGTCCAGTTATCCAAGGTATTGCTGTAGTTACACTACAGTTTAATTAACTTTATGCAATGAATTACTATTACACTGGCTGATCGAAGTGAGCTCTTACCTTCAAATTGATGGCAGTTTTGTTTGGCTGGAACTTTTGAGCATTGCCTCTGATCAATTCCAAAAATTCAAGGACCATTCAAAGCATGGATTGAGCAGAACCCTATTGATTTTGAGGAATTAAGGGACACAGAGCCCCTGCCAGCTGGTGAGCAAACCCAAACACCTTCGTAACTGTCTATAGATCAAAAAAAAAACAACGGTTGATGGTAGCCATTAACACCTTCCAGCAAATCCCTCACTCCCCACCCTCCAGCCACCATATCTCAGCTCTATTCACTCTCCCAATATAGGTTAACTTGTTGACTCCCTGAATGACTTACCTCCCAGACAGAAAGACAAGAAATAAGAACTGGGGGGAATTGTGGCACATACAGAGCCCCCTGCCTTGGTGGGAGAGAATGGAGGACCCTGTCATGGAGGAATGGGGGAGGCATACAGACCCTTGCTAAAGGAAGAGAATGGGGGTAGGGAACATGGATACTCAGCTGTGCTGTGGCACAGGGGACCAACAGGGCAGGCGCACAGCCATTGGGAGGGGAGGGGGTGAGAATAGAGGGACACAATGAGCCCTTGGCCTGAGCAGGGTGTGGGTTTGTACAGTCTCTGAAATAGAGATAGGAACATAGTTTTTGTGAAGGGAAATCATGCCTCACCAACCTACTAGAAATCTTTGGGGATGGGGAGGTTAGCAAACATGGACAAGGGTGACCCAGTGGCTATAGGATCTGTACTGGTCAACATACTCATAAGTGAGCTGGAAAAGGGGAGTAAGTGAAATGGCAAAATTTGCAGGCGATACTAGATTACTCAGTCCAAAACTGACTGTGAAAAGTTACAAAGGGATCTCAAAAAACTAGATGACTGGGCAACAAAATGGCAAATGAAATTGAGCTTTGGCAAATGCAAAATAATGCACATTGGAAAACATAATCCCACCTATATATACAAAATAGTAGGGTCAAAATTAGCTGGTACCAGTCCAGAAAGTGATCTTGGAGTTATTACAGATAGTTCACTGAAAACGGCTGCTCAATGTGCAGCAAACATCAAAAAAAGCTGACACTGTTAGAAGCTATTAGGAAAGGGCTAGAAGATAGGACAGAAAATGGCATAATGCCACTATATAAATCCACAGTATGTCCACACCGTGACTACTGCATCCAATTCTGGTCAACCCATCCCAATAAAAAGATATATTTGCATTAGAAAAAGTACAGCGCATGGCAACAAATATAATGATGGGTATGGAACAGCTGCCATACGTGAAGAGAGTAAAAAGACTGGGCCCTTTCCGTTTTGAAATGAGACAACGAAGGGGGGATATGCTAGAGAGCTATAAAATCATGACTGGTGTGGAGAAAGTTGAGGGAACTGTTATATACGCCTTAATGTAGCACAAGAACTGTGGCGGGTGAGGGGGGGGGGGGGTCACCCAATGAAATTAATAGGCAACAGGTTTAAAGCAAACAAGAGGAAGTATTTCTCCATACAATGCACCGTCAATGTCTGGAACTCATTGCTAGGGGATGTTGTGAAGGCCAAAAGTGTAACTGAGTTCAACAATGCGTTAGATAAATTAATGGCAGACAGTTCCATCAACGGCTGTTAACCAAGATGGTCGGGGCACAACCCCATGATCTGGGTGTCCCTGACCGACATGAAATGAGCCATTCCCTGTCGTTCAGTCCCAGTGTCTAATTGCTTTGTTCTGAAGCCAAGCTACTGGGCTAGCTGGGCCATGGTCTGCTTCAGTACAGCCAGTTGTATGTAATACAAGGAACCCCTGGTGCCCAATGAGAGGCGTTGACAGAAGTAGCAACAAGTGCAACCCTCTAATATAGTGTTCACGTGTTGCTCTGTGTTCTTGAGACTCATGTTCACCTATTAGCTCCTCTCAGGCCCCCTACAACCCTTCTCCAGTGCAAACAATGCCCCTCCCCGGGGTCCGCACCGCAACCTGTTGCTAGCTAGTGGACTGGTGCACTGGGCCGGCATGTTCACTCCCTGGCTGGTGGCACGGGACACTCATTCCCCTGGTTTAGTTGAGAGGGACGCCTCATAACATCTGCTGTAGCCTCCTGCAAGGGTTTCACGGCTCTCGCGCTCTACCTACCCCTTGACTCCAGTTGTGCTAGGGAGAGGGGCCTGTTCTTGTACCCAGCCCATATGTCGTCACAATGCTTCTGTTTTGTCCAGGCATCTGGGTGCCCATTGCCCAGCTCCTGTACCTAGGTTTGTCAATTTTGGTCAGATGTATTCCTGGAGATTCCATCACAGGACATAATTTTTAATTAAAGATTAATCTTTAATTCCTGCAGACTCCGGGATAATCCTGGAGGGGTGGGAACCTTATCTGTATCCAGTAGGGCCACCTCCCTGGAACAAGGCAGATGTACCAAGGAAGGGGATGCACTTGTTGTAGAGTGCGCTAAGGTCCCCCCACACAGCAGCAGACCCTGGTGCCCCTGAGCAATGCAAGTGTGACACTGCCACAGGAGAGCCAGCACATCGCCCTGGTCCACTGGCTGGCCTGAGGCCTCTGACCCAAACAGGAACTACAAACCAAGCTGTGCAGTGCGGTGCAATGCAGCTGACAATACGAGAGGCAGGCTGGCTTAGTGGATAGAGCTCTGAAGTGGGACTCAGTCTGAAGACCGGGGGAGGGGGAGGTGGCTTCCTCACTCTGCCACTGACCTGCTGGGTGACTAAGGCCACTTCTCTATGGCTCGGTTTCCCAGCTGTAAAATGGAGCTAATGCTACTGCCCTTCTCTGTAAAGCACTTTAATAATAATAATTCAGAGATTTCAAAGCACAGCTAGACTGTACCCTCACAGCATGACAGAAATTGGCTCTGTGATGTTGGGGGAGGGGAGAGGGGTAGAAATAACAAGCGGGAGGAAGAACATGGCCTCAGTTTCCTATTTTAGTAATTGTATGGGTTTAAAACTCATTTTTCTCAACAAACATCCTCCCCCCTTTCCTGTTCACATCCCTCTTTCTGACCCGGAATACTTTCAGCCCAGCACATCAATGTGTTCTCTGGGTCCACTGCTCACCCCTCCTCGGCCTCACCACTGACAAATATGAATAAAGTTGGAAAGCATGCCCATGGCCCCCTTGCAAGGCACTGGCAATAAATAAAAACCAGGGCCAAAATCGATAAAGTGCTTCAGCAATGTCCACTTCATTCCTTGTGAGCGTCTCGTGCTTTGTATTTATTCCCTCTGTGGCTGATTTGCAAGGCCCAATGAGTCCTTTACTAGTGTAGCCCCCACAGCAGCTTGGCTGCTTCAAGAACATATTTCAATGCTTATTGGCCCCTCCCCAGTTTACTTTGCAGCCCACCAGTTTTATTTAGTTGTGTACATTTGGCTGCGTTGCTGCAGAGCAAGATTGTTCAATGAGGAGACGGGGCTGGATACAGTCTTTGGAACCATAAAGCAGCTCGTGCATTGGTCACGGACTTGATGGCTACAATGAGTCTGGCCCTTCAGTGTCCTGACAGCCACCCAGCACCAAGCACAGACTGGGACACTGCACACCAGCTGTGGATTGGTCACATTAAGGGCTCTGGATTAGCTTTCACCTGGCCCATGCTCACGCTGTGGCTACATGGTACAGCAAAGCCCCACTGACTCAGGCAGGCATTTGTTCGAAGAGCAGGGCGATTAAGAATGTCCCAGATAAACCGCGCCCCCCCGATCCTCCCGCCCAGATCCTGAATTTATCCAATACACTATTGAAAATTAGAGGAACCTGCTTCCTTATGGCACAGCTTGCCAGGCCTCGTATGCTAGGACTCATTCCTGTCACCATTCATTCAGCACTAACTGGCCTGGTCCTGATCCAGTTTCCATGCAAGTCAGGCTGGCTGTGGAGGTGAGAGTCTGGGGCACCATAGGGAGGATGTGTGAAGTCTGGTGCAGGGGTAGGGCTGGGATACCTGGGGACGAGCTGCAGAGTTGGGGGGGCCCAGGTAGGAACCGGGAAGGGAAGCGCAATGTTCCTGTGGGGCACAAAGCGCTGGGCTTACAGCAAAATTCAGCTTACAACCCCATGCACACAGTCTCTTCAGTCCAGCTCTTTGCCCCCCCCCCCCACTTCACTGCCTTCATTCATTCAGTCCCTCCCTCCCCATATCTATTCAGGGGCCACCATCATAGAGCCTAATCACATCAGCCACAATATCGGGGGCTCATTCGCCTGCACATCTACCAATGTGATATATGCCATCATGTGCCAGCAATGCCTCTCTGCCATGTACATTGGCCAAACTGGACAGTCTCTACATAAAACAATAAATGGACACAACTCAGAGTCAAGAGTTGTGACATTCAAGGACCAGTTGGAGAGCACTTCAGTCTCTCTGGCACTCGATTACAGACCTAGAAGTGGCAATGCTTCAACAAAAAAAACTTCAAAAACAGACTCCAACGAGAGACTGCTGAATTGGAATTAATTTGTAAACTGGATACAATGAACTTAGGCTTGAATAGAGACTGGGAGTGGATGGGTCATTACACAAAGTAAAACTATTTCCCCATGTTTATCCCCGCCCCATCTCTCCCGCACTGTTCCTCAGACGTTCTTCTCAATTGCTGGAAATGGCCCACCTTGATTATCACTAATAAAAGCTCTTCCTTCCCCCCCCCCGGTTCTCCTGCTGGTAATAACTCACCTTAAGTGATCACTCTGTTTACAGTGTATATGGTAACATCCGTTGTTTCATGTTCTCTGTGTATATAAATCTCCCCACTGCATTTTCCACTGAATGCATCCGATGAAGTGAGCTGTAGCTCATGAAAGCTTATGCTCAAATAAATGTATTAGTCTCTAAGGTGCCACAAGTCCTCCTTTTCTTTTTGTGGATACAGACTAACACGGCTGCTACTCTAAATCCCTCCCCACTGACTCCCTCTATACAGCCCGTTTCCCACATGCATCATGCTGCCTCTGCTCTCCCTGTGCCACGTGCCCTCCCCCTCATGGTCACATGGGGGCAAGGGTGAGTCCCGGGGGGGGCAGGGACAAACAGGACTGAGGGAGTGCTGAGATGACAGAGCCTTTTCTTTCCCACCACTATGGCGCTCAGTGCAGTCATTTACCCCAGTAGCATAGGCGCCAACTTCCGCTGTTCCCAGGGGGTGCTCCTCCCCTGCTCGACCCCAGGCCCTGCCCTCCCCACCCCCACCAAACCTGTGCTCAGCCTCTGCTCACTTGGCACGTTTCCTGATTTGCTGGGAAAGCCAGACACCTGCAGTGCCCACGTGTTTTCACTGACGTCTGCTTCTAGCAGGTAAAGCCTAGAACCAGACATCACCGGGTGTAGGGCAGGTGGGGGCAGGGATATCAGGCACTGCCAAGCTAGTGGAAGGTAGAGTAGCATTCACTCTAAGGTTAGGTCTACCCTTGGTGCCTGGGCGGCGGGAGGGGGGCGATTACCTGCACGACTAGATGTACCCACACTAGCGCAAGGAGAACTACCGTGCTAAACTTGGTAGTGTAGCCATGGTAGCAAGGCAGTGGCATAGCTACCTGCCCTGACTACAAACCCTCCCAGGCCTTTTGGGCACGTACACCGTGGTTCAGGCATCATGGGCAATAGCTCGGGCGAGCTGCTCTAGTGCTTACACAAGGTCAGGCAGCTAGCCCAAGCCACCGCCACCTGTGTCCTCTCCTGCCCAGTCCCTGGGAATGGATTCACACAGGACGCTCACAGCAGCCCGGGCTGCTGCAACCACACCGCTATTTTTAGCACACTCGCTCAAGTAGGGTAAGCGTGTGTAGGTCACCCATACAGGGAGTTACACCCCCCAGCTGCAGTGTTGCTGTATCTAATGCATCATTAATAGCAGCCTAATGACGCCATAGTCACCAAGGGGCCATCACTGCCTTGCACACAGGGCCACTGGAACGTGGCCACTGCAGCAAGAGTGAAAGACCTTAACATGACCTAATGCAAAGGCACGGGCGCTATTGCTTAAACTGAAGGATCCGCTCTGTTAGCTGGATCTGAGAGGTGACCCTCAGAAGAGCAGTTCTGAGTCCTTCCAGTAGAGGGCAGTGGTGCACACTAGGCAATACCTGGCATTTCACACCGTTAAAGCCAGGCATTTTAGCTAAGGCATTCTCACAGCCTTTGTGTGAGGGGCATGTGTTTAAATCCCCAATTTAGAGAGGGAGAAACTGAGGCAGGCAGTTTAAGGCTACCCTTTTCAAATTTGGGTCCCTAAAATTAGGCACTTATATACATGTCTATCTAGCCAGGTTCTGGTCTAGTCTTAACATAGCCGTCATGGCCTGATTGCCAGCAGTGCTGAGCACCCACATCTCTAACTGGCCTCCAGTGGGATTTGGGGCTGGGGGGTGGGGGGGTGGTGCTCCAAAGGTCAGGCCATTTCCAGGTTACTAAACATAGATTTTAGGTGCTTCACTGTTAGCGCCCAGGCTTGAATTGTTTCACCCAAGTGGCTTGCTCAAGATACGAGGAGGACACAACTGCTGCACCAGGAAGGGAATTTAGCAGGTCCTGGGCCCCTATCCTATGCTCAGACCACTATCATCTTTAGTGTCCTAGTTTGTTGAACTCAAGGTATGACATTTTGTAAACTGAAACTGGGGTGAGGGCACTTACATAACTGGGCTGCAGGGAAATATGTCTCATGGAGCTGCTTCTGCTCTTACTCCCCACAGACATAATTCCCATGGGCCCAGATTCACAAAAGTTAGGCTTCATTGATTTCATAGAGACACTGGTTTCAATGGGAGTTAGGAGCCTAAAGACCTTTGTGGAGCTGGGCCATAATCCCACCTAAAAATTCATGTGCTGCCTATGAACTGGAGCTTTAGTTTTTCATAAATGTGTAACCCTTCTGCCAGGTGGAGTCGGTAGCAGTCAGGGCCTGGTTCAATACCTAGGGGTTCGTTTTCAACAATACAACACAGAACCGGCTCAAGCCCCCACCCAGTAACCTGGGAAAATTACACACTACCCCGGGCACCTCTGAGAGGCAATACTTCCCCTCTTGCAAACACAGAATTTGAGTGTAGAAAAGAACTTTTAATGAAAGGAGGGATGTCACCCGACATTAATTAGAGAAAATGCCACAAACAGGATTCATAAACCTAAAACAGTGAGCAGGACACCTACCCCCCAAAGTGCATGGGACAGTGCCTTCTGCCTCATGTTCTTGAGTTCTACAACCAAAAGTTCCTCTATTGCACTCCGCTCCCTCACCACACCCCACTCACAGAGGTTGTCCTTGGTCAGAGAGGACCCAGGGGTCAGAGGCGCATCTTTATGAGTTCACCTCCCACCCGGGGAAGACAGCACCTTGCTTACTTCACCATCTGAGCGCTTGCTTTGCCTGGCCACTCTGCCACCCACGGTTCCTCTCCGCTGGCTGACCCACCAGCCACTTCTTGACTTGCCAGCCGCTCGTTGCCTGACAAGCTGCTTGTTCTGCTCACCACCTTACCAGCCACTTTCTCGCCAGCTGACTGTCAGTCACCTTCTGCTGCCACGTGCCTCTCTGGTATGACTTCTCCACATCGGTCTCTTAGTAATCGTCAGCTCTTTTCAGGCTGGGCAGAAACACTGCCCCAGCTCAAGTGATTTGGGCTCTCAGTGATTTTTTTTTTTAGCTCTTAGCTGGCTGGGTGGAAACACAGCCCCACCACAGCTGATTTCAGCTCTGATTGAGCATTTAAAATAACAGGGAGACTCCCAATGAAGCCTATTTAGCTCTTTCTTTGAACAGTGGGGAGGAACAGGTTAAACCAGACTAGGGACCCTTGAGGAGAGGCCACATCTTCTGGCTAGGACACCTGTGTCCACCCCTCTTATTTTCACAGGGCTCTAGCATTGGAGTCCCTGGCTTAACGAGGTCCTTTCAGTTGTGGGTGACCCCCTCATTTGGGGCAGATTGAGCACAGTTTTGTTCCCCTTTATTCATACAATAATAAGTCCTAGAGTGGACACAATTGTACCAGCATAAAAGTGCCTTTAGCAGCCTTGCTTATTTGCCTTACTATACAGGCATGAGCTATCTTGGCATACACACTTTTTGACACACAAGGTCTCACACAGCCAGCACACTTAGGTCCCTTCTGCACTACATTTAGCCATGGTAACAAGCCGTTTGTTAAATTAATGGGTTCTACTAATGCGGTTGTTGTGGTTTCTGCCAGTGGCTGGGAGAGGGCAGCAAACGTTTAAGACATTTATAAAAAGAACATTTAACAAAGTGCCGTCCTGTGCCCATCAATCAATGCAACTAGGTTAGCAGAAACTATTTCAGTAAAATATTCCTTTCTAGGCACAGCTGTACACTGGAGTCAGGGCCAGACACAGCTGTGACTGGAGACAGAGCAGACTGTACACTGTGGAATAACAAAACACAAGAACAAACCATGCTCCCATGAACCATGCTTCACCTTTAAACTTTAATGAGGTATATAAATTAAAAAGTGTCTCTTTTTGGTACAGCGAGCATTATACAAATTGAGCTCGGTGTCCTTAGATCTATTCCTTCGTACTCACTGCTACAAACACAGAGGACATACGTTTCTCATGTTTGCAGCAGCTGTTGTCAAAGTCCTGAAACGTAATTTGTGCTGAGCAGCCACATGTAATTTGAATTGACGTGCAATTTGTCTTGAGGATTGGCAGCTGGATTGCACAATCATTAAAATACCTACTACCCACTGTCTCCTTCAGGACTATGTTCTAATAAGATAACTCCTCTGCTATAGCTTCAGTAAACCCTCAAAACTCCAACAGAAACTAGCACACCAGACCCACAAGTCCAGCAAAGCCGCTCTCTATTAGCATCCAGCCCCTTTGTGTCTACAATGTCCTGGGCATGTTTACCATAGCTCATAGGAAATCCTCTCTGACACACAGGCTCACCGACTGCTACTAAATACCACCCCATCAGCTCATTCATTTGTCAATCAAAACCCTTCTCTGTGATGATGAATCGGTATCCAACCTGATATATCAATCAGATCCATTTCCAGCTTTAAAACACAGTTTCCCATTGTAAAGCTCCAAATTTCAAGGAAATTTGGCTTTTGAGACACTCAGTAATGTCAGGGAGATGGTGTCATGTTTAATATCTACAGTCCTCGCTTACAAGCCTGCCAAGATACTTAGCTGGGGCAGCCCACCTGTAAGTAGTTTTCAAAAGTGTCCCTCTGAATGGGATAGTTCTCTATCAGATATACATTATGACAGGTTTCAGAGTAGCAGCCGTGTTAGTCTGTATCTGCAAAAAAAGCAGGAGGCCTTGTGGCACCTTAGAGACTAATAAATTTTTTTGAGCATAAGCTTTCGTGGGCTACAGCCCACTTCATCAGCTGCATCAGTAGAAAATACAGTAATACACTTTTATATACATAGAGAACATGAAACAATGGGTGTTACCATACACACTATAACGAGAGTGATCAGTTAAGGTGAGCTATTACCAGCAGGAGAGAAAAAAAACTTTTTGTAGTGATAATCAAGATGGGCCATTTCCAGCAATTGACAAGAATGTGTGAGGAACTGTGGTGGTAGGGGAGTCGGGGGGGGGGGGGGAATAAACATGGGGAAATAGTTTTACTTTGTGTAATGACACATCCACTCCCAGTCTTTATTCAAGCCTAATTTAATGGTGTACAGTTTGCAAATTAATTCCAATTCAGCAGTCTCTCGTGGAGTCCGTTTTTGAAGTTTTTTTGTTGTAATATTGCAACTTTTAGATCTGTAATCGAATGACCATGGAGATTCAAGTGTTCTCTGACTGGTTTTTGAATGTTATAATTCTTGACATCTGATCTGTGTCCATTTATTCTTTTACGTAGAGACTGTCCGGTTTGGCCAATGTTCATGGCAGAGGGGCATTGCTGGCACATGATGGCATATATCACATTGGTAGAAATACTGAAGCAAATACTCACCAGCAACCACACACCACACAACAGAACCACTAACCCAGGAACCTATCCTTGCAACAAAGCCCGTTGCCAACTCTGTCCACATATCTATTCAGGGGATACCATCATAGGGCCTAATCACATCAGCCACACTATCAGAGGCTCCTTCACCTGCGCATCTTCCAATGTGATATATGCCATCATGTGCCAGCAATGCCCCTCTGCCATGTACATTGGCCAAACTGGACAGTCTCTATGTAAAAGAATGAATGGACACAAATCAGACGTCAAGAATTATAACATTCAAAAACCAGTTGGAGAACACTTCAATCTCTCTGGTCACTCGATCACAGACCTAAGAGTGGCTATACTTCAACAAAAAAGCTTCAAAAACAGACTCCAACGAGAGACTGCTGAATTGGAATTAATTTGCAAACTGGATACAATTAACTTAGGCTTGAATAGAGACTGGGAATGGATGAGTCATTACACAAAGTAAAACTATTTCCCCATGGTATTTCTCCCTCCCACACCACCCCCCACTGTTCCTCTGATATTCTTGTTAACTGCTGGAATTAGCCTACCTGCTTGTCACCATGAAAAGAAAAGGAGTACTTGTGGCACCTTAGAGACTAACAAATTTATTAGAGCATAAGCTTTCGTGAGCTACAGCTCACTTCATCGGATGCATACAGTAAGCTATAAAAGCACAGAAAAAGCTGACCTATGAGTCCAAAGCATGAGATCTGTTTGCTAAGCCATCATGTCAAGACAGGCTTTGAGTTGTGGAAATTGCACTGCTTGTAGCTTTTAGAGGTGCTTGGCGCAGTAGGAAATACACACATACAGAGATCAGTTGAGAGCAACAAAGATCAGGAAAGGTACATGGTGCTCTTACCTTAGAACTATCAGCCCAGCCAGTGACTGTACCCACACCCTCCATCCATAAACACTAATGGGAAAGTGTCTTTTGACTGAGAATTGGAAAATTTTAAACCTTATGAACTGCAGGGGAGTTATCCTTGTCTAGCAGGAAAGCGATGGACTAAATGACCTAATCAGCTCCCTAACTGCTATGATTATATAATTCCAAGGAAACTGAGCTGGAACTAACGTTCTCTATACCACTAGTGGCAGAATATAAATGCTTTATTATCACGCAGCAGATACCAACAGCAGACAAAAACTCAACTCATACTTCTCCGACAGTGTCTCCAACCTCTGTTCCAATAAGTAGAATGCTGAGTCACATCCCAGAGCAGTGCACTTTCAATACATGAACCACCTTTATTTTTAAAACACAATATCCACAATTTTTCCAGTCTGCCCCTCCAAAACAAACTCTCCCTCTCCAAAGTACTTAATTGAAGCAAGATCTGTGGCCCCAGTTTTTGCTTTCCAATGCCCATAATTTTTTGACATGCTGGTAGATGCTGTAGCCATATGTACTTTAAAGATAGGTTCAAGGCTACATCTGCTTTTCTGGACAAATGTTAACTGTTATATGATACCTACAGTTAGTGAAGAATTACAAGGCAAGCATTCCCCAGTGAACAGAGAGTAGGGACTGGGACATAGGAACCTAGGTTCCATTCCTACCTCTGTCACCGGCCTGCTGGGTCACTGACCTTCCGCAAGTCACTGTGCCTCCCTGTGGCTCAGTTTTCCCATCTGTAAAATGGGGATAATGATATGTGTCTCCTTTCTAAAATGCCTTTAGATCTATGGATCAAATCTGCTCAACAACAGTAAGAATACCTAGATCTTATAGTAGAGAGACAAGGTAGGTGAGGCCATATCTTTTACTGGACCAGCTTCTGTTGGTGAGAGGGACAAGCTTTCACAGAGCTCTTCATAGCTCTTATAGAGCATTTTTCATCAGTAGTTCTCAAAGGGTTTTGCAATGGAGGCATATATCATTATCCCCACTTTACAGATGAGGTATTTGAGGCACAGAGAGAGGCAAAGTGACTTGCCCAAGGCCAATCACCCATCAGGCCAATGGCCAAGTCAGGTATAGAACCCAGGTGTCCTGAGTCTTAGCTTAGAACTCCATCCACTAAGAGATAGGTATTATTGTTAAATAAGTTAGGGGAGTAATCAAAATGAAAGTGCGGGTAAACAATTAAAAAAAAAAGGTTTCTGTGTCTATTGAATCCTAAGAAGTCAGGTTAATGCCTTAGAACACATTGTGTAGGCAACTCCTCTGAAAGAGAGAGACATGGGAGAGTCTATCGAAGAGTGAATGTTTTACCAATAAATAAATATTAATTACAAGACAATATTAAAGTGAACAAAATCCCCAGCTTTGTTACAGACTCCTTGTCATAATGATAACCAAAGAATTCAAACATTTCCTATTATATATTGATTTGTTAAACTTTTACACAGACAGGAAAGCTTCTGGGTGATAGGATGCCATCTGCCACTTCAAAATGTTATTTTCTTGTTTCCTGTTCCTTACAGGATCATTCAGGCATGTGACTCGTACATACTGCGGGGGAGGGAATTTTGTATTGAACTGAGTTTAATTGCAAAGGAAAACATGTTGGTTAATGAATCAGAATTTGCCCAGAGAAAAAAACATTGACTAAAAAGTTTTGAGATAAGGAAGCCTGGTTTGGTTAATGAATGAGAAGAAGAGGAGGAGTTATAGAATAAATGAGGCATCTCAGAGAACGCATACAATATTTACACTATATCATGCTTTGAAAACAATATGGGAGTTTGTGTAATTTTCAGTTTAATCCTGGGATTCAGTTATAAATGCAATTCTCTGCTATTAAAACAATAACTATTCCCATGAGCCAACGCAACAGCCTGTAATCCTGAAGTATAGCCGCAGCATGTCATTTTAAAGTCTGCAGAGTGAAGAACAAATTAAAATACTCTGTCAGATCTTAGGAACTGGAGTTTAAACCTTCAAGCAAGGTTGATAAAGTCCAGTAATAGACACCAGGCATACTCAACACCACAATGGAAGTAAAATGAAATGAATGGTATATCATAGTCGCTGAAACTCAGGCAGTAATAAGCATCACACTGGGCTCACTGCATTGGCTAATGCATAATTTATCTGGCTTCATAAATATCAAAACACACTACAGCTGTTAGTACTTCAGTGCAAAACTGGCAAATATTCTTTCAATTATTCAGGAGCCCATCTTAGGGAATCAGTTGACTCCTTCAAAGCTGCATTGACTCGTTGCAAGGACGTGATGCCACACCAGCTCTAGCGTCGCCTTGTGGAAGGTACAGTGACGAGAGTTCAAAAGTTGCTTCTCCTGCTGAGTGGACTCACAAAAGTCTGCAGAATCCTGCAAAAATCCTGGTTGCAATGCACTGACACAGCCCAGAGGAGCCCACTCCAGGACAAAAAGAAAAGGAGTACTTGTGGCACCTTAGAGACTAACAAATTTATTAGAGCATAAGCTTTCGTGAGCTACAGCTCACTTCATCGGATGCATTTGGTGGAAAAAACAGAGGGGAGATTTATATACACACACAGAAAACATGAAACAATGGATTTATCATACACACTGTAAGGAGAGGTTTCAGAGTAGCAGCTGTGTTAGTCTGTATTCGCAAAAAGAAAAGCAGTACTTGTGGCACCTTAGAGACTAACAAATTTATTAGAGCATAAGCTTTCGTGAGCTACAGCTCACTTCATCGGATGCACTTAAGATAAGCCATCACCAGCAGCAGGGGGGGGGGAAAGGAGGAAAACCTTTCATGGTGACAAGCAAGGTAGGCTAATTCCAGCAGTTAACAAGAATATCTGAGGAACAGTGGGGGGTGGGGTGGGGGGGGAGAAATAACATGGGGAAATAGTTAAACTTTGTGTAATGACTCATCCATTCCCAGTCTCTATTCAAGCCTAAGTTAATTGTATCCAGTTTGCAAATTAATTCCAATTCAGCAGTCTCTCGTTGGAGTCTGTTTTTACAGACCTAAGAGTGGCTATCCTTCAACAAAAAAGCTTCAAAAACAGACTCCAACGAGAGACTGCTGAATTGGAATTAATTTGCAAACTGGATACAATTAACTTAGGCTTGAATAGAGACTGGGAATGGATGAGTCATTACACAAAGTAAAACTATTTCCCCATGTTATTTCTCCCCCCCACCCCCCACTGTTCCTCAGATATCTTGTTAACTGCTGGAATTAGCCTACCTTGCTTGTCACCATGAAAGGTTTTCCTCCTTCCCCCCCGCTGCTGCTGGTGATGGCTTATCTTAAGTGATCACTCGCCTTACAGTGTGTATGATAAACCCATTGTTTCATGTTCTCTGTGTGTGTGTATATAAATCTCTCCTCTGTTTTTTCCACCAAATGCATCCGATGAAGTGAGCTGTAGCTCATGAAAGCTTATGCTCTAATAAATTTGTTAGTCTCTAAGGTGCCACAAGTACTCCTTTTCTTTTTGCGAAAACAGACTAACACGGCTGCTACTATGAAACCACCCAGGACAGTTTCTAGGGAAGTTTTTAAAAGGCTTGCTGCTGTAAGGCCTAGTTTTAAAGTAGCTGCTATAACATCGCTAACCAAAAGGGTGCTGAATTATTCAATAATAAAGTGAATCATCAAACAGGTGTATTTTCCAAAAAGAGGGGAGAGGTTAACAGGATTTTGGGGAAGGCAATAATTTAAAGTTAAATATCCAGAAGATATCGACTGAACTGTTTTAAACAAACACACAAGTATTCAAAAGTCCATGGTTAGTTATGCCCATCCAACCTTATTATTGAAACAGTAGTTGTGGCCAAGCAGGATGTTCCTGAGAGTATTTCCATCCCCTTAGGGAGGATATTTAAATGCCACAATGATTGCAGCTTTAGAAGTACTGAAGACAGGGACTGGCAATAATGACTGATTGGTTATCTGAGGTCAGGATTTTGGTTACAATATCATACAAAGAACAAGGAGTCTGGTGGTACCTTAAAGATTAACAGATTTATTTGGGCATAAGCTTTTATGGGTAAAAAACCCACTTCTTCAGATGCATGGAGTGAAAATTACAGATACAGACATAAATATGCTGACACATGAAGAGAAGGAAGTTACTTCACAAGTGGAGAACCAGTGTTGACAGGGCCAATTCGATCAGGGTGGATGTAGTCCACTCCCAATAATTGATGAGGAGGTGTCAATTCCAGGAGAGGCAAAGCTGCTTTTGTAGTTAGTGACCAACACACCAGTTCCAGGGGATTTGGACATTTCTGATCATTCACTGGATCAGTAAAGTATATCCTCATTTTTTATTTTACTATCCACTATTCTTTTAAAATATGATGGTCTGTCAGGAGAAGTATTTATATTTTCACTTTATAATACAGTCCACACATTAGACTCAGTACACAAAACCAAATTTAAAACTTATGCAAAAACCAGGTCAGATTAATCCATTGCCAACAAAAATGACTAGACCAGATTGAATTTTTGTTAAAGTTTTTTTGTTGAAAATTTGTCTTTTTTTCCATTTTTACTAAAATCATCATTGATTTTTTTAAAATCAGAATGATCAAAAACTGGATTTTCAGTCACTAAAATTTGTTCAATAATAATATTGATGTACAATTATTTTGTAAGGAATGCAAAAAAAAAAATTGAAAAACAAAAAGAAAATGTTAAGCTTCCAAATGTTTCACGTGACCATTTTTCCATTTGTGGACCAGCTCTCAAAATAACACTAACTCACCACACAGCTACGAGAAAATAAATAGAACTAAAAATCATCCCAACTCCTGAGAGAGAGCCTGGGTAAATACATAGGCCTTGCAACTTTCAGGAAAGTCAACAAACTCAGGCACTGCTTGGTGGAGCAATTGTCACAAGTGCCATAGCAGAGGGCTGTCCTGCCTCCACTGCCCTGATGTTTAAAATCTCAGAGCTGTCAGAGCAGGTATTCCAAGGGATCTCATCAGCCCATAAGAGAGGCAGTCTCTAAAATGTACAGGATACATACCATAAAGGGCTTTTTCAGATTCAAACAAACACATTGAATTGTACCTAGAATCGAACTGAAAGCCAAAGCAGTCTCTGGAGTGTGCAGGGAAAGAAATGGGTGAAAAGCTGTACAGAAAGTTGTATAGAAGAGTTGGTGTTTTAAAAATAAAATCACAATGGGCATTTTTCACAGCAACTCTTCAGTGGAGTGGGGGAGGATTGTACTTCTTTTCCTGTGGACTGTTCTAGCCCAGGGCCATCTATTCAAAAATGCCTTCTAATTTTGAATGCCTAGCTTGAGACAACTTGGGCTTGACTTCCCAAGGCATTGACCACAGCTCCTGCTGACTTCATTTAGAGTTCATTTAGAGTTAGAGTTTCAATACCTTTGAAAATCACATGCAAGGCACCACAAGTGTGAGGCATTGGAAGTCAGTGACCACTTTTAAGATTGTCAGTCTAAGTATCTGGGCTAGAAAGTTTAATTTCCAGCTTGAGTAGACATACACATGCAAACTCTGGTCGAACTAGCACACTAAAAATAGAACAGAAGAATGGCCATACCTGGTCAGACCAAAGGTCCATCTAGCCCAGTATCCTGTCCTCCAACAGTGGCCAATGCCAGACACTTCAGAGAAAATGAACAGAACAGAGCAATTATCGAGTGTCCCATCCCTGTTGTCCACTCCCAGCTTCTGGCAGTTTAGGGACACCCAGAGAATGGGGTTGCATCCCTGACCATCTTAGCTAATAGCCACTGTTGGACCCATCCTCCATGAACTTATCTAATTCTTTTTTAAATTTATTTATACTTTTGGCCTTCACAACATCCCCTGGCATCAGGTTCCACAGATTGATGCTGTGTTGCGTGAAGAAATACTTCCTTATGTTTGTTTTAAACCTGTTGCCTAGTAATTACATTAGGTGACCGCTGGTTCTTGTATTATTTGGAGGCACTTCCTTAGAGGTACAATTGTGACAGCATGAGTGGCAGGAAGAGCTACCTGCCCTATGACCCTGTCAGAGAGCCTAGGGTCCCCAGGAAGCTAACCTGTCCCGCCACCCATGCTGCAGTGGCTACACTGATATTTTTAGCATGCGTGGGTATGCCTCCTCTCGCTGGAAATTATACCTTCCAGTTCCAGCAGAGACATTAGAACAGAGACCTTAGAACAAAGAATTCACAATGAAGTAAGTACTGTTGTATCTGCTGCGGGATCTATGCAATCGGGCTACACATGGAATTCATTTCCTTCAATGATCCTTTCTCTCCTTTACTATCTCCCTCTTTGTTTGGTCTTGAAAAATATTTAGGAGTAAATAGGAAACAGACACTAACTCCTCTGTTACAGAATTTGCTATAAAAAAGAGATGCCTGTATATCTCTCAACAGATAATAGATAAAGTGCCGGTAGATGGTTCTCAAGAATACACAGTATTGTTCTTGGACTTTGTGGGACCAGTGCAACCTCTTACTGTGCGCTGCAAATGGCTCTATGTGTGTGCTTTCCTGCTACTCAAAGCAACAGAGCACACTACCTTGCATATAATGGTAATGCGGAGTAATAGACTGGGTTTTTATAAAGACTTTAAAATAAACTGGGTATTCCATATTCAAACCCCCGCAATGAGTAAAATGAAAAGTCTCACTGCAACAACTGCACAGCTGCTCAGGATGGACAGCTCACCCACATAGAATAAGAACTAGACCAGACCTTTAGCTATGTCTAGCCAATTTGAGGATCTGGAGCTAAACTTTGTGGCTGAAACCCATTTTATTCCCAGAGTCCTGATCATGGTCTAGCCCCTAATGATCCGGGGTTCGACAGCCTGCATCAGTGCTGCTAATACAGAGTCCCAATAGTATAGGCTGTTCTGCCCACTCCAGTGCTCCAAGACCTCTTGCTCACTCTCCCAAGGCTGGGTCATGCATCACTGGGAGGTTTGCCATCCCTTCAGTGGGAACAGGAGCAGATTCCTGGAACTAGGATGCACCCATGGCTGTGAGCAGTTTCCTCAATCTCCTAGCCCATCTCATATTTCTTTGGCAAGTGACAGTTTTCTGGTACCATTACCTTTGCAAGAAAAATAATGTCCTATATTTCGATTAAGAGCATTTCCCTTCAGGAACTGAAAGGACAAGTCAGCAGAGACACAGACACCTGCTGCTAGGCACAGCTCTTGCAAGACAGTGGCATGAAATTTTCAGGCAGATGTTCCCAGTTGGGCATCTCAAAGCCCCTTCCCAGACTTCTATCCCTCCCCTTAGTGAATAAATCACTCAGCCCAGTTAGTGGTATCTCCAACAATAAGGCAACAGGCGGTCACCTAAAATGCTGAGCTTATCAGGAAATCTGACATTACCAGGGAGAAATGTTAGTCTTAAATTTGTGCCAAAGAGGACAAAAGAAAATAAGAAAAAAAATAGCAGAATCATCTGATATACAGTGACAGAATATTGGCATAAGTGAGACTTGAGTGCTGTTCAGGTGTGAATTTCACCTGAATTTTATCTCCTTTGGTAGGTTAACAAATAATTTCTGAATCAATCCCAGGTTTTTTTAATGTATTTGTTCACTGTAAATATTCACTAAATACCATGGGGGAAAATTCTTACTATGTAGATTGTAAACTCTTTGAGTTAGGGACTGTCTTGTTATGCATGTATGGCACAATGGGGCTCTGATCCCTGATGGGGGTCACTAGGTGCTACCTTAGTACAACCATTAATAATATTGGTTGCTCAGACTATTCACTTGGGTTATATTTGCCATTCACTATTCATGCTCTGCGATTGGTCACCTAAGTCAGATATTTACTCTGATCCCTGATTGGATGATAAAACTTTCTGAAACGGAAATAAAATAAATCTTGAATAAATTTAATTTGGTCTGAATTTCTGGAGGAATAACGATTTGTGCTAAAATGCTGGACACTTTCTGGAATCATGAACATTTTCACAAAGAACTGGAGATTACACAAATACAAACAAGGACTGAATCACAGATGGCTTAAGGGGCACATAAGTGGTGGACGGGCCTTGCGTAGAAGTGAATTTCACCCAGAACGAACACTCATAGTTTGAACGGCTCCACTTTGTAGTACTGATGTTGTCCTGATATTGTCCTAAAAACTTCTTGAAGTTGTTTACTTCCAGATCAGCTACCACGAAACATTTTTTTCCTTTTACCTCATTCATTCATCACCTTTACTATACAGTGCCGTCATGTTACAAAACAGAAGAGTGTTCCCTGCTTGCTATAAAGCGGGGGTGATCATAGCCCCCCTGAACCCTAACCATGAACCCCAGGCTAAGAGCCATTCTGCTATTGTATTTACAATAGTCTCTGCATTGTTCTGCTCTAACACTGACTTTCTCTAGCCCCTCTTTCTGACTAACAGGAACTGTTCTGCACTCAGAGACATATTTGGAGACATATTTTGTGTTTCAGAGACCTGAAAAATATATTGGGTAGCACCTTCCAAGTGGCACTTTCAATCCATTTAAATTCACACTGTGACACTTCAAGACTCCATGCTTCAAAGAGGCTATAGCAGTCCCCCTTTTGCCCATGTCCAGCAGGTGTCCTTCACCAACCTGCATACAGTCATGACAAGCATTAATAGAATACGACATAATGCTGAGCAATTATGTAATAATTGTAATAATATAAATATAATAACAAATGTAATAACAAATAACAAATGTTAAAAATGTAATAATAATAATGTAATAATAAAAATAAAATGCTGAGATACTGGGAGGCTATTAATGCACTGGGCTGCATTTTGCTATGGTCAAGGAGCTTCATTTCCAGAATGATCACAACTCTTGGCCCCTCATGATGAGAGTGTCTTTGCACTGAGTGTAAATTTTGCATGAGGTGCACTGTTCATCCACTGAGCTTCTCAGCTTGGGAATGCCCTTCTGGTGCCAAGTTTACAAAGGGTTAAGACATTTGCAGGTATAGGGCTAGGTTCCTATTTTCTTAGCCAGAGGCACATTGGAGGGGACGTACTACAGCGAAAGAGCCAGACAGAAGTACTCCCAGGCTGTCTCAGGGGGGCATGCTGCAGTGGCAGCAAGGCCTCCCCCCTTGCATGAGGTTCGGTATGAGCCCAAGGAACAGCCACTGACTAGTGCAGAGGAATAGAACCGTGGTCCCACCCTCAGCATTCCTCATTCCCTTTAGGGCAACTAGCGCTAGCAGCACAGTTAGTAGGGAGTGGGTCATGTGCTCTTGAATGGGATTGTGCCAGACCACTGCAAGGTGGTGCAAGGGAGGGGAGGCGCCATGTTCCTCCTGGTACACCTCTGTACATACAGGTACAATCTGGTCCATAGACTAGAGATAAGCCTGAATTGGCACTCTGTATCCAAACAGCCCTGAATTTGAGGGGGCTGAGGGGATTGAAGGGTCACCAATTCTGAGGTCGACAACAAATACTTGAAGCCAACTTTCACATAAGGGGCCAGAAATAAGGTTGCATGGGCAGTGTCAGCTGTCAACTTTCAATGCAATGTAACATTCTTTTAACTTTTTAAAAAAATAATAATTGTATATATATCAATTTTGCAAACATATATACATACATGCATACATATACCTAAAATAATAATGTTGTCTCTTTTTCCCACTTAGCCAGCAGTAGCAAATGTCTGGGGCCTTGCAGGCTGGCTGCCCAATGGACAAAGGAAAAAAAAATCAAACAAATTTTAAGTGTCATAAACAGCATGCCAGGAAATCCCTACTGTCAGAGCTCTCAGTCCAACATCAGTGCCCAGTTGCCAGGGAGAAACTGCAAACTGCATTAAGAATTGACTCCAGTCAGAGACCCAGGCTGAGAGCAAACTGCTGTTGCTGCTCACACAGTTCCCTCTCCCCAAAACCCTGCAGAACAAAACTAACACCACACAGCATGCCTCCCCAAGACTGAACATTTGTTCACATGCTAAGAAAAAGAACTTGGAACACCATATTTAACATCACCATCTGTTGGCACCTGCCATAATAGTTAAGTAGTACAAAGTTCAAATCCAAAATTCACACCGTCGGGCGCTATCAGGTTAGCACTGCAGTGCAACAGCACATAGCACGAAGCAATCCATTTACGTGAGGATTCTCAGCCCCCTTTTCACAGTGACAGAATAGCAAGTCCAGTGCATGTGCAGGGGTTAGAGCTGTGTTCAGATCACTATTTATAATCATAGGTTTCAGAGTAGCAGCCGTGTTAGTCTGTATTCGCAAAAAGAAAAGGAGGACTTGTGGCACCTTAGAGACTAACAAATTAGAGACTAACTTGTGGCACCTTAGAGACTAACTAACTAGTCTCTAAGGTGCCACACGTCCTCCTTTTCTTTTTGTTTATAATCATGAGGGGGAATACACTTTACTAGTATAGCTATTTCTTAAAAATGACACGGACTAGCAATCTACATGCTTCTAGGCAGCATATGAACATATGGCAGTTGCTGTGCTTCTTCTAAACTTCACAGCCCTTTCATCCTGCAGGGTTCCATAATTACCAGCTTCTTTGTACATGCGTCAGACCACCTTAACTTCAGCAAGATACACAAAGAGAGCGAGCAGGCAGGCAGGCATCTGCTATGGCCCACAGCCCAGTGGCTGTCTGCACACTGTCAGCTGCAGTAGATAAACTCTAGCTTCTTTAAGAGCATTTGCAAAACCTTCCATTGTCGATGGAGTCTATTTGCTTAAATGCTAGGCTAATTTGAGTTATTTTCAGGAGATTTTCCTGGCTGCTTACTGTGGAGACGAATGGAGGTCAGTAATTCCAGGTTATTGCTTGCTTTATTAATGCCTTTTTTCCAAATCATAAGCTTTTTTCAACAAAAATATTTGGAGTAATAGGGGAAATAAAATACCTGGATTCAGACAATCTCTTTTAAAAGAACAACAACAGGCCATATTTTGCACTGACTTATCCTCAGGGGATTGAAGGGTCACCAATTCTTGAAGGGTCGACAACAGAGTCACAGACTATAAATGGGTGCAGAATTTGGCCTTAGACGCATATTTTGTCAGAATGAGCTAATGTCACAACTTTGTATAGACCAGCTCGTAAAACTAACCCTAGCCCATCACCTTGGTGTTGTCTGCTCACCCACAGTCAGTTGTTTGTGTGGAGAGGTTTATACTCTATCTAGGGAGCAGTGCACAGGCTGCTGTTTGAGCGCCTTGACCTGCACCTTCTGGGTTATATTTGTAGAACCTAGAGCACCCTTGAGCACTTCCAAGTGCTAACGCTATGCTCCCCAAGCCTCACCCACTTGGAACACAGGAGCCCCCTAGAGCTCAGGGGATTTAGGCACAACCAAACACCAGTTTTGAAAATCCCCCTGGCACTCAATGCCTCAGATGTTATAACAATGGGACCACATAAGAGTTGACACCATCATGACCTTTGAAAATGTAGACCTAGATTTAGATATTTTGGGTTATCTAGAGGACAGAGGAGCTCATTTCTTCTTATAAGAAACATGACTGAGATCTGTTTCACCTTCTGCGGCCATTTCATCCCTGGATTAACTCCCCAAGGAGTCCTGTTATTGAATATGCTTAAAATATCTTCTAGGGAGCTAGAAGGTAGACAGCTGAATGGTGGCACTGTAATCACAATACACTGTGAAGAGGAATGGAGCGAGTCATGGTGTTTTGCCTTTGCCTGTTGCTGGGTCCTTCTCTATATATTTGTCACTAGTCAACCCTACAGCAGCTCCATTGACTACAATTTTGATGAAAACCTTGCAATTTATTGCTGTTTTTCAGCCCAGGTTAGGTTTTAAAAATTGGAAATTTCAATGAAAAATTTCATTCTCCAAAATGTCAATTTGTTTTAACAAAAATAGGGTTGGGGTTTTTTTTTTTCATTTTTCCACTCACTCTAACCTCAGGGCTTTAAATTAACCCCTCTCACAATTTTCATCAGCACTCTATGGTTTACACAGTGAGGGTCAGCAAAAGCAGAGCTCCCCTGCACTTCAGTTCAGGGTACCTGAGAAATCCAGAGTAGAACTGGCTGAAACAAGTGCAGATGCTTGGATAAGATGAAGAACAACAGAAACCTTGAGATGGGGGTTGCAGATTCAAACCAAGGACTTTGAGGAACTGTAAGTGATTTTGGGGACTTCTGTTTTCATAGATTCATAGATACATAGATTCAAAGATACTAAGGTCAGAAGGGACCATTCTGATCATCTAGTCCGACCTCCTGCACAGCGCAGGCCACAGAATCTCACCCACCCACTCCTACGAAAAACCTCACCTATGTCTGAGCTATTGAAGTCCTTAAAGCATGGTTTAAAGACTTCAAGGAGCAGAGAAGCATCCCTCAAGTCACCCATGCCCCATGCTACAGAGGAAGGCGAAAAACCTCCAGGGCCTCTCCAATCTGCCCTGGAGGAAAATTCTTTCCTGACCCCAAATATTGCGATCAGCTAAACCCTGAGCATATGGGAAAGATTCACCAGCCAGAAACTACCGAAAATTCTTTCCTGGGTAACTCAGATCCCATTCATCTAATATCCCATCTCAGGGGATTAGGACTATTTACCCTGAATATTTAAAGATCAATTACTTACCAAAATCCCATTATCCCATCATACCATCTCCTCCATAAACTTATCGAGTAGAATCTTAAAACCAGATAGATCTTTTGCCCCCACTGCTTCCCTTGGAAGGCTATTCCAAAACTTCACTCCTCTGATGGTTAGAAACCTTCGTCTAATTTCAAGTCTAAACTTCCTGATGGCCAGTTTATACCCATTTGTTCTTGTGTCCACATTGGTGCTGAGCTGAAATAATTCCTCTCCCTCTCCTGTATTTATCCCTCTGATATATTTATGGAGGGCAATCATATCTCCCCTCAACCTTCTTTTAGTTAGACTAGACAAGCCAAGCTCCTTAAGTCTCCTTTCATAAGACAAGTTTTCCATTCCTCGGATCATCCTAGTAGCCCTTCTCTGTACCTGCTCCAGTTTGAATTCATCCTTTTTAAACATGGGAGACCAGAACTGCACACAGTATTCCAGGTGAGGTCTCACCAGTGCCTTGTATAATGGTACTAAAACCTCCTTATCCCTACTGGAAATGCCTCTCCTGATACATCCCAAAACCGCATTAGCTTTTTTCACAGCCATATCACATTGGCAGCTCATAGTCCTCCTATGATCAACCAATACTCCAAGGTCCTTCTCCTCTTCCGTTACTTCTAATTGATGCGTCCCCAACTTATAACTAAAATTCTTGTTATTAATTCCTAAATGCATAACCTTACACTTCTCACTATTAAATTTCATCCTATTACTATTACTCCAGTTTTGTTGCGAATTATACCTGATCGGTCACGCACGGTTCAAGTTTTAGGCTGAGGCACCAAAAAACAGGTCCACACCTGCAGAGTTTCCAGTCTATGTTTAATGCATTACGCTCGAGCGTGGTGCACCCCCGCTAGTCAGGAGGGGACCCCGTATACAGTTTATGCAAAGCTTATATACCATCTGACATTGCGTGCTGCCCTCGTGCATCGGCACACCAACCAATGAATTCCATCCCCACCCCATCCTCAGCCACTCTCCGGCGAGTGCTTTCTCGTGTTCTGAGAACGTCAACAACTTTATCATTAAAACGGAACATGCTGTTACACAACGTGCTTCACATACCACAAAACAGGAAGGATAACAATTTCAAGGCCCGAAACAATTCCCCAAATATGCTGCGGTCTGTACTGCACAGACAGTGGCTAGAGCCAAAGGGTGCCAGCTCTGCAAAATAAGCTCTGCAAAATACACATATTAACTTTTCCCTCAACAGTTTACAAGGTCATCCAGATCCTCCTGTATAATATCCCAATCCTTCTCTGAATTGGCAATACCTCCCAGCTTTGTATCATCTGCAAACTTTATTAGCACACTCCCACTTTTTGTGCCAAGGTCAGTAATAAAAGATTAAATAAGATTGGTCCCAAAACCGATCCCTGAGGAACTCCACTGGTAACCTCCCTCCAGCCTGACAGTTCGCCTTTCAGTAGGACTCGTTGCAGTCTCCCCTTTAACCAATTCCTTATCCACCTTTTGATGTTCATATTGATCCCCATCTTCTCCAATTTAAATAATAATTCCCCATGTGGCACGGTATCAAATGCCTTACTGAAATCTAGGTAAATTAGATCCACTGCATTTCCTTTATCTAAAAAATCTGTTACTTTTTCAAAAAAGGAGATTAGGTTGGTTTGGCACGATCTACCTTTTGTAAAACCATGTTGTATTTTGTCCCATTTACCATTGACTTCAATGTCCTTAACTAATTTCTCCTTCAAAATTTTTTCCAGGACCTTGCATACTACAGATGTCAAACTAACTGCCCTGTAGTTACCCGGATCACTTTTTTTCCCTTTCTTAAAAATAGGAACTATATTAGCAATTCTCCAATCATTCGGTACTACTCCTGAGTTTACAGATTCATTCAAAATTCTTGCTAATGGGCTTGCAATTTCAGGTGCCAATTCCTTTAATATTCTTGGATGAAGATTATCTGGGCCCCCCGATTTAGTCCCATTAAGCTGTTTCAGTTTTGCTTCTACCTTAGATATGGTAATATCTACCTCCATGTCCTCATTCCCATTTGTCATGCTACCATTATCCCTAAGATCCTCTTTAGCCTTATTAAAGACTGAGGCAAAGTATTTGTTTAGATATTGAGCCATGCCTAGATTATCCTTAACCTCCACTCCATCCTCAGTGTTTAGCGGCCCCACTTCTTCTTTCTTAGTTTTCTTCTTATTTATATGGCTATAGAACCTTTTACTATTGGTTTTAATTCCCTTTGCAAGGTCCAACTCGACTAGACTTTTAGCCTGTCTCACTTTATCCCTACATGTTCTGACCTCAATTAGGTAGCTTTTCTTGCTGATCCCTCCCATCTTCCACTCCCTGTATGCTTTCTGCTTCTTCTTAATCACCTCTCTAAGATGCTTGCTCATCCAGTTTGGTCTACAACTCCTGCCTATGAATTTTTTCTCCTTTCTTGGGATACAGGCTTCCGATAGCTTCTGCAGCTTTGATTTAAAGTAATCCCAGGCCTCCTCTACCTTTAGATCCATAAATTCTTCAGTCCAATCCACTTCCCTAACTAATTTCCTTAATTTTTGAAAGTCAGCCCTTTTGAAATCAAAAACTCTAGTTGCAGATTTATTTTTGTTAATCCTTTCATTTAGTTTGAACTGAATTAGCTCATGATCACTTGAGCCAAGATTATCCCCTACAACCATTTCTTCTATGAGGTCCTCGCTACTCACCAAAATTAAATCTAAAATGGCATCCCCTCTAGTAGGTTCAGCAACTACTTGATGAAGGAATCCATCAGCTATCGCATCTAGGAAAATCTGAGCCCTATTATTATTAATAGCATTGGTCCTCCAGTCTATATCTGGGAAGTTAAAGTCTCCCATGATCACGCCGTTTCCATTAGTATTTACTTGGTTAAAAACATTTTCAAGTGCCTAACTTGAGATTTAGAAAAGCTGGACCATCACAAGTCCATGGGGCCGGATGCGCTGCATCCGAGAGTGCTAAAGGAGTTGGCAGATGTGATTGCAGAGCCATTGGCCATTGTCTTTGAAAACTCATGGTGATTGGTGGAGGACCCAGATGACTGGAAAAAGACGAATGTAGTGCCCATCTTTAAAAAAGGGAAGAAGGAGGATCCAGGGAACTACAGGCCAGTCAGCTTCATCTCAGTCCCTGGAAAAATCATGGAGCTGGTCCTCAAGGAATCAATTCTGAAGCACTTAGAGGAGAGGAAAGTGATCAGGAATAGTAAGCATGGATTCACCAAGGGCAAGTCATCTAATTGCCTTCTATGACGAGATAACTGGCTCTGTGGATGAGGGGAAAGCAATGGACATGTTATTCCTTGACTTTAGCAAGGTTTTGACATGGTCTCCCACAGTATTCTTGCCAGCAAGTTAAAGAAGTATGGGCTGGATGAATGTACTCTAAGGTGGATAGAAAGCTGGCTAGATCGTCGGGCTCAACGGGTAGTGATCATTGGCTCCATGTCTAGTTGGCAGCTGGTATCAAGTGGAGTGCCCCAAGAGTCGATTCTGGGGCGAGTTTTGTTCAATATCTTCATTAATGATCTGGAGGATGGTGTGGATTGCACCCTCAGCAAGTTTGCAGAGGACACTAAACTGGGAGGAGAGGTAGATACACTGGAGGGTAGGATAGGATACAGAGGGACCTAGACAAATTAGAGGATTGGGCCAAAAGAAATCTGATGAGGTTCAACAAGGACAAGTGCAGAGTCTTCACTTAGGACGGAAGAATCCCATGCACCTCTACAAACTAGGGACCGAATGGCTAGGCAGCAGTTCTGTAGAAAAGGACCTAGGGGTTACAGTGGATGAGCAGCTGGATATGAGTCAACAGTGTGCCCTTGTTGCCAAGAAGGCCAATGGCATTTTGGGCTATATAAGTAGGGGCATTGCCAGCAGATCGAGGGACGTGATCGTTCCCCTCTATTTGACATTGGTGAGGCCTCATCTGGAGTACTGTGTCCAGTTTTGGGCTCCACACTACAAGCAGGATGTGAAAAAATTGGAAAGCATCCAGTGGAGGGCAACAAAAATGAGTAGGGGACTGGAACACATGATTTATGAGGAGAGGCTGAGGGAACTGGGATTGTTTAGTCTGAGGAAGAGCAGAATGAGGGGGGATTTGATAGCTGCTTTCAACTACCTGAAAGGAGGTTCCAAAGAGGATACATCTAGACTGTTCTCAGTGGTGGCAGATGACAGAACGAGGAGTAATGGTCTCAAGTTGCAGTGCGGGAGGTTCAGGTTGCATATTAGGAAAAACTTTTTCACTAGGAGGTTGGTGAAGCACTGGAACGCGTTACCTAGGGAGGTGGTGGAATCTCCTTCCTTAGAGGTCTTTAAGATCAGACTTCACAAAGCCCTGGCTGGGATGATTTAGTTGGTCCTGCTTTGAGCAGGGGTTGGATTGGTCCTGCTTTGAGCAGGGGTTTGGACTAGATGACCTCCTGAGGTCCCTTCCAACCCTGATATTCTATGATTCTATGATTCTATGAGATGCCTAAAAGGGGCATGATTTTCAGCACTTCTTGAAGTCAGGCTACTTTAAACTGTCAAGCTGGGCATCCAAAATCACTAGTCATCATTGTTGAATATTTAGGCAATGGTTTTTTAATAGTCTGATTTTGCTCACAGCACAGAACTGGTGGAGCATTAAATACCGAGCAAACAAATCACATATTAGTTGGGCTTTTGGTCTAATAAATGACCTTGTTACTTAAATTTTGGTAATGTAATGTACAATAATCATTAGGACTGTAGGCTAAACTGAAGCCATCAGTCTTTTGTCTCTATGCATCTCTCTTTGGAACTATATCTAAGGTCAACTGCAAATGCTCATTCTTCCACTGGGGATGAAAGTTTACTTTTAAACTTGGAATTTTTAATTTTCTTGTTTCTTACTGTTTGGCTGTCTCAAAGACTGAAGAATTACTCTGCAATTGAAATTGGGTAAACTGGAGCCTATGATCATGGAGTCATTTCATGGTCTCATTTCTTCTAGCCTGCCCATTTGCCATTGATTACCATGGGATGCACAACAAATCATTTACAATAGTTCAAAATTGCATTTTGTCTGGAATAAACCTTGATTGGTCGCATTGTGCTCATAACTGATCAGCACTGCCCTGCCTCATCTTTTCAATGCTGAAAGCAGTTAATCATCTCTCCACCGCTTAAATCTGAAGCCCTTAGCCCTGGTCTACACTAGGCATTGAGGTCGAATTTAGCAGCGTTAAATCGATGTAACCCTGCACCTGTCCACATGACAAAGCCCTTTTTTTCGACTTAAAGGGCTCTTAAAATCGATTTCCTTACTCCACCCCCGACAAGGGGATTAGCGCTGAAATCGGTTTTGCTGGGTGGAATTTGGGGTACTGTGGACGCAATTAGATGGTATTGGCCTCCAGGAGCTATCCCAGAGTGCTCCATTGTGACCGCTCTGGACAGCACTCTCAACTCAGATGCACTGACCTAGTAGACAGGAAAAGGCCCGCGAACTTTTGAATTTCAATTTCCTGTTTGGCCAGTGTGGCAAGCTGCAGGTGACCATGCAGAGCTCATCAGCAGAGGTGACCATGCAGAGCTCATCAGCTGAGGTGACCATGATGGAGTCCCAGAATCGCAAAAGAGCTCCAGCATGGACCGAAGGGGAGGTACGGGATCTGATCGCTGTATGGGGAGATGAATCCATGCTATCATAACTACTTTTCAGTTTTCGAAATGCCAAAACATTTGTGAAAATCTCCCAGGGCATGAAGGACAGAGGCCATAACAGGGACCCGAAGCAGTGCCGCGTGAAACTTAAGGAGCTGAGGCAAGCCTACCAGAAAACCAGAGAGGCGAACGGCCGCTCCAGGTCAGAGCCCCAAACATGCCGCTTCTATGATGAGCTGCATGCGATTTTAGGGGGTTCAGCCACCACTACCCCAGACATGTTGTTTGACTCCATCAATGGAGATGGAGGCAACACGGAAGCAGGTTTTGGGGATGAGGAAGACAATGATGAGGAGGCTATAGATAGCTCACAGCAAACAAGCGGAGAAACCAGTTTTCCCCGACAGCCAGGAACTGTTTCTCACCCTGGACCTGGAGCTAGTACTTCCCGAACCCACCCAAGGCTGCCTCCCGGACCCACCAGGCGGAGAAGGGACCTCTGGTGAGCGTACCTTTTAAAATACTATACAAGGTTTAAAAGCCAGCATGTTTAATGATTAATTTGCCCTGGCATTCGTGGCTCTCCTGGATATACTCCCAAAACCTTTGCAAAAGGTTTCTGGGGAGGGCAGCCTTATTCCATCCACCATGGTAGGACACTTTACCACTCCAGGCCAGTAGCACATACTCGGGAATCATTGTAGAACAAAGCATTGCAGTGTATGTTTGCTGGCATTCAAACAACATCCGTTCTTTATCTCTCTGTATTATCCTCAGGAGAGTGATATCATTCATGGTCACCGGGTTGAAATAGGGTACTTTTCTTAAGGGGGCATTCAGAGGTGCCCGTTCCTGCTGGGCTGTTTGCCTATGGCTGAACAGAAATGTTCCCCGCTGTTAGCCACATGGTGGGGGGAGGCAAAATGCGACCTCGTAACGAAAGCACTTGTGCTATGTATGTAATGTTAACAGCAAGGTTTACCGTGAAAGAGTGTACCCATTGTTCTATAAAATGTGTCTTTTCAAACACCACTGTCCCTTTTTTTTTCTCCACCAGCTGCATGTGTTTCAAGGATCACAGGATCTTCTCCTTCCCAGAGGCTAGCGAAGATTAGAAGGCAAAAAAACCGCACTCGCGATGAAATGTTCTCTGAGCTCATGCTGTCCTCCCACACTGACAGAGCACAGACGAATGCATGGAGGCAGACAATGTCAGAGTGCAGGAAAGCACAAAATGACCGGGAGGAGAGGTGGCGGGCTGAAGAGAGTAAGTGGTGGGCTGAAGAGAGGGCTCAAGCTGAAAGGTGGCAGCAGCGTGATGAGAGGAGGCAGGATGCAATGCTGAGACTGCTGGAGGATCAAACTAATATGCTCCAGCGTATGGTTGAACTGCAGGAAAGGCAGCAGGAGCACAGACCACTGCTACAGCCCCTGTGAAATCAACTGCCCTCCTCCCCAAGTTCCATAGCCTCCTCCCCCAGACGCCCTAGAACACAGTGGAGAGGCCTCCGGCCACCCGGCCACTCCACCCCAGAGGATTGCCCAAGTAACAGAAGGCTGGCATTCAATAAGTCTTAAATTTTAAAGTGCTGTGTGGCCTTGTCCTTCCCTCCTCCACCACCCCTCCTGGGCTACCTTGGTAATTATCCCCTATTTGTGTGATGAATTAATAAAGAATGCATGAATGTGAAGCAACAATGACTTTATTGCCTCTGCAAGCGGTGATCGAAGGGAGGTGGGGAGGGTGGTTAACTTACAGGGAAGTAGAGTGAACCAAGGGGCGGGGGATTTCATCAAGGAGAAACAAACAGAACTTTCACACCATAGCCTGGCCAGTCATGAAACTGGTTTTCAAAGCTTCTCTGATGCGCACCGCACCCTCCTGTGCTCTTCTAACCACCCTGATGTCTGGCTGTGTGTAACCAGCAGCCAGGCGATTTACCTCAACCTCCCACCCTGCCATAAATGTCTCCCCCTTACTCTCACAGATATTGTGGAGCGCACAGCAAGCAGTAATAACAGTGGGAATATTGGTTTCGCTGAGGTCTAACCAAGTCAGTAAACTGCGCCAGCATGCTTTTAAACATCCAAATGCACATTCTACCACCATTCTGCACTTGCTCAGCCTGTAGTTGAACAGCTCCTGACTATTCTCCAGGCTGCCTATGTATGGCTTCATACATAGTCCCCAAGGATAACTATAGGCATTTCAACATCCCCAATGGTTATTTTCTGGTCTGGGAAGAAAGTCCCTTCCTGCAGCTTTTAAAACAGACCCGAGTTCCTGAAGATACGAGCGTCATGTACCTTTCCCAGCCATCCCATGTTGATGTTGGTGAAACATCCCTTGTGATCCACCAGTGCTTGCAGCACTATTGAAAAGTACCCCTTGCGGTTTATGTACTCGCTGGCTTGGTGCTCCGGTGCCAAGATAGGGATATGGGTTCCGTCTATGGCCCCACCACAGTTAGGGAATCCCATTGCAGCAAAGCCATCCACTATGACCTGCACATTTCCCAGGGTCACTACCCTTGATATCAGCAGATCTTTGATTGCGTTGGCTACTTGCATCACAGCAGCCCCCACAGTAGATTTGCCTACTCCAAATTGATTCCCGACTGACTGATAGCTGTCTGGCGTTGCAAGCTTCCACAGGGCTATTGCCACTCGCTTCTCAACTTTGAGGGCTGCTCTCATCTTGGTATTCTTGCGCCTCAGGGCAGGGGAAAGCAAGTCACAAAGTTCTATGAAAGTGCCCTTACGCATGCGAAAGTTTTGCAGCCACTGGGAATCATCCCAGACCTGCAACACTATGCAGTCCCACCAGTCTGTGCTTGTTTCCCGAGCCCAGAATCAGTGTTCCACCGCATGAACCTGCCCCATTAGCACCATGATGCCCACGTTGGCAGGGCCCATGCTTTGAGAGAAGTCTGTGTCCATGTACTCATCACTCTCGTCACCACGCTGATGTCGCCTACTCACCCGGTTTCACTTTGCCAGGTTCTGGTGCTGCATATACTGCTGGATAATGTGTGTGGTGTTTAATGTGCTCCTAATTACCAAAGTGATCTGAGCGGGCTCCAAGCTTGCCATGGTATGGCGTCTGCACAGAAAAAAGGTGCGGAACGATTGTCTGCTGTTGCCCTGACAGAGGGAGGGGCGACTGATGACATGGCATACAGGGAATTAAAATCAACAAAGGGGGTGACTTTGCGAGAAACTGAATGGCCGCCTCAAGGATAGAACTCAAAACCTCAAGGATAGAATGCAAAACTGGGTTTAGCAGGCCGTCAATTTCACAGAGGGAGGGAGGAGAAAATGAATACAAAACAAATATGGTCTATTTCTTGTTTTGAGCCACTTCATCTATCTTTATATATCATGCTGGCAGCAGACTGTGCAGTACGACCATTAGCCATCGTCACCTCCTGGGTGCTCGGCAGAAAATGGTGCAGTATGACTACTGGCCATCGTCTTCTGCTAGCTGCAGATTAAAAGACAGTGCACTGCCGATAGGACTCAATCGCCATGAGACGAAACAAGGGAAATGACCTGGCTGAGTCACTCCCGTGTTTGCCCAGGCGCCCAGTTAAAAGAGCACCCAGGACTACGTCGACGATGGCTACCAGTCATACTGCACTATCTGCTGCCAAAAGGCAATAAACTGCTGCTGTGTAGCAATGCAGTACCATGTCCAGCAGCTCCCAGGAGACATATGGTGACGGTTAGCTGAGTGGGCTCCATGCTTGCCGTGGTATGGCGTCTGCACAGGTAACTCAAGAAAAAAGGCGCAAAACGATTGTCTGCCCTTGCTTTTATGGAGGGAGGGAGGGAACAGGGGCCTGACAATATGTACCCAGAACCACCCGCGACAATGTTTTAGCCCCATCAGGCACTGGGATTTCTACCCAGAATTCAAATGGGCGGTAAAGACTGCGGGAACTGTGGGATAGCTACCCACAGTGCAAAGCTCCGGAAGTCGACTGTTGCCTCGGTACTGTGGACACAGTCCGCCAACTACACTTAGAGCATTTGTGTGGGGACACACACACTCGACTGTATAAAAACGCTTTCTACAAAACCGACTTCTATAAATTCAACCTAATTTCGTAGTGTAGACATACCCTTAGCGTGCCCTTTTTTGCTAAGCTGCTGGGATCAAAAGCATGAACACTCAAGGCAATCAAAAGTCTGTGGGCTCAGCTAGACTTCAGCTACATGGGTGTAGCTGCTATTAGCTTTGTGGGAATAGCACACACTCCTCCTCCCTCCTATATAACTGAATGCAGAGTGGCGCTCTATATGGGCTACTTTAGGGCACTGCTCTGAACTCCGTACTTGGGCAAAACTCCAGCTGGATTCAGTGGGAGTTCCTCATCAGTAAAGGTTTTGGAGATGAGCCCTCGGACTAATATTAGTGGCTGTTCTTCCTTCTTCAGTCTCTTTCTTAGGTCCCGATCCTGTGTTTCTGAGTACCCCAGCTGCCATTAACAACATATATTTGTAGGGTGTAATAAAGCCCTATCCAAAGACAAAAATTTGCCAAGCTATATGTAGTCAGTTCATAATCTTTTGTAGTGTGCCAATGCACCAGGCCCCAATCATTTTTGTTGCTCTGAATTACAGATTGTCAATGTCTTCTTGGTAAAGAGGGGCTCAGATTTGGATATAGGTTATGTCACACAAGACCCATACAGAGAAAGCACTATATGTCTCTGGGCAAGGAATTGATTGGGATATCTTAGCAGCCTACAACTGTACTGGCTTTTTTGGGAGAGGTGGGAGAGAGGGTCTGTCATTACTCCTTGTAGAATCACATATGAAAGGATGAGAGAAGGTTGTGAGAAAGGGTGATTTTGAGATTAGGGCATTGGAGTGAGACTCAGGAGATCCGCTTTGAGTTCCCACCTCTGCCACAAAAATCTTTGTCCAGATTTTGGCAAGTCACTTGATCTTGCTGTGCCTCATCAGTAAAAATAATCTAACAATACTTCCTTCTTTCCAGAGGACTACAGGGTCACACACTTTGCCACTCATGTAGACCAAGCACTGTGTTATCTGACTTTTTAAGTACAAACGCCTTTTCAGGTCTAAGGACCCTCTGAGAAGATATCGGCGGGAGGTGGCAGAATCTGAGCATGGCTGCCCACAGAAACTGAGAACTTAGATATGGAAGCTGAGGCTGGAAGAGTTGGAACAGAAATGAATTCTCCATGAGAACAGAATGGTTGAAGTCTGCCCCAGGTAACAGACTCCACAGATACAACAGATATTCATTAAGAGCCCATGGAGAAAAGCAGTTCCTCCTGCTTTGCTGAGAAAACACTGGGCAAGGAGAGAAAGCTCCAGCATATCTGGCAGTGGCGTCTTGTCCACTTACTCAGGGTTTAACTGATATTTGGTGCTGGGAAGAAACTCCCCCCACACACCCCGGTCAGATTGGCAGAGACCCCTGCAGGGTTTTGCCTTCCTCTTCAGGGTGCGGCACGGATCACTTGAGGGTTTGAAATAGAGTAATTGGTGGATTCTCTGAAACTTGGAGTCTTTAAATCAAGATTTGAGGACTTCAATAACTCAGCCAGAGGTGTGTTGGGCTTCTTACTGAAGTGGCTGGGAGACTTCTGTGGTCTGCCATGTGCAGGATGTCAGACTAAATGATCATGATGGTCCCTTCTGGCTTTAAAGTCAATGAGATTAGGATAGGAGTAAAATTGATTGGGATTGTGAGGTGAAATGTCCTGACAGAAAAACACTATGTTAATATTACACTCCTGTTGTTGTGCTCAAAGGAGTTAATGGCTGCCATCAATCAGAGAACTGGTTAAAGCTGATGGTTGTGCCCCTCCATTTCCCCTATTCTCCCCCAGTGCTAGGGCTCTGCATGTCCTCATTCCCTTCCCCCGATATCTGAATCTCCCATTCTCTGCCCTTGTAGGCCCAGGCTCTGTGCAGGAGTGGTAGAAGCTCCCTAAAAATGGGGGGCCCGAACCATGGCCCCATCCCCTGTGCCGCCCCTTCTCCCCAAGTCCCTGCCCCCTGCTCACTCCTATTCTCCCCCTCCCCCCATTGCTTACCCTTACAGCCGGTAAAAAGTGATGGGGCCATGGCCACCCTGTTCCAGCGCCCCAGGCTCTCTTTTTTCTCCACCTTCCCCCTATATGGGAAGGAAAGGACAGACAGACGGTGCCCTCTGTGTGTCTTTCCTTCCTCCAAACTTGGAGTAGGCTTTGGGGAGGCAACACACGAGGAAGAGGAAGGAATGAAACCTCCCTCACTGCCCTCTACCTCTGTCTTCCTCTGCTGGCTGGTGGGTGGCTCTCTGCAGGCAGATCAAGGAGTAACTGTGTAAGTGCGAATAGCTTTTCTAATTTTACAGTTTTTACCAAAATCAACAGGATTTTGCTGATTGATGCCAAGAGAAGTCGCTAAAATTTTGCAACAGGTCTTTATAAGTTTTCATGTTCCATCAAGTCAAACAAATTCCTAGATTCCAAGGCCAGCAGGAACCACTGTGATCATCTTGTCTGATTTCCTGTAAAAGACAGCCCATAGGATTAATTAATTCCTATTTGAACAGACAGAGATGCTGAATGTAGGGAGCTAGCCAAAACTCAGGATTTTCAGCTTGTGAGAAATTTAGAGATTTCACAGTTTCAGTTTTGATCCAAACTGGACCAAAACCAAATGTTTCAAAATATCTTGCAAACTGGCAATCTGGGAACAAATTTATTTCAGAACACTGACACATGGTGTTTCCTAAATGAAATATGTGTCCCATAACTGAAGATGACATTCTTGTCAGTTTTATTGTTTCTATTAGACTTTATGGCAGCCTCAGGGCTTCAGGAAGTCTTCATGGCAGGGCTTCCATGGACCCCGGAAACCCAGGCTCCCCAAAAGCTTGCCAGGAGAGCTGGCAGGGAAACAAGCAGTTTTCTGTCTGAACCCTGCCTATGATGCAAAGAAAGTTCGTCAAACCCAGCTAACTTTCGCAAGACACTTTGGGTTCAACAAGGTAGCATTTTCTGATGAAACTCTGAGAGCCCCTCTATACAATATTGTAAACCAAATAATAACAGAACTTGTTACCTTGAAACATCTTTTTCTGTATTATCAACACCAAGTTTCTCTCTGCACTGAATATCTGTTTAGTTTTTGCCCCATTCAGCTATACTCTTCCCCCACATTCGTTACCTTGCATTTTTTCAAGCTGAATCTCATTTTCCTCTTAGAATCATAGAATATCGGGTTGGAAGGGACCTCAGGAGATCATCTAGTCCAACCCCCTGCTCTAAGCAGGACCAATCTCCAACTAAATCATCCCAGCCAGGGCTTTATCAAGCCTTATCTTAAAAACTTCAAAGGAAGGAGATTCCACCACCACCCTAGGTAATGCATTCCAGTGCTTCACCACCCTCCTAGTGAAAAAGTTTTTCCTACTATCCAACCTAAACCTCCCCCACTGCAACTTGAGACCATTACTTCTTGTTCTGTCATCTGCTACCACTGAGAACAGTCTAGATCCATCCTCTTTGGAACCTCCTTTCAGGTAACTGAAAGCATCTATCAAATCCCTCCTCTTTCTTCTCTTCCGCAGACTAAACAATCCCAGTTCCCTCAGCCTCTCTTCATAAGTCATGTGTTCCAGTCCCCTAATCATTTTTGTTGCCCTCCGTTGGACGCTTTCCAATCTTTTCACATCCTTCTTGTAGTGTGGGGCCCAAAACTGGACACAGTACTCCAGATGAGGCCTCACCAATGTTGAATAGAGGGGAACGATCACGTCCCCTGATCTGCTGGCAATGCCCCTACTTATACAGCCCAAAATGCCATTGGCCTTCTTGACAACAAGGGCACACTATTGACTCATATCCAGCTTCTCATCCACTGTAACCCTTTTGTCCTTTTCTGCATAACTGCTGCCTAGCCATTTGGTCCCTAATCAAAAGCGGTGCATGGGATTCTTCTGTCCTAAGTGCAGGACTCTGCACTTGTCCTTGTTGAACCTCATCAGATTTCTTTTGGCCCAATCCTCTAATTTGTCTAGGTCCCACGGTATCCTATCCCTACCCTCCAGCGTATCTACCACTCCTCCCAGTTTAGTGTCCTCTGCAAAGTTGCTGAGGGTGCAATCCACGCCATCCTCCCGATCATTAATGAAGATTTGAACAAAACTGGTCCGAGGACCGACTCCGCTTGATACCGGCTGCCAACTAGACATGAACCCATTGATCACTACCTGTTGAGCCCGATGATCTAGCCAGCTTTCTATCCATCTTATAGTCCATTCATCCAGCCCATACTACTTTAACTTGCTGGCAAGAATACTGTGGGAGACTGTATCAAAAGCTTTGCTAAAGTCAAGGAATAATACATCCACTGCTTTCCCCTCCTCCACAGAGCCAGTTATCTTGTCATACAAGGCAACTAGATTAGTCAGGCATGACTTGCCCTTGGTGAATCCATGCTGATTGTTCCTGATCACTTTCCTCTCCTTTAAGTGCTTCAGAATTTATTCCTTGAGGACCCGCTCCATGATTTTTCCAGGGACTGAGGAGATAGCAGAGATTTGTTTCCAAAAATTGTTTCCTGAAATTAGTTTTTCTGGCATTGAGATTTCCTGGCTGAGATAGCATGACAGCATGTTGTGTCAAGGCTCCTGGGTCAGTCTGTGTAACAACATGAAAGTCAATCCCCAACAAGAGGCTTCATAAATTGAAACCCGGCAGATCTCTAAAGTCATTCAGTCAAATTTGTGTTCTGCCATTTTGCTCACCAGCCTTGGAACTAGAATTTTGGATGTAATTTAAAAAAAATTCTGAGGTTCCTTTCTGCTAGAAGGAAAAGGAAAAGAGAAAAATGGGAAAGGTGCTGGAGGATTTTCTCCAGTGACCACATCCCTCTAAGAGCACATACAATAAAAAAAATAACTAAATCCACACTCAATACTTAGAAAGAAGATGGAGAAAAAACATACAGAATCAGGTTGTCTAGTCCATCAAGAGCAGGACAGTATGTAGTCTGGTACTTTACTAAATCTAATCTTAAACATTTAGAAAAAATGATAAAGTGAGGGTCCTTATTAGCTCAATTTCAATTTCAAATTCTACCCTGCAACAGATCAATGGTCCAGCTTATCCAACTTCCTGTCTCTTGACAGTTGCCAGGGTTGGATGCTTAAAGAGGAAAGTGTATACAAATCCATGCCACCCGCATGGTATCTGGCTGTTCTCTTTTGATGCCGGGGTGTTGTGATAATTGGTCCTAAAAATTTGCCCTCATTGTAAACTCAGGTGTAAATAGTGAGTGAAAGTTCATAAACTGTCACAATGACCTGTTACATAAAATTGTTTAAGAAAATATGTCAAAAAGAAACAGAAAGACGACTTCTAACCCTCTCCTAATTTTCCCCCCATCCTTCATGACATTTTCAGATCTTCTCAATATATTATCATCTGCTAATTTCATTAATTTGCTGTTGTGCCCCCTCTTCCAGAACATTCATGTGCATAAAGTAATGGAGACTCGATTCTGATCAGGTCTTCGGGGTGAAATAATGTGAAAAAAGATTGGCTTTAACACCAGTCCTTGTGCTACCTTATTACATACCTTTCCCCACAGTTCAATACACTGCAGTGTATCATGATGTTTTTATGTGCGTGTCTTTCAGCCAGTTTTCAATCCATCTGACAGTTTTCTATTAGAATTCATTTTGGGTGTAAGATTTTTTGATGCTCTCTCAGCTACTTTACTAGCAGCCCGATATACTGCATAACATCCACATTCCTTTCAATCACTGAGGCATGACTCCTGCAAGCACTTTGGCACATAATTCAAACAGATAAAGTTACTTTGTAATTCCATTTAAAAACTGGGCAACATCTTGACCTTACTGAGTGGAATTTTGCCACTGACATCTATAGGGATTTTACCCAGTGTTTAAACAGGGGAGTTTGGTCCAACCTATTATAGAAACAAACCAGCTGTGAGTCTGGACGCCTCCTCCCGTAAAGATTTTGGCATGGGCCTGCCTCAGATGGTTATAAAAATAGCTCTCCTATTCTTCCAACACTGCCATTATCCAATTCCATTACTGTGTGAAGGACATTTGTACACAACCAAAGGAAAAAAACCCACATGTATATATATAATCCTGCCTAATACACTTATGAAATGAGAATGTTATTAAGGCAGAGAGGAATTAATCCACTATGCTGATGCTGTGCCTTGCTGAAGAGATGCCTCGCTCAGAGAGTGCTAATTAGAAGAAACACTTTCTGCATAAGGGAGCTCTTTTGCTGCAGAGGAAATAAAAATTTTCTGCTCATTTTAATCAGACATTGACAAATTGCATTAATCAGGCGCAACAACATTTTGGCATTGTCTTCATGCTATAAACCTGAAGATCACTCTGTCTTATTTGCTGAATATCCTTAACACTCACTTTGGGGCATTATCCAAAGCCTAATGAAGTCAGTAGAAAGCCTCCCACTGACTTCAATGGGTTTTGGATTAGGCCTTTGTTGAACAAAGAAAACATGCATTTCTGTCCCAAACCCTAAGGCAGTAGTTCTCAACCAGGAGTACATGTAGCCCTGGGATACACAGAGGTCTTGCAGGTGGTACATCAACTCATCTAGATATTTGCCTAGTTTTACAACAGGCTACATAAAAAGCACTAGCAAAGTCAGTACAAACTCAAATTTCATACAATCACTTGTTTATACTGCTCTATATACTATACACTGAAATGTAAGTAGAGTATTTATATTCCAATTGATTTATTTTATAATTTATAGTGAAAAATGAGGATGTCAGCAATTTTTCAGTAACTGAGCTGTGACACTTTTGTATTTTTCTGTCTGATTTTTGTAAGCAAGTAGTTTTCAAGTGAAGTGAAGCTTGGCGGTAGGCAAGACAAATCAGACTCCTGGAAGGGGTACAGCAGTCTGGAAAGGTTGAGAGCTCCTGCCCTGTGGGCTCCACAAAGTTCTGAAGCATTTGCATGATTTGTAGGCGGGCAAAGTTCTAAAAGTTCTCCAAAGGCTTGATCCCACTTCCACTGAAAGCAGAATTTTTCTGTTGACAAGAGTGGGAACATGAGCCGACTGCAAAAGTGGGTTTTTTATAAATTCCAAAATTTGCTCCACCCCCTCCAAAAGACAACCCCCTTAGTATTCTGGATTTAGCCCTACTAGTTGCTGATGCTTCTCCCTACAACTCCATGAAAATGATAACATTTCCCTTCTCTCCTGACTTCATAGTACAAGTGTAGCGATGGAGAGAAGTGCCAGCACCTCAAGAGATTTATTTAGCCTTTTCCAGCACTGATTTGGAATTCTGGGTGCTACACAAATATTAAAGCCAAAATAATTTTACACACATGTATCCCAGCATCACTAGGTAAATCCAGCACATCACTGTGCCAGACCCAGAGCTGTTGTAAATCAATGGAACTAAAGCATGTTACATCAGCTTAGGAGCAAGCCTATGGTCTACAATGGGCAATGACTTTGGGGATCTCTATATATACTGAGCTAGTAGCATTTTTGTCTCTTTCTCTCCCCACCACCGTCTTCCCACCTAAATATCATGCTTATTAACAGTTAAGTCTTTGAATGGTATGAGAGACATACTTATCTAAGGTTTCAGAGTAGCAGCCGTATTAGTCTGTATTCGCAAAAAGAAAAGGAGTACTTGTGGCACCTTAGAGACTAACAAATTTATTAGAGCATAAGCTTTTGTGAGCTACAGCTCACTTCATCGGATACTTATCTAAGGTACTTCTCTGTCCACCAGCACTATAGTAGCTGAGCACCTCACAGTCTTTACCCTCACAGCACCCTCGTGAAGTAGAGCGGGGCTATTATCCCCATTTTACAGGTGGGGAACTGAGGCATAGAGAGACTAAGTGACTTGCCCAAGGTCACACAGGAAGTCTGTGTGGAGAAGGGAACTGAAATTAGTGCTCTAACCGCTGAACCAAACTTCCTCTCCGTAACAACACTCGTTCGTAATCATAATATCATATCAATATCATAATCACACTGCACAGCTGGCCCAAGGCATTGTGGGATTCGCATTGCCAGAGCTGTTATGAAGGGATTAAGAGAAACTGTTCGGAACAGCTCAGAAACTCATTTGCCCAGAAGAATTTAGATAACGTACAGCTGGGCTGAAGGGTTTTCCCCCAAAGATCATCCTGCAGTTTCTGATTTTCAGGGAGCCAAGCAGTGTCTCACGGCTTATTGTTTTGCTTTCCTGCCCTGCAGTACTCTGCAAACAAAACAAGTTATCTACTAAGGCTTCTCGGTGGAAGAAGGCAGCAAGTGGAGAAGGAGGCAAACTCACTTGGAGGGGGGTTGTGGAAGTGGGAGGATTCAGCCCCATGACATGATCCTTCCTGCCTCCCAGATCTTATAGAAGTCCCCCGGCCTATGCTTTGTGGGATGAGGGATCCCAGGGGTATAAGGAACTGAGGATGGATCTCTCTGCAGCAGGCCACCCACCCAGATCTCTCTCCCTACAATAGCCCAAGCAAATGTGAATGTTGCTGCCAGGAGCCATTAGCTTCCCTGTGTTCATCTCCATCGTTACTGAGGCACAGGGAGGCAACCAGCTTATTAAAGAGGGAGGGTCTCCATCAGGGCAGCACAGAGACTTCAAGAACCATCATCGTCATCTATCCCTCGATATGAAAAAAGTCATTGGTGAGGGGGAAAAAAGTCATTATGAGACTTAAGATGGCTGAGGAGTCCAATCCGTGCTCTCCAGGTTTTTCCACATATGTGACAGCCTGCAGAGCACATCTGCTGGCCGGGATGCTGTACACTTTCCTTCCTCTTCTGCTGTTTCTCACCCTCTTGGGCAAGGCGATTCTTTTCAAAATGGGCTGAGGCATGATGTATGATGCAATGCCATGGCAGTCTATTGCTAACCTGCTCCTCCCAATTCATGAGGTCAATGCCTCCTTTTTTAAGATATATTTTCAGGGTGTCCTTGTCCTTGTCTTGTTTCTTCTTTCCCCCGGAAGGTCCTCTTACCATGACTAAGTTGAGACAATACAATTAACTTAGGCTTGAATAGAGATTGGGAGTGGATGAGTCATTACACAAAGTAAAACTATTTCCCCATGTTATTTCTCCCCCCCACCTCACCCCTCACTGTTCCTCAGACGTTCTTGTTAACTGCTGGAAATGGCCCACCTTGATTATCACCACAAAAGGTTTTCCTCCTCCCCCCGCGCCCGCTGGTAATAGCTCATCTTAAGTGATCACTCTCCTTACAGTGTGTATGATAAAACCCATTGTTTCATATTCTCTGTGTGTGTATATAAATCTCCCCACTGTATTTTCCACCAAATGCATCTGATGAAGTGAACTGTAGCTCACGAAAGCTTATGTTCAAATAAATTTGTTAGTCTCTAAGGTGCCACAAGTCCTCCTTTTCTTTTTAAGTTGAGAAAAGAGGACTTGCTTCAGAAGACGAGTATCAGCCATCCACACACCATGGCCAGCCTAGCAAAACTGATGTGTCATAATCTTCGCCTCAACACTGGTGATGTTAGCTGCGAATGGTGGCATTAGTGCGACGACCTTCCCATCTGAGAATCTTCCTAAGGCAGTGCTGCTGGAGGCAGCTGCCTGCCTGCTCCTGCTGGCCGCTGCCCCCTCACTGCACTCCGTATCTTGCGGACTGAGCATGCTGAGGAGCCGCAGCATCTCTCACTCTGTTGCACACACTGACACAGGGGGACAGCGGTCAGCAGGAGTGGAACACATTGCCACCGCCACGGTGATCCCATGGGCAGGTTTGTGGGGGGAGGGCCGGGGTCAGGCCAGAACAGACATCCACTATGCAGCCTCCAAAACTTTTCCCTCCCCATGCAGACTCCACAAGCGGGAATCTTGCAATGTTTTCTAGGTTCTGTCCTCTTCCTGTGGATGTTTTCCATGACAGGGTGCAATATGGTCCATACAGGATCAAATTCTACCTTCGGTTACATCCATATAGTCCCAGTGGAACTTGTTTGGTTCTGGGTTTCCTGACAAACTCAGAACTTAGCTCAGCTTTTATTAATTCAAGCTCGGGACTGGGAGTTAGGAGACTTGGATTCTATCCCTGGCCCTGCCTGTGTGACCTTTGGTGATCACATAACCTTTCTGAGCCTCAGTTTCCCCCATCTGTAAAATGGCATATATCTACCTCACACGATGTTATAGCCTAGCTAATAATATGCCAGATTCCATTCTCAATTACACCACGGTAAATATGGAATTACATACACACACACAAACTATGGTAAAAGAACATTATTAAGATTGCAAAGTCAAACACTCCAAAGTTAGCAAATGATGGAATTAAGGTTGCCTATCCTACCTTAATAAAACCCCTGTTGCATATGCATTGTAATACAGTGTCTAATTATGTGATCCCATATTTTTCCAGCGGACCCCTTTCCCAGTGCTCAGGATGGACAATGCTAACCAGATGAGCAACTAGCCAATATTTTATTTTTGCTTCGCTGTTCAGTGTAAGGCCCTAGGCTTTATTAGTTTCCTCAGCAGCTTTTCTGTGGTCCTCCTCACTTTGGTATTTGAATGCTTCACAAACATTAAGGAATTTATCTTTACAACACCCCTGTAAGGTGATGTCAGGGAGTATTTTACAGATGGGGAACTGAGACTGAGGTAAAACTACCCACTAATTTTGGGCGTGCAAGCTGAGATGCCTAGGCCCTTATTTTTCAAAGTATTTAGCATTATATAGCACTTAATATGTGCAAAGCCCAACTTTCATTGATTTCAGTTGCAGCTGTGAGTGCTCAATGGAAACCGTGTTTACATATAAAAAATAGAATGTGATCATGTAATTAAAAACTGCATCATAATTCATATTGCATAGGGGAGCTGAATTAAAGTTCCACCTGCAACCTTAATTCTGGGATTTCTTAACTTTTGAGTGCTTGCCTTTGCAACCTTACTGTTCTTTTAACACAGTTGGTATATTTGTGTCGTTTCCTAGGTTTTTCAGTTAGCTTTTAAAGAAAACAAACAAAAAAATCCACCAAAAATTCCATCATCTGTTTGCAAATTGACACCCACATGGGTCATCAGTGGGGATGGAACCTTTAGCTCCACCACATAGATCTCTGCCACTTGAGCTACCAGAGTAACTGATAGCAGTTGTAGGTTGTCATCTTCTATGCAAACCAGCACTAGAGGGGGATGGGACACTTTGCCAGTGGGTTTCACAGGTATTTGCTGACAGCAGAGGAATGGTGAGGCACAGGTATCTTGGGTTCCATTCCAGCCTCTAGTGGGTACAGACTCTTCTGCCCATTTCCCCTATGCTTGACCCATTCTACCTCATCCCCTCTCAGTCTGTCCCACCTCCTGAATCCTTGTCAGAGTCCCATTCTCCTTGCCTATCCAGTCCCTGCCTACATTCCTCAGGCTTCTAGTCCCAGATAGTCCTAGCCTAGCCCTCTGGGCTTGCTGTCCAAGTCCCAATTGCCCCTCCCCCCAGCTCCTGCTCTCTCCCTCTCCACAGCTAGTTCCTGTCTTTGCCCAACCAGTCCCTGATTCCCATCCCCACACACAGGCCACCTCCTCATTCCCAGTCTCCTTGTGAAGCCAGTTCTAGTTCCACCCCGCATCCCAGCTCCTTATCCCATCCATCTCCCCCCAGTCCCACAGGCTCCCAGCCCCAGCCTCATCCTTCTCAGTCTACCCTCGCCTTCCTCTCTGGCTCCTCCTCCCAGTCTCTTTGCCCAGACACTCCCATTTCTCTCCCACACCACAACTCCTTGTGAGGTTGTGAGATCCACCTCTTCTCCACCCACCTCTATTGCCCCTCATTGTTTCCTAGTCCCAGTCTTCTTCTTCAGTTAGTCCCAGCATCCTCCCCATCTCCTTCCGAGAGCTCAGTGTTTCTCCCAGCCAACTGGTTCCCAGTCCTACCACCACCCCTATTTCCCTCACCAGCTCTCAGCCTCAGTCTCCTTTCCAGCCAGTTCCAGCCTCCCCTCCCCATCCAGGTCCCAGTCTCAGTTCAAGTTTCTTCTTCCCAACGCCGTCCAGGTCCAAGTCTCACCAAATAGTATTGCCAACATTGTATTTCAAAAATATGGGACAGTTTTCTGAGCACTCTCACCCCTTCAGGCCAACCTCATGGAGATGCTCTGATTTTTTTTTCAGGGAAGGAGACCTGTGAAATGTGAGGTATCTAGTTTATAGATTATTATTAAGCAGTACTTGTCTACATATGCCAGGAGTATTTCTTTCTGCTTTTTGCCACACTCAGTAACTCTTGATCCTGCTGAAGAAATCTTTTCAGGATAACTGGAAAGATATGCACATTTGGAGTTCACTTTTAATTAAATCTACACTGCATCTCCGTGTTCTTCATCAGATCAATTATTCCCCATTAAGGAAAAAAATCCTCTCAACAAACATGTTTGACCTTAGTACACTACATACAAATGGTACAATTTTAAACAAGTTTTCCAGGTTTTCTTTTCAGAAACACATCCATCCACTTTGCACTCACAGATTTGGAAATGGTTGCAGAGTAGCAGCCGTGTTAGTCTGTACTGGCAAAAAAGAAAAGGAGTACTTGTGGCATCTTAGAGACTAACAAATTTATTTGAGCATAAGCTTTCATGAGCTACAGTTCACTGTTTCAATCCTATTTTAACTGGTGCAGAATTCCTCATAGATTCACATTTGTGATTTCCTTCATTTTGAGTGCTTCTGTTACCTCCTCGGGTCTGAGAAACTAAGCTTCTCGTAGAGGCCAATGGGATTCAGCTTTGTCAAAAGAGAAATCAAACCAATTACCAATGTACAAAAGCACAGAGTCATAAGACTTAATGAAGCCTTGCTTTACCTTCACTTTTTAGTTCTGATAAGTTTTTCCAATCAGTTGTTTAGCTCGGAATCCAAAAAACTATCCTCTTTCTGCTTTAGCGTCTTCAACTTCAAATGGTACATCTCTGTGCACACATCAGTAATACAGTTTTGGTTCCTCCAACTTCATCAAAGACACAAACCACATCGTGTCAAAAACAATGTAAATTTCCACAGTGCAGGTGTAGTGCCCCTTATCTACCCAGTTACCTCCTTTTGTGTCAATTTCCTTATGGGTTCCGATGGACAGGCCTGGGTTCTTTTGGATCCCATCACCCACTCAGCAGGGTGTAACTTCTTTTTCTTCCCATATGAATTTATTTGGGGGTGCTTTCACCCCCCCTTGCTTCTTCCAGAGGTCACCAGGGCAGCTTGGGAGGAAAATTCTAACCACAGGGTAGCCCCCACTTACTTGCCAGATAGTTGGAGACTTCCAAGAAAGAACACACATACATACAATATATTCAACACAGTAATTATATTAAACAGGAGCTAAATATAACATAACACAGTATAACGCTATTCTCAGGGTTACCAGTGTCCATGCTGATAATACCCGTGAATTTCCCCAGTCACGTGATCTGATATAACAAACGTAAAATTAGTGTCCCATAAGTATGTGTACTTTGTAGGGGCCCTTGATGACCTGTGACCACGATATCTTCTGTGCAACAGTTAGCAATGTGGCGGACTGGGTTCAGCACAGCCCAAAAGACTCACAAGTGGGATAAGGTGGAAAGTCCCTCTGCAGGTTTAATAGACAGCTGGTAACAAAACCCCCAAACCCTTACCCCCTGGCCTGAGGACACAGTTCAGGGAGTAAGGGGTCCCCCAAACAATCTCCCTGACGAGCTAACTAAAGGATAGTGCACTCTCAAACTCCGTGATGGATCCTCAGGTTCAGAGGTGGCTCTGGACTCCTCAGTCACTGCAGAGGGACTGACAATCACTGCTGGCAGACGTCCTCTTCATGCAGGAGTCAGGCTGCTGATGATACCAGAATTTCCCGTCACCACAAAGAGGTACTCAATCTTTAGTCTTCCACCTCAGCTCTCAGCCGGCGGCAGCCCTGGACTAGAAGTCAGAGCAGTGGTGCCATGTGGTGACTGATCTCACCTAGGCAGCCAGAGGAATAACTCAGCCTGGCTGGGGGAAGTTTTCCCAACAAAGCTCCACAAACTGGGAATCACCTTGGAGTGGGAACATCTCAAGCTGAGGGATCTTGCTTTCAGGTCCCCAGAGGCCAGTTCTCAGGGGGAACTCTGCATGCAGGCCTGCGACTCCCCAGTTCCCTAGGTAATCAGTTCTGCCCTTTCCTTGTCTGGCTCCAGACGGCTCCAAAATGGCTTCCCCCTCTCCTGAGCTCCCAGGGAAGAGCATCTCACTTCCGATTGTCCAGGCTAGCTCTTCTTCCCGGGCTTTCCCTTGTCAATCATTTGATTCTGCCCCTTCTTCTGAGTAGGCACACCTGCAATCCTCCCCCAAACCAACAACCCTGGCTGGGCCAGATCTGACTGGTATTACAACCCCAGGCCAAGTTGCCAACCAGGCAGCAGCACTTTGCAAAGTGAGGTGCCAGCACGCCACTCCCCATTGAAGCTGAAATACAGGATAAAAGGCACCTCGTATTAATTTAGTACTGACCAGCCAATTTTTTGTTTCAGTAAAGGGACATCCTTTATACTATGGGACCACTGGCACTCCTATTACCAGACTCCTGGTCCAAAATACTCTTTTTCCTCTCCCCGCTCTGGCGTTTGTCCCCACTTCATTTGAATCAGATGCCTTCTTCCTCCACACTGCCTGGATGCCAGCACTCAGAGTGCAGGACAGAGTCTCCTTGGGTCTCATTTACAGTGCCTGGCCCCACTCTGGCCTGGAGCAGCTGGGAGTTGCTATTACAAGGAAAGTCCAGGTTAAGAACTCATCTCATCTAAGATGAGGGGATCTCATCTTAGTTTGCCTGTAACCTTGGGATAGAAGGAGCATTCTCAGTCACTCTGTGGGGCTAGTGCTTGTGCAGTTTGGTCAACACTGGGAGTAATGAGAGGCTCGAGCATGCTCAGAAATGATGGATTTTTTGAAGATTTTGACTGTTAAGCTTTAGCAAGTTTCCACTGAGCATGCACCAACTGATTTTTCACAAGTTTATAAACAGAGCTGGGTGAAATATTTTGATCAAATAGCAAATCCATGGAAACATGCAGTTTCAGGGCAACTGAAAGTATTCTTGAATTGGGATCAAATTTGGCAATTGCATAGAACATAAGAGCGTCCATACTGGGTCAGACCAAAGGTCCATCTAGCCCATTATCCTGTCTTCCAACAGTGGCCAACTAGGTGCCCCAGAGAGAATAGATTTAGCTGAATAAAAAATGAGTGGAAAATATTTTGAAAAGTTAGAAGTTAGAGAGACAAGGTGGGTGAGGTAATATCTTTTATTGGACCAACTTCTGTTGGTGAGAGAGACAAGGTTTTGAGCTACACAGATGTCTTCTTCAGGTCTGGGAAAGTTACTCTGAATGTCACAGCTAATTACAAGGTAGAACTGATTTTTTTAGCATAAATAGTTAGCACATATTCTAAGGGACCATTCAAAGTCCACTCTGCCTTGAATGGTCCCTTACAATTTTATCTGAAACAGTTGAAGTTTGGCAAAGTTACAACTAACTGAAAGCATGGGAAGTGTCAGCAACTGTAATAACAGACAGCACTACCACCCCTTCTTATAATAATTCCAATGACATCAGCAAAGTTACCCTGAATAATCTGGAGCTTGGCCTGATGTTTGTAACTTGCAAAGTAGTAAGACTTTCAGTGACAGCAGTCTGAACAGAACCCAAGCACTCTGCAATCCCTGCCTAGTATTAGGTTTCAGAGTAGCAGCCGTGTTAGTCTGTATCCGCAAAAAAAACAGGAGGACTTGTGGCACCTTAGAGACTAACAAATTTATTTGTGCATAAGCTTTCATGGGCTACATTTTTCAGGATAGGCTGTAGATCCTTGATGGTGCACTGGAGAGGTTTTAATTGGGGGCTGAAGGTGATGGCTAGTGGCGTTCTGTTATTTTCTTTGTTGGGCCTGTCCTGTAGTAGGTGACTTCTGGGTACTCTTCTGGCTCTGTCAATCTGTTTCTTCACTTCAGCAGGTGTAGTTTTAAGAATGCTTGATAGAGATCTTATAGGTGTTTGTCTCCGTCTGAGGGATTGGAGCAAATGCGGTTGTATCTTAGAGCTTGGCTGTAGACAATGGATCGTGTGGTGTGTCCTGGATGGAAGCTGAAGGCATGTAGGTAAGTATAGTGGTCAGTAGGTTTCCGGTAAAGGGTGGTGTTTATGTGACCATTATTAGCACAGTAGTGTCCAGGAAATGGACTGCTTGTGTGGATTGGTCTAGGCTGAGGTTGATTGTGGGGTGGAAATTGTTGAAATCATGGAGGAATTCCTCAAGGGCTTCTTTTCCATGGGTGCATATGATGAAGATGTCATCAATGTAGCGCAAGTAGAGTAGGGGCGTTAGGGCACGAGAGCTAAGGAAGCATTGTTCTAAGTCAGTCATAAAAATGCTGAGGTTGAATTAATATGCAAACTAGATACCATTAACTTGGGTTTGAATAGAGACTGGGAGTGGCTGGGTCATTACACATATTGAATCTATTTCCCCATGTTAGGTATCCTCACACCTTCTTGTAAACTGTCTAAATGGGCCATCTTAATTATCACTACAAAAGTTTTTTTCTCCTGCTAATAATAGCTCATCTTAATTAATTAGCCTCTTACTCCACCTTTTCATGTTCTCTGTATGTATGTATATATATATATATATATATCTTCTTACTATATATTCCATTCTATGCGTCCGATGAAGTGGGCTATAGCCCACGAAAGCTTACGCTCAAATAAATTTTTTAGTCATTAGGTGCCACAAGTACTCCTGTTCTTTTTGCATAGTAGTAATCCCTGTAGCACATGTTATTTTTTTTTTTTTTTTTGAAAATCAGCTGCGGTTGAAATTTCAACTCACCTCCTATTTTGAGCAAAACATTTTTTAAGAAAATGCTGCAATTTCACAAAATCAAACCCCTCTAATATTATTACATCCATTTGATTAAGGGCAATGGCTCAGAGAAATTAGGTGACCTGTCTAAAATCACACAGCCTATCAGTGGCAGAGCTATGTTTAGCACCAATCAACAGATTGACCATTGCTTTGTACAGTCATTTAACGCCTGATCCAAAACCCTTTGAAGTCCATGAGAGTCTTTCATTAACTTCAGTAGACTTTAGGTCAGCTCCGTATGTCTGTTCTAGGTGGGTATGAAATGCTACCACTTGAGCAAGAGGGTGAGAATTCTGGTTTGATAGCATTGTACATCCAGTTTGCACAAGTGTGTTAAATGACACCAAAAGAACAAAAAGAAAAGGAGTACTTGTGGCACCTTAGAGACTAACAAATTTATTCCATCTGTTTGCATTTGGAGAGGAAGATGATGTCTGTCTGTATCTGTGCGAGTTTTTTCATGAAGTTGACAGATTTCCACTCTATTCGGCTAAATTCAGTGCCTTGCATACTCTGAAACCAAAAGAACAGTGGGGAATCTGGCCCAAGATCCTAACTCACAGTCCTGTACTTTAACCACTAATGAAAACTACCTCTCTTCTAGTACTCTGTGCTTCTGGAAAAAAAATCAACAATCAAGAAGTGCAAAGCTATGCAGAAGATAAATCAGAGTTAGCCATGTTTTTTTGAGATCTCAGTAAACATTTATTTTGGGAAATGTGTTCTGGATTAGAGCAAAAACTTGAAGTTGATTTACTTTTACCTAATCCAGGAAGCCCAGAATCAGTAACAATGATAAAGCCAATAATTTGACAGGTTTCAGAGTAGCAGCCGTGTTAGTCTGTATCTGCAAAAAGAAAAGGAATACTTGTGGCACCTTAGAGACTAACACATTTATTTGAGCATAAGCTTTCATGAGCTACAGCTCACTTCATCGGCTGCATTCAGTTTCGTTTCAGTGTCCATCTCCCCATGATATCAGGGTAGGTTTATTTTATTTTAAAGAGCTACTTCCAACATCCTTGTGATCTGCTATCTTAGCTCCATGTAGGGAAAGAGAATAGGCACTGCATGTTGCGCTAAGTGTGTATCTCAGTTTAGGATCAAGCTGCATGCCAGAGGCATAGTCAGAAACCAATGCACAGCACAGAAATTTCAGAGTAGAAGCCATGTTAGTCTATATTCGCAAAAAGAAAAGGAGCATCCGATGAAGTGAGCTGTAGCTCACAAAAGCTTATGTTCTAATAAATTTGTTAGTCTCTAAGGTAGCACACAAATGTTATTGTAATGCTGCATGTGCTTAAAGCACACTCACTTTGTTTCTCTCGGTAGCCTCCCCCAACAGCCAGTGTCACAGCTTAGATCAGTGGTTCTGCCTTCACTTTCATGAGGCAATGCTCAAGACACAATGGTGTTTCTTTGAATGAAAAGAGCTTTCCAGCGAGCCAGTCTTTATTTTGAACTATGGGCGGAAGAGCCATGAGGGGATCTCATCTTAGTTTGCTCCTGGTTGCCAGAAGCACTGTCCAAAAAAAAAAAAAAAAAAGGCAAAGACATTCCAGGCTCCAACTGAGTGCCAGGAGCATCTGTGGAATAAAACATCCGCTCTAGGAAAGGGAAGGCAAAGTTAACGGGTAAGTATTTTGGACTGGGTTTCTGGAAAGCCTCATCTTTCCCATTGCTCCTCTCCCACACTCTCAGCTCCACATGGGGAAGAGTTAAAATGTTTGTTAAAGGAGGGAGCTGTGTGTGTTGGGGTTTCCCTCAGCCCCGTGTGCTGGTGGTTTGATGCCTGCCAAATGAGCCAACTTGACACAGCTGATACAGAGATGCATGCTGGTGGAAGACTGTTTGGGACAATATCGCTGCTGTTGCTGCCATTGCTGCTTGGCCGTATGTTTAGCCTTCTCTGCACTGAGACAAGACATTAAGGGAGCTCAGTTACTGTGATGATGTGTGTGGCATAACAGACAAAGATGGATAGGTATAACATGAGAGATGAGCATAATTTTGGAAGTAGGATGCATGGAATTGCACGCACATAATCATGCAAGGCTACAGCATGCCTGCAAATATTCAAAGTTCTTGCTTGAAGTATATGCATGTTCAAAAGGTGCAGTGTGAGCACATAAGTATGGAATGTCCAATTGTAGGTGCACAGGGACAATTTTGAAAATGAGGCCCCAGGAGTGAAAATGGGCCCAAACTAGAACACAGGACCTTAACCCCCAGGAGCTTCGGGGAAGGCTAGATGGATCCCAACTTCTCAACTTGGACCTATTTCTCTTTTAGAACCAAACACATCCTTGTGTTTCTGCTCTGTCAATCCAGGGCCAGATTTCCTCTCAGTTACACTGGTGTAAAATAGGAGTCAGAGACAAATTTCTTCTCAGTTACATTGGTGAAAATCAGGAGTGAATGGAGTTAAAATGGTGCAGGTGAAAGATGACTCAGTCCCTAGATTGTCTGGAAGGAGTGGCTCAGTGGCAGAAAGCTTAACATTTCCCAAATAAAAGCAGAATGAAGAATCAAGAAAAGAATGATAGTATAAGTAGCAGAAATGAGTTGGAGAATGGGGGTAAGTAGATGGAGAAGAAAGAAGAATTGAGAAGAAAGCAGCAGATGGCCGGGTTGAAGTCACACTTTCCAGGAAAGATCTATACCATTCTGTCTCTAGCAGGATATTCTAGGACCAATATTCCAACACTGGAAACCCCAAAGGATAGACCCTAGACATCTGAATTACCAACAAGTCAAATTCTTGACATGGTCACTATCCCAACACTGCAATTTCTGACAGTAGTTCCCAATTCCCTCTCACCAGTCCCCGGGAAAGAAAGATATCTTTCCCTCAAGATGATCTTCCATGGAACCCAATGTGACATCACAAAGAGCCGCTGCAGGTTCCCAAACCCTTCAGAGAAGCAGAAGACCCTCTGGTGGTTCCGCCCCTCTGAAAATGGCCATGACATGTTGTATCGATATGGGATCATGCATTGATACGGCTTCTTTCTGAAACCCAATGAGGGCTTTCAATTTGGGGACTTTGGTGTAGGGCTTTCGATCCTGCCCTTTGGAAACGAGAGTTTGTCTGATGTATGTTCATTTGGGAGTTTACCAGAACTGTCTGGACAACAGGAAGATTTTACTCAGTTACATATTGTAATTGGGGGGGGGAGAAAGCCCTGGAAGCAGCCTGAACCTAAATGCTTCTTTAAGGGAACTCTGAACATGTCCATTGATCACTGCAAATAGGGAGTTTGAGGAAATTAAAGTCTTCTCAAAGACAGAAAATCTAACTCTGTGAACATATGGGGTTAGATGTAGGGGATCGTGAATGTGTGTGTGGATATGTGCATGCATCTCTGCCGTCTACAGGACAGAATCAGAACTGTTTCACTGAGAGTCTAGACAATTTGAGCCAATGAGCTAAAAGAGATTCTTTGGTAGCACAAGTGGTATTGGCCTGAACTTTTGAGCACAAGGATCCCTGCTGTATTCCCCTTCTCTGTGTAAAGTTCTGACTTGCTATGCTGTCTAATGTAATAACCATTAACTCTCAGGATACCAAGGATTGCAATGTACAAACCTAAAGGTGGCTGTGTCAGCCACTGATTTCACTGTCCTTGAGCAGGTTCATAATTACCAGTACAGTCCAGCTGAAATATTATGGTAGCCTAAATTGCCTTGAAAAATAGTTCTTTTATAAACTGAAAAACAAGCTTTCATGTGGGTTCCTATTCTGGGTGGTATGGACCACACTTTCAGGCCTTTATCATGAAGCAAATGAGCATCACGCGCCCATATGCAATTTTCTTTATAACTTTGCCATCAGTCACAAACCATCAGCCCCTGGGAAACTCCCAACTAATACAGAATGCTGCAGCTAGTCTCCTCAACCACTTGAGCTACTGTAAGCACATCAGACCTGTCCTCCGCTCACTACACTGGCTCCCCATAAATATAGAGTCAAATTCCACGCTATCAATGAACACGGACCCAGGGTATCTAAAAACAAAAGCTGTGGGATGAAGACCGTGGTTGATGACTCTGCTCCAAAGGCACAATGGAGCTTTCTATGATAAGGGCAAAGCTCATCCATACGGAAGACTGAGCTTCCTCAGGAGCTGGCCTGAGACTGTGGAACGAATTCCCACGGGAAGTAAGAGCCATCACAGACCTCACTACCTTCTGCTCCAAGGGCATGCTGGACTTCTTCATCCTTCCTTCACTCACAAACACAGAGCACACTGTGTCCCTTCAAAACAACAGACATACCCAGAACAAAACCTTACCCAAACAAAGCGCTCTGCCACATACACACCACTCCCCCTTTAGAGAGGATGAGAGAATGAACCCCATATGACAGCTGTTAGTCATGATGCAGAATAGCACAACTGGAAGGCCCTCAGATACTATATAAAATAGAACAGGACCTTGAAGACCATTCCATTAAGTCAGGGCATAGCTGAGATTGTTCTCTTTGAGAATCTTCCCTTGAATGTAAAGCATAAATAAAAGAAACAAATGAATCCAAGGCTGTCCGCTAACACATGCAATTTGGGAGGTTTTTACCTTTCTAAATCCAAGGCTGAATCGCCGTCAAAGCTATTGTTTGAATTACAGCTACACTGTGAAGAGGAATAGATCTAACCAGCTGTTCCAGGAAAGAAATATGCTCCTGCTCAGGTGCTAGAAGGAAGGAAGTGCTGCTTGTAAATAAACTACCTCAATAATTAATTGCCAACAGACATCACAACAGAAAAAAATCTCAGGTGATTTTTTTTCAATAACATTTAAAAAAGCAGCAGTACACACATAGCTAGAAAAGTTGCATTTAAGAAAACATAACCAAAAACCAATCCTCCCCCCAACCCACAGCTCTTCTTTAAAATGAAATATTGGTGGTGGTGGAAGGCACTGGCCTCTCTGACCTAGGTTAGAAAGAACAAGGTCTCAGAAAGAGGCTCCATCCACATGATACAAATGTCCACCCCTCAGTGAAAGGGGAGGAGCCAAAAATTAATGAGAGTCAACTGAGAGGGAGCGTGAATAAAGAAAATGGAAGGGAGGGGAGGAGAAAGAGTGCAGGGTCAGACATGGGGCGGGGGGCGGGAAATCCGTTGCTTTGACAGTCCTGGAGATGGAAGTGCCCAGATGCAGTGAGCAGCCACACAACAGACAGTGAGAGCTTCACTGGCCAATATGCCCCACATCCACCCACAGCAGTAGGAAAAGTGGAACTGAGTAAAGACTGATAAGTTTTCTGGCGGCAAATCAGAAAGAAGGAGGGAAGCTCTGCTTCAATCTCCAGCCAAACAGCAGAGGTTTGGAGGCATGGATGACCAAGTCCCATCAGAAAACTGTGGCCACCATCCTGTCAAAATATGCTCTGCATGAAACTGTGTCCTCTTGGCTACTGTGAATATGACAATATGATGGCCACCATCTTGGCCGACACAGCGGGGATTGAACCTCCAGAGCAAAAAGCATGAACTGCTACATCTTGAGCTAACAAGTCCAGGTTGCCTGTGCTGTGACAGACCCATTTCCTCTGTGGATCAGGAACACACAACCTGTAACACACACCCTTCTCTGAACATACCTGGTGGGCACGTGCCAGATGGATGCACATGCATACTGGGGAAGTGAAGCCTCTGCCAGGCCCCTGCCCCCTTTCCCTCAGTTTCAGTGAATGATTAACTCTCCCATCCATACTGTGACAGTGCGGGGCTACTGCAATGATCTGCGTTTGCAGCTGTTGGAGAACCTTCTCATCCAGGCTCTTTAGCACTCACCATGGAGTGTGAACTATATCTGGACACTCACTATGATGGCGGGGGGATCATCCAATTAAAAATGATAGATCCATAGGAAGGCACATTTTGATAGAAATGGGAAGCCCATCAAAATGTGCCCACCCACCCTCACTTTTCACCCCTAGCCCAAAGGAGGGGCTCCTCATACCTGTCAAAATACACAACCCTTCATTACATTGCCAGAGCTTAAGATGGCAGCCATTTTGATGGAGGGCACATTCTGACATGACAGCACCCCCATCAGGGGGAGAAGACTGCTGTAAAGTTATTCACCAGACAAGGGTAGTGTAATGCATAGGTCAGGACATTCTAGGACTTACAGGCTGATTGCACGAGTGTCTGGAACCAGCTGAACAGAGTGCAGCCATGGATTCTCTATGCAAGAAAGAGCAGCTGCTTTTGTTCATTACAAAGATGGAGGCATAGTCTTTCATTAAGACAGACATAATAAAGGTTTGCGAGAATCCCCTCCTGAGGCCTGCCACAGGGTACAGAGAGCAAGCCATGTGGCCACTCCCTGAAAGCAGAGCTAATGAGAAATAAATGCACCAAACTAGCAGGACTGCAGCTGTCACTCGTAAACTCCAGCTGCAGAAAGTCACCATTAAAGGAACAGGAGGCAAACTGGAGAGAGGCCTTTGAAAAAGAAATGGCAAAAAGTCACTAAATCTTATATCCTCTAAAACAAGAAAATTACACTTAATTTTACTAGTCAAAAATCAGCTGCTTACAGTACATGGCAATGTACCAAGTTAGTGGCCATCTGGAACCTCCTGGTTGTCCTTATAGTGAAAAATTTGATCACTTGGAACTTCATGGAAACATCTGGGATAGAACACAGACCCTCCTGTCCCAGAAGCACAGGTCCCTAACACATGGGCTAAAGAAAAGTCTCCCTTAGCTGTTGGGGTATAGGGCCTCTGGCACTTTTAACTGAGCAGTTCTGATTCTTTCCAGAGGAGGACAGTGCATGCATGCATGAGTGTTGTCAGTTTAGCCATTTTCCAACCATCCTGTAAATCCAATCCTCCCCCCCAATTTCAATTCCTGGGGAACACTGCAGCTGATGGTCCAAATCCTGGCCCCTATGCTAATCCTGAGTAAAAAAGTTTGGTGCGGAGATACTCTGCATGGGACAGAATCCCCCCACTTCACCCAAAACAAACTCAAAAGAGACAGCAGAACTACTCCATAGCCATTACTGCAAGAAATTGGCTTAAATTTTTGTTCTTAATTTCATCCCATTACTCCTATTTTAGACTCTTTATTACATTAGAAATTAATTTCCTAAATATAGTTGAAGATGTAAGGCCAGATTCAGAGGTGAGTGTCTGGAAAACTGGTTAAAATCTAAATAATGGTGTAACATGCTACCAGAGGCTGGAAGAGAGGTGAGTAGCCTCTGAATTTGGCTTATGTAATAATAAGATAGTGAGACGAATGTGGCAAAGATGGATTGGTATATGCCTCGTGCTTTGGAATGATTGTGTTTCAAAACTATGCATTTAATAAATGGGCTTATTTAAATTAATCATATTTAAAAGAACCAGCTGAACTATTTAATACTTAAAATCCTTTTATGTACTTGGTTATCATTGTGAAAGAAGAAAGGTGAAGAAAAGACCCAAGGATATTGTACCTGGTTTAGAGTCCCACTCTGTTTCTCATGCTTTGGTGTGTGACAAGGTTGGATTCACTGTCATACACACCCTTTGTTAGTGAACCAAACCATTTTTTTAAAATAAAAAGCTGAACAGACACAGCACTTAAAACTCATGCCCTGCATGTTCTAGGATTCAATTTAAAAATTCAATTCAATTCAGAATTCAATTGAATTCAAAATTCAATTTAAAAAGTCAATAGAAAATAAATAGAACAAAATGACACTGAAATGAGAGATTATAAACCAGAGTGGTGAAAACACATCCAAATCAGGATTACAATTACTGTATATAAAATTAAATGCAGAGATAACTATGCACATCAACCTAATGAAATTATCCCACAGACTCACTACTAGCTAGTGAAATTGCCTACTTAGTATACATTAACTAAGCTGCATCCCAAATTCCAATACAATTGCATTAGCACAAACACATAAATGTTCTATCACTAGTGAAAGAGCAGGGATCCTCATAATTCTCACCACTCCACTAGAGGGAGACAGGTTAATATTATATCATAACTACTGCAGACATGAGCCCAAGGTACAAAGCAGAGAGATTAGAATTTGAATTTAACCAAGGTTCAGGAATATTCGTATAAAAGGATCTGGTCCATCTCTCAATTATACCCACAGCATCTGACTGCAGAGATTGGAGACCATAGGCCATAGTGCATTGTGTGTCCTGCTGGTAAACTCAGATGAACAAGCTCGTAACTATGTAGCCCTAGTGTGAAAAGCATTTCTATACCAATGACATTGTGTGGTTCCACATTTATGGTTTTTCAGTGACTCCATGTCAGATTTTCTCAGGTTATAAAAGTAAAAGATAGTGTCTTTACTTTGTGCTGGCCCTGCATATTTCACCTGGAATACAGAATTCAAGCCAAGTTCTTTCTGGCTCATGGATCACCAGCAGTAATATTCTGCAGCTGGAACTTCATTCATTAACAATTGTTTTGATTACACTATAAACCAGAATAGAATACAGCTCATAGTCCTGCAGAGATAATATAGCTCTGGGAGTAATAGAAGTGAATTTAAAAAAACAACAACAAAAACCTACCTTATTTTTACCTCTAAAGTATGACTGAATACAGACAGGAAAGTGACATGATGAGTGAGGAGGTGAGATTTCTACACCCTCATTATTCTGACTACAGTCAGAGAGCCCTATTTATTTTGATGAAAACTGGAAAAACCTGATTTCTACTGGTATAAAACATATTAATCACCTGTGACTAATACACCCAGAAGGCATTTTCTGGGGAGCTAAGCATCGCTAGTATTTGTTATGAAGAGGAAGATATGAAGTCTTCCAGTTTATGGGTGAGCTAACGTTTTGAGCACAGGAGATCAGGTGGATTAGGATAAGGATAGTTAATCATGTCGGGAATCGCAAGAGTTAGACATGGAAACTGTCTAATGAATGATCCAGATTTTCTTCCTGGCAATGCAGGATTGTCCCAGTTTTAAATGATCAATTATTTTGCCAAGGCTAATTGTAAGTGTCCCAAATGAGGCAGCTTCCACCATTTCCCTTTGCAGATTATTCCACAGCCCAATAGATCATACAGTCACTCCTTTACCTCAGTTTACCCATTTGTAACACAGACATAATTGGCCAAGTGAAGCCAGGCCCTATATTCAACTCTATGGCATTTCTCTCTGTTGCTCTGTAACACTATAACTCTTGAACGGTGTATCCAATCAACTCAAAAATCTCAGGGAACATTCTCGGCATCAATGGGAAGAACCCTATTGATTTTGATGACAACTGGAAAAGCCTGATTTCTTCTGGTGTAAGACAGATTAGTCACCTGTGCTTTGATGATGATATTGACCTGATTGGATTGTCACAAGAAGAGCTGCAAAAATTGCAAGAGTAGCCGTGGAAGTAGAAAAGTTAGGTTGAAAGATATCACACAAAGAGATAAAGAAGGTGGTGACATTTAAGTCTGTTGTAAAGGTGAAGCTACTGCTACCCAAATCTGAGGATGCACTGGACTGTGATGAGCACTTCAGATACCTGGGTAGTATGACTACTAGTGATGCTAAACATCACCTAGAGAGCCGACATAGAATAGTATTCGCAACTGCTGCTCAAGTGACACTCGACCGCCTTTAGAGAAACAAAGGTATTACCATGAAGTGTAAAATGCAATTGCTGCTGTCTCTTGTCTTCAGCATCTTGCTATATGCATGCGAGATATGGACGCTAAGGAAACAGGGCATTAAGTGGCTTTCTGCCTTTGAATTGAAATGATACAGATGATCGATACACATTAGCTATATCTTGCACACAACTAAAGAGGAGATTTACAGCATAATTGGAATGATACTAGATATCACCAAGAGGACCAGACAAAGAAAACTTGAGTTCGCGGGATGTGTGGGTTGGATGGAAATGGAGGAAGATTTCCAAATACCAGGGATTGGTACTAGCTGTCAGAGGCACACCTGGCAACTATGGCTTGACGATGTGACTGTCTGGACAGGATGTGGTATGGCGCATTTCTCAAGGCTGTGTGTAGACTGTGAAATGTGGAAGGACATTGCTGGCCAATGACTCCCATGTGTTATATTTGCTGTTTATTGTGATGTGACTTCACAGTGCTTTGCACTGGGAGAGAAGGTCATGTCTAGTGAGAGGAAAATCTGTCCCACAGAGTGCCCATTTTGGAGCCATCAGGCGGAAGAATCTCTCTGGCGCCTTCTGCAGCTGCCTACACATATCACAGGCAGCAGCTTAATATGCTGCTCTCACCACTTAGTATACAGCTTGGCCTACAGAAGCAATGAAGCATGAGACGCCCTAGCGATACCAACTTTCAAGTGTGTAGAGATCTCTGGATGAAAAGTGCTGCCCAGCAACTAAGTATTGCAGATATGACTGACAACCAGCTTCATCAGTGACCTCCTGTCCAGTGAAAGCTGGAATTTGGGTTCTGTAGTGCTGTTGAAATTCAGCTGGAGTTTGGTGTCTAATCGTTTCAAATCTGAAAATCCCACGCTGCAGCCCTAAGTATATTCAACAGTTAACAACCATTTATATTTTTTCACAATTTAAATATACTCAAACACCGATGTGTTTCCTGTGAAAGGATGGGTTTCAGATTACATGTTGAGCAACATGAAGTTTCACATAGTCCTCAGATTTGTAACTGGCATTTATCAGGACTTTTTTTTTCAAATCCTGCCACTCACCTATACAGCCAAGCAATCTATCGTCCAGAAATCCTGACTGAAAAGGTTGGCTTCACGGATAAATCCATAGCCCCATAAGCTGGAATTAGATCTCAGGTCTGGTCAGCATTTGGAGGGGAAAATGCAGGTATTATGGAAGTGCTGACCCCCCTGATTCAATATATTAGCATAGCTCTAGTACAGCGGTTCTCAAACTTCATTGCATCGCGACCCCCCACTCCTTCTGACAAAAGTTTTTATACGACCCCAGGAGGAGGGACTGAAGCCTGAGCCCACCTGAGCCCTGCCACCCCAGGCGGGGGCCGGGGGGCAAAGCTGAAGCCCAAGAGCTTCAGCCCCAGGAGGGAGGCCTCTAGCCTGAGCCCCGCCACCCAGGGCTGAAGCCGAAGCCTGAGCCCTGCCAACCAGGGCTGAAGCCCTTGGGCTTCAGCCTCGAGCAGTGGGGCTTGGGCTTCAGCTTTGGCCCCAGGCCCCAGCAAGTCTAATACCAGCCCTGGAGACCCCTTTAAACAGGGTCATGACCCACTTTGGGGTCCAGACCCACAGTTGGAGAACCGCTGCTCTAGGAAGCACCATGCTGCTGGAGGAGCCATCTTTTAAACGAGACACAAAGGTTAGACCCTTACTATCAGAGGTCATTAAAGAACCCCTGCACTGTTCAGAAAGTCAGGAATATTAGTCCCATTTTCGGAGGCAAATTCGAACCAGGGCAACTACTGTACGTGTTGCCTACAGACGTTCCTCATCTCGCTTCAAAGTTATTCTTTGCCTCTCTCTCCCAGAGATACAGAACAGACACTGTGAGCCATCCCAGAAGGGACCACTTTTCACTCGTGGGTGAAGCAACTTTCTACATACAGCTTTTTGGGCTGAAGGTTGCCACATCAGATTAAAAGGCCTATGAGTCAATCTCCTCTGCTCATTTGATTAGTTCAGTCTTTGATGAGCCAAAGAACTGGCCTCCATTTCCCACATATCCATCTTGCTTCAATCTCAACCCTTCAAGATCAATTAAAGTTTTCAAAATGTATTTGAAAAAAGTTCTATCTCCTGAGCAAACATTTCCATCTCCTGGACACGGCCTCATGTTAATAGTGTAGAATGTCTTTCAGACTGTCTTTATGACTGATTCCCTGTTGGATCCTATTATCACTACTCCCTGGGGACACCAGGTATGTTTGAAAGGAGCCAAGCCTTCCAGCTTGTCAGTTCTGAGATATGTCGCCTCAGGCGGCTCAAGATCTTGTTATTCCTTATTCAGTATGTGGTCTATGGCTAGCTGCAGCTCTCACCCCCTTCCCTGCACAAATGTCTTCATGTTTCAGCTGCTGCCATTTACAAAGGAATGATTTGTCTGCCTCTTTGGACACTGAAGGCCTTTACATTACACACACAGCTTTATTCAAGGCTGAGGAGCTGTGAAGTACAGTCTGAGGGCAGGAGGCATTGTTGTCTCATGAGAACCAATAATAAAACCATATATAAATGGCATTCAAATGCAGGCAGCAATTGCAGGTCTGCACCCTGATGTGCTGGTTTTAATTTCCTGAATTTATTTAATTTCCTGGATTTATTTTTAGTTCTTCATCAACTCTATCAACACAGTAGTTTTCTCTCTCTCTACCCCCCCTCCCACCCATGCTGTGGTCTCTAGGTGCAGCTGCCCCCCCGGTCCCCATCCTGACTGTCCCCCCTAGCACCCCTGCCACCATTCAACCCCCCTGTTCCCCAGCCTCTGACCACTTCAACCCATATCCACACCCCTGCTCCCTGACCACCACCCAGAACTCCCCTGCCTTCTATCCAACCCCACCTGCTCCCTGCCCCCTTACCAAGCTACCTAGAGCACTGGTGGCTGGCAATGCTACAGTCGCACTGCCTGGAGCACCAGGACAAGCAGCCGTGCTGCCCGGCTGGAGCCAGCCATGCCACCGGGCAGCACAGAGCACTATGTCAGGCCACGGCTCTGCAGCTGCGCTGCCCGGCAGGAGCTCGCCAGCCCGCCGCCAGAGCATTGCACCATTGGTACAGTGAGCTGAGGCTGCTGGGGAGAGGGAATAGCGGGGAGGAGCCGAGGGCTAGCCTCCCGGGTGAGGAGCTCAGGGGCCGGGCAAGAGGGTCCCATGGGCTGGATGTGGCCTGTGGGCCCTAGTTTGCCCACCTCTGACCTAGAAGCATGATGCCCCAGATTTGCCAATTATGCAGATACAAATGTACAGAAATTTGCATATGCAGTTTACAGCAGCAGTACCTGAAATGCACACACAGATCTAGTATTTGCATGGGAACGTGGCATAAAGCAAACTCCTGCTACTATTGGTTAGGAAAAAACCTTTCCATGTGACCAGGTTATCCCGTCACTGCCTACTTCAGGGTTCTTTTGCACCTGGTTCTGAAGCAGCTGATTTATCTGGGGGTCTGATCCAGTCCGGCAATTCCTATGTGCCAACCTGGCCATTGGCATGCATTGTGCACATGCATATCGGGCATGTATGTGTATCAATTAGGCATATGCAAATTTATGCATGTGGTTGCAGGCACCTTAACTTTAAAAATCTGGCCCCCAACAAATAAAGGTGGGACTGGAACATACTGACCCACATGTGTTTGTTAGCAGCACACCTGGCATCAATATTATAAATGAATCTAAACTGTGAAATACCAATAGGGAATGTTTAAGGAAGAGCCAGGTAAGCCTATATGGTAACAAAGGGAATGCCAACAGGATGGCTTTGGGAACCTGGGGAGGGTCTTGGAGATCATTCCAGTGAATGGAAAAGAAAAGAAGAATGATTCTGCCAGCCAATGGTAAGGAGGGGAGGGATTTGGAGTCACCCAATCTGCCAGAGGGATGGATGGCTGTTTATATTCAACACTCTTCATTCAAACAGACTGGGTACTGGCCCCACATGTTCAAAATGATCAGGGCTTATGAGATCAAACTTTAAACTAGGTTTCAAAGGATAGGTGGGCAGCTCTTGATGATTGCCATGTACTTCCAGGGTAAATAGTGAGAGGGAGGACAGATCTGCAGGCTGGGCTGCTCCAAAGCATTGGCTGCAGGGTCACTCCTGACAGAGGTGGTGCCACTGCTAACCAAGCCCATCGTCCAGCTCTGCCGGCTGAAAAGGGGCAGAGTCGGGGGCGGGGGGTGACCTGAATGCTGCTGTGGGATAGTCTTCAAGGGAAGTGGTGGGTCGTTTAGGACTGGACTGAACCCAACTCCAGGAAAACCTACAAATAGGGAACAGTGCTTCATTGGCTGGGGAGAGGGGAGGCCTAGTGGGTCATCTGGTTTATTGTCAGTTTCTAGAACTCTCCCATGAGCACTCTCCAAGTGGGATTTTGACACCGGAGATAAATCAGACAGATGTGGCCTGCTGTGGCAGGTAAACCTGGTCCAATAATAGTCACAAAGAATTTGACTGCATTTTTTAAAATCTATGGTTTCGGTTCCGTTATTTGCAAATAAACGTTTCCCACTCCCTGCCCAGCCCTAGAGAAGCTCAGACACCTATTAGCAAGTTATTCATTATCCTTGTCCAGCCCTGACCCACTAGCCAGTAATTCACTCATTAATACTTCCGCCCCCGCTTTCTGCCTGCTCTGCTGGGGGGGATTGTGAGATCAGCAAGATCTTTGTTTTCCCTTTCTCTCCTTCCTCCACTACCCACAGGTCATCACTAGTGCCAATGCAATGCAATGCCGGAGCTCCTTACTGGCCCAGATACGCAGCAGAGATGCAATGTAACATTATTAAATTATAGAATTATTTAAGGGATATGACTAGACTCCTCATTACAGAGATTGAGGAGTCATTCAGTTTCAGAGCGATGTCACCGGAAAGCTGCATTTCACTACAATGAACATACAGCTCGCCAGTTACATCTTATCTGTAAAAGATACCCTATTAAGGAAGTGATCAATTAAACAGGAATATTTTCAACCTAAGGCTATTTATAAAATAGTCAGGCAGACCCAGAGCTTTAAAAACTCTTCAGAGATGACAAGTTTCAGAGTAGCAGCCGTGTTAGTCTGTATTCACAAAAAGAAAAGAAGGACTTGTGGCACCTTGGAGACTAACAAATTTATTTGAGCATAAGCTTTCGTGAGCTACAGCTCACTTGGAGACTAACAAATTTATTTGAGCATAAGCTTTCGTGAGCTACAGCTCACTTCATGAAGTGAGCTGTAGCTCACGAAAGCTTATGCTCAAATAAATTTGTTAGTCTCCAAGGTGCCACAAGTCTTCCTTTTCTTTCAGAGATGACAGGAGCTCAGGTAATGCACCCTCAAGTGGAAATCTGCCATTAAATTGTCATAAGACGTTTGAAATCCTATTTGCTAAGTCCAAACAATGACCCATATAGAAGGCTAAAGAGACAGCCTAGAAATCCATCAGGCTTTGCATTGTGGTTTCCCTGTCATCAGAGCCCCTGGATGGGCATGTTCTAAGCTCATAATTTCCAAAGTAGCACCCCATCCCGTCATTCAATAGGTATAACAGACATGCTAGTCAGAGCTAGAAAAACCCCCAAACAAATCATAATGCTTATCAGCTGCATAGAGTCCACAGGCATTCACCCTCACCAGCCTTTACTGTCTAATTTTTACTGCAGTAGCATTTAGAGGCTCCATTCAAGCTTGAGGTCCCATTGTGTTACCAGCCATATGAACAGATGCAGGCACAGTCCCTCTGCCCAAGAGCTTACAGTTGAAGCTGGCAAATATACCCAGTGATACAGTCAAAATATGGACCACTTTTTAATATACATATCTATTCTTAAATGATAAATCAATACAGATCAGCTATATCCAATTGCCCCTCAGACTCTTTTGAGTGGTCAGATTTCTAGGGGTATAGCAGAAAGCGTGGGTGTTGAGGGTGGGGATTTGGAGGAGGAAAGTGGCATGAGCTGGTGGATTGGTCTGAGGAAGGCAATTCATGAATGGAAGGAAGCATGGCCTCATTTACAGAAGTCGTGGACAACTGTGTCATCACATTGGGTATCACTGCTGGAGAGAAGGAGACGAAGGAGTGATGGAATGAAATACAAGAGTGGATAAGCAGGGAGGGGCTGAGCTGGGAAGGGCCCCGAAGACAAAGGGAAAAAAAGCTTAAATGTGATGCAGTAGAAAGGGGAGAGCCTATAGAGGAATTCAAAGAAGGTAGGGGAATGGTGATATGGTCAGAGAATTAGGCAAGGAAGACTATCCTGGTAGCTATGTTTGGAATGGACTGTAGGGGACAACTGTAGGGGGCAGTGTGGGTGGGAGGGGGCCAGAGAGGAGGAGCCTGCAGTAGTCAAGATGGAAGATGAGGAGGGCCTGGCTGAGATGTATTTTAGTGGTGTGGACAGAGAGAAACAGCTGGTTCTGATCCTCCTAAGCATCTTCCAGCTGGTTTTATAGATGAGGAAACAGGCAGAGAAAGATTAAGGGACAACATGACCAAGGCCACTGAAGGAGTCCATGTCAGTGCCAGGATCAGGATTCCTGGCTCCCAATCCCGTGCTTAGTCAACTAGATCAGATGCGGTCACACCATAGCTGGGATGGAATTCAGAGGGCAGCTATCACATAGACATGATATACCGGTGGGAAATATGAGTGACATTCAGTCCTGGCAGAGAACAGGTAGAAAATCCCTGACTCAAGCAGAGATGCACCTATCTGCACCCAGGCTGAATTTGGTCTCAGAGATGTTTGAAAAAGATTGTGGGCAAAACCTCAAGACTACTTGCCCAGTGTTTATCAACCCACACAATTACAATTTCTGGAAGTGAACTGTCTGAGTCCAGGATGAATAATTCAGCCTGTCATCTGTACTTACAGTATATGGCACCTTCCACACAAGTTACTCAGATTGATTTATTAGCACTAATGAACAAAGTCTCATGCCACCTCTCTGTGGAATGATGGGCCCCGTGTTATGAATGAGGAAACTGAGGCACGGCCAGGTGAGTTGTGACTAGCCCAAGGTCACACAGGGAGTTTGTGATAGACTTAGGGATCAAATCAGGTCTCCTAGCTCCAATCCTGTGCCTTAAAAACAAGACCACTCCACTTCAACCAATGGATACAGTAGACCGGCAACTCTCAGAAAGTTCTGTTTGGATACATCTGTGAAAATGTGGCTGCTTAGCTAAACTAGACTGGTCTAGCAATAGGACTGAAAATTTCACTAGGAACCTGCTGTTATCAAAATCAATGGGACTTCTTGTGTGCTTAAAATTCAGCATGTGCTTTATTGCTTCGCTGGATGGAAGACTCAGTGCTGATTGTGTTGTATCTTCCATTTTATAAGAATTCAGTGAGGTGAACCATCTCATCTGTTAGGACTGTCTTTACTTTGCCAACTGATGTGTTACAGATTCAGTATGATGGGTACATCTCTTGTGGCTGGCAGATATCTGCTAAAACAAGAGTAGTAGTGGTGGTGGCAGTGTGTTGTATTTAATAGTTATTAGATTATTATATTTAAACACAAGGACTCCGCATTATGTCCTAGGAAAGTGTGACTGCTATGGTGTAATTTTTAGTCTTAGCCCTGATCCCATGAAAGGAGCAACTGAAAGGAAAGACAGGCCCTGAAGAAAAAAAAAGCCTGTTCAAATAGTCCCTGTTTGTTCAAACACATCCAACCCAGGATGGCATAAAACAAACCGCAAGTGCACTGCGTCCAGTGGGTATTGCCACTCTTGGTTTGATGCTTTAGGCAAGAGCTTTAAATTTTGGCCAAAGAAACTAAAAACAAACACCAGATGGCAGCAAAGGACATGTTGTGGGGAAAGCATGGCCTTGAATACATTCCCATTTTGTCTTGTGGTTACAAGCATCTCCCACCCTAAATATTATCCTCTGTTTAAGCTTTTCATGTTGATTAGGAGCTCAAATCCCAATGGAGAAAGCTAATGGCATTTGTGCTCCTAAATCTCTTAGGTGCTTTGGAAAATCCCACCCAGAGTCCATCAGTGTTTCTCTTTCTCTAAAAACCTCTGGCATTTTAAGGACAGAAGGATTAACGACTTATACTAAATGTCAAATAAAGTAAAAGGAAAAAAAATATGTTGAATTATGAGAACTGAGGCTGAACTGCATTTATGTAGACTCACTATACATGGGCCTGCTTTGAAACACCCGTGAACTTAGTAGAGGGGTGGAAGAAGCAAACCTGGAGCTGAGCCTATCTAAGTGAGGCAAACCAAACAACAGCTGCGGGAAAGTTCACATCCAGATGTTGCTAAGGCCCATCTCTAATAAATACCCCACTTTCTTAAAGACTTTCAGAAAGCCAGTGGCAGTTATCATTCAGGATGGGCAGAAGTGTGATGTAGCTACCCCTTGAGAGGTGGAATTTAGGGGTTTAATGGTATGCTACCCTGTAGAAGCTCCCAGGAGAAAATGAATTCACTTAGGTTACCTCCAGGGCCCATTCTTTTAAAGGAGGGAGAGACGTGAGTCTCAAGATTTTCATAGGAGACTAGTCATTTTGTGTGGCACAGTTTTGGGGTGCTCAGCTTGAGACACCTTAAAAGGGCCAGATATAAGGAAGGTGCTGAGCACCCTCCTTCTGCAAATCAGACCCCTTTAAGCTGACCATCCCAACACTGAACAAAATCACTAGCCACTTTTGAAATTCTTCCGTCAGATTTTCCGCTGGCAAAGGAGAGGTTTTTTTATTTATTGCTGAGAAGGCTGATTTTCCTACTATAGGATGGCCCATCTATAATATTTAGATGTAAACATAATCCTAAACATCTGTTCTCTGTACATTTCTAGCTACTTTCCTGTTTTCTACTCTCTCATCTTCCTACTAGCATTCTTACATTGCTGACAGGAACTAATTTATTCAATTTTAAAAAGACTTGGCAGAAGTGCTAGTGTTTACTCTGTTAGAAGACTCTCTTTCCTTACTACCCTCAACATCCTAACAGCTCTAGAGGTTGTTTCTTATGGCAAAGCTTTGCAAAAACATAAAAACAGGAAGAACATGTTAACGTAGCCTCCAGAAGACAGGGCAGCATCTTTGTCAAATAATGCCAATGTGTTCAGTGCTGCAGCTGTAAATTTGTATGGGCAAAATTAAATTAACTACTAATTTTTAAAAATGTTCTAATCATGACAGCAATGCACATATAAACTGTAGAGTACAAAATGTACAACAAGACATAATTAGGTGCACTATTTATTTCAATTAAGGTGTATTATTAGACATAATATTCAGTATCCCTAGGGATGATGCGTCATTAGGTCTCCAAAGGAATCTATGCAAACATCCTCTTGTGCAATGAGTCCACTCCACATACCGTATATTCCGCACAAATGGGACAGCTGCCACCTCCTCAGTGATGTGTGGGAAATATTGCTAGGTGATCGTGAAAAATATAATTTTGTGAAAAATATTACAGGGAAGGGTTGGATAGGAGACATGCAAACCTTTCAAGGTTACAGATTCTAACCTAGTCTCCTAGATCAATGGGGACTGAAAGTTGCCAGCTGGCAGCTGTCCAGCAGCTGTCTCAGGCAAGGCCCTAAGGACAGAAGTCCAGACTGTGGTTGGCATTAGCTGCCAGCAAGAGTACTGTTCTCATACAGAGATGCCAAGTATTGAATGAGCATTTAGACAGAACTATGGTCTTGCCCCTACAGGTGGCCCTTCCAGGCCATGGTTGGAATGTGATGATGGAGCAAAGTGGGGAAGGTTGTGCTCTTGCCAGCTAATGAATAGAGGGTTTGATCCTGCACGGGGCTGAGTGCTCTGGCCCCAATCCAGCACATGGCTTATCCCACTTGAGGCAAGCACATGTTTACGTGCTTTGCTTGATTAGGGTCAGGTGTTCAGCGTCTTGCAGGACTGAGCCCAAAGAAAGAACTTCAGAGCTGGCTACCTGATTACCATCCAAAACACTGAAGACGTTTGAGGCCAGACTCTGACCCCTTTGAAGCCTATGGTAAGAGTCCCTTTGACACCAGTAGGACTGGGTGTTGCCTCTTTATATCAACATTTCAAAAACTGATCCCAACACTGCTGACATTTTTCTTGATAGCTGGGGGGCTGGTTCTCTTAGTGTTTCACTTCTGGGATATGAGAATACAAGATATGGCTCAGTTGTACAAGTGCCTCTTGCACTGAGGTCAATCCAAATATTTTCCAATACGGATTGCAGGACTGGACCCCCCAACCTCCAGGAGTAGGGGAATTGGCAATGCTATATTCAACATTATGGGATGTCTGTAGCCGAATGGGAAAGCAGGCAAATGAGCGAGTTCAGGCTATGGCAGAGTGCCATGCTCTCTCAGAAATCTGTATCTAACTTTACATCTGCAAAGCTATACCAAGAGCCACACGCTGTCCTCAGCCCCTCTGTGTGCCCAATTCCAGGTGTGATCCAGAGCAGGGGTGGCCAAACAGTGGCTCACAAGCCACATGCGGCTCTTTTACAGTCAAAGGGCAGCTCACAGAGCCCACCACACCCCTACCAGTGGTGGGGGGGAAGTCGGGGCTTCTGCCCTGCGGTGGAGGAGTGAGGCAGGGGCTTTTGCCCCACGGGAGGGGGGTCTTGGGGCTTCAGCAGGAGCAGGGCTGAAGTCCCGAGCCCCAGCAGGTGCCTCCCGCATGGCTGAAGCCCCCAAATCCTGGCAGGCATGCCCCATCTCTTGAACTTCTGAAGATTGTCATATGTGACTTGGAGGGTCAGTGCGTTTGGCCACACTTGGTCAGGAGAGTTTGCAACTCCAGCCCTGTCAATATCTCTGTGCTCAATTGCCTCCTGCTGCCCATGCTTTTTTGGGCCATTGTGCATGAAGGAAAGCACGCAATGGATTTGAAACAGCTGCAGCTTTGTAACAAATAATCTGACCCAATACATTTTCAGATGCAAAAATAATAAAAACCCCACCACCACATCAGAGAATTGTTGGTCCATATGAAGATGTGATACCTAAACAAATAAATAAAAAATAAAACAAGCTGTTCTAGGAAAGGGTTAGTCATTTAAATTGTTGAATTTTCTTCCATCCCACAATTCTGACCATTAGGCCCCCTTTTACAGATCATAAACCCACATGGGGAGCTCTGAGTTGGGGATCTGAAGTTACCTGATGTCTATTTAAACAAACAGGAGCAGATGTCTATAGCCAGACAACACCCCACTATGTGGTTGAACTGTTCTTTTTCCAACTTGGAGCCTGATCCCAGAAACCTTTTCCATGCATATACCCTTACTCAGTTATATGACCATTCCTATTGATGTCAACAGTATTGCTCAAGTGAGGAGTGAAGTCCTGGGCTTCTTGCAAAATATTTTGGAGCAACTATTTATTTTAACCCTCCTTTGGGAACTGACAAGACTTATTTCAGAGTAGCAGCCGTGTTAGTCTGTATTCGCAAAAAGAAAAGGAGTACTTGTGGCACCTTAGAGACTAACAAATTTATTAGAGCATAAGCTTTTGTGAGCTACAGCTCACTTCATCGGATGCATATTTCATCCATATTTTGCATACTGCTCAAACAAACGCATGTTGCAAGGAGGTAACAATGCTTGTGGTGTTTACACCTTTAAGGGAAGACACACCCACAGATTGCACCTAAATACTGGAGCAGTAAGCCCTTCATGAATGCCTAAATGGACAAATTCCCAGCTAGCAAGATGTACCATGGAAAGGACAGGTTATACCAGTGTTTAGGGGTGCATTTGCAGCTTTCCCAGGCTCTGTCTCAGTGCATAAAACAATAACCAGGTTTGCTTAATAAATTTGTTAGTCTCTAAGGTGCCACAAGTACTCCTTTTCTTTTGACAAGACTTAATCACTCTACAGTTGTATGGATGGAAAAAAATGAATAGAAATGTACATAAAGGAATCATTCCAACAGGATTAACAATAGGATTTTCCCTTGTTGAATGAAAAAGCAGCAAACTCATGGCTCTTAGCGAATCATGTCAAGAGGATTAAGGCCTGTGAAATTTTAAATTAAATTTCATCCATATTTTGCATACTGCTCAAACAAACGCATGTTGCAAGAAGGTAACAATGCTTGTGGTGTTTACACCTTTAAGGGAAGACACACCCACAGATTGCACCTAAATACTGGAGCAGTAAGCCCTTCATGAATGCCTAAATGGACAAATTCCCAGCTAGCAAGATGTACCATGGAAAGGACAGGTTATACCAGTGTTCAGGGGTGCATTTGCAGCTTTCCCAGGCTCTGTCTCAGTGCATAAAATAATAACCAGGATTTGAACTCATGGACACAGTTCCCTGGTTTGTATTAAAAATGCTGCAGCGTTTTTGATCCTGTGTGTGCAGGAGCCTGTGTATGCAGTTAGGCCCTGATCTGGCACCATTAAAGTCAATAGGAGCTTTGCCACTGACTCATGAGCATAGAATCATGCCCTTAATTGGAATAAAGGGGGTCCGGAGGGGAAGAATTAGACGATAATTGTCTTCCTCCCTCCATTCTCCTGTCTCTACAGAGTTGTTGTGTTTTCTTGAAAACATGGAAGTCAACAGGTTAGGTTGAACCAACATTTTTTTTTAAAAGAGTCTCTTTACGTTAGACACTGTTAGAATCAACAGGAGTTTTAGTTGTCCTAAGGATTAAACTTACTTAAGATCACATTTTAATAGAACCAGAGGGGTAGCTTGCTTGCTACTGAGCTACAGCATTTGACGTAGTTATGGGGTACATTGATTTCTGTTTCCAAAGGGGGAAGAAAGAAGTCCACCAATGGAATTTCTAGCACACCTCTTCTTGCAGAGCAAGTGCCTGGAAATCGGCTGCCTGACTGAGTGTGCTTGAGCATTCAAAGAAGCAGAATAATTTAAAATCTTTCCCAAGCAGGAGGATGGTTTTGAGACTAAGGCACCTGACTGGGACTCAGGAGATCTGAGTTCAAATTCCCAGCCTTGCCAGGGATTTCCTGTGTGACCCTGGCATGTCACCTTAATTGGCTCCCAGCCTGCACAATGGAGAAGATACTTCCTTTCTCCCACCCTTTGTCTGTCTTGTCTATTTAGACTGTAGGCTCTTTGGGTATGTCTGCACTGCAGATGGGTGCATGCCTCCCAGCCTGCATAGCCAGACTTGCACTAGCTTGGCTCAAGCAAGTGCACTAATAATAGGAGTGTGAATGCTGTGGCACTAGTGATGACTTGGGCTAGTCACCCAAGCTTGGATCCACCTGACACCCTAAGTCTGAGCTTGGGTGGCTAGCCTGAGCCACTGCTTGTGCTGCAACATCCAGGCTGCTACTTTTAGTGCTCTAGCTCAAGCTGAGCTAGCTCAAGTCTCTCTACCTGGGCTGGGAAGCATGCTCCCAGGGGCACTGTAGACATACCCTTTGGACAGGGATTGTCTCCGATTAGGTGTGCAGCGCTTACCTAGCATAGTGGGGTCTCAGTCTTGGTTGGGACCTCTAATACAAAGAGAAAACAACACCATTATGAATGGGGTAACACAGTGTAGGTAAAAGCAGCATTTTTCCCACTGCAACAGTTTGAAAGTGAAAATAAGGCCAGGGAAACTGTAATTTGGAAAGTGACAGTTATTGCCTAGAGTATGTTTACATGAGGCAAAGAAATTTTAATTAACACTTACAGTGCATTCCTGCCCATTCAGTCTTTATTAACCTGGAAATCCTGGATGCCCCATCATCTCAGGCATTGGCACCCTAACAGCAGGATTGTCTGGCTATGTAGACTCTTTCCTCAGGCCCTACGCTACCAGCACTCCCAGCTATCTTCGAGACACCACTTACTTCCTGAGGAAACTATAATCCTTTGATGATCTTCAAGAAAACACCATCCTGGCCACTATGGATGTAGAAGCCCTCTACACCAACATTCCACGCAAAGATGGACTACAGGCCGTCAGGAACAGTATCCCCAATAATGTCACGGCAAACCTGGTGGCTGAACTTTGTGACTTTTTCCTCACCCACAACTATTTCAGATTTGGGGACAATTTATACCTTCTAGTCAGTGGGACTGCTATGGGTACCCGCATGGCCCCACTGTATGCTAACATTTTTATGGCTGGCTTAAAACAATGCTTCCTCAGCTCTCGTCCCCTAACACTCCTACTCTACTTGCGCTACATTGATGACATCTTCATCATCTAGACCCATGGGAAGGAGGCCGTTGAGGAATTCCACCAGGATTTCAACAATTTCCATCCCACCATCAACCTCAGCCTGGACCAGTCCACAAAGATCCACTTCTTGGACACTACAGTTCTAATAAGCGATGGTCACATAAATACCACCTTATACCGGAAACTTACTGACCGCTATACTTACCTGCATACCTCCAGCTTTCATCCAGACCACATCACATGATCCATTGTCTACAGCCAAGCTCTAAGATACAATTGCATTTGCTCCAATCCCTGAGACTGAGACAAACACCTACAGGATCTCTATCAAGTGTTCTTAAAACTACAGTACCTATCTGGTGAAGTGAAGAAACAGATTGACAGAGCCAGAAGGGTATCCAGAAGTCACCTACTACAAGACAGGCCCAACAAAGAAAGTAACAGAACGCCACTAACCATCGCCCACAGCTCCCAACTAAAACCTCTCCAGCGCATCATCAAGGATCTACAACCTATCCTGAAGGACGATCCTTCACTCTCACAGACCTTGGGAGACAGGCCAGTCCTTGCTTACAGACAGCCCCCCAACCTGAAGCAAATACTCACCAGCAACTACACACCACACAACAAAAACACTAACCCAGGAACCAAACCCTGCAACAAACCTTGGTGCCAACTCTGTCCACATATCTATTCAAGGGACACCATAATAGGACCTAATCACATCAGCCACATCATCAGGGGCTCGTTCACCTGCACATCTACCAATGTGATATATGCCATCATGTGGCAGCAATGCCCCTCTGCCATGTACATTGGCCAAACCGGACAGTCTCTATGCAAAAGAATAAATTGACACAAATCTGACATCAAGAATTATAACATTCAAAAACCAGTAGGAGAACACTTCAACCTCCCTGGTCACTCAATAACAGACTTAAAAGTGGCAATTCTTCTACAACAAAAAACTTCAAAAACAGACTCCAGTGAGAAACTGCAGAATTGGAATTAATTTGCAAACTGGACACCATCAAATTAGGCTTGAATAAAGACTGGGCATGGATGGGTAACTACAAAAACTAATTTCCCCATACTTATTTCCCCCTACAGTTACTCACACCTTCTTGTCAACTGTTTGAAATGGGCCACCCTCATTACCACTACAAAAGTGATTTTTCCTCCCTTGGTATTCTACTGTTGAGAATAGCTTATTTCCACGTTAATTGAATTGTCTCATTAGCACTGACCCCCACTTGGTAAGACAACTCACATCTTTTCACATACAGTGTATATATACCTGCTACTGATTTTTCACTCCATGCATCTGATGGGTTTTAACCCATGAAAGCTTATGCCCTAATAAATTTGTTAGTCTCTAAGGTGCCACTAGGACTCCTTGTTGTTTTTATTAAAACCAGAACACTCTTAAAAGTTCCGGAACAGTTTTGAAGATAATGCTTTCAGTAATACAAACAGTTCATAATCTGTTAAAGAAATAAATCAATGCACATTTTCATCATTTAGGGAAGAAGTAGGCCTGAGCGGCAAAATTTGGGTGCACATCTAGATCTGAAACTCTCCAATGGTCTTTTTTTCTTCTTTTTTCAGAGTGGAGTTGGAGCGGAGAAGGGAATTTGTTGAGTCCAGTTTGATGGGCCCATGTAGTTTAATGGAAAAACATTTCTCTTTCAACGTATTTATTCATTACCATTGCACTCAGACTACACAGCTATCATTGCATTATGATTGCCCATGCAAGTTCTAAAAGAAACACAAAGGTTCTTGGTTTCTCTTCATCTCCCTAATAGAGGGATTTTTAAACAAAATAATTATTGTGGGAAAGCAAATTAATATGGTCCCTTATTAATGTACTGCTTATTAAACAGAAAGGAAAGCCTTTTCATGGAAACCTCCTCAGACACACACAGCCACAATTATTTTTTAAAATTCTAAATCAAAGCAAATTAGCAGTCTAGTGCTGAGCAGTGAACATGAATTGATTAGGCATTTCATAGGCAGGATGTGACAGAAGTTTTTGAAGAACTCAATTGCGATTTGTGAATCATGCTTTTTCTGTATTATAAAGAGCTTACAACACAATGATGACAGCTAATGCACACAGGGCCACAGTTTCAAAGGGACCTCAACCGAGCATCGAGATTTAGCTTGGCACAGTTGGTCGAGCTGAAATGTTTAAACTCCATGTTACCAGCTCTCGTAGTTTTATCCCAAGTCTCGTTATATTTGGTGTTTTAATTAAAGCCCCAGCTCCTGGAGGCCTTTGAATGCATCAAAATCTAAGCCTTCGGATTTTTCAAAAATAAGGGTTCAACCTCAGGTTTCAAGAAAAAAGGCTTGAAAATGTGATACCTGAAGTCTCAAAAGCCATTGAGCAAACCCAAATTGCTATTTTAAGTCTTCAATTTTTAAGCAAATCTCATTATTCTGGCCGGACCAACTCCTGATTTTCAGTGCTTGGCGTTCAGTGCTTTCAGGGGTTGGCAATATTGTAAACTACTTGACTGGGAGAGCAGTCTATCATCTGTGTCATCAATTGATTGTGGGCATAATTATATCTATAATATGGTAGGGTCAGTTTGAGGCAGGCTGTGAAAATTCTGACCTAGAAAATCAACAGTTCAGTAATAGTTACCTGACTTGGGTGGCATTTATGTCACTTGGCCACAAAGCTTTAAGTCACACGAAGCTTCAAGTTTAAGCTTTCAGCCACGAAGCTTTAAGTTCAGCTGGAGCAAAGATGTCCTTCTGCACCATGCTTGCAAGAGTGTAATGGAGGATCAGAGAGCACTTTACACCAGCTCTACTCTTCATTAAAGTTGGGCAATCAATGGGCTCACTGGGTGGCTCCGAAGCTGCTTGTGTTCATTCACAGCATGCTAAGGCCAAAGTTTTCCAGTGGGGCTCAGTTTTACAGACGCCCATGTTAGCTCACAAGAGCATGTACCTGTCATCCATTGCAGGTGCATGTTTAGTAGTTGGAGTAGTTTTCAAAGGTAAAAGTGGCAATTTGGCACCTCGCTTCTCTTGGTTTTCAATGGAAGTTAAGCACCCAACTGCTATTTGTACTTTTGAAAATGTCCCTCTTGAGGCTAAGTAGCTCTCCATCTGCCAGTCCAAACAGTGTGAGGTCTAACTACTATTTGAGCCTGCAATCAAATGTGGGTACAAAATTGAGCTTGGAGAGAAGAAAAGAGGGTTCTTTTCTGGTCTTAAATGTGCTAATCCAAGATGATGATTTTAAATGCCCAGAGCATGCTAGGTGTTTTCCAGACAAACAGAAGACATGATCCCTCCCCTGATAACCGTGTGGGCTAAACAGATGTGACAAGAGACTGCAAAGCCAAAGGGAGTTGGATAGGACCAGGATGAAATGAAAAGGACATGACTTTATGTAAGCTGGTCTATCAGCATCTTGGTGGTGTGTTGTCATTAGAATATAAGCATCTTGGGAAGGGATCTCCATGTAGAGCTGCCAAACAAGCTTGCACACCTAACAGAGCTATAGTTTATAAATAATAAATCTGAGCTAACAATAAACGGCTGGAGAAATCTGGTTTCTTGTCAGCTCTTGATTTTCTCCAAGACTGAAGCAGGAACCGAACATCAGGAACATACCGTTCTGACAGATTGTAAAGTACAAGAAAATCAAAGAACAAAATAAACCAGCATTAACAAGCTTGTTAAAGAGGAACTGAAACAGGGAGCTGTTGCCTTACCTAGCTTCTCAGAACATCCCCCTTTCCTTCTGCATCAAAGTAAAACTGTCAGTGCTCACCAATTCCTTTGCACTGAGACGTCAGGTCAGTGTAGTTGTAAGGAATTGTGTGCCAGAGAGCAACAGCATCAGCCAAAGGTGACACAGGAGATAGCTAATGGATTGCAGATAGGGACATGCACAAGTGGCAGACACACTACTAGTCATATATTACACCACACACAGAGTACACAAGTGTTACTTGTTAGCCACAACAATCTACTGTGGTCACATTTAGAATTCAGATTTCCCCACCCTCAAAACCAACTTTGTAAGAAATAGCAGCACAGAGGACATCTTCAAGAAGATTCACAGTAGCTAAGAGACTGCAAAAGTCCCATGTGATGTGCCTGATGCTGCTATGCAGAGGCCAGTCAAATGGAAGGTGTATGTAGGTTTTCTACAAATTGTCCACAGATTAGCAGGCATGATGTTACAGGGCCATGAAACCAAAATCACTTTTCCTTTTCAATTTACTTGTGTGTCTATGTGCAGCTAATTCTCCCTGGGGCTCCCTTGCACTTTATTGTTGTCGGCTCTGCTCTCTTTGAATAGGCCCGGTAACTATTTGCGTAGGAGGAATGGAGCCTTGAGGAGTTGCCAGTAATGATTACAATGGAAGCAATGCCACATCATCATGCCCCTGCTGGCAATTTGTTCAAAGTGGCAGTCATGGGTCTACAACAGGGGCGGACAAACTTTTTGACCTGAGGGCCACATCGGGTTTCCAAAATTGTATGGAGGGCCAGTTAGGGGAGGCTGCGTCTCCCCAAACAGCCAGGCGTGACCTGGCCCCCCTGCCTCCTATCTGACCCCCCCACACTTCTCGCCCCCTGACAGCTCCCCCAGGACTCCTGCCCCATTCAACCCCCCTGCTCCCTGTCCCCTGACCATTCCCAAACCCCCCACTCCTCACTGCCCCCTGCTGCCCCATCCAACCCCCCCTCTCATTTCTGACTGCCCCCCTGGGATCCCTGCCCCATCCAACCCCCCTGTTCCCTGTCCTCTGACTGCCCTGACCCCTATCCACACCCCTGCCCCCTGACTGCTCCCCCAACTCCCCTGCCCTCTCTCCAACCCCCCCCCCGATCCCTGCCCCCACCCCCTGACTGTGCTGCCTGGAGCACCAGTGGCTGGTGGCACTACAGCCGCAACTGCAATTGCACTGCCCGGCCATCCAGAGCGTTGCACCAGCAGCGCGGTGCGCTACACTGAGGCTGGGGGGGAGGGGACTAGCCTCCTGGGCTAGGAGCTCAGGGGCCGGGCAGGAGGGTCCCGTGGGCCGCAGTTTGCCCACCTCTGGTCTATAAGGTTCTATACTCTGAAAGTTTTCAGTAAAGAATATGGGTTATTCCCCTGCCAATAAGCTGCTGATGTCAAGGAACTTTAGTGTTAGAAAAGTTGTCTGCAATAAGATACATACAGTATATCCGTCAGTCATGGAGGCGTATACCCCATGAAGTCAAGATGAGCCACACCTACTAAAGATCCATCTGAGCCAATGCATTCTGCATGCAAAGTATGTTAGCCATATAGGAAACAGCAGTGATACAGAGGAACACCAAAGATTGTTCCAAAATCCATTATATTAATATTTTGATGTAACTGCCATAACACACCTGCCAGTTAAAAGTACTTCCCAATCTACAGATGGAAAAATGGAGACAGAGATTAAGGGTCTGATAATTTTTTTTAAATGCATATACAATTGCTTGGCTAATTTGCAAGCAGAATTTCTGTGATTACAAGCACAGACTAGATGATTGTTCATGCAAGTCAGAGGCAAAAATAGTTGTTTCCCTTTACGCATATTTGCAGCAATTTTTGTACATGTTGTTGCATGCGCTTTCCACGGTGCGGTGGTAGGGACAGGTTGGTGATTTGACAAGGCCATGGGGGAAGGGAGTGTTAAAGCTGGGAGGTGGACTTGTGCGTTTCTAGCTCCCGGTCTCACAACCATTAGGTGATGCCTCTGTCTACTGTGGGCTAAGTCTGCTATTCAATTGGTATTCAGTTAGGCCCTGATTCAGCACTGCATTTAAATAGGTACTTTAAGCATGGAGGTAGTCCCAACAGAAGCTAATGCAACTCATGTGCTTAAGCTATTGGGGCCCAGTACAGTGGCACTTAGGTTAATAGGAGTCTCTCCATTGATTTCAGTAGGGGTTAGGTCAAGCCCTGGTTGAATACGGATAGGACTGTTCACATGATTTAACTGCTTTGCTTTGCTTAAATTCAATTCTTATGAATCAAAGATGGGGGTGATGGGTATTCCATGGAGCCCTCATTCATCTACTGGCTGTAACCATCAAGGGAGCTGCCAAGGATGTCAGACCTAATTCTCAGCTCTCATTGCTTCTCCGTTTGATAAGCAGCCAACCAGAAAAGGAGGCATGGCTACATATTGGTAAGTTGCTATTTTTCCTAACCAATCTAACATTATGCTAGTTTTAGTGCCTAGTTTGACAGGAGAGGGAAAGTCACTGAGGAACCTGAACTGTTTATCCAGCTGGATAATTTATGCCTTCTGTTTTTTTCTGCATCCTGTGTTAAGCCTTTAGTGCTGCCAAGACAGATGGCCATTCTATTGTCAGTTTAGTGGAGACTGCTGCAGAACATCCTCCCACCCTACACACAGTGGACTCAAAGATGGCGTCTTCACCTTCATTCATTCTCGTTCTCAAGCTAACAGCCAGGTCAATCTGGCTGGAAGTAGTGTTTGTGATTTGTGCGGGCGGGGGGGGGAGGAGCAAGGAAATAACTTCTGAAGAGTTAGGAGAATGAAGACTTGATGACTAAAAAGATTATGTCAGTATTTGGTAGACGACCAAAGAAAAGCCAAGATGATGCATGAAGTTGTGCTAGGATTCAAGGTGCAGTGGGTGAGGTTTAGGTTGGATATTAGGAAAAACTTTGTCACTAGGAGGGTGGTGAAACACTGGAATGCGTTACCTAGGGAGGTGGTGGAATCTCCTTCCTTTGAAGTTTTTAAGGTCAGGCTTGACAAAGCCCTGGCTGGGATGATGTAGTTGGGGATTGGTCCCGCTTTGAGCAGGGGGTTGGACTAGGTGACCTCCTGAGGTCCCTTCCATCCCTGATATTCTATGATTCTATGATTCAGGAATTAGCTATTAAGTCAGTGCTAAGCCAATGCCCCGCACAGTGCTGGAAACACAATGATGATTGAGCTTCTGTTTCTTGTGTTTGAGATCCTGCCCACTTGCTGTCACTAAGCTCCTACCATGTGGACTTATCACCAAGATAAGTGTGTTAGACATTGCATCCTGGCAAAAGCCCATTGTGGCTACACTCCACCTGGAACTTTCATCTGGATCCTGATAAATTGGAGAACTGGTCTGAAATCAATAAGATGAGATTCAGTAAAGACAAGTGCAAAGTACTGGGGTTGCTTGTGATTGTGACTTTTGTGGAGGAGGGGAGGGAAGATTGAATCAGAACAAAAAGCCAAATTTTCAAAATTTCCCATGAAATGAAAATGTCATTCCAACTGTGTCAAAATGTTTTCTTTCTAGTTTATCATTTTGACCATGTATATATTTTAATATAATATAAAAAGTCTAAATGAAACATTTGGACTTTTTCCTTGCAGAAAAATGCAATTTCATTGAAATCCGCATATTCCTGCAAAATGTTTACATTTTGACAGAACTGCAATTTGTGATGAAAAATGGTCAAAAAAATTCCAGCTGCCTATATCCTTGGGAAACAGTTTTGGGACTCAAGATGAAAAGGCACAATTCCAATATAATATCATAATTTAGCAAATACTATTTACAGAAGATTTGAAAAATGGAAGAAAATATTTGCCCTTGGCCTTCTTGATGAAAGAGACCAAAAACACCCTACAAGGGAAAGAAGTGGAATGCTATTAAAAACAAGATTTTAGCTGGGAAAAAATCCACAGCTTTGTTAATTAAAATTTTGGAAGAATGTCTGTTTACAATATTAGACACATATGCTTGAAAATGAGTGCAATTCCCCTCTTGCAAATAATACAGGATTATCTGCAGTGTGGATTGAAGAGAAGGGTTTTGCTCAGAGGATTCATGGTGCATTAAGTCAGAGGTTTCAATGGACTGAAAATGCTTATTCTGACTAAGGGAGGAGAGAGATCCCTCTTTGAAGCCACAACGCTTATGGTTCTGGGCCCTGATTCAGATTAAAATTAAACATGTGCTTGTACAGGCACTGACTTCTGTTTTTGTTGGTGTGTGCTTCTCCCCACCCTGTGAGCAGTGGGCGGGGCCCCAGGGGGAAGAGGCCAATCAGGGACGGGGCCTCAGGGCAGAGCACGGGCAGAATGGGAGGCTGGGCCACAGTCTGAGCACCAGGGCCCACAAAAGATTAATACGGCCCCTGCAGTTGCTGAGCAACCCCTATTTTTTTGGTGGGTGCTTTAGCCCCAGAGCACCTACAGAGCCAGCACCAATATGTGCTTGAGTGTCATACTGAACTGAGGCCCTGGTGACTGTTTGACTGGCTCAATGCCATAAACTTGAAGAAAACAAAATCACTAATATGTTTTCAAAGGGAGGAAAGGATTCTCTCTCTCTCTCTCTCTCTCTCATATGTGCAGTGTGCCCAGCCATTTAACTGCATCGTCATCAGCCAGGTGAAGAGCCGGTAGCCCGCGGTTGAAGTCAGTCAGCAGACACTCATCAAGGATATGCAACATAGTCTGAAGTTGACTGCGTCTACATTGCGGGTCATTAGATAAACCCCATTTGAAGAGACTGACCGCACAATTACCCTGTCCTGTTCAAAACTGTTTCAGGGATGACCACAGGTGCCGTGGTCGGTCAAAACCTGGTGGGCAGATGGTTGGGTCGGTGACAAGAGAGTGATTAACAACTGTCATTGCTGACCACTCGTTACACCAGGAAAGGATTAAAAATGCCACACAAATACCAATGAAGTCTCTTTTATTCACAACAGGATTTGGTTACAATTCTCTGCCACTTGAGAGAAGCTCTCCTCAGTCTTCATCTAGGTTCCTGTACTGGAGCCAACAGCACAGCCTCTGAATGCCATACACTGGTGCCCTTTTTGGGCGGCCCAGTCATGCACCTGTACTTGTGGCTGAAATCAATGGAACTCTTCACGTGAGCAAGGGAGGACTACTCACACCAGTAAAGTTTGGATTGGACAATTTAACTTTCAATCCTATCACATGTTTATTAAACGGGGACAACCTCCCTCTCCCCAGTCAAAACTGAATAATTATCCCATTCTTCAACCTCCCAAAGACAGCACTTTTTTCTTTTTAAATCCTGTTTTAGAAACTAGAGTTGTAGTGATCAACTGGATAGGGCACCGCTATGACCTGTTGTATGACCTTGCTCAAGATACTATACCTCACTGTCCTTCTGTTTCTTTCCCACCTGATGCCTAGCTTGTCTCTTTAGACTGTAAACACTTCAGGGAAAGGGCTGTCATACTATTCATTTGTACAACACCTAGCGCAGTCATGATTCGGTCACAGCGGAGACCTCCAAGTATACAAATAATAAACAGCAACGGATAATGCCATTTGCACTTGGAGAGCTAAAGGAGAGATATGGCTGGACAGGAGGCTATTTTGCTGCTGAGTTGAGGATTGTCATTTAAATAATTTTTACAGGTAATTTTAAAACAACACATAAAAGGTTGCAACGAAAGCAGTTTTTCCATCTCTAGCTGAGGATATTATTTGGACTTGGCCAGACCAAGCCAACATTGCACCCTAAACAATCCCTGTAAATAACAACTGGATATTTGGGGAATAAAATGGACTTCACTTCTGACCAGTTTTCCTTTAATGTGTTTTCTACTGTAAGGCAAAAAATTAGCACTTTCCACAGTCAACTGTTTTTTCCCTCTAAGGTTACAAATTGCTCTCTCAGAGAAAGACATTTAATCACTAAACTTAATGAGCCAGAATATTCAAAGGAAGAAAACATAAATCATACTCACGTACTTTAAAAATTAAAAAAAGCATGGTATGGCATGGTAAGACAGGAAATGAAGTCGGATCAGTCACTGCTAACTTTCAGATAGGGCATTAGACATTAGGAAGAAGTATGCTTTAAAATGTGAAGAAACTGGGAAATTTATCCTAATACATCACCCCAAAGCATCTTTTCTTGTCAGGCAGCACATCATGAAATGAAATTGTGGAAAAGCTGCTAGTAAACAAGCTGCTTTATTTCCTTTCTGGAGAAAAAGCATTAGGCGGATGACCCCATGTACAGGAGAGGACCAGACTAGATCACAGGGAGGAGATAGGATCGCTAGTATGCGAGCCGGAAATGAGAGCTGCAGGCAGCAATGCAAACCTGAATGATCCTGAAGGGAAAAAAAACAACCAAACCATCAGCTGTTTTTGAGTTTAGATGGAGACAGCAGGCAACCAAACACTCCATCATTGAGGTCAATTGACATTATTAACTTTTCACATACATAACTGTAGTGGGGCGGCTGCCACTCGTATGCCAGGTTGGGCTATAGCAGGCCAGAGCAGCTGCGCAATGCGGCAGCCAATCAGGGAGGGGCTATATAAAGGCTGCCCAGGTGACAGGCAGTCTTTCCCAGGCCTTCAAAGGGGAAGGTCTGTCTCCTAAGCGAGGAGACCAGCATCTGGGACAATGCAGCCTTGGGGAAGCAGAAGGGAACTCCAGCCTGGTACCTGGCAGGCTGCAGGCCCTGATAGAAGGTGCAAAGGGGCCAAAGGGGAAGTGGTCCAGGGAGGAGAGGCAGACATGGGGAGTGAAGGAGGGCAGGGAGGCTGCTGCCAGAGGATCCCTGGGTTGGGGCCTAGAGTAGAGGGTGGGCCTGGATCCCCCCCTTGTATTACTCCCAGCTGTTAGAGTAACACTCCTACAAGCACCAGGAGCAAACTCAAGCCTAACCACTGGAGGAGGGAACGCCAGTCCAACTTTGCCCATCCCAGTGAAGCTGACCAAAATGGAGCCCATGGATGTCCTTGAAGCATTCCTGGTCACTTTCAAGCCGGTGGCTGTCACAGCCCAATGACCCAGAGAAAGCCATCCTACTGGGTTCTTACTTGACCAGACTGGCCCAGACCACATATTGAGGTCTCAACAAGATGACTGTCCTGGACTACACAGCTAAGCATACTCCTTCAGCATATTGCCTTCAACAAACCTTCCAACAATGGTTCCACCTTGAGAAATTCCCGGCAGTGCATGGCCATGAGCAGTTGCTAAAGTCTGAAGGAACACCACTGTCAGTGGCTCAGGCCAGAGGGGTATAGTGGGGTCCAGAGAAGATCGTCCTGGAGCAATTCACCCAAATCCTACCAACGGGAGGATGTGTGTGGGGTGAGACATTAGCTGGGGCAGTATCATTGGCATGGAACTACCTGATGTCAGTTGAACCAGAGGCTGAAACACTGAAAGTCCATCTGGCTCACCCTGGATCCTGTTGGAGCACCAATACCTGAATACTGACAGGGTAACCGGGAGCTTGGGTGCACAACCCTACCGGGGGGGGCACAAGTCCACCCCACACTGACCAGAAGCGCCCCACTTGGCCCTTTGAATGATCTCACCCAAGGGAATTTCATTTCTTGGGAGAATCAGCCAAGAAACCAAATATTCCCAGTGGGAGTGCTTTGCATATGGTCATCAAGGACACTTCAGAAAGGACTGCCCATTCATGGACTGTAATTACAGGCATGACTGGCAGCCAATAGCCAGGCATGAAAGAGGAGCCCGGGGAAGATGTGGGTCCCAGTACAAGTGAATGGGGTAGCCATAGAAAGGCTGATGGACTCAGACTATAGCCAGACCTTAGTCCAGGAGAGGCTGGTGGGGACCGGAGGTAAAGATGGAGATTATAATCTTCCTCCAGTGTATCCATGGGCACATACGACCCTACCCAATGTGTGAAGTACAACTGACTGTGCAAGACGACATGGAAGCAGTTCAGGCTGGAATGGCAACAGACCTGGCCTGCTCGGTCATACTTGGGGGCAACTGGAAGTTCTTCAAGGAAGTGGTCAAGGGTGGTGGGACATCTCTATGGTGAAAGCAGAACCAAGGCCGGGAGACCCAGGAAGGCAGGATATGGCCACAGTAGCTGAGGAGGAGCCACGGTAAAAAGATGGCTCAGGAAGACAAAGACCTAGGAGAAGGACCATCCACACGGGGAAAGGGCCCATCATCTTGACCCAACTAGGGCCATAGGAGTTCCCTACTGCTTGTCAACCTCAACCTGACATCCAGCGATGCAGACTTTGTGGAACAATAAAGAAATGACCCCACTCTGAGCTGAGTTTATGAGCAGTTGGCCCATGCAGATGGTAAGGCACTGGATCCCCAGAGTTGAAAGAGTAGCCCATTTTGAACTGATAAGGGAGAGGGCATACCACGTGATGAAGGATCCTAAGACAGGGAGGTAAAGATGCTGCTCCTAATAGCAAGGAAGTACCAGAGGCGGTACTACAATTGGTCCATACAGCCCCATATGGGGGTCACTTGGGGAGGGAAAAGATGTTTGATAGGATGACCCTGAGATTATACTGGTCAGGGGTCCACCTGGAGGTGCAAGACTATTTTGCTGCATGCCTGGAATGCCAGAGGACCAGAAGGAGGTCCCAAAGGCCACTACCATTGTGTGAATTGGAGTCAACATGGTGAGCCCATTAGAGAAATCCATTGTGGGCACAAATATATACCAGTAATCTTGGACTAAGCCACCAGATATCCCAAGACTGTCCCATCTGGTCTGCAATAGTGGCTGCCATTCCTAGTGAACTCAAAACTATTTGCCAGGGTGGGTATCCCAAAAAGAAATATTGATGGACCAAGGGACAAATTTCACCTCATAATTGATGAAGTAGCTATGTGACCTAGTGAAGGTAAAATCCTTAAGGACATTAGTGTACCACCCCAACTTGACAGGCTGGCCGACCAATTTAACAAAACTTGTTTAATAAACAAAGAAATTCAAAGAAAATTCTGAAAAAGTTTGTGACCACTGAACCCTGACACTAGGACTGCCTGATCCCTCCTATTTTGTTGGCAGTCTGTGAGGTGCCCCACTGGGTTCTCCCCATTTGAATTATTATATGGGAGACACCCAAGGCAGATCCTGGATCTCCTCTGGGAAACATAGGAAGAGCAAAGCACCAGGACAAGCAATGTAGTGAGGTATGAGACAGCTGCAGGAGAAATTGAAGACCACCTACAGAACGCACAACACACCCATGAACAAACCTATAACAAAGGGGCCCAACTGCACGAGATGGTTTGACGCAGTTCTGTACCAACTTCTGGAAGATAAATGCCATTTCAGGAAGGTGTTTGCAACACCTAACTTTTAGGCACTTAGAAAAATCACTGGAACAACAACGGGATCAACAGAGACTGAGTTGGCACCTACACTATACATGGAGCAGATGTGTACCCACATGTGGAATACACATCAGGATCAGCACTCCAAGTTTTTCTTTATTTGAGATGTACAGTAAGTTTCCCTTTTAGCATGTCTGTTTTCTTCTTCATTCATCCATATGTGCTTCTTATGAATTGTATCTAATTATTACTCTGTGTTATTCTTTTAGCCCGATTGGGTTGGGATTTCTTTACTCTTCCTATGCATATACCTTGTATTTGAAGCTTATGTGAGGAAGGATTTTTCCAGTGGTTAGAGTTCTAGCCTAGGACATGGGAGACCTATGTTCAACTCCCTGTTTCACCAGACTTGTGACCTTGGGTGTTGAGGATAAAACCATTAAAGATTGTGAGGCACGCTGATACTACAGTGATGGGGGACATATCAATTCTCTAAAAGAGAGAGAGCAAACTGGATTCTCAACATATATGAGGCATAAATGGATTCTCAGAACCAAAATGTTAGTATTAATACAGTTAGAATGAAGACTTTCTACAAAGAATACCCAGGAATGTTATGAGCTAAAAATGTCTGCTTCATGTTGCTGTTTACATTATTCTGGAAGGGAACAAGCTGCTCATTTTGTCCTCAGAAGGAGAAGAGCCCTTAGGATCAAGTCAGACACTAAGGGTATACGTACACTGCAATGCAAGCCCAGGGTTAGTAGAACTTGAGTTAGCAGATCCTAGTCTGTTAAGCCGGGCTTGAGTGTCTACACTCATTTGTGACCCTAGATTAGGATTTGTTGAACCCTGGGCCTCAATCTGGAGATCCAGTGTCTACACTGCTTTATGCAGGCCTGAGTCCAACCACCTATATCCTAGACTTCCTAGTGCCATCCCAAAATGTGGTTCTTCTAGCCCTTTGTTTTTTGGTGTAGTGTGGGAAAACTGGACTGCCTACCAAACTTGACTGTCCTGAAGACAAAAAGTCAGTCCATAGGATTGTGGAATACTATTTCAGATTCCCAGAGCATGAGTCCAGTGGGGCTGTGTCTACACTGCAAAGCAATAGGGCTTGAACCCTAGGACCCAGCTTGACTCCAGCTCAGAGTTTCCACCCCTTGGGGGCCTAGGTCCCTGGTTCCAAGCCCTGGACTAGCATGATTTGTGTGTAGATGGAAGGGGGGTTAGGTTTGAGCCTGATTTCAAAAGCTGGGCTTACATTGCAGTATCGATATCGCCCAAGTAACTATAACTCCATAAAATGCACCATTCTTTGAAAATACTCTCTCAAAATCTAATATTGGAATCCTGCGTCAAATCCTCCCTTGACCACCAATCATACACCCAACATCTGTGCAAACCAGTTGGCTCTGGACAGCTCCTGTGGTTCTTGAAGGACTATTTCTTGGCAGATTTTTTTTTTTACTCTAATTGAAAGGTTAATCAAAATCCTTCATATTGTATGTTGGCTACATAAACACTGTCTCCACTGATGATGAAACAGATGCTTTACAGCTCACAGTTCTCAGGGGGTTCATTTGTTCCATCATTGCATTCATTTTCTTCAAGCTACTCTATGCAATAACTGACAGTATTTTGGATAGTTTTCATGAAATGAAATTGTGTTACCTTTAAGAGGCTACAACATTCACCTCTTTTCACTGTTCTATATTTCTGTTAAATAGTAATATATCAACATCATAGCTGCTGAAGAGAGAAGAAATTAATCTTAAAGGTCAGAACAGTTATAAAAAGAAACAAGTAGGGCCAAATCCAGCAGTTCTATTTCAATCCCTAGGCAAAATTTCTATCACATTCAATGCTACATTTGCCTGAGTAAAGATGACAGGATTTGCACTGCAGTAGGTAGCTCTAACAATTTTAGTGGTAAGATCCCAGTCCTGCAAAGGCATATGCATGTGCTTAATTTTATGCACAGTGAGTAGTCCCACTGATTTTTGCCATGAGTAGTTACGCACACATGAACAGAGGCAGCTAACAGGAGAGTTTCAGGGGGAGTAGCTCCAGCAGCAAATTCCGTGCTTGGAGGTAGTGGAACTTGGTGAATGGTCTGTCTGTGGGCTGTTCTGTATACAGGCTGTGTAGCTGGGTCATGGGCCTGAGTAAGCCCTTGGACCTTTGATCAGTGCCCTGCTAAGGCTGCAGGGCGCTAGCAGTGTCATATTCCCTTTCCTGCCTGAAACCAGAAGGAATTTCCTGTGCCTGAAGCACAAACTGGTGGCTGTGCTGGAGGAAAAGATTCTTGTGTTGGAGGACAAGTTGAGATACTGTTGAACTCCTGGACAACCAAGTTCAGGAAACACCAGGAAGGAAGAATCAAGTTGGTTGTAAAGAAAAATCTGTGAGGGGGGAGTCAGGCAGGAAGCCTGACAGTTCATAACCACCAGAAGTGAGTATTTGGCACTAGTGCGATCGCTGCTGCAATACTGTGTCCACTTCTGGTGCCCACAATTCAAGAAGGATGTTGATAAACTGAAGAGGGTTCAGAGAAGAGCCATGAGAATGATTAAAGGACTAGAAGATGTGCCTTATAGTGATAGACTCTAGAAGCTCAAATCTATTTAGCTTAACAAAGATGTTAAGGGATCTTCTTGTTGTGTCCTCATACTACTTCTTGCTACATCTGTGCACATATGATTGCCCAATCAATGCACTCCACCAGGCCATTGGAAGAACATTCATGCTCAAGCAGATGGCACTGCAAGAGATGCTTCATATTTTTAAGCTCTCTGCCACAGTCACAGGCATTGGGGCCAGTGGCGTAGTCCCACTTGATCATTGCATCTCTAGTCTGGCTAGCTCCAGTGTGGAGTTGATTAAGGTAACACCATATAGTCCTTGATCTGTAACAAGTGGGAGCTAGAGCACACAGGCTATAGGGTCATTCTCTACCCTTTGCCATAACTGTCACCCAGACAAGGGTTCAATGTTAGGTGTTTAATGGTGGCAAGAAAACTTTTTTGTGACTTTAGTTGACTAAGCATCCTGTTTATATAGTGGATGTCTTGGACCTGCATATCACCGTGTACGCTTGACTCTTAGCAACTTCGTGGCATATATAAGGAGCAATATCTGCAAGGATGTAGAGGCTGTTGAAGTGAGAAGGCTTGAGGCACCCTGCAATATCATGGCAGGCTGTGTGAGGGGATCTGGCCCTCACTGCACAGACTTATTCAGCAGAGAAATAGAAAAGGGCCAGTGCTGTTGACTGGAGAATGGACAGGTCAGTATCCCACTTTGATGTAACCAGCTTGCCCATAATGTTTCAGATACCTACCATGGCTTTAGTTTTCTCAGTGTGGACTCTACAGGAGAATACGCAGTTGAGAGTAACTCTGAGTTATACAAGATTTATGGAGTTTGTGCTCAGTTTTTGAGCCAGAATGCACTGACTTGTGACTTTATTGGGTTTGCATGCAGTTTGTTGGCTGCATAGTATTTGTCTAGGGTGCTAAGTGCATTCACCAGAGTACTCTCTAATATGCCAAACTTCTTAGTCTGTGTCACACAGATCATCTGCGCAGATAAAGCATCTTGTGCAGGTTAGGTTGGCTGGTCACAAATGACCAGATGTGCATTTGTGCAGATGTTGAAAAACCTAAATGCTAAGACACTACCTTTCGGGGGGACCCATTTTTCTGTTGTTCCCATTGGCTCTGTTTGTTTGCCAAAAGTTCATGAAGAATCTTCTGTTCTCGAGTATGGTCTGTATTAGCTTTGTGAAGTGGTGGCTCTTTATTACCATTCATACCTTGGCAAGGAGCCCGTAATTGACTGTATCGTAGGTGGCTGAGAAACCAACAAACACTGCTTCCATAATCAGTCCCTTTTTCATATCCATCTTTGATATATGGTCAAATTTGGAAGCTGTCCAGCATATAACTGACCTGGGTGAAAGCCAGCCTGTCGTATATAACAGTTACATCAGTAGGTTAAGGGGTGACTTGATTAGTCTAGCAGTACCAACATGGGTGTGATGGGGCTGTGGCCTTGCCTTGCCTTTACTAAAAGTACAGACAGCACTGAGACCTTGTTTGTAAACACCACTGTGTAGTTTATTTAGTGTTCTAATCCCTCCTCTCATATATAGTGGTGTCTCCACACCATTATACACTGTATCTCAACTTTCTAACCCTTTCCCCAAAAGGGGTGTGTGGTAAGGTGTCACTGGTTCTCCTAGCCTTCTATTTCTCTTCTTCTCTTCTTTCCCCCCCCCCCCCGCACTCCTTCCTGTGCCCTTTTATACGACTTCCCTATTAATGGGCTAATTGATTACCAGGCCAGATTGGGGCTAATGAGTCAATCTGTCCAATTAGGTCTTCTCCAGGGGAACCTAATTAATACTAATAGTGACTAGCTGTGCTGGCTTAAACACTAGCCTTCAGCACTCTGCCACAATTGGGAACAAATATTTAGTAATAGGTTCTTCAGTCTAGCAGAGAAAGATATAACACAATCCAACGGCTGGAAGTTGAAGCAAGACAAATTTAAACTGGAAATGAGGTGTAAATTCTAATTAACCATAGGAACAATTTACCGAAGGTCATGGTGGATTCTCCATCACCAACAACTTTTAAATAAAGAATGGATTATTTTTTTTCCCTAAAAGATCTGCTCTAGCAATTTTTTGGGGGAAGTTCTATGACCTGTGTTATACAGGAACTCAGACTAGATGATGATCATAATGGTCCCTTCTTGCTTATGAAACTATTAATTGCAGGATCAGGGCCTAAATTTGTTAGAGGATTAATATTTGTAGTGTACTGTGAAGACATGAAATTCTAGAACTCGGACTGGCACAGATTATGCATTGAAAATATTTCTACTTCAGAACAATTGCTTTAAATGCAAGGCCAGGAGCAACAAACGCAGGGGTTTTTGGTTTTTTTTGTATAACAAAGCCTCTTAACCCCCACAAACTGATGCATAGCACAGAGAAAATGATTTTTAAACAGCATACAACAGCTAACCCATCAGTTTTAATTATGAATTTCAAAGGTTGTGATATAAAAAAAAACATACCAAAATGGAATATTACCCCATTCAATTTAAAAGGGTTTTTGTAAACAACCACAGAATAACAGAAGTGTAGGACTGGAAGGGACCTCAATAGATCATGTAGACTAGTCCCCTGCACTCAAGGAAGGACTATGTAAAAACAAACCACTCAAATGGTCTTATCTAATCTTAAACCTCCCGTGACAGAGATGCCACTCCCGTGACAGAGATGCCACAACATTTCTGGGCAATTTGTTCCAATGTTTAACTACCCTGACAGTTAGAAAGCTTTCAGCCCATTGCTGCTTGTCCTACCCTCAGAAGTTAAGGAGAACAATTTTTCTCCCTCCTTCTTGTAACAATTTTTTATGTACATGTAAACAGTAACCATGTTCCCCCTCAATCTTCTCTTCTCCAGACTAAATAAACCCAGTTTTTTTTCCAATCTTTCCTCAGAGTTCACCTTTTTTAGATCTTTAATCATTTGTTGCTTTCCTCTGGAATTTCTCCAATTTGTCCATATCTTTCCTGAAATGTGGCGCCCAGAACTGGACACAATACTTCAGTTAAGGCCTTATCAGAGCAGAGTGGAGCGGAAGAATTACTTCTTGTGTCTTGCTTACAACACTCCTGCTATTACATCCCAGAATTATGTGGTATATTTGGTGTGGGGTTTGTGTGTTTTTTTGTTTTTTGCAATAGTGTTACACTATTGACTCATACTTAGCACGTGTCCACTATTAATCCCAGATCCTTTTCCACAGTACTCCTTCCTAGGCAGTCACTTCCCATTTTGTATGTTTGCAATTGATTGCTCCTTCCTAAGTGGAGTACTTTGCATTTGTCCTTACTGAATTTCATTCTGTTTACTTCAGACCATTTCTCTAATTTGTCCAGATCATTTTGAATTATAATTCTAGCCTCCAAAGCATGTGCAACCCCTCCCGGCTTGGTATTGTCCACAAAATTTACAAGTGTACTCTCTATGCCATTATCTAAATCATTGATGAAGATAGTGAACAGAACTGTAACCAGGACAGATTCCTGCAGGACTCCATTTGATATGCCCTTCCAGGTTGACTGTGAATCACTGATAACTAGTCTCTGGAAACAGTTTTCCAACCAGTTATGCACCCACCTTAGAGTAGCTCCATCTAGGCTTTATTTCCTAGTTTGTTGATGAGAAGATTATGCAAGACTTTATCAGAAGTCTTTGGCTGTCTACACTACAGCCTGTTGCCAAAATGTATGTTGCTCGGGTGTGAATATTCCATCCCCTTCAGAGACATGTTACACTGACATAAGCGTTCATGTGGACAGCACTATGTCGGTGAGAGAGCTTATCCCACTGACATAATTTACACTGCTCATGGAGGTGGGGTTTTTTATGCTCACAGGAGAGCTCCCTCCCATTGGTACAGCTGTGCCACTGAAGCACTGGATGTATAGACATATCCTTACTAAAGTCATGACGTATCACTTCCCCCATCAACAAGGCTTGTTACCCTGTGAAAAAAGCTATTAAGTTGGTTTGACATGATTTATTTTTGACTGTTACTTATCGCTTTATTATGTTCTATGTGTTTGCAAACTGATTGCTTGATTATTTCCTCCATAATCTTTCTGGGTACTGAAGTTTAAACCGATTAGTCTGTAATTCCACAGGTTGTCCTTATTCCCTTTTTTATAGATTGACACTATTTGCCCTCTTCCGGTCCTCTGAAATCTCTCCCATTTTCCATGAGTTTTTGAAGATAATCACTTATGGCTCAGATATCTCCTCAGTCAGCTCCTTGAATATTCTAGGATGTATTTCATCAGGCCCTGGTGCCTTGAAGACATTTAGCTTGTCTAAGTAATTTTTATCTTGTTCTTTCACTAATTTAGACTCAGATCATACTTCATTTTCACTGCCTTTCACTATGTTAGACATCAGATTGCTGCTAACCTTTTTGGTAAAAACTGAAAACAAAAGTTTAGTAATTCTGCCATTTTCTGTTATTGCCTTCCCCACCCCCTGTCATTGAGTAATGGGCCTATTCTATCCCTGTTCTTCCTCTTTCTTCTAATTTGTAGAATGTTTTCTTGTTGCCCTTTATGTCTCTAGCTAATTTAGTCTCATTATGTGCCTTTGCCTTTCTAATTTTGTCCCTACATGCTGCTTGTTTGTTTATATTCATCCTTTGTAATTTGTCCGAGTTTCTCCTTTATGTAGGTGTTTTTTTTTGTTTTGTTTTTTTTGAGTTTCAGATCATTGACAAGCTCCTGGTTAAGCCAGTGTGGTTCTTGCCATACTTCCTATCTTTCCTACATAGTTGGATAGTTTGCTCTTGTGCCCTTATTATTTCTCTTTAAAAAACTGCCAATACACAGCAGAAATTTCTTTTGAATGAAAACAATAACCCATCAAGAAATACACAGCCAGTTGACTCCTGCTGCATTTTCGCACCTCTTTTATGCGACTCCCAGAAGTATTAAAATTAAAAACAAAAAATACTGTGACGGTTGATGATTTAAACATCAACAATGAGAATTATTTCACTGCTGATTAAACCCTGCAAGAAAGAGATCATATTACGAAGAGTTGCACAACTTGCTGAGTGCCATCCCATTTTGGTGTCACAAGGTGGAAGTTTGGAAAGTCTTGTTTGTTTTTTTTTCCCCCCTGTTCTGATCCTGGCTAACTTCTGCTCCCTTTCAGCCTCTCCACCTACCCTGAAGCAAGAGACAACTTTTCTCATAGCTTTGTCACTTGTTGATAGGACAGCCATACCAAAACTCATTCCGCTAAAACCTTTGTCACCATCATGTATTTTTGTGCCCCCTTCCCTCACAAATCACTACTCAGAGTAAAAAGATATGAAGTGAAAACTACAATGCTAAAGAAAACTTAAGTGATAGTTTAGGGACCCATTTTCCATGGTGGTAAGAAAACCTAGGACAACAAGGCTGTTTTCTTAAATATCCTCACACTTAATTCTCAGATTCTAGAAGAGTGCACAGTGTACCAACATTCACTGCTTTCTAAATAGTTTCAGAGCTCTTACCGACAATGTGCACATGCCCAAGAGTGAGACTCTGCAGAGGCAATTCTCAATGAAGAATCAATATTTATTTAGAATGATACATGTTTCAACAACAACAAAAAATTCCAATAGATATCACTAGAACTGGCGAAGTCATGAAAATTTTTTAGCAAAATTTTTAACTCAATTTTATCCAGCTCTAAGATCAGCAGTAAACAGACTATATAGTTTGAAGATGTCATGTATTATAGTAACCCCAGAGAGGAGCAAAAAATGGTTAAGAAATCACATCAGAGAGTGCAGGACTCCAATTAAGTAAGGTACTTAACCATATGCCTAACTTTAAACATTCCCAGAAGGGAAGCAACAGAGAGGTCAAATACCACAGAGAGATTTTATGTATTCTCTAAAAAAGCTCACAAAAGCTTATGCTCAAATAAATTTGGTTAGTCTCTAAGGTGCCACAAGTACTCCTTTTCTTTTTGCGGATACAGACTAACACAGCTGCTACTCTGAAACCTATGTATTCTCTAAAACACAAAGTACATAGTTTTAAATACTTATATAAATTAAATAGTATTTGCTTCACCAGCAAACAGAAAAACTCTTCAGGGGAGAGGTAAACATAACTGCTTGTTGATTAAGCAAAATGTAGGTGCTCTCAGATTGGATTTTTTATCTATTTGTTGATCAGGATTAGGAATCTAAAGCAATAAAGTAGATGTAATGGCATGTGTATTGCAAGAACAGTTCACTTTTGATAAAACACAAGTTAAAAATTGAGAGATTTTAAAAAATATTTATTTATAAAATTGATTATACAGAAGAAAGTTATCACAAAAGAGTTAGTGTGTGGGCTGTAGTCACTCCCTCCTCCAAGTTTATAAATGTGTTCCTTCCAACACATTTATACACTTACAAGAATTTCCCTTTAATTTACCTGGCTTTTATATATTAACATACCCCAAAAAATAAACTTAATCTTACACCACTTGGAAAAATGATTCACTCTCTTTTACCAGAGTGCCATAACTGCACAATATTTAAAAAAACACCACTAAAATTTAGAGTAAAACACTTATTGTACATTTATTTAAAACTTGGGCAAAATACCAATATAAAAGAAAATAGAGTAAGAAATAAAGTACAAAACATTTTCAATCTTCAAATCCATAACTTAAGAGACAGCAAGCCCTTTTTATTTTTATTTTCACATCCAAATTTTCCTTTAGGTTGAAGTACCATAGTTAAAATGTTTAAAAACTAGCAAACTAATTATGATATCTAAAATGGGATCTTTTAAAACGGTAGTATAATACAAAACATAGTAAATTATGTTTCCTCATAATAAAATTACACATCCTAAAAAAGATGCAGTTTATTTTTGCTTTCCTGCTTTGAACTGCTCATCATCCCAAGGAACAAGCTGGAAAACAGCACTCATAGGAAGTATTAGTTACTTTACACGGTGGCTGGAACAGCTAGATTTAATGCTCCAAGGACTCCGAAGCAATAAGGCATTTTACTATCCATCAAGTAAATTTATATGTAAGTTTGTTAAGGGAACACAACTTTGAAACATCAGTGCAGAAAACATTTACATAAAACATTAACTAGAAGTATAATACTTGCTTTTCTTAGGTGAATATTACTGAAATCTACAGGGTTTACAACATTCTGGACTAACAAGCTATTTGCTACTTTTAGAAACCACTGACAGATAGAATTTATATTTTTGCTTAATGTTGTTGTTCAATCTACTTTTTTTTTTTTTTGTTCAGAGTAATCTTTTCTAGAATATACTTCAAACAAGCCACAAATTTTTAGGATACCCCCCCATCAATTACATCATATTTATGTAGTACCTTCTTTATCCATCTTTGATACACTATTGCAATCCAAAAATGTTTAGTTCCAGTAATCAAGATAATATCTGACATTTTAAAATTAATTATTCAGATCACTCCCCAACTCACCTACCCCAAAGGGTTCTCTGCTTCAGGGGAATCTGAAGTAATCTGTCAAGTACTGGGAAAACAGCAAGTATGTTTTCCCACAAATGCACACAAGTCTTAAATTCAAGACAAAGCAGTCAGCGTCTAGATAGGTCTAACTGTGCAAAAAGGGAGGAGGGTGAATATGACAGAGAGAAGATTACACATATGAGTGATTGTAATGCCTTCTGTGACTGGAAAAAAGTCACCAAATTCATTCCACTTTAAATTGAACCTACATCTCCAGAAACCACAGACTAACGTCGTAACTTACCTTGTCTCCTAGTATATAAATACATTTAGTAAAACCATAGAACCTTTCCCAACAATCACTGAAGCATTCTTGGTTTTCATATAAAAAGGATATGATTCATAATCCAGTGTTTGAGTCAGTACTCCAGTCAGAACAAACTCAGCATTATGCACATCTAGAAATATTAAAAAAAATATATAAGATTAATATACTACAGAGAGAGCCTTCTTCATTCTACATCACAAGGAGCATGGGGGAATCAGCTGAGATATGTCCACTGACAGACCTAGAATTGAACACGAAAGAACTGGAAGACTGGCATTCTCTGTGGATTGTTTTACAGTGACCGTATTTCCTCTACCAATGCAACACAGCTCAAGTCTACTGACTTGGCCTATCTGCTTGACCACTTGCCTGAAATGGACCCTGATCCTGTGCAAAGTTCTGTTTGAGAAAAACCCTGAAGCACCACTGGAGTGCAGTTCTGTCAGTGAAGCACTACCGGAGCACACGGGGAGAGGGGTCTGTCCACATGGAGTTCAGTGCAGGATCAAAGCTTTGGTTAGGAAGATGATGTAGTTTTTTTTTTTTTGTCTGAAGCGTGATTACTGTTGGTTATTGCACTGGGTCGGTATTTGTGGCTACTGTATGTAGATGTTCAAGTACTGTCTGTGTGGATCCCGCTATTGGTGTTTGGGCATCTAATGCATGCAGGTTCAGAAAGTTTGGCCAGCAGTGTCAACTGGGTCCACCCATGCATCCTGAATGTCCCAGTTTCCCAAACCCCAGGGCATAAAAGGGAGTGCAGCCCCAACTGCCATTCAATTCCCTCTGACTGCCTATGGCAGCAAGTTGGAACTGCCTACAGTCCTCCCTGCTACACGCAGCAGAGTCAGAACTTCTCTGTTTGTCCCCTCTCCAGCACAGGATTAGTTTGTGTTTAAAGTGTTCTTCTGTCCTATTGACAAATTTATTTTCTTCAGATCCTTCAGGATTGGTATCAAAGCAATTCCCCCACCTCACACCAAACACCAAGTGGTTAAGCCCTGCCCTTCAATGATGGCCTCATATCAGTCATAGGTGGGTCTATGAAATGGTTTCTCACCCTGTGGTTCTTTGGAGCACCGATTGAGATGTGTCCCTCTCTCTCTGTGTACTTGTGCCCCCGTGCCTTTGATCGGAGATTTCACATAGCAGCGTCCATTCGGCCTGCACATGCACTACGTTGGGGTGGCCAACCTGTGGCTCCGGAGCCGCATGCGGCTCTTCAGAAGTTAATATGCGGCTCCTTGGATAGGGGGCTGCAGATTTATTACTGTGGCTCTTTGGCAATGTACATTGGTAAATTCTGGCTCCTTCTCAGGCTCAGGTTGGCCATCCCTGTGATCCCTGACGCAAAGAGCCAGTTACTGCACTGAGTAACCATTTCTTCTTCTCGTTTGAGTAGTGTCTCTGTCTGTGTCTGTGCTCCATTCTAGGTGACGACTGAGCAGCTCCCCTCAAGGAGGAGGGGGCTTCAGAGTTAAGTCCATATTGAATGAAGTATAACAAAGCTAAACACAGCAGAGATGACGTAACTGTGGATAGTCGGGGGCATAACTGAAAGGTTTTTTTTGGGGGGAGAGCAGGTGACCTCCCCACGTGTTGCCTCTGCTTCCACTCCCTGACTCACCTCAGCAGGTGGTCTACAAAGCTGACAGTGGGAACTGCTTGGACTCCAGCAGCAGGGATGGAGAAACAGCCCCAATACCGAGGGGGAAGGAGCTCAGCCTGCAGCCAGTCACCCTGCTTCTTCCTCCCTCCCCACGCTGCATGGACAGACGGCAAGTGCAGCCACCAGGGGAGCTGCTGCTGCTTTGCTGCTGGGCGCCCTGACAAATCGGGGGGGGGAGGGGGAGACACTTGACCCCCCACCCCTCCACGCATCACCTCTGAAACACAGCACCAGAAGCAGAGTCGTGAGGTTTTGCATAGTGCTCAGCAAAGGTACGTACAGGGGTCAAAGTTGCAATGCTACATTTTCAGTAATGGGAACATTCTTCAGAAAGGCTGTAGATAGACCACGCAGAATGAGTACCGTATGTCCAAGGGTGCTTGGAAATTGCAAGATTGATAGCAACAACCAAAACAGCCAGATATCCATTTGGAAAGCCTTGAGGCTGCAGACCTTTCTGATCTGTCTGCAATTGAGACAAACAATTTGGGACACTTTCTGAAAGATCTAGTCCCATCAAGACAGAAGGCCAGGGCTCTTCTCACTGGTAGAAATTCGGGGGAGAAATTGTCACGTGACTATCTTTGAAAAATAAAGTGAAGGAAGGGGTATGCCATAAGGGCCTCAATTTCCCCAACTCGTCGAGCTGACATGATGGCTACCAAGAATGCCATTTTCATCGATAAATGGAGGAGTGTACATGTAGCCACTGGTTTGAACAGAGCTCTCAAAACATTTAAGAGCCAAGCTAAGGTCCCAAATTGGAGTAGGGTTATTGACTTGCGGAAAGAGATTTTGGAATCCCCTGAGGAATCTCATTGTAATTGAGTAAGCAAGCATGGAATAATCCTTTATTGGGTAGTGGAAGGCTGTGATGACCATAGGTGGACCCTAGTGGAGCTCAGCAACAAACCCAAGTTTGTTTTTTTTACTTTCAGGAGATATTCAAGTGCATCTGACAGCAACAAGGTTGCTAGTCACACAAAGCAGTGATATTTTGTCCATTTCTGCAAGTAAGTGTAGCACCCCGACTGCTTCCTGCTGCGTAACTGTACTCTTTGTACTCCCTTCAAACAGGCTGTCTCTAAACCTGTGAACAATCAACTAGCCATGTTTTGAGGCAAAGGACTTAAGAGATTGGGACAAAGGATCTTCTCATGTTCTTGGGAGATAAGATAAAGAATGGTCCGGAGAATGATTGGTGAGCAAGCAGCCAGCTGTATGAGGTAAGGAAACCATGTCTGTCTAGAACTCTTAGAATAACTCTGCCTTTGTCCTTTTCATCTTGAGCAGAACTTTGGATATTACAGGAGTCAGAGGGAAGGCATACAACAGACCTGATGACCACTGAAGGTGAAAGGATTGGTGATCCTGCCTGCCTCTGGAGAGAAACTGAGCACATTTCTTGTTTCTGGCCATGGCAAAACAGGTCTATCTAAAGGATGCCCCATTGCCAAAATATGTGGTGAAATGCAATGGAATCTATTTCTCACTCATGGTCCTGAGAGAAGTACTTGCCGAGTGTATCCACAGTCACAATCTGAGCACCTGGAAGGTAAGCTGCTGTGATGGTTAAAATAGAACATGCTTGATAAGTTGTCCATCATGACCTTTATGTGTTTGCCCCAATCAATGATAGAAATTGGATAGACGCATATGACATCCCTGAGCTCTAGGAGGTTGATGTGAAGAGAGGCCTCCTGAGGGGTCCACCTGCCCTGGGCCATGTGGATGTCCAGATGTGCTCCCCAACCTGATAGGGATGCATCGGTTGTTTCGCAATCATTGAGGAATGGCAGGCAAAAAGGACTCCTGTGCAGACGTGAGATTCCTTCAACAAAGGTGGGTATGGAAAATAATGTGGTTAGTCTGTGTCTGCCTGGTGAATAAACAGTCCTGAGCCACCCTTAAAGGCAATGCATTCGCAGTCTTACATGGTCTGTAAATGAAAGTGCCAGCTGCTATATGTCTCAACAGCTGTAGACAGTTCTTGACTGGAGTCTGTGGGCTGATCTGGATTGTGCTATGTTGGATAGGGCCATGAATCTGTGCATTGGGAGGTAGGCTCTTGCTGCTATTGAATCAAAATAAGCTCCTATGAATTCTAACCCTTGTACAGATCAAGGACTTTCGAATGTTCAATTGTAGGCCCAGCTCAAGGAAGAGGTCCATGGCCTTGCAAATAGCCAGTGAAGTTTTGTCATGAGAACAACCTTTCAGAAGCCAATCGTTTAGGTAAGGGAACATCAGAATTCCTTTTCTGCAGAGGTGTGCTGCTACTACTGATGTAACCTTTGGGGCAGATGAGAGACCAAAAGGGAACCCTGTTCTGAAAGTGGTCCTGACCAACAGTAAAACATAGGAATCTTTTGTGAGACTGGTGGATCACTATATGGAAATATGTGCCCTGAAGGTTGAGGACTCAGACTCAATCCCCTTGGTCCAGCGATGGAATTACTGCTGCAAGTGTCACCATTTTTAAATTCTATGCCTTCGCAAATGTGTTGAGTTGCCTTACATCTAGGATGGGTTTCCAACTGCTATTCTTATTTTTGGAACAAGGAAGAACCTGGAATAAAAACCCTTCCCTCTGTGCTGCATGAAAACAGGCTCTATAGCATCCAAGAGTAGGAGAGCGTCTTTCTTATCTTAGAAGGGGCTCACGAGAGGATTCCCTGAAGAGGGATGTAGAAGGGGGATTGACAGGAGGAAGAGAAGTGACCTCGACACTTGGTGGAGATGATTTCCAAAACCTACCTGTCTGTAGCGATAGACTCCCAAGCCTGCCAAAAGTGGTAAAGGCAGTCTCTGAAGGGAGGAACGCAGGTGAATCACTGCAGTTGGTATGAACGGGGATGGGAGCTCAGTACCTTGACCACCCTGTCAAAACTGGTGTTTCAAGGTGGAAGGGTGAGAGGTCAAAGGTTGGGAAATGGGTAGTTTTCTCTCCTCTGGAACCTCTGTCTCTGGTGTTGAGGTTCATATGATCTCTGGGAGATTGAAAATTGGACAGGGCAGGATCTCTGCACTGTGTGTGACTTACTAAACTTTCTCTTGTGGGTAGGTATATAAATCCCCAAAAAACACAAAGTAATCCTAGAGTCATTTAACATATGCAGAGATTTGTCTGTGCTGTCAGCCGTTTAGTGCCTTCAAGCTGGAGGTCTTTGCCCATATTCTGGACCTCCTTTGGAAATCCAGAGAGCTGCAGCCAGGAGGCCCTCTTCATAACTACCGCTGTAGAAACTGAACGAGTGGCAGTATCAGCAGCGTCGACAGAGGCCTGCAGAAATGTTCTGGCAAGAAGCTGGCCTTCTGCAATAGTTGCTTGGAACTGCTCTTTGTTCTGTTGGTAGATGCTCAGTAAAGGAATTCAGCTTGGTATAATTCGTATGGTTGTACTTTGCCATCAATTGCTGGCAGTTGGCTATTCTGAACTGTAAAGTAGCTGACAAACAAGATTTTCTACTGAACAAGTTGAGACCCTTATGATTTCTATCACAGAGCAGACATTTAGTGTGGTGCTGCCTTCTATGTATATTAACCACCTTGACCACCAGGAGTTAGGAGGGGGATATGAAAATAATACTGAATACTTACAGGGGACATATTTCTTATCCACACTCTTGCACATGGATGGAATTTTGCACAGAGTGTGCCAGATAACCTTTGCGGGGTCTAGGAGGGTCTTTACAGGATCTAGGAGGCCTCATTAACAGGCAGGGCGATGTGGGCCAATTAAGCTGAATGAAGGATGTCAAGCAGCTTATGATATGGCTCTTTAACCTCCTCATGAGGGATCGTCAAAGAATCCACGAGTCTCTTGATAAGGTTCTGGAACTGCCTGAAATTGTCTGCCAGGGATGGTGGAGGTGGCTTAACAGCTTCATTCGGGGATTAAGAAGAGACGTTGGCTGGTAGAAAGACCTCTTCATTAGCCCTAGCTTCCTGTTCCTCAAAGGTTTCTTCCTGAGGTTCTGGTCTCCCAGAGAGAGAGAGGGTGATGAAGGCTATTTATCTCTCTGACAGGTGGTACTTGAGGCCCTAGAGAATTGCTGATGGTAAGCCACTTAGGGGCCCAGTATGGCCAATGGGGTGGTGCATATGGCATGGGTGGAGGCATCCATGGGTGCTTCTACCAGTGAGATGGTGGCTGTGGACATCTCTCATGAATGTGATTAAATTCCTTAGAAGCCTCTGGAAAAGTGCCTTTATAAGGGTGGAGAGGGCAGCCTTGGACAGATATTTGAGACCGAGGCAAGATCTTCATCAGAATCCTCCTCTTCCAGATCACTCTGGAGTGGTGGAGCACTGGAAGAAATAGAAGGTAAAACTGTCTGTACTGGACGGGTGTCAGGAGAGCTGCAGGTCGTTGGTACTGAGAGAAGATCAGAGTCAAGCAATGGTGAGTCAGGCATCTTTGAAACAGCGAGGTCTTGGGGAAAACAAAACTCTTGCAGTACTGAGAGTGTTGTCAGTACCAAGTCCATGGCCTGAGCCGAAGTAATGGTGGCTGAGGGAGTTGAGGGTACTATGTGTCTCAAATGCTCTGAGGGGAGTCCAGATGGAGCCTGAGCAAATACCAAGTGAGAAGAGGTAGAGCTCTTCTTGCTGCCTTGCTCTCCTGATTGTACCGATGGCCTACTGGAGCCAACTATCTGGAGTCTTTAGGCTTAACAGTGTCCTTGGTACTTGAGAAACCAGCAGCCTAGTGGATGCCGGGTTGGAGACCAATGGGTGCTAAATTGGCTGGTGTCCTTGGCCACTGAGGCTTCTCTGAGATAGATTCCATTCCTGGAGAACTTAAGGCACTATCTTTTGGAAGAGACTTTATGAGAGGAATCATGGGTTCCCCTCTTAGATGGGAGACAGTAGAGGCAGCCCACTTATTCAGATACCAGCATATAGCGAGGTGCAGCGAGGTTCAGAGGCTGGGTGCAGCAAGTTTCCATCATGAGAAGCTGAAATTTGATCCTGTTTTTTCTGGTTCTAGATTTTAATACCAGGCAGAAGTTACACTTTTGGGATATATGAGATTCCCTAAGGCAACGGATGCACTAGGAGAGTGTCTCACTCACTGGCACTGTCTCCTGGCATGATAGACAGCGTTTGAAATCAGGATAACCAGGCATGCCCATATTTTTTATATACATGTATTCTAGTTGTTGTTAGTGTGTAGTTATATATGAATAACAACAGCTATTATAAGAGCTATGGGGTCCCAGTTGAGGTAAAAATCAACACGGATGGCTGCTAAGGCTCTGTCTCAGACCGAGGCAGTTAAGAAGAAACTGAGGGTGGTTCGCCCACAGAGTGCAATATAACCACGGTGTGGAGCATGAGACTGGGTAACACACACGCGCAGGCCAAATGGACACTTATGTGAAATATCTAATTAAATATGCAGAAGGAGCAAGCGCACCTAAAATGAAGCACCCAGACGGACACTACTTGAAGAAAAATTGATTACTCTGCCTTGGAGACACTGACAACTTCAAAATCACATTTCCATCTGAAAATGCTGTACCTACTATTTAAATTTTAAGGATTTCATGAGATATACTGAGATCAGAATATAAACCTAAAACAGAGAAAGATATGCAGCTTGTTCATTTGTTGCTAGTCAACTGCATTTTCTGTCTTATGAATTGGTATGATGACATCACTCAAGCACTACTAAGTTGGGAAGGACTAACATGCAGTCTTTTTGGTCCTGCAAGAGTATTCTGCAGTAGCAGAGTTGAAACTAAAAGGCAGCAGAAAATCTGCACATAAAGATGGCAGGAAGGAGAAGGTAGGGGTCTGACCGATTGGGTGACAGTAATGGGCCTCTCAAACATCAGCAGGTGAACAGAAAAACCCTATATATTTTATTTTAAAACCAAGGACATAATATTAAAAAGGTGCTTCATCATATTTGATTTTTTTTGAAACAGACAGTATTCCTTTAACTGTATTTTAATCTATGACTGTTCCCAATAATAGGTGCATGTACTTAAACAATGAAAAATAAATACAGTAAACAAATTTATGATTTGGAATTCTATTAGCAGTTCACACGTACCTATGCCTCTGGCAAAATATTCTCGACATAAGTGAAGATCATTTTCACAGGATATCAAGATTATCGCTGACAAACTCTACATTAAAAAAAATACTAAATATGAGTTCAAATAAGAGAATAATATATTTTATACACAATATTTAGAAAGCCAAGTGATACTGTACTCACTTTGTTCTGTTTGTGTTCCATAAGTTTTCGAAAAGAAGGTTGTTTGGATAATACTTTTCCTCCTGCACATTCCACAATTGCCTTCATGGTGGAAAGACTAGGACAAATTCCAGGTGTAATGTAAAAATATTTTCCCTAAAAACAAACAATTTTTTAAAAAAACATATACATACACATCAATTAGATGTAAAAAAGGGGAAAGTAAAGAGTACAACTTTTGATCCTTTAGCATCTGAGGTGTATAGTGCTGACATCCACTATAATGCAAGGGTCATTTTATAAATTATGAAGCAGATCTTCAGCTGGTGTCAACTGTCACAGCTCCATTCAGAGCTATGACAATTTACATGAGATAAAGATCTGCCCCTATTTACTTAAAATCTTTCTGTGACACTTACAAAAATGACCATAAAACCTTCAAATGGTAAATTTTCTGAATGAATATTAAACAGCAATTAGGTAAGGATGAAAAAGAAACACCCCTATTTCAACTGTGTGGTTGCCCAATAGCTTGCAAAAGGACTTCTACAAAGGAAAGGTAAGTCTTATTGTCCAATTTATAACCACTAAATTTCTATTTCTATTTAATTTCTGTATCTAGTTATCTAATTTCACAGACAATTTCTTATTGTCCAATTTATAACCACTAATTTCTATTGTCTGCCAACAAAACTACAACTAGCTTTCTGCCTGCTTGAGACTCTTAACGGAAGTGATCATATACAGTGTACTTTATCTGTTCCTACTTGCTAGAGGGAAGATGTGTTCTTGCCATCTGAACTGGTGAAGAGATGCTATTTTAACTTCCTTTGATCCTCCAACCAATTTTACTTCCAGAAAAAAACTGAAGTTTTACATTATTTTTGGCTTCTGAATTTCTGACTGAAGTATACCAGGTGCAAAAGGTTTTATTCTAGATCCCTCATGAGTTATTTTGACATGCCTAAAGTGATAGATTTAAAAAAAATGTCTAAGTAAATTGGTCTCTGTTAAAACAATACTTCCACTCCAAATCTCAAATTGTTTTGTATAATGCACAATCCTGGGGCAAAGTTCAGGAAATTCATCTTTTAGATGAGATTTGTCTCATTATGTATTGCTTTCAAGACAAAGGTGAATGCGTTTTCTTGTTTGCTGTGAAAACATAGCATAGAAAGGCCAACAGAAACAGTTTTTCTTTAAGTATAAGAATAAAACCAACTGTGAACAGAGGTAGTATTCCAATAGCAATACTATCCGACATATGATTTTAGTAATTTCCAGGTTATTTCATTGCAAGTTTTTACATGAAATATTTAGAAATCTACCTATACAAATATTCTTAGAAGAATCATATTCTGCTCTTAACAGGAGTCTGAAAGTGAAGAGATTGTACAGATGAAACTAGTTTGCATATATATTTTTATTAAGAAGTCAGACTGCTTTAAAAGATTATGAAACTGCATTAAAACTTTGGCTCTAAGTGGAACTTTAATTCAAAGCTAACAATAAAAATGTCACACTTGTATCAGCATTGTGCAATAAACATATATATAAGATTGTTTCCCCTATAAGTGCATGTATAAATTTCAGCTAATAGCAATAACACACTTTAGAGAGTTCTTTCATTTGGTTTTAGACACCCAAGTTTTTAGCCTTTTGTGTTACTCTGCCTTTTTGCAGAGGAAAGCTGTCTTATTACTTAAGCACATGTTTGGGAAAAGCATGGATCATTATCAGAAAAATATACTTAAGATTGATCAAATGAGTGACCAAGCATGTTTTGTCTTTTATTGTAGCAATGAAATAAATATATGTATTTACGCATGTTATTAAAAAGTGTGTACCTTAAAAAGCGGAGCCACTTGTGCTCTCTTTAGAGACTCCTCTAAACTGAAGCAGAAAAGCACCTCAGCTTCTGCATCTCGGAGCATGAAATTCTGCTCATCTGGAAAAGAACATATACACATTACAAAAGTGACAAAGGAAGAAAAGATGTCAACATAACTCTTTATACAGATTCAAACCCTATTTCAAACTTAGTTATAAAAAACTAATGGTAAAAAAATTAAAAATCTCACTTGCTTTGATGTGACTTGAACATAATCCCATTGTTTAAGAAAAAACTGCCTTTTATTGAAGTCAAGCAACTAAAAAGTGTTGTACATTTAAAAGTCATGACTCCTGTATAAAATGTGTTTTTATTATTATTTAATTTTACTATTATTGAGGATCAACCAAAATTACTGACCGACAAAAATTCTTAATATATTTCTTTATTTTTGTTGTGTTTACTTTGTCCATTTAACAGCATTTTCTATCCTATATGGGCCCCGCAATTTCTGTACTGGAGAGCTTCAAGCCACATTAATGCATTTGTCCCCATTTATGAAAACAAAGGCACAAAGTGGTTAACTGAGTTGTGCCCAAGACACAAAGGAAATATATGACAGCCCATGGAATTGACTCCCAGTCCACAGACTTAGCCACCTGGCAATCTTTCCATTTGTTTCCCCTGCATAGTCAGTCAGCATTCCCTTTTGTTTGGATGGGATTTTCTTCCCTCAGGTCTCTCACTCACACCCCCTCCCTACCCTCATACCAAAATAGGAGAGGGAAATTATTATTATTATTTTTTAAAAAAGCATAGTAAAATCAAAAAGACAGGTAGAGTGACTTGGGATAGATGTTGTACCTGAAAATATATAACTCCTTTTACTACAATCGATTAGATTTCAAACTGATAGTCTCCATTCAGTTCTATACTCAGTGTGAGAATGTCAACTTCTCCTCACATTTCTTAGTTACACCTTCTAATATCTTTCTTACCGTTTATTGTTTTGTTTGATATAGCTGGACAAAGCAAGATAAAACTCTACCTCACGTTTATAAACAAGAAAATATTTCCTGCTTATTATCTATAGTATTGTCTTATCTATAGTTTTAAGTCTTTGCAATGGTTTGGCAGCAACACCATCTGTTTAACTCACCAAATAAATAAAAAGTTCAAAACACATATATTATAATTATATTATATTATATATACATACATACACACATATCTATCTATCTATCATACACACACACACACACACACACACACACACACACGATACTGTGAGCTTTTATAGGTGGTCGTCGTACATGTAGGTACCAATGACAAAGGGAAGGATAGAAGAAAGGTGCTGGAAGCCAAATTTAGGCTTGTAGATAAGCCATTTAAGTCCAGGACCTCCATGGTAGCATTTTCTGAAATGCTTCCAGTTCCACGCGCAGGGACAGTTAGACAGGCAGAACTGCAGGGTACCAATATGTGGATGAGACAATGGTGTAGGAAGGAGAGGTTTAGATTTATTAGGAACTGGGGAAACTTTTGGGAAAGGGGAAGCCTATACAGGAAGGATGGGCTCCACCTAAACCAAAATGGAACCAGATTGCTGGCACTTAAAATTAAAAAGGTAATAGAGCTGTTTTTAAACTAAGGGCTGGGGGAAAGCTGACAGGTGCAGAGAAGCACATGGTTTGGACAGAGACATCCCTAAGGGGAGGATCTATAAATGGAGATTCTCTATGTCCTACTAAGGAGGAGAGGATGGAAGATGATAAAATATGGGTAGGATATGATTAGAAACAGTTACATGAAAAAGAGTCCCATTCAATTACAACATGTAATGGCAGACAGTTAAAAAGTGACAAGTTTTTAAAATGCTTACATACCAATATTAGAAGTCTAAATACTAAGATGGGTGAACTAGAGTGCCTCATATTAAATGAGGATATTGATATAAAACAGGCATCACAGAAACTTGGTGGAATGAGGATAATTGATGGAACACAATAATACCAGGGTACAAAATATGTCAGGAGGACAGAACAGGTTGTGCTGGTGGGGAAGTGGCACTGTATGTGAAAGAAAGGGTAGAATGAAATGAAGTAAAAATCTTAAACAAACCAATCTGTCCCATAGAATCTCTATGGATAATTTCATGCTCAAATAAGAATATATCAGTAGGGATATATTACTGACCACGTGACCAGGATGGTGATAGTGATTCGAAATGCTCAGGGAGATTAGAGAGGCTATAAAAATAAACTCAATAATAACGGGGGATTTCAACTATCCCCATATTGACTGGGTACATATCACCTCAGGACAGGATGCAGAGATAAAGTTTCTTGACACCTTAAATGACTGCTTCTTGGAGTGACTAGTCCTGGAACCCACAAGAAGAGAGACAATTCTTGATTTAGTCCTCAGTGGAGCACAGGATATGATTCAAGAGGTGAATATAGCTACACCACTTGATAATATGACCACAATATAATTAAATTTAACATCCCTGTGGCAGGGAAAACATCACAGCAGCCCAACACAGTAGCATTTAATTTCAGAAAGGAGAACTACATAAAAATGAGGAAGTTAGTGAAACAGCAATTAAAAGGAACAATGCCAAAAGTGAAATCCCTGTAAGCTGCATGGAAACTTTGTAAAGACACCACAACGGATGCTCAATTTAAATGTATACCCCAAATTTAAAAAAAACTTAGTGAGAGAACCAAAAAAGTGCCACCGTGGCTAAACAACAAAGTAAAAGAAGCAGTGAGAGGCAAAAAGGCATCCCTTAAAAAGTGGAAATTAAATCTTAGTAAGGAAAATACAAAGGAGCACAAAAACTCTGGCTAGTGAAGTGTAAAAATATAATTAGGAAGGCCAAAAAAGAATTTGAAGAACAGCTAGCCAAAGACTCAAAAAGTAATAGCAAAAAAATGTTTAAAAACATCAGAAGCAGGAAGCCTGCTGAAAAACCAGGGGTGCCACTGTATGATTGTGTGTATATATTATACACACACACACACACACACACACACACACACACACACACACACACACACAAGCACACACACTTCCAGTCCTAAATGCACTTTTATCCACAAGTGCATTGGACTCAAGCTTTCATCTTTACTTAAGAAAAATTCCTGTTAAGCACACATCCTAATTTAATTTAATAAAAGGGGTGGATCAACGTTAGTTATTTTTTCTTTGTCTACATTACAGTCATGCCTACCAACATAATGCATAAAATGTGCACTTTTCTTTTTGACTGTTTTTCCAAAATAAATAAATTAATTAATAAATCCCTCCCACCCCCCAAAAAAACCCAACCAACCAACCTGGACACCTAAAAAGAAGCAGAAGTGCAAGTGGCTGAAGCACTAGTTAAAATTATGGTTGGCTATACCAAGAACAGAAATAAAGAAAAGGGAGGGAGGCTTATGAAGGCTTGAAGTAATATTAGTGCATACTATGCTATTTTATAATTCAGAAAGTTTAAAAAATAAGGAATAATTTAATTAAAAGTTAAGAAAAAAGGAACTAGTTTTCTTTCCTTTGGGTAAAGTAATTGGTATTAAACCATGCGGAGAGCTTAATGCAGAGGGCTTTAATTGAAAGAGAAAAAGTTAATAGAAAACCAAAGTGAATTTTGTTCCTGTGATAGCACTAAACCTAAAGCAGAATCCTTATTCAACCATGAAATACTTTTAAAAAATTAAACATTTTGTCAGTTCTAAAATACAAAACAGACTGCTAAAGTCTTAGCTGTCAACTATGTGGAGAATTATGTTTCAAGTTTTACATACAATTTATTCAGACAATAACTGAATGCCTAATATCACATTCCAAAAAAGGCTGTCTAAACAAAGTCAACCACAAAAATGTGTTTTGTTCAAATATAATTACCACCCTTGCATTTTTTTTTTTTAAAAAGTTCAGTTTATCAATAGTGAATGAGTGATTCTAGTATTCACTTACCAACAAATTTCTGGCATTTGAAACACTCTTCTAACCACTCCGGAGTTACTATGTGCTTGACTACTGAAATTGCAGTCAGGAACTTTACAGTACGGGTCACTTTGCTGGCAACTAGATGTGTGCATTTCTGTGCAGATTCTGCTACTTCACCCCCAAGAATGTAGAGTTTCTGAAAGTTAGAATCATAGAATTATAGAAATGTAGGGCTGGAAGGGATCTTCAGAAGTCATCTAGTCCAGTCCTCTGTGCTGAGGCGGGACCAAATAAACCTAGATCGTCTAGATTACCTAATCTGTTCTTAAAAACCTCCAATGATGGGGATCCCACAACCACCCTTGGAAAACTATTCCAGTGCTTAATTATCCTTATAGTTAGAAAGTTTTTCCTGCTATCTAACCTACATCTCCTTTGTTGCAGATTAAGCCCATTATTCTTGTCCTATCTTCAGCGGAGATGCAATAGAATCGACCCCTTCATAACAGCTCTTAATATATTTGAAGACTATTAGGACCGCTCCCTCCCCGACATCAACCAAGTCTTCTTTTCTCAAGACTAAACATGCCAATTGTTTTTTAACCTTTGCTCACAGGTCAGATTTTTCTACTCCTTTTATAATTTCTGTTGCTCGCGTCAATTCCAAACAAACTAGGAACTGAATACTCATTAAAAACTAAAAGTTCTCTCATCCACAGCATCATTATGAAAAACAGCAATATTATGCAATACAAATGAGGTGCCGATTAAATAAGAAACATAGGATATTGGTGGCTGTGTCTAAAATGCATATTAACAAGAAGTCCATCATAAACTCATTCCTGTATCTATTAGGACTGGTTGGAAAACTGAATTTCCATCAAATGGGAAATTCCACATTTTACAATGGAAATTTCTTACAGAAGGAAAAAAAAAAAACAAAAAAAACCCCACATCACGATTTGGAATCATCAAAATATTCCAATTCACTAATGTCCAAACATTTTGATAATGTTAAAACAATAAAATATAAATAAAATACAGCTGAAACAAAACATTTCAACGTTCTCAAAATGAAATGGTAAAGTCAAAATGAATCATTTTGGACTTTACTGAAAATTTCATCAACATAGACATGTTTTGCAGTAATGTTTATTTTGACAAAACTGTATTTTTTGACAGAAAATTGTTTGGCCTAAAATGTTTTGAGCAGGTCTAGTATCTATTAAATAAAAATATATTTTTGGAGACATGTATCCCATACTAATCACAAGAAAATTACAAATAGATTCTCACAAACGCAGTGAAATCTACCGTGGTACAGACTACTGTGAACACCACTATTTAACAAGGAACCAGAATTATTACTATCAAATATAGCTCAATCATGAGCATAGCTGTCCTCAATTCTTCCTGTTTGAACTGGAAATACTTCTCTCCACCCTGAATTTACATTTTTAAGATTACATTAATAAAAATATTAAAAAGGATAGAGTGGGAAGCATAAAGCAGTCATCAACACTACTGCAGCCCAGAGGCTGCATTAGCTGCTATGTAGTTCTATAGTGATGCTCTGTTGATTGCTAGTGGTGGTGGTACTAAGGTAGGCAGACTCCGTGACACCCCAGCAAATCCTCCTCATATCATGCTTACTTGGACGATGTTCAGGCAAAAGTATCTGGGCCTGAGGGAAGATGTGAAAGTTTCATTCCAAAATCAATGAAACACCCCAATATTCACTTCCTGTAGAGCACATATATGCATCTTATAAATGCCAAACTGGTACATCTATGAAGTGTACACACTTTAAAAATCACCTATTTATTTTATGTAGGAAGTTTCAATAGGTTTACAAAATCTATGCCATGTAAATATCGAAAGACAAAACAATTGTACCAACAGTGAGCTTTTGTTTAAACATTATACAATGTAAATGGAGGTTACTCATCTGTAACTGGAGGTACTTCAAGAAGTGTGGTCCCTATCTGTGTTCCACACTTGGGGATGCATGCGCACCATGTGCCTGAGTCTGGAGATTTTTACTAGGCCGTGTCCATTGTTCTGCACATGTGCAGTTGTTCTCCTCATGCTCTGAACCTAGGGTATATGTTGGAGGCGGTCCAGAGTGGTGCCTCTCCAGTTCCTTCTCCTACCACAAATCCAGTTATGATCTACAGCAGAGGGGACGGAGGACAGGTAGTGGAATACAAATAGGAACCGCACATCTCAAAGAGCCTTTAGTTACAGGTAAGTACCCTCCTTTTCTTCTTCGACTGGTGTTCCTATGTATATTCCACATGTGGGAGATTAGCAAGCAGTAGTCTAACAGGAGATGGATGCAAGGATGCAGAAATGACGGCCGACTGTAATACCTCTGTCCCCATAGTTGTATCTGTAGTAGAAGACTGGACCAAAGTATAATGTTTTGTGAAGGTGCGAAAGGAACTCCATGTAGCTGCCCTATATATCTCTAGTAGAGATGCAGTAGTCTAGTGTCACATACATGCAGAAGAGGTTGCTTGCACTCTGGTGGAATAGGCCCTCACCCTCTCTGGGGCAGGGATGTGAACTAATTGATACCAAAGGATAATGCAACCAGAGATCTATTTAGAAAGTCTCTGTGCAGATATAGCTTGACCACTCAATCTCTCTGCTATAGTAACAAAAAGTCTAGGTGTCCACTAATTACCGTTTTTCTTTGCAGATAAATGCCTGTGCTCTTAGGATGTCCAGAGATTGAAGCTTTCTCTCTCCTCAGAGGCATGCAGTTTTGGGGGAAAATATCTGGAAGTGGATGGTTTGATGAATGTAAAACTCTGGAATTATTTTGGTGATGCATTTTGGGTGGGGGCAAGGAGAGACCGTTTATTTATAGGAGGTAGTATATGGTGGGTCTGCCATCAGTGCTCCCAGCTCGCTAACTCTCTTGGCTAATGTGATGGTGCCTAGCAAGGGAACATTCATTGACAGATGAGATATAAAACATGTGGCTAAAGGTTCAAAAGGAGGTTTCGAGAGAAGAAGAAATGAGTGAGTGGTCCCAATGAAGAATTGGCTTCACCAGCGGTGGGAAGGATCTAAGAAGTCCTTTCAGGACTCTAGTTGTCATGGGATGAGTGAAGATAATGTCAGACAATATGATAACCACACTATCAGGATATCCTGGGACCAGATGAGTGGGAGGAAAGCATTGCAGGCCGGGTGGACTGCTCTTAGTTCCAGTAAACTGATAGGCACTCTGGACTCCAAAGAGGTTTAGATGCCTTGTGCAGTATATTTGTCCAGATAAGCTCCCCAAACTAAGAGGGAGGCATCAGTAGCAATAGTTGCCTTAGTTGTAGGTGTGAGGAAAGGAGTCCCCACTCAAACTTTCTCCAGCTTTGTCTACCAGATAGGAGAGGCCAGAAACTTGGATGAACAGTTATTCTGGCATAGACATTGCCTTTTTCTGGTGAGAATATTGACTGAACCTAATTTTGCAGGCAAGAAAGATGAAGCCTGGCAAATGGTGTCATGTGTGTGCATAAGGCCATCTGACCAAAAAGGGAAAGACAAGTTCTGAGCGAAGTCAGAGGTCAGAGAATGACCTGTTTTATGAGCTCTTCCATCACATGGAATATCTTGATAAGTAAATAGGCTCTTGCTGTAGTTATGTCCAAGGTGGCTCCCATGAAATCTATGGACCTTGTGGTAGTCAAAGTGGACTTTTCTTGGGTGACACTAATTCCAAAGGAAGATAATAAATGGAGCAGGAATTGGGTAGCCAACTGGACTTTCTTGTATGATCTGCCTGTCATAAGCCAGTTGTTAAGTTACAGGAAGACCAAATTTCCACTTATCCAAGCTGCCACCACTGAAGACTTTTGTAAAGACCCGGGGTTCCGCAGCTAGTCCAAACTGGGCTCTGTATTGGTAATTGTCTTCACCAAGAAGGAACCTGAAAACCCTTCTGTGGGATGGGTGAATATCTATATGAAAATTAAAATTCAGCATGGTCACACTGGAATCAATAATTACCTCCATGGAAGAGGGCAAACTATTTAACAAACGGTTTGCCCTCTTACAGAGAGGGAATTATTTATGCCAGTGTGATCATGTGGAATTTTAATTTTTGGATGAATAATGTATTTAGTTGGCATAGAATATAAGAATCAGATTCCATCTCCCATTCATTTTGTGAACTAACATGTATGAGGAGTAGACTCCTTTCCCTTGATGCTGAGATGGAACACTTTCTGTGGCTCCCTAATGGAGAAGGGAGTCCACTTCTTATGCAGAATTTCCTCGTGTGACTAGTCTCAGCAAAGGAGCCGAGAAGGAAGTTTGTGGATAGGGATTGACAGAAACTTGATCAGATAGCCATAGTGAATAATTTCCAGCACCCATTTGTCTGTTATGAAAGCCCTCCATTTGTGGGCAAACTGGATATGGTGGCCTCCAAAAAACTGAAGGGTAGGATGATGTGGCATCAATAAAGGATACAGGTCTTAACAGTCCCATCAAAAGAAATTCTTTTGGTGAGAGTAAGGTGTGGCAGTTGATGATGCAGGAGCTGTATACCTTGGCCTTTGTATTATTTGTTTGTGTGGTGGTTCCAAGGAGCACTGGTGGTAAAATGACTGAAGAGGTGGTCTGTACCATTGCTTATGATGGTTCCTCTTAGGTTTATGGATAGATACCCAGACAACAAACTATTGTCCTCAAGTCCTTGAGAGAGTGGAGAGATTCAGTCTTTTCATTGAACAGGTTGACTGTATTAATGGGGAGATCTTGAATGGTACTCTGCTCCTTGCCAGGGAAACCCAAGGATTCAACAGGAATCTCTCCTCAGGACAATGGTCACAGCCATCCCTCTGGACACAGTGTCTGCAGCATCTACTGCAACCTGGAGAGAAGTTTTGGGCACTAATTTTCCTTCATCAATTAAGGACTGGAACTGAACTCCACCTTCTGAGGGAGCTTGTCCTTAAAATCCAACAAACTCTGCATAATTAGTGACGTTGTATTTAGGAGGAAGGGCCTCAATTTGAGATTCTAAATTGGAGTGAGGCAAAGACCTTTCCTCCTAGACGGACTAATCACTTGGCACTCCAGTCCGAGGATGTAGTTTTGGGGTGCTGCAGCCTGGATTTTTCAGTGGCTGCTTGTACCACCACAGAGTTGGATGATGGGTGAGAGAATAGAAACTCTGTCCCTTTAAATGGAACAAAGAGGCGCTTCTCAGCACTCTTTGGGGTGGGAACACAGGAAGCAGAAGTTCTAGCTAGATCCAGGATGGCCTTGTTGATAGGGAGGGCTACTCAACTGGGACCCAAAGGTTGCAAGATATCCAGCAATCTATGTTGGGACTCCTGAACCTCTTCAAGCTGTATCTGGAGCTTGGACACCACGCTTTGTAGGAGCTACTGATATTGCCTCCAGTTATCAGGCAGAGATGGTGAAGATGGGATAACTGCCTCATCTGGAAAAGACAAAGAAATTGCTCCTAAAACCATCGGAACTGTTGGATCCAGTTCAGCTCAATCTTCTATATATTCTGATGGGGCCAGTTGGTGTTGGCCAGGTGATGGCATGTAAGGTTTGTGTACTGATGCTGGGTAATGCCTGTATAAAGGATAAACCAGCTGAGGAGAACCCTATGGCACTGGGTACCACCAGTTTCTCAGAAAGTCATATTTTGATTACAGGATGAAACCTTGATCTCTCTAGGCTCGTTTCTGCATGTTAGGGTGGGGCTCTTCTGGAACCTCTGACTCATCAGATGAAAAAGCTGGATCCTGAACTTCTGGCAGAACCAATGATACGGTACCCAGGTTCAAGGGTGGGAGAGAAGAGAGACTCCATGACTTCAAATAGCTTCCTCTTCTGCAGCAGTTATGTCTGTGAATAAAGGCAAACCTGAGAGTAGGGGGGAGCGAGGAGAGGGGAGAACAAAGATGTCCTCCAGAGAGACATAGGTCTCAGACCATCTGGGGTATGGAGAGAATCAGCTGGTGGAACTGTCGGATCCAGTGTTTCCCTGGTCACATTGGAAGCTGGATCCCTCCAGGGCCGGGATGTTATTGACAGAGTATGATCTGGATGTTAAAGGGAGTGGCGATGAATGTTTTTCTGTCAGCATATCAGAACCAGTCCTGGAACAAATGGATCCATTCTCCTTCGTGCCACTTTCTCCCGCTGAGGTGGTTTACTTCGGCCTTAATCTTTAGGACCCGGGGGCAAGAACTCTCCCAACTTGAAGGGGTTGGGGGGGGGTGTCTTTTTTTCTTTGGGGCAGCCTTGGAAGAATGTTGTCTCTGTGCTTGTGACAAGGCCCCTTACTCTCATGAGAAGCCTTCACCTTAGGCTTAAAAAAGTCTCAGTCTCGAGCCTTGAGCTTATGCTTGGAGAGACTCTGTTGACTAAAGGTGATGTCTAGGGAGTTGTCCTTAGCCCGGATCTGACTGAGATCTCATGGCCTTTTCTATCAGATGTTTTCTAAGTCTTGACTCGCACAGTTCTGGGAGGGAAGGAGCAACAAATGTTGCACTTAGCCAAGATGTGAGCCTTGCCTAGGCTCTAAAAGCAGTGCTGGTGTTTGTCACTCACTGAAAAGGAGCGGGGGACGAGAAACACAATTCTGTAACCCTGGGACTCTGGGCATAATCCTAGCCTCCCGTGGATGATTTCCCCAGGATGGGGGAAAACAACTAACTAACTACACTAGTACTTAACACTGAAAGAGTAAAGAAGTAAAACTATTTACAATATTTATACACACACTGAGGCAGACAAAGGACGAAATTGTGGACACAGAAGATTTTGACTCAGGCCATGCGACGATATGAAGGAACTGGAGAGGCTCCAGTCCCCACTGCCCCTTATACTCTTGGTTCAGAGCACAAGAAAAACAATTGCGCATATGCAAGTCAATGGACGCTACTACTAAAAAGTCTCTGGACTCAAGCGTGTATGTACCCATGTGTGGAATACACCTCACTGGGCTAAAAGTTATGAGGGAGGTCCTCTTCCCTGAGAGGGGTGGGGCTTAGGACACACCCCTCTGCTTGGCATCTCCCATTGGTTGGCTTAGGCAGGGATCCATTTAATGTGCTTGCTTTTGAGACTCCAATTCTGAGGAGCCTATCTCTCCGCACGCATTGTATAACAAGCCTAAGCACCTAATTCAGGCTTTGAGAATCCCAGTGATTTTCTAGGCATTGTCAGGCATGTTGAGGCTGAACATCGCTACACCTAAGTTCATTTCTGAATCTAGCTCCAAGTACATAGCAAGATTCAAAGAAGGACTGGACTTTTATATGGGTAACATTAATTGTTAAAACTCTGGATATTCTTAAGTTTTGGAATGGATATAAAGCCTCATGCTTTAAAATGTAAAACAATGTCTGTGAAAAAGCATGATTAAACATTCATGGGAGACTTGAAGTAGGCAGATGTGGGGTAATCTTGCGCCTTTCTCTGAAGCATCTGGTTCTCTACAGAGTCAGAGACAAGATACTGCACTAGATGGACCTTGGGTCTGATTCAGTATCATAATTCATATGTTCCTCACCTGAACTTGGTCATTTAATTTGCTATTGGAGGTACAGAAGGTACCCCCACCCCTTTGAAAATGAACATGAGGAAAGAAAAAAATTAGACACAAGCATGAAGTACTTGAGTAAGGCTAACTTGGATAGAACTAGCAAATAAAACTCAATTTATCGAAAACTATACTCTCTCTATTTTAAAACCATTCCCTACAATTCTCTCTCTTTATATCTATTAGGCCTGTTTGATAAAGTCTTGTAGACACAAATTAAACTTGATGTATTACGGAAAATAATCTAAAGTTGCTAAATGTTCCAACATACTGTGCATAAGTGACAAATATGAAAGTCACCTTGATATACTGCTGGACTTGTATAGGCTCAAATCCTGTGAAGAGCACCATTGGGGTCAGTTCTGGTGAGAGCTTTTTAGTAGGTGGTGGTATGTCCTCAATTCTACAAAATAGAAAAATACAGGACATCATGAAGACTGGGACCAATGTTTTTATTTTAAAACCACTGAAGCACAATCTTGCAAACTTTTACTCATGGGACTACTCGCACAAGTAAAGGTTTGCAAGATTTATGACTTTTTGATAAAAGGTTGCCAACCTGAGAACAAGATGTGTTTAAGCTGGTACAAGGCACAGACTGAGCACAGTCCTGACCCAGTGGAGGTCAGAGTGTCTCCAAAAAGGCTTCTTAAGCTGCAGCACTTTTCCAGAAACATATTGGATACCCTGGCTGCTTTTCTTATTTACACTTGTAGATAAAGTTAAACATTTCACCATTATAAAGGACTGAAGACTTTACACAGTGAACGGCAGAATGATTCCTAGAGAAAAATCACCAATGTCAAACCAATCATCCAGCATGGTTTTAATCTAGAGTTAAGCATTTACATTAACAGGCAACATATTGTTTGTGCCATGAATGCTAACCCTTTAGAAGTCTCTGTCTCCAAAACTGGGTCGAGCAATTGAGCAGAGTGAAGAAATCTCTCACAAGATGATGTAGTCTCGGATTCATGAAAGGCTCATGAGTTCACTTTTTAGTATATTTAAAAAGAGGCCTTTGCAATTATGATGTTTTTATGTGAATATGTTGTTTCCATTTCACTTTCTTTTGTCCATTCTCTCTTCCCTTCCCAATCTTTTCTATGTTCTCTTTGTTCCTTTGCCTTTTTAAATCCTTTTTTCAGTTTTGCTTTCTATTTTTTACTTCCATGTTTTCCTCTCCACTTCTCATCCTGTTTCCTCTCACTGTTTCTGCTTTCTTCCCTTTACCTGCTTGTGAAGCCCCCAGTTCTCTGCCTCTCTAATTTCTCCCCCACAGTTTCTCCAAATCCTCTCCTCCCCTCTCTCTTCTAGTTCACTACCTGGGTGTGCTCTCTTTTTTCCATCTCCTCCAGTGCATAGTTGGCAACTAGGGCTGTCAAGAGATTTAAAAAATGAATCACGATTAATCCTGCTGTTAAACAATAATAGAATACCATGTATTTAAATATTTTTGGATGTTTTCTACATTTTTAAATATATTGATTTCAATTACAACACAGAATACAAAGTGTACAGTGCGGACTTTATATTTATTTTGGTTACAAATATTTGTACTGTAAAAACCAAAATTCACCTAATACAAGTATTGTAGTGTAATCTCTTTATCATGAAAGTTGAACATACAAATGTAGAATTATATACAAAAAAACCCTGCACTCATAAATAAAACAATGTAAAACTTTAGAGCCTACAAGTCCAATCAGTCCTACTTCTTGCTCAGCCAATCGCTCAGACAAACAAGTTTCTTTACATTTGCAGAAGATAATGCTGCCTTGTTTACAATGTCACCTGAAAGTGAGAACAGGCACTTGCATGGCACTGTTGCAGCCGGTGTTGCAAGGTATTTATGTGCCAGATGCGCTAAAGATTCCTTTGTCCCTTCATGCTTCAACCACCAGAGGACATGCGTCCATGCTGATGATGGGTTCTGCTTGATAATGATCCAAAGCAGTGTGCACCGATGCTCGTTCATTTTCATCATCTGAGTCAGATGCCACCAGTAGAAGGTTGATTTTCTTTTTTGGTGGTTTGGGTTCTGTAGTTTTCGCATCAGTGTTCCCCTTTTAAGACTTCTGAAAGCATGCTCTAACACCTCATGCCCCTCAGATTTTGGAAGGCACTTCAGATTCTTAAATCTTGGATCGAGTGCTGTAGCTATCTTTAGAAATTTCACATTGGTATCTTCTTTGTATTTTGTTAAATTTGCAGTGAAAGTGTTCTTAAAACGAACATGTGCTGGGTCATCATCTGAGACTGCCATAACATGAAATATATGGCAGAATGCAGGTAAAACAGAGCAGGGGACAAACAATTCTCCCCCAAGGAGTTCAGTCAAAATTTCATTAATGGACTATTTTTTAACGAGTGTCATCAGCATGGAAGCATGTCCTCTGGAACGATGGCTGAAGCATTAAAAGGCACATGAATCTTTAGTGCATCTGGCATGTAAATATCTTGCGATGCCGGCTACAACAGTGCCATGCAATACCTGTTCTCACTTTCAGTTGACACCGTAATTACGAAATGGGTAGCATTATCTCCTGTAAATGTAAACAAATTTGTTTCTCTTAGCGATTGGCTGAACAAGAAATAGGACTGAGTGGACTTGTAGGTGCTAAAGTTTTACACTATTTTGTTTTTGAGCGCAGTTATGTAACAAAAAACCCAACATTTGTAAGTTGCACTTTAATGATAAAAAATTACACTATCGTACTTGTATAAGGTTAATTGAAAAATACGATTTCTTTTATCATTTTTACAGTACAAATATTTGTAATAAAAAAATAATATTAAGTGAGCACTATACACTTTGTATTCTGTGTTGAAACTGAAATTGATACATTTGAAAATGTAGAAAAACATCCAAAGATATTTAATAAATTTCAATTGGTATTCTATTGTTTAATAGTGCGATTACTCGCAATTATTTTGTTTTGTGATTATTTTTTTGAGTTAATCGGGTGAGTTAACTGCGATTAATTGACAGCCCTAGTGGCAACATGTAGAAAATTTTTGCCAGGTACAACCATCTTACTAAGTAAGGGCTTCGATGGTTCCAGGCTGACAATTAATGGACAGTTTTGTGGACATTCTCCTAAGTTTTTTTAATAAGCAAAGGAAACAGAAGCCTGTGCAAAAGGAAGTTAATGAGCTTTTGTCACTGGTTGCCAGTTATTCTTACCTTGCCCGTTTAGAAGAAGGCTGAAGACTTGATTCATTTTGCTTTGGTTTCAGGGGCAATCTCACACCCTGCAATTAGACCACCATACATTTGTGTCTGAAGTAAGCACAAACTTTCTGATTAGCCATCCTAGTTTTTCTGTTTCACAATAAAACATTTAATTCCTATATTTTAAAGCAGCTGTTCTCAACCAGGGCTCTGGAGCCCCTGGGGGGCCACGAGCAGGTTTCAGGGGGTCTGCCAAGCAGGGCCGGCATTAGACTCCTTGGGGCCTAGGGCAGAAAGCAAATCTGTGCGGTGCTGAAGCCTGGGGCCCCGAGCCCCACCACTGGTTATTCAGCTCTTGCTTACTAAAGAGTATGGTAATAAAACTGAGATAACAAATAATTCAGAACAGAAAAGATAAGTAAAGTATTTTGTGTGCAATGTGAAATTTTATCTAAATGCCATCTGTTGTACAACTGAACTGTATATTCATTGTGCAAACTAGAATTAACATAAAATAAAGTCAAACGTGAAATTGTTAAAAGCTAGAGAAATGCTCGTCTAACAATTTTCAAGATCATAAAATAGGTTTATTTTATTATACATTGACAAAAAAGGAAATTCAGAGTGGAAGTTGTCACTTCAACCTTAATTTTTGTATTTACATTAGTCTAAATAAAATAAAAGAACTTTTACATATTCTACAGTATGGACTGCAATATGAAGAAAACGTGAGGAAAATGTGAAACAGTCAGTGATTCTAAATTTCCTTGCTTTCGACAGTTTACACTACAGTCTTACCACATTTTTTAATCAATACAACTTTTTAGAACATAATATTCTTAAATAAGATAACAAATGCCTTTCATTTGGTACCAAGTCCGTGATTTTGGGACTTGATATTGTGTACTCCTAACAGTACTCGAAACCAAATGAATGGAACAATTCTACCTTAATTTTGAGCAGTATAAATATTATGCATTAAGGCCAACATTTTCAAAAGCGACTAATGATTTTGGTTGTCCAACCTGAAAAGTATTAAAAGGGGCCTCAGTTTCAGAATGTGCTGAATACTGATCCTCAGGTGCCACAAGTACCCCTTTTCTATTTGCGAATACAGACTAACACGGCTGCTATCTGAAATCTGAAAAACAGAATCCTTTAAGAGGTTTCAAGTGGGCACTCAAAATTGCTTGGATTTTGCAAAATGATTTCTTTTCTTTTTCTGCTGAAGCATGAAAATAAATTAACATGGAGAACATTATCAAATACAGCAAGGAGACTTTTTAAAAAAATATATACTTTTATGCCCATCCTAATTTTCACCTACTCTCTCATACATGGATACAACAAAGCCCTAGCAATAAGTAGTTGAAAATACAACTGAAAGACTAAGTCAACATACCATTAGTAGCTCTGATGATACCTTTAATGGCACTCTCCAAGCATCTACAAGAGATGAAGAAAAACCATATAGGACTGTGTGAGTAATTTGTTACAAAAAAGATATGACACAGTCTAACATGACTGAGTACAGTCATAATTTTGTCCAGTAGGCTAATCTCTGTGGTATACAGGATATTGTGAATGGAAATTCCCACTTACCGAGGAGGTTTAAAATTAGATGCTGAGTAGGAGAAAGTGGGTCCTGAAGATTGAACACTGTATATCGGCTATGCTGAATCTGCCGTAATGCTTCAAAATTTCCAAGCAATATATCGCAAAGCCACTGTGCGTTTACACATGGTATCCTCCATTCTTTGGCTTTCTCATACTTTAACCCAGTAGGCCTTATCGTGCAGGGAGAGAGGGGAAGAAAATATACACATTAGTAAAAAGGTACTTCCTTCATTAAGTTCTAGAATACCAACATTCTCTTTTCAGCCTACTCTGTGGATATTTTTTATTGGTAGTTGCAGCCAAATAACTGTTTTTCCTAAGAGATGTTTTTGCTATACATGTGAATGGTTGGTGAGCTAGAATTTCTGCCCAGAACAGAAGATCTAAAATGGCTCTAGTTGAAGACCTTTTAACCAATCAGTATTAACCATTTACTTATAAATGGCCTAATAACTGTACCCTTTCTTTAAAAGAAATAACTTTACACTTAATGGCTCAAAAGTTAGCTTTCTAAAGTCAGAAGTACAAAATTGTAATTACTATAATAGAACAGGACGTAGTAATATAATTAATAAAACTGGGCATCCATACTGCAGTTGTCTAGATCACTCCAGGAAAAAAATAATTAAAACACAAGTGCCTTTATCATGAAATAGCTATAAATGAATAACATATAGCAAGAAAGTCACTAACATAATCAAGGATAGTTTTGTAGCTAGACTGGAAATAGGTTACTGAAGATTTGAATGCTGTTGAAATAAACCACTTACTCTTTACAGATGAGAACTGTGTTGCTGCGACACAGATAGCCTGTGTATTTGGCCCCTGCTAGGTAAGCCATTAGTTTGAGATCATCTCTGTCACTATCAACAAATCCTGTCACTGAGATAATCTATTGTAGAAAAGAACGAAAGTTATAAATAATCATCATAATAATAAAAGAACTAGGCAGTATTTACACAGATGCACACAGAGGTTGCAAATAAGTAAGATTATTCTTCCCTTGCCTAGTGAACTTATCAGCATGTCTCAATGAAATGGAGGTTACTTATTGTAAGTGGAAGTTCTTGGAGAGGAGTGGTCCCTATATGTATTCCACACATGGGTACACATGCACACCGTGCACCTGAGTCCGGAGAGTTTAACAAGCAGTATCCGTTGGACTGCACCGGCACAGTACGTCTCCTTGTGCTCCTGAGTGAGGGTATAAAAGGCAGTGAGGGTGGATGCCCCCCACCCAGTTCCTCTTCTTATCGCAAATCTAACCAGATCCAAAGCAGAGGGGATGGAGGACAGGTAGTGGCATGCAGATAGGGATCACATATCTCAAAGAACTTCCAGGTACGTTAAGTAACCTCCATTTCTTCTTCTAGCGCTGGCTCCTATGTATATTCCACACGTGAGTGAGTGAGTGGCAAGCTGGAAGGGGGTGTGAGGAAGCCAGAAGCAAAGATGCTTTCAATAATGTAGATCCCACTGCTGTATCTGCAACAGAGGCCTGGACTTGGGCATAGTGTCTAGGAAACGTGTATGGAGCTGGCGGCTGTACCTATGTCCTGCATTGAGAGTTCCTGCACAGATGCGATAGTGGTGGCTTGTACTCTTGTGGAGTGGGCTGTGAGATAGCCTGTAGCATTCGACAATGAAGCCAGAAACCCACTTAGAAATGTTTTGAGAAGATATGGCCTGACCTCGGGATCTCTCTGCAATTGCAATAGAGTGTTTTGGTGACTTTCTGATAGGTTTGGTTCTTTGAAGGCAAAAAGCCAGAGCATGTGGGATGCCAAGGGAGTGAAGTCTCTTCTCTTCAGGAGAAGCATGGGATTTTTAGAAAAAAAAGACAGATAAGTGAATACACTGGGTGATGTGAAATTGAGAGATAACCATGGGGAGAAATTTAGGCTGGAGGCAAAAGGACAGCTCTTCCTTCTGAAAGACCTCTAGGGAGGATCTGCCATGATGGTTCCCCATTTGCTGACCCTTCTGGCCAAAGTGAGGGCCACTAGAAACACTATTTTCATGGATAGGTGGGACATGAAGCACGTTGCTAAGGGTTCCAATGGTGGTCTGGTGAATTTTGACACCACGAGGTTAAGATCCCATAGCTATATAGGTTTAGTAACTGGCAGAAAGGCCTCAATGAGACCTTTCATGAATTGTGTCATAGCTGGGTGGGTAAAAAGAGTGCCCGGCTACTGGAGGGAAGAAGGCACTAATGGCTGCAAGGTGGGCTTATAACAAGCCAATCAAAAGACCAGATTTCTTTAGAGACAGGTGGTAATCTAAAACAATCAGGATGCTTGAAGTGACTGGGTAAGACCGACTGTGCTGTGTAAAGGTGGAGAAATGCTTCCATTTAGCTAAAGAGCAAGTCCTAGTCAAATCTTTTCTACTTTGGGTAAGTGTGGCTCGAACCAGGGAAAGAACAAGAGCATTCTACTTCCAACGGCCATTCAAACACAAGGCCTTGGGGTGGAGCGAGCTCAGCCTGGGGTCTTTGATTCTGCCCCTGTCCTGCATTAGGAGTTCTGGGAAGGGGTGGAGCTTTACTAGAGGGTGGGCTGACATTGGCAGAAGCTCTGGGAACCAAAACTGTGCCAGTAGGGTGCTAGAAGACACTAGCCTTGCTGCACCTCTTTCTCAGGACCTGTGGAAGCAGGGGAATGGGAGGAAAGGCATACATGAAACCATTCGTCCACAACAACAGGAGAACGTCACCTTGGAAGTCATGGCCTATGGCTCCCCTGAAGCAATATGGGGAAGGGGTTTTTTGTTTGGGACGCAAAGAGGTCCCAGGAGGTGTGCCCCATTGCATGAATGTGTCTGTCAGAACAGGCAGTGGATTTCCTACTTGCAGTCCACCTAGAAGTACCTGCTGAGGTTGTCTGCTAAGGAGCTGCGAATACCTGGGAGGTATGCTACCTGGATAGGAATGTTGTGCCTGATGGACCAGTTCCAAGGCTGACTGCTTTCAGACAAAGTGGGAGAAATCTTGCTTCTCCGTTTGTTTATGCAGACGATGGCAGTGATATTGTCTGACATCACTTGGATATGGAAGGCACGTATGAGTGGGAGGAAGGCCTTGTATGTGAGGCGGACTGCCCACAGTTGCAGTTATGTTGATGTGTAGTCTGGCCTACTGCGGGGTCCATGTGTCCCGTCAGTGTTATTGTTCAGGTGGGTGCCCTACCCCAGAAGGGAAGCATCTGTTACAATGGTGTCAACAGGAGTGGGAGTAGAGAAGGGGGTTCCCATTCTCATCTTTTCTAGGTTCGACCGCCATATGAAGGAAGTGATGATCCTGGAAGGAATGGTCACCTTAGCATTGATGTGGTCCTTGCTGGGCAAGTAGACTGAATTGAGCCAGGCCTATAGGCACAGATTAAGCCTGACAAAGGGTGTCACATGAGTGGCCTCACCGGGATAGGCACATTCTCACTGTAGTCCTTGGTCTGCAGGATATAAGAGAAATCAGGTTGCACATCATTTGAAATCTTTCTGCAGGGAGGAAGGAAGGCATTTGTAGAAACAGAATCCAATGTTGCCACAATAAAGTTGAGCATCCTCGTGAGGGATAAAATGGACTTTTCTCTTTTCAGACAAATCCCCAGGGATGCGAGAAACCGAATGAGGAATTGTGTAGCTAACCTGACCTCCCATTGAGAGCATCCTACCAGGAGCCAGTCTTCCAGATATGGAAAAACTGTACAGCCCTGAGGTCTCATCCTGGCTGTCACCACGGAGGAAATCTTTCGTAAACACTTTGGAGACTGTCACTAGTCCAAAAGGGAGGACTTGGAATTGGAACTGCTCTTGACTCACCCTAAACTGTAGGAACCTCCTGTGGGAGGGGTGAATGTCTGTATGAAAATATGCATCCTTCATGTCGACAGCTCCTCCTGAAGATGGGGAATTATTGCTGCTAACATAACCTGAATCGCAACTTCTGAATGAAGATGTTGAGTTGCCAAAGATCCAGAATGAGTCTCTATACTGTGTCTTTTTTGGGCACTAGGAAATACAGAGACTATAACCCTCTTCCTTGATTCTGAGGTGGGACCTGTTCTATTGCCCTTTGGTGTAGTAGGGATTCCACTTCCTGTTAAAGAATCACCTCGTAAGAGGGGTCCCTGAAGGGAGACCAGGAAGGGGGTTTGTAAAGACAGAAAGAGATGAACTTTAGAGGATGCCTGATGGATGAGCTTCAAGACCCAACTGTCTGTCACGATTAGCTCTCAATTGTGGGCAAAAAGAGTAAGATGGCCTACAAAAGTGGCAGGAGAAGGGGTATGTGGCACCAATGATGGTGAGCATGGATCTAGTGTGGATCCTATGAGGGGGCTGTGAATGGGTCACAATCATGGTGGTAGAGAGGGCTGAAAAGCAGAGCCTCTAGTCTTCTGTTTGCATGGAGCCTTGGCAGGACATTGGTAGTAGAAAGCATAAGGAGGGAGAGGCGGTCTTGGTTTATAGGTCTAACTCTGGTGCCTCCTCTTTGGAGCTGGTGTGTAGATCCCCAGGAAGTGGAAGGTCGACCTCGAGTCCTTTAACGAATGAAGAGTCTCATTGGTTTTCTCATTAAAGTGTTTTGACTCGTCAAAGGGAAGGTCCTGGATAGTATTCTTTTCCCTGGCAAAGATCAAGGATTTCAATCAAGAATCCCTTCTCATAACCATATCAATGGCTAAATTTCTTGATGCTGTATCCACTACATCAACTGCAATCTGAAGGGCTGTTTTTGCCACTAACTTGCCTGCTTTAGAAGGGAGAAGAATTGGGATCTGTCTTCGGGGAAAGTTTGTCCTGAGAGGCTACCAGCCTAGAGTAGTTGCTGAAGTTGTACTTAACTAGCAGGCCTGGGAATTGACAATGCAAAATTGCAAGCAGCAGAAGACCTTTCTCCCTAGAAGGTAGAGTCTTTTGGAGTCCGTATCTGATGGCGTGGTCCGAAAGTATTGTGACCTAGTCCTTTCTGTAGCCGTCTATATCACCAGGGAGTTGGGGGCAGAGTGGGAGAACATAAATTTGTCTCCCTCTGCCTGAACAAAATAGCCCCTCTTGGTCCTCTTAGGTGTGGGGGCGCAGAATACTGGGATATGCCAGAACAACCCTCACTGGTTCCAATAAGGCCTCGTTAACCAGAAGAGACAACTTACTTGGGCCCTGAGGCTGCAGAATGTTCAGCTGTTGGGGGTGTGGGTCTTGAACTTCCTCTAGAGGTATTTGGAGATTGTTAGCCACTCTTTGCAGCAACTCCTGGTATTTTCTATGGTTGTTCAGCGGGGTTGGAGAAAAAGGAGAGACTGCCTCACCTGGGGAGGAGGAGGAGATTCCTGTTGTGGTTCTGGTTCGATATCCTCCTCCTATACTGAGGGATCCAGACGTTGGCAAGAAAGAGAAGAGTGGAAAGACCCCGGGGTGGGTCCTGGGCATCTGTTATAGGGATCCCACAGTCCCCAATAGTGCCAGAAGGAGGGGCCATTTGTGGGGAAACCCAGGCGATGGGGTACCATCGGTCCCTGGGGAAGTTGTGTCTATAAGGGTAGATCACCTGTTCAGGCTTGGCTTTCTCTAGGGAAGCAAACTACACTAAAACTATGACTATACTAAATCTAAGAAGAATAACTATTTACTATTTTATTTACAGGCTCTCCTAAAAACTGAAGAAAAAAGAGAACGCTAGATTCAGACTGAGGCCATGTGGCGGTAAGAAAGAACGGAGAGGACATCAACCCGCACTGCACTATTATACCCTTGCCCAGGAGCACAAGATCTACTGCATATGTGCAGGCCATTAGACACTCCTTTTTAAAATCTTTGGACTCCAGGCACATGGTGCGCATGCATACCCACATCTGGAATACACCTAGGGACCAGCACTGGAAGAAGAATATACAAATTATTCCCACTTTATAGGTGGGGAAAACTATGGCCAAGCAGTGGAATCACTTGCCAAAGGCCACAGGAGGACTCAGTGTCAGAGTTAGTACTATAACTATGGGATTCCTATCTCACTTTTGTGCTAAGTCTACTGAACTATCAATTCAGTTCCTTCTTTGGAATTATATACATTTCTGGGAAATAATTTTTGTTCTTGGTCGCTTTTGAAAGAAAGCCACATCATCATAATTGTGATAATGAAGCCCTAAACAGTAAATTGCCAAGATGTGTGCAAGCCTTCTTTTGTAACTGTATCTTATTGCAATCCTTGGTATTTCTCTCACAAGTCCTCATTTGTATATCTATTTTGATAATTATACAGGTACAGAAATTCAGATTTGCTGTAGCCCAAACAAACGCTGCAGTTGAAATTAGGTATGTTTACAAGGAATCCTGGCAATGCCTCATATGTTGCATCATGCCTGGAGCGGGGTCCATGTCCATGTCTTTATTAGTTGTCTGGCACACATCTGACAAGGGGAGGGGAAAGAGGGGTAATTTTAAGAATCCACAAAACATATCAAATTTATAAGCACAAAAAAGAAGATGAGAAGTGTAAATTAATTAATGTCAAGCAGAAATTAAGAAACCATAAAGCAAAGAAATAAAAACTCTTCAACCACCCCCAAGTCAACATGTGTAAAGTTTGAGCGTGTGCAAGATCAAAGTTACAAAATGAGGAAACTACCAGATCTCTTGAAATCGAGCCATTAATTCTGAGAACTGGCAACTTAGTAGTCTAAGGTTGTCTATAGTTTTAAAACCCACGGTACAAAGTCTCAGAGCCCACGTCTACAGACTTGGGCTTCTGCTATGATGCTAAGAACAGCAATGTAGACATTACGGCTCAGGCACTGAAACCCACCCTGGGCTTCAGAGCCCAAACCTAAACGTCTACATAGCTGTATTTAGTCACGTAATGCAAGACCAAGTCTGTCAACCTGAGATCTGAGACTTGCTGCCACAGGTTTTAAAATGCAGTGTCAACATACCAATAATGAGAAATGACAGCTATCCAAGACTACTAAAGAATGCTACTTGTGAACCAAGAAAGGATTGCCAGGATTCCTAGGAAACAAACCTAATTTCAACCGCAGTGTTTGTTTGGGCTACAGCAAACCTGAATTTCTGTACCCGTATACTTAATAAATTGTTATTTATGCATATTATAATACATTAGAAGCAATGGGTCCAATTCTCAGATACACTAAAGCCCTTTTCTGCAGCTCTAGCAGTAAAAAGGAGTCTCAGAGGACTGGAAACAGACTCCCAAGAATGCCCAAGCATAGGGTGCCTCTTCAGCAGGTATAAGGGCTCTACAACAGCATTTCTCCCACTCCCACATGCCATGGCTGTGGCACTGCAACTGTTCTCTCCTTCCTAGGGCTCTGAAACTAAACTAGACTAATTTACACCAGGAGCACAGCAGGACCCTAGCTTCCTCAGAATACGGGGAGCACAAAAGGTAACTTCAAGCTGATTTTGCTCCCTTAATATACTCCTGGCTCAAGTGCAGGTCCACAGTAATGAGATCTGGGACCAATGAGATCGGTTTCTATACTGCAATGAACTGAAAAGTACTGACTGACTACTTGATTTCTTGCTGTCTAACCCCTATGAAGTCCTCATCTACTTTTCTTCATTGAGAATGCACTCAAGATTAAAGTAATATTTTAACATCCAAATTAATAGCTTGCTTTTGGCCTTTACAAATCCTGCTTCAGGCATCAATGCAAACATTAAATTCTGCTCATTGAAAAATTTTCCAGCCTTTATTCCCAGTTAAAAGAAAGCATCATCCTAATATAGCTATCTCCTATGCTACACGTCTCTCCTTACTTGAATTCAAAATCTTCTCATAAAAGTTACAGGAACTGAAACTACTGGTTTTGGCCCCAATCATGCAAACATTACTCAGTGACTTCACATACAAATGTTTGAAGGATCAGGACCTGTATGGGGAAAGTTCAATTTCTTGTGGCGAGTTTTGCCGTTAGTGTTAATGAAAGTGATGCAACTAAGATGCCATCCATTGCACTCATAAAAATATCATTTCTCAACCTTAAGTATCAAAATCCAATCTCTTGAGTTTGTGGATGGTTCGTTATCAGTCAAAGAAGAGGTTTCATTATTCTTTTGGATCCTGCAAATTGGGATTTCCCAATGCTGAGCATTAAAAACCAAAACATAAAAACTGCTACAGTTGCAAGAACATTAGCATCTATGAAGTTAGAGAAAAGTTATCACAGTCTAGTGGTTAAAGAACAGGGGACCTAGATTCTAATCTCGATTCTTGCTGTGCGATCTTGACAATTTGCTTAATCTCTGTGCCTTAATTTCTTCCTGTGTAAGAGGGAGAACTATTAAAGGGTGTTGTTGTGAGGCTTAAAACTCATTAATGCGTAAAACACTTTGAGATCTATGGATGGTACACACCAGAGAAGTGGAAAGTTCTAACTACCACTTATAATAACAAGAGAAAATCCTTTATTTACATGTATCTGAAGCCAATTCCACCATTGGGAAAAGGAGTCCACATTTTACTTCAATTAGGTATTTTCTGGATATGTAATAGATACTTAAATGCTGCCCCAATACAACAAATATTCAATACTCAGTGCAATTAAGCTTCTAAAGAAAATGCTAGTTTTTTTAACTTGGGGGTTTCTTACGTGCTGAGAGCATGGTTTTCCTCCTGGTGGGAATGCCACTGGAAAATGAAGAGCTCGATGTGGTGGTATCATTTTCTTCTTCTTCAAGATGGAGTTCAGCCAGTGTGCTGTGATGCACCTCTTCCTTTCTCTCACAGCCTACCAACACATGTATATACAGTTAGAAGTTGTTACTCTAGCTTTAACCTATATTAAAAACAGTATGCTAGGACACCCATGTAACCCATTAAAAAGGTGTATTTTGCTCTTTTGAGCTCCCAGAGGATATACTTCTTTTCCCCAGCCCTTTAGGTGCCCTCTTTCACACTACATCTCCTTCAGACATACTATGAACACTAGACCTGGGTGTTCCAGAATATACATTTTATTTCTCTTGTAATATTATGGAGGAGCTGGTCAAAGGAAACTGTTACTTATAGTAACTACAGCTCTTTGAGATGTGATGCAGATGTGTACTCTACGTAGGTATGTACACACCCAGAGCACCAGAGCCAGAGATTTTGCCTAGAAGTACTAGTTGGGGGGTGAAGCTCACACCTCCTGGGTGTAACCCTTCCCCTGGCTCCACGAGGCAGCACGGCTGCAACCCTCCTCAGTTCCTTCACACCAAAAATCAATAGACTCTAATGCAGAAGGGATGGAGTAGATGTAGAATACACATTTACATCACATCTCGAAGAACCACTGTTACAGTAACTGTTTCTTCTTTGAGTAGATTCAGACGTGTATTCCATTTAGGTGACTCACAAGCAGTACCTGCAGTAGTTGGGGCCTGGCATCCACTTAAACAACGACTGCAGGACTGCTCTAACAAAGTTTGCATCTGCTCTGGATGCCGCAGTAATGGCATAATGGTTGGTAAATGTATGCACAGAAGACCAAGTGGCAAACCTGCAAACATCCAATTCTGAAACGTCACTTAAAAACAACATTGACGTAGACTATGTCCTCACAGAGTGAGCTCGCACCCATTGAGAGGGCACAGCTCGTGTTATTTCATATGCAATCTTCATGCAGGAAGTTATCCACCTGGAGACTGTCTGTGAAAAGACTGCTTGTCCCTTCAACTGAAAAGGCAAAGTATGAAAGGGTTTAGTCCTCTTCAGATAAAAGGAGAGACAGCGTCTAACATCCAGCGAATGAAGACACTGGTCCTCCAAGACTGAATGTAGCTTGGGACAGAAGACAGGTAGATATACTGGTTCAAGTAAAATTGAGACACCACTTCAGGTGTGGCCAGAAGGTCACTTTGTCTTTAGAGAACTGCATGTAAGGAACCGACACCAGAGTCAATGGTACGGAGACTCTCAAGTTTCTACGCAGTACCACTGAGCGGTCTGAAGAAAGTGCTCCATTCTGTATGCTGGCAGTGGCACAGTGCCGGTCCGTACTCTTTTTAGACAAAGAAAAAGAATCTCTATAAAATCTGGAGCAGTCCTGACTGCTCTTATGAGACCTTTTCCTTGTGAACTCGAGGAGGGCAAATGGCTTCTTCATCTCTTGGGAGAGATGCCAGCCCTAAAGCAGGGAGTGGCATTACTCACCAAGCCAAAGGGTGACCTCTGATCCAACATGGGCCTCAGTGCTCAAACAGGCCTCAAGGCCTGCTCAAGGAGGTGATGCCTAAAGGAAAGGTCTCTAGCCACCTGAGTCCTTTTAGTGAACAATTTACAAACTGAACACCGCTCCTTGGCGTGACCCTCACCCAAACAGAACAAGCACCTTGTGGGGATTACCCCTCCCCCCAACAGATGGGCAGTGTTTGAACCCTGGTGAGGGCATCATCCAAGGCAACTAACTATACTAACACTAAACAGGATACTAACTATACAACCATATACAGAAAAAGCTCTCAGTAACTGAGAGAGAATTGTGATGTGAAACCACAAAGAGCTCTGATTCCAACTCCCACTTGTTGAACTGAGGGGTCAGTGCAACACCATTATTGGTGCTGCTAGGCAAAATTTTCTGGCTCTAGTGAGCTGGTTGCATGCACACCGAAATGGAATACAGTATGTGGCTGCATCTACTCAAAGAAGAACTCTGTAGTTAAGATTTGTGTTCCATTCTTCACTTAAAAGAGACAATCTATGAAAAACAGAGCAAATCCTCCTCAAACTTACAGCACTTACTATTTGAGTAGAGAATGAATTTTCTGAGAATGTACAGGTAAATCTATTAGTTAGCTTATGAGTTCAAATATTAAATTAAAAACCAGGTCCCTTGAAAATTTACCATTTGTATCAGTCTTTTCCTTGTCCCATGTGATTTTAATAACGGAACACAGACTCTTCAAACTTTCCACATAAGAAAAAGTAATTGAAATCTTATTCATGGATTCTGTTCCTAGACAAAAAGCTATGGTAAGATGCAGTTATGGCTGAGAGTAAGCTAAGGTAAACAAATATTACAAATTACAATTATCCTAAAACTGAAAATTATAAACCCAGGAAATTCAGAGTGGAGGTTACACTTAAAGGAAATCCAAAACATGTTAAGATAAGAAATGCACAACTGAAGCGCTCAACCATATCCCATAGAGGCACCACACAATAACCCTATGTAAGCATTTTAGTGTTTGTGGTCCTAGATTAAACTAATTTTAAAGGAACGTTACACTTTATTCATGCTTTTCCTCCCCTTAGGGTGCCAGAACTAGTTGTTTAAAAATCATTTTTGAATTTTGATTAACCCCCCTTCCATATTAATTAATAAAATAATAGTAGAACCATTTCTTATAAAGCCTGTTAAAAGGAGGATTGAGAGAAACAGTGCCAGTATACACTCTGATTTTCTCTTGTAGCCTCTGTAGCAAGTATTAGGATTGTGTGCATTTATTTTTGATTAAAAATAGAATGTAAAATATATGCGTTTCAATGCAAATTAGGTGCAGCTCATGTCTCCTGACAAAAACCCAACAAAACCTACAAAGTTTTACTTTGTATTATAAATTATAAAATTTATATAATTATAAAATTAGTTGCAATTTATATAATTTAAACATGTATGTATATTTCAGGATAAATTGGTCTGGATTTTATGTACAAGTACAGTCTAACTGGTAGATTTTTTGTTGTTGTTGTTGTTGTTTTTTTTGTTTTTTACAGTAATGGAGTTCCAAAAAGGAATGTAAGTTTTATACTGTATGGTTCCACTTTATCACTTATTTTCAATTGTATGTACAAATCACGTATCTGCTGAAATACTGAACATTGTAGTCTTACTTATAAAACAACTTCCACTTAAAAGGAAAATGGTGAATTAATGAGATCAGATCACAAGTTGTCAGAAAGACAAGCACACAGCAGGTTAAAGAAATAATAAAAAAAAAATGTAAATATTTAATCTAGAACTACTCTAAAAATCTACTTTCTAGTCTTAAATTGCAGGGTCTCATAATTTCTCCAATTCTTTGTATTGATACTCCACACTGTGAATCTAAAAACTGTGACAGTTTCACATATGATGTCAACTTCTTTCCCTGTTGGAGCTATGAAGTTATTAATATGGTGACAAATCTTGCAGTCTTTACTGAGACAAATTCCCATAAACAGCAATGGAATGTGTTTTGTGTTAGTGAAAACTGAAGAACTTGACCCATAGTGTGTTATTTATTCTGTACAACAAAACCTGCAAACACTGACATACTTCAATGATACTTCAGTACATGAGCATGTGTCAACTTATGTTATTAATTTTGCTTACCTGAGCATACATATTACTGACTTGGCTTTCACAGAGAAGATGCGTACATCTGCTTGTAAGTGTAGGGTCCACAGTGCCGCCATGTGCTTGAATGATCTGGTAAACCATTAAAACCAAATTTTTAATTAAAATGTTCGTTAACCTAACAAGCCCACAGTTCCAAACAGAGTCCTCTGCTTAACAGACTTCATGTCAGTGGAGTGTTTTTACATCTTAAGTGCTGGCCTCAGTTAAAAAACAACAGCATACTTGTAGAAGCAAGTAAGTTTTGCAAACAAAGCCAAGTTCTTTCATACATCAATATGACAAGTGTGTTCTCTTGCTTATTCATCTTTAAAAACACATTCATTCATAATGATTTAAAAATGCATTACTTGGGAACAGCTTCTCTTTGTATGAATTTAAAAACGACAGTTAACTGTTCCGTAATTGGTGTTCTTCAAGATGTGTTGCTCGTGTCCATTCCATATTAGGTGTTCGCCACATGCACTGAAAGTTTTTCCCTCAGTGCTATCCATAGAGGACAGGTTTCGGCATCCTCTGGAGCAGTGCGCACAAGTCGCGGTATAAAGGGCACCGCCAGCTCCCCCACACTCAATTCTTTCTTGCCGGAAACTCAGACAGTGGGGGAAGGAGAGCGGATCATGGAATGGACTTGAGCAACATCTCAAAGACCACCAGTTACGGAACAGGTAACTGTCTTTTCTTCTTCAAGTGCTTGCTTATGTCCATTCCATACTAGGTGATTCCCAAGCAGTACCAACGAAGGCATGTAGGAGTTCATGGACGTGTAGACTGCAACACAGCTCTGCTGAACCCAGCGTCACCTCTGGCCAGCTGAGTGATGGCATAATGTGCCATGAACGCGTGAACCAAAGACCACACTGCGGCTCTGCAAATGTCCTGGATAGGAATGTGCGCCAGGAAGGTGGCAGAGGATGCCTGGTCTCTGGTCGAATGGGCCCATCAGGGTAATCCACTGGTGGGCCGCAGTTTGTTTACATTGACCGTCTACAGGCACGGCCGCCCGTAGCTCTCAGTGGCAGCAGTTCGCCGTTCCTGGCCAATGGGAGCTGCGGGAAGAGGCGTGGGCTGACCACTGCTTCCCACAGCTCCCATTGGCCGGGAACAGCGAACCGCGGCCACAGGTTGCCCACCACTGTCGTAACAGGACCGGATACAGGAGATGATCCAGTGGGAAATCCTCTGCGAGGACACGAGAAGGCCATTCATTCTGTCCGCTGTCGCGATGAAGAGCTAGGTCGACCTGTGGAAGGGCTTGGTACGCTACAGGTAAAACCCCACGGCACGTTTGCCGCCTCTTTTCCTCACTAGTGGTGTGTGGCTTGGGACAAAACACCGGGAGGAAGATCTCCTGGTTGACATAGAAGGAAGACACCACTTTCGGTAGAAAGGCCGGATGGGGTCACAGATGAACTCTGTCCTTGCAAAACATCATATACGGCGGCTCTGATGTCAGGGCTTTCATTTCTGACACTCGTCTCGCTGATGTTATCACCACAAGGAGAGCAACCTTCCATGACAGGTGGGAAAGGGAGCAGTAGCCCATAGGCTCAAAGAACAGACCCGTGAGCCTAGAAAGAACCAAGCTAAGGTCCCACGGTAGCACAGGCGCCCAGGCTGGCGGGAAGAGCCTCTCAAGGCCTCTCAGGCATCTGATTGACACGTTGTGCGAGAACATCATCTGACCTTGGATAGTGGGTGGAAAAATGAGATGGCCGCAAGATGCGCCATGATGGAAGAGAGGGCCAGTCCCTGGTTCTTAAGATGAAGCAGGTAATGTAAGACAGATTGTCAGGAGGAGCACGACAGAGAGAGGTTATGCTCAGATGCCCAGTGGGTGAACCTCGTCCACTTGGTCAGGTAGGTTGCTCTGGTGGAAGGCTTCCTGCTTTCCAAGAGGACTTGCTGGACCTCATCAGAGCAAGCCTGCTCCTCTGGGTTCAACCATGCAGCATCCATGCTGTGAGGTGGAGGGAGGTGAGGTTGGGGTGGAGGAAGCACCCATGATCTTGCAAAATCAGACACGGTCGGTCAGGAAGGGGCCAGGGATTGGTTGCCACTGGGTTCAAAAGCGTGCTGAACCAATGTTGGCATGGCCATGCCACGATGACTGATCATGATGACCTGGGCCTTCTCTCGATCTTTTGACAGGACTCTGCTAATGAGCAGGATCAATGGGAATGCATACATCAGACCCTCCACCCCGCCGCCCTCCGACCATGACAGGAGGAAGGCGTAGGAGAGAGAGCCCTTGCCCAGACCCTGCAGGGAACAGAACTGATGACATTTTCTGTTCTGTCTGGTGGCGAACAGGTCCACTTGCAGAGTTCCCCATCTCTGGAAGAGCATTTGGGCTACCTCCGGATGCAGCAAACATTTGTGGGGAGAGAAAAAAGACCTGCTGAGGTGATCTGGTCACATTGGGGAGGTGAAAGGCCTCCAGGTGCATCACGTGCTTGATGCAGAAATCCCACAATCAGAGAAGCCTCTTGACAGAGCTGACTAGCATACTCCACCTTGTCTGTTGATGTAAAACATTGAGGCCGTATTGTGGTCAATACTCTCACCACCTTGCCTGACAGATGCGTCAGGAAGACCCCACAGGCCAAACGTACCACTCTGAACTTCATGACGTTTATGTGCAACATCATCTTCGGGGACCACGTCCCTTGGATCTGTATCTCGCCTAGATGCGCTCATCAACCGATGTCCGAAGTGTCCGATATCAGTTCGACCGAGTGGAGCAGGCTGTCGAACGGAACTCCTCCCAGGACTGCCTTGGGATCGGTCCACCATCTCAGGGAGGTAAGTATCACCGATGGGACGGTAACAACCTTTGGTGATCTTTGGACTGGAAATAGCTGTCATTAGCCACTGCTGCAAGGGTTGCATTCTGAGCTTTACATGGTGGACAACATATGTACATGCTGTCAGGTGGCCCAGCACATGCAGACATACCCTGGCTGTGGTTAGAGGGAACGCAGAACACCCCCCCCCCCCGATGAGGTCCCAACATCATCTGGAACCTCTCCTGCAACAGGAAAGCTCTGGTGCAGGTGGAGTCGAACACCGCTCCAATGAACGCTATCCTTTGCATCGGAACTAACATTGACTTTGACTTCTTGTCATTCACCAATAGGCCCAGGGACTGGCACGTGACCTGTAGCATCGCGATGTCCCTTAGGACTGGAGGCCTGGAATGGCCTTTGACCAGCCAGTCATTGAGATATGGGTATATTTGAATACCCCGATGCCTGAGGTAAACTGCTACAACTGACATGCACTTGGTAAACATCCTTGGTGCTGTTGCTAGGACAAAAGGGAGAATGGCAAACTGGTAGTGGTCCGACCCCACTGTGAAGCAAAGGAAGCTTCTGTGTCCTTGGAAGATCACGATATGAAAGTACACAACCTTCAAATCGAGGGCAGCATACCAATCTCCCGGATCCAGGGAGGGGATGATGGAGGCCAGGGAGACCATGCAGAACTTCAACTTCTTTAGATATTTGTTGAGGTCTCACAGATCCAGGATGGGTCTTAGAAAGTACCGGGAACAGAATCCCTTGTTCCTGTACTCGTGAGGAACTTCTTCCACCACTCCCAGCTACAGCAGGCCCTTCACCTCCTATGTGGAGAGACGAGAAGGGTCCCTGAAGAGGGACAGGGAAGGGATTAGGGGTAGGGCAGAAAGAAACTGGAGGGTATAGCCCTGGGCCTCTGTGTTGAGGACCCAGCGGTCCGAAGTTATCGCGGTCCATGCAGTGAGGAAAAAAAGTAAGGTGGTTGGAGAAACATAGGGAGGATGGATTTGGGGTACAGTCTGGTAGGTCACCCTCAGACGCATCCTCAAAAAACCTGCTTGCCACCCTGCCTGTTGAGTTAGGCGCCCATTTGGGTAGAGGGCGGAGGTTGGTGGCTCTGGAGACATTTGTGGCCTCTGCTCTTCTCATGAACTATCTCCTGCCTGGGTTGGCTCCTTTGACCCTGGGATATTGCAGTTTGAACTGCTTATGGGCTGGACCTGGGATGTAGAGCCCTAAGATTTTCAATGTAGTACAGGAGTCCTTCAACCTATGTAATTTATTGTCTGTCTACTCATCAAACAGCGCTTGGCTATCAAAGGGAAGGTCCTGTATGGACTGATGGGCCTCCCCGTCAACAAACCCAAGAGAAGAAGCCAGAACACCCTCCACATGGAGATGGCTGAGGCCATGGTGCATGCCACGGAGTCCGCCACTTCCGAGGCTGCTTGCAGGGCTGCTCTGGCTGCAGCCTTGCCCTCATCAAGAATCGCCCGGAACTCCTTCCTGGTGTCCTCGGGAAGCGAATCCTCAAACTTGGCCATGGCTTGCCACATATTGAAGTCATAGCAGCCAAGGAGGGCTTGGTGGTTGGCCACCCTCAAATGGAGGATGAATAAAAACTTTGCGTCCGAACAAATCTAGCCTCTTTGAATCTTTATTCTTAGGAGTAGCTTCTGGTTGGCCTTGTCTCTCCCGCTCATTAACAGTCACTACTACCAGGAAGCTTGAGGCTGGGTCTGTACATAAGTACTCATGATCCTTAACCAGCACAAAGTACTTCCTTTCTGCCCTCTTGGAGATGTGGGGCAGGGATGAGGGGGTCTGCCACAGGACGTTTGTGATCTTAGATACCCCTTCATTGAGGGGCAGAGCCACCCTGGCCGGTGCAGTTGAGCAGAGGACATCGAATAGGGAGTCCGACAGTTCCTCCAGCTCCTCCGCCTGGAGCCCCAAGTTAGAGGCAACTCTTTTCAACAGCTCTTGATGAGCCTTAGCATCATCTTGAGGAACTGGGTGAGGGGCCCCTGCAAAATTGCCTCAACAGGCAAAGATGAGGAGGAAGCTGGTGCCATGGGGTCTGACATGTCCATTGGTGGTCCAGCTGGCTGATCCCCGGGGTCTGCATGAGCCTGAGGGGTTCCCTCTTCAAAAATGGCTGACTCTGGGGGAGGGCGGGATACCGAGGCCGACGTTTTGTTCAAGGCCCCTGCCACCACCCTGAGCCCTTGTGAAGACTGGGTAAAGCCCCAGGGGTTACATGAGTACCAGGCAGCCAGTCATTGGCCCTGGGGCCATGGGGTAGTTGGCGGTACCGCTGATGTTGAGGGGACCACTGGTATTGGGTTTTGATCCACCAGCAACGACTCCTGTCCGGTGCTGGAGCTCGAGGCCGAGTGGTTGCTCTCAGATGACCACGAGTGAGTAGATCGGCAATTCTGATCGCTGTGGTGCCAATTGCTGTGCCTGGAAGGGAAACTCTCCACTCGGGACGAGTCCGTTCTGCAGGTCCTTGGAGACCAGTGACGTTCAGCGAATCAGCGACGGCGTTCCAGCAACCTAAGCCTCATGCTGCTCAACCAGTACCAAGATCGGAGAGGGACCGGGACCTGCACTGGGTCAGTCTCCAGGCAGACGTTCCTCCCGACCTAGGGGATCTGTGTTGCGAGGACGCGTACCAGCGAGCCAACAACTCCACTCCTGTGACAGACTGTCTTGGGCCCGTGACCAGAGATGAGCCATGGGTGAAGCACTGGGTGGACTTCTATAGACCTGTGCCAGGTCACGGGCGAGGTGCCTCTTGAATCCTGCAGGCGGTGCCGTGAGTCCGGACACTGGCGAGGGCTTTGCCAAGCTTGCCTCTCCGCCTTCGAGGCCTAGTGGTTCCGTCCCCCATGATGGGGAGTAGTGCCGCTGAGACAGGGAGTTATAGAAAGGACCCCAAAGCGGGTTTACCCTTAGACAGGGATACTGCGGTAGCTGGTGTGGGCAACACCAGGATATCCTGGTGTTGGGAGGCATGAGATGCGATGTCCTGAGGTTGGAGGTTCCACGACCACCACTCCCAAGAGGAGAAGGCGGGTGGTGGTGGTCGGGGACTCTCTCCTCCGGGGGACTGAGTCATCTATCTGCCGCCCTGACCGGGAAAACCGAGAAGTCTGCTGCTTGCCAGGGGCTAAGATTCGTGATGTGACGGAGAGACTGCCGAGACTCATCAAGCCCTCGGATCGCTACCCCTTCCTGCTTCTCCACGTGGGCACCAATGATACTGCCAAGAATGACCTTGAGCGGATCACTGCGGACTATGTGGCTCTGGGAAGAAGGATAAAGGAGTTGGAGGCGCAAGTGGTGTTCTCGTCCATCCTCCCCGTGGAAGGAAAAGGCCTGGGTAGGGACCGTCGAATCGTGGAGGTCAACGAATGGATAAGCAGGTGGTGTCGGAGAGAAGGCTTTGGATTCTTTGACCATGGGATGGTGTTCCATGAAGGAGGAGTGCTGGGCAGAGACGGGCTCCATCTTACGAAGAGAGGGAAGAACATCTTTGCCAGCAGGCTGGCTAACCTAGTGAGGAGGGCTTTAAACTAGGTTCACCGGGGGAAGGAGACCAAAGCCCTGAGGTAAGTGGGAAAGCGGGATACCGGGAGGAAGCACAGGCAGGAAGGTCTGTGAGGGGAGGGCTCCTGCCTCATACTGGGAATGAGGGGCGATCAACAGGTTATATCAAGTGCTTATATACAAATGCACAAAGCCTTGGAAACAAGCAGGGAGAACTGGAGGTCCTGGTGATGTCAAGGAATTATGACGTGATTGGAATAACAGAGACTTGGTGGGATAACTCACATGACTGGAGTACAGTCATGGATGGTTATAAACTGTTCAGGAAGGACAGGCAGGGCAGAAAAGGTGGGGGAGTAGCACTGTATGTAAGGGAGCAGTATGACTGCTCAGAGCTCCGGTACGAAACTGTGGAAAAACCTGAGTGTCTCTGGATTAAGTTTAGAAGTGTGTGCAACAAGAGTGATGTCATGGTGGGAGTCTGCTATAGACCACCGGACCAGGGGGATGAGGTGGATGAGGCTTTCTTCCGGCAACTCACGGAAGCTACTAGATCGCATGCCCTGATTCTCATGGGTGACTTTAATTTTCCTGATATCTGCTGGGAGAGCAATACAGCGGTGCATAGACAATCCAGGAAGTTTTTGGAAAGCGTAGGGGACAATTTCCTGGTGCAAGTGCTAGGGGAGCCAACTAGGGGGAGCGCTTTTCTTGACCTGCTGCTCACAAAACGGGTAGAATTAGTGGGGGAAGCAAAAGTGGATGGGAATCTGGGAGGCAGTGACCATGAGTTGGTTGAGTTCAGGATCCTGACGCAGGGAAGAAAGGTAAGCAGCAGGATACGGACCCTGGACTTCAGGAAAGCAGACTTTGACTCCCTCAGGGAACAGATGGCCAGGATCCCCTGGGGGACTAACATGAAAGGGAAGGGAGTCCAGGAGAGCTGGCTGTATTTCAAGGAATCCCTGTTGAGGTTACAGGGACAAACCATCCCGATGAGTCGAAAGAATAGTAAATATGGCAGGCGACCAGCTTGGCTTAATGGTGAAATCCTAGCGGATCTTAAACATAAAAAAGAAGCTTACAAGAAGTGGAAGCTTGGACATATGACCAGGGAAGAGTATAAAAATATTGCTCGGGCATGTAGGAAAGATATCAGGAGGGCCAAATCGCACCTGGAGCTGCAGCTAGCAAGAGATGTCAAGAGTAACAAGAAGGGTTTCTTCAGGTATGTTGGCAACAAGAAGAAAGCCAAGGAAAGTGTGGGCCCCTTACTGAATGAGGGAGGCAAGCTAGTGACAGAGGATGTGGAAAAAGCTAATGTACTCAATGCTTTTTTTTGCCTCTGTTTTCACTAACAAGGTCAGCTCCCAGACTGCTGTGCTGGGCAACACAAAATGGGGAAGAGATGGCCAGCCCTCTGTAGAGATAGAGGTGGTTAGGGACTATTTAGAAAAGCTGGACGTGCACAAGTCCATGGGGCCGGACGAATTGCATCCGAGAGTGCTGAAGGAATTGGCGGCTGTGATTGCAGAGCCCTTGGCCATTATCTTTGAAAACTCGTGGCGAACGGGGGAAGTCCCGGATGACTGGAAAAAGGCTAATGTAGTGCCCATCTTTAAAAAAGGGAAGAAGGAGGATCCTGGGAACTACAGGCCGGTCAGCCTCACCTCAGTCCCTGGAAAAATCATGGAGCAGGTCCTCAAAGAATCAATCCTGAAGCACTTAGAGGAGAGGAAAGTGATCAGGAACAGTCAGCATGGATTCACCAAGGGAAGGTCATGCCTGACTAATCTAATCGCCTTTTATGATGAGATTACTGGTTCTGTGGATGAAGGGAAAGCAGTGGAGTATTGTTTCTTGACTTTAGCAAAGCTTTTGACACGGTCTCCCACAGCATTCTTGTCAGCAAGTTAAGGAAGTATGGGCTGGATGAATGCACTATAAGGTGGGTAGAAAGCTGGCTAGATTGTCGGGCTCAACGGGTAGTGATCAATGGCTCCATGTCTAGTTGGCAGCCGGTGTCAAGTGGAGTGCCCCAGGGGTCGGTCCTGGGGCCCGTTTTGTTCAATATCTTCATAAATGATCTGGAGGATGGTGTGGATTGCACTCTCAGCAAATTTGCGGATGATACTAAACTGGGAGGAGTGGTAGATACGCTGGAGGGGAGGGATAGGATACAGAAGGACCTAGACAAATTGGAGGATTGGGCCAAAAGAAATCTAATGAGGTTCAATAAGGATAAATGCAGGGTCCTGCACTTAGGATGGAAGAATCCAATGCACCGCTACAGACTAGGGACCGAATGGCTCGGCAGCAGTTCTGCGGAAAAGGACCTAGGGGTGACAGTGGACGAGAAGCTGGATATGAGTCAGCAGTGTGCCCTTGTTGCCAAGAAGGCCAATGGCATTTTGGGTTGTATAAGTAGGGGCATAGCGAGCAGATCGAGGGACGTGATCGTTCCCCTCTATTCGACACTGGTGAGGCCTCATCTGGAGTACTGTGTCCAGTTTTGGGCCCCACACTACAGGAAGGATGTGGATAAATTGGAAAGAGTACAACGAAGGGCAACGAAAATGATTAGGGGTCTAGAGCACATGACTTATGAGGGAGGCTGAGGGAGCTGGGATTGTTTAGTCTGGAGAAGAGAAGAATGAGGGGGGATTTGATAGCTGCTTTCAACTACCTGAAAGGGGGTTTCAAAGAGGATGGCTCTAGACTGTTCTCAATGGTAGCAGATGACAGAACGAGGAGTAATGGTCTCAAGTTGCAATGGGGGAGGTTTAGATTGGATATTAGGAAAAACTTTTTCACTAAGAGGGTGGTGAAACACTGGAATGCGTTACCTAGGGAGGTGGTAGAATCTCCTTCCTTAGAGGTTTTTAAGGTCAGGCTTGACAAAGCCCTAGCTGGGATGATTTAACTGGGACTTGGTCCTGCTTTGAGCAGGGGGTTGGACTAGATGACCTTCTGGGGTCCCTTCCAACCCTGATATTCTATGATATTCTATGATCCTGTGCTGACTGCAGGGCCTCGGGCATCGAGAGGACCTCTAACTGACGAAGGCATGGGTTGGGTGGGCTGGACCGCTCAACCTGCGCTAGGGCCCAACTCCTGGTAGGAGGTATTGAGTTGCCCTCCTCGGGCCTTGGCTCCCCTCCTACCCTCTCCTTCCCCTTGTGGGATGAAGGAGATCTTCCTCTCCCGGTCTTCTTTTGCTGGGGAGGGGGATTAGCGCTGGTCCATCGATGGCGTCGGTGGGGGCTCTGCACCAACACTGTGGTGAGGGCAGAGTCAGACCTCGACTGCTCTAGTGCCAGAGTTAGAGCCGACTCCATAGGAGCACTTTGAGACGGATGTCTCTCTTCTTTTAGTTGGAGGTTTGAAGGACTTGCACTCATACGCGACTTGCTGAGACACTTTAAACAACGATTAGCAGATCACTGATGGGCACTGGTTTCTTGCAGTGATGGCAGGACTTAAAACCTGTGGACCGAATCTAGACTAAACTCCCACTCAGGACTAACCAAGTAAATCATTCTAACACTAACACAGTATGGGAACTTAACTATTAAACTATTTTACAAGAAAAGTTTGAAACACTGAACGAAATGAAAAAAGCTAGCCAAAGCAGCAGACGTTACAGAACCGTCACTGGTGGCAAGAAGGAACTGAGGGCGAGGGGAGCTGGCAGCGTCCCTTATACCGCAGCATGTGCATACCATTCCAGATGGTGCCAGAGCTGGTCCCCTACTGATACCACGGAAGGAAAAACTGCCAACACCGGTGCATGTGGCGAGCACACACTAATATGGAATGGACATGAGCAAGCACTCGAAGAATTATTAGTATTGAATGAAAGGGAAGAAAAACTATAGTTCACACTTTTTCGCTGAACACAAAAGATGCATTCTCATCTTTAGAAGTATTAGAAAAACAAATATGTAATAACTATAGTACTCTTTAGAAAACTGAGCAGGGCTTAGCTATAAATTAACTTAAAAATATGCATTCAGCCTGGATAGTAAAACAAAAGTCCGTACAGAACATTCACTGTAACTGTATTTTATTATGCAAAATTCTACGTGGATGATCTTGGTAATTTTGTCTACCAACCTGTTCAGCAGAAGCTCCGAGAAGATTAGCCTCCTCTCAATTAGAAAAGAACAGGGTTAGGTTTTGCCAATATTTATTCATCAGCAAAGGTGAAAATACATCACTCTCCCATCTCATTCACCTCCACCAGATGTGTGCTTCACAGCCTACTTAGGACCATTTAACTGCTGAAGTTATGTGTGCACAACTTGCCAGAAAATGCTAAACTGTTCTGCCAATAGCATGTTAACTGAGCCATATTGCATATGTAGCATTTTCTATTCCTGTTTTGTCTGGTTAACTCTGTAGTTTAATATTACTGTTTATGTCAAATTATATAACAAAACATCTGGAATGTGTAACAAAGTCTGTAATGTTTTTAAAACCACAATACTTGCAATCTTTGCATTATAATGATTATACTTATCAATCACATTACATTAATTTCGTTCTTTTGAATAAATTGGAATCTTACCCGTTTCCAGGTTGCTAACAGCTGTTTGTCAGACATCTGTTCTGGATAATCAGCAATTGCAAAAACACAGCCCAACAGGAAATATTCTTCTGGAACTAGAACAGTTTGCAGATGAAAGAATAGCAAATTGTAAACTAAAGCAGTCTGGAGGCTACCATTTCAGACCACATTTGTTATATTAAAATTTCCCACTATCAGCTATGGAATAAATGCAATTTGAATTTTCTTTCTTTTTAAAGAATTTAATGCTCAAAGGTTCTAGAATTGGACACCCCAGACACTGAAGTCCTGCTTATCGACAATACAGCTCAAGAAGTGTATTCTCCCCCAATGTGAAATGAAAACTAGGTCAACCAAGAATTATATGCTATTCATTTCACATAAATCACCACCAGTCAGATGGAAAAACTTTTCAGCTGATACCAAGACGGGCAGGAGCTGAAACAGAAATCTAGAAGTGAATGGTAATAGAGTATCAATTTCTCTCATGAGCCATCTAGTTTCCCAAGCCTTTTGAATATTCTTCCTCAACCTCTTTCTTTTTGAAAATTTCCCTCCCTGCCTCTCAAAAAATAAAACTGTGTTTTGCTTTTATATGTACAGTACCCATGGACTAACACGGTAGTCACAGAACAATATATGCATTTAGATGGTAGTGGTGAAAAACAAACAAACCAGAAGATAAAAATATCTCAATGCTTTCACCTTTCATCGAGTACTGGATAGTCTCTAGTTATTATGTGGTGATAGTATATTACATTTTTGATCAAGACCAAAATTTCAACCCAACAAACATTTCATATGATTGGCCATCACTTTCAGGATTATAAATCAATCATTACTAACTCTCTATGGCTGGATCATGTCCAAACAGCTGATGTTGCAGCTGTGGCTGCTGTTGCTGCTGGTGATGTTGCAGTTGCTGGGCGGGCACCTGATGTTGTGGTGGCTGAGATGTTTGAGTCAAATGTTGCGGTGCTTGAGTTTGCATTTGCTGCTGTTGATGTTGCTGATGTAATCGCTGTAAATGCTGCTGCTGCAACTGCTGTTGCTGAATTTGCTGCTGTTGCTGCTGTAGCTGTTGCTGTTGAATGTTCTGCTGCTGTATTTGCTGCAACTGTTGCTGCTGCAACTGTTGTTGTTGTAACTGATGCAACTGCTGTTGCAAGGCATGCTGCTGTTGGAATTGCAGCTGTTGCTGAGGACGGTGAAGTTGTTGCTGAGGATGTAGCTGTTGCTGTGGAAACTGCAGCTGCTGTGCAAACTGGTGTTGCTGATGGACTTGCTGTTGCTGTTGTGAAAACTGATGAGACTGTTGCGGTGGGAAAGATTGTTGAGGAATCTGTGGCTGTTGCTGTTGCTGCAACTGCATAAGTTGTTGAGGTTGAAGGTGTAAAAGAGGGTGGTGCTGTTGCTGCTGTGTTTGATGTTGTTGTTGTTGTAATAAATGTGTTTCTGGAGTTAATTTCACTTGGCTAAACAACACGGCGTTTGTATGTCCCTGTTGGCTATGATTTACTTGTTGTTCTAAACTTTTTGTAGGTGCTGAAAGGGATTGCAAGATCTAGAAAACAAAGATTAACGTTGTGACCTTTAAGATATAAAAATATAAATAACAAATTTGAAAAATATTTAGCTTTTAAAAAAAATCAATATGCCTATGTTTTACATACCTTTCAAAGTAAACAAAATCCTTCATTTATATGCGTTATTACATCATCACTATTAGAGCATTCAAAAATGGAAAGAGCATATTTAAAGGAATAATTGCACTATAAATGGAATAACTAAACTGTAAAGAAAACATGAAAGTTGAAATAACTCCAAAAATCTGTGCTGAAAGTCCCAAATGTCTAGGTTGTTTGGGAAGGGGAATTCAGCGTAGGCCACCTTTTTCCCCTCCAAAAATCTACATGGCACACATGGTAAGACTTTTTGCAGGCATCCCAAAATGGATCATGCTGTAACAGCACAAACGCAAGCAGTCGCAATGCAGTCAAAGGAAGTTGTGATGTTATGAAACTATCTATTCTGATATGTTCTTTACAAAAAAGTTTAAAAGTTGCTAAAATATGGGGGGGGGGATTCCTTTTTAAACTTAGTCTGTCTATGTTAATGGCAACAGTCATATACTTCTGGGGCTTAATTTTCATTTTTTACTTTGCAATTCACAATTAAGAAAGATTGCCTCACACTTAACAGAAGCTCAGATACCATATATATTTAATTTTGTTAAAAAAAGGTACTAGATAACAGAAAAACTATGCAAACTGTCAATAATACCAAAATGTGTACTAAAACAGCAGATACTTTAACATTAATAATCAATCAACTTCAAAAAGCCACAGAAAGATACAGTAGTCTCCATGAACTACTAATCTACAAATTTCATAAAAGTCTTTCAAAACATGAAATATTCATGAAGAGGAATCTAGAAGTTATACTGAAACAATCAAAACTGGTTTACTGGACTACTTCACATATAAAATCTGAATTTACTGATTAAAAAAGACTAAAATAAATTGTATTTAAAGATGGCAAAATAAGATGATAAACTATCCTGTCCCCCCCGGCTTTCTTATTTAGTTCTTTAGCATCTGAAAAAATCAGATATTGTGTCAAAAAAAAAAAAAAAAAAAAAAAAAAGGAAGGTCAGGAAGCCCACTTTCATTTTTGTTTAATACATTTTCACTTTTGGAGCTTCTGTGACTTCAGTCTTCCCATACAATTGTAGACAGAAATTCCTTCTGTGATGGCGCCAGCCATCTTAGTCAATGCAGCACAGTTTATGAAGGCCAGCAACCATCACAGTACCCCACAAGCCAAAAGAAAACATCCCTTATTAAAAGAGATGCCACTACTCAGGGCCGGTACTTCATTTGGTGTCAGGACTGATCAGCAGGCAGTGCAGAGCTGCCCATAAGAGACAGTTATGTGGGCCTATCACTTTCAGATTCTGAACATATCAACAGATAATGAATTAAATTAATTAATTTTGTCATCCCAAATTGCCTGTTAGATACAAAAACACAATTACCCCATTTTACGGATGGAAAACTGAAACATAGAGGAATTAAATAATTGTCTCACGGATGCATGGGAAGCTTGTGCCAGAACCAAGCACTGAACCTAAATCTCCCGAGCCCCAGGTTGGTGTCTTAGGCACAGAACCATCCTTCCTTCTAGAAGCAAATCCTTTTGAGATGACCTCCTGCACAAAGTCTTTACTACAGTAAATTTTATTATAAATGCTTTTTTAAAAAATCTCTGAGATTGTACAGGATTCAGCGGGAAGAGGGAAAACAAGAATTCTAGTGGAAGGGAAATTAAAAGCACAGCCAGCATTAGATTTTCCGTTTCAAATCAAACAGAAAAACACAGAAAATCTTAAAGGTCTGATCCTCCTGTCTTACACAAGATCCCCATTAATATCAATGGTAGTTTTTGCATAAGGGCTGCATAACTGGTCCCAGTTGTGAAACACACATCAGCAACGTCAGTTAAAATTTGACATAGACAGACAAAGAGATTAAAATTAAAGCTTAAGTGAAATTCACATTAGTTATATTTGGTTGTTCTACTACTACAAAAGAGGGAAAAAATATCTGTTTTAAAATAGTTGCTTAGTGACTTCAAAGGCCAAATTATTAAAAAGATCTGCTTGCACATGCATTGTTGTGTATGCATGTGCAATTGAAAGCCAGGTATTGGCAAAAGCAGAAAGCCAAGGAGACACCTAGTGATCTACACACGCGTGTCTGATTTACTCAAGCAATCAACAGTTAAGCATGCACAAAAACTTAGGACTGCAACTTTGTGTGTGCATCTCATGTATCTTTAAATATTATATATAGGTCTAATTTACCTTTGCAAATAAAAACAATTGAGAATTTAGCACGTCATTCCATTTTTCATTTTGTCTGATAGTGCGTAGGCAATGCTATATGGTATGCACTGCTTTGCCCACCAATGGAAAGGCTGTCAGACATTGTAGGCCTCTTCTGATTCCATCTTAAAAGGAGAAGATGGGGCTAGGACAGCGGTCCTCAATCAGGGGTACCAGTATCCCTGGGGGTACGCAGAGGTCTTCCAGGGGGTATATCAACTCATCTAAATCAGTGTTTCTCAACCTGAGGGGGCTGCGACCCCCCTGAGGGTTGCGGGACAGGTTTGAACTGGTGGCAAGTGCAGGGCTGGCATTAGGGAGTGGCAAGCAGGGCAACTACCTGCAGCCCCACACCACAGGGGGCCCCACAAAGCTAAGTTACATGTTTCAGCCCAAGACTGCAGGGCTCGGACTTCAGCCCCACACAGCGGGGCTTGGGCTTCAGGGGTATGGTAGTCTGGAAAGACCGAGAACCACTGGGGTAGGATTTATCATACATTAAAATTATATTTGTTCCTCAATCCCTTCTCATTTGTTTCTCTTATCCACTTATTATATCTTTTAAACTGTAAGCTCCTTGGGGTAGTGACTGTTAGGTGGTCTATGTTTGTGCAGCACTTCGCACCAATGGATCCTGACCTCACGGAGGCCTCTAGAGACTATAATATAAACATTACATAATAATAAGCACACACAGAGAGGATAGCTTTGGAAGGATCCCAGTATGCAAGGAGATCTGTATATTGATTCCCACCTCATCCAAGCACAGAATCCAAAAGGTCCCATAGTCTGCAGGACACACAGCAAACAAAGGTTATATTTCAAGATGTGGGGCAAAACTCTCAGAAGTACCAAAGTGACCTACGAGCCCTAGTCCCATTTTCTAAATTGACTTAGGCACACGGAAGCTTTCAATGTGATCTAGGTTCCTGAGTGACTCAGTCATTTCTGAATATGGGATGTGGCTTCGTATGTCACTTGGGGTATGTCTACCCTGCAATGCAAGCCCAGGGTTCAAACTCAGGCTCAAGCCAAAGCACCCATCTGTCCACACATAAATTGTGCTAACCCAAAAGGTGAGACCCAGAGTCCCAGGACCCCATTGGGGGGTGGGAGAGTTCGAGCCCAAGTCAAACTGGGATCCAGGTTCAAGCCCTATCACTTTGTAGTTTAGATGCAGCTCCACCGGCCTTGTACTCTGGAAGACTACCAAAAGAATCCCATGATCGCATGGGCTGACTTTCTTTGTGCTCTAGATAGTCAAGTTTGGTGGACAGTCAAGTTTTCCCACACTGCACCATGAGCAAAGGGCTAGAGCGGCCACATTTTGGGAGGGCACTAAGAAGTCTGGGATATGGATGATTGGACTCAGTCCTGTATAATGCAGCGTAGCCTCTAGAGCCCTAGTTTTGGAACCAGAGTTACAAATAAGCATAGATGCTCAGGCCCTAGGTTAACAAACCCAGGTCTGCTTACTTGAGTTCCACTAATCCTGGGCTTACACTGAAGTGTAGACATACCCTTAGGCACTTTTGAAAGTTTTACCCTGGTCCAACTGTTGCATATTCAAGTACAATTATCTGAATAAAATGCACTGTCTATAAGAGTCAAATAAAGTCACCAGTACCTTGCCTTTCCCCACTTCGATCCTTTCAACATGCATTCACTGAAATCTAGTAGTGTGTTTATTTCAATGCATAATCACTCATTTCATATTCTTTTCTAGAAGAACTAGATTAACCATAACTATTTTACACCAAAACAATGTGGATTGCACTGGAGATAGAACTTACAAATTAGGACTTTTGCAACTGTACCTTGACTACATTGCATAGCAATTTAACATTACTCAGTAGTACCAAACACTGAAAATGCACAATATGAATCAAATTGCAGCTCTTTGAGAGAGCCATCAACTTTAAAATTTTCTGAGTATAGAACATGGCAATTTATTGCACTGAATAAAAGTATTGAAGGACACAAAGTTTGGTTTAATTAACAGGGTAACTAGCTTGAAGACTGTGAATCACTTTGTGCTCCTGCCAACACTGAAAGCGCCTAATATGAATCTTGGTATCAAATGCTGGAGTTAAATCCTGATTTTTGTAATATCACTATATTCCACCAGTCCAGAAATTTTTCCTTTTGTAAAGCTAAAATACTAATGAATAGGTTTACTACTGGGGCAAAGTTTAATCTAGCTGTATGTAATCTCTATGTAACCTGGGAATATTTTACTCCCCTTCTCATATTTTGAGGATTTTGAAAGGAAACAAAAGTTCTTTAAAATGTTAGCCCAATATTTTGTAAATTAAAAATCCAACACTTACATGTGCTACATTTGATGGTCTATTAATCTGCTGAATATCAGCACTATTAGTAATGTTTCTTAATGTCCGCACTGCTGGACTCCACGTGGTCATCATTTCTGGTCGTTCAGAGCCTTGGGTACCTTGAACGGAAGCCATAATATTACCTCTGATTTCCGGAGGCAAAATATTGCCTGGTACTGGTGGGACATTGGCACATAAATTAATTAACCCAGAATCCTTGCCTTGAGGCAACCTGCGCTTTGCTGCAGCTGTCTGTGGGACTTCAGCTGGTGTCCAGTTCAAATTCCTTTCTTGCTTTTCAGGAGAGGAATCTGAGGAATCATCAAACATCAATTCCCCTTTTGTTTTCTCAGCACTAATAGATTTTGGTGAAAATGCCTGGTCACCCAAAGGTGATCCTTCTCGAGAGGATGCTGGACTTGATAATTTTTCATCAGTACTAGCTTCATTTTGAGAATCTTGTTCTTCATTTTCTGCGTCTTCCTCCTCCTCTTCCTCCTCATATATAATTAGACGTGGATGATAGGAGATCTCTTCTTTTTTAGCTTTAGCAGATATAGAATCTAGTACCCAATCAGGTGTCACAATTTTAATGCTCTCTCGTTTACAAGCGCATGCATATTTTTCCTGTGGACGAGGCATAAGAAAAGACTATAAATAAAATGTATTAGGTGTCCCCTCCCACACATAACTAGAAAAGATTTAATTATTTCTAGTGATATGAATAAATATTAGCTATGAATATGATTTCATATACACTTAGCCGACACCATCACTATCCACTTTTATCTTGGTGTCACAGTGCACATGACTACACTGGAACCCGTAAAACGGCAACAACTGAACATTTACAAATTACACTTTAACGAAACCCAAACTAAGAACCAAGAAAGAAGTGATAAGACATATTAAGTCAAGTAAGGCAACTGCTTTCAAGCAACCAACTCTTACCCTTTCAGTTGAAATCTATCACAACTCGTAATTATTCATTCACTTATGGATGCACTTTAACAACTGCCATGTCATTAGTTTATTATGCCACTAGCTTTAAAAATATTGACAATAACTGTGACAGTGACATTTTTAAATAAAAGATCATTCTTGCTGAGAAGTGGTGCTGAATGGTTCTCATCCTGAGTAAAAGGATTCAAACTATTCAGAAGATATACCAATCTGTTGGATGATAACATCCAGTAACCTCTCTTACCATAGCGTGGCCTGCGTTACACTAAAATATTAGGTCGACCAAGCTATGTCACTGAGCGGTGTGAAAAATCCACACCCTGAGTGGCGGTAATTAAGTCGACCTAACCCCAGTGTAGACAGAGCTAGGTCAATAGAAGAATTCTTCCCTCAACCTAGCTACTGCCTGTTGGGGAGATGGACTACCTATGCTGATGGGAGAACTCTTCCCTTTGACGTAGATAATGTCGACTCTGAAGTGTTACAGCAGCACAGCTATAGTTGTGCCATTGTAGTGTTTCAAGTGTAGACAGGCCCTAAAACTCAACTGTCACTGATGGCATATATTAGTCATCAGATTTTAATATTAACTTAAAATAAAAAAGACAGTAAATTAAAACTTCATATGGCCACACATAATAAAAGTGTGTAACAAATTACAATATAATTTCTTCAAACAAGGGACTTGCATTAAGAACTAATTCAAAACCACTTTTTAAAAACTAGCACCATTTTTATTTTTCAAAGCCCAACAATAATCTGAACAATTTTTTAAACAGTTCCATTCTTGACCAATCATAACTTGGCAAAAGACATTTTTCAAACTTAAAATACTTAGCCTCTGGATTGAAAGAAAGCATAAGAATTTTCAACTGCCAAAGGTAAATGTTTTTAAAAAGTTATAGGTAACTGCATGTTCAGAGCACAAGTGCCTTCTCAATCTTAATCGGAGCACTGCAATAATATAAAACAGCTCCTTAATTAGATACTCCTGTCAGCTATTAAACACATATTTCTCCTCTCTTGGAGTGGAGAATTTCTTTTGTTGTTCACAGTTCGATTTCTCTATATCAAGTGAAGGTTTAGGCTCTTCCAAATGGAAAAGAGAAAAACAGATCAAAACCAAAGTTGTGACAAGCACATTATGTTTTCCACAATGTTTTATAAAGTTGTACAGTTCAAAATCTGGAAACTAGTTTAATAAGTTTAATTTATAATGCATCAAGAAAGACCAAATATAACAGAAATAAATGTAATTTGAACCTAGTTCTTCACGAGATAAGTAAAACCAACACTGATCAGACTGTACCTGTTGATGTTTTAAAGTATTAACATCAGTATCACCATAAGAAAACATTGAAGAAAACCAAAATCTGGCATGTCTTTGAGTAGGAAATACCAATTACTCAATGTTCACTTTATTATTAATGGAAGAGTCCAATATATGAATCGTAAATGTGTTCATGCAAACTAAACTGTGAACTTAAACATTACATTTTAAATAAGACAGGTAAACGAATCACCAATATACAACAAGGGTTTTTAGGCTTTAAAAGCAATCCAGCAGTGACATAATTGCTCTGTGTGTGCGTGCGCATATAAAAAAAATTCTAGCACAGTCACATTCTAGATATTTTCAAAAGGGACCTAAATGAAGTTCAACTAGTGGGAGTTTGGTCCCTAGCATTCTTATACTCCTTTGAAAAACTCAGGCTAAAAGTATACTTTGCATTTCTTTCCTCCATTCTTTGTTGGTCTTCTATATTCAGACTGTATCTCTTCAAGGCAGCGACTCTCTATTTCTATGTATTTTTAAAGTACCTGATACATTCAAATTATGATCCTGATTGGGACCTTTGGATGCTACCGAAATAAAATAAAAATAACTATATTAAAAATCCTAAACATAATCTGAAAGATTTTTTTTAAAATCAACTAATTGTGAGGTTAATATGCTAACTGTCCCAAACACCAGAAGTAAGAGGGCCACTCAACACTGATTTCAAACATTTTCCTCACTTATTAGATCACAGATTGCTGACTCCCATGCCAAATGATACCTGTACCATGTTGACATCAGCGCCAAAAAGGAACCTTAGTGGATCTTATAGCTAGCCTAAGAGGATCGAGTAGTCTTCTCATATGACATGATGCAGCTTTTCATTTTACTATTTTAAATCCCCAAAGCTGTAAACGGTTAAATTTTTTAAAATTTGTGTGTGTGTGCGCGCAAAACCTGACCTTCTACAGGCTGGCTCCATGCTCCAGCACAGTGCTGTAGAAGTTGTGACATCACCAACATAAGGAATGCTGGGGCATCACTTGGAAAAGGGGGCCAACAATCTATTATTTTGTGGGACCTGAAAACAAAGACAAATTCAGAAATCAGTTATGTGTTGCAGGCTCTCTTAAACCTCCTATGTGGGGCTTTTAACACATAATCCTACATTAAGTTGTTGCTTTTAAGAGAATTTTATTTAAAACAAAGTGCAATTTGGTTTGGTGAGCCTCAGTATTTTAAAGGCATTGTACAAAATAAATTTAAGATTCACATTAGAACTATATTGATAATGTGACAATATCTGCAAGTGGCGCTGCTATGCAAAAACAAAATAGCAAGTATTTTAAGAACACAGTGAACCTATAAAATAACTAAGCCACACACGCTAAAAGACCAAATGTGTAATAAAAGCCTTGGACAAAATCCATGAGACTCTAAACTAACCACACTTCCTACCAGAGAATTAAGCAACAGATATCCTATCATTTGTGGCCAATAAAACTGTTCAAATCAGCAGGACAGTCATACTTGTGCAGGAAGTTGCAGTATTCAGATTTAATGCTGCTATTAGTTAGTCTGCTTTATTCTGGGGTGTGCAGACTGTCAAGATTATACTTACCAGTCTTTCTAAACAAAGATGGGCTGCAATGGAGACACTTTGACCTGTTCCATGTGAGGCTTAAGCAACAGCAGACTAATTAAAGGAATTAAGGCACTTCTCTTCCTTTGTGATCATTCTCACTTAAGACTCAAAGTACAAAAAACAAATTGGACACAGAGTACATGATTTTCATTCCAAACCTCATGGAATCTCACTGTGCAAATAACTCTCTCAGGTGCAAATAACTTCAGGAGAAATTTAAATCATTCAGATATTCAAGCACTTAATTTGTACCTCAACTAACAGTGGCCACAAAATTACAACCCCAAAATGGATGCCACTTTTTGAAAATCTAGCACCGAATACTCATTCCATGGTTCTGATTTTGCTGAATTAGTCGTGAGGACTAAGAGCACATAAGATCCTGGGTATCTGAAGGATCCCTAAAAGGAGTACATAGATGGAAGTAAAGGAGAGAGACAGACAGACACACACACACTCCTCAAAATGAAATCTAGACAGTGCAACCAAGGGAAGTAATGGTAACATCCTATTGCTTAAAGCACTTAAATTACATTTTACAATACGCTAATAAGTGTGCTACTATATTATCCTCAGCCTCTCAGATCTCCCCTTCCACAGAGAAGCCAGAACAGCTCTATCTGGGGAATAGGTCATTATCAAGTGTACCAGATTTTCCTAGTCATTAGAAGATAAGAATGTAAGACCGGCCATACTGGGTCAAACCAAAGGACCATCTAGCCCAATATCCTGTCTTCTGACAGTGATTAATGCCAGGTGCTTCAGAGGGAATGAACAGAATAGGCAATCATCAAGTGATCCATCCACTGTTGCCCATTGCCAGCTTCTGGAAAATGGAGGCTAGGGACACCACCGCTGCCCATTCTGGCTAATAGCCATAGTTCCACACCTTAGCAGAATTAGCCTGCCTCTTCCACAGCATGTTTGCCGACTGGCACAGACACACAGGCTTTTGGCGAGAGAAAAGTGCATCAGGCTGGAAGCCAGGACCACAAATTCAAAACTCATCTCTTCTACTCATTATTGTTTATATTTCTCTCTATTAGGCCTATACTCCTACCTCAGTATCAGGCCTCCCCAACAACACTGATTTTACAAATAAGTTACCTGTGGAAATGTAGAAGGTCGCTTCAGACAGAGCTCAGAACAGGACTTGGGTCTCTAACAGAGCAAACAAGTCTCAGTCATACTGCCTTACAAACCCAAGGTGACAAATCTGAGGATAACTCAAGAATTAGAGGTCTGTGCTAGGATTCTGAAGGTCCAGAGTTCAAATCCAGTTTACAGTCCATATGAAGAGTCCTTACGAATGATGGCATCTGATTTTTCCAGCTCTCTTTTTATTTAAGTTTATTTAATTCACACAGTGAGAAAGCTTCCTTTAAAACTGAATTTATTGTTAAAAATCCATTATAATCTATAATAGCACAACGCATAACAAAATACAGGTGCCTCATGTTTAACAGTCTATTACACATTTCTATTGCTTGTATTGCACACTGGTAGATTGGATGGTTGAGAGTTATGGTCCTGGTTCACCACACTCCCCTCCAAATCTACAAGGGAGCCATTGTTAAAATATTAGCTCAGCAGCTTCGCCTCTTACATTGCTCATGTTGGGGCTCAGCACCAGCAGGAGACATTCTGGATTGGCCTAAAAGGCTGTATCTCCTTTTCCTCCACCAGCAACAATAGACTTTCACACCCACGCCAGCTTCCTGACATCAGACTTTTACAAACAGATCTATGATCACTTTACAGATGAACAGCTCTCTGTTCCAAACTGTGCACATTATTCGTCTACATAACATGCATTGTTGTTTCGATTATCCTTGCCTCACCCAATTCCCACAAACCTGCTGCCTCTTGCCTTTAATTAATTAGTTTGTAGACATTTTGGGGTAATGTCTTTTATAGCTCCCAGCACAATTAAGGCCTCTGGATGCTACTGTAACACAATTAGCGTCCCAACCTACCCTAGTCCAAGTTATTCTACTCCTGAAGCAAACCTCAACCTCCCTGCCCACCATGCTCCTCTCCATCACGCTCTCCCTATTTCTATTCTATTTACTCTCTTTCATAATAGAAGAAGAGGATGTTAAATTAAATTGAATGACTTATTTAAAACTGATAAGAGAACAATCTGTGGGCCTCACCCCCACAAGATATCAGAGGCCAAGCATTCAATAGGATTCAAAAAATGATTGTACAGATAATAAGGATACTAGATTTACATTAATAGAATTAAATACCAGAAAGGATACAAACCCTCATGCTCAGGACCGAAGACATAAACACTGCTTGTTTAAACCAGTTAACCCATAACTGTTCACTATGGAGTTTCTTACCCCTTCCTCTGAAGTATCTTGTTCTGGCCACTGTCACAAATCAGATGCTGGTCTAGATGGACTACTGGTCTGACACAGTATGGCAATTCCTACAATCCTATTTCCAACATCAACTTCTCTTTCCAACCCTTTGGTCTCCCTCTCCCTGTCCCAACTTTCTACTTCTCCCTCGGTCTCTATTTCCCTTTCTTACTTCCTTTCATCTGCCCTTTCCCCACTCACTGCCACCTCATTTTAAATATCCCTCCCACACCACATAGAGACAGGAAGACCTCTACAAACCCAAAATAAAGGTAAATGTGGAACCCTCAAAAGAAAACTCATGTTACATTTGTAAGCCTTATCCCCATGACCCCTACCTGCCACCTTTTTCTTTGTCTCCCTTTGTTATGTTGTTATCTTTACATGGAAAGGCACAAAAATGACTTTTTGTGCATTTCTGTAGAGTGCCTGACAGAGTTCTGGGCATTATATATAAAAAGGTATGACAAAGTTCCTCCTCTGCCTTGGTGGCTCCTGTGTTTATTGGTGGATTTTCCCGCCTCAGAGGTTCACTGCAGCCCTCAGTTTGGCCACTTTCATGGTTCAAATCTGCCGTTCACTCAGTTAGCCTCATCACTGGCCAGCAGGAGGGAAGGAAGAAAAACAATCACTGCAGTCTCTGCTGATCCACCTAGTGGATCGGGGAACAGGCCAGAGACCTTCCCCTCTGGTGGAACCCACAGTCCAGTTCAACTCCTCTGATATCAAGCAGGGGGATGGAGGGATGGGGGGAACCCAGGCCCGTCCTCTACTCTGGTTTCCAGCCCAGAGCCCTGTGGATTGCACCTGTCTACAGTGGCTCCAGTAACAGCTGTGTGACAGCTACAACTCCCTGGGCTACTTCCCCATGGCCTCCTCCCAACACCTTCTTTATTCTCACCACAGGACCTTCCTCCTGATGTCTGATAATTCTTGTACTTCTCAGCCTTCCAGTAGTACGCCTTCTCACTCTCAGCTTCTTGCGCCTCTTGCTCCCAGCTTCTCGCACGCACACCACAAACTGAAGTGATCTTTTTAAATCCAGGTGCCCTGATTAACCTGCCTGTCGTAACTGATTCTGGCAGCTTCTTGATTGGCTGCAGTTGTTCTAATCAGCCTGTCCGCTTTACTTATTTCCAGAAAGTTCCTGATTGTTCTGGAACCTGCCCTATTACCTTACCCAGGGAAAAGGGACCTACTTAACCTGGGGCTAATATGTCTGCCTTCTATCACTCTCCTCTCTCTTCTATCAAATCCCAGTTGGCAGCCAAACTAACTTCAGATCCTGATGTTCCTGTTGTGTGTCTGGAGTCAGATAATGGGAACATCATGCTCCAGAAGCATGACAGCATCACTGTGGCAGTGCACAAAATGACATCTTGACCTTTCATCCATCAGCTTGATTCTTTTCCACCCTTGGACCACTCCTTCTTGTTGGACTGATCTATTTCCTCCGCTGATCTAATACAGAAAGTGCTTACAGAACTAAATTTGGGCCAATATTAAATATGTGGAGCTTCCCTCCTTATTTAAACTGGTACTGTACTTCAGTCAGGGTCTTTAACTTCCAGCACAGCCCAGAACTTACTGTAAAGCATGGAATGTGGTTTAACTCACCTTGCTTGTGTAATGATCGGATACCCTAATCTGTGGCCTTACTTGTTGAATTCAATTACAAATTATAAAACAACAACAAAAAAATCACTCTCCTGTAGCCATCTGGCCGGACCCGGTCACAAAGGACAATTCAATTAAAAAGTGTGGAGATTTTTATTCAATAGTTGTTGTTGTGCCCATCCCTGTGGGAACTGGAAACACCACAGATTACGAGTCTAGACTTAGATTTGGCTGGGGAAGAAGATCCACAGTCATTCTCCATCTGTTCTCTTAAGTATTTAATTGAAAGTTCCTTATCCATGGAAACCTATGGAGACAGCCGTAAGATCAGAACTTCACAGCATGCAGTAAACACAAAAAACAGAACAGCCTGACTAAGACTGCTGCAATGGGCTGTCTTCTCCAGGGGTCCCACTAGGTCCATGGCTATTCGCTCGAAAAGGACCTCTATGATGGGAAGGGGTATTAAAGGTGCCTCAAGTGGGGATGGATACTGTGCAGCTGACACTCTGGGCAGGACGCACAGTACCTCCGCACTTCTTCATGTACTCCGGGCCAGAAGAATCGTCGCAGGACTCGTGCCAGGATCTTCTCTACCCCCAAATAGATGACTATGGGCCAGACTTAATACAGTATTCTGGTGTTTTTTAGATACTAAGATCTGCTGTACCTTCTGCCCCTGCAAATCATAGTAGGCCTTCTTGGCCTCCCCACACAGGAATGGAGTGAGGATGCCAGACCACTGTTCTTGGGGCCAAACCTCCCGCAGGGCTGTCCTCTCAAAGGCCAGGAGGTATGCCTCTACATCAACCTCTCGTGTCATTTTCTGTAGCCAATTGCTGACCCGCACGATCTCCGTCCCACCATGGCCGCGGTTCAGCTCTGAAAGAGCCTTTACCTGGTTTACCAGTTCCTGCAACATAGCCCAATCTTGAGCAGCCTGGTCCATCAGCAGGCCATTAGTCTCTTGCTGCAGCTGCACTGCCTCCTGTTGGGCGGCTGCCTGGATACGAGTAGCCTCCTGTTGGGCAGCCGTGGCTTGTATCAGTACCCGCACTACCTCCTCCATTGAGGTGAAAAAAAATAAATAAATAAATAAACCCTCTCTCTTTCCCCCACCCTCCAAACACCCTCCTTCTTCCGCCACGCTGTGCACACCAAATCCCGTTCCTGACACCAGTTGTGACAAAGTTCCTCCTCTATTGGGGGTCTTGCGCTTATTGGCGGATTTGCTCGCCTTGGAGCTTCACAGCAGCCCTCAGTTTGGCCGTTTCGTGAACCCACAGTCCAGGTCAACTCCTCCTGTGTCTGACCAGGAGTTGGGAGGTTTGGGGGGAACCCGGGCCTGCCCTCTACTCTGGGTTCCAGCCCAGGGCCCTGTGGAATGCAGCTGTCTAGAGTGCCTCCTGGAACAGCTGTGCAACAGCTACAACTCCCTGGGCTACTTCACCACGGCCTCCTCCCAACACCTTCTTTATCCTCACCATAGGACCTTCCTCCTGGTGTCTGATAATGCTTGTACACCTCATTCCTCCAACAGTCCGCGTTCTCACTCCCAGCTCCTTACACACGCACCACAAACTGAAGTGAGCTCCTTTTTAAACCCAGGTGCCCTGATTAGCCTGCCTTAATTGATTCTAGCAGCTTCTTGATTGGTTGCAGGTGTTCTAATCAGCCTGTCTGTCTTAATTGTCTCCAGAAGGTTCCTGATTGTTCTGGAACCTTCCCTGTTAGCTTACCAGGGAAAAGGGACCTACTTAACCTGGGGCTAATATATCTGCCTTCTATTAGTCTCCTGTAGCCATCTGGCCCAACCCTGTCACAATATGCATTGAGCTCAAACCATAAAACATAGTAGCTTTTTAGGGCAAAATGTAGGGCTTAGATCCCGCAATACATAGCACATACACAGACCTCTGTGCCTGTGGAAAGCCCCAATGAAGTCAACAGGGCTCCACATCCACATCAAAAATCAGTTTTGTTATGATTGAAGAGAGAGGATTTGTAGGTTTAATAAAAGAAGTGTGTCTTCAGAAGGGGTGCTTAAGGAAGAGGGGAGATTAGGTCAGGAAAGGAGTTTCAAACTTCTGTACCTGAATAAGGGAATCAAAGATATCAAACAGCTGAACTCCTCCACAGGAATAAATGCACCATCAAAAAAGTGTGGAAAAAATACCCAAGATATTTTTCTGTGATAGAAGACCAAAATAATGAAGAAGCCCTATAGCCCAAGGAAGGGGAAGGGGAGAGCAGCTAAATTCTCCTGTGAACAAGCACAATGGCTGCTTTACTAACAGCATATCATGCTGCCAGAGCAAAAACTAAAGTCTGGGAACACTAATAGTTTTTTCTGCACCATTTGATGAAAAAGTTAAGGCGGCAGGTAAGCAGATGGAAGGAAAATTGAGAAATGATTACTGTGTACCATACAGTGGAGTCGCATCTTACGCGGGGGGTTAGGTTTTAAAATCAGCACGTAAGGCGAAAATCGCATATAGTCAAAAAGAGAGAGAGAGATGGAAGAATGAAGAAAAAAAAAGTGAGAAAGACTACTTCAGTGTTGTTATGCGCAAACCGGAGTGCCTCAGGATGGCCAGGAGCTTTGTCTACGATCAGCAACACTTTAAAGTCAAGTCCTTTCTCTTCGATGTACCACTTGACCTCTGGAATGAAACATTTGCGGAACCAATCCGAAATAATGCTACCATCACCAAGCCTTTTTATTTGATTGCCAGAACACAGGCAGGAGATTTTGTTCTTGCCTTTTAGGGCACGGGGATTTGCAGCCCTGTAGAGCAAGCCCGGCTTTATTAAAATACCCAGCCGCACTGCCACAATACAGTCACATGGTCTTTAGTACTTTGAAGCCAGGGGCTTGTCTTCTGATTTCGAAGTGCAAGTGCAGTTGGGCATTTTTTCCAGAAGAGCCCAGTCTCGTCAGCATTAAAACTTGTTCCGGAAGAAGCCCTTTTCTTCTATGATTTTCTTTAATTGTTCAGGGTAGGCTTTTGCTGCTTCTTCATTGGCAGATGCAGCTTCACCAGTAGTCTGAACGTTTCTGAGGTTGAAGCAGTTCCTAAAACTGTTAAGCCAACCTTGGCTGCCTTTGAATTCCTTCTCATCAGAAGGCTCTCCCTCTTCGGCGGGAGGTTTGAACAGTGCGTAGAGGCTAAGAGCCTTTTCTCACAACATGTTGCCATCGATAGGCACACATTTATGGTTCATGTCTTCCAGCCATAAGTTTAACGCCTTTTCAGTCTTCACTAAAGTCTTATCATGTACTTGGCTTGTCACCTTGCAGCCTATTGGAGCACTTGATGCCACGGCTTGACGAATTTCTCTCTCGAATCTTGATGGCATGGATACTAGATTCATTGCGGCCATATTTACGCGCCACGTTGGAGATCGACATACCGTCTCTCAATAAGTCCAACACAGCCAATTTTTCCTCCAGCATTGGAACAGATTGCTGTTTCTTCGGTTGAGCACCAGATGAAGTAGTTGGCTTGCATTTAGGGGCCATGCTGTACAAAAAATACGTATCTTTAAACACTAGAATTACACTCAGCACGGCAAGATGCTCACCGGATCGGCGGGTAGCAATTGATCCAGTGGGGGTCGATTTATAAATCGACTCCTGAGCACTCTGTCGACTCCTGTACAGTACTCCACCACCGTGAGTTATTGTTATTTTTCTTTTTTTTTGCCGAATGCATATAGTTGAATTTGCGTTAAATGCGCGCATGATGCAACTCCACTGTATTAAGATGAATCCTCTAGCAGCAGCTGGAGTATACTGCATGTGTGGCATTAGACAGGAAAAGAAAGGGGAAAGAATTAAAGAAAAAAAGGGGATCATATGACATGCAAGGTGAAAACCCGTCCCACTTTCCACCCCCTCTCAGATTCTGATGAACATGCTCAGGTCCCCTGCCACAAAACAACAAGGAAACAATTTTTTCAAAAGTAAAATTTGCTTTCAGTGCTCATATAAGGTAAGGAGGGTATCAATAGGAAGATGACTTTCTGAATGGGTTTACTTGTGGCACCTTAGAGACTAACAAATTTATTTGAGCATAAGCTTTCGTGAGCTACAGCTCACTTCATCGGATGCATCTGATGAAGTGAGCTGTAGCTCACGAAAACTTATGCTCAAATAAATTTGTTAGTCTCTAAGGTGCCACAAGTACTCCTTTTCTTTTTGCGAATACAGACTAACACGGCTGCTACTCTGAAACCTGAATGGGTTTAGGTCCTTATGGCTAAGCACCAGATACATGCTAGACACAGAATACTATCATTCCTCTGACTACTCAGATGATCTACTGGAGGGAGCTAATAAGATTGTGGACAAATTTTAGAAGCCTACTTTGACAGTCTGTGGTAGGAACCTGGAGATTTTTTAATTTGAGCAAAAAGCAGGTAACCTGTAAAACTAAAAATAATGTAGCTATATCTGAACACTGAAGAAAACATAACAATGGGACAAATTAATTTCACTCACTGTTGCACCGATGATCCTCAAATGAACTGTTTAATAAATATATTTGTATTAGGCACTGAAGGGAATACTTATTTTGCTTAATCTAAAATAAAATTGTTAAATGCACCTAACATTTTTAATACAAGACATTTTTAATGCAAGTAAATGCAAATAAATCAAATCTTCCACTCAGTTTCTGGTGCTTAGGTATTACAGTGTAGATGTGATACTTCCTGGGGGTAACCAGGATTGTGAGACACCTCACTACCACCTGCCCTTACGGTGAGAAGCCTTGTCTATGCCTGCCACAGATCAACTTCCTGACTCAACCAGCCACAGGCAACACAAGCTCTCTCCTAAGCCTATGCAGGCCCCTCTCTTTCTACGTGTTAGAGAAAGGGTTGGCAAATTACGGCCCTCCGGATGTTTTAATCTGGCCCTCGAACTTCCGCTGAGGAGTGGGGTCAGGGGCTTGCCTCGCTCCACGTGGCTCCTAGAAGCAGCATCACGTCTCTCCTCCGGCTCCTAAGCATAGGGGCAGCCAGGGGGCTCTACACACTGGCCCAGCCCCATGTGCCAACCCCGCAACTCCCACTGGCCCGGGAACCACAGCCAATGGAAGCTACAGGGTGGCGCCTGCGGACATGGCAGAGCTGCCTGGCTGCGCCTCTGTGTAGAAGCCAGAGGGGGGACATGCCACAGTTTCTGGGAGCTGCTTGATGTAAGCTCACCCTAGAGTTTACATCCTTGACCCCCTCCTGTGCCCCAATCCACTGCCCTACCCCTGATCGCCCTCCCAACCCCTCAGTCTCAGCCCAGAGCACCTTCCTGCACCCCCAACCCCTCATCCTCAGCCCCACTCCAGAGCCCTCACCCCCTCCTGCACCCCAACCCCCAATTTCTGTGCGTATTCATGGCCCGCCATACAATTTCTATACCCATATGTGGCCCTCAGGCCAAAAAGTTTGCCCACCCCTGTGTTAGAGATAGGCAACTCCTGAGCCTTCCAAGCATCTCCTTGGAGTGTCTAGCCTCTGCTCAACAGGCCATTTGCAGTATTCATGGATTCACTGATCTCAAATCAAAGCAATCCCAGCTTCTCAGTTACAACTTAGATCACCACTCCACTTAACATACAGCACTCAAACAAGTTTATAAGTAAATACAAGCAACAGTTTTTTTTAACAAAAGAATAGAGATTCAAGTGATAGCAAGTAGAAATACTGAAAACAAATGGTTACATATAAAAGAGTCCTAACATGCATTCTAGAACCTATAAATACTTCATGTCTTATAGAGCAGAAGTTCACCCCCAAAGTCCTTCTAGCATTTTTCATCCAGGAAGGCTGTGATCCCTTTTTCATGAGACAAGCCATACTGTCAACTTGTCTCCTTGGTGAAGGATGCTGGGTATTTCTTGGTACCCTTAGACCAGTGGTTCTCAACCTAGTTACCATTGTGGCCCGTATATGCGGCCCACAATATGTTATATGGGCCGCATCCAATACTACCTGTATGGCCCTGAGGATGTCACATGGGCCACAGCTGTGTGCTGATCAGGCCACAAGCTGACCATGGGCCGCAGACTGAGAACCATTGCCTTAGACATATTACAATAGTCTTTGTTCTTATTCATACACAAGACATTACCTGCTGATTGTTTTTTCTTGTGGGCTTTGCAATCTTTTAATTAGCATCTGGCTCTATATGTAAATAGGCTTCCATTATAAGACACACAATATATAATGACCAGATAGAAAAATAAGTGTCTGCTACTTCTTGAAAAGAACCGTTTAAAACAAGTCACCTTTTAGTTACCTGCCTTAACTCCAAGGCTTTGAGAACATAACTTCCAGTACAGAGAAATAACTCCTTAAATACTATACTTACATACATTTTAAAATGATCATGGTGACCAGTGGGTTACTGCCTCTTGATAGACACCTCACATGCCACCCTTAGGTGAACTTAATATGCATATCTCTGACACAGAGGATCCCTGTAAAACCCTATGCATCCTCTATGTCCTCTGGCACTAAGAGGTTCCTGGATCACAACAGACATATCAGTCATTTCAAGGCTTCTGAATCATTCAATGTATACTTTGGATACCCGTACTATGTATGTACTGGAACCTGTTAAATTGTACTGGTTGATATAGTGTTTTAGTTTTATTTATTTTGGAGGGTGGGGAAAAGGCGGGGGGAAGAGAGGAAGGAATACTAAGGATTCCTGCACACAATCAATAGGAATACCTTTTCCTTCTCCCAACTCCAGGCCACAAGAGGCCCAAAGATTTCCCAGATTAATTTTATAGCTGTGAAAAAACCAAAACAAAAATCACACTGTTGATGGGATGGTAGTAAATTGAATCGATGTACTGCATACAGACACTATGTACTTTGCAAACATTTATAAAAAATTTATTTCTCAATCAAAAATTTCCAAACTTGACAAAGGTCTACACAAGTTTAAAGTATATATTTTCGACCCCCAATTCAGCAAGCCTTCAGACACACGCTTAACATCACAATTTTTTTAGACCATTTGCATCCATAATGTCAAGCCTGTGTTGAAGTACTTGCAGGATCAAATAAGTTACCAAAGCACAAAACAAAAGCCAAGGAAAACCTTGCTGTATCCACTAATAAAGTAGCTAGAAATGTCTAAGTAGAATTTTTTGTGGTTTGGTTTTTTTTAAATATTTAATTATGGTTTGAGAACACACTAGGACTTTTTTTTCCCCTGACATAAGTAATTATACTGGAACTGCCATAAGTAGAGCATTACTAATAGGACACTATAAGACACTATTCTGATGTTGTCTCCATGTTCCATCTTTGGCAAATCCCTTAGCCTCTCTTATTCAGTTTCTCCATCTGTATGAAGACAATACCACTTACTTAATCCGAAGGTTAGCTGGGGTTTGTGAAGAGCTCTGAATATTAAAAATTATGTATAAATGCTCAGTATTTTTCATCAAAATATGGTGCAGTAATTAGTGAGACAAAATAACCCTTCATCTTCCTCCAAGAGGAAAATCCTTTGGGGATTTTGTTATTTAGGGTTTCCTTTTGGATTTTTCTCCCCATACACATACACCCCTAAAATGTCAACAAAATGGAAGGCATTGCAAATCTTTTTTCAGTGATAGTCCAGTAATAAGATTATAGAGTCAATAAGTCATTTTACAGTATTTCTATTCTAGCCTTGTAATTTTTCTTCAGGAATGCCACTTAGTCATTATAAAGGACATATACTAATGCATATGCTCTACTGACTAGTGTAAATGAGTAACTAGGAAGGCAACTGTAAAGCCAGTTATTTATCAAATAACTATTTGATATCTAAAGTTTGAATGCAGCTACAAATCAGATTAGAAATACATAAATTGAAGCTGGGATACCTTTTGAATTAATCAAACTCCAAGCTTTAGGGAAAATAAATATGAGACAATTAGCTGCAAAGCATTAACATGATCAGTTCAGCTGTTCAAATCCAGCAAGCAATTTGAGACTCTAAAGAACTTCAGGAAAGGTGAAAATTGTTTGATTATTCAGAAACAAATGAGAACTACACCAGGAAAGATTGTACATGTCATAAACTCTTACCCCCTTTGGCTCAGGCACAACCAAATGAGTACACTTATTATTGAGGCTCAGCTGGCAATCCCCTCCATAAAAAGTAATCAAAGCCCACAGCACACTTCGGTCTTCAGATGAAATCTAATAGGAAGTTAAAAATAAACCTTTTAGATCTATGCAACAATACTTCTTTTGCTTGAAGAGCATTATTATAACTTGTAAAATATTGTTTAGTAATTTGAATAATGTTCTACTTCCTACCATTTTTAAATAAAGGATTAGTATGAAAGTTTACACAAAACACTGAAGAACAATTCCTTAACCCATACAATGAAAAGAAACTTTAGAGATGTTCCTCACTTTCGCTAACCTGAAATTAAAGTATTACTGGGGGGTGGGGGGGAAGAGGAGCAAATAACTATAGAACTAAAATGCAAATATCAGGTTTTGTAGATTCATTCAAGACAGCCTGTTCATTTAGCTTCAACCATTACCTTACAAAACTAGCTACTTGAAAAAAAAAAAAAAAACCTCTTGTAAGTAAAGTCCATAAAGCAGTCCTTTTTATTGTATCAGCATTCTCCAACCTAGGGAATGTCATTATTGAATAACAACCAAAAATCTGTTGTTTAACCAAGGCAATGGCTACCTAATTCCTAGGCATTTTATGTAATTGTAATGACCAAGACACCCACAGCCTTAAAAAAATCCCAATTTCAACATTCTTCAGATTTTTAAGGATGAGGATAAATTCATTTGAAGTCTTAATGTCTGTTATGGAGAAAGGCACTAACAAAAAGTAAAACAGAATTAAAACCAGGAGACAACATTTAATAACACAAGAAGACAATCAGAAGTGCTTGTTGTCTCTAACAGATCATGCTCTATTCTGTCAGACATGCCAGGTAAATCTGGACAATCATTCATATGCAACAGAAAATTAACATTTTCCTAATAGCACCAATTTAAAACCATAGGGCACCACCCTGTAAAGGTGACTGCACCTGTTCACACACTGATTTCAATAGGAATGCTCACAGTGTTCAGAGTTAATCAGGTGAATACATCTTGCCTGGACTGTAGCCTAGCCTCAAATTTTAGATGTGGCACTTCCAGTAAAATGTTAGTGCACAGAAGAATAGGTATAATCATAGTGATCAGTTATTCTGCTTAGTGCATGGATAACAAGCAAAACAAAAACAACCCAGAAATAAGAAGTTGTAAAAAATTTACAAGTAAAAGACACACAATTCCTACATGTTGCTCTCTGCATACTATAGTTTCTCTTTATTGCTGAATGCCATATAAATCATTCCCCTTTTATGCTAAATGTTGAATGATTCTTGGATCCCCATGTCTGATATCGAATTAAATATTTAGTCATATGCTGCTCAGGTAGTGGTTCACCTATTGTACACCAAAGAAGAAAAATCATGGTACATATAGAAAGATAAGGAAAACAAGAATCAGAATACAAAAATATACAAATGTATTGTAATTATTCTAAGTTATATTTCTTTAAAATCATTATATTCTCACCTGAGAGAGACAAGCAGTGACTCCAAAAAAAATCTGACATGATTCTGGAGAGAAACCATTCACCCTGGGAAACAGATGTCAAGGACATAACAAAACCAAAATGGAAATTTCTTGAGGGATTTCGGAAGAGAATTAATGATATTATGCACAGCACTTTGCATAGATTTGATCATTAAAAAAGCCAAACCAATAAATAAACAAACAAAAGCTAGTCCTTCAAAGTGAGAGGTTTTTTTCTTCAAGTTGCAAGTTTCAGTGAAAATTCAAAAGTTTCTAATCAAACTGATTCAGATTACTTCGAACTACTGTGGGGGCCCAAATGGCACTCTTCCTGGACAGCTCTCTCAGCACATTCTATCCCACCAAAAGAAAATAAGAAAAACAACGAAGACATGAAACCATCAACTTATTTTTCAGACATGTATCTTGTCTTTATAACCATGGGCCCTCCATATTGGAGGATCACAATCACATAACTCTGTCTGACTTTCTGATATTTTATTCCTGCTCGTCTTATGATTTAGCTCCTGAACCTACAAACACTAACATACTCACTGGGATCACTCGTATGTATCAAGTTAAGCATGTACAAAATAAGGACCTTAATTTTGACTTAGTTTTGTTCCCCCGCCCCCACCAAGTGTTTTGGAAGGGCAAGGGAATCAAATATTATAAACAATACTAAGATTTCGTCTTTTGGATTTCATTGTCTTTTCAGAGTAGTTGAAACACAGCAGTGAAATGGTGCTCTTTTTGTAAAAAGTCCAACAAAATCTAATTAAAAAAATCTATTTGTACTTCACAATTTATATAGAAAGTGTGTGTATACTTCTTGCTGATATACTCCTGTTCTCTGTACAGTTGAGGGCACCAGTGAAACTGATGAGACACTTGGAAGTTATTTACTTAGCAGCTGCTAAGCCAGAGACTGGATCATCACACTTCATCCAAGCAGCAGAGGATTCTGCCTTAGCTCTTTTTTCTTTTTTAGCGGTATCAAAGTGAAACTTTTAAGAACTTTCACCAGAAAGGTATAACGTTCCTCATCTGACCACAGCTTAACAAAAAAAACCAAAAACCATATTCAAAATGGCAATAGCATGTTCATTGTTGTACATTTTTATTGGCTAAACCTGTAACAGTTGTCTGGAAGAGCTGCTCTTCAAATGTTTACAACGTTCAGCAGAACTTTGAGGATAACAAACATTTACAGTCATTTTATGTAGTACTTTGCAAACAGACTGAAATACCAAACGTAACAGAGCTGTGGACCTCAGCATGAAGACGACATGCTCCAAAAGAACTTATCAGATAAGTCAAGAATGACATAAAATTTTGGAGCCCAGTAGGGACAGATACAGGACATGATCCTCCCCATATAGGACATGCTCTTGCTGTCTCTGAATAAGTAAACAAACTCTGCAGTACAACATTCAATGTGGAATTTCAAAAGTGATTAAGTGTTGGCCTAATTCTGCTGCCAGTGAAGTTGTGGAAGTAGTAAGGCCAATGCTGAGCACTTCTAAAAATCCTATCATAGGATGTTTTCAGATTATCCCTTCTCACACTTTCTAGCAGCTTCCCCTGGACCCATAAGGGGTGCACCCTCAACAGCTATCAACTTTCTTATCAGCTTCTGGCAAGCAGCTTTAGTCTACTGGCTAGTAGTTTTCTAGCAGTTATCTGGCAAGATTTCAAGCCCTTTTAAACATTCAAAGGGCAGAAAACGCGCACTGCATCTTTGGCAGTCAAAAAGAATTCTATCCTTTTATACTTTTAGAATCTGGTACAAAGGGAAGAAAAGGTAACACAAGAGTCTGAGCTCATCTGCCAGGCAATTCTCACAGAAGGAAAGCATCAGCCTGAATCACTGTCTGTTATAAAGGCTCTCCTAAGACCAAATTTTCAAACAAGCTTCAAACTTCACCCTTGCAATAAGGTTGCTTCATTACCCAATCTGCATCCCTGGACAAACAAGCTATGCACAAACAGGCGAGGTAGGCAAGTACCTGGTTTCTCTGTGCAGATGCAGACTGCTTATGCACAAGTGTAGAGGCCTGTCTGAAAATTTGGCCACCAACATCCAGAAATGACAATGCTAACACGGTATTTTTCTGGTTACCTGTGTCTCCACAGCTTGCATTTTACTAAACGTAGAGATGGTAAAAAAATTCTGAATTGATGTCCTAAAGACTGCGCTGTATCTGCAGGAGCTGCATGGCTTCCCCACACTGCCCTGCCAACGTGCAAATCCTTCCTTTTCACAAAGCGATTACTCTATATCTCACAAAAAGAAAAGCAGTACTTGTGGCACCTTAGAGACTAACAAATTTATTTGAGCATAAGCTTTCGTGAGCTACAGCTCACTTCATTGGATGCATTTGGTAGAAAATACAGTGGGGAGATTTATATATATATACACACACACACACACAAACACAGAGAACATGAAACAATGGGTTTTATCATACACACTGTAAGGAGAGTGATCACTTAAGATGAGCCAACACCAGCAGCGGGGGGGGGGGGGGGGGGGGAGGAAACCTTTCATGGTGACAAGCAAGGTGGGCCATTTCCAGCAGTAAACAAGAACATCTGAGGAACAGCGGGGGTGGGGTGGGAGGGAGAGATAACATGGGGAAATAGGTTTCAGAGTAGCAGCCGTGTTAGTCTGTATTCCCAAAAAGAAAAGGAGTACCGGTGGCACCTTAGAGACTAACAAATTTATTAGAGCATAAGCTTTCGTGAGCTACAGCTCACTTCATCGGATGCATTTGGTGGAAAAAACAGAGGAGAGATTTATATACACACACACAGAGAACATGAAACAATGGGTTTATCATACACACTGTAAGGAGAGTGATCACTTAAGATAAGCCATCACCAGCAGCAGGGGGTGGAAAGGAGGAAAACCTTTCATGGTGACAAGCAAGGTAGGAAGAAAAGGAGTACTTGTGGCACCTTAGAGACTAACAAATTTATTAGAGCATAAGCTTTCGTGAGCTACAGCTCACTTCATCGGATGCATTTGGTGGAAAAAACAGAGGCTTAAAAATTAATCTTTCCCTGTTTGCTGTAGAGGATGTTGATCAGGTGGTTCCGCAGTTTCCTTGAGAGTGTGTGGCACAAGCTGTCAGCATAGTCTGTGTGGTATGTAGATTGTAATGGATTTTTTACCTTCAGTCCTTTCGGTATGATGTCCATCTGTTTGCATTTCGAGAGGAAGATGATGTCTGTCTGTATCTGTGCGAGTTTTTCCATGAAGTTGACAGATTTCCACTCTATACGGCTAAATTCAGTGCCTTGCATAATGACAGGTTTCAGAGAAGCAGCCGTGTTAGTCTGTAGTCTCTAAGGTGCCACAAGTACTCCTTTTCTTTTTGCGAATACAGACTAACACGGCTGCTTCTCTGAAGCAAGGTAGGCTAATTCCAGCAGTTAACAAGAATATCAGAGGAACAGTGGGGGGTGGGGTGGGAGGGAGAAATACCATGGGGAAATAGTTTTACTTTGTGTAATGACTCATCCATTCCCAGTCTCTATTCAAGCCTAAGTTCATTGTATCCAGTTTGCAAATTAATTCCAATTCAGCAGTCTCTCGTTGGAGTCTGTTTTTGAAGCTTTTTTGTTGAAGTATAGCCACTCTTAGGTCTGTGATCGAGTGACCAGAGAGATTGAAGTGTTCTCCAACTGGTTTTTGAATGTTATAATTCTTGACGTCTGATTTGTGTCCATTCATTCTTTTACATAGAGACTGTCCAGTTTGGCCAATGTACATGGCAGAGGGGCATTGCTGGCACATGATGGCATATATCACATTGGAAGATGCGCAGGTGAAGGAGCCTCTGATAGTGTGGCTGATGTGATTAGGCCCTATGATGGTATCCCCTGAATAGATATGTGGACAGAGTTGGCAACGGGCTTTGTTGCAAGGATAGGTTCCTGGGTTAGTGGTTCTGTTGTGTGGTGTGTGGTTCTCTATCATGCATTCCTACAACTACAATACCCACCTGCTGAAGTGAAGAAAGATTGACAGAGCCAGAAGAGTACCCAGAAGTCACCTACTACAGGACAGGCCCAACAAAGAAAACAACAGAACGCCACTAGCCATCACCTTCAGCCCCCAACTAAAACCTCTCCAACGCATCATCAAGGATCTACAACCTATCCTGAAGGACGAGCCATCACTCTCACAGATCTTGGGAGACAGACCAGTCCTTGCTTACAGACAGCCCCCCAATCTGAAGCAAATACTCACCAGCAACCACACACCACACAACAGAACCACTAACCCAGGAACCTATCCTTAACTTAGGCTTGAATAGAGACTGGGAATGGATGAGTCATTACACAAAGTAAAACTATTTCCCCATGGTATTTCTCCCTCCCACCCCACCCCCCACTGTTCCTCTGATATTCTTGTTAACTGCTGGAATTAGCCTACCTTGCTTGTCACCAAGAAAGGTTTTCCTCCTTTCCACCCCCTGCTGCTGGTGATGGCTTATCTTAAGTGATCACTCTCCTTACAGTGTGTATGATAAACCCATTGTTTCATGTTCTCTGTGTGTGTGTATATAAATCTCTCCTCTGTTTTTTCCACCAAATGCATCCGATGAAGTGAGCTGTAGCTCACGAAAGCTTATGCTCTAATAAATTTGTTAGTCTCTAAGGTGCCACCGGTACTCCTTTTCTTCATGGGGAAATAGTTCTACTTTGTGTAATGACTCATCCATTCCCAGTCTCTATTCAAGCCTAAGTTAATTGTATCCAGTTTGCAAATTAATTCCAATTCAACAGTCTCTCCTTGGAGTCTGTTTTTGAAGTTGATTTGTTGAAGGATAGCTACCCTCAGGTCTGTAATCGAGTGACCGGAGAGAGTGAAGTGTTCTCCGACTGGTTTTTGAATGTTATAATTCTTGACGTCTGATTTGTGTCCATTTATTCTTTTAGGTAGAGACTGTCCAGTTTGACCAATGTACATGGCAGAGGGGCATTGCTGGCACACGATGGCATATATCACATTGGTAGATGCGCAGGTGAACGAGCCTCTGATAGCGTGGCTGATGTGATTAGGCCCTATGATGGTGTCCCCTGAATAGATATGTGGACAGAGTTGGCAACGGGCTTTGTTGCAAGGATAGGTTCCTGGGTTAGTGGTTCTGTTGTGTGGTTGCTGGTGAGTATTTGCTTCAGGTTGGGGGGCTGTCTGTAAGCAAGGACTGGCCTGTCCCCCAAGATCTGTGAGAGTGATGGCTCGTCCTTCAGGATAGGTTGTAGATCCTTGATGATGCGTTGGAGAGGTTTTAGTTGGGGGCTGAAGGTGATGGCTAGTGGCGTTCTGTTATTTTCTTTGTTGGGCCTGTCCTGTAGTAGGTGACTTCTGGGTACTCTTCTGGCTCTGTCAATCTGTTTCTTCACTTCAGCAGGTGGGTATTGTAGTTGTAAGAATGCATGAGAGATAAAAACTGTGGAACCACCTGATCAACATCGTCTACAGCAAACAGGGAAAGATTAAGAATGAGCTCTCAAAACTGGATACTCTCATAGAGAACCAACTTTCCACACAAACTTCCTCGTGGCTGGACTTTACAAAAACTACACAAGCCATTTACAACACACACTTTGCTTCTCTACAAAAGAAAAACTACTCCATGCCAAAAGGGGCCACAACAGTGGTTCCCGTAACCCACCCAGCAATATTGTTAATCTATCCAACTATACTCTTAACCCAGCAGAAGAATCTGTCCTATGTCGGGGCCTCTCCTTTTGCCCCTCCACCCCCACGAACATGATACAATTCTGTGGTGACCTAGAATCCTATTTTCAACGTCTCACGACTCAAGGAATATTTCCAACACACCTCTGACCAACATATTAACCCACAGAGACCTTCCTACCAACACTACAAAAAGAAGGATTCTGGGTGGACTCCTCTTGAAGGTCGAAACAGCAACCTGGACTTTTACATAGAGTGCTTCCGCCGACGTGCATGGGCTGAAATTGTGGAAAAGCAGGATCACTTGCCCCATAACCTCAGCTGTGCAGAACACAATACCATCCACAGCCTCAGAAACAACTCTGACATCATAATCAAAAAGGCTGACAAAGGAGGTGCTGTCGTCATCATGAATAGGTCGGAATATGAACAACAGGCTACTAGGCAGCTCTCCAACACCACTTTCTACAAGCCATTACCCTCTGATCCCACTGAGAGTTACCAAAAGAAACCACAGCATTTGCTCAAGAAACTCCCTGAAAAAGCATGAGAACAAATCCGCACAGACACACCCCTAGAACCCTGACCTGGGGTATTCTATCTGCTACCCAAGATCCATAAAACTGGAAATCCTGAACACCCCATCATCTGACATCCCATCATCTCAGGCATTGGCACCCTGACAGCAGGATTGTCTGGCTATGTAAACTCCCTCCTCAGGCCCTATGTTACCAGCACTCCCAGCTATCTTCGAGACACCACTGACTTCCTGAGGAAACTACAGTCCATTGGTGATCTTCCTAAAAACACCATCCTAGCCACTATGGATGTAGAAGCCCTCTACACCAACATTCCACACAAAGATGGGCTACAAGCCGTCAGGAACAGTATCCCCGATAATGTCACAGCTAACCTGGTGGCTGAACTTTGTGACTTTGTCCTCACCCATAACTATTTCACATTTGGGGACAATGTATACCTTCAAGTCAGCATCACTGCGATGGGTACCCGCATGGCCCCACAGTATGCCAATATTTTTATGGCTGACTTAGAACAACGCTTCCTCAGCTCTTGTCCCCTAATGCCCCTACTCTACTTGCGCTACATTGATGACATCTTCATCATCTGGACCCATGGAAAAGAAGCCCTTGAGGAATTCCACCAGGATTTCAACAATTTCCATCCCACCATCAACCTCAGCCTGGACCAGTCCACACAAGAGATCCACTTCCTGGACACTACTGTGCTAATACGTGATGGTCACATAAACACCACCCTATATCGGAAACCTACTGACCGCTATTCCTACCTACATGCCTCTAGCTTTCATCCAGATCATACCACACGATCCATTGTCTACAGCCAAGCTCTACGATATAACCGCATTTGCTCCAACCCCTCAGACAGAGACAAACACCTACAAGATCTCTATCATGCATTCCTACAACTACAATACCCACCTGCTGAAGTGAAGAAACAGATTGACAGAGCCAGAAGAGTACCCAGAAGTCACCTACTACAGGACAGGCCCAACAAAGAAAATAACAGAACGCCACTAGCCATCACCTTCAGCCCCCAACTAAAACCTCTCCAACGCATCATCAAGGATCTACAACCTATCCTGAAGGACGAGCCATCACTCTCACAGATCTTGGGGGACAGGCCAGTCCTTGCTATTTAGTATAGGCGAGGCCATGCCTGGCTGTTTGGGGAGGCCTGGCAATAATCATTACAGATAAATTATACCACCATTTTTACATGTTCAGAACTTTAGAAATTCACTTATTTGACTGAAATTTCCATACTTTGCCTATGTAGATTATTTGTTTTGAAAGTGTAAACTCTGAAAAAGTGAAAAAAAATCCCCCCTTTTCCACATTTTAAAAGAATGTACCACTTTTCCCTTCTTCTCAAATAATTCTCAAATGGCTCAGCTTTGAAACTTGCCATGATAATAGCCTTCACAAACCAGTATGTCCATGACCAAGTTTTTAAAACTTGGCAAAATAACGTGATTTAAAAAAAAAAATCACTCTTGGACATACTAAATCAATCATCTGCTAACCATTTCTGCAATGCCTAATTAAGGCCTATCACTCTTTGTTACATTAATACTGCATGTTCTCCCCAACCAATCTGACATGCATAGGGGTAGCTACTCATGGGCTGCTGCTCGGAAAACTTGCTGCAGAGATACTGTACATAGCTCATTGAAACAAAGACAAGTTACTGCAAAACAACTGCCACAAATTGAGGCCATTAAAAAAATAAAGGGATAACCAATTTAGAGTATCTCTGAAATGGCTGCTCCATAGACCAATATACTGCAAATTCAAAACTTTCATTAAAAAGAAATAATTCTGGCCCCTTTATATAAAAAAAGATACAACCATCACAACATAAAGAGACATGCTGCTACCGAGTTAACCCAGACTTGCAGAAAACTGTCTCAAGGCAGTAGTAGAACCAAAGGCTGGGGAACTTGGCACTTTATTCACTTTCACTGAAGGTTTAACTTAAAAGCCTGACTGAAACCACTGAATGCTGATAATGCTGACGGTGTCTTTGCAAGTCATCCATGCAACTCCCACCCTCACACGTCTTCATTTTTTATTAAATGGAAATGCAATACATTGTAAAATACAACACTTAGGTCAGAAAAGGTTGCAAAATTAAAATAAAAAAGTCAAGAAAGTGCATATTTATGGTTATACAGCAACACTGACGCAGCCAACCTGCACAAACAGTGTCTTCTGATGCAGATTTTTACAGCATAAACACTAATAAAGCTACATTCTTAATCAGAAAGAACAGAAATAGATAATACTAGACATATGCAGTGTAGCTGAGTTAGCATTTATTATTTGCATTGTGATGACACTATTATTAGACATTTTGGCTCTGATACTGCAAATGTGTACACATGTGGTTTACATTTACTACCACAGGTAGTAACAGTGGGACTACCTGCATTAGTAAGATTTCAGAGTAGCAGCCGTGTTAGTCTGTATTCGCAAAAAGAAAAGGAGTACTTGTGGCACCTTAGAGACTAACAAATTTATTAGAGCATAAGCTTTCGTGAGCTACAGCTCACTTCATCGGATGCATCCGATGTACAGTGTACGCATATTGCTGCAACAGATTTTAACATTTAATATGCAAAATATATACTTTAATTTTTACATATTTTTCATACGTATGTTACAATTTGAACAACTCAATAGGAAGGATACGGCAGAAGAGCTCCACATTGAACAGACAAAATCACCCAGGAAGGCTGCAAGACAAAATTAATGAAGTAAATTTTAGTTAAGTATCTGCAGCAACACACACAAATAATAGTTTGATTTCTGTCTGTATTCATTTTAAAACCACTCTTCAGTTCTACACCTTTCATCTTAAGATCACCAAGAGCTTTATAAACAATTTACTTAATCCTCACAACAGCCCAGGTGATATTACTAGCTTTTAAACACAGATAAACTGAAGCACAAAAAATTAGTGGTCACAGAGCAAGTCAGCAGCAAAGATTGGAACAGAACCCAGGTTTCCTGACTTCCAGACCCCTGCTTTAAACACCATATATTTGGACTCCCTTAAAGATATGAAGAATTCAAAATATATGTATTTATTTTGAGGATTTAATCCTCTCCCCCCTCCCAAAGATTCATTTTGTTTTTCCTTAAACTTTTTTCAGCTTTACCTTTTCCATTTTCTCTATTTCTTTTCCCCATTTTAGCCACACACTATAACTACTTTTAATCCCTTTGATTTCCCTCTCTCTTCATACTTAGGCTTATCTTCTTGATTTACAAGCTCACACTATGATGTTATCAGATCAGATTAAACAGCTTAGAAGTGCTGCCCTTCTACTTGACAAATGTTTTAAAAAAGTTAGTACTACTACATGAAATTATTTAAATTAAAGCCATTAGGAAGTGGAAAGCACTGTTAATGCTTCTAAGCCCTTCCTCTGCACCTTAGACTTTCAGCAACCTCCATGTTTGTGAATACAGAAGTAAGCCACAGAGCATTCCATGCAAACAATCAGCCATAGCATACAATGTGTCTGCAAGTGCCTCAGCAGAACAGATCCATATCTACTGTATACAAAAGCAGGGGCACTGAGTTACCAGAAGAGATAGAAGTTAGAGAAGCAGCATGGATAGGGGACCGGCAGTGGTGGATTAGCCACTGGGTCAACGGAATCTGTGCCCAGGGGCCCCAGCCAATTGAGGGTCCCCAGAAAAATGGGTGCCCCCGTGCCCCAACCTGCTTGGTGCTCCTGCTGAGGAGCGGGGGAAGCCCACGTGCCCCAACCCTGCTCCCTGGCAGGAGTACCGGGGGAGGGGGAGAGGGTGGGCGGGGGATGTCCCCACATCAGCTCCCTGGCAGGAGCGCAGGAGTGGAGGGGGAACAGGGGATCCCCACTTGCTCTGGCCCAGGGTCCCACAAACCCCTAATTCGCCTCTTCGCACCGGAATCGGTAAAAATCTGGAACCTGGGGTCTGTTTCCCAGCTGTGTGTGTGACTGGCAGGGAAGTGTCTCAAGGCCACACAATTTTGTGTCAGTTTCCCCATCTATGAAGGGGGGCGTGTGACCAAATGCAACCCTCTATTTACACCCAACACACTAGTGTAATAATCATTGTATAACATATGCCTTTTGATGTATCATTTGAAATCTCATAACTCACTGGTCAATAATATCATGGTGAAATGTGAGTAGCAACATTACAGGTAAAGTTATGAACATAAGCTAAAACTATGACTGAAATGTGTTTACCAGACAAGTCTGGGAGGAGTAAACTTGTTCCTTAAAGACAAATGACAAGCTAACGCCTCTAGCTAGGTTTCATCAAAGCTGACTGGCAATCACTGGTCAAGTGGCCATTCTTTGGCACCGGAGGGGAGCAAGAACAGATCAATCTGCATTTTAAGAAGTAACATGGAACCTCTCACCATGAGACTCCCTGTCTCCATCCTCAAAGTGAAAAGAAATTTTATCTAGGGGTAACCGTCAGGAAGATGCATTTCAAAGGGTGACTAGATTATAAGCGAGGGTCAAAAACAACCCAGGTATTCTAACTTTCTTTCTCGCCGTATCTTTCTCTCGCTCTCTTTCACCTAAGAGAGCAAAGGAACCAGACTCTGGACTCTGAAAGGGTTCTGACCTGAGAATTTGGTCAGCCCCATTGCTGGGAACGTGTAAGGATTCTCCTCAGACATCCTCAGACGTTCTTGTCAACTGCTGGAAATGGCCCACCTTGATTATCACCACAAAAGGTTTTCTTCCTTCCCCCCACCCTCCCTACCTGCTGGTAATAGCTCATCTTAAATGATCACTCTCCTTACAGTGTATATGGTAATACCCATTGTTTCATGTTCTCTGTGTGTGTGTATATAAATCTCCCCACTGTATTTTCCACTGAATGCACCCGATGAAGTAAGCTGTAGCTCACGAAAGCTTATGCTCAAATAAATTTGTTAGTCTCTAAGGTGCCACAAGTATTCCTTTTCTTTTTGCAAATACAGACTAATATGGCTGCTACTCTGAAACCTGCTAAGTTTTAGCTACTAGAAAACGTTTTATCTTTATTTCTCTTTTAACCATTTCTGATTTTAATGCCTCATACCTGTACTCACTTAAAATCTCTCTTTGTAGTTAAAGAAAATTGTTTTAACCTTTGATCAAAACTAATCCAGTGTTACCAAAAACAATGAGGAGCCCTTGTGGCACCTTAGAGACTAACAAATTTATTTGGGCATAAGCTTTCATGGGCTAGAACCCACTTTATCGGATGCATGGAGTGAAAATACAGGAGCAGGTACAAATACATGAAAGGATGGGGGGGTTGCTTTACCAACTGTGAGGTCAGTCTAACAAGATAAATCAATTGACAGCAGGATACCAAGGGAGGAAAAATAACTTTTGAAGTGGTAAGAGAGTGGCCCATTACAGACAGTTGACAAGAAGGTATGAGTAACAGTAGGGAGAAATTAGTATTGAGGAAATTAAGTTTAGGTTTTGTAATGACCCAACCATTCCCTGTCTCTATTCAGGCCTAATCTGATGGTAACCAGTTTGCAAATTAATTCCAGTTCTGCAGCTTCACATTGGAGTCATTTTTTGAAGTTTTTGTTGTTGAAGAATTGCCACTTTTAGGTCTGTTATTGAGTGACCAAGAGACTGAAGTGTTCTCCAACTGGTTTTTGAATTATATGATTCCTGATGTCAGATTTATGTCCATTTATTCTTTTGCGTAGAGACTGTTTGGTTTGGCCAATGTACATGGCAGAGGGGCATTGTTGGCACATGATGGCATATATCACATTGGTATGATATATGATATGCAGGTGAACGAGTGTTGTATTTAAATCTAGTGTTGTATTTAAATTGAACTGCCTGGGCATCTCCAGTTAAAAAGCAAACTGTTGGATACTGATCCCTTATAGGGGCAACAGACCTCTAACATCTGAACTGTCCAGGAGACAGCTGGACAGTGAAGAACACACGTTTGGGGGAAATTCTGGGACTGGGAGTGGGTTGGGGTCATCCTCCAAGTGGTACCCAAGGCTGGTGGAAGCCAGAGTGTGACTGGAGCGTGGCTGGCAGGCTGCAGCTATACAGATGCTCAGGATGTGACCTGCATACTGTTTGTTAGGGGCCCAGGTTGGGAGCTACAGCAGCAAAGCATAGTGAGGCACCCCATGTTGAAGGCAGGTGGTAACAACCCCCCACTGATCTGGATTGCACCCCAAAATGTGATGGGGAGAAATGATACTCCCCTTCCATTGATCTCACAGATGAAAAGCATTGTAAAGAGAGCTGTATTAGTAAAGTATTATCATCACTATTACTAAACTGAAGAGCCAAAATGGACTTGTTTGATTTGTGTTTAAATAGAAATCTGCTCCTAATGATATTTCATTTTTGACTTCCACTATGTCCTGTTAGTTTTCTTGTATTTCTCCAGCGTCATGCAAACCCATGTACTACAGTAAAACCTGAAATTTACAAACACTTTGGGAATGGAGCTTGTTCGTAACTCTGAAATGTTCTTAACTCTGAACAAAACAGTATGGTTGTTTTTTTTTCAAAAGTTTACAACTGAACATTGACTTAAGGCAGCTTTTAAACTTTACTTTGTAGAAAAATGCTGCTTTCCCTTTTTTTTTTAGTGGGGCGGGGAATACTTTATGTTTAACACAGTACTGTATTTGCCTTTTTTTTTTCCTGTGCTGCTGCCTGACTGAATACTTCCGGTTCCAAATGAGGTGTGGTTGACTGGTCAGTTTGTAACTCTAGTGTTTGTAACTCTGAAGTTGTACTGTACAATATATTACGAGCCACCAGAATTCAGTATTGCCAACTTCTAGCATTAAAAAAAATAATAATAAAAATCATGAGTCATGACCTCTCATCCCCAAACCATGAGATTTTTAAAATAATATATTCTAAGATTTTTATATTGACTTTCTGTCTCTGAAATAATTAGGTTCACATTTTCAAGCTTATTTCCACAAACCTGAAATCAAGAAACATACTTTTTTTTTTTTTTTTAAATGAAAGCTGAGATTCTGGTGTACTCACAAGACTCCTGCACTTTAAGAAAAAGTACCAAAAGACTCACAATAACATCACAAAAGCTGGCAACACTGAGATTTATATGGAATCTACTTAGGCTTTACTTTTTAAAAAAACAGATCTCAGAATGTGCATGTGAAGAAGAAATGTATATGCAGACTACTTTTTATAATAGAAACTGATGTATTTTATTGCCAGCAACTGCAGACAGACTTTCCCAGGCCAAATAATTGTGAAGTGACTAGGACCACATCACCCTAGATAACTGAGGAAGAAGAAAGGCGAAGGTGATAAAAAAAATTGGGAAGGACAATGAGAACAAACAGGCAACTAATAACCAAAAAAAAGGGGGGGGAAGAGTACAGTGGTGGTAAAAGAGTTATACAAAGCTTTGAAATCCTCTAACTGTCATTCAGAAAACAAGTTGGGCACCAAATTTAGAGCAGGTTAGACACCTCTTCCCCCATTTTCTTCACACATCAGATGAACATGAATGATACTTTAAAAAAACCCCAAATTACAATTAATTACACTGGAAAACAATTTATATTAACTTTTCTACTGTGTTATACAGTAGTTACTCACCTTTACCACAGGAAGATCGAAAACCTCACGAGATTCTCCAACCTCGGGATTGTCCCCATCTTCCGAAATAATGTGTGAAGCCAGTGCATTATAAGAAACCTCCTTTGCTTTCCCAGCTTTCAGAAGCTGAATAACCTAAAAACCAAAGAGCAAGACAAATCAAAAGGTCATCTGATAATTTTTGGTTTGAGAAAAATATTAATGTAGCAACATTAACAACCCTTCGGGGTTGGAGAAGTAATATTTCACTTAGTTCTCTTCTTATTTTCTTATAGAAAACATAATTATGTTGTAGGCAAGGCTGGTAGCACTGCCTAATACTAAGTTTGCCCCACACTGCCCATTAAAAGACCCTGTTTTCAGTTGCTTATAACTTTGCCAAACTTTAACCATTTGGTGAAATTTTACATGCAGAGTTTCTCCCTCAAACTGAATTATTTTGGAAAATTTCATAAGTACGTAAGAATGCCCATACTGGGTCAGACTAATGGTCCTTCTAGACCAGTATCCTGTCTTCTGACAGCAACCAATGCCAGATGTTTCTAAGGGAATGAATAGAACAGGCCCTTTTGTCCAGTTCCAGCACCTGGCAGTCAGAAGCACAGGGACACCCAAGGCGTGGGGTTGCATCCCTGATCATCTTGGTTTATAATCACCGGTGGAACGATCCTACATGAACTTGCCTAATTCTTTTTTGAGCCCAGTTATACTTTTGGCCTTCACAAACATCCGCTGGTAGCGAGTTCCACAGGTAGACTGTGCATCATGTGAAAATAGTACTTTCTTATGTATGAATTTAATTGGGTGACCCCTAATTCTTCTGCTCTGTGAAGGGTTAAATAACTCCTCCCTGTTCAATTTCTCCACACCAGTCATGATTTTAGAGACCTCTATCCTATCCCCTCTTATTAATCTCTTCTTCAAACCAAACATTCCCAATTTTTTCCATCTCTCCTCATGTGGGAGCTGTTCCATACCCCTAATCATTTTTGTTGGCTTTCTCTGTACCTTTTCCATTTCTAATATACCTTTTTTGAGACAGGGTGATCAAAACTACACGCTGTATTCAAGGTGTGGGCATACCATGGATTTATATAGTGGCACTATAATATTTTGTCTTATTATCTATCCCTGCCCTAATGGCTCCTAACATTCTGTTAGCTTTTCTGGCTACCTTGGCACAGTGAGTGGATGTTTTCGGAGAACTATCCACAATGACTCCAAGATCTCTTTCTTGAGTGGTAATAGTTAATTTAGACCCCATCATTTTGTATGTATAGTTGTGATGTTTTCCAATATGCATTACTTCGCATTTACACCAATGAAATTCATCTGCCATTTTGTTGCCAAGTCACCCAGTTTTGTGAGATCCCTTTGTAACTCTTCAGTGTGCTTTGACTTAACCAGGGGTTCTCAAACTTCATTACACCGTGACCCCCTTTGGGCAATAAAAATTACTATGCGATCCCAGGAGGGGGGACTGAAGCCTGAGCTTTGGTCCTAGGTCCCAGCAAGTCTAAGCCAGCCCTGGCACCCCCATTAAAATGGGGTCGTGACCCAATTTGGGATCCCAATCCACAATTTGAGAACCACTGGACTTAACTATCTTGAGTAATTTTGCATCACCTGAAAACTTTTCCACCTCACCTTTTATCCCCTTTTCCAGATTGTTTATGAATGTTGAACAGCAATGGCCCCAAAACCATTCAGTCATTTACGAGAACCAGACTAGAAACTAAAAGATTGTTTTGTCCATGTTAAAAAATTCTGGCAACCTTTTCTTTGAACCGCTCTAATGTCCCGATGCTTTGGAGCCGTCTGCTGAGACTGAAAGCTGGAAGGGAAGAGAAGGCTGGTTGGGCAAGCAAACTGGGGTGGAGAGCTGGTAAGGGATATGTTGGAGGAGGACTGGGACAGTCAGCCACATTGCTGATGGAAGCAGGGGGTTCACTGACACTGGACAGGGAGCGGAGTAGGACCAGTGTGTACAGGGATGGGGCAAGGAGACAAATCTGACAAGGAGCTATGATGTGAGGGGAGAACCAGAATTGGCTGGGCAAAGAGATTTGGGACAAGGAGCAGGGGGCAGGAGTGGGAAGATGGGAGAGACAGATCAGATGAGGAGCTGGAAGAGGCGAAATGGGGACTGGGTGTGGGAATGAGGAGAGACTGATGAGAAGCCTGAAAAGGGGAGACTGGGACTGAAAGGGTAAGAAAAGTGTGAATGGGACAAGGAAGTAGGAGTGGGAAAGAAACAAGACTGAAAGAGGGACAGGGTAGAAGGGCTCATGCTTGGGACGAATTGCCAGAGAGTCTGTGCCTAGTAGGGTACATTCCACTCCACAGGCTGGACTAGAACTTATGATTGCTGAGACTAACTATCCCTCTGTTGTCAGCAAATATCTATGAAACCAACTGGCAAAGGTGTTGGTCCACACAGAGGATGACAAACTACGACTGCTATTAGTTACTCCATAATGGAGGTCTGTTCCAACAATAGCGGAGATCTCTTCATTGGATCTAAAGGTTCCAACCCTGCTGATGACCACTGTGGGTGTCAATATAATACCACATGTTGGAATTTCTGTTTTTTAGTTTGCTTTTTTAAAAACCTAGAAAGATATACATAAAAAGCTATACTGAAATACCATTATTAACATTGCCAAGTCAAGCACTCAAAAGTTAGGAAAAGACAAAATTAAGACTGCATTTGTAAAATGGGGATAATACCACCCCCTCACCTCACAGCAGCATTGTGAAGATTTAATTAATATATGTTTGTGAAGCACTTTAACACTATAGTGAGGGGCACCACAGAAATACCCTTGAGAAAAATAATAATTCTGTCTCCATAGCAGAGTTTGAATAGTGTGCAGTAAATAAGGCATGGGGTCACACACATTGAACAATGAAGATAAAAAAAAATATTGAATAGCTAGCCGCTCATTAAGTAAGCAACATCCATACTTGCAAGGAATGCAGCAGGGGTTGTATGGAAAAAATAATACATGATCATATAATTAAAAACTTTTCATAATGCATATGCACAAGGGGGCTGAATTTAGGTTGCACAGGCAACATTAATTCTGGCATTTGCTATCTTTTGGGTGCTTTACTTTGCTACTTTAATTATAAAAACATTTTTGGTGCATGTGTTTAATAGTATTATAGCTACAAAAACAGAACAAATCTAGGTAAATTGTCTCTGAAAACTCTGCCATTTTTTATTTTGTCTCTGATGCAAGCGCACCCTACCATTTAGAAACCTCCTGCCCTGACAACACCACCTGCTGCCCCCCCCATCCCTCCACATGTATCCCTGCAGGTGGTACTTCAAGTTCTGTTTTATTTTCACTCCTGGAATGTTTGTGATTTCTTAGAATGGTCTGACTGGGGCCTTGTGTGCTACTTACTGACATTCAGCCAAAACTTTGTGAAGAAGTTAGACTGCAAGAATATTCTGATTTACTTAAAGTAGAGAAAAGTTCTTTTCATCAACTCCAGCAGTTGGTTACGATAGGTTTTTTTTATACAATTCTAATACTTCCAGAGATGAATGTTTCAAGTTTATCATATGAAACTATAACAAGTCCTAAAAAGCCCCCAAATCACATTTTTCCCCATGCAAAAAAGTAATAACAGCCTGCTTTAACAAAGTTATGTGCAATTATAGTAACTAAGTAGTCTGATCACATGCCTAGTCCACACATGTTAAAGTGTATTCATTTTCAATCCAAGAACACGACAATGTTCTCTGTACGTTCTCCATCCCCCACAAGCTAACTTTCTGCATATGACCAGTATGATCTGGAATTGGGGAAGAGAGCTGCCACTGGGGTCAGTGCCCATGGTCGGGTGCTGCGGGGAGGAATTATCAGTGGAGTCAGTGCCCATAGCTTGGAATTTGGTATGGGGGGTGTGTGCCTGAAGGGGGTCTGTCAATGGGGTCAATCCCTGCAACCTGGGGGGGGGGGCATGGAAGAGAGGGAGCAGTCAGCGCCCATGGCTTGGAGCTGGTCGGAAGGGTCTGCCAATGGGGTCAGTGCCTGCAGGCTGGCGTGGAGCATACAGGGAGAGAAAGGCCGCCAGTGGCTGTGACCTGGGGCATGGGGAGAAGGGGTCTGTCAGTGGGATCTGTATGGGCCGCCTGGTGATGGGCAAGGGGGAGCTGCCTGTCAGTGGGGTCAGTGCCCACGGGCTGGCCGGGGGAGGGGCAGAGGGGAAGGAGGAGGCTGTCGGGGGGCCGGGGCTACAGGCTGGCCCCAGGGAAGGGAGGGCTGTGGGGGAGTCTGTATCCGCGGGTTGGCCCAGAGGACGGTGGGGGGCTGTCGGGGGGCCGCGCCCACGGGCTCGCCCAGAGAGGGGGCTGCCGGGGGGCCAAGCCCGCGGACGGGCGCCGTCGGAAGCGGCCGGGGTCAGCGCTGTCCCAGCGGCCTGGGGCACTGGCTCGGTCGGGCGCGGGCGCAGCAGCAGCTCCCGGCCCGCCCCCCTGTTCCGCAGGAAGTCCCTCTCCCCAGCCCCGTCCCGGTCGCTCGGCGCAGGCTGCTCTGGGGCCTGCGCACTGGGGGGGCGGGCGGCCGGCCGGCTCCGCGGCTAGACACAGGCTGCAGCCCATGCGCCCGCAGCCCGCTCAGAGAGGGCGCGAGTCCCTCCCCACCGCCCCACCTTTGCGCGGCGCGAGCTTTAAAGCGGCGCGAGCTCCCACGGCTGTCACCGGCGCGAGCCGCGCGGGGAAGCGGTGGAAGAACCCACAGTGCCCAGCGGGGGGGGTGACCCGGTACCTTGGGGTCGATGTCTCCCACAGCGAAGAACTTGACATCTTTGAACATCTCCTCGGGCACTTTGAGCTCCTCCCCGCCCGCCGACATGGTCCCGTCCGTGCGGAGCCGAGGCCCGCGCTCCCAGGGACCAGCCTGGCGCTCACGTCCCCTCCCGCGTCAGAGCAGCCGAACCGCGGGAGCAAGGCGCGCGCTGCGGAAGGCACCATCCCCCGCCGCGACCCGGGGGGGGAGACTGAGCCGAGCGATCCGATCAGCGTCCCCGACTGCCACGGCCTCCCCTGGCTGCGCCTCCGGGCACGGGCTCTCCCGGAACCAGGGCCGAGCGCCTGCGTTCAACCACGCCGCGCAGCCCGCCACTCCCCCCTCTCGCCACGTTCAATGGACTCTCCCCAACGAACGGGGCAGGCGGCGGGGATGCCTGGTCCCGCCCATGAACAAACAACAGGGAGGAGGGGAGCCGCTCCCCTCGCAGGCCCCGCCCCTCCCCCATGCTCTCCCTTCCCCCGCCCGCCCCGTGCCTCCCCCTGCTCCCCCCCCCGCTTCATCCCTTCTCCCCTCCCCCACCTCATGCCTGGCTCAGACCCACGCCGCCAGCTTTCTCCCAAATCCCCTCCCGCCAGCTCCTCCTCCTCCGCCCTGGGCACACGTGGGCACCTCCAAAAAGGAGCCTCCACCCCCCCCCCCGGCACAGGCTGGGGGTTGCTCCGGCTCTCACAGCCCCTGCCTGCTGTGGGGGGAGGGGGGAGATGCCTGGCTCTGGCCCTCAGCCTCCCTCCGCGCTGGGTAGTCAGATGTCGAGGGCCCCTCGCCCCTGCGGGGAGCGGCCTTCGAAGGCAGCTGTCGCCCAGGAAAGCGTCTGCGCAACTCAATGGGTTGGTCGCTAAGGTGCCACCAGTCCTGCTCTTGAAGCTCACAGCGGCCCACCTCGGCCCAGACAGCTGGGCGGCTGGCCCAGGCCCATTTTGTCCAGGGGAGAGGGAGCTCTCCCGTCCACACAATAAAACCAGCTCCCTGACCACCTCCCACGGACCTAGCCTTGTGCACGCAAGTGCTTATGCTGGCAAAACGTGTGGCCCGTGGGGTGTGATCATTTCCCCCCCCCCCGCCGCCCCCATACCTGAGACACACAAGTTTTGCCAACATAAGTACTAGTGTAGACATGGTCTAACTCAGGCCTTTCCAGTCCCCAGTGCGAGGAGGGAGCAAGCCCCTCTATTGCCCTTCTCCCTGCCCTGTGCCTTCCACGGCTCCCACTTACAAACGTGAGATTGGAGCTGCTCTACTCAATCTTAAAACGCTGGTGCACGCAAAGATTCAAGTCCTATGTTACCTCTGGCTTCTTCATTACTGGAGGCTCCATTCTCTGTCCATGGGGAACTCATCAATATTCAGTGACTAATCATTGCCTGCTATGAGAGTCCAGGTACTATAGAGAATGTCCTAATGAGCATTAGTATTTGTACAAAGAAAAGGAGGACTTGTGGCACCTTAGAGACTAACAAATGTGCTGCTACTCTGAAACCAGTATTTGTACAAAAAGAAAAGGAGGACTTGTGGCACTTTAGAGACTAACAACTGTGCTGCTACTCTGAAACCAGTATTTGTACAAAAAGAAAAGGAGGACTTGTGGCACCTTAGAGACTAACAAATTTATTAGAGCATAAGCTTTCGTGAGCGACAGCTCACTTCATCGCTCACGAAAGCTTATGCTCTAATAAATTTGTTAGTCTCTAAGGTGCCACAAGTCCTCCTTTTCTTTTTGCGAATACAGACTAACACGGCTGCTACTCTGAAACCTGTCAGTATTTGTACAGTTTCACATACGTCAAGCAATCCAGTAGTAAACACCTCAGAGAACAAAGTATTCTCGTGGGTTCTTTTCCCAGGTCTCAGAGTAGCAGCCGTGTTAGTCCGTATCCGCAAAAAGAAAGGGAGGGCTTGTGGCACCTTAGAGACTAACTAATTTATTTGAGCATAAGCTTTCGTGAGCTACAGCTCACTTCCCAGGTCTGCTACTGATCTGCTACTCTCTGTTCCTCAACTTCAAGCCCTGATTCAGTAAAGCATTTCAGCACTTGCTTAACTCCCATTGATGTCAATGGGACTTTAAACTTGTAAGTGCTTTGCTGAACTGGGATCTCAGTTTCCTCAGTTGTAAAATGTATAATTTATAATAATTTCTACCTCACAGGGGTATTATGACAGTTAAGTATTTACGGCCAGATGCTGCTACCCTGACATTCGATATTACAGTACTTCACTCAGCGTAGTTTAATTGAAAAAGCTACTTGTGAATTAAGGTGCTGCTCAATGAGAGTTCGTGGTGGCAGAATCTGGCTGCTAATGATTGTAAGGTGCTTTGAGAATCTTGGATGAAAAGTTGGACATAATTCTAGGATTATTACTCACTCACAACATTTTATTAGGTTATGGAATACATGAACAAAAATTGCAGACTATATAGCAGATATCAAATGCATGCTAATTTAAAACAACAAATTTACTACAGATAGTGACGGATTTATTAAACACATACTGGATACAACATACAAGATACTAAAAAATACACCAGGCATAATATACAGTATACAATGTAAGGGCAACATAGAAGGAAGTAAGACAATTCATAGGACAGTTACAGGGAGAATTTTTTAAATTATCATTAAATATTGAAGACCCAATTCTGCTGTCACTCCTATTGAAAAGTATCTTATTCTGGGAGTAGCCCCATTGAATAAGAATAATATTCTCTCAAAATAAGCTACTACTCAACTTGAGTAAGTGAGGCAGAATTGGGTCCTAAATAATTATTGCTTAGATATGCTTACTTGCTGTTATACTCCAAGTTGTTTAATTGCTATTTGTATACAGGTCACCCCCAAATATTTCTATTAAAATGATTATTTAACTTCCTGATACATTTTTCTTCTTAAAATTCACATTTTTATGGTATATTTTAACTACATCAAACTTAGCAATCACATATGGTTTATGGCTATTATGGTTTAAGTCCTTTTAAATATCATTTTAAACAAATCTTATTAAAGAATAAGTATTTTAGCAGTTGTGTTGCTATTTGTAGATTTTGGTTTCTCTCCTCGCCGCTCTTTTAGAATTGCTCTGACCAAACTTATTAACAAAACTTCTCATGGCTAAGTCTAAACATTTATTTATCATCAACACAGTTTATTGTTCTCTCTTCTTAAGCTTTCTCTATGCTGTTGGCTTATAAGTTTCTGTGCTAGTGTCTACTGCATCTCCTCCTATCTTCCTGATGGGTCTCTCCGCATCTTCAATAGATCCTCATTCTTCCCTCTTCCCCAAATGTCTGTATCCGTCAGGTTTCTGTCCTCAGTTCCATCATTTTTTATTCTGCATACTCTTCTCTTGGTGACCTCACTCACTCCCATGGCTTCTTCTGCTGTCTCTCAAATCTAATTGCCAAATTTGTCTCTATCGATGACTCCTCCTCTGTCATCCAGTGTTATATCTTCAAGTATCTTGTACTGAATGTTCCACTGATATCAACCCCCACCAAAAATGAATTTCTTATCTTTCCTCCCGATTCCTCTCCTCTACCTGTATTCTCTATCACTATTAACAGGTCCCCTTCTCCTTCCCATCTCTCAGGCTCACAATCTTGGTGTCATCTTCAGCTCTTCTCTCTCCTCTTCCTACATAGCCACTCTCTAAGCCCTGTCCTTCTTGTAGTGTCATCAAAATCCATCCTATCCTCACTAGCCACACTGCCCCACTGTATGGTCCACACCTTGATTGCTAAAAAGAAAAGGAGTACTTGTGGCACCTTAGAGACTAACAAATTTATTTAAGCATAAGCTTTCATGAGCTACAGCTCACTTCATTGGATGCATTCATCATTGATTGCTGAAACCTCTCCTCTCCCTTTGTAACTGCTGAAGTCAAATCTCTCCCCCTGTGCTCTCCTTCCATCACACACTTCGTTCCTTGAATCTGTTTGCTTACTTTGCCTCTTACTGGATCAAATTGAAATTCCTTGTCCTCTCTGTCAAGACCTTACACAATCTTGTTCCCTGCTCTCATTCCTTTCTATTCCTGCCAATTAATTCACTTTATCATTCCCTATATCTCTTTTTCACTCCTGTTTTATGCTTCCTATATACTGTCCCTCAAAGTCGACACAGTTTACCACCACATCCATCAAGACCCCCCCTCTTTTTCAAATCCCTCCTTAAAACCTACTTGTTCCAGGAATCCTTTCTTCCAACTTCTCTTCAGCAATCTCCCATCACAACCCCTTCCCTGAACTGTTGACCTATGTCTTGCATTTATTTCTTTTTGGGTATCTTAGGGCCCAGTTCTACAAAGTCTTACTCACATTTTCATTACTCATGGAAGAAATCATTGTGACTTGGATTTTCCTCGTACTAATCCTTTAGATTGCAAACTCTTCAAATCAGGCATTATGTTTTACACTGTTTAGAAAGCACTTTGCAAATAGACAGCACTATGTACACGATTTTTAATAATAAATACCTTTGCCCAGGCCTCTGCTTCAGTAATGCTAGGCAAAGGCAAGCTGGGCCGCTTTGATTTTCCAATACAATAGAATCTCAGAGTTATGAACACCAGAGTTACAAACTGATCAGTCAACCATACACCTCATTTGGAACCGGAAGTATGCAATCAGACAGCAGCAGAGACAAAATCAAAAGGGGGGGGAGAGGGGCAGGGCAAACAGTACAGTCATGTGTTAAACATAAACTACTAAAACAAAAAAAGGGAAAGCAGCATTTTTCTTTTGATTAGTAAAGTTTCAGCGCTGTATTAAGTCAATGTTCAGTTGTAAACTTTTGAAAGAACAACCATGTTTTGTTCAGAGTTTGTACCTCTGAGGTTCTACTGTATTTATTCAGCAAGACAAATCAGGAGCATAAGAGATCCACCTGATATTTAAAATCCCATCAACTTGACAGCCTCTTTAAAATATCAGATGTTAAGTATGCAAGGTCAGAGCCCTGAACATATTTAAATCATTGAGACCTATCACTTAATGCCCATTAATAAGGTGTCAGTCTTAACCAAACTGTTTTTCCTGGCCAATTATGATAAAGATCTCAGGATGAAGTTTAATTCCATCTGGGCATGTTTAATGCAATGTGAATAAAAAGGGGGAAGTCCATAAAACTGCACCACAGACAGAAATCCATTTTATAATCTTTAGTCTCTAAAAAGGGTGCATTTAAAAACAATGCCTTACAGTTGTAAAGTTTTTCCCCAATATGTAATTTACAGTTTCTCTGCTGCAGCCTTTTTCTTTCAAAATATCTCCCCGATGGATTGGTAATTTGAAAAAACCCAAACTACTGGATATTTAGAATGAGGAACACTTCCCCCCCAACAGGTTATAAAAACTAAACATAGATAAGATTTTAGGGACAAAAGCTTTAAGTTCTAAAATCGGAAGACTAAAACTCAGGTCCTTGATCCTGAGATTCATGACAAAACCGCCATTGGCATGGAGCAGGATCGGGCCCAAAGATTATACCAGTAGAGAATCACAAATTCTTCTCCCTGTCTTTTGCAACATCAATTATTGCTTCCATTTCCCCCCATTTTTAATAAATTCTGTTTGAATGCAATCAAATTTAAAACAAAAATGGGGGGAGGAGGGAGAAAGTAGCAAACAGTAATACATTTTTTGCAAAGGGAAATAGTTTCCAATTTTCTCCATTTGTTTGAATTTGTCTTTTCCCAGTCAGCAGAGGCTCCTTTCTTTCCCCACAGTTTATGAGCCTTCCACTGAAGTCAATGAGAGTTACTTGTACCCTGAGGGGCAGAATCGTGCGATGAGATTGGGAACATTAGTGCTGGTCTTAATGTAGAAGGCAGTTCTCTTTCAATTCAAGATTCCTCGGGGCATTTTAAGAGAGAGTTTTTAATAGCATGTGAGATTTTTTAAAAATTTCATTTATAAGTTGGGCTGGCCTGAGAGACTTATGGGAAGCTAATTTACAGAGTTGTGTAAATCCACTTCTGAAATGACAGTCACAGTAGAGGCTCTTAAAAATGAAATATATATGTAAATTACAGGAAGTTATTTAAGCCAGGTTCATTAATTTTGCATGCATATGGAGATTTATAAATGTTTGAAATAAACTGAAATTTCTGTGAGATTTTTAGAGATTCTTGGCCTGATTTTTTCCTTTTACACCAGTATAAATCTGGAGTAATGCAACTGAAGCCAATTAGGAAACAGATCTAATAGCTCTGCGCTGCAGTAAAACTGCTTGTGAGGAAGAATTAGGCTCTCTGCCTTCACAACATAACTGAGACACGGTCTCTTTCCCACCCCACCCCCAAATTACTTTTTATTAGAAAAAAAGAAATGTTATTCTCATACACATCCCATGCAGACAGTGATTAAGGACTTTATTTCGCTTTAGGTTTATTTTGTAGCTAATTTTTCTGCCAGAAATGGTGAAGTCCGAGAAGTCAACTGACAAATCTAGCTAAATATTATATCCTGATGTTCACATCTCTTTTTTCTAGCTTCCAACTTCAAACATCGGGCTTGATCTTGTAAATTATTACTCATAATGGGTGAGGCTGATACCCTGACTGATGCAGAGTAGCATCTGATTCCATGAGTGTCCCCACTGATTTCAGTCTGACTACTTATGAATTAAGGTGCTACTCAATACAATTAGGGCTATCAATCTGCCCACATATGAATATCTTATCTTTATCCACGTGAGTAGTCTGGTTAGCTTTACGGTGACCACTCACATGGTAAAGATTACTCATATGATTGGATATTTTTCTGAAAGATCTGCTCTAGGAATTATTTTGGAGAAGTTCTAGTCTATGTTACACAGGAGGTCAGACTAGATGATCACAGTAGTGCCTTCTGGCCTTAGAATCTATGAGTAAGAATTTGCAGGTTCTGTCCCTTAATTAGATTCTAAATTAGAGGGGGAGTAAATTAACTAACCTATTTTTAATACTCTGTATATTTAATGAGTCATCTTCCAACAAGTTATTTTTCAGTTTATGGCAAAAAAAGTTACATCAAGTTCTGCATTTATGTTTAACCTATTTTATGATCAGAGAGAATAGAAAACTAGACTGAAAAATCCTGATGGTAAATATATACCCTTCTCGCCCCCGACACAAATATTTACTACATATTAATTTCAAACTCTGTTTACAGACCAACACCTGGACCCATGTCCAATCTGTGTCTCTAGCATGATGTCAATAACAGTTAGTGACAAACATACTCTTTCCAGCACTGTTAGGGTTACAAGTTTCTTCAGCTGGAATGGGGGCAATTCTTCACAATAAGAGGATTCAGTGAAATCATTGTTAAACACTAATCTAGAGGAACAACTCTGGGGGTGAGTACCCATTCACTCCTGCCTACTGGTGTCTGCTGCTAACGTACACAGGACTGGGTGGACAAGGCATAAAAATCTGGAAAGAAAAAGTTACACACGTATCAAGTCTAAAGGTTTTTGTTCTGTTTTATTTTTTAAACTACAAACAAATCCCATCCCGATTTCCTTCTTCCCCAGGAACAGGCTTATCAGTTGTAGCATTTTGTAATTATTTATCTTTCAGATTAAATAAATCATATTGTTGAATTTTATATTAAGAATATATATTTACACATGCAATAGAATATATACTATATAATATGTTGTATATAATATTTTGCATATGTATTATATATTATAAGCAAATAAACATACACCAGAACAAGAAACTGTTCATGTAATAACACCAGTTTTCATCTCTCTTCCCTCACTCACTTCAGCCATCACTTCTATATGAATGCCAGGGGTGAACTCCACATCCATCGAAATCAATGGGAGTTTTGCCATTGATGTCAATGAAACCAGGATTTCACACAAGCTAAATATATATGGAATTAAGGAACATTTATGTGAAAGTCCTTTTGTATATTATATACTTTAAATCTGATTATTAGACAATAAGTATGGCTTTCCAGTATTCCTGTGTTGTACTAAATTTCCATTTGTAGACCTTGATCTTTCAAGGTGTCTGTATTACCAATCCCAATGTTCAAGACTCAGCCCCCCAAAATGAAATTGGTTTAAAAATCATGAGTTTGTTAAAAAAATAATAAATTTTAGGGGAAGGGGGGTTATTTGCCTTTGGGTTTTTGAGCCTTTAGGGTTTCCAGCATTTTTCCTCAACCATGAGGGCTAGAAACTTAGTTTTATTTATATGAGAACTGAGATTCTCGTATCATTGCATGACTACAGCTGGGGCTTGTTAGGAAGAGCTGAAGCAAACATCATAAGTGTTGGCAATGCTGAGTGGCTTCTTGTGAGGTACTGAGCTTCCTCAACTCCCATGGAGGTGCTCAGCATTTTGCAGAATTGGGACCTTATTCTGTTGGAGAAACATATGAGACTTAGGCCCTGCCTATAGTGAGGTTTTTGATGGTGTAATATGCCCTCATAAATTACTAGAGTAAGTGACACCTGTGCAAATCCTGTTTTGCACTGGTGCGGTGTCTACATTGGGGTTTGCACCAATGTACCTGCATCAATGTAGTTACAACTGCACAAATTTCCAAAATCCACATGTGCCCTGAATAGCAAACTTGCTGCATGAGAAACATATCAAATCCCAGTGTAAAGTATGCATACATTTATGGCCACATTTTTAAAGGAGTTTCAATCTGACCTTCACTTTAGCACAGCGGTTTTCAGCCTGTGGTCTGCACACCCCTGAGGGTCCACAGACTATGTCTAAGATTTCCAAAGGGGTTGGCACTTCCATTTGAGATTTTTTTAGGGGTCCACAATGAAAAACAAAGGTTGACCACCACTGCTTTAGCATGTACATGAAATCACTTTGTCATGACCTACAGCTCCCAAACCAGGGCTGCAGGGTTCCTGGAGGTCATCACACTTCACCCACCCACCGGACAGCTTACTGGCATCAACTAGAACTGAGACTCCATGAAGCCCAGCTTCAACAGACAGCTCCACCCCCGAAACCCTGACTGGTGGAGCATTGAAGCACCTTATTCAACTGCTCCTCCTACTTTAGCCTGCAGGAGGAGAGGGAAATTGTCTGGGCTCTACACTGCTTTGACCTGCTCATCCAATGCTACCTACTCCTGCCTTTGACCTGACGCCTGGTATCTGACTCTTGGTTCCTGATCTTTGACTTGTATCCTGATCTCCTGGTTTCCTGACTCAGTCTGATTCCTGGTATCTGACTCTCGATTACCAACTCAGCTCCTGGTTCTGAACCCTGGCAGGTGGGGGACCCAGTCTGCTACTCTAGGCTAACCACTAGGCCTGACTGCTCATGTCCCAGCCCTGACACTTGCATGAATGTCTGCACACTAGCACTTGTACATGTGATTGGCAGGATTTGCATGAACAACACTTGCATGCCGTTCATATGTGCAAATGGCTTTGCTTGAGTAAATTATCTGTGTGCACAAATGATGGATGTCTTTCCCAATAAACTGTATTTTCACAAAAAGATATATTATCCAAGAGGTTTTTTAATTTCAAGCTGTTGAGCTGTTTGTCAAAATAGGCATGCTTGCTATATTGTCAGCAAGCTAATTTTTTGCAGTCTGAATTAACATTGATAAGAATCTTTTCTAATCATTTGAACCTAAATCTATAAAAATATGTATAGACAGGACTAAACTCTGGCTTGAGATGTACATGCACATTTCTATTGTCTTCAATGCACAGGCAAACATGATATAAAATTTAAAACTTGTCTTTCATCTGTGCTGTAACATTAGGGCTGTGTCTACACTGCCACTTTCAGTGCTAAAACTTTTGTCATCCAGAGGTGTGAAAAAACACCCCCCTAAGCGACAAAAGTTTTAGCGCTGAAAAGCGCCAGTATAGACAGTGCTTTATTGCTGGGAGCCGCATTTCCGGTGATAAAGCTACCACCGCTCATTTGGGCTGGATTTTTTTTTTAAATTGCCGGGAGAGCTCTTCCCCAGCAATAAAGCACGTCTACACTGCCCACGTCACAGCGTGGCCATGGCCACGCTGTAATGTGGGTAATGTAGACATACGCACTGAAACTTGTGTGAAACTAATGCTTTCACCCCCAATTATTTGTCAGCTTCAGAGCTGCTGTGAGAATGGTTTGTCATGTGTTTGAGATTACAGAGGCTACAAAAATAGAATATTCAATTATAATGGGGGATTTCAACTATCCCCATATTGACTGGGAACATGTCACCTCAGGATGGGACACAGAGATAGAATTTCTGGACATCATTAATGACTGCTTCGTGGAGCAGCTGGATATGAAACCCACAAGAGAAGAAAGAAGAAAAGGAGTACTTGTGGCACCTTAGAGACTAACAAATTTATTAGAGCATAAGCTTTCGTGAGCTACAGCTCACTTCATCGGATTCTCTGAAACCTGACAAGAGAAGAAGTAATTCTTGATTTAGTCCTAACTGGCCCACAGCATCTGGTCCAAAAGATTAATACAAAACTACACAAAAATTAGGAAGCTAGTTATACAGAAATTAAAAGGAACAGTCAAAAGAATGAAATGCCTGCAAGCTGCATGGAAATTCTTTAAAACCACCATAATAGATGCTCAAATTAAATGTATACCCCAAATTTAAAAACAGTAAAAGGACTAAAAAAAGTCCACCATCACTATACAGAGTTAAAGAGGGGGTTAGAGGAAAAAAGGCAAACTTTAAAAATTGGAAGTCAAATCCTACTGCGGAAAATAGAAAAGAGCATAAACTCTGGCAAGTCAAGTGTACAAGTATAATTAGGCAGATTGTAAAAGAATTTGAAGAGCAACTAGCAAAAGACACAAAAACGAACAGCAAATTCTTTTTAAGTACATCAGGAGCAGGAAGACTGCCAAAACATCAGTTAGGGCAGGTGGACAATCAAGGTGCTGTAGGAGCACTCAAGGAAGATGAGGCCATTGCAGGGATGCTAAATGAATCTGAGGAAGTGCCCCAGACTGAGGTGTCACTAGAGAAGATTTTGGAACAAACTGATAAATTAAACAGTAGTAAATCACCAGGACCAGATTGTATTCATCCAAGAGTTCTGAAGGAACTCAAATGTGAAACTGTAGAATTACTAACTGTGGTACGTAGCCTATCACTTAAATCAGCCTCGTACCAGATGGCTCGAGAACAGCGAACATAATAGCGAACAAATTTAAAAAAAAAAGACTCCAGAGGTGATCCTGGCAGCTACAGGCTGGTAAGCCTAACTTCAGTACCAGCCAAATTGGTTGAAACTACAGTAAAGTACAGAATTATCAGACACATATATGAACGCAATATGTTGGGGAAGAGTCAACACAGATTTTGTAAAGGGAAATCATGCCTCACCAACCTATTAGAATTCTTTGAGGGGGTAAACAAACATATGGAGAAGGGTGATCCAGAGGATATACTGTACTTGGACTTTCAAAAAAACCTTTGCTTAAGAGCTTTTGGTTAGGGACCTTGTCAAAATAAGCAGTCACGGGATAAGAGAAAAGGTCCTCTCATGGATCCATAACTCGCTAACAGAAAGGAAACAAGGGGTAGAAATAAATAGTCAGTTTTCACAACAAAGGTAAATAGATATGTACTGGGATCTGTGCTGTTCAACATATTCTTAAATGATCTGGAAAAAGGGGTAAACAGTAAGAGAGCAAAGTCTTCAGATGATACAAAATTACTCAAGATAGTTAAGTCCAAAGCTGACTATAAAGAGTTACAAAGTGACCTCATACACCTGAGTGACTAGGCAACAAAATGGCAGATGAAATTCAATGCTGCGAAGCCTTTTATTTTATTTTATTTAAAGTGAATTATGTAATGTGGCATTACACCACCATGGTTCAGCTCTACAGTGACTACTGTTTCAAGCTCAACAGAAAAAAAAGGAGTACTTGTGGCACCTTAGAGACTAACAAATTTATTTGAGCATAAGCTTTCGTGAGCTACAGCTCACTTCATCGGATGCATATGGTGGAAAATACAGAGGGGAGATTTATATACACACACAGAGAACATGAAACAATAGATTTTATCATACACACTGTAAAGAGAGTGATCACTTAAGATGAGCCATCACCAGCAGCGGGGGGGGGGGGGGAAACCTTTCATGGTGACAAGCAAAGTAGGCTATATCCAGCAGTTACATCTTTTCCCATAATCTTGTGGTATAGGGTCTGTGACGTTGTACCCAATAATGCTTTATAGAAATATGGTTATGAATGTAAATATGACATAATTGGAATATGTGTTATGCTAGATATGTCATGTAACATATCTCTGCAAAGGTTATGATCTACTGGATATATTTATCCTATCTGTATGCAGGTATCATTTTTGTATTCAAAGTTATGAATATTGGCTGTGTACTTGTTTGATTTTAAGTAGCCTTAGCATTTGGTCAGTTTCTTAAGAAAGGAATTTGAAAGTTAAGTGCCCAATCAAGAAACACTTAAACAATGGACCTTGTAAGACTCCAATCTGCATAAGAAGTCTATCTAGGGATTTTAAGGTAGCATGTGAGCAATGGCTGCCACCTGTAAAGTTCAGAGTCATGCATGGACATGTGACTTGCCCATGTGACTCCAAAACTCCATCTTGCAGCTGGATTCTGCATAGGAGAGAGGAAGCGGTTTCCACCCACAAGAGAAAATGTATTTAAGCCCCTGGGAGACCCCTCCATTTCATCTTCAGCTGGCTCAAGAGATAGCTTTTCCACCCCCAAAGGACACCTGAAAGAAACTGGAACAAAGGACAGTAACCACAGGGGTGTGAGTGACTGCTGAACCCAGACTAGAAGGAGGCTAGTCTGTAAAAGAAGCTTGCTGGAACACCTCTGATGGTGAGATTTAATCTGTAATCACTTTCCTACAGTATTAGGCTTAGATTTGCATGTTTTATTTTATTCTGCTTGGTAATTCACTTTGGTCTGTCTGTTACTACTTGAAACCACTTAAATCCTACCTTTTGTATTTAATAAAATCACTTTTTACTTATTAATTAACCCAGAGTATGTATTAATACGGGGAGGGGGGGGGGAACAACTGTGCATATCTCTCTATTAGTGTTATAGAGGGCAAACAATTTATGAGTTTATCTTGTATAAGCTTTATACAGGGTAAAACAGATCTTTTGGGGTTTGGACCCCATTGGGAGCTGGACATCTGAGTGTTAGAGACAGGAACACTTCTTAAGCTGTTTTCAGTTAAGCCTGCAGCTTTTGGAGAATGTTGTTCAGGCCTGGGGCTGTGTTTGTAGCAGGCTAGCATGTCTGGCTCAAATCAAGCAGCACACTGAAATCCCAAGCTGCCAGGGAAAACGGGCTTAGAGGTAGTCTCGGCACATCAGTTGGCAGTCCCAAGGGGGTTTCTGTGATCCAACCTGTCACAGGGTTATTCTTTGGTCACTTACTTACATCAAGCATTTCTTAAGCCTATGGCCTAGTATGGCTAAGCTAAAATCTTTCAATCCTCAGCCTGCAGGCCTTGTGTTTCAGCCCTACTTACTTAGATACACAGTATATAATTATCCCTTCTAACTACTGACCAATCTTATACGACTATAATCCTACAATTAATTCTATTTAGCATACAATGATTATATATGACATAACATGTTAGTTAATCATAACATCACACAATAAATGAACAGTAAACTAAAGTCATTGGCTATAGTTCACAAATGCAAAGTAAAGGACATTGGAAAACAATCTCAACTATACATACAAAATGATGGTATAGTACCTGTTAAAACACACAAAAAAAGATTTTGGAGTCATTGTGGATAGTTCTCTGAAAACATCTGCTCAGTGTGCAGTGTCAGTCAAAAAAGCTAACAATGTTAGGAACCATTAGGAAAGGGATAGATAATAAGACAAAATATAATGCTACTTCATAAATCCATAGTATGTCCACAGTTTTGAGGTCACCCCATCACCAAAAAGATACAATAGAATTGGAAAAGATACAGAGAAGGGAAACAAAGATGATTATGGTTACGGAACAGCTTCCATACAAGGAGAGATTAAAAAGACTGACTGTTCATCTTAGAAAAAATGACTGAGAGGATATGATAGAGGTCTCTAAAATCATGAATGTTGTGGAGAAAGTGAATAGGGAAGTGTTATTTATCCCTTCACATAACAAGAACCAGGGGTCACCTGATTAAATTAATAGACAGCAGGTTTAAAACCAAGGAAGTAGTAGTACACACAAATGCATAGCCAACCTGTGGAACTCATTGCCAGGTGATATTGTGAAGGCCAAACATATAATTGGGTTAAAAAAAGAATTAGATAAGTTCATGGAGGAGAGGTCCAACAGTAGCTATTAGCCAAGATGGTCAGGGATGCAACCCCACGCTCTGGGTATCCTTAAGCCTCTGACTGCCAGAAGCGGGGACTGGACAAGAGTGGATGGATCACTCAAAATTGCCCTTGGTCTGTTCATTTCCTCTGAAGCATCTGGCACCAGCTACTGTTGGAAGACAGGATACTGGGCTAGATTGACATTGGTCTGAGCCAATATGGTCATTCTTATGTTCTTATGACAGGTTTGTTTGTTTTTTAAAGTACAATACAAAATTACTTGTGAATGTCAAAGAACAAGGAGTACTCTTAACAGAACAGTGTATAGTTGGGGAGGAAATGTTTTTATAAACACATCTAATATTACAAATATAAGCAGAATCACCCTTAGCAATTTTGGGTGGACCTATAAAATAATCTTGCTCCCACTCCCCCCCTTCCCAAGTGTAACAAAAAGCATCATGCTACTGTAACCCACACACCTTCTGGGTAGGGTGTTCTGTCCAATCTAGTAGCACCAAGACCACTTAAAGAGAGAGATAAAATGAGTCTCCTCTACAGCCTTAGCTAACAGCCAGTTGGCTTTTAGCTCATGCAGTAGAGGCTCATGCACTAAGCTCCAGAGATCCTGGTTTGATCCTGCCCGCTGATGACCAGGGTCTGTCAGCTTTACGCTACTGTGCACAAGGTTGGTTTGTGAACTTTAGGGAGGACTAGTGAGTTGATTTTTAGGTTATGACTTAAGTACCCTATATAAGATGCAGAGGCCTTGAAAGTCATAATACATTTAAAATGAATTCTGTCCCTGTTTTGAGTACAGGGGAAGAAAGGAATGCAATTAAGGTTTTAGGAATTCTCCCAATGCTGTGGTTGAGAACTGAGGTGCAGTTCATCTAAATTAACTTGTCACAATATTTGAGGCCATCATTTATAAGTTCCCACCAGCCAAGACTGATTTTGCTCCCTTTTTCTAACAATGCTAGTACTACAATTATGAATTTCTATATATTCTTTAAGTTTCTCAGTGATAATACTCAGTGGAGGGAGATGTCTAATTTTTCATACACAATCCTCTTTTTTCAGGTATGTGAAGACCTCATACATTCAGAGATTTTGCAGATGGACAAACTAATATCCACAAAATAATACAGAGTAGAGGATTGCTTTTAAGTTTGACTGCCATTTATATAGGCCTCAAAAATAAAATGAAACTTAGAAACAACAAAACTGATTTATCGAGAAAAGAACTAACTCTGTTCCATTTGTGCATGTAACTTACTATGTGATCCAGATGATACCAACATCTCTGCTTATTGTTAAATTCTATTTATGTAAATCCAGAGAAACTCAATTAAAGATGGTAGAGTTACAGAATACATCGTAGCGTGGGGTGGATTTGATTTGAGTTGACCTGCATAGCTCATTCACAGCTTTGCCTCTTGTGAGACATGTGAACATGCTGAACTCATGCTGATAAAACCTTTATATCACATTTGGTCTCTTGCATCGTTTTTCCTCCTGTCAGAGATTTCCTATCATCCAGTCTATTTTCTTCGTTCTTCTCACAGTAAGGGAATGGGCAACAACCACCCCATTCACAGTGGTGGTGCTACAACTAGAGTCAAAGAGTTCTGACAAGCTGTTTGTGATGGCCAGATTCTGCTCTCATTTACACAGGTGTAAATATGCAGTAACTGAATTATCATTAGAATAATCATTATTATTAGATTCTAAGGCCAGAAGGGACCATGATGATCATGGGATCTGACCTCCTACTAGCGTAACTGAGAGTAAAATTGTTCCTCTAAAATAGCCACAACAGGTTCACTACCCCTCTTTCCTCACCTCCCTCCCAACTATTGATGGTGCAGTGACATGTACTGGATGCTTAAAAGACTACTTCTTGCCTTTCATTTTTCTTACTGCGGGGGAAGTATGTCAGGAAATTAAAATGTGACACACTAGCAGTGATGCCTATGCAGATGTAAGCAAAATCAGGATGAGCTCTACCCTGACATCTGGTGGTGAATTGTGGCGAGTTGTGGAAAAGAACTTCAGGGGCTGATCTTGTTTGCATAGGCACACCCACCCCACCAAGCATGAGCTTACAGCAGCCCAAATGGTCACTTTTGCTGCTGTGGGATCCCCAGTTTCTGTGTTATTGGGGCAGGAAGAATAAAGTGTTGTTACCCTTATTATGTGAATCAAGGACAGTGGAACTGTTTTATGACACAGGGACTCACCATCAGCTAAGTAGCACTCACTAGACAAGGGACATGGGTTCCAAAACCCAGTGAAATGAGAGAAGGTGGAGACAGGCATTTGTACCTGGGGTGTGGGCCTCTTTTGAAGGTGTGAAACACCATTGTGCTTCCTCCTCTCTCCACTATAGAATATCAGAGCTAATTTTGATTCCCTTAGGAGTCTAGTTACAGGCTGCTGAGCTGAATTCACTTTGGGGCCAATGGTGCACTAGCACTGAGCCTCCTCTACTATAAGCTGAAATCACTAATGAGCTAAAATTATTAAGAACTGAAATCACTGAGTGCTGTGCTAAGTAGGGGGGGTGCTCAAGATATATTGCTGAGCGGCTGACGGAGAGGCGTGGCTGACAGGTATAGAGGATAGCAGGGCGGCTGGTGGAGAGGAGCAGCGGGCAGTTAAGACTACAGCAGAGTCACATGGAGAGGCGTAGCAATCGGCTGTCAACCCGAGCAATGGAGCACGTGAGATGCCCCCCTCCCGTATCTCCCCCCACTTCCACCCAGGCTGGGAAGTAAACTCTGCGGAGGAACTTCTGAACTCTGGGGGCTGCACTGACCATGGTCAGAAAACTGTAGGTGGGGTGACTGGTGGCTTGCTGGACTTAAGACCCTGAGGGGAAAAGAACACTGTCAAACTTACTTTGGGGGTGAGTCTTTTGCTCAAGGTTTGTGTTATGAATCCTGTTTGTGGTGTTTCCCCAACATAATGCCGCATTGTTTCCCTCCTTTATTAAATACTTTTGCTATACTCTGATTCCGTGCTTGCGAGAGGGGAAGTATTGCCTCTCAGAGGCACCCAGGGGGGTAGTATGTAATTGTCCCAGGTCACTGGGTGTGGGCTCGAGCCGGTTTTGCCTTGTGTTATTAAAACGGAACCCTTAGATACTGAACCTGGCCCTTGTTGCTGCCAACTCTGTTACACATACATAGATGAATATACATGCACAGCTGTTTGTCCTCCTTCAGAATATTATGTGCACAGCTGTCCTCTACTGGACAGAATGTCAGAGCTGCTCATATCTGTCACCCCCTAGTGGCTGAAGCCTTCAGAGGATATCTGAACTTACACTACTATACTACACAAACAAGAACGTTTCACGTTACCACAAATTATTTATAGTGGGGCAGAACAGAATTTCCTTTGTTGTGGGGGATTCTCCTCTACCTTAAAGATTTTAAACCAAGAACATCTCAATTATTCAGCAGCATTATTACAAAATATTTACAGTACATAAGAACGGTCCTACTGGGTCAGACCAAAGGTCTATCTAACCCAGTATCCTGTCTTACGACAGCAGCCAGGTGCCCCAGAAGGAATGAACAAAACAGGTAATCATCAAGTGATCCATCTTCTGTTGCTCATCTGCAGCTTCTGGCAAACAGAGGCTAGGGACACCATTCCTGCCCATCCTGGCTAATAGCCATTGATGGACCTGTCCTCCATGAATTTATCTACTTCTTCTTTGAACCCTGTTATGGTCTTGGCCTTCACAACATCCTCTGGTAAGGAGTTCCACAGGTTCACTGTGTGCTTTGTGAAAAAATACTTCCTTGTAGTTGTTTTAAACCTGCTGCCTATTAATTTCATTTAGTGACCCCTAGTTCTGGTGTTATGAGAAGGAGTAAATAACACTTCCTTATCGACTTTCTCCACACCCGTCATGATTTTATAGACCTCAGTCATATCCCCCCTTCGTCGTCTCTTTTCCAAGCTGAAAAGTCCTAGTCTTATTAGTCTCTCCTCATAAGGAGGAGTAGTAAATGGTATTGTATCTGGTTAAAATATACCACAAGCAAAATCAATAAATGTAACTTGACTTAGGAGCTGTATTTTAGCTTAATTAATTAGACTGAGGTCTAAAACTAACTGCCTTTTTATTATGTTGTAAGCAGAACACATTATGCACTAGCATATTGGGCACTTAGCCACTAATTATCTGCTATCTCTCAATGCAAAAATTTGAATTATTGATTTTGTATCTAAAGTAAGTCTCATTTAATGATCTCAAGTTCTTAGTATTAACCAAGTAAGACAGTCCCAGAAAGCAATTCTCACTTCCACGATTTCAATTATTTTACACTTTTTCAAGACATATGTGGGCAACAGATGTAATGAAAAAACATAAGGGCCTGATTCTCAGTTCCTCCAGCCCTGCAATCAAGAAAGAAACAGAGGGATGTAGGGGAAAATTGGCTTTAAATCCCCTTTTTCTACCTAATGTCTTCAGGATGGAATTTAAGGTATTGAATTTAACCTATAAAACCCTCAGTGGTTTAGAATCAGGTTAGCTGAGAGATCAGCCCTCTCCTTGCAATATACTGCCACTGTTGAAATCAGCAGACACACCTGGGCAGGAGCTCACCCATATCAGCAAGAAGGAGCTAATGGCAGCAACTCATCTGTGAGAGTGCCTCAGTTTTGGAATTCTCTCCCTCCTCCTGTCTGGCAGAGCCTGGATGGATTTCTTTTCCTTAGGAGCATGTTGCAACGTCCACCTTTTTTCCCATTCTTTGTTAAGGTTGTTGAAGAGGGTGTGGGTCAAGGTGGACATATTTATGGGCAATCTTTGGTTTATATGGCTATTTTTAAAGTAGGGGCAGAGCTATAGATGTATTTGAAAAATGTAAAAAAACAAATAAATAATTATTCTGGGACTGTTTGAAATCCTAACCTGAATAAGTAAGAGTAGCCTCAGGGCCCCAGGACTTGTTTAATTTGCTACTGGATTCTCAAGAGTTCTGAATGGAAGAAATTGTAACATTTGGCAGAATGTGTCACTGCTGTAATAATCTTCCTTCTGGGTGTCAAATGTATTTGCAATTTGCCTCATGGCCCAGGTAGGTGATTACAGTGTGAAGGTAGGATACATCTGCTTTAATGTATTCTTGAACTCTTACATTTTCACTCATCTTGCTATAGCCTTATCTTCAATTACACTCCTTTTCATAGGCCACAAGCTGCTATGTGCTATAAGACCAGTCTGACCTAGTGTATCCAAAATGTTAGTGAATTAAATCAAATTTTTATACTTTTCAACCTCAACAGTTCTCATGATGCACATAAATAGATAATGAGATTTGCAATTTATTAGGCACTCTGGTGCTTATCAATGTTTAACGATTAGGCTAAACCACTTTGCTTCTCACAGTTGTAATTATATATTTTTTCTCTGCAGCTGCAGGGCTGTCAATAGATTTAACTCATTCTAAATTTGTGTACTTAGAGAATTGGATTCATTTCTACTCTCTCCTCCAAAAGGGAAGGGAAATTTCCATGTCCACATTTTCCCTACAATATAAGATTTTTGCCTCCCACATAGCATGGTCATTTTTTCACCCTTTGTCCCTGATTCAGGAAAGCACTAAAGCATGTTTTTAAACATCTACTTAAATCCTATTGACTTCATTGGTACTTAAGCACATGCTTAAAGTTAAACACAGTGCTGTCCTGAATAAAGATGCTTTGCCGAATCAGGGCCTTAGAAAAACTGATATATTTTGATTTATTTCTATTTGCAACATATGCATCTGTCCCAAGAGTTCTACCCATCATTTATACTGTGCCATACAAACAAAGCTCACAAAATTAAATTATAACCATCCCAACTTGGATCAATATCTGTGTAAATAAATCAGATCAATCACGTAATACAAAAATATCCATCTTTCCTAGAAAAAGACCAGCCTCCACATACCTCTTGAATACTCTGAAAAGTGTGCCTGGCACCTGATGGTCAAACATATTGTAGCTATCCAGCCTAGTCCCTGCAAGTCTGATTGGATAAAGGATATAAGCAATGTAGCCTTTCCACCACAAGCCTACAATTCTACTAAAGGAAACAAAAAATAATTCACAGAAATATAGCAGGTTGAGATCTTCAAAGCAGTCTAGGGGATTTAGACATCTAGTTCAGCTGATGAAAAGTGACATACAAAAACTAGGTATTAAATATTATATAAATATGAGTCCCTATATTAATTTTTTATTTCTATTATTGATTTAGTGGAAGATATGTCTCCAAATCCCCTAGTCTGTTTTTGCAAATCTCAGCCTCATTATTTTATTGAAGATCACAGAGAACACCTACCTTGTATTTCTATAAAACAAAACAAGACAAGACAAACAAAACATTGCTGGTTAAAGTTGGTTCACATACATAACCAAACCCTTAATACTAAACCTGACCTGAATAAAATAGTCCAGCTTTGTATGCATCAGTAACTGTCCGTGAGATGCACCTTAACAATCTTTTTGTTAAAAGAAAAGGAGTACTTGTGGCACCTTAGAGACTAACAAATTTATTAGAGCATAAGCTTTCGTGAGCTACAGCTCACTTCATCGGATGCATCCGATGAAGTGAGCTGTAGCTCACGAAAGCTTATGCTCTAATAAATTTGTTAGTTCTAAGGTGCCACAAGTACTCCTTTTCTTTTTGCGAATACAGACTAACACGGCTGCTACTCTGAAATCTTTTTGTTGTTCTCCACAACCTATTATGCTCTTTTGTAATACTGTTGCCATTAATCCATTATTATAATGCAGTGTTTGTGGGGCGTGCCACCAGAGGGTGCTCAGGACTATCTGGGAGCACAGATGAAATGTATTTATTATTCTCCAGTATCAGCTTTCATTTAAAAAAATAAATATTTAGCTGTTACGATTGCAAAGAAAACCTTCAAAACGGTGAAGTGAGCATAACTGATACAGAGGTATCTGCTTGAGTTTGCAAAGATCCTGAAACAATACTGCCCCATTCACTTCAGCAGGTGCTAACTGAGATACCCACAAAGTCAACAGTGTTAGCTATTTCACTGCTTATCAAAACATGGAAGAAAGGAAAAGAATATCCCAGCAATGCCAGTGTAATGGTTCACTTCATAGGTCACAAAGAGGTGCCAGGGGATCACAACCACCCTGCCCTTCTCAGATTGCTAAATGCAATATGTTGCTGGCTAGACCACAGCTAGATGGGGGCTGGAGGTGGGGAGGTACTGGTATGAAAAAGGTTGAGAAAAACTGGTTTACTTGAAGACATTTCCTGTTAAACTCACACCTGTCTGTGAGCAGAGAACAGAATTTTTCATGACCTCGGGGGAGGCAGATGACTGTTTACAAACCCTTATGCAACCTCCTCAACAGCAGTCAGACTAAGAATTTAGGACTTTTTGTAAACACTGCATTGGGAGTTCCACTTCACAGCCAGTGGCAGGATACATTCCCAAATTATTCAAAACTGTTCCATAGAATCATAGGATCGGAAGGGACTTAGAGGTCATCTACTCCAGTCTCCTGCACTCATGGCAGGACTAATTATTATCTAGACCAGGGATCAGCAACCTATGGCACACATGACAAAGACGGCACGCAAGCTGATTTTTTAATGGCACACTGCTGCCTGCCTGGTCCCAGCCGCCGGCCCTGCTCAGCCCGCTGCCCTCCCGACCCACTCTTCTCCGTGCCCCCTCCCCCGCGGGGGCAGCGTGAAGAAGCTTGGTCCTGGCAGCTGCTGCTGCAAGACAGACAAGTTCCCCCCTCCCCCGCCTCTTCCCCCAGTGTGCTGGGTTCCTGCCCCTCCCCCTCTCCCTCTCCGCCGCCCATCAGCTGATGGCCCTTGCATGGGATGGGGAGAAGCGGAGCCACAGCGCGCTCGCTACTCCAGGGAGCGGGAGGAGGCGGAGATGAGGTGGGGACGGGGCCTTGGGGAAGGGGGTGGAATCAGGGCATATCCCCTCCAGCCCCCTGCCATGAGCCGCTCTGGGCAGGGAGCACCCCTACAACCCTAGCCCACACCCCCAGCCCTCTCCCCTGACCCCTGCACCCCCACACACACACTCCGAGCCCTCTGTCCTGACCCCTGCACCCCCCACACCCAGCCTCCCATCCTGACCCCTGCACCCTCCCACGACCCCAGCCCTGACTCCTGCACCCCCAAACATATGCAGCCCCCACATACCCTATGCCCTGACTCTTGCACCCCCACATTCCCACCCCCACCCTGAGCACCAAACGGGAGCTCCTGCACCCCCCCCACATTCCCATCTGCACCCCTCACACAAAATGGGAGCTGCCCAGGTAAGCACTCCACACCCAAACCTCCTGCCCCAACCCTGAGCCCCCTCCCTCATTCTAGCTCCTGGCCAGACTCTGTGCTCAGTGCACTCCCACCCTCAGCCTGCTCCTTCACCCCCAGCCCTGTGCTCAGTGCACTCCCACCCTCAGCCTGCTCCTTCACCCCCAGCCCTGTGCTCAGTGCACTCCCACCCTCAGCTCAGTACATAGAGAGAGGAAGAGAATGGGCTAGAACCAGGGAGAAGGTAGATACCCACTCTATGTGGGCAGGGCCGGGATCCCAGACCGGCAGCGGGCTGAGTTGCAGCGGGCTGAGCCTCTCATCCCACAGCCGGTCTGGGGTTCTGGCTGCTGGCCCCTTGCCAGCCGGGGTCCTAGCCGCAGGCCCCGCTCAGCCTGCTGCCGGCCTAGGTGAACGGAACCTCAGGCTGGCAGTGGGCTGAGCGGGGCAGTGACGTAAGATCAGCATTTTAATTTAATTTTAAATGAAGCTTTTTAAACATTTTGAAAACCTTGTTTACTTTACATACAATAGTTTAGTTATATAATATATAGATTTATAGAGAGAGACCTTCTAAAAAACATTAAAATGTATTATTGGCATGCAAAACCTTAAATTAGAATGAATAAATGAAGACTCGGCACACCACTTCTGAAAGGTTGCCGACCCCTGATCTAGACCATCCCTGATAAGTGTTTGGAGATTTTTAAGAGCAGGTGAGACAATGATGGAGATTCAACAACCTCCCTAGGCAATTTATTCCAGTGCTTAACCATCCTGACAGTTACGAAGTTTTTCCTAACGTCAACTTAAACTGCCCTTGCTGCAGTTTAAGCCCATTGTTTCTTATCCTATCCTTAGAGGTAAAAGAGAACAATTTTTCTCCCTCCTCCAGGTAACAACCTTTTATGTACTTGAAAAGTATTATCGTGTCCCCTCTCAGTCTTCTCTTTTCCAGATGAAAAAACAAAACAATTTTTTTCAAATTTCCCTTATAGGTCATATTTTCTAGACATTTAATAATTTCTGTTGCTCTTCTCTGGACTTTCTCCAATTTGACCACATCTTTATTGAATAGTGGCACCTAGTACTGGACACATACTCAAGTTGAGGCCTAATCAGCACACAGTGCCGCGGAAGAATTACATCTCATGTCTTGCTTACAAAACTCCTGATAAGACATTCCAGGATGACGTTTGCTTTTTTTGCAACAGTGTTACACTGTTGACTCATATTTAGCTTGTGATCCACTACGACTCCCAGATCTCTTTCTGCAGTACCCCTTCCAAGGCAGTCATTTCCCATTTTGTATGTGTGCAGCTGATTGTGCCTTCCTTAGTGGAGTACTTTGCATTTGTTTTCATTGAATTTCATCCTATTTATTTCAGACCATTTCTCCAATTTGTCCAGATCATTTTGAATTTTAATCCTATCCTCCAAAGCACTTGCAACTCCTCCCAGCTTGGTATCATCCACAAACTTTATAAATGTACTTTTCTATGCCATTATCTAAATCATTGATGAAGATATTGAACAGAATCGGACGCAAAACTGATTCCTGCAGGACCTCACTTGATATATCCTTCCAGCTTGATTGTGAACCACTGATAACTACTCTCTGGGAACAGTTTTCCAACCAGTTATGCACCCACTTTACAGTAGCTCCATCTAGACTGTATTTCTCTAGTTTGTTTATGAGGTCATTCAAGACAGTATCAAAAGCCTTACTAAAGTCAAAATACACCACATCTGCTGCTTCCCTCATATGTACAAGTCTTGTTACACCCTGTCAAGGAAAGTTATTAGGTTGATTTGATACAATTTATTCTTGACAAATCCATGCTGTTACTTATTACCTTATCTTTTAGATGTTTGCACACTGATTGCTTATTTGCACCATTATCTTTTCGGGTACCAAAGCTAAGCTGACTGGTCTGTAATTCCATGGGTTGTCCTTATTTCTGTTTTAATAGATGGGAACTATATTTGCCCTTTTCCAGTCCTCTGGAATCTCTCCCATCTTCCATGAGTTTTCAGAGATAATCACTAATGGCTTATATCTCCTCAGTCAGCTCCTTCAGTATTCTAGGCTGTATTTCCTCTGGCTCTGGTGGCTTGAAGACAACTAACTTGTCTAAGTAATTTTTAACTTGTTCTTTCCCTATTTTAGCCTCTGATCCTACCTCTTTTTCAGTGTCATTCACTATATTAGGTTTCAGAGTAGCAGCCGTGTTAGTCTGTATTCGCAAAAAGAAAAGGAGTACTTCTGGGTGGACTCCTCCTGAAGGTCGAAACAGCAGCCTGGACTTCTACATAGAGTGCTTCCGCCGACGTGCACGAGCTGAAATTGTGGAAAAGCAGCATCGCTTGCCCCATAACCTCAGCCATGCAGAACACAATGCCATCCACAGCCTCAGAAACAACTCTGACAACACTTCAATCTCTCTGGTCACTCGATTACAGACCTAAGAGTGGCTATCCTTCAACAAAAAGGCTTCAAAAACAGACTCCAACGAGAGACTGCTGAATTGGAATTAATTTGCAAACTGGATACAATTAACTTAGGCTTGAATAGAGACTGGGAATGGATGAGTCATTACACAAAGTAGAACTATTTCCCCATGTTATTTCTCCCCCCCACCCTTCCCCACCCCCCACTGTTCCTCAGATATTCTTGTTTCAGAGTAGCAGCCGTGTTAGTCTGTATTCGCAAAAAGAAAAGCAGTACTTGTGGCACCTTAGAGACTAACAAATTTATTAGAGCATAAGCTTTCGTGAGCTACAGCTCACTTCATCGTATGATAAACCCATTGTTTCATGTTCTCTGTGTGTGTATATAAATCTCCCCTCTGTTTTTTCCACCAAATGCATCCGATGAAGTAAGCTGTAGCTCACGAAAGCTTATGCTCTAATAAATTTGTTAGTCTCTAAGGTGCCACAAGTACTCCTTTTCTATTCACTATGTTAGTTATCCAGTCACTGATTGTTTGTTTTCACCAAAAAGGTTATCAGTGACTGGATAACTAACATAGTGAATAGAAAAGGAGTACTTGTGGCACCTTAGAGACTAACAAATTTATTAGAGCATAAGCTTTCGTGAGCTACAGCTCACTTCATCGGATGCATTTGGTGGAAAAAGCAGAGGAGAGATTTATATACACACACACAGAGAACATGAAACAATGGGTTTATCATACACACTGTAAGGAGAGTGATCACTTAAGATAAGCCATCACCAGCAGCAGGGGGGGGAAGGAGGAAAACCTTTCATGGTGACAAGCAAGGTAGGCTAATTCCAGCAGTTAACAAGAATATCAGAGGAACAGTGGGGGGGGAGAGAAATACCATGGGGAAATAGTTTTACTTTGTGTAATGACTCATCCATTCCCAGTCTCTATTCAAGCCTAAGTTAATTGTATCCAGTTTGCAAATTAATTCCAATTCAGCAGTCTCTCGTTGGAGTCTGTTTTTGAAGCTTTTTTGTTGAAGTATAGCCACTCTTAGGTCTGTGATCGAGTGACCAGAGAGATTGAAGTGTTCTCCAATTGGTTTTTGAATGTTATAATTCTTGACGTCTGATTTGTGTCCATTCATTCTTTTACGTAGGGACTGTCCAGTTTGGCCAATGTACATGGCAGAGGGGCATTGCTGGCACATGATGGCATATATCACATTGGTAGATGCGCAGGTGAACGAGCCTCTGATAGTGTGGCTGATGTGATTAGGCCCTATGATGGTATCCCCCGAATAGATATGTGGACAGAGTTGGCAACGGGCTTTGTTGCAAGGATAGGTTCCTGGGTTAGTGGTTCTGTTGTGTGGTGTGTGGTTGCTGGTGAGTATTTGCTTCAGATTGGGGGGCTGTCTGTAAGCAAGGACTGGTCTGTCTCCCAAGATCTGAGAGAGCGATGGCTCGTCCTTCAGGATAGGTTGTAGATCCTTGATGATGCGTTGGAGAGGTTTTAGTTGGGGGCTGAAGGTGATGGCTAGTGGCGTTCTGTTATTTTCTTTGTTGGGCCTGTCCTGTAGTAGGTGACTTCTGGGTACTCTTCTGGCTCTGTCAATCTGTTTCTTCACTTCAGCAGGTGGGTATTGTAGTTGTAGGAATGCATGATAGAGATCTTGTAGGTGTTTGTCTCTGTCTGAGGGGTTGGAGCAAATGCGGTTATATCGTAGCGCTTGGCTGTAGACAATGGATCGAGTGGTATGATCTCTCTGGTCACTCGATCACAGACCTAAGAGTGGCTATACTTCAACAAAAAAGCTTCAAAAACAGACTCCAACGAGAGACTGCTGAATTGGAATTAATTTGCAAACTGGATACAATTAACTTAGGCTTGAATAGAGACTGGGAATGGATGAGTCATTACACAAAGTAAAACTATTTCCCCATGGTATTTCTCCCTCCCCCCCCCACTGTTCCTCTGATATTCTTGTTAACTGCTGGAATTAGCCTACCTTGCTTGTCACCATAAAAGGTTTTCCTCCTTCCCCCCCCCTGCTGCTGGTGATGGCTTATCTTAAGTGATCACTCTCCTTACAGTGTGTATGATAAACCCATTGTTTCATGTTCTCTGTGTGTGTGTATATAAATCTCTCCTCTGCTTTTTCCACCAAATGCATCCGATGAAGTGAGCTGTAGCTCACGAAAGCTTATGCTCTAATAAATTTGTTAAACAAAAAAGTCGTTAAGCACTTCTGCCATTTCCACATTTTCAGTTATTGTTCCCCCCTCCCTCCCACTGAGTAACAGGCCTACCCTGTCCTTGGTCTTCCTCTTGCGTCTAATGTATTTGTATAACATTCTCGTTATCCTTTATGTCTATAGCTAATTTAATCTCATTTTGTACCTTGGCTGTTCTAATTTTGTACCTACATGCTTATATTTGTTTCTATTCATCCTTTGAAATCTGACGTAGTTTCCACTTTTGGTAGGACTCTTTTTTTGAGTTTCAGATAATTGAAGATCTCCTGGTTAAGCCATTATGGTCTCTTGCCATTCTACTTATCTTTCCTACACAGAAGGATAGTTTGCTTATGTGCCCTTAATAATGTCTCTTTGAAAAACTGCCAACTCTTTTGAACTTTTTCTCCTTAGACTTGCTTCCCATGGGATCTTACCTGTCAACTCCCTGAGTTTGCTAAAGTTTGCCTTCTTGAAATCCATTATCTTTATTCTGCTGTTTTACCTCCTACCTTTCCTTAAAATCATTAACTCTGCCAATTCATGATTACTTTCACCTAAACTGCATTCCACTTTCAAATTCTCAACCAGCTCCTCCCTATTTGTCAAAATCAAATCTAGAACAGCTTCTCCCCTAGTAGCTTTCTCCACCTTCTGAAATAAAAAATGGTCTTCAATATATTCCAAGAATTTGTGGGATAATCTATGCCCTGCTGTGCTATTTTCCTCAACAGATGTCTAGGTAATTGAAGTCCCCCATCACCACCAAGTCCTGTGCTTTGGTTGATTTTGTTAGTTAAGCCTCATCCACATCTTCTTCTTGGTTAAGCTGTCTGTAGTAGACGCTTACCATGACATCAACCTTAGTTTTTACCCCTTTTTTCCTTATGCAAAGACTTCCAACAAGTCTGTCTTCTGTTTCCAGCTCATCCTCAGTCCAAATATACACATTTTTAATATACAAGACAACACCTCCTCCATTTTTCCCCTGCCTGTCCTTCCTGAGCAAACTGTACCCTTCTATACCAATATTCCAGTCATCCATATTATCCCACCAAGTCTCTGTGATGCCAACTATGTCATAGATGTGTTTATTCACTAGCATTTCAAGTTCTTCCTGCTTATTCCCCATTCTTCTTGCGTTAGTATACAGATATCTAAGATATTGATTTGATTTCCCCCGAATATTCTCTCCGGTCTCTCCCTTATCACTGCTACATGACCAATGCTCTCTCCAGATTCCGACCCTTCTCCCAAGTCTTCACTTTTTTACTTACCTGTGGGCTTTTGTAATCTGCCTCCATCAAACCATACATGTGCTTGTCTAATCTCCCAGAAATCTATGTCTGGAGAAAGACCTCCCCATACACAGCCTCCCACCTTCCATGCAGAAGTAGGACAAAACCACTTCTGCAGCACTGTCCCCACAACTGGCCCTACTTATTTGCCCCTTTTTGGGGGATCTGTGTAGAGGGGTGCTGGGGACAAGAGGAGCAGCAGCACATGAGTGTACCATGGCACTAACCTCTGCTCTGCACCCAAAATTTCTGCAAAGGAATCCCGGTGGGTGCTGACACTTTGTATTATCTCCATTTAGGTCTCCTCCATAGCAGAACAGCTCCAGCAGGAATTGTGCTTCCAGGGGCCCACAAGGATGGCTCCAGACTCCATGCAAAAGTGGGGATATCCTTCCTTGTTGATTCCTAAAATATGCAAGTCTGGGAGATTGGGGCTGGTCTCCAAAATCCATGCGCTGTCCCCTTCCCACCAGATGGGATACTGTGAGGAGAACCCTGTGATGGGAACCTCATGGAGTTTTCTTTCCCCCTACAGCTTTCCTGTTTTTTTATTTTTTCTGTGAGAGGGAAATCTGTCTCACAGAACTTACATGCAGAATACATGAAAAAACACATCTTTGCATGGACCTATTGATGGAATTAGCTGTAATGTACTGTCTATGAATGTGAGACACAGTCTTGCAAACCCTTACTTGTATAAGCAGTCCCTACTCACCAGTAGACTCAATTATTACTCAGTGTGAGAGAGAGAGAGAGAGAGTTTGCATGATCAGACCCCACAGTTTAATATGTTATTAGCTTATGAATGACTGGTTTTAGTTGTAGAAGGCTCCCAGTTGCTTTTGTGGTGGGCACTGATCTAAACGTCTAAATAGCGAGCTTCACAAAATATATCCTGGTATCACTTCACCCACTCATTAAATGCATCCATGAAGATACTTCACCATGTCTCAGTACTATGATTTCAGAACATGGAGTGTTTAACTTACTCAAATTAACAGCAATTTGCACAATATCAAAAGGCTGAAACACAGAAATCTACATGTTTCAGAGTAGCAGCCGTGTTAGTCTGTATCCGCAAAAAGAAAAGGAGGACTTGTGGCACCTTAGAGATTAACAAATTTATTTGAGCATAAGCTTTCGTGAGCTACAGCTCACTTCATCGGATGCATTCAGTGGAAAATACAGTGGGGAGATTTATATATACAGAGAACATGAAACAATGGGTGTTACCATACAGACTGTAACGAGAGTGATCAGGTAAGGTGAGCTATTACAAGCAGGAGAGCAGGGGCTGGGGGGAACCTTTTGTAGTGATAATCAAAGTGGGCCATTTCCAGCAGTTGACAAGAACGTCTGAGGACGTTCCCTTCTCCCCCAGTCCCCCCCCCGCCCCGCTCTCCTGCTGATAATAGCTCATCTTACCTGATCACTCGTTGTGATCAGGAAACAAAGCAGTAGTGGAGTGGCTGTTCAGGAAATGGTATTGCCAAGTAACAAGAAAGCTTTCAACTGCATATCAAGAAACCAGGATTAAGGGGCTACAGATGGGGAAAAATACCCCTTAAACATCTGCATTTTATTTCTGATGTCAATGGTTCTTTCATTACTATGCAGGTTGACTCTGCGTTATAACAACAAAACCAACTTGAGAGCACTGGGGAACCCCAGAGGCTAACACAGAAAACTATTGAGAATGATTTCTGTCTTCGTCCTTCATAAAAGGGTAAAGAAATCAGACCTTCAGGATGACATCTTGACTGGCTAGAAAAGGGTCTTAAAATTTATATAAATTTCTTCTCTGGTATTCTGCAGAACATTGCAACCATCCAAAAGGATTTATATAAATATAGGTCATCAGCTGCCTGGGATGAAGCAGAATGACATTCAGGAGAACACACACCAAGAAGTCCATTTGCAGTCTAGTGACACCACAAACTTTCCCACAGTTTCACCAATTTACTAGCACCAATGCCAGTTTGCCACCAAAATGCCTAAAGCTTGTGAGAAACAAATCTCTTCTACAATTTACCATTAGGAAAAAGGGTCAGAATAACAACTGCATTTTACAGATCCATCCATTTCCTGTCATCAGTGCCATCTGTCTTCCTGGCAGATTCTTGATAGTTTGTACTGGAAGCTTTGATAGTCAAAGCTCATGTATTAAGCGAAAGAAACCTCATCTTCCTACATACAATTTCTTCTTAATATTTCTCTCTGTGTCTGTTATTCTAAAAGAGAGACACATGGTGGAATATACTTATGTTGATGGACCTCCATCATGCTAGTTACTCTCAAAAGCATAATTCATTTTAATGAAGTTATTTAAAAAATAAACTTTAACATGAATGGGAACAACAACTTTCAGGTGTGATGTGTGCATTTGTGTATGCAGCAGTGGTCAGCCTTTAGTTGGCTTATCCTGCAGGAAATTTACAATCTCATAATTGCCTCTTATGGGCTCATCACAAACTGGTTGAGCATCACTGTGCTACCAGTTGTGAAGTCAATGAGAGCTGCAGGTACTTAACACCTCTCAAGAGTTAATTTCAGCAGGAAGGCAGAAAAACACTTCTTATAGCCCCCCACTTACCAATACTTAGGAGACGATGCAGAGAATTAACTGCTTCCAAGTCTATCCTGCATGAACCCATTTGATCAGGTTTATGAGACAGACTTCTGAAGGATAAAAAAGCAACCCCTGGAAGAACAGGGCAAAGGAGACACAGGTTCTGCAGAGAAGCATACTGAATCCCAACCCCAGAAGTGGGATCAATGGGATTACCTATGTGAGTAAAGCAGGGAGGATTTTGTCCTGTAAAGTAATAGTTTTCTGTCAGGATGGATTCAGCAGGTGACTTCCACATGAAAGAGCTATTTCCAATTAACTCTTTCCTGAGCCATTCAGTTCTCAGGAATCTGTTAATACCTTTAGTGAGAGGTCCAGTCAATACAATAGTGAAAATCCTAGTGCATAGTGAGAGGACACACTGAACACACCTCATCTAGTTTTATGCTTCAGCTTTCATGGTTACGTTTCCAATTTTTCTCATGGTTACTCTTGTTTACTTCTTCCTAAAGCAATAGCACCTATATTTTGGTCTTCGGAGCACATACCAACATAATGTTTAGCTTTGTGTTTGTGCAGTTTGTTGGGAAAGGATCATTAATTAATATAGGCCTGATCCTGATAGGTGTTAAATGATTTCTTCAAGTCCTTGAGGTCAGTGGTTATTGAGGAGGCTCAGCATCTTGCAGGATCAGGAACTTTCTGGGATTGGGTTCAGCCCCAAAAGGGATGCTTTATAAATCTGTGCAAAATCCATTCAGCTATATTTGAGTTGTGAGTGGAAAAGAGAGACTTTTCCCATCAAAAACATTGTGGTTATGCCTGTGCACAAGAGGAAAAGCAATGGTATGCCTCTAAAAGTGTGGTATAGTGCCAATCTCCCCCTCTGCCCCCTCCAAACCACATCCCGACAACCCTACATTCTCCAACTTTTTCTTGATGCGTTTCTTTCACCTGGCAGCACTGAGAAGCAAAACCCCGCCTGCTTCCTTTATGAGTACTATACAAATAGGCTGAACTTTGAAACATCACATGTCTCTAGCCCTTACTGAGTAGCTTGAATATAAAAAGTTCTATGGAGGTTAAAAATGTGCAGTACCAAATACCCATTTGATTTTTAGTTATGCTATTACCTACTGTGCAGTTGTGCATCTCTACAGAACTGTTACATCTTTATTTCTTCCCCTAAATCCAATGGAACTGCATTAAGTGTATCCATCACTCTTCTTTAATATTTATTTACTTATTTCCTTTCTCCCACCTCCTGTTTGTCTTGTCCAGTTAGTTTGTTAAGCTGATTAAGGTACTGACTGTCTCTCTGTGTCTGTACAGTGCCTAGCACAATGGGGCCCTGATTTCATTTGGAGCCTCTAATCACTACTGTTACCGAAATAATAAAATAAAATAATAATAAAGTAAAAATTTCTTAAATACAAAAATGTGTTGTAGTATTCAAAGTAGTATTCTGTTTAGCTTTAATAAAAAGTTAATTATAGTTAAAAAAGTCAGGATATGCAAAAGGTGAGATTCCAAAAGAAACAATCACTTGACCCCTTACACATACTAGTTGGCTTGTTACATACATGCAGTACTGTGAGACACAGTCAGTGTGAGTATATTAACATTGACAGTAACTTCTGAGTTTTTAAAACATCTAGGTGTAACTCTTTTCAATTTTAAAATTATATTTCACAATAGGGGAAATTAAAGTCCATGAAAAAGCAGCACCAATGAAGTGGGATGTTTGCATGATGGATGCCCCACTTAGCAAAAAAGCAGTACTGGAAAAGCTGAGTTGACTTAACTATAGCTAATCTCTAGATAAACGTCTAGAAACTGAAATGACTAAGCATGATTTTGAAAAGCTCTTATTCTCCAGCTCCTTTTACCAACACGCTTGAGACCAAAGACAACTTTAATCCGCCTCTGCTCTGCTGAAGCCCACGGGAAATACTCTATTTTCATATCTACACAGGTAACCCACCTGAGCAGTTGGTTACATGCATATACACCTTGCCAGGTACAACAGAGCTTTGGTTAAAATGCCTATAAACCTAAGCCATGAATACCTGCCCCCTTGTAATAGAAGAGGGATCCCTCACTGTAAATCAACCTCCTTTCTTCCAGCAAACCAAATCACTAGGCACGTAGTAGTTTATTCATACGAGCAGGTGCAGAGCAGCATCCTATCTGAGCAGGGTAATAGGTGCAGGAGACGAATAGGTGTGTGACGGTGAGCGAAGCACTAAGCCGAGCACAGAGGAGGGAATTGGGGGAACCCATTTACCATCTGCCGGTGCAGTCCGCTGGCTGGGCTGGTCTTGGAGACTTTCAGGGTGAGGAGCAGCAGGGCACTGAGCTAAGCAGCGGGTGCCGAACCCAAGCGGGCTCCTCCTCCTCCACCTGGCAGCGAGCGAGCGACCGAGGCCGGGGCCGCCGCCCGGCCGGCCGGGGGAGGCAGGCAGGCGGGCTCTCCCGGAGCGCGGGGTGCGTTCGCCTGGGGAGGTGCCGTCAGCTGATGGGCCACGTTTTGACGTCGGAGTCATTCTCCTCTTTGATCAAGCCCCGCCGCCGGCTCGGACTGGCGCTCGTCGCCGCTCCCAGCCCTGCGCCAGGGAGCGCGGCTCGGGCGCCCGGCCTCGCTCGCGGAGGGGCCGGGGCTGTTCTCCCGGCGCCGAGCCCGCGGGCACCCTCCCGCCCGCGCCATGGCCGCGCCTCCCCGCAAACTTTGCCTCCGGCCGGGCGCGGAGGCGCAGCCGGCGCCCAGCCCGCCGCCGCCCGCGCCCTGAGTCCCGCGGCCGCTCTCCGCCGCCCGGCATGGACGGGCCCCTGAACCTCTCCGCCGCCCCGTGGGCAGCAGCGGCCAACCGGAGCGGCGGCGGCCCCCCGGCGGCCCTGCCCGGCCGCGCCCCGCCGTCGGCGTTCGGCCTGCTGCTGCTCACCCTGCTGGCGCTGCTGGCCGCCGCCACCTTCCTGTGGAACCTGCTGGTGCTGGCCACCATCCTGCGGGTGCGCGCCTTCCACCGCGTGCCCCACAACCTGGTGGCCTCCCTGGCCGTCTCCGACGTGCTGGTGGCCGCCCTGGTCATGCCCCTCAGCCTGGTGCACGAGCTGGCCGGGCGGCGCTGGCGGCTGGGCCGGCGGCTGTGCCAGGCGTGGATCGCCTTCGACGTGCTGTGCTGCACGGCCAGCATCTGGAACGTGGCGGCCATCGCCCTGGACCGCTACTGCTCCCTCCGCCGCCCCCTGGAGTACACCCTGCGCGCCCGCCGCCGCCTCTCCATCGCCATGATCGCCCTCGCCTGGGCCCTCTCCGCCCTCATCGCCCTGGCCCCGCTGCTCTTCGGCTGGGGCGAGACCTACTCCGAGGGCAACCAGGAGTGCCAGGTCAGCAAGGAGCCTTCCTACACCGTCTTCTCCACCTTCGGCGCCTTCTACCTGCCGCTCTGCGTCGTGCTCTTCGTCTACTGGAAGATCTACAAGGCCGCCCGGTTTCGCATCGGATGCCGGAAGAGCAACTCCATCGCCCCCGAAGGGCTAGAGGTGGGTCGAGCCTGGGGTTTGCCAGCTGGCCTAGCCCCGGTGGCAGCTGGGGTGATGTCCCTGGCCTAGCCCCGGTGGCAGCTGGGGTGATGTCCCTGGCCTAGCCCTGCGGGGGGGGGGCTTGCCCAAGGACTGTGGAGCACGGTCGGGTCGAGAAGGGAGACTTGCAGGCCAAGTGTGCAGTCACTGAGTGCTAGTGGAAACCTTGTGCGGGAACTTTTGAGCCTGACTGTGAACCTCTGATTCAGGCTGGTGAGCAGAAATCCCTTGAAATCCTGTGGGTCAGTGCTCGCTTGTATGACTAAGGGTTTCAGGGGTGACTCTCTTCCCCTTAGGAGTTGGGGGTGGAGGGTCTGTAGGTAGCCACCCAGAATATGGAAAATAACCTGACAAAGTCTAAGGGAAAACGTGTGTCTGTGCAGGCACCTGCACCACCTTGCAAATTGTTTCCTAATGGTGGCTGGATGCTTTGAACTCATGGCTAGCTGACGTATTAATGAGCTATATGGCTGCTTTTGGCGATAATGTATGTTGTATGCTCTCCTAGTGCATTTTTATCCTTCCCCCATCATATGCCCCTCAGAGAGAGTAGCATAGTCAGAAGAAGCAGGCCGGGCTGTGTGTGTGTGAGAGAGATTTACTGCTCTGATTGTACTAAATGTGTGAAATATACATGGTTGGATTGTGATAGTGGGAGTAATTGTGCATATGCAGTTTCCACTATCACTGCTATTTTTCTAACCTCAGTTATTTAAAACTCCCTATTATCCAAAACAGGGACATATACCTCACATCTCTTAAATTTGATAAAGTTGCACGGCTGACCCAAACTACTTCAGTGTGCCCAATCACATTCATATAACTGCAACTGTACTGTAGGTTTGCTGACACATGCAATATGCCTGGTGTGATGCCTGGTGCAGCAGGCAGGGCATATGTTGATGCTTGTACTCACATCTGGCAGGTGAAGGAGGCCTCCCAACAATCCCAAATGGTCTTCACGGTCCGCCACGCCACTGTTACCTTCCAGACCGATGGAGACACGTGGAGAGAGCAAAAGGAGAAGAAAGCTGTCCTCATGGTGGGCATCCTTATTGGGGTGTTCGTACTATGCTGGATCCCCTTCTTCATCACTGAACTCATCAATCCTCTCTGCTCCTGTGACATCCCACCCATTTGGAAAAGTATTTTTCTATGGCTCGGCTATTCTAATTCCTTTTTTAATCCATTGATCTATACGGCTTTCAACAAAAACTACAACAATGCCTTCAGGAACCTGTTTTCCAGACAGCACTGAGCAGCAAGCAGGAAATAGGAGGAAACCCCCTCTTCTCTAGCAACCCCTCTAAAGATCCATCACCTTTCCTACTTAGCACATCCTATACCAGGGGTTCTCAAACTGGAGGTCGGGACCCCTCAGTGTCGCAAAGTTACTACATGAGGGTTGGGAGCTGTCAGCCTCCACCCCAAACCCTGCTTTGCATCCAGCATTTATAATGTTAAATATATAAAAGTGTTTTTTAATTTATAAGGTGGGGGTAGCACTCAGAGGTTAGCTATATGAAAGGGGTCACCAGTACAAAAGATTAAGAAGCACTGTCTTATACAGACTGGGGAACACTGAAAGAAACTCTCCACTGCAGAGATCACTGTAATGATTCATTGAGCTCATAAAAGATTGCTTCTGAAATTCAGCAGCCCTCAGAGTCTCTGCCCACACTTCCTTTCCCACTCTTAGAATCATAGAATATCAGGGTTAAAAGGGACCTTGGGAGGTCATCTAGTCCAACTCCCTGCTCAAAGCAGGACCAATCCCCAACTAAATCATCCCAGCCAGTGCTTTGTCAAGCCTGACCTTAAAAACTTAAAAAACCCTCAAGCCAGTTGTTTTGTAAACACCACACAAGGGCTTGCTGAGTCTCCAGCCGGGTCCTTTTCCAGCATATGTTTGACTTTACCCTCTCTTCAGTGATGTCACTGGGGTGCAATTTGGCTGCAAGAGCAGGGCAGAGGATTCCATGTGACACAAAAGGGTTTTTGAAGCCCAATGCCTGCTTAGCTACTCTTTGCATTTCAGAACCCTTAATTTGTGTATATTCCCATAGGCAAAGCCAGACCTCTTTAGCAGTAGGGTTTCTCATGATTGTGTGAAACATGCATCTGAAGAAGTGGGGTTTTTTACCCACATATGTTTATGCCCAAATAAATCTGTTAGTCTTTAAGGTGCCACCAGACTCCTCATTGTTTTTCTGTGAAAGCAGCTATTTTACTGAAAAAGCTATTTTTCAGAGGTGAAGAATGGAATCTGTGTTGCAAACAGAGATTCATTTTAACTCTAAAAATGAATCTTATTCCCCAAATATAACCACGAGGTAAAGATATGAGAAAAGGCTTCTGCATTATGGATCTATCAATAGTGGGATATTTACTATTGGATTCAGTATAGCAAGTTTTTCTGTATTTACTTGTTGTGGAAGCTTAATTTGTTATGTGCAATGAATAGAGTGAGAGGAAAAGGGTGCATCATTGAAAACATCTGTTTCATATGCCTGCTTTAGTTATGAAATACACAGGTGTTCCTTGACTGTGAATGTTTAAAGTTTAATATCTGTGTTACATAAAAGAAGTTACTCTAATTCATGAATGTATTTTAAATAACTTTAGGGCAAATTTCTTGTAACCATTTGAGGATACTTGAAATGTATATCAAAATGCACATCAGTTCAAAGCTGTGTTTTACTTTCTAGAATGTGATACCATTCCCATTGAAGTCAAAGGAAAGGCTCCAGCTGATTTCAGTGGGAGTTAGTGACCAATTAAGTATATTTAGTGGCTAATAAAGTTTGACCCTAGGAGTCTAAGGTTTCCAGCAAAGGGGGGGGGGCCCTGTGTCAAGGGCCAGCATGCTATGCTTCAAGCATAAACCATCAACAGACATGCCTTCTGTCTAGATTAGGATCAAATCTACCCTTCTTGCCCCCCTTTTTACCATAAGTGCAGGTTCTGGCTGCTGCTTACTGTTTTTGCTTTCTTCTTGTGCCTCCACTTCACCAGCATGATTTTAGCAACTGCCATGTCACTTGCACCTAAAAATACAGATACATGCTTTCTGCCCTAGGACTGCTACAATGACAAGTTTTCAGATGGAGAACACCACTACCTCCAACTATCAGTTCTTGAGGTGCAACTATTAAAATCAGACTGTAATTTAAAAGTTGGAGGAGAAGACAAGGTGGGAATCAGAATTACATGACTTCAGGGTCTGATATCTTGAAGCAAAGAAAGAGGGGAAAAAATGCTATAAATCACTGGAAAGCTTTCCAGTGATGTGCAGGATTAGTTTCTAGCCACCATAGCACATGAGACATTAGACCTTAAAACTGTCACTGATCCTTCAAGTCAAGCAAAAATCCTGGCCTGGGTGGTAAGAGGCCTTTAAGATTTCAGCATCCTGGCTAATCTGGCTCCAGGCACTGCCTGGTGCAGGTGAAGATCATAGGAGCAGACTCCAGCTTGCAGGAGGCAGTTTAATGTTTCGAAACAAAGGATGAAGTCCTGGCCCTATTTAAGTCAATGGCAAAACTTTCTCATTTACTTCAAGGGGCTTGGATTTCATTCAAGATGTCTTACCTGGGGAATTTTAAAAATATTCATTATATAACAGAAAAAATGAGTGAGAGAGGCATAATCCCTCTAAATCTACTTGAGCAGGTTCACTGAATAAAATTGTGCTCTAATCATGGATAAACTACAGACATTAAATGAGCCTTTTGGTACTTTTGTTGTATGGTTTTAAACTATTTTCAGTGGAAGGTCTGACATCTTAGATAATCTAATAAACCCATGAGCCATATTTTTATTGATGATGATCAGCTCTGTGCTGTGTATGGATGTGAGTGTTTCATTATTGAAGATGCTACATTTATTTATTTATTTATTTATTTATGGAAAGCACTGAAGCCAAGAATGACTAGGAGGAAACCACTTCAATATTTGTTGTCCAGGCAGAGCTTCTGTTCTACTCACCAATGCTTGAAAATAGAAGGAAGAATATTTAACTAGTCTGAGCAGCTGTGCTCGGCAATATTCACAATACATGTTTCAAGGATTTATGACTTATTACAACATTATATACCCACTAACAACCCCACCACACAGCTACATTCCCCCCCCCCCATGACTGGAGGGGTGTTAATGGGCTACTTCACCTTGAATGGTCCCTTGAAATATGTGTTAACTACTTATGTTAAATCTGTTCCACCTTATATTTAGCTGTGGCATTGAGAGTCTGGCTTTGTCTACAATAGGATTTTGTCAATCAGGTGTGAAAAAAACCACACCCCTTATCAACATAAGTTTTTACCAACAAAAATGCTGGTGTGGACAGTGCTATGGTGGCAGGAGAGGCTCTTCCACTGACATAGTGACTACCAACTTGTTGGGGGTGGTTTAATTATGTCCACAGGAGAGCTCTCTCTCCCTCCATCAAAAAGTAGCTACACGGGATACCTCACAATGTTGACCTGGCCAAAAGTTAGGTCTACACTAGTACTTTTGTCCCTCAGGGGTATGAAAAAACACACCCCTGCATGACAAAAGTTTTAGCAATGAAAAGCGCCAGTGTGGACAGCACTTTGTTGGCGAGAGCCATGCGCCTGTCAACGAAGCTAGCCGCGCCGTTGTAAGGTGCGCTATGTAGACATAGCCTTAGTTTCACAGACCTGAAGAAGAGCCCTGTGTTGCTCGAAAGCTTGTCTCTCTCACCAACGGAAATTGGTCCCGTAAAAGATATTTTATGTTTTCTCGTTAATTTTTCCTTTGTTGTGTCATTTCTACACAAGCAAAAGGACATGAGAAGATTATAAAATAGTATTAGAAAATTCTGATTTGTCTATAGTTTTGCTTTAACAAACTACATCGTATTAAAATCCACAGTACCCTTCTGCAAGTAATGGCTACTGACTAGCTCCAGTTATCTACACTATGGATCAAATCCTGCAGCTTACTCAGGACTTAGGACTGCAAGATTTGATATCAAATATCATTCTAGCCATGTAACATGGGTGTAAGAAAGATTTCTATCCCAAAAATCATTCCAGAGATTCACACCTAAAATGAGACAGAGGTGTGATCTGAGCACAAAGTGGAGGAGCCAGGAACTCCTGAATTCTGATCCCAGCTCTGAGGCCTTGCACAAGTCATTTATTTTGGGGCAGAGCCTAGTGGCACAAATCAGGACCTTGATGTGCTAGGTGCTGTACAGAGAGAGAAAGTTCTTACCCCAAAAGAGCTTGCTTTTCTGCTTCAATTTTCCATTCTGTACAATGAAAATACTAATATGTACTTATCTACCTTATGAGGGTGTTGTGAGGATTAATTAGTTCACGTTTCTAAAGCGTTTAGAATGTGGAACGCTGTATAAATGCCAAGTGCTGGTACAAAACAACTTCAATTTAATTTCCCTGAAGGCCATTATTATCCATTATTGCTCCTCCTGTGCTATTTAATGACAGTGTAGTACCCCCAGAAAAGATTTAACTAACCTTTTCCAAATTTACAATTAATACATTTTCCTCTCAGTGCTGTGACAGTTCAATGAACAGCCTGGAACACCTGTATTGAGACTCAATAACTAGATCAAATAAGCTGTGTGCTAAATGCTGCCTGGTGATGAGCCTTGCAGCACACTGAATGCAATTATCAAGGCTCAGGGAGCAGCAGCTTTTAAGACAATCTGTTACTTAGATTAGTTGCTTTATTCTGAGGAAGGAGAGAATGTCACAGCTGACTGCCCTTCATTCAAACAGAAAACAGGTTGGCTTATTTTTTTTTTCCTGGAATGCTGTTGGACTTCCTTTTCAATCTGATCAGACAAAGCAGGCAGGAAATGTGCTAATCTAACACAGACAGAGATGTGCCAGGTATGTCTACATGTTCTGATAATTTGACTGTACTTTTCATTAAAATTGCTGCTGAGACACCTTGCAGCGGTAGTTAAAGGAGCGATTTGAGTAGGCAAAGTAATATCTGGTTAAAGAAGTTCTAGCTAGCGTAGATCATTAATAGGGTGACTAGATGTCCCGATTTTATAGGGACAGTCCTGATCTTTGGGTCTTTTTCTTAAATAGGCTCCTATTACCCCCTACCCTCTGTCCTGATTTTTCATACTTGCTGACTGTTCACCCTAATAATTAATGATTATTTGCCCTTGTCTATCGTGATCAGTCTGACTAGGCAGTGAGGTACAACAGGCCATGCAGTAGGGCTTGTCTATGCTTAAAATGCAGCAGCTGCACTGTTTCTGAAGCGCTTCAGTGAAGACACTACCTACGCCGATGGGAGAGGTTCTCCTATTGACATCGGTCATTGATCCAACTCCCCAAGAGGCAGTAGCTAGGTCAATGGGAGAATGTTCCCGTTGACCTAGAGTTGTCTACAGTGGGGGTTAGGTCAGTTTAACTGCATTGCACAGGGATGTGGATTTTTCACACCCATGAGTGGCGTATTTATACCAGCCTAATCTCCTACTGCAGACCAGGCCTTAGAGTGGTTATTACATACATCTGAGAGTCGTGGGAGCTCCATTTGCAGAGTCAAAAAGTCATTTTAGAATTAGGCACAATATTATACACTGACTAGAATTGATAATAGAGAACCTAATTACTGGAAGTTGTAACAGTTATACTGCTATGTCAGAAATATAGAACACTCACACCAAATCCCCATCGACTTCAGCAGGGTCAAGATTTTACCCTGGAAGTTCTAGCCATCTCAAAGAGTTTATGATCCAATGTCATCGCCTGCATGATGGTTACCAAGCCAGATGCACCATTGTCCCTTCTTGGGTCTCACCAAGAGTACCCCACAGGCCTTTACCTCTCCTAGGGTGGAAGTCTGTAATCTGACCTCACAGACCGGGATCGGGGTTACATCCCCCTGGGTACTAACCATGACTACTTCACCAGGTTCAACTGGTATTGGACCCTGCAAGGGTTTCCCTTCAGGTACCTGCGTCAGCAACTGATTAAAGTGATACAAAAACAACTGCTTCAAAACAAAGCATTATTTCTACTTTCTCCCAAAGGTACAAAGCATGCAGGACCAAGGTATACAACAAAACAGAGGGTCCTACATGCATTTTCCCTTCCCTAAGCTTAACCTCTCTAGCCATAGCTCAGGCAGGTCTGGCTTATTCCCCATCTCTGAGTTAGGAGAAGCAGCTTGCTCTGCTTGCAGCATGCTCCTTCATCTCTAACTTCTGTGGCTCTCCTCAGCCTAGTAGTTTTTTCATTGACTGAGCCTCTCCTTGCTCATCCAAGCCCTGCCTCCTTCTAGAGTCTGAGGTTTTACAGTCTCCTGTGATCCCAGCCTTAGCCCTGGCAGCCTGGATGGAGCCAGCCACCTAGTTTCTTCCCACTGATGACCCAGCCATTGTCTCCTCAAGGAGCCTTGTATTTGGTATTGTTTTAGCTTTCCTGCTTAATTCTTAACAATCCCTTTATAGCCTCCTTTGATTTAACTATGTACATTCAGGCAGGCAGCAATACAAAATTGGCCAGGGAAACTGAGTCACACACAGTACTAATAAAAATACAGATATGTTCCCGGTTTATTACAGCCTCCATTCAGCCTTGAGTATTTTAACTGAGGGGTGGCAAGGCTGGAACAGCTGACCTTAGCTTCTATGTGATGCATGGGCAGGGAGGAGTTTGCACAGGGAGTTAAAGCCACCAGAACCAAACCCACAGAGGGCTTTAAAGATTAACACCATCTTCAATAACTATGGCAGAGTCCATATGTCAAAGGAATAACCACTGGGTTGTGCCGACTGCAGAGGAAAATAAATGGTACTCTGGCCACTGACAGCACGTGGGATTCTTGGGTCCCTTACTGCCCCAGAGGTATCCCTACACTGTTAATATCGCTGAAAAAAGATGGTACACCCCCTCAATGATGAGGTGCACCATCACCACTCTCTGCACTGAGTCGCAGGCTGCTCTTTGTCATCCAGATCCCTACATTGGCCAGGCCAAAGGCACCGCATCATCTGCTTCCAGTGAATACTTAATACTTAGTCCTGCCATGACTGCAGTGGACTGGATTAGATGAGGTCGAGGTCCCTTCTAGTCCTATGATTCTATGAAACAACAGTGTATGTTATCAGTGTCCGGAAGGCAACACCACCATACCACTTCACTCTTTCCCACGAATGTCTCACATACAGACTGAACAAGAGGGGTGGCAGGACAGAACTCTGCAGGGGAGAGCATAAATTTCACCCTCTGGGATCTCTCTCAGTAACCAGGCTTGAAACTCTCTCAGCTCATGTAATACTGAACTGAGAGAGTGGAGCTACAAAGCCAGTGTGGCATAAATCACTCAGGTTTGGCTTTCATTCGCAACTCTGGGATCTCATACATGATCAGATCATGGATGGTATTAACTTTATTAGCTGCTCACCTTGCATAGAGCAGCATGCCGTGAAGAACAGAGTCCTTAACTGATGTCTCAAAAGCACAAGACAACAGCAGTAGGACTGAAACGTCTATATCTAACATTCTCCTCTTGCTTTATGGTATTCTTGACATGGCAGAGACTGGAAAATCCAAGCTCCGCAAAAGAGTCTTCTCCCACCCAATGGTCCTCCATAGCCCTAGCTTAGACCAGCCCTGAGTCAGTAAATCTACATTTCCTCTCTCTGATCCCTCAGATCCCAGCATGCTGGGCTCAGCCTCAGTCACACCAGAAAGTGTGTATTTAAATAACCTGTATTTACTTTAAAATCGGACTTTGGTGCATATGCCACAAGCTTAAGAGTGAATATGGTCACCAAGCTAATCAATATAGCTTCTTCCTATGTAGGGTTAACATAGCTTGCGAGGCATTAATTCTGTTTAAATGCAAACTCACCTTTCTCTGCAGACTAAGCCTTAATACATAAGCATGTATTTCATGATTTTTAACCATGTTCTATTCACACCCCCATTTCATCCTTCTAGCATCTGCCACCATTGTGTTTGTGCATTTGGTTGCTTTTCCTATTTAGCAACATTAAATATTTAGAACAAAGGTTTTAATGGGTCTAAAGGCAAATGAGAAAAATAACCGGATTTTACTACAAGATCAATTCAACTGAGGTTAGATACAGAAAATCCCAGTACTGCTAGGTTCCAAACAAACCACAACTTCGAGCCAAGCTCTTCCAAAGAAGTTCAAGGTACAAGCATTAAGCCATCAGAACATCTATCTAGATAACATCTATCCATCCATCGCTGTGCTGTAGTATCCAAGCAGCTTGTTAGCTGATGATACTCTGTTGCTAGCTGCTTGTGAAAGCTGTAGCTTTCCAAAATTAACCTGCTCCAGAGTGTTCCATTCACCACATATAGCGCAAGCAGACCAAATTGTCCTATATCTTCTAAAACAAGTATTGTGAAAAGTGGATAAAGTAACTTCATGTCAATAGCCAGCGGATGTTTGCTAACAGCAGAGAGACTTTTTCAAAGTAGCATGGAAGAGGTATGGAAGTGAACACATATCTGGAGATCATAGTGTTAACTGCCTTGAAATTGCCCTAAATAGGCCCCAGATCTCCAAGCACTAAGGAGTACAGTACAGAATTAAGTCAACTTAAGTCAACGTACAGCCACTGCAGTAATTAAAGCAGTGGTTCACGTCCATGCTATGCTCCTATCGGCTTCTCTTGACTCTGAGCCATGTATCTAATCTACTGGAATGTTAAACCTTCTGTGTAAACTGCATACACCCCACATCAAACAGTTAATGGTACTGGTTTGGAGTTGGACACTTTTCACACTCTATGGCAGTGGTCCACAAACTTTTCACATCACGCCCCCCCTTACACGTCTGAGCCCCCCTCCTTGGAGCTGGGGTTGGGAGCGGGGCCAGGGCTCGCGGGACGCAGACAGGAGTAAGGGGACCAAGGCTGGGGCCAAAGCTGGAGGCGGGTCTGGGGCCAGGAGAGGAGCCGCAACTGTGGGGCCGAGGCTGGGGCTGGGACCAGGAGCAGAGCTGCAGCCAGGGTCCAAGGCTGGATGTGGGGCTGTGGCCCAGGGCAGAGCTGTGGCCTGGGCTGAGGCTGGGAGCAGAGTGGGGCTGGGTGGGGCTCCCTTCCCACCCACCCTGTGAGGGCTGGCCCCGGCCCAGCCCCACCTTCCTGAACATTCCTACATGTCCCCCCCCACAGTTTGGGGACCCCTGCTCAAGGGACATTTCTCTGTGGGTCAAGCATTGAGTAGGAAACATATTAGCATGAAGAAATTACTGGAAAGTTACAGAACAGCATTTACAGTAATATCCCCACAACCATAGGACCTTCAGTATCTCAGTACTAAAGACAATGGGCCAAGTTCTCGCTGGCATTTGTACTCAGGCACATGCAGAAAAGATGCTGATCAAGAGCATTTTATTAACCAAGTCTGGCTCCCTTTCCAGCTCTCAGAGGTTACTCCAGAGACATGGCTTGCGGGACCAGAAGCACCGAGAGGCATTCAAGGGCATGGTCAAAAAGCCAGGGAACTTTGTTTTAGCACATCTGCCTCCTTGACCTGGCAGTGGCCCTACACACTGCCCCACAGATCAATTACACTCCTAGCAGGAAGATCTGTACAGAGGTGTTCTGCACAGAGGTGGTACACTCTTAACACTGCTTTCCAGTGACAACATGGACCCATTTTAGCATCTGAGGAAAGCTATTTGGTCCAGTGCCACACGTCGACCTTTCAATCCTACGAACGAGCAACAGAGCCTATGGAGTCGCTCTCTCAGTTGTTTGTGATTTGCGGGGCCATGACGTTTCTCTCTCCTCAGCTGCTTGACTGGGTGCCAGACTTTCCAAGTACACCTGCTGTACTTCTGAACACCCCCGATGCACTACCACATTGTGTAGAACATTAAACAGACAGTGACAGCACAGCAGCCACAGCCTGGAGGCTGACCTGACCACCAGGGGTTGCTAAAAGGTGGGAGATGAATGGCAAAAGAACTGTAAGGCACATTATACCAATGTAAAATAACAGAACGTTATTGTGCCCTTATCAATCTCCTTTTAATGGATGCCAGTGGAGGATTGGAACATGTGAAAGTGTACACACTCAGTTCCTTATAGGGGGCTGAGAGGGCACTCTCCTAGGGAAATGTAAATTCCCCCGGGCTCAGCTCAGATTTATCCAGGTCCCCTGCTGGGAAGAATATATTGACCAAACTGCCAGCAGATCCCCTTCATACACTGGAGCTTTCTCAAGGCCTAGGACATGTTTTCTGCTCATTACCAAGTCACCCCTATCAATGTGTCACTTCCTTTGTGGGGATACATGTGGTTTGTTTCTTTTAGAGTGTAAGATCTCCAAGTCGGGTGATTATCTGTTATGTGTTTGTTCAATGCCTGGCACAATGGGCCCCCAGCTTAGTGGAAGTCTCCCAGCACCATTGCAAGATATTTGATAAATAATATTCTGCTTTTAATCTAAATTCACCTTAATAATGTGAGGTAAATTTATATGTCGTGGGAGAGCACACAGCCTAGAATCTAACCGCCAGCAGCTTGAAGACTATACAAGTAGCTCGGAACTGTGGAGTGCTGGAGGCAGGGCAGAAAAGGTAAGAGAAAAGAGCCAGAGGCTAGGGCCTTTGCTAGAAGCAGACATATCTGCCCCGCTACTGTCTCACGTTGGACTGCAGACTCGGTGGTTTAGCTCAGAACACCACAATGAAAGCACACAGTTTTGTTAGCCCTGGTCTACACTAGGTGTTGAGGTTGAATTTAGCAGCGTTAAATCGATGTAACCCTGCACCCGTCCACATGACAAAGCCCTTTTTTTCGACTTAAAGGGTTCTTAAAATCGATTTCCTTACTCCACCCCCGACAAGGGGATTAGCGCTGAAATCGGTTTTGCTGGGTTGAATTTGGGGTACTGTGGATGCAATTAGATGGTATTGGCCTCCGGGAGCTATCCCAGAGTGCTCCATTGTGACCATTCTGGACAGCACTCTCAACTCAGATGCACTGACCAGGTAGACAGAAAAAGGCCCGCAAACTTTTGAATTTCAATTTCCTGTTTGGCCAGTGTGGCAAGCTGCAGGTGACCATGCAGAGCTCATCAGCAGAGGTGACCATGCAGAGCTCATCAGCAGAGGTGACCATGATGGAGTCCCAGAATCGCAAAAGAGCTCCAGCATGGACCGAATGGGAGGTACGGGATCTGATTGCTGTATGGGGATAGGAATCCATGCTATCAGAACTACGTTCCAGTTTTCAAAATGCCAAAACATTTGTGAAAATCTCCCAGGGCATGAAGGACAGAGGCCATAACAGGGACCCGAAGCAGTGCCGCATGAAACTTAAGGAGCTGAGGCAAGCCTACCAGAAAACCAGAGAGGCGAACGGCCGCTCCAGGTCAGAGCCCCAAACATGCCGCTTCTATGATGAGCTGCATGCCATTTTAGGAGGTTCAGCCATTGCTACCCCAGCTGTGTTGTTTGACTCCTTCAATGGAGATGGAGGCAACACGGAAGCAGGTTTTGGGGACGAGGAAGACGATGATGAGGAGGTTGTAGATAGCTCACAGCAAACAAGTGGAGAAACCGGTTTTCCCGACAGCCAGGAACTGTTTCTCACTCTGGACCTGGAGCCAGTACCCCCCAAACCCACCCAAGGCTGCCTCCCGCACCCACTAGGCAGAGAAGGGACCTCTGGTGAGTGTACCTTTTAAAATACTATACAAGGTTTAAAAGCCAGCATGTTTAATGATTAATTTGTCCTGGCATTCGTGGCTCTCCTGGATATACTCCCAAAGCCTTTGCAAAAGGTTTCCATCCACCATGGTAGGACACTTTACCACTCCAGGCCAGTAGCACATACTTGGGAATCATTGTAGAACAAAGCATTGCAGCATATGTTTGCTGGCATTCAAACAACATCCGTTCTTTATCTCTCTGTATTATCCTCAGGAGAGTGATATCATTCACGGTCACCTGGTTGAAATAGGGTGCTTTTCTTAAGGGGACATTCAGAGGTGCCTGTTCCTGCTGGGCTGTTTGCCTATGGCTGAACAGAAATGTTCCCCGCTGTTAGCCACGCGCTGGGGGGAGGCAAAATGCGATCTTGTAACGAAAGCACATGTGCTATGTATGTAATGTTAACAGCAAGGTTTACCGTGAAAGAGTGTACCCATTGTTCTATAAAATGTGTCTTTTCAAATAGCACTGTCCCTTTTTTTTTCTCCACCAGCTGCACGTGTTTCAAGGATCACAGGATCTTCTCCTTCCCAGAGGCTAGCGAAGATTAGAAGGTGAAAAAAACGCACTCGCGATGAAATGTTCTCTGAGCTCATGCCGTCCTCCCACACTGACAGAGCACAGACGAATGCATGGAGGCAGACAATGTCAGAGTGCAGGAAAGCACAAAATGACCGGGAGGAGAGGTGGCAGGCTGAAGAGAGGGCTCAAGCTGAAAGGTGGCGGCAGCATGATGAGAGGAAGCAGGATTCAATGCTGAGGCTGCTGGAGGATCAAACTAATATGATCCAGCGTATGGTTGAGCTGCAGGAAAGGCAGCAGGAGCACAGACCGCCGCTACAGCCCCTGTGTAACCAACCGCCCTCCTCCCCAAGTTCCATAGCCTCCTCCCCCAGACGCCCAAGAATGCGGTGGTGGGGCCTCCGGCCACCCAGCCACTCCACCCCAGAGGATTGCCCAAGTAACAGAAGGCTGGCATTCAATAAGTCTTAAATTTTAAAGTGCTGTGTGGCCTTGTCCTTCCCTCCTCCACCACCCCTCCTGGGCTACCTTGGTAATTATCCCCTATTTGTGTGATGAATTAATAAAGAATGCATGAATGTGAAGCAACAATGACTTTATTGCCTCTGCAATAGGAGATCGAAGGGAGGTGGGGAGGGTGGTTAGCTTACAGGGAAGTAGAGTAAGCCAAGGGGCGGGGGGTTTCATCAAGGAGAAACAAACAGAACTTTCATACCGTAGCCTGGCCAGTCATGAAACTGGTTTTCAAAGCTTCTCTGATGCGCACTGCACCCTCCTGTGCTCTTCTAACCGCCCTGGTGTCTGGCTGTGTGTAACCAGCAGCCAGGCGATTTTCCTCAACCTCCCACCCTGCCATAAACGTCTCCCCCTTACTCTCACAGATATTGTGTAGTGCACAGCAAGCAGTAATAACAGTGGGAATATTGGTTTCACTGAGGTCTGACCGAGTCAGTAAACTGTGCCAGCGTGCTTTTAAACGTCCAAATGCACATTCTACCACCATTCTGCACTTGCTCAACCTGTAGTTGAACAGCTCCTGACTACTCTCCAGGCTGCCTAGGTATGGCTTCATGAGCCATGGCATTAAGGGGTAGGCTGGGTCCCGAAGCATAACTATAGGTATTTCAACATCCCCAACGGTTATTTTCTGGTCTGGGAAGAAAGTCCCTTCCTGCAGCTTTTGAAACAGACCAGAGTTCCTGAAGATGCAAGCATCATGTACCTTTCCCGGCCATCCCACGCTGATGTTGGTGAAACATCCCTTGTGATCCACCAGTGCTTGCAGCACTATTGAAAAGTACCCCTTGCGGTTTATGTACTCGCTGGCTTGGTGCTCCAGTGCCAAGATACGGATATGGGTTCCATCTATGGCCCCACCACAGTTAGAGAATCCCATTGCAGCAAAGCCATCCCACTATGACCTGCACATTTCCCAGGGTCACTACCCTTGATATCAGCAGATCTTTGATTGCGTTGGCTACTTGCATCACAGCAGCCCCCACAATAGATTTTCCCACTCCAAATTGATTCCCGACTGACCGGTAGCTGTCTGGCGTTGCAAGCTTCCACAGGCTTTTGCCACTCGCTTCTCAACTGTGAGGGCTGCTCTCATCTTGGTATTCTTGCGCCTCAGGGCAGGGGAAAGCAAATCACAAAGTTCCAGGAAAGTGCCCTTACGCATGCAAAAGTTTCGCGGCCACTTGGAATTGTCCCAGACCTGCAACACTATGCGGTCCCACCAGTCTGTGCTTGTTTCCCGAGCCCAGAATCGGCGTTCCAACGCATGAACCTGCCCCATTAGCATCATGATGCCTACATTGGCAGGGCCCGTGCTTTGAGAGAGGTCTGTGTCCATTTACTCATCACTCTCGTCACCACGCTGATGTCGCCTACTCGCCCAGTTTCGCTTTGCCAGGTTCTGGTTCTGCATATACTGCTGGATAATGCATGTGGTGTTTAATGTGCTCCTAATTGCCAAAGTGATCTGAGCGGGCTCCAAGCTTGCCATGGTATGGCGTCTGCACAGAAAAAAGGCACGGAACGATTGTCTGCTGTTGCCCTGATGGAGGGAGGGGCGACTGACGACATGGCTTACAGGGTTGGCTTACAGGGAATTAAAATCAACAAAGGGGGTGGCTTTGCAAGAAACTGAATGGCCGCCTCAAGAATAGAACTCAAAACTGGGTTTAGCAGGCCATTGATTTCACAGAGGGAGGGAGGGAGGAGAAAATGAATACAAAACAAATCTGGTCTATTTCTTGTTTTGAGCCACTTCATCTATCTTTATACATCACGCTGGCAGCAGACTGTGCAGTACGATCGCTAGCCATAGTCACCTCCTGGGTGCTCGGCAGAAGACGGTGCAGTATGACTACTGGCCATCGTCTTCTGCTAGCTGCAGATTAAAAGACAGTGCACTGCCGATAGGACTCAATCGCCATGAGACGAAACAAGGGAAATGACCTGGCTGAATCACTCCCATGTTTGCCCAAGCGCCCAGTTAAAAGAGCACTCAGCACTACGTCGATGACGGCTACCAGTCATACTGCACTGTCTGCTGCCAAAAGGCAATAAACTGCTGCTATGTAGCAATGCAGTACCATGTCCGCCAGTACCCAGGAGACATATGGTGACGGTTAGCTGAGCGGGCTCCATGCTTGCCGTGGTATGGCGTCTGCACAGGTAACTCAAGAAAAAAGGTACAAAACAATCGTCTGCCCTTGCTTTTATGGAGGGAGGGAGGGAACGAGGGCCTGACGATATGTACCCAGAACCACCCGCGACAATGTTTTAGCCCCATCAGGCACTGGGATTTCTACCCAGAATTCAAATGGGTGGTGGAGACTGCGAGAACTGTGGAATAGCTACCCACAGTGCAAAGCTCCGGAAGTCGACTGTTGCCTTGGTACTGTGGACACAGTCCACCGACTACATGCACTTAGAGCATTTGTGTGGGGACACACACACTCGACTGTATAAAAACGCTTTCTACAAAACCGACTTCTATAAATTCGACCTAATTTCATAGTGTAGTCATACCCTTAAGGGGACCACTCAATGGAGCAAAAATAAGTCTATTCACAGGACTGCAGGTTGGTTTAACTTCATTATAACAGAGTGTGTGTGTGTGTGTGTGTGTGTGTGTGTGTGTGTGTGTGTGTGTGTGTGTGTGTGTGTGTGTGTGTGTGTGTGTGTGTGTGTGAACCCCAGTAACTAAACAGAGAGTAAGGGGTGTGTGGAACCCATAATACTCTGAGTAACCCAGTTAACCCCTTGATGGCCACTTTACTACTCAAAGAAACAGAGGAAGCAATAGCTGCAGGTAACAGACAACACATCTGTCCTGTTAAGCAATAGCATATTTTGGGAGCAGATGTACAGCAAAGCCTCGCCCATCTGGCCTGCTCATTTTTCAGCTTGTCTGTGCAGTATGAGAGTCTCTTGTACCAGAAGTGAGGTCAAAAGCTGAGTGCTCCCTGTTATTCTGACTGGCAGCACCATTGCTCCTCCAAGCACAGGGCAGTGTGAGAGCAGTAACAATTCAATTCCCTGTATTAGCCCACATTGTGTGTAGTGTGACCAGGTGTCCAGTTTTTGATCGTAACACCCCATCAAAAAGGGATTCTGGCTGCTCCAGTCAGCACCGTTGACCAGGCCATTGACTGTCCGGTTGGCGATGCCATGCAGCAGGGCTGGCAGGCTCCCTGCTAACCTCCACACTGCACGGCTCCTGGGAAGCAACCAGCATGTCCCCACTCCAGCTCCTACGTGTAGGGGCAGCCAGGGAGCTCTGCACACTGCCCCGCCCCAAGCACTGCCCCTGCAGCTCCCATTGGCTGGGAACTGAGGCCAATGGGAGCTGCAGGGGAGGTACCTGCAGACAGGACAGCATGCAGAGCCACCTGGCTGTGCCTCCATGTAGGATCTGGAGGAGAGACATGCTACTTCTGAGAGCTGCTTGAGGTAAGCACCTCACCTCCCAACCCTCTACGCCAGCCCCAGCCCTGGCCCCCTCCCACCCTCAATCCCAGCCCAGAGCACCCTCCTACACCTCAAACCCTTCATCCCTAGCCCCACCCCAGAGTCTGCACCCCCATCCAGACCTCACCCCCCCTGCACCCCAACCACTCAGCCCCAGCCCAGAGCCCCATTCTGCACCCCAAATCCCTCATCCCCAGCCCCACATCAGAGCCTGCACCCCCAGCTTGAGCCCTCACCGCCCACACCCCACCCACTGCCCCAGCCCAGAGCCCCCTTCCACACCCTGAACCCCTCATTTCTGGCCCCACCCCAGAACCTGCACCCCCAGTCAGAGCCCTCACCCCCTCCTGCACCCCAACCCCCTGAGCCAACCTAGTGAAAATGAGCGAGTGCGGGGGGGAGAACGAGCAACAGATGGAGGGGAAGATGGAGTGAGCGGGGAGCAGGTCTGCAGAGAAGGGGCAGAGCATGAGTGGGGCCTTGGAGGAGGGGCAGGACAGGGATGGGGCAAAGTTGTTCGGTTTTGTGTGAGTAGAAAGTTGGCAACCCTAAGTGTGAGCTAGAAAGAGGGGACGATATCCATTTCTTGTTCCTAGCTGTGGCCTTGAAAGGCAACCAGGCACTTATCACTCATTATGTAAGCAGAGGAAGAAAAACACTCATAGAATCATAGAATATCAGGGTTGGAAGGGCCCTCAGGAGGTCATTTAGTCCAACCCCCTGCTCAAAGCAGGACTAATCCCCAACTAAATCATCCCAGCCAGGGCTTTGTCAAGTCTGAACTTAAAAACCTCTAAGGAAGGAGATTCCACCACCTCCCTAGGTAACGCATTCCAGTGCTTCACCACTCTCCTAGAGAAAAAGTTTTTCCTAATATCGAACCTGAAGCTCCCCCACTGCAACTTGAGACCATTACTCCTTGTTCTGTCATCTGCTACCACTGAGAACAGTCTAGATCCATCCTCTTTGGAACCCCCTTTCAGGTAGTTGAAAGCAGCTATTAAATCCCCCCTCATTCTCCTCTTCTGCAGACTAAACAATCCCAGTTCCCTCAGCCTCTCCTCATAAGTCATGTGTTCCAATCCCCTAATCATTTTTGTTGCCCTCCGCTGGATGCTTTCCAATTTTTCCACATCCTTCTTGTAGTGTGGGGCCCAAAACTGGACACAGTACTCCAGATGAGGCCTCACCAATGTCAAATAGAGGGGAACAATCACATCCCTTGATCTGTTGGCAATGCCCCTACTTATACAGCCAAAAATGTCATTAGTCTTCTTGGCAACAAGGGCACACTGTTGACTCATATCCAGCTTCTTGTCCACTGTAACCCCTAGGTCACTGTAACCCCTAGGTCCTTTTCTGCAGAACTGCTGCCTAGCCATTCGGTCCCTAGTCTGTAACAGTGCATGGGATTCTTCTGTCCTAAGTGCAGGACTCTGCACTTGTCCTTGTTGAACCTCATCAGATTTCTTTTGGCCCAATCCTCTAATTTGTCTAGGTCCCTCTGTATCCTATCCCTACCTTCCAGCATATCTACTACTCCTCCCAGTTTAATGTCCTCTGCAAATTTGCGGAGGGTGCAGTCCACGCCATCCTCCAGATCATTAATGAACATATTGACCAAAACTGGTCCCAGGACCAACCCTTGGTATTCACTTGATACCGGCTGCCAACTAGACATGGAGCCATTGATCACCCATTGAGCCCGATAATCTAGCCAGCTTTCTATCCACCTTAGAGTCCATTCATTCAGCCCATACTTCCTTAACTTGCTGAAAAGAATACTGTGGGAAACCGTATCAAAAGCTTTGCTAAAGTCAAGGAATAACACATCCACTGCTTTCCCCTCATCCACAGAGCCAGTTATCTCGTCATAGAAAGCAATTAGATTAGTCAGGTATGACTTGCATTTGGTGAATCCATGCTGACTGTTCCTGATCACTTTCCTCTCCTCTAAGTGCTTCAGAATTGATTCCTTCAGGACCTGCTCCATGATTTTTCCAGGGACTGAGGTAAAGCTGACCAGCCTGTAGTTCCCCAGATCCTCCTTCTTCCCTTTTTTAAAGATGGGCACTATATTAGCCTTTTTCCAGTCGTCTTCCCTCAATTACCATGAGTTTTCAAAGATAATGGCCAATGACTCTGCAATCACATCCGTCAACTCCTTTAGCACTCTCGGATGCAGCACATCTGGCCCCATGGACTTGTGCTCATCCAGCTTTTCTAAATAGTCCCAAATCACTTCTTTCTCCACAGAGGGCTGGTCACCTCTTCCCCATGCTGTGCTGTCCAGTGCAGTAGTCTGGGAGTTGACCTTGTTCGTGAAGACAGAGGCAAAAAAAGCATTGAGTACATTAGCTTTTTCCACATCCTCTGTCACTAGGTTGCCTCCCTCATTCAGTAAGGGGCCCACACTTTCCTTGACTTTCTTCTTGTTGCTAACATACCTGAAGAAACCCTTCTTGTTACACTTAACATCTCTTGCTAGCTGCAACTCCAAGTGTGATTTGGCCGTCCTGATTTCACTCCTGCATGCCTGAGCAATATTTTTATACTCTTCCATGGTCATTTGTCCAATCTTCCACTTCTTGTAAGCTTCTTTTTTGTGTTTAAGATCAGCAAGGATTTCACTGTTAAGCCAAGCTGGTCGCCTGCCATATTTACTATTCTTTCTACACATCGGAATGGTTTGTCCCTGTAACCTCAATAAAGATTCTTTAAAATACAGCCAGCTCTCCTGGACTCCTTTCCCCCTCTTGTTATTCTCCCAGGGGATCCTGCCCATCAGTTCCCTGAGGGAGTCAAAGTCTGCTTTTCTGAAGTCCAGGGTCCGTATTCTGCTGCTCTCCTTTCTTCCCTGTGTCAGGATCCTAACTCGATCATCTCATGGTCACTGCATCCCAGGTTCCCATCCACTTTTGCTTCCCCTACTAATTCTTCCCAATTTGTGAGCAGCAGTTCAAGAAGAGCTCTGCTCCGAGTTGGTTCCTCCAGCACTTGCACCAGGAAATTGTCCCCTACACTTTCCAAAAACTTCTTGGATTGTCTGTGCACTGCTGTATTGCTCTCCCAGCAGATATTAGGGTGATTGAAGTCTCCCATGAGAACCAGGGCCTGTGATCTAGTAACTTCCGTTAGTTGCCGAAAGAAAGCCTTGTCCACCTCATCCCTCAGATCCGGTGGTCTATAGCAGACTCCCACCATGACATCATTCTTGTTGCTCACACTTCTAAACTTAGAGACTCTCAGGTTTTTCTGCAGTTTCATACCAGAGCTCTGAGCAGTCATACTGCTCTTTTACATACAGTGCAACCCCCCCAACTTTTCTGCCTTGCCTGTCCTTCCAGAACAGTTTATATCCATCTATGACAATACTCCAGTGATGTGAGTTATCCCACCAAGTCTCTATTATTCCAATCACATCATAATTCCTTGACTGTGCCAGGACTTCCAGTTCTCCCTGCTTGTTTCCCAGGCTTCTTGCATTTTTGTATAGGCACTTAAGATAACTCGCTGATTCTCCCGCTTTCTCAGTATGAGGCAGGAGCCCTCCCCTCTTGCGCTCTCCTGCTTGTGCTTCCTCCCAGTATTCCACTTCCACACTTACCTCAGGGCTTTGGTCTCCTTCCCCCGGTGAACCTAGTTTAAAGCCCTCCTCACTAGGTTAGCCAGCCTGCTTGCGAAGATGGGTTTAATAATTACATTTCAGTAGGCGAGATCTCAAGGTATAGAGAAAAATAATGATCACTTTCACTTTGTATTCATGTGTTCAGAAGTGCTCATGTTTGCACAGCACTCTAAAGATTTAAAGCACCTATGGCCCTGTACAGCTACAGTAACACCTACGCGGTGGACAAGCAAACAGCATTATTCCTTACTTCACAGATGATGGGGGAACTTGAAACAGAAGGTCAGATTCTGGGTTCTCCTCCTGCTCTCCCTGAGGGTGCTCTACATTTTGGGAAGGGCAAAGCTTGGATTAGAACTCAAGAGTTCCTGGCTCCCATTTCCATGCTTAACCCAGGACTAGTTCGGGCAAAGATGAGGTCCCCTACAGAGCCGTTCAAATGGGCTCAGCTGTCTACAACATTTAACAGGTATGAAAAGTAGGGTCCTATAGAAATTACTTTAAACCCCTACAGAATTTAATAGAGGGCAATATCCTTTCAAAAGAATTTTTGAACCATCTTATAAAAGCTCTATAGCAGGAATATAATTCTCTGTGGAATTTTGTAGAAAAGCTACCATTTTCTATTATATTTTGCAAAGGACTGGTCAGTGCACATGAACACGTACCAGCTGGAGTTTTGTCCTATATGCACAATGGAATAGACAAATGAGTGAATGCAGACAGAGATCGTCTTCAAAAATTTCTTGCTTACCTGCTACAGCCACTCCAAATAATTAAGCAAACTCTACAATGGGCCTAAATGTACTCAGATAAATATGTTTTTTGTGGGCACAATGATCAGCCAACACATTTGGAAAAATATCAGCACTCTAGATGGGTAATTTTCCTACAATATATATAATTATGGTTGCCAGGTCTCCTTTTCAACCAGAACGCCTGGTCAAAAAGGGACCCTTGCGGCTCCGGTCAGCACTGCTGATCGATCAGTTAAAAATCTCGTTGGTGCCATGCGGGGCTAAGGCAGGCTCCCTGCCTGCCCTGGCTCTGTGTGGCTCCCAGGAAGCGGCAACATGTCCTTGTGGCCCCTAGACACAGAGGCAGCCAGAGAGGCTCCACACATTGACCCTGCCCTGAGTGCCAACTCCACCACTCCCATTGGCTGGGAATCGCAGCCAGTGGGAGCTGCGGGGGCAGTGCCTGCAGGCGAGAGCAGCATGCAAAGCTCCTGGGCCACCCCTGTGCCTAGGGGCTGGAGGATATGTAGCTGCTTCTAGGAGTTGCCTCAGGTAAGCGCCGCCCGGAGCCCACCCCGCACCCTGAAGCCCCTCCCCCAGTCCAGAGCCCCCTCCACACCCTAACTCCCTCTCAGAGCCTGCACCCCACACCTCTTCCCATACCCCAACCCCCTGCCTCAGCCCTGACCCCCCTCCTGCACTCCAAACCCGTCGGCCCCACCCCAGAGCCCGCACCACCAGCCACAGCCCTCACACACACCCTTGCACCCCAACCCGTGGCCCCAGCCCTGAGCCCCCTCCCATACCCCAAATCCCTCATCCCTGGCCCAACCCCAGAGCCTACACCCCCAGCCAGAACCCTCACCCCCTCTCACACCCCAACCCCCTGCCCCAGCCCAGTGAAAATGAGCAAGTGAGCAAGGGTGGGGGAGAGAAAGCGACGGAGGAAGGGGGGATGGAGTGAGCGGGGGGGGGCCTTGGGGATGGGGCAGGGCAAAGGTGTTCAGTTTTCTGCAATCAGAAAGTTGGCAACCCTATATATATATATATATAAAATACACACCCACACCCACCTTCCTTTTCACACTGTCAACCATTTTAGCTGCTTCTGTCTGCAGACTACCAATATTTTGTGTGTGTGCATGTGAAGAATGAAAACATATTTCAATAAAAACGTAATTACAAAAGACTGTTTATAAAAAGAAAAAACAAAACAAAACAAAAAAACAAAGGTAAGGGGTTGCAAGTTCTTTGGAGCACAGAGTGAGCATTCAAAATGATCTTGACAAACTGGAGATAAATCATCTGAAATAAAGAGGATGAAATTCAATAAGGTCAAATGCAAAGTACTATACTTAGGATGGAACAATCAATTGTACAAATACAAAATGGGAAATGGCTGTGTAAGAAGGAGTCCTGCAGAGGGGTTATAGTGGATCACAAGCTAAATATGAGTCAACAATGTAATACTGTGGCAAAAAAAAAAAAAAAAAAAAAAAGAAAGAAAGCAAACATCATTCTGGGATGTTGTGACAGGGTATACCAGGCCTTTTGTGTCCCCCTGCTGGAGGCCCATATGGTCCTACTGTACGCTGCCCCAGCGAATGTGGGCCCTCCAGGCCTGCCAAGAGAGGCTGCACAGAAGCAAAAAGAAAAGGAGTACTTGTGGCACCTTAGAGACTAACAAATTTATTAGAGCATAAGCTTTCGTGAGCTACAGCTCACTTCATCTACTCTGAAACCTGTCATTATGCACAGAAGCAGTCAATCAGAGCCCAAGGGGCTCTGATAAAAAAAGCTGCAGGGCCTCATCAGGTCAATTCCTGACAGGGATCAGAGGGGTAAGGAAGGATGCCCCGTCTCTGGCTACAGAAGCCTGAGGGACAACCAGAGTTTGATTCTGGCTACATTTGCATAAGCTGGGAGAGAAAGACGCTAAGAACTTTAACCCTAAGGTAAGGGGTGAAACTAAAGGGGCCAGGTGGGAAGAGGCCCAGGGAAATAGTAGCAACGAATTGAAGTGAGTGGTACTTGGCTGCTGTTTATAGGAGCCCTTAGCTGGAACCTGGCATAGTGGGTGGCCCTGGGTTCCCCCACTGGCCACTCTTGATGTGGCCTAAGCCCCAAGAAGGGGACAAGGCTCATTTAGAAGCCCGAGCAAAGGACTGAATTTAAAGGGTCCAGAGCTGGGGCTGAAGACCCTGGTGAACTCTTTGCTAGCCTGGATTCATTTTTGAATGTGAGACCTGGCAGGAGGGCTGAGCCACTGAAGACCTGCCAAATTAAGTTGACAACCTACTGGAGGTGCCAGGAGCAGGAAAAAGGACAGCAGTACCACATGCAACAGCAGGAGGTGTTCAAGAGGTGAGTGCCTCCTTGTTACAGAGGTATTAGCAGGAGTGTTGTAAGCAAGACACAAGAAGTCATTCTTCCACTGCACTCAGCATTGAGAAGGCCTCACCTGGAATACTGTGTCCAGTTCTGGGCACAACACTTCAGAAAAAATGTGGAAAAAGTCCAGAGAAGAGTAACAAAATGAGTAAAGTCTGTATCCACAAAAACAACGAGGAGTCTGGTGGCACCTTAAAGACTAACAAATTTATTTGGGCATAAGCTTTCATAGGTAAAAAATCCACTTCTTCTTTTACCCATGAAAGCGTATGCCCAAATAAATTTGTTAGTCTTTAAGGTGCCACCGGATTTCTCGTTGTTTTTAAGAACAAGTTAGATAAACACCTGTTGGGGATGGTCTAGATAATACTTTGTCCTGCCTCAGTGTAGGAGGGGACTGGACTAGATGACCTATCAAGGTTGCTTCCAGTCCTAGATTTCTATGATGCTATGATTCTGGCCAGGAAGCTTCTTTGGTTCATTTTCAACAGTAGTTTAATATGATGTGAGGAAATTTAACGTTTCTCTGAACTGTATTGATTATTTATATAGTGCCAAAATGTGCCAGATGCTTTAGAGATGAAAAAAGACATGGGGCCAGATATGAGAGTTAAGCACCTAGCTACTTTTGAAAATCCCATTAATCACCTATTTGAATCTTAGGTGCTGAAATAACTTTAAAAATTTGATCCATAATCCCTTTCTCACAGGAATTACCTGACTGGATCAGACCTGAGGCCCATATAGTCTTGAATCCTGACTCCAACAATAGCCGGCAATTGATGCTTCAGAGGAAGGTGTTAGCAGTGGGAGATGTGGGACAACCTGTCCCCGGCATTAGGCCTCATCCTCATCTCTAAGGGCATGTTTATGCTGTAATTAAATACCTGTGGCTGGCCCATGTCAGTGACTTGGCTCATGGGGCTCAGTCTCCATGGCTGTAAAACTGCCATGTAGATACTCGGGCCTGGGCTGGAGTCTGGGCTCTCAAACTCTTGGGGTCCTAGTGCTCAGGCTCCAGCCCAAGCCTGAACACCTACACTGCAATTTTACAGCCCTGCAAGCCCAAACCAGATGACACAGGGCAGCCGAGGGTGTTTAACTGCAGTGTTGACATTGGCTTAAACCTTTGAGCATGAAGGTTAATCTCTCTTCCAACATTTTTTACAATTATAAATCTGGATAAGCTGGACAAACATCCAATTCTTTTTTAAATCTTACTAAGTTTTTGACCTCAATGACTTCCTGTGGCAGCAAGTTCCATGGTCTCATTACATGTCATGTGGTAAAGTATTTTCTTTTGTCAGATTTGAGTTTCCCACCTTTTAATTTAATTGACTGTCTCCTTGTTTTTGTGTAAGACAAAGAGAACAGAAGTTTACAATCTACCTTGTCTGACCAATCATTATTTGATATCCTTTTGTCATGTCCTCTCTTACTCATTTCCTTTCTAAACAAAACAATCCCAGACTTTTCAATCTCTCTTCACATGAGAATTTTTCCAGGCTCTTGATCATTCTTGTTATCCTTCTCTGAACTGCCTTTAGTTCTGCAATATCCTTTTTGAGAGGGCATGACCAGTACTGCACACCATATTCCAGGTGAGGCTCCACCATTTGTTTATATCATGGCATTAAAATAATCTCTGTACCATTCACCAGCCCACTTCTTGTATATCCTAACATCATCTTGGTTTGTTTGTTTAACTGCAGCTGTACATTGAGCAGAGGTCATCACAGATCTGTCTGCAATGGTGCCCAGGTCCCCCTTTTTTGGGTTGATACAGCTAATTTAGAACCCTGATTTAAGTTTTTCCCTCCAGTGTGTATTACCATGCATTGATCCACATTAAATTTCACTGTCATTATGTTGGCCATTCACATAGCTTGTATAGGTCTCTCTGAAGTTCCTCACAGACCTCTCTGGTCCTGACCAGCCTAAATAACTCTCATCTGCAATATTTGCTATCTAACTACTCCCCTCCCTTTCTAGACCATTCATATAAATTATGATTATATTGTATAACTATTCCATAACAAAACCACAGGAACTAGTAGAGATCCTTGAGGCACCCTGCTGTTAGCCTTTTGCGATGATGAAAATTGACCATTTAATGTAACTTCTTGCTTTCTGTCTCCTAACCAGTTTTTGATCCAGGACAATATTTTTCATCTCTTACCTATGATTACTTAGCTTTTGCAGTAGCCTCTTGTACAGGACCTTGTCAAAAGCTTTTTGGAATTCTAAATAATTTGTCTCCTATTTGCCTTTATCTACCACTCTAACACATTCAAATAATTCTAAGAAATTAGCAAGACAAAACTTTCCTTTGCAGAAACCATGCTACCAAAGCCTCTAAAAATGTAGATACAACATTTGCTGCCCTTCAATCCCCTGGAACTGTGGCTGTTTTTAATGAGAGATGGCATATTTTTGTTACCTCAGCCATCTCATACATAGATCTTACAGGGCCAGATTTTGTTCTGCATGGAGATCTTCTCAGTCAGAGTGGGTGGACTGTTAGTGAGCTGGTTAAGATGTCCTGATTCTGTCAGTCAGTTTGGGCATTCTATGGGCTGCTCTAACTGATGCCAGCTGGGCATGGTCCCTAAGGAACAATGCACATGCTAAGAATTGACCCCTCCCTGCTCCTGTCACCAGGATGGAGGGGAGCAGCTGGCACTGGAGCCATAAATGCCTACTCCTTGGGTGCTCCAGCCCTGGAGCACCCACGGAGAAAAAATAGCGGGTGCTCAGCATCCACCAGCAGCCAGCTCCCTTCTCTTCTCCGCAGTGCCTCCTGCCCGCTGGCAGCCCCCACTGATCAACTCCTCTCCCTCCCTCCCAGTGCCTCCCGCACACTGAGGAACGGCTCTTCAGTGGCGTGCAGGAGGCACTGGGTGGGAGGAGGAGCAGGAGGAGGAGGGAGGAAAGGGTGTGGAAAGAGGGGGAGGGAGCAGAAAGAGGCGGGGAAGAGGTGGGGTGGGGGTGGAGCAGGGGCAAGAAGAGTGGGGCCTTGGGAGAAGGAGTTGAGTAGGGGCAGGGCCTGGGATTGAGCAGGGGTTGAGTACTCCCGGGGAAAATTAGAAGCCGGCGCCTGTGATTGGAGCCAGTTCTGCCAGTCTCAGAGCTGGCCAGCAACAGCCAAATTCTGGCTCCATTTTACTGCCTGAGCACTTCCTTGCTGGGACCTGTCTAAATCAGTGACTCTCAACCTTTCCTGACTACTGTATCCTTTTCAGGAGTTTGATTTGTCTTGCATACCCCAAGTTTCACCTCACTTAAAAACTACTTGCTTATAAAAATCAGACAAAAATACAAGTGTCACATCACACTATTACTGAAAAATTGCTTACTTTCTCATTTTTCTCATATAATTATAAAATAAATCAAATGGAATATAAATATTGTACTTACATTTCAGATTATAGTATATAGGGTAGTATAAACAAGTCATTGTCTGTGTGAAATTTTAGTTTGTACTGACTTCATTAGTGCTTTTTATGTAACTTATTGTAAAGCTAGGCAAATATCTAGATGAGTTGGCATACCCGCTGAAAGATCTCTGTGTACCCCCAGGGGTACATGTAAACTAGTTGAGAACCACTGGTCTAGGTGTTTCAGCCACTTCCTTTTAAATCTTCCTCTTTGCTGCTTATTCTCTGCTCACAGAATTTTAGCCACAGTCCCCTTATAATATCTGCCTTATTATCCAGGGATTCTCAAGCCTCCACTTGCTAAACCCAGCCTCACCATAGCAATTTCAAGGAAAGAACCACACAGCCCTACAGACACACAACCTCACAGTACGAAATGGAAAACTGGACAGTGCTTGGGTTTTTGCAAACCCCTAGAACAGTTTTTTTCATTATATTTTGGTTTTCACTGTGGAAACTTGTGATTTGCAAACAATAAATACTTCTACTGGAAAGTTATTCTTACCTTACTTTCAGGGGAATTATTTATTATTTGTATTGCAATAGCACCTAGGAGTCCCATTCATAGACCAGGACCTCACTGCTAGGTATTGTACAAATCCAGAACAAAAAGATGTTCTCTCTGCTCCAAAGAGCTGACGACCTAACTAAAAGCTATGCAGCAGCCCACAACCTCTCATGCTAGAGCCAAATAGAACTTGAACTTCAAACTGTTCCATTTTTGCTTTGAATCTGGAAATCAATATTTTCATGTGGAATCTAAATTTGGCAAAATGAGTGCTCCCATCCCTGCTCCACAGACACCAACCTCAAAAGTAGATCTCATTTGCAGTGATTTATTACTAAATCCAGAATGTGTTGCTTTTATAATCCCACTGAAATCACTGGAATTAGCCCTTTCCCCTCTGGAACTGGGTCTTCAGTACAAGAATTACATTCATGCAGATAGACATTACACTTTGCACCAAAGACAGCAGTAGCTTGTGGTGGCCATAGGGTTGCCTTACAATACAGCAACAATCTGCTGTTCTCTTGTCATATACTTCTGATAACCTCAGTCATCTGAATGAACTTCTGATTCATTTCTGAGTGAGATTCCATCTGTTTTTGTTGGCAGCCACAAGTGGCCAGGAACTTCATGTCTCCCTTTCCCATAGTTGTGCAGATCACTCTTTTAGCATTTAATTGCCAACATGTGACATCATTGTTAATTCTTGTCACACACAAGACATCTGCTGATTGCCCTTCAAAATTCACTGTTGCTGCTTGGCACCTGCAGTATAAGCTAGTTAAAAACAACTTTGGGAAGAGCCAAAATACTAATGAAACTCAAGTGCATAAGTGTAGGTTGTTTAGAAGCACACTATACACCCAGGACTTTATAGCTGTAAGAACATACTCCATAGATCTATTTGTGAAAATCTGAGAAATACAAGCATCTTCTGTGTCCAAGAATGGGATATGTAGTTGTTGCTTTGAAAACTGCTAAAACATTACTGTTGACTCTTTAATTGGGTAGAGAGTGGGAGGAATTACTCTCTTAGCCCAAGGCTCTGGAAGACACTCTCACCCTAGTTGTGACTGTGCAGAACCCATGAAGAACGGGAGACTTAACTACAACAATATTACAAAGCATCTGTCAAACAGACATTTTTCAGTGGGCAAGGGATCTGTTCTTTTATCACTGGCCACTCTTTATAAATAAGGACATGAATGTCCTATGGCAAAAATATTATGGGCTTTCAAATGACAGCTCCTGTGGTCTCAATAGAAAATTGCTTAGTAGGGTATCCGCAGTAAACAAAAGGAAGTGGCATCGCCACTGGCAACTAAAAGTGATACAAATATTTATGTTCCTTGAGACAAACAACAAGTTTATGGAGCTTTCAACAAGAACATGCACCATTGAGAATTCATATTCTAAAGGATCAGGAGAAGTTGCTGTTTTTTCCCCACTCCGATACCTGGGGGAAATATGAGTTGGACTTTCTACCTAAATTCTTGGTTAGCTGCTCAAAAATGGCCAATTCAAATATTCTGCTCACAGCTAGAAGCTGTCAGGGTTTCAGAGCAGAGACACCCTTTGCTGTTAAAAAATAGATCAGTTTTAATCTCTTAGTACATCTAGAAAACAAATAGCAACATTTTTCACAAACTATTGCCTATGAGAGGAGTTCTACCAGTAACACTTTACATTTCCTATGCATTGTGAAGTTACCTCAGGTCATACTTGGCAATTCCATATTACAGAATGGTACTTACCTTGTCTTGGAGGTTACCTGGCATCAGATGGTGCCTACTGCTAATGATTGCCATATAACCCGCTTTATGGTTTGAAAACATAGAAATAACCATTTAGTTACTGTGGGCTAGGTATCTCCTCAGCAAAAAAGAGTTCTCTCTGGATTGTCTCTATTGAATGGTACATCCCTTTCTAGGCCAACGATGCTATTCTAGGAGGGCTCCATGAAGCAAGGCTTTTTCCCAGGGGCATAGATGTAAGGCCAGAGTCAGGAGACAGGCAGTAAAGCACTAACTGCTCTTTGCAGCATTGTCCCTGCAGCCCACCATGGATACCCTTATGGAAAAGCCCTATAGAACCTCCGAGGGATGAAACCAATAGCAGTTAGTCTAAAAACCAGAACATTAATAGAGAATGAGTTTCTTTCTACAGGGTTTTTTTAAAACTACCCTGTAGACTTCCAAAGCAGGGATATAATTCTCTATTAAATTCTATACACTAGTTTTTTTAAAAAAACCCTTAGATTATTTTTTATGGGACTATTCCATTAGGGTATTCAAGCAGAAGCCTAAGGGGAGACAGTGCTGCCTGAAGCAACATTAAAGCCAGCTGGGTCCCCTATACACAGAGTTATTCTATAAGTGTCTAGTGCAGGGTTCTTGCACATTCTCTAAAGCACCTTGTGCTGACCACTGTCAGAGCCGGAGACTGGACTTCATGTACCACTGGCCTGATCCAGAGTGGCAATTCTTATGTTCCTGTGCTACACGGCAGGGTGGTAGGGGCCCAGCCAATGGCAGTGTGTTACTGCCAAGAATTAAAGGGGCCAATGGACGCAGGAGCAATTTTTGTGGGGGCTCTTGCCTCCGTGGCTCTATCTGGGAGTGTCCTTTACCTGCAGATCCCAGGATCCATAAGGTTGGAAGGATTCCCTCTTCCCCACTATGAGCACTTCTAGGGCTCAAACCCTCTTTCTGCTGAGGAGATTTCAAGGAACTTTATATGGGAGTTTTCCTGCCTCTCCGAGTTTGTCCCTAGCTCAGGGTGATCTGACCCTGTGTACTTACTCTGTCACCATCTGGCTCTTACATATTTTAAGTCTGCTTACAGGCTAGGAGCTGACCATTCAGTTCCATTGTATTACCTATCTAAAGTAGGGTGACCAGATGTCCAGTTCTCAACTGACATGCCTGGTTGAAGAGGGACCCTGGTGGCTCTGGTCAGCACTGCCAACTGGGCCATTAAAAGTCTGATTAGCGATGCTTCAGGGCTAAGGCAGGCTAGTCCCTACCTGTCCTGGCACTGCGCTGTGCCCCGCAAGTGGCCATCAGGTCTGGCTCCTAGGCGGGGGGGACATCCCAACCCCCTGCCCCAGCCCAGAACCCCCTCCCACACCCTGAACCCCTCAGTGAGGGGCCCTAATCCCCGGCCCTACCCAAGAGCCCACAGCCCCAGCCCAGAACCCATACCCCCTCTCACACCCCAAGCCACTGCCTCAACCCACAGCCCCCTCCTGCGCTCCAAATCCCTCGGCCCCACCCCCCAGCATAGAGCCCTTTTCTCCAACCCAAACCCCTCATCCTCAGCCCCACCCCAGATCCTGCACCCCCAGCGCAAAGCCCATACTCCTCCTGCACCCCAACTCCCTGCCCCAGCCCAGAGCCTCCTCCCGCACCCTGAACCCCTCATTTCTGACCCCACCCCAGAGCCCACACCCCCATTTAGAACCCTCACCCCCTCCTGCATCCCAACTCCCTGCCCCAGCCCGGTGAGAGTGAGTGAGGGTGGGGGAGAGTGAGCCAAAGAGGGAGGGGGAATGTAGGGAGCAGGGGCGGGGCCTCAGGGAAGAGGGGGTAGTAGGGGGGCAGCACCTCGGGAAAGGGGCAGGGCAAGGGTGTTCAGTTTTGTGCGATTGGAAAGTTGGCAACCCTAACCTAAGGGACTACCATTTAAGTATCATGATTTGTATTACAGGACTTTGAGTTGCCTTGCTAATTATTTGATCATTTTGTGCCCTCTTCTGTAAGAAGAGCTCACTCATTCTGCAGTGCAGAATAATAGGGGGCCATTTCAGCCTTCCCAGGGAGCAGATTTAATTGACTGAGATTTTTATTTGATGAGTCAAAGAGCAAACAAATAATCCTGTCAAAACACAGAACTGCCTTAATTGTTCCCCACATTTTTGGGGAAAAACCAGTACAAATAAGGACAGGGAAAGAACCGTTCAGAGGCCCACTGTCAAATTATAGTGGGCCCAACAGCTAGATTCTGAAGAAGCAACAAATGATAAATGACCAAATATAAACGTTTATATGACCTTAGCCGTTTAGGCTGGGATTTTCAAAATAACCTATGGGAATGAAGCACCCAACTCCCAGGGAATTTCTCTGGGATTTGTGTGCCTAATTCTTAGATCCTTTTAAACATCCCAGGTTTAGCAGTAAACAAACTTTTCCTACCATTTTGTGAGCCGAGACATGGGCACTGTGCGTGTGTAAGAGCACCAGAAGTGAAACTGCCAATACAAAGGTTGTTTACTCATTGCATTTTACTCTGTCAAAAACGAATTAGACTATGAATAGTTCTAATACGCCAAAGGCCTAGCTCAGCATTCTTTAGGCTTAGTTTAACCTGACTATGGAGCATTGTAAGGAACCCTTAGATATGGTTAGAAAGATCTAAAAGGGAATACACAGAGTACAGAGGCATGCAGGAAACAGTGAATGGCATACGATATCACTCATCTCTAGAGCACAAAGCTAACCAAAGTGCAATGTGCTTGAACTTTGACAGTTGGTAAAAGTTTAGTTTCATCTAATAAACTGATTTTAGAAATCCACTTTTGAAACACTTGGTTGATGATCAGAAGCCAAAAAAACAACAAACAAAAAACCTTATTTAGTTTTACTCCATTTAGAATCAATTAATTACTGAACTGCTGCTGCACTTTTGCAAATCATCCAAAAGGAGGCTTGTCTGTTTCTGGGTAGCCAAAGCTCTGTTTTACAGTTGGTTGTTGTCTGCTCACAGATGAATACTGGCATTATACACACTGCTGCTAGATTATTTACAGGAACAGAAAATGAATGTGGACCATTGGGTTCTCCCCCATCACTTCCTGATGTTTGGACTTAAATCCATATATGGAAACAAAAATCTCAGAACCCTGTCCCTTCCTGCCTCCCAATCCTGGGCTCTCCTTCAGTCACCCCACTTCCTCCCACCTTCCCAACACCCATAGTATCCCTCCCTTCGCCTCCAGTTTCAGCCACCTAAGCCCAGCCCCAATGTTCCCCTCATTCCCTGCTCTCCCTCTAATCTTCCTGGAGATTACACACAAAGACAATAAAGGTTTCAGAGTAGCAGCCGTGTTAGTCTGTATTCGCAAAAAGAAAAGGAGTACTTGTGGCACCTTAGAGACTAACAGATTTATTAGAGCATAAGCTTTCGTGAGCTACAGCTCACTTCATCGGATGCATCCGATGAAGTGAGCTGTAGCTCACGAAAGCTTATGCTCTAATAAATCTGTTAGTCTCTAAGGTGCCACAAGTACTCCTTTTTTTTTTTTTTTAAAGACAATAAAGCTATCCCCTCCTGTGCCTGCTAATGGCTCTTCTTTTTATTGTCAGTGCCATTTCCCTTCTTCCTGCTGTTAACAAGCCTAATAAGGGCCCTGCTCCTCACAGAGGTTTTCCCCTTTTACAAGCACCTGCAGGTGCAGCTGGCTCACAGGGCAAGGCCTCCATTCCAGGAAGTAGGTTCCAGTCATCACCTTCTCACAACAGGAGTGCTTCAAAGGAGCTGAACTTCACAGACCAGTCACACCTGGACAAAACAAATATATTTTAGACTTAATCTCCAAGAACTCTCTGCATAAACCCTACTGTAAAGAAAGGAAACACTCTTTCCCCCAGCCCAGTGGGCAGTTTTTCTGACAAGTGCTCAAGATTCAAGATTGTTTCCTTTCCATGCTCAGATGGAGCATAGCATGAGTTAGTGGTCCAAGCAGAGGCCTGGGAGCCATGAACTTCTTCAAGGTCTATACCAGAATTGCATCAGGTCCAACTGTGACTGGGAGTGAGTTTCTTAGCCTGCCTGGCTTCCATTCTCTGGACCTGATTCTCCACTGTGTTACACCAGTTTTATCCCATCCTACCTGTTGATATCAAGGAAGTTGCATTGGCAAAAACTGGTGGAATGGGTGAAGAATCAGGCCCTACATATGTCAAATGGATTTAATACCTACCTCAGAAGAGAGCCGTGAGGATTAGGTAGTTTGGGCCAGATTTTCAAGGGCTTAGCACCCGGTCGCTTCCACTGTGACTTTACTGGCCAGATTATCAAACCAGCTCTGCACCCAACGGGCACCAACTGAGCCCTTCTGAAAATTCTGACCTTGGGGCTCAATCCTCGGGTGTGTCCACTGTGCTTGGTGCACCCTTCTTATTGCAACTAATTTGTATTGTGGTAGCACCTTGGAGCCCCAGTTGTGGACCAATGCCCCATGGTGCTAGGCGCTGTACAAACATAGAACAAAGAGACAGTCCCTTTCCCAAGGAGTTTACAATCTAAGTATAAGATCTGGGTAGTGGATGGGGTTACACCACCCTTCTCCCCTATACTCAGATTTGGCCCCCAGCATAAACTAGAGCAGCCTTTCTGCCACAGTGGGATCTGACAGCCTCCCAAGTATTTAAACATAGAAACAACCACCTCTCTCTTTTTCCTTCTCAGCCTGCAGCTTGATAAGTATACAGAGTTTTGTTTGTCTGTCTGCGCACCCAGGCCAGTTCCATGGGCCTATGTGTGCAGAGGGTGATGCAGATCCATGGCTCCACATCCTCCCCATCCCAGGGCTTTCACAGAAGTAGTAGTCCCTTCACTGATCCTATGCAGACACTGCAATTTTCCTGGGACTTTGCTCCACCCCCTTGCTTGCCTGTGCAGCAGCCAGAAGGAATCTTACCCAAGGATCACTAGATTGAATTGATAGAGTCAGATGCCCCCATAGCCATACCTCGAATTCCAGACATGGACGGGGAAATGGGAGAGAACATTAGATTTACCATGGACTGGGGGATATAAATAGGAGTTACAAGATGAAATTAATCAAAGAAATTCAGGCTGAATATGAGGAAGAATTTCTCTAAGTAATAATAACTGTACTAGCCTGAGGAATTGTGTCCATCTGGAATGGTGGAAGCCCTGGGCTTGTGTCATTCAAATGGGACAAAACACACTGACAATACTGAAGGGAACAATCCTACATGGCATGGGGCTCATACTAGATGACATATTGAGTCTATAATGCCTATAGGCCTGATGCTACAAGGTGCTCAGAATCCTCAGCTTCCTCCGAAGTCAGCCTCACAGGAGGCACTCAGCCCAGAGCAGGATGGGCCCTTATAATACCTTAAAATACTCCAGTGCCTAAATTATCTATTTGGACACTTATTGGTATACCTTTAATTGTGCCATTGTTTTGCATTTGTTGCAGTCCAATTAAATTATGCACGGACAGATTGCTGGTGATAATTTATTTTAAGGGAAAAGATTTCTCTGCCAGCTGTTACCTCCTCTAACAATAAGTATGCTATCACCAAGTGATGCTGTTTCACATACATCCCAGGACCACATTAGCCCTGTCACTTACACGTTTGCACTGGGAGCTCGGTGTTCAGCTGATTATCCACTGTGCCACCCAAGTCTTTTTCAACGTCGCTGCTTCCCAGGACAATTTCCCACTCCCCCGACTCCCAATCCTGTAATATGCCCTACATTCTTTATTCCTAAATGTAGGACTTTTCATTTGGCCATATTAAAATGCATATTGTTCTCTCATGCCCAGCTTACCAAACAAGCCAGATTGCTTTGTATCAGTGACCTGTCTTCTTTGTTATTGACTACTCTCCAAACCTTTGTTATCTCCAAACTTTATCGGTGATGATCTTAGGTTTTCACATAAGTCATTGATAAATATGTTAAATAGCATAGCACCAAGAACCAGACTGTGTAGCAGGACCCCACTGGAAACACATTCACTTGATGAGGATTCCTTGTTTACAATTACATTTTGAGATCAGTTAGCCAGTTTTGCGCTCTACATGCTGGTTAGCTATTTCTGTTGCAGGACTGGTGTACATGTGTAAATAAAACAAGTTACACTTTGAATACAGCCAGATTCTGTACCACTGATTTCTCTGCACTGGGAAGGCAAACTGCAAGGATCAAGACATCTGCTGCGCTGCCACTTGGTAGAGGGGAAACACTATTGTCAGAAAGGCATATTGGAGTCGGAAGAAGACGCATCATTCCTTATTCAATAGAACATTATACCTACATATATCAGAGGGATAAATACAGGAGAGGCTGCTTTGGAGCTTAATTTCCTAATATTTGTAAAACCTTTTGAGAACCTCAGCTGGAAAGCACTAAAGAAATGCAAAACATTGTTATAATGGTAATTATAATGTCACATTATGATAACTCTAATGGTTAAAATCATGGCTAATTTTACTAGTCTGTATTTGCACAGCAGAGATTCTTGTAGGACATTGTTCACATGAGACCTGTGCAACGGTCAATCTTGACACAGAGACGACCAAGCAGTAAGAACAAGAGCTCAGTGTTTTTCAGTGCTAGCTTCAGCTGGGGTATTCAGTTCAATTCCAGTAACTGTAAAAGTAGGAAAGGGCCTTTAGAGAGCTGTTTTCCTTTCAAGATGTTTGATGTCTCTCAGCAGGGCTCTGTTCTCACAAAACACAGACTTTAACAATCAAATTTGTCATCTGAGGAGCCAGAGAAGCAATTCCCACCTGCCCTCTTCCTAAACACTCGTTTTTTAAAAAATCAAACAAATAGGTTTATTAGGTCTCCCTTCTGAGATAAGAAATGCAAAGGGTAAGAACACCACCAAGAAATTTATAGCAAGTTGTCTGGGCCCTTCTCTCAGATCAAAGCAGCAATATGTGCTTCTCTGCCTCTTTGCAGAAGCTGGGAATGGACAACAGGGAATAGATCAATTGATGATTACCTGTTCTGTTCATTCCCCCTGGGGCACCTGGCATTGGCCTCTGTTGGAAGACAGGATACATGGCTAGATGAACCTTTGGTCTGACCCACTATGGCCGTTCTTATGTTCTCTCTCGCAGCATAGAATTTGACTTCCATGCTGGCAGCCTGACAGAGCTGATTTCACAAGATGCTGTTTGATGTGCACTCATATATGTTAAAAGCAGGATCAAGGCCAGTGGGGTTTATTTCTGCACACATAGAAAATCACTGGCAAAACTAAGCAAATGTGGCTTACTTTATGAACGTGAATCCTTTAAAGGAAAACACCAGAGCACAACTACTCTTCACTGTCACACCCCACAGAAAGTAGTGCAGGATTCACAGTCTGGGGGCACTCGTCCTTCAGCCTTACAAGTGGATCTGTGGGTTGGGGTGGCAGCACTCCACACTTGCCAATTGGCCTTAATGTCAATATTCCTGCACCCCTGACAATTTCAGATGTCCTCCTATCTTCCGATGAGATACGGTCCCAGCTTGCTTCCATGGTTTTATATTACATATACTCCTGCACATAGACCTTGATCCAGTCTCTTCTGTGGGACAAATGACCAGTGTAAGAGTTTCTAGTATTAAGGCCATATTTATGTGGAAGGGTCAGATACAGTCTATTAAAGGGTACATACCTTATACGCTCTTCTCAATGACCTGATTGAACAGAAAGCTTCAAAGCCCTTGTGGAAGAGACTGGTTTATCCTATCTAAAGCAACTCTGCATGAGACATCCATTCTGGAGTCCTAATTGTCTCCCCCAGATAGCTTTCATCCAGGTGGCATTGGGGCACACAGAGAACACACATACTGACGGGGTAGAAAGTGCAACACATTAATTAGTCCTCATGCAAATATTTTGGCAAGTATGAGTAGCATCACTAAATGAGTTTGTTGTCAACACAACTTGCTGTCATAACGTGCTGCTTGACTGGGGCCATGATCACGGCTCTAGTTCTTGTCCATCACCATTTGGAGTAGAACTTATCTTTTGACAGAAAAAAACTTGACAGCCTTAGCAGCGAGGAAGTGTGTGGGTTTTCACATGCTATAGCTGCTTTGTGAACATCCCACAGGCAATTTCAGGTACTGTGGCAGGTTATACCTGGTGTGAAAAAATCTTTTGCAAACAGAAATATTGGATCAAGATTTTCCAGAGGTAGTTTTCTTACATTGTGGAGGAAATATAATATCCATAATTTGAACCAAGTACATTAAAAAACCCCAAACCACTCTAGGAACTGATGTAGCATCCTCCATGACACAGGCCTGCTTGAAAACCTTATTCATCATTTAACTGTTCTCCTCTAAGGATATATCTACACTGCCATAAAAGACCCACATCTGGCCCAGGACAAAAATCTAGGAGACATTCACTAAAACCCATCACTTTGTTTAAATTATGTCAGATTGAATTGTCAATTCTTCAGGGCAGGAATCTCATCTAGTCTGTCAGCGTGCATCTACACTGATCTGAGAGTGAGCTTCCCAGGCTGGGGCCACAGATTTGTGCTAGAGGAGCTCATGCTAGTGCGCTAAGTATAGCAATGTAGATGTTGCTTTGACGTTGTGACGCAGGCTCTAGTCACCACGTCAAAGCAACATCTACCCAGCTATTTTTAGAATGCTAGTGTAAGCCCAATTTTTTTGTGCACGTGTATTAATATTCTATGAGTATCTCCATAAAGAGGTTTAAGATCCAAATGCTTCTAACTACATTTCCATTGGAAAGGATCATGCATGTCCATTTGCAAGTAAAGTCCCAACACAATTCTTCAATGGCACTTCAGAATATGTTCTTTTGTGCTGGGAATAAAAAATCTGTTTCTCATACAGTACTATTTTTACTTAGCTCTGCAGTACATTTTCCTTTGATTTCACTTCCGCCCACACCTATAATATACCTTGCATGGATCATTTGTGCATCAAGTTTTTGTTGATATAATGTACCTGTCTTTAGCCAGACTGGATACACTTTTTGACATATAAGGGGGGGGCACACAGTGAATTTGGGAGCTAACCAATACAAAATGACTTTCTGTCAGTGCAACCTGAATTAATCTACTTTTACTAGTAAAAAAGTGGTAGTGAGCTAGCAACCTATTGGTCAAGTGATAAAAGTTTCGCCCCCCCCCATAGTTCCCACATTTAAAAAGGTGGGTGGTTGAAAGTCCTAATCAGATAGAACTGGGTTCCCTCTGCTTTCTTTTTTCCCAGACTGATCTTCCTCTTGGGCTCAACTCTTGATGAAATGTGAAGCAGATAATTGGGTTCCCACACAACTTTAATAAAGAGTGATATCTCCCTCCCAGCAGTGGAGTGACAGTCTTCAGTGAAGTCACAGTTCACGCTGACTAACTTCCCCAAGACATGCTTGGTACGCAGGAGGCATTTGCACCTTAGAAAACAGAATCCACTTTAGAGTTCTAAAAAGAACCTCTACCAATTGATGCAGAAAGTAAGGCCGAGGGCTTGGGCCATAGAAAAAAATTATTTCTGGAGAGGGGGGATTTGAGCAGCAGTTTTACGTTGTATTAAAAAGAATCAGTTTTTGGCATTGTCCATAAACATTTTTCTCACATGGCTGTTTGCATATTTTTACAGGCCTCCTACATGAGGAAGAATGCGATAGTTTCATGCTATTCACCAGAAAAGAATATTATATTAAGTTATACCAGGCATCTGGGCAAATCTGCTTTGCCCATTCACTAATGCTGTGAATTTCAAATATAAATAGGCAAGGGGACATGTAAGAGTCCCACCGCATTCAGGTTCACAAATTGTATTGTTGCCCCTATTAGATTTGTCTATGTGGCTTGAAGCTGCTCCCACTGCCTGCTGACTGTGGCTGAGGCTGCACGGGCAATGGCAGTACAGATCAAAGCTTTGACTGGACTGCCAACTAAAACTGCTGTTTCATGGACCCACCTTACCCTGGATGTCAGTACTTGAGTGTAGAATAAAAATACTGTGACCCTCAGAGTATGTCTGCATAAGGCAGGCCACTTGTCTGGTATGAAACCAGACAGTCCTGCTGTCCTAAGGCTTGTCCCCCATCCAGTGCTTCGGCAAAATGGGACATGGTTTTTTCCAGTATTGGATGAGGGGACGCCATTTTGAAGAGAACACTGCTTCACCCTTGCCAGTGTGACCTCACACACAAGGTCACATCAGTGGCAGCAGAGTGGCATGCTCTTAAAAATGGCAGCCCCCATGTGTCATGACCTCACACGGATCATGCGTCCGAGGTCACACTGGTGGGGCAGGCCCATACCATTCCCAGAAGTACTTTAATGTTTGGTATTCTGAGAATGCCTGAGTGGCCACCCTAGTCTGGTGATATGCGGGGTACAGTGTTGACAGCCCCAGGCATTCAAAAATCATGGGATTAGTTTAAAAATCATGACATTTAAAATAAAATATGTAAGTTTCTTTGGGGCAAGAACCATGTTTTTGTTCTGTGTCTATATGTAACTGGGGCTTCTAGGGGCTATATCACAATACAAATAATAAGTAATACTTTGGGATTCTTTGGGGATATTTTTTAAACCTTGACGTTATACTTGGGTCACATTTCTACAATAATAAGGGCTAGAATGCTTTTTTTTTAAAAAAAAAAGTTGTGATTGTCACACTATCACATGACTCCAGGAGCTGGGGCTATAAGAAAAACACCAAACATCACAAGATTTGCAATAATCCCATGAGAGCTGGCAACATTATGGGTGTCACCACAGCCTACCAGCAACTGCCTTTGCATCTTTTCTTAGTGAAGCTAGCAGTGTGAGGACGCAGGGAACAGAAAGGGGCTAGTGCGTGGAGATCTGTGGTAATCCAAGAAAGTTAATTTAAGTCCCCATGGGATGGATGTGCCTGTGTAGAAAAAGCAGCTTACCTAACCCAACTGCAGCCCATTATACTGGACTGTAAAGAGATGCCTAACTGGATATTTTTTCCTTTAATTACGTTATGGCAATGGGTGCAAAGCAAGTGACTAGGCCAGCCTATGAAAAGTGAAGGGGCGACACAACTAGTTGGTCTCAAAGCATTGTTTTGCACAGATCTAGGGAGCCTGTAGTGCCACTTGTGTAAGCCTGTCAAAGCCAGGGAAGTTCTGAAGGACAGAAGGGCACCATGGGCTGCGGTGCTTTTGCTCGCTAAGGGCAAGACCGTAGCTTTCATCCCCTGCCGGAGCTGGGGGCTAGGGGCCTGGAGGGGATGTGTGCCAGCAGCCACTCCCAGCACAGCCACCATGGCTTTGTCTGGACTAGAACAAATGTTAGCATGCATTAGCTAACCCAGGCCTCAACTCAACCCTGAGTATTGGCCAACTATTCAGGCCAAAGGAGGCTGTAACAGCACTGAACTCTGAGACCAGAGGAAAGGTTAGTCATCTAAAGAGTCCTGAAGAAGACAGAGGTGGTGAGGGGAGGGAAGTTGGGGGGATGTGGGAGCAGAAAGGATAAGAGAGAGAATTGGGGGAAGCAGGGCGAGAGAGGGGTCTAGCTGCTGAGACACAGGCACATTCTCGGTATCAAGACAGTATCTAAGCCTGGCACATGCACGATGGGCGTGGGCAGGGTTCCTTAAGCAGGGAAGACGAGGAGTGAAAGGGACTGACTGATGAGAAGGGGGTAGCCTGGCTGTTCAGAGACCATACACACAGAAAACAAATTGAAGATTTTTATAAATAACAAGCAGGAGAGACTAGGGACAAAATATCAGTCTGCATTGCTTCGCCACAGTTTAAGTGCCCTGGTGTTCAGTGCTGCTGTTAGCATTCAATTTCTTACTATGCATGCTAGGTCCTAGTTTTCTTTTCATTTATTTGTCTGCCGGCAGTGGAGGGGGGGTGGGGGGGAAGGCATCTTGATCCATGCCCATTCGTTACTGGATACAGTTTTGAGCAGAGAACACATCGCACCAAGAAGTCTACTCCCCTGCTGTGTACATGTATTTATTGCCAACGTCAATGGGTCCATCAGGTAGGCATGACTGAAAGAACAGACCCTAATTCAGTTGCAGGTATAGAGATTCACATTACAACTCTGAATAGTTGTTCCAAAGGGTGGTTCATTCATTAGCTGATGTTTTTGCCTGATAATCATTGCTTAAGGATTACCCATGAAACACTGACCCTTTTTAGCAGCTAACTCTATGCAAGATCCTCACTGCATAAAGAAATTGGAAAAGGTGTCATGTTTATTAATGTTCTGTGGCTGCTACAGACAATACCCACACTTGCTGCACAAGAATGAATAACTAATGCCTTCCTAGAAATGATCTCATGAAGCAGAAACTGTGAAGCAAAGAACAGATGGGACCCAATTTTTCACTCACCGCTGCTGCATTTTAAAATTGGGAGTAATTTCTAGGTAAGAGCTCACAAATTAGCAAGGAGATTGGAAAAGCAGAAACACATTAGATAGCATTCTTCCCCTCATTACTTGGGGATTTTCAGATCTATGCAGAAATGCAGATATTTCTAAAAAAAGCAATCTTTTCCTTGTGTAAACTATAAGAAAATAATTAAAGAAGAATTAACGGGATGGACTTGGTTTATGCTTCTGTATATCTTTAAATATCTGTAAGAAAATCTTGAGTTTGTAAGTTACACGTGTTTTTCACAGGGACATTATCCCACTATAAATAGCAGGAAGAAAAAGGAGAAAGAGAATGTATCAGTGGGAAGTAATAGGGGGTTTGGCTGAAGGACATATTCATTAATTTCAGTCTAAAATTTGAAAGATGGAAACAAATTAATCATACATAGCCAGGGAAAGATGGCTTGGAGGAGAGAGAAAGGAGACACAGGCAAATGGAGAAGTGATCCTGGAAAAACTAGTGAACAAGGAGTAATGTAAGAAGGGCTGTGCCCAAGTGTGGGAACATGGTGTGTTTGTGAGCTAGTTAAGAATGTTTATGAGCTAGTTAAGGTCGCGGTGAACCTTTGATGACCCTTTAATGAACCTTGAGAAAGAGTTAAAGGGTGGAACGTGACCCAGACAAACTGGCAACACCAGACCTTGTTGACAACAGATAGCGGACAGCTGTGCTCCAATCAAGAGGAAGAATGCACGTGTACAGTCCGTGCTAAGGCTGCGCGACCAACAAAATGTCTCCGTGACTGGATGATGGACTTGGGAGGGGATTGAAAATGTTATGTAAGAGGAGTGTATAAAAGCTATGAGGAAATAATAGATAAACAGCTTTGCTACCAACCATATTGGCTGATGTGCTTTGTCCGGCTCACATGAGAACCCCAACAAATGGTGACCTCGACGTGATCCCTTCTGAAAAGGCAAGGGTTCTAGCCGCAGCAGGAGGTACCGGCTTTTCGGCTCCTGGGCGTCCGAGAGTTACGCAAGTGCGCACAGGTGAGTGGCTTTAAGTAGCAATGGGTACCGCTGTATCAGCTGAAGAGAAAACCGTGCATGAATTTTTACTTCGTATCATAGAGAGACAGGGCGAGAAAGTAACTGCAGAATCCTTGTCTCATCTGCTGAAATGGGGACAGAGGAGAGGGTTTCTGAAGAGGCCAAACCATGCTTTTGATGGACAAGTGTGGGAGTGATTGGGACAAGATCTTTGGGACTCTGTTGTCCATGGGAATAAGGAGGCTGTCTCCCTTAGCCAGACCTGGCGCAAGGTTAAGAAAGCTATAGCGGCCCTTGCAGCTGAGGCGGAGGTGCAAGCGACAATTACTGAGATGTTCCGCCCCAAACCTAAGGATGATCCCCCACAGGTTCTTCCTGTGGGAGCCCGAGATTTCTTCGGCGCCTCCGAGACTGTAATTCCCGTGGCTCCTTCTGCGCCCAATCCGGCGCTGGACCCAAGTACTGTTCCGCTCCCACCAGATGATGTGCCTATGGATGCCACCGAGCATGTCGACCGTTCTTGGGTTAGAGACATGCCTACATATGACCCCCACTCTGTCGTTTCGGATACGCTTCAGTGGGATCCGGGGCAGTCAGTGCCCTTTGCAAAATACGTGTTCCGCCGATGTTACCTTATATGGTCACTCGGAATATTTGGCTTTGATAAATGCTGTTGCAGGCATTCCTGGCTTTGCAACTTATTACACGGTGCAAACTTTGAATGCATTAGCTTGTTTTGCTGTTAAAGCGCTTAATGCTACATCACAGGCAATTGCTCTTTTAAGTATGGAACAACAGGAATTAAGAGATGCCATTTTAGATAATCGAGCTGCGATTGATTTTCTATTGCTTAAGCATCATATGGGATGTGAATCTTTTAAACATATGTGTTGTTTTAATCTTACGGATAATAGCCGATCCATTGAGGAGCTCCTGGATGAATTGACTTCTCTCACTGAGCAGATCCGTCAAGATACCAGGTTTGCGGGATTTTGGGACTGGCTTACAGGGTGGTTGCCTTCTTTGGGGTGGCTTCGGCAATTATTTGGAATTATAGTTTTTGTATGTATTGGTCTTATTTGCCTTTGTTGCTGCCTGCAATGTCTCCCCTCCTTGTTTGATACATTCCGTAAAATGCATTGCTCTGCCCCTGTTAGGTCACCCCTGCTGATGAATGAAAATTGGATGGAACTACGCAAGTAGCCGATGGTTCGTGTGTCATGTGATAAAAGGGGGGAGATGTGGGAACATGGTGTGTTTGTGAGCTAGTTAAGAATGTTTATGAGCTAGTTACGGTCACGGTGAACCTTTGATGACCCTTTAATGAACCTTGAGAAAGAGTTACAGGCTGGAACGTGACCCAGACAAACTGGCAACACCAGACCTTGTTGACAACAGATAGCAGACAGCTGTGCTCCAATCAAGAGGAAGAATGCATGTGTACAGTCCGTGCTAAGGCTGCTCGACCAACAAAATGTCTCCGTGACCGGATGATGGACTTGGGAGGGGGTTGAAAATGTTATGTAAGAGGAGTGTATAAAAGCAATGAGGAAATAATAGATAAACGGCTTTGCTACCAACCATATTGGCTGATGTGCTTTGTCCGGCTCACATGAGAACCCCAACACCCAAGCACCGCTAGAGAAATCAGAGGGAAACAATCATGCTTTGGCTGAATTTTCAAAAATTCAGAAGAGTACCCCGGAGTCACCTACTACAGGACAGAGCCAACAAAGAAAATAACAGAACGCCACTAGCCATCACCTTCAGCCCCCAACTAAAACCTCTCCAGGGCATCATCAAGGATCTACAACGTATCCAGAAGGACGACCCATCACTCTCACAGATCTTGGGAGACAGTCCTTGCTTACAGACAGCCCCCCAACCTGAAGCAAATACTCACCAGCAACCACACACCACACAACAGAACCGCTAACCATAGAATCATAGAATCATAGAATATCAGGGTTGGAAGGGACCCCAGAAGGTCATCTAGTCCAACCCCCTGCTCAAAGCAGGACCAAGTCCCAGTTAAATCATCCCAGCTAGGGCTTTGTCAAGCCTGACCTTAAAAACCTCTAAGGAAGGAGATTCTACCACCTCCCTAGGTAACGCATTCCAGTGTTTCACCACCCTCTTAGTGAAAAAGTTTTTCCTAATATCCAATCTAAACCTCCCCCATTGCAACTTGAGACCATTACTCCTCGTTCTGTCATCTGCTAACCCAGGAACCTATCCTTACAACAAAGCCCGTTGCCAACTATCCACATATCTATTCAGGGGACACCATCATAGGGCCTAATCACATCAGCCACACTATCAGAGGCTCGTTCACCTGCACATCTACCAATGTGATATATGCCATCATATGCCAGCAATGCCCCTCTACCATGTACATTGGCCAAACTGGACAGTCTCTACGTAAAAGAATAAATGGACACAAATCAGACATCAAGAATTATGACATTCAAAAACCAGTCGGAGAACACTTCAGTCTCCCTGGTTACTCAATTACAGACCTAAAAGTGGCAATACTACAACAAAAAATCTTAAAAAACACAGACTCCAATGAGAAACTGCTGAATTGGAATTAATTTGCGAACTGGGCACCATTAAATTAGGCTTGAATAAAGACTGGGAGTGGATGGGTCATTACACAAAGTAAAACTATTTCCCCATGCTTATTTTTCCCCCTGCTGTTACTCACACCTTCTTGTCAACTGTTGGAAATGGCCCATCTTGATGATCACTACAAAAGGTTTTTTTTCTCCTGCTGATAATAGCTCACCTTAACTGATTACTCTAATTATAGTTGGTATGGCAATACCCTTATTTTCATGTTCTCTGTATATCTATATCTATCTATCTATCTTCCTACTGTATTTTCCACTGCATGCATCCAATGAAGTGGGTTTTAGCCCACGAAAACTTATGCTCAAATAAATTTGTTAGTTTCTAAGGTGCCACAGTACTCCTCGTTCTTTTTGCTGATACAGACTACTAACACAGCTACCACTCTGAAAAAAATCAATCAGGCATTTTATGCTGTCTGTTGGTGCAATGCGGGAAAGCAATTTTGAATCATTAGTATTATTACCATCACCATGGCTTTTGTGCTTTTCCTCCCACAGTCCTTTCGTCCACCACAATGTGGAGTGAGAAACAAAATATCAAAGCGATAAGTTCTGCATCTCTTTACCCCACTCTGAGAAGGAGCGAGTTGCTCAAATATTACTAACCTTCAATGAACAACATAAATTAACATTTCCACTGAAGGTTCAGGCCTGGAATCTCATTTACACTAAAGTCCCTTTACATTGCTAAAGCAGTATACGGGGGCCCAACAGTATGCATAAATTATATCTGCAATCACTGTAAAGCCCCTTTACTCTGCTACAACAGTAAATGTAAATGAAAATCAGGCTCAATGATAATATGTCAAGAGCTAGTTTGTGGGGGAAAGACATGATTCTTCATTATCTGGCACCTTGTGCCATTATTTACACATGTATAAACTAGGTGTAACACACTACCACACAAGGATGTCAGCATTGTGCATCCACTCATTTTGTCCAAGTGTAAATGACTACACAAGGTGCAAAGGCAGTGGTGAATCAAACCAGATTCTGCTCACTTACACAAAAGTACTGGGCTTCATTCAACTTAATTTACTGATGTGAAAGATTAAATTTTATCTTTTATAATACCTTTGATACAGATTATCCCAGAATGTATTGCAGAACTAAGTAGCCCAAGTAAAGAGATTCAGAGGTAAAGGAGAAAAGATGTTTCATCTGAGATTTGAATGGAGATGGAGAGATATAGGAAGATTATTCCAGATGGCAGGAACTGCAGGGAGAAGATTCTCAGCAGTGGCAAGATTGTTTTAAAAAGTCAAGCTGGTGTGATCATCCATCCACAAAGGTGCAAGATGGTGACACCAGCTTTGCTGAAGCCTGGAGAGCTGGGATTCGGGGAGGCCATAGAGAAGGAAACTGCAGTAGTCAGGGTGGAGATGATGAAGGCAGTAGCAAATGGGAGCAATATCACAGTTGTGGGTGGAGAAGAGTATAGGATTTTGTCTAGGTCATGGAGGCCGGAGACAAAAGAGGTCTGAGTAAAGGAGGCTAGAGGAGATAGATTTGTATTGGAGAAGGGCTTCTCTTGCCCAAGAGAAGAAATAATTATTGTCCTTGAGACAGCCATCTGAAACAAGTGTTGAAGTCACAAATGCACTAGAGCAAGATGAGCTGAGAGGGTGACGAGAAAGGATTTGTTAAAGGTGTTAGAAGATATTTTGAGTTGTATGTCCTCAGCATAAGTCAAAGCTAAGGTTAATGGTAAAGGTAAGATTGAAAGAAAAGAGTGGTACTGAATCGTAAAGCTCCATAGCGGGAGTGATCTTGTAGTAGCTGCCATGGATGGTTAGGTCAGGGTAGGACCATGGTGTGGGACACAGAGGCATGTGCCCGTCTTTGGAAGTAGGGCCAGGAGGTGGTCTTGTCCACAGTTTTTCAAAAGATGCACTGTGGTCAAGGAGGGAGCAAGAACCTTCTGAAATCATTATCTACACAGAGGAGAGAGGTTTCTGTATTAAGATCAGAATGAACCTTACACCGAAATATTAGAGGATATTGTTGGGCAAGAGGTAAAGAAGATTAGAGAGAGCTTCTTTCTCCAGCACTTAGACAACAGTACTGTCTCTGTAGAATTAAGCACGTAGGTGAGAGCCAGAAACGACTGAGTTCTAGTTTCAGCTTTGACACTGAATAACTGACTTCCCCTTTCTGCTTGTTTTCCCCATCTGCAGTGAAGAGACAGACTGACTTACCTCCAGGGATAGATATGAGTTGATATGAGTCAACAGTGTGCCCTTGTTGCCAAGAAGGCCAATGGCATTTTGGGATGTATAAGTAGGGGCATTGCCAGCAGATCGAGGGATGTGATCATTTCCCTCTATTCGACATTGGTGAGGCCTCATCTAGAGTACTGTGTCCGGTTTTGGGCCCCACACTGCAAGAAGGATGTGAAAAAATTGGAAAACGTCCAGCGGAGGGCAACAAAAATGATTAGGGGACTGGAACACATGACTTATGAGGAGAGGCTGAGGGAACTGGGATTGTTTAGTCTGCGAAAGAGAAGAATGAGGGGGGATTTGATAGCTGCTTTCAACTACCTGAAAGGGGCTTCCAAAGAAGATGGATCTAGACTGTTCTCAGTGGTAGCAGATGACAGAATGAGGAGTAAGGGTCTCAAGTTGCGGTGGGGGAGGTTTAGGTTGGATATTAGGAAAAACTTTTTCACTAGGAGGGTGGTGAAACACTGGAATTCTTTACCTAGGGAGGTGGTGGAATCACCTTCCTTTGAGGTTTTTAAGGCCTGGCTGGGATGATTTAGTTGGGGATTGGTCCTGCTTTGAGCAGGGGGTTGGACTAGATGACCTCCTGAGGTCCCTTCCAACCCTGATATTCTATGGTTCTATGATTCTACGATAAGTGAGAACCAGGAATAACTCAGTGGAATTAGACTGGTATAAAACCCTGTGCAAGCAAGAGCAGAATCTGGCCCATTCCATGCTAATCAGCAGATGAAAAGCAAGCCATTTAATCATTGTTCAGAGGCACTACAGAGAACTAAGGTTGCCAGGATTCTAAGGGGAGATTAGGGAGCATCTTTTGAACTAACACAGGATGCTTTGTAGATTGATGCAGAGAAAATGATGTTAAAAGGAATCAAAGAGGATGTGGATTAAATAATTAGATAAACACATATCTACTGAAGATAAAAATGATCCAGAATAAATGGTTGTTTTTTTCTCCAAAGACAGATGGAAATCTTTAAAGATAGGAATAAATTTAAGAGCTAGATATTGCTGAGCAGTGAGAACCAGGTTGCGAGTTATGTTCTGCAATGGAAAAGGACTCTTTAGCTGACTGAGGCCTAGTCTATACTACACAGTTAGATTGATGTATGGTAACTTACCTCAACCTAATTGTGTCAGTGTACACACTACAGTCTTGTCTCACCAGTGTAAGTGCCCTACTACACTGACATAATTACTCCACCTCCGTGAGAGGCGTAGTGATTGTGCCAGTGTCCTTAAGGCGATGTAGTGTCTGTGTAGACACTGCATTACTTACATTGGCTGTTTTGTCAGTTTCACGGCTCCATTGTGCAATCATGAAATTGACAAAAAAAACTGGGCAGCTAGAGCCTGGCTGCCCCCAGCTCTTCACTCCCAGCCAGGCTGTTGCCCGGAGGCTCCCCACTCAGGAAGCCAAGAAGCCTAGGCAGCCGCCCTCCCCCATCAGCTGGGAGCAGGGAGCGGAGAGCCCAGGGGAGGGGGGCAGCTGGGCTTCCGGCGGGGAGCTGAGCAGAGCTTAGAATCCTGGCTCTCAGCCTCCCAGGCAGCCCCTCTTCAGTCAGTGAAAGTGCTCTGGTGAGGATGTGCACCACCGACAGAAGAAGAGCAGTGTGAACATCAGTGACTGCAGCAATTACTGCGGTGGCTATAAGTCGACCAAACGTAGGCTGACTTAGGGCTGTAGGGTAGACAAGCCCTGAGCTGATGATCAGATTGGTGCCCCAATTACAACTCTGCATCATCAGGTCACTTAAATCCATTTTGTAAGTATAATGGAGCACAAAGCAGCCTTTTACAACTTTGTCCTGTGGGCCTAATTCTTCCCCCTGCTGCAGGATGTGAGTGACTCCTGTAAAGCAGGATGGGGGAGAAGACAGGAGTTGGGTCCTTGGATCTGCTAGGTTCCAGCATCTCCTTCATCAGACCAGGTAGGGGCTAACAACAGCACTGATTTATACTAATTCTTATCCTCACTTTGTTTTCTGGAACCTTTGAAGTTTCTGGCAGCAGATCCCTGGAGTAACTGTGCTCTGACTCAGAATGGTTTGATCTCTCTCAAGCTTTGTGACCAAAATGGCACTAAAAAAAAAAGTCAGATTTCTGATGGGTTTGAGGTTTGGTTCAATTTGGCAGAAGACCCAAAAGTTTGGTTTCTAATCCAAATGTCTGTATAATGAAGTTACATGTAAGAAGAGTTTTACATGACATCCAAACCTCTTGGGTCTGCAACATCAAACTGGAAATATTAAGTGAAGCAGACAGGAAATCTGCATGAGATTTCCATTGTGTGCTGCTTCTATTTGGATTGGAAGTATCACAGTCTCCCTTCTGTTATTGCGGGAGAACCAGGACCAGGAATTGCAGAGACATTTGATATAAGCATTTGGCAAGGCTTTTTTTTGAACCAAAACAAAGTTGTAGGGTTCACACTCACTCTCAGTGAGGACATCCTGGGATATTTCTTATTTTATCCAAATTCTAATGTCTTCTTCATGGAAGTAGTTAACCATAATTTAACCATAGATAGAGAAGGTTCCTGAGCACCAGAATGCCACCATTTATTTGGACCACAGGGTGCTGACACTAGTTTATACTCATTCCTGTTATCCTTATTCATTCTTGTAAATGTACCAACCCTGATTCCCCATCTTGCACTTACACTTGTGCAAAATGAGTGCCAACTGGTGTAAAATGCCACTACTGGTGTAAGAGAGACAAGGTGGGTAAAGTAATATCTTTTATTGGACCAGCTTCTGTTGGTGAGCGACGCAAGCTTTCAAGCTTACACAAAGCTTCTCTTCAGGACCTTGTCTTTCTAATACCATGGGATGACACAGCTACACGAGCACTGCATACTACTGGTGTAAATCAGTGGAGAATTCTGATCAGGTGGAAATTTTACATACAGTGTGAACCAATGTAACTATCTGCACAAGGCGCAAAGTAGTAAAGAGAACCCAGCCTACTGTGTCCACTGGAGACAAGGTGTCCTCCATGGCATGGGGGTAGCAATGGAGGAGTCTCCCACTGAAATTAATGGGACATGCTTGGCTTCCCATTGGCAGAAGTGGAAGCCCAAACAACCCTTGTTTATCCAAGTCCAAACAGTTCTCTCTCTCTCTCTCTCTCTCTCTCTCTCTCTCTCTCACACACACACACACACACACACACACACACACACACACACACACACACTGCTTCGGTAAGACTTGGACAGGTTCCAAAGTCCAAAATTAATTTCTAAAACAAAATGTCCAGTGGTACAACCTCAGCCATTACCCTCTGAAGCAGCGAATATATTTGAATCATGAAATAGTGCCTTTTTGTTGACGGACAGCAATGCAAAGAACTGTCCTTCAGATCAAAGGCTCCCGTTTTATTAAGTGAATAGGACCAGTTAGGGAAAGCGAGGTGAAATCCATCAGAATGCACACAGCAAGCTTCACTAACCCTCTGCTGCTGCATTAAGTTTCCTTCACTGCTCTGTGCAACCATGCCCAGATCTTCTCTCTCTATGTCCTGCCTCACCTTCTCTGCTTTGCTCAAGCCATCCTTGTACCTTCCTCCATACTACCTTTGTGCATGGAACAGCCTGTGAGTCCCACTGTGCCCCAGGCACATGAGCCCCATACTCTTCTTATTCAACTCCCTTTTATAGATTCATTTCACCAGAAAGGCCTGTGGACACTCATCCTCACCAGTCAAATACCTTCCCTATCCCCTCATCACAGGAGTAAAGCAGAGGGGGAAGAATGTGTTCAAAACTTCAGTTCCAAGTCAACACCTCTGCTGGTTCCCCAATGCATCTTGTCTCAGGTGTGTTATGGCTGGGACTGTCTTTATTTATGTCTTGTAGAGCATGGCATTGGTGCTTAATTACTAAAAATAAGGGCTGGACCTGGCTCCTACTGAAGTTGATGGCAAAATTCCCATTGACTTCAATGCAAGCAGAATCAGGCCCAGAGTTAAAGGGTATTTTCTGCACCGCTCTAAGAGAGAAATCCTATTAAAATGAGTCTCACCTATAACTCTTATCCCCTCCGCAATTTACACTAGTATTTTATTTGTTCTCCCTCTTCTCTGATCATCAGATTTCCAGAGAGGAAAAAACTGCTCACATAAGAATTTAATTCTCTTAGGAATATCAGAGTAGAAAGGAAAGAAAACAGAGCTACAGGGATGTGATGGGTTTGTTCATGTTGCTGAATGCGTATCATGTACCATAAAATGAAATTTGTTTTCAGTGTTTAGCCCCACATCTTACGTTTTCCAATCCAGGCTTCATATGCAAATTCTGTTACAGTTACTGTAAGCTGTGTAAATAGGGGTTTAAGGCCATTTGTGCCATCTTAAATCCAGGCTTTCAGGAACATTCTGAAATATTATATTTGAAGAACACATGAAAGGCAATTTCTTCTAAATAATCTGAAACTGAATGTTAGCTGCCCGAGTTCTATCCTTTTGTGACTAGTGGGGAGGAAAACTCTTTTTAAAGTGTTTCTTTCCTGATTCCTAGGAATGAGCAGGGGTTAAATAGTTTTCTGGCCCTTTATTACTTGGGCTTGATTCTTACAGCTGTGTAAACCTACTGACTTTTATAAAGTAACTTGATTTGCATTAGTGTAAGAGTGTGGAGAGTCAAGCCCCATCTCTTAAAAATGCCAAGACACCTCTTGTTTTTGTGGCAAGGTTCTGATTAAATTGAAGAAAGAACTCTTTTCTCTTTAAGATTATGGAATTGGGGGACAACTGGATTAGCAGAAGTCATTGAACAACATGACAAGTGGTGATCTTAGGGTTAAAGAATCTGGTAAGTCTCACTGGATCTTTGCATCTGAAAGGAAGTAAAATGTTGGATGATAGAGCACTATGTTTCCTGCATAATGTCCTGTGTTTGTGCAATTGTATTGCAGAAATCACAGGATGAACTCCAAGGCACTTTGCTATAAAAACATAGATTTGCCTTTCAGTCCAGTCAAGCACTTATTGAAATGATCTTTTAAATGCAGCTCTGGATAGAAAAATGGCATTTACTTGCTCAGTATGTTGCTCTTTCCCCAGGACAGCTGAAATCCATCTATCTTTGTTCTTATATCACACCCATCACATATCTGAGACCTCACAAGATTTTAAAAATTGAAACACATTATCTCTCCCTGTGCCCTAGGAGTCTTCTTCAGCTATCCCTCAATGCGAGGTAATGTCTGTCATGGGGGATCACTGGTGGGATTTTAAGTGTCTCAGGAGCCCAATTCATGCCCTGCAGATTTTCCCACAGAAGTGACAGATGTAATCTTGGAGGAGACATAGTTGTTGGCTGGACTGTTGTGCCCTTTCTTTCCTCCTTTGTCACTTCTCTGTCTCATGAGCACATCCGTTCTCCTCAAAGTGAGTTGTGGCTTGGTGTATGGTGTGGCACCACTGTATTCTGTTCTGCACTGTGTCCTCCCAGGTTGTTGGGTCAATGCCTCCCTTTTTAAGGTGTATTTTCAGTATGTCTTTGAAGCGCTTCTGAAATGATCTGAAGTAAATAGGATGAAATTCAAGAAGGACGAATGCAATGTACTCCACTTAGGAAGGCACAATCAGTTGAACGCATACAAAATGGGAAAGGACTGTCTAGGAAGGAGTACTGCAGAAAGAGATCTGGGAGTTATAGTGGATCACAAGCTAAATATGAGTCAACAGTGTAACACTGTTTAAAAAAACAAAAAAAACCCCATCATCCTGGGATGTATTAGCAGCATTGTTGTAAGCAAGACACGAGAAGTAATTCTTCTGCTCTACTCTGTGCTGATTAGGCCTCAACTGGAGTACTGTGTCCCGTTCTGGGCAGTAGGTTTCAGGAAAGATGTGGAAAAATTGGAGAAAGTCCAAAGAAGAGCAACAAAAATGATTAAAGTCTAGAAAAATGAGCTATGAGGGAAAATTGAAAAAATGGGATGTGTTTAGTCTGGAGAAGAGAAGACTGAGAGGGGACATGATAAAAGTTACAAAAGGAGGGAGAAAAATTGTTCTCCTTAACCTCTGAGGATAGGACAAGAAGCAACAAGTTTAAATTGCAACAAGGGCGGTTTAAGTTGGACACTATGAAAAACTTCCTCACTGTCAGCATGGCTAAGCACTGGGATAAATTGCCTAGGGAGGTTGTGGAATCTCCATCATTGAAGATTTTTAAGAGCAGATTAGACAAATGCCTGTCAGGGATGGTCTAGATCAGTGGTTCTCAAAGCTGGTCCGCTGCTTGTGCAGGGAAAGCCCCTGGCAGGCCGGACTGGTTTGTTTACCTGCTGCGTCAGCAGGTTCAGCTGATCGCGGCTCCCACTGGCCGTGGTTCGCCACTTCAGGCCAATGGGGGCTGCAGGAAGCGGTGCGGGCTGAGAGATGTGCTGGCCGCCCTTCCCACAGCCCGCATTAGCCTGGAGCAGCGAACCGTGATTGGCCGAATCTGTGGACGCGGCAGGTAAACAAACTGGTCTGGCCCTCCAGTGGCTTTCCCTGAACAAGCGGCGAACCAGCTTTGAGAACCACTGGTCTAGATAATACATAATCCTGCCATGAGCGCAGGGGACTGGACTAGATGACCTCTCAAGGTCCCTTCCTGTCCTACAATTCTATGATTAGTTCTACACACAGCCAATGCAGCTATGAAACAGCTGGATTCTGCTCTGCCTCATGCCTAATCACAATTACCGGCTAAATTCTTATTTCAGACACTTTATTACTGGTCTCAATCTATACTAATCCCAGGTAAATTGAACTACTGTGCCTTGCTTTTTTGCAAACAAAGTCTCATTCATTAATTGATTTGTTCACTATCATAAAGGAAGAAATAAAGGTCCCCATGTTTCATCCAATATGTCTAATTATTCCCCCCTTTTTCTGTCTTCATGCAATGTGGATCTTGTAAAACCTTTAATACATTATAAGCCCCGGCACTCACTTCCATAAATAGAAAATCAAAAAGAGACTGCTTTACAAAAGAGGAAAACTTGGGGACATGTTAACTAGAATTATGAGTCAGAGGTTTGGGGTTACAAGTGATTAAGCCAATGTTTGTTCAGTTGAACCCTCCCTTCCTGCCTCCTTCGAATTAGTTTTAGAACCCAAAACTCAGAAGCATCCATCAGGTTTTATTCTGGTTTCCATCGCAAATCATTAATTATCCCAGGTTCACTAAAGAGTGGCTTGCAGAACCAAATTTCTGGATTTCTGGGAATCTCAGACAAGAACACTGCTTAATTTGAATATTAACCTATTGCCTAAAAAGAATCCTCAAGTAAGAAGGGACTGGGGAGGGAAACCACAATGACATTGTTGACCTTGTGGTGATGGGAGCCCAGAGGGGAGTAGCCTGCTAGACCCGCTCTCTTTCCGGCAGCGCTGGGAGAAGTAAACAGAGGTCACGCTGCAATACACCAAAACAGAGTGCCTGAGCCAGATTCATCCCTGGGGGAACTCAACTGAAATCGTTATGAGTTAGATCAGAAATGAATTTGGCTTAGTGATAGGATAAGTGTCTATTTCTGGAATGAACCTAGTACAGAGTTAATATCCCATGTAATACTGCAGTATTGCATTTTCTCCTGCACCTTCCTAGAATAAGTGTTTGACTTCAAACAACAGAATGGAAACCTTATCAATTAATGTATGAGCATAGCAGTTCATTATCAAATGTGCCATAGGTTGAGGAAAATTACATGGATTATTCTGTTTAATGAGGAGAAATACTTTTTAAATACAGCAGCAGTGAACCGTTCTGCTCTCCAGAGGTCTCATTTGGGTAAATGGTAGGCTTATTATGGATTGTGATCCAGGTTCCAATATCCATCCTCGAGAGTGAGCCTGAAGAAAACAAAATACCCTGGAAAGCAGTGACAGAAAATGATTTAGGGGTCAGAGAGGACAAGCATGAGCTCCCAGTGTGATGCTGTGGCAAAAAGGGCTAATGAGATCCTTGGATGTATAAAACACGGGAGTATTGAGTAGGAGTGCAGAGGTGATTCACCCAGAGACTCCCCGCCCTTTTGTTGTATTCATCTCGCTTTGTTAACAATTGTGATTAAAATAGAGATAGAGGATGCATGTGGATGGATGCTTGGTATGGATAATAACTGAATGATCAGGGAGGTGCCAGCCTAAGAATCTAGGGTCCATTGGCTGAAGAAGGCTGAAGAGGATCCCCGGAGGACAGACTGGAATCCACCCAACAGCCTCAAGGATGGGAGAACCAAAGAACAAGATAACATCTGGCAGCACAGAGCTGTCAGGAATGTGCCATCTGCTGATTGATTCAGCAACAGCATGATGAAGCAATTCCCATAGACTGGCATAGGAATAAATTCCTATAAAAATGGACGCTAGAAATTGAGAACTTTGGGGTCTGATTCTGCAAACCAATTTCCAGGAGCATCAAATGAGCATCTGACAAGGCCCTGCTCCCTCCTCATGTCCAGGCTACCCTGGCCAGTGGCTTGGCATGAGCAACTCTAAGGCTGGTAACTTTGATAACAACCTTGCAGAACCTATGTGTGTGTGTATGAATGAATGTGTGAATAAATATGAAATTGAATGGAATGCTATAGCTATAACTGCTTACTATGATTCTTTCTGTATTCACAATAAATGTGGCATTTTGCCTTTTCCCCTTTAATAAGATCCTGCTGGTTTTTATTTTATTGGTATAACAATTTTACCTCTCTGTGCACCATTGGTGAGACCAGTACTGGAACTGCATACTGTTCTGGTGTCCATATTTTAAAAAGGATATTGAAAAATTAGAGATGGCGCAGACAAGAGCTACAAAAATGATTCGAGGGATGGAAAAAACCACAATGACTTACAGTGAGAAACTTATAAGCTTAGTCTGTTTACTTGATCAGCAAAAAGATTGAGAAGCGACCTGATTACAGTCTAAAGTACCTTCAGGGGGAGAAAATACCATGTACTAAAGAGCCTTTTAATCTAGCAGAGAAAGGCATAGCAAGAATCAATGGCTGAATTTGTCTCACTTTAACTTCCAAACTGGAAATAAGGGATCCATTTAACAGTTAAGGTGATCAAGCACTGAAACAAAATACGAAGGGAAGTGGTGGAATCTCCATCTCTTGAAGTTTTCAAATCAAGCCTAGACGCCTTTCTGGAAGATGTGCTTTAATCAAACCCAAGCTACTGGGCTCCATACAGGGGTTACTGGGTGAAATTCTATGGCCTGTGTTATCCAGAAGTTCAAACTAAAAGATCGAATGGTCCCTTCTCTTTTTAACATTTATAAAAAGTTTGGTCTTTTACAGTCACTTCTCTGAGAAAGTGACATTGTGGAGTTCCTCCTTCAGTGGTTTCAGTGATTCCCATATCAAACATGCTTAGAAAAAACTAACTGCCAGTGTTACAAACTCAAGCTGGAATCTGAAAGTCCAAGTCTTCTAAAACTAAACTGCCCCTTTATTAAGGGAACTAGTTCCAGAGATGCTGCAATGGTAGCTAGCCTGCAAGTCATGCCCAGACTGACCTCCTGGTCATAGGTGCTGACTCCGTGGGTGCTCCAGGGCTGGAGCACCCACGGGAAAAAATAGTGGGTGCTTAGCACCCACCGGTATCCCCATTTATCAGCTCATCCCCACCCCAGCCCTCCTGCCCACTGGCGGCCCTGCTGATTAGGGTCGCCAACTTTCTAATTTCACAAAACCAAACACCCTGCCCCACACCTTCCCCAAGGCCCTGCCCCTTCTCCAAGGCCCCACCCCTGCTTGCTCCATCCCTCCCTCCCTCTGTCGGTCGCTCTCCCCCACCCTCATTCACTTTCACTGGGCTGGGGTGTGGGGGTAGGGTGTGAGGGCTCCAGCGGGGGTGCAGACTCTGGAATGGGGCTGGGAATGAGGGGTTTGGGGTGCAGGATGGAGCTCTGGGCTGGGGCAGGGTGTTGGGGTGTAGGGGGCTGAGGGCTCTGGGCTGGGGCCGGAGATGAGAGGTTTGGGCTGCAGGAGGGGGCTCAGGGCTGGGGCAGGGTGTTGGGGTGGGTGTGGGGTGCAGGCTTTGGTAGGGAGTTTGGGTGCAGGAGGGGACTCTGGGCTGGGACAATGGGTTGAGATGTGAGAGGGGGTTCAGGGTGCTGGGTTCTGGTGGCACTTACCATGGCTCCCAGGAAGCAGCCACCAGGTCCCTGTGGCCCCTAGACGCATTAGCATCCAGGGAGGCTCAGCACACTGCCCTTGCACCTACAGCTGCTGCCCTGCAGCTCCCATCCATCACAGTTCCTGGCCAATGGGAGCTGGGGAGCCGGCACTAGGGGTGGGGGCAGTATGCTGAGCCTCCCTGGATGCTAATGCGTCTAGGGGCTGCAGGGACCTGGCAGTCACTTCTGGGAGCCACGTGGAGCTAGGGTGGGTAGGGAGCCTGCCTTAGCCTCGGGCTCCCCACTGCGCTGCTGACTGGACTTTTAACAGCCCAGTTGGCAGTGTTGACAAGAGCAGCCAGGGTCCCTTTTTGACTGAGCATTCCAGTCAAAAACCAGACGCCTGGCAACCCTACTCCTGATGAATGCTTCCCCCTCCCTCACAGCGCTTCCCGCCTGCCATGGATCAGGTGTTTAGAGGCGTGCAGGAGGTGCTGGGGGGGAGAGGGAGGAGCAAGGGTGGGTCGTGCTCTTGGGAGGAGGTGGAACAGGGCATGAAGAGGTGGGGTGGGGGCGGGGGCTGGGGCAGAGCAGGGTTTGAGCAACCCCGGGGAAAGTGGAATGTCAGCTTGTATGCTTCTAGTGCCTTCCCCAAACTCTTTCTGTCCTTAACCTGTGCTCCTCCCTCCCAGTTCCATGCAGGTTGCTACACAAGGTGCTTGGACCCAGCGTTTTAGCATCACTGTGTTAGCCAGCACGGCAAGGAGGGCAGCCAGCATTCCAGCCACTGCCCACCCCTTCACATCCACTCCTGCACGGGCTGGATGAAGCAGACCTTTGAAGGCTGCTGTCTGCAATCCAATGCAGTGACTTAAAGGAGTGTCTTGCAACCCCTATTCCTTGTGTTGCTGCACAAGCCAAGCTACAATGTGATTAGCTCTTAGAATTGGGTTCTGGTGTGAATATTTACTTTTACAAATTGAAAACTCACTTTCTCCAGGTATTTTCCAATCAGTCTAAAGCTCCCTTTTTCCATGAACTTTCCTGTCAGTAAACTGCTTCAGTGCCGAGCAAGCACATCAGAAGGTAAAATTATAGTTGTTGCTCTACATCTACATCACCCATACAAAGAAGAAGACCAAAGGGTTGCGAACAAAATCAGCGTGAATTTGTTTTGCAGTATTTTTCCAGCTCTAGAACTGACAGAGTGAAAAAGGGCTGGCCAGATGCAGAATGAAAAAGAAAACACATCCACATTCAGAATTTTTTCCTGATCTCTGGTATCTTAGAAAAGATAGCTCTTGCTTGTCCCTTGTGAAAAGAATAAACAGCAAAATAAATATGCACATTTTAAGTGTTACATTTGTCTTTCCATCCGAATAGGACCATGATTTTAAAATTGTTTAAGTATAGAATAGATGTACCAACCTTAGTGGTGCTGCCTATTAATGGAAAAATAAATTATATACACACACAAAACATTTACAAATAGAGGGTGGGGGGATCATGTCGGGGTCAAATCTGACATTGCATTGTCAAAGCTAACGAAAATCCCTTCCATGCCATATAGCAAAATCATCAACACCTACAAGCCTGAGGTGGGAGAGTTTGCAGCTGACATTCTGAATCCTCAAATTATACTAGAAAGGTTGCATAATTACTTTTTATTCAGGTAAGAATAATATGATGAAAGCTACATCTTACATCTGTTTGACTTCACACCTATACTGTAGCTGTCGGTAAAACAAACACTTTCAAAGTGTGGTTCCTCTCTGAAATGTGACTGTGCCAAAGTAGTACCTTGCTGCTCCCTCTGTGTATTGAAAGCTATATATATCTTGCTTCCTTAATAACCCTCCCCCCACCCAACCAGCTTTACTATGCACACACATCAGCTACCATCTAACTCAACTAAATTGGTCCTGAAATGCTATCAAAAGTAGCACTGCAGAACCAACTCAGCTGAGCAGGATTGTAGCTGGGTTTATATACAGCCAGTAGAATTGTTAAGAGTTCCAGTTACATAGCCAGATTTCCCTCCATACAGCTGGAAGGTCTTTTGAAGACAATGGAGCAGCACAATGTGTAAGAAGGCAGAATTTCAGGATAATGCAGTTGTATTGGTATAGATGAAGGAAGACCTGCCTTTCACCCTTAAAACAGAACCTTTAATATGGGTGAAGATATGTGAGCCAAAAAGAACCCATTCTGAATTTCAGATCAGGTTGGGTTTGCTGCCTGGAAGTTGGATTTTTTTTCTAATCCTTTATTTTCTAAAAAGAACACATTTGAACTGAAGTTATGGAGAGATAAACATGGAGGCTGGGATGGGATATGGGCTTCTAAACCACTTAGGCACTTTTGGAACTCCTTCCTGAACTTCACAATGCCATTCGTGTCATTTCTCAGATTGGAACTGAACTTTGACTGAAAAAAGGAGATGGGGTTGTAGGAATTGCACATTTTGGAGAAGACAAGAGGAAGGCAGGTGTAAGTTTAGGCTAATTGTCTTGACAGGGGGAACAGATCAGAAATCCATGAGTCGTGGCTTCAGCACAGACTGAATGTCTTAAAAAATACAGGTTTCAGAGTAGCAGCCGTATTAGTCTGTATCCACTAAAAGAACAGAAGTACTTGTTGCACCTTAGAGAATAAATAATACATAAATTTATTAGTCTCTAAGGTGCCATAAGTACTCCTGTTCTTTTTTAAAAATACAGAAGCTGTATTCAAACAACATGGAGAGATCTGAAATGAAATTGTAGCTTTTCCCAGCTACAAATGTTTAAAAATTGCATTGGCACAACACTACTCATTTTATCCTGACTGCTTTTGACTTTCAGAACAATTGAACACATCTTGAATTACTCAGACATAAGACTGGGCTCCCCCTTTATGCTATGAGCTGGCAACAGTAATACAGAACTAAACAAAACAAAAAAACCACCACTTAAAATAATGGTCTGGTACAGAACTCCAAAAGGAACAAAGCAAAATCAAAGCTAGGAGAGGGAAGTTTATATGCTAAAGATCTCAAAGGACCAACTGAAATAAAGCAAGAAAAGTTACAAACTACACTCTTGATATACAGTCAATACACAGAGAAATGATGGTCAGTGTAAAAATCAAACGAACTTCGAATTCAGAGTTCTCAGGAAACAGTCTTAACATTAGCAAAGCCTCCACTGAGATAGCTATGTGTTCTAGAAACAATTTTAGCTGATCCTAGAAATTCTCAGAAGTTATATTAACAATTAAAAGAAATAACAGAAGAGTAGAGGCAATTTCAAGTTAATAAAGGGAGAGCACTAGAAAGACAGCTGCTATTATGGTCAACATTTAGCAGAGCTGGGACCTTTCCTCAGCAAAGCTCTTTTATTCATGTCGGCAAAGAGATTCCTGCAAGACAACAAAAGACAGGCGGAAACAGGACAGCTCCTATGGAAGCATAAATCAGCCTTGGAGAAATGCGGCAATTGGTGATTCACTGCTATTTAGATTTTTATCACTCTAATAGAAAAGTGACCAATGACCACACAAAGCTTTGGACATCCCTGACAATCTTGAAAGATACACTAAACAGACCCATCAATTACATTAAGATCAAATAACCCAGCAACAATATAGAGAACAATCTGATGGAGTGTCACCACCAGCACCAGAATCCCACACCTTCACTACCCCCCCCCTTAAGACAAACAAAAAGATGGGCCCTAAAATGTGGTGTAAAATCAATCCAGAAACAAATAGTCATAAGAAATAGATTGGACACTTATATAAATTCAAGGTAAATAAAATACCCTTTAAAGCAAGGTTTCAGAGTAGCAGCCGTGTTAGTCTATATTTGCAAAAAGAAAAGGAGTACTTGTGGCACCTTAGAGACTAACAAATTTACTATTTGTAGCTCACGAAAGCTTATGCTCAAATAAATTGGTTAGTCTCTAATGTGCCACAAGTACTCCTTTTCTTTAAAGTAAGGGAATCTAAAGAGACTCTGAAAAGGATGCCAGGGGTTTCATATTGATTCTCTGAATTACTGCCATATCCAATTAGCTCAGAGTTTACAGCCAAAGAATTATTATTCTAGCTTCTAATACTCTCAACTCAATTTAGTGTCTGTGTGCATCAGAGTGTGTGTGGGGCAGGGGGAAGTCAACCTGTGTTCTTTCTGCCTTTTCCCACCCCCACCAGGAAACCAGACTCTGCCATCAGAATTTTCTTGGTGGCAGATTATCATAAAGCTCGCTGTTCAATAGCAGGGCAGTGCTAGCAGAGCTAACAATAGTAAAAACTTGTTTCAGTCAGTAGAAGCAGCACATATGACTCAGACACACAAAGGATATGTCTACATAGCCAAAAGCACGCAGGGTTGGGTCAACTGACATGGGCTTGTGCTGTGGGGCTAAAAAAAGCCGTGCAGGCCTTGGTTCTCTGGCTGAAGCATGGGCTCCAAAACCCTCCTTTCTCACCGGGCTTCAGAGCCCCGGCTATAGCCCAAATCGAACATCTACACTGCTGTTTTTAGCCATGCAGTGTGAGCCCAACAAGCGCAAACCAGTTGACTTGGGCTCTGAGATTCACTGCTCTGGGGTTTTATTGGTTTTTTTTTTGCTGTGTAGACATACCCAAAGAGTGCAGACATGACCTCCCCATGACAACTGGATGAATGAAACTATCTCCCAACAGGGGAAGAGTTGAGCAGCAGAGACAAAACATTCTCCGGAGCTGGACGACGTCTGCAGGTCTTACCACCACCAGGCGTAAGAATGACCATGGGCCTCACTCCTTTTGGAATGAAAGGCAATGGTCACATCTTTGACTTCCCTTTCTTACAGTATGTTTTTTTCACAATTAACACAGCTCCTCTAACAAGCGCCTCCACCTATGATGAAATCAAGCAGTTACTCATACTTACTGGGGAAAGGGGACAGACTTATTTGAAGTTCCAGACATTTTCAATGTGGTCGGCTATTACAGTGATGTGTGTGGTATAAGAGCCTACAGCTTCAAACCCACTGAAATCAATGGGGGTTTTTCCATTAACTTGGATTGGGCCCCTGAAGTGTGGTCTGAAAAGTGCTCAGTATGGGTCTAACTCTGCTCCTATAGAAGTAAATGGTAAAACTTCATTAACTTCAATGGGATCTGAGTTAGGCCAATGAGCGCTTTAGAAAATCCCACGCCTAGAGAACAAGACAGAGGTAGATCCTAGGTATTTATTTCTTGTGGGTGTCTGGAATATACAATCATTGCTTTCAGTTCCTTGTAATTGATAGCAGTAGTGAAAATAGACTTAAGTATGAATTAGAACAACACCCTAGCTTGGAACTCTGCCACTCAGACTCAGTCCGTGTCCAAAAGTAGTCTAGAAAAAATGGAAGAGAAAAATATGACTCCAGACTAAAACTGCAAAACTGAGAGTTCTAGTTTGGCAGGAATGTTTTCCTCATTTGTACAATGCCTGGTCCATAACTAGAGCTCCAAGGTGCTATTTTAATACATACAAATAATATTTTATCAGATGAAATTCTTATGATCCCACCCTTAAAATTATTTTATTTTTTACTTTATTCACAATATGTCAACAATTTTTGCATTGAGAAGACGGGAAAGACATGAATTTAAACATGAAGCCATTATTGCATGAAAAGTTGATCCTTTTTCATCCCAGAAACAGCCCTGATTTTATTTAAAATAGGATTGGGCATTTCACCGGTCCCAAAATAATTGCTCAACTGAGGGCCAAATATTGGTCATATATTGTCAAATAATGTAAAAAATGGTCAAATATTTTAAAGCACCAATTTATTAGAACAATAACAAAAACAAGAAAGACATTATGGTCTCCGGGAGGCTTAGGCTTGGATAGATACAGATGCCTAATTACAAAAAAACCTAAGTTATTTAACTGAGTTATTTTAACTCAGAAAAATGAGAAACAATGAAATGAAATGAAATGAAATGTCAAACAATGAAAGAATAATTATTATTGCTTTTTAGCAAGGTTATGTTAGCAATAAATGTGAATATTATTCAAGACTGCACAGTTATAAAAGAAAAGAAAAATAAAATTAAACAGAAATAAAACAAACATATTGCAACTATAAAAGAAAAGTTTTGTTTAAATGCACTTTTGCTAGGTGGGCAGTAGGCCAATTCTTCAGGAAGGCTTTGCATTTATTCTCTTTGTGTTGGGGGCTGAAGTTTAATGGGTGTGAACCCTCCTCTCCCTCACCCACTCCCTTCTGAACAGTGGCGGATTTAGAGTTAGTGGGGCCCTGTGCACAGCTTCATTTTGCCGCCCCGCCCCACCCCAGGACCCAGCCAACAAAAAGAAAGCCAGACCCCTGTCCACCCCAGACACAGGTCCACATCTGGGCATGGGCCGCAGGGTGGCAGCCAGGACCATAGGTGTGGGAAATAGGAGTGCAGGCAGGGCTGCCGACAGAATCGCCAGGCCCCTGGGCAAAGTCCCACAGGGGTCTCTGCCTGCTTCTCCGGGCTGGCACCTGAAGCTGTCATCAGCCATGGAGACCTTGGTGTCTCCTGTCTCCTTCTCCAGCCCCTTCTCCGCTCATGCGCTGCTTCCAGGGTGCCTGGGGTCCCGGCTACCACCCCGCGCTCAGGGCTCTGCAGGCTTCCCTGCCGCCCCACTAGCCGGCCTGGAGAAGCCAGCAGAGACCCGCGTGGGCTGAAGCTGAGGGGGGGCACAGCTCCATTGGCAGCTACCTGAGCACCCCATTGCCTCCCCGCTGATTGCTGCTCACATCCCCTGGCTGCTGGGTCCTTGCAAAGCAGGCGGCTGTGATCCCCCTTAGCTTCCGCGGCCGTGCTGCAACCCCCGCAGCCAGGCTCGGGCACCTCCCGATCTCCCCAGGAGACCGGGCGGTTCTGTGCTCCTAACAATACGTTTTAACACAAGTGGTGTGGGGCAGCAGCTGGGACTCTGGGTGTGGGGCAGCAGTGGCGCCCTGCATAAAACGTGGGAGTGCTGCTAGAGCACTCCCCGCACTCTAGTTCCCACGCCTATGTTTTGGGGGCCCCTGTTGTTTGGGGACGCCGTGCCATGGCACGGGATGTTTCAGTGTAAATCCACTCCTGCTTCTGAATTTCTATTTGTTTACTCAGTTTAGCTTGTAAGCTCTTTGGGGCAGGATTGTATCTTTTAACTTGTTTATTGTGCTTTGTAAACTCACATTGATGGCTGGATATACAAATAAAGATATGTGTACACTGCATGTATGTACACATATGCAGATTCCAGCCAATCAAGATGTTCTACTTTGTTAGCGCACCTTTCTCCCCATAAGGTAGCATTGCTGGAATATTTGCCTATTTGACCAGGGTCAAATATTGTCATCATTTGATGTTATTTGACCAGAGAGTCAAAGTGGGTGAGGTAATATATTTTATCGGATCAACTTCTGTGGGTGAAAGAGACAAAGCTTGTCGCTTTCAGCAACACATGTTGGTCCAATAAAATATATTACCTCACCCACCTTGTCTCTCTAATATCTTGGGTCTGACACGATTACAGTTATGCTGCACACAATTATTTGACCAGTCATTTGACTGGCTTGCCAATACTAATTTAAAAGCTGATCCAAATATCCTAACAAATGATACATTTTTTCCTTGAAAATTGTGTATAACTGAGTGGCTTTTCCTGCAAAGATGGACTCCTTTTTTCAAAATCTTAATGAAATTAGACAATAATTTGGGGTAGATTTGCATTTTGTCATAAATATTTTGCATGCTTCTCCTCTAGACTCATAGACAGCTTAAAGAAGACACGGAAATTGCTATGGTGTGGAAGTTTTGAAGTAAAAAAGTAAACACAAAGGTGTTGGCCTCCTCAGGAGACAGAAGGTATTTAACTTTGGAACTAATTACAGTGAAGTTGACAGAGCTTGACAGATCTGTTGTTCTAACAAATAGCTTGCCAGTGTTTCTACAAGGAGAGTAATGCCTCTCTCTGTAGGCCTTTGAGATGAAGGAACATAAAGACAAGGCTGTCAGAATTTCTAATTATACAGCAGGAACCCAAGAATGTAGAGCCATAAAAGTGTTAGTTAAACATAATGCTCTAAAGGTTATGAAATTGTGCAATGTAAAAAGGCGGAGTAAAATGTGGGGGGCAGGTGGGATTAGGGTGTAAAGACCTGTTTCAGACTTTTGCTGACATGAGGTATTATTACTGCCACAGCAGTCAAGTCGGGTTCAAAATGATTTTTTCCTCCAGAATTTCCTGTGAAAGGGAAATTGCGACGACTTTTGACCAGCTCTACTTAATACTTCTGTGCTCCTTTTCATCATGGGTAGTTCTTCCCTAGCTCATAAGGGAGATGTGCAAGACTAAAATCCATTATTGTTTGCAAAGCACCCAGATACAGAGTCGATGGGAGCCCCTATAAATACGCAGATAGATACTCAGTTAACTGAGCTGCACAGTTTTGATCTGGGTTTTGATCCAGCTCTGCACTTTCCTAAAGTCGAGAGCTGTTTGGATTTATTGCGGTGGTTCAGGCACATTGTAGCAATAACCCCTGTTGCCTAGCAGCTGCATACACATTGCCCACCTCCACACAGATTGCTCCTACTAGGTACACGAGTAATTTTCATAATATGTGGGGTGGCTGGACAATGAGCTTAAAGGAATACTCCAATGTAGTCTTTTTTCTGGTTATCTAGAAAAAGTGAGTGTTTCCAATGAACTCAGAGCTATGGAATGAAACATTAGAGCAAGGTCCGAATTAAAACAGGCCCCTGTAATAAAGCTGTGATCATGAATGGAGGGGAACTGTCTGCAAAATTGTAACAGGAACTGTCTGTTCTAATGGGGAAAAGGGGTAAAAAGTAATGCAGCTCGTAAAGGAAGGCAAAGTAAGAAAAAAATGCCTTGTGGAAATTGCTTGAGACTGCTGTCTGCTTAGAAGTATGAAAGGCCAAGGCCTGACAGTTTCATCAGAAAAAACTGTTTAGAAACTGACCTGAGATACATCTATTTCATTGTTCCAGTGTCAGACTGCTCATAGCTAGAGCAGTGGTTCCCAAACTTGTTCCGGCGCTTGTGCAGGGAAAGCCCCTGGCAGGCCGGGCCGGTTTGTTTACCTGCCGTGTCCGCAGGTTCGGCCGATCGCAGCTCCCAGCGGCTGCAGTTCGCTGCTCCAGGCCAATGGGAGCTGCTGGAAGTGGCAGCCAGTACGTCCTTTGGCCTGTGCCGCTTCCTGCGGCCCCCATTGGCCTGGAGCAGCAAACTGCGGCCAGTGGGAGCCGCGATCGGCCGAACCTGCGGATGTGGCAGATAAACAAACTGGCCCGGCCCGCCAGGGGCTTTCCCTGCACAAGCGCCAGAACAAGTTTGGGAACCACTGATCTAGAGAATATAGTGTGTGTTTATCAGCAGCAATAATATACACACCACAAAGAAGAACAGCAGAGAAAATTACATCATAGAATGGCTGTGATTCAGATATCCCAGGATTCATAGCTAAAGATACTGTACTGAAGAGGAAAAGTCTTATTCAATTCGCTGGAACAAAAGAAAGGATGGGTGCAGAGAAAACATTTGCCCCCCAATTGTTAAATAAGGAAAACTGCTGTCTAATATCTCAGTGCAAAAGTGATCAAGAGAGACACATCTGGAACAAATGATAGGTACTAAATTGGAATAGTCATGTGATCAGGCTGCTGGATTCAATGTAAAAGATCCGGAGGTGTAACTCAAATAAGATAAATTAAATTAATGGATGTGAACAGATTAAGACAGATGATTCCAGGAAAAAGATGTAATGGAAGTTGATTTTCTTTAAAAAAAAGAAAGCTGTAATATTTCAACCAGGAGACAAGGACATATTAGAGAACAGATGGGGAATATGTGCTCTAAAAGGAATAAATGTACTTTATGCTGACACGTTTAGAAAAAGAAGAGAGGAGGCAGATTATTTACTTCAGAAAAGGACCAGGACTGGTAGGGCATCTTTGGACTCAAAAAGGTATCTGAATTGGTCTGACCTGGCTAGCTCAATTAAAAACAAACAAATACAAAGCTGTTGGCTTTGCCCTATTTCTAGAAATAAATGCTCCTGAAAGTCTCAGTGCATGTTTCCTCTTCAGGGGGAAATATGAGCTCTTTCTCTTTCTGCCTATTGCTGTTGGTGTAGCATCTAAGCAGCTCACAAACTGTGATGTTCCCCTCTGGTGTTATCTGGACTGGTGATCTGCTAGGTCACTCCAATCCTTGACTCGGGAGCCAGCCTTACCCTACTCTGCCTTTAGAACCCCCACTCCTGGGCTGTTTATGCACAGCTTCTGACATGTAAGATGCTCCTTGGATTGTGCAACAGAATGACACTAGCCAATATCTCCGGTCCCAGACACAACCCTAGGAACCTCCGTCTTGCAGTGTCCAGTTATGCCCGCTGGACGCTGCAAGCTTATATGAGTTCATCAGTTTAACAAAGAAATTGATATGCACCAGGCTTGTTATCCCAAAGGGAGTCTCTGACATGCTTTAAACCAAACACACTGCTTCAGGTAAAATAAACTAACAGATTTGTTAACTACAAAGATAGATTTTAAGTGGTTATAAGTCAAAACATAACAAGTCAGATTTGGTCAAATGAAATAAAAGCAAAATGCTTTCTAAGGTGATCTTAACATTTTCAGTGCCCTTACAAACTTAGATGCTTCTCACCATAGGCTGGCTGGTTGCCCTTCAGCCAGGCTCTCCCCTTTGATCAGCACTTCAGTCGCTTGGTGGTGATGTCTGTAGATGGAGGTGGAAGAGAGAGAAAGAGAGCATGACAAACGTCTCTCCCTTTTATCATGTTCTTTGTTCCCTCTTGGCTTTGCCCCCCTCCCTTCAGAGTCAGGTGAGCATTACCTCAATGCAGTTCCAAACTGACCAAAGGAAGGGGGGTGACTCATTTAAAGCCCAATAGATCCTTTCGTTGCTGCCTAGGCCAGCATCTTTTGTTCCTGTGAGGCTGGGCTGGGTTTGTCCCATACATGGCCTGATGAGGTGTGAACTGCCTCTCTGCTCTTGGGGAGTTTTTGCCTAGGCTTGCTTTAAGCCATAAGGATACATTTTCAGCCTCATAACTATATACATGAAAATGTAACCTATAACATTACTGTAACAATTACTATAACATCACTATAACAACCATGCTCAGTCAATCATGAGCCTTCCGAAGACACCCAACATGACAAACCTTGCATTGGATACCACACAATCATTTTATAAAGATGAATATTTTATAAAGATGAACATGAACCTTCCCCCGAGGTACACAGCGTCACACAAACATTAACAAATGTAGCCTCCCAGCAGCCCAGTGATTTAGGATTCCCATTTCACACATGGGGAACTGAGGCAGTGTAGAGTATAGGCATTGGGTAATAACCCTTTAATAGTTTGGGAATCATCTTGTGCCCTCCCCGCACCCATTTTCTGTTGCAGAAGCCATCACAACCCTGGCAGAAAATGTAGTTGCACATACATAGCTAGGTCTTGTATATTTGCACACAGTTAATAAACACGGTTATCTGGAATCCAGCTGTGCCCGTGTGGTTTCCCCATAGTCTTTATGTTGTGTAGAGAGCAAGGACCCATCAAATTGATAGGAGGATGGGATCCTAATCCAGGAACAATCATATAGATAGTGACTGAAGAGGCCTACTGAAAGTGAAACTAAGGGTTTGTCCGCACTGCCCCATGGTTTGGACAATGGGAGAGTGGGTAGCAGTGTGCACTGAAGTACTGCACTGTCACCAGCGGGGTAGTCAAGCTGGAACGTGCCAGAATACCATTGTGGTACTAGGTTGTAGCTGAGCCCATAATACCCACCCTCCACTGTGCGTCTCCCCCCACCCCACAACCCCCACCCCACCTTCCACAGTGCAGCCCCCTGACCGAACCCTCCTCGCCCCACAACCCCTGGTGTGGGCCGCATCTGGATGTGGGAGCAGGATTAGAGCACAGTGTAGGGGTGAGGTTAGAGAGGGAGCTGGTGTGGAATCTCCATCCTTGGAGGTTTTTAAGGCCCAGCTTGACAAAGCCCTGGCTGGGATGATTTAGTTGGTGTTGGTCCTGCTTTGAGCAGGGGGTTGGACTAGATGACCTCCTGAGGTCTCTTCCAACCCTAATCTTCTATGATTCTAACTCTGGCGTTGCAGATTTCAGACTACATCACTGGCTGTAATCTCCCACATGGATGCTGCGGCCATGCATGGAAAAGTTCCTAGCTCACATGAATGTAATCCTCTTCATACAAGTCTACATTCATGCACCTAGGTAACTTTTAGTCACATCAACAGCGTCCACGTGGGGGAATTACTGCACATCCCTTTGGCATGCATGGCTATTCACACCCCTGTAGTCAGAACTGTGGGGCAGTACAGACATAGCCTAAAACTGCAGCATTGGGACTGTGAGTAACCCACTCATATAGAAAGAAAAAGGGATTAAAATGCCTGGCTGCTTAGGGAAAATGGACTTGTTGGATAACTCAGCTGAGGTCTGGGCCATGTATAAAGACTAGTACAGTATAAAATAGCTAATGATATCAGTGATGAGGAAAAGGTGGCAGTTTCACTGAGTGTAAAAACCTATAACTTGTTGCACAGCCTAACAACTCCTGTTATACCAGCAGCAAAAAAATATTCTCTAAGATTAAGGACATTTTATAAAACCACCTCTCCCTGTAGCCACTGGTGGTTGCAGAACAGCTCGACTTTCACCGACTGAATCGAAAAGAAAATGAAACCACATGCCTGGGTTAAGGAAGATAACAGAACATGGCCATTTTGGAGAGTTTAAATAATGCATGAAGGGACAGGTTAGCATGTGATATGCAAAATGAAGCAATCCAAAAATGGTTATTGACTAATGCTGATTTGACCCTTTGTTGTTTCAATGTAGACCACACTAAAGATGCCAGAGAGTTGCCAGAGCATCATTACATCTGTGCATCAAATAAACTGGGGGGTCAAGCAGAAAGCACATCCTGGATAATACTCCAAGGCTGTGTGCGTTCATTGTGGGAAACAGACTTACAATGCAAATAGTTGTTAGTTCAAGGATAAACCCTATAGAAACTTGCAAGTAATTAGAACACACACAGAAGATGTGCAGGTCAGGGCAAACACACAACCACCACCTCACAAGGACAATACCAAAGAATTTCAGACTCATCAGTGTGCAGATGACAACATGGAGTTCATGGAGAATACTGTGGCATCTCTACTAGTGGAAGAAACAAGACTTAAAATAGAGCTTAATACAGGGTCTGCTGTTCCTGTAATATCAGAGCAGACTTATCAGAGACTACATAAAAAGGTGAAGTTGCAGAAAATCTCAGTACTTCTAAAACATAACAGGGGAAATCCTTGCTCCAGTATTATTATCGTGAAGGTGACATATGACACTATACAAAAGCTCTATGTTGTTAAGTGAGAGAGTCATGCATTACTTGGTAGAGCATAGCTGAGAGAGATTCAGTTGGCTTGGTAAAGCATAAAGTGTCTGCAAGCTTTAAAAAAATTATGACCTCCAAGCCAAAATAAAAATTACCCAAACTTTTGGACAGGGAACTGATGTCTTTCGGGGTAGTATCAGAACTGAACCTTGCTTTCATATGTTTCTGGAAGAAGGAGCAATTCCTAAATTTTGAAAAGCTCATTCAGTACCTTATGCAATACAGCCAAAAGTACATGCTAGGTTAATTGGAGCAAATAGAGCACCCCTTGAGAGCCAGTGATGAAAAAGAATGGGATTTCCTTTATCTGTGGTGATTTCAGCATTACAATTAACCTAGTATTGTATTTGTGGCACCTTAGAGACTAACAAATTTATTAGAGCATAAGCTTTCGTGAGCTACAGCTCACTTCATCGGATGCATTTGGTGGAAAAAACAGAGGAGAGATTTATATACACACACACAGAGAACATGAAACAATGGGTTTATCATACACACTGTAAGGAGAGTGATCACTTAAGATAAGCCATCACCCACAGCAGGGGGGGAAAGGAGGAAAACCTTCCATGGTGACAAGCAGGTAGGCTAATTCCAGCAGTTAACAAGAATATCAGAGGAACAGTGGGGGGTGGGGTGGGGGGGAGAAATACCATGGGGAAATAGTTTTACTTTGTGTAATGACTCATCCATTCCCAGTCTCTATTCAAGCCTAAGTTAATTGTATCCAGTTTGCAAATTAATTCCAATTCAGCAGTCTCTCGTTGGAGTCTGTTTTTGAAGCTTTTTTGTTGAAGTATAGCCACTCTTAGGTCTGTGATCGAGTGACCAGAGAGATTGAAGTGTTCTCCAACTGGTTTTTGAATGTTATAATTCTTGACGTCTGATTTGTGTCCATTCATTCTTTTACGTAGAGACTGTCCAGTTTGGCCAATGTACATGGCAGAGGGGCATTGCTGGCACATGATGGCATATATCACATTGGTAGATGCGCAGGTGAACGAGCCTCTGATAGTGTGGCTGATGTGATTAGGCCCTGTGATGGTATCCCCTGAATAGATATGTGGACAGAGTTGGCAACGGGCTTTGTTGCAAGGATAGGTTCCTGGGTTAGTGGTTCTGTTGTGTGGTGTGTGGTTGCTGGTGAGTATTTGCTTCAGATTGGGGGGCTGTCTGTAAGCAAGGACTGGTCTATCTCCCAAGATCTGAGAGAGCGATGGCTCGTCCTTCAGGATAGGTTGTAGCACTAGCCATCACCTTCAGCCCCCAACTAAAACCTCTCCAACGCATCATCAAGGATCTACAACCTCAGAATGGAGTTACCACCACCTCCTAGGTAACCCATTCCAGTGTTTTATCACCTTCCTAGTGAAGTAGTTTTTCCTAATATCCAACCTAGACCTCCCCCACTGCAACTTGAGACCATTGCTCCTTGTTTTGTCATCTGCCACCATTGAGAACAGCCTAGCTCCATCCTCTTTGGAACCCCCTTTGAGGCAGTTGAAGGCTGCTATCAAATCCCCCCTCACTCTTCTCTTCTGCAGACTAAATAACCCCAGTTCCCTCAGCCTCTCCTCGCAAGTCATGTGCCCCAGTCCCCTAATAATTTTCATTGCCCTCCACTGGATTCTCTCCAATTTGTCCACATTCTTTCTGTAGTGGGAGGCCCAAACTGGACGCAATACTCCAGATGTGGCCTCACCAGTGCTGAATAGAGGTGAATAATCACTTCCCTCGATCTGTTGGCAATGCTTCTACTAATGCAGCCCAATATGCCATTAGCCTTCTTGGCAACAAGGGCACACTGCTGACTCCTATCCAGCTTCTTGTCCACTGTAATCCCCATGTCCTTTTCTGCAGAACTGCTGCTTAGCCAGTCGGTCCCCAGCCTGTAGCAGTGCATGGAATTCTTACTTCCTTACTAAGTGAGGACTCTGCACTTGTCCTTGTTGAACCTCATCAGATTTTTTTTGGCTCAATTCTCCAATTTATCTACATCACTCTGGACCCTATCCCTACCCTCCAGCATATCTACCTCTTCCTCCAGTTTAGTATCATCTGGAAACTTGCTGAGGGTGCAATCCATCCCCTCATCCAGATCATTAACGAAGAGGTTGAACAAAACTGGCCCCAGGACCGCCCCCTGGGGCACTCCGCTTGATACTGGCTGCCAACTAGACAGTGAGCCGTTGATCACTACCCATTGAGCCTGACAATCTAGCCAGATTTCTATTCACCTTATAGTCCATTCATCCAATCTGTACTTCTTTAACCTGCTGGCAAGAATACTGTGGGAGACCGTATCAAAAGCTTTGCTAAAGTCAAGGTATATCATGTCCACCTCTTTCCCCATATCTACGGAGCCAGTTATCTCATCATAGAAGGTAATCAGGTTGGTCAGGCATGACTTGCCCTTGGTGAATCCATGTTGACTGTTCCTGATTACCTTCCTCTCCTCCAAGTGCTTCAAAATGGATTCCTTGAGGACCTGATCCATGATTTTTCCAGGGACTGAAGTGAGGCTGACTGGTCGTAGGTCTCCAGATTCTCCTTCTTCCCTTTTTTAAAGATGGGAACTATATTTACCTTTTTCCTATCGTCCAGGACCTCACCCGATCGCCACGAGTTTTCAAAGATAACGGCCAATGGCTCTGCAATCACATCAGTCAATTCCCTCAGGACCCTCAGATGCATTGCATCCGACCCCATGGACTTATGTATGTCCAGCTTTTCTAAATAGTCCTTAACCTGTTCGTTCACCACTGAGGGCTGCTCACCTCCTCCTCATACTGTGTTGCCCAGTGCAGCAGTCTGGGAGCTGACCTTGTCTGTGAAGACCGAGGCAAAAAAAAAAAAAACATTGAGTACTTCAGCTTTTTCCACATCATGTCGCTAGGTTGCCTCCCCCATTCAGTAAGGGTCCCACACTTTCCCTGACCACCTTCTTGTTGCTAACATACCTGTAGAAACACTTCTTGTTATCCTTCACATCCCTTGCTAGCTGCAACTCCAGTTGTGCTTTGGCCTTCCGGATTAAAACACCTGCATGCTCAAGAAATATTTTTATATTCCTCCCTAGTCATCTGCGCAAGTTTCCACTTCTTGTAAGCTTCCTTTTTATGTTTAAGCTCACCAAAGATTTCTCTGTTAAGCCAAATTGGTTGCCTGACATATTTGCTATTCTGTTTCTCTCTCTCCCTCTTTCACCTAAAAAGACAAAGGAACCAGTCCTTTGACTTTGAGGGAGATCCTGATCTGATAATTTGGTCAGCACAGTTGCTGGGAACTTGTAGTGAGGATTTTACCTTGAACCAAGTCTAACTTATTAAGTTTTAGCTACTAGAAAGCGTTTAATCTTTATTTTTCTTGTAACCATTTCGGACTTTAATACCTGATACTTTTACTCATTAAAAATTTCTTTGTAGTTAAATACATTTGTTCTATTTTTAAATCAGATATAATCCCATGTTGTGTTTAAACTGAACTGTTTAGTAACTCCAATTAAAGTAGCAAACTGTTGACTATTGACCCCCTTATAGGCGCAATGGACCTATAATACCTCAGCTGCCCAGGAGAGGGCTGGACAGTACATGTTTTGGGGAAAATGTTTTGGGGACTGGGAGTGTGTTGGGGGGTCCCCCTACAAGTAGTAACCAAGGCTTGTGTAAGCCAGAATGTGGCTGAATTGTTGCTGACAGGCTACTGAGTTCCTGGACAAGGGCTGCAGCTATACACAGACTCTCAGAGGGGGAGTGGCATGCTGTTAGGCTGTTTGTGAGTGGCCCAGGTTGGGAACTACAACAGCAAAGCACTGTGAGGCACCCAGTGTTGCAGGGCAGGCAGCAACACAAATCCTCAATGGTCTGGATTGTACCCCAGAATGTGACAGTTACATCCTTGAATGAACTGTTACACAATGGACAGAAACGGTGTTGATCCTCAGAGTGCACCAAGGTTTTTGAGGAGGCCAAGAAACATGTATCATCTAGATACACCTTATACACTAAATGCATCTTGCTTATCAAGTTATCTTGTGACGCTTCCCCGTATGGAACAGGCACAGTAACTTCGCATGGGATGGAAGATCATACTCAAAGGCCTGATGCCTTTGCTTCTAGATCTTACCTTGGCAGAACGTATCTATTCTCACAATGACAGAGTGTAGTGTGGGGAGTTAACTTTCACCAGTATCTGCATGGGAAATGATTTACTCTGGTTACAGAACATCCACTGATAGTTTCCACTTTTAACTCAAAGAAAGGAGACCTGGGAGATGCGTGACATTCTTGGGCGCTCACTATTGTGGTACTGAGTTCAAAAATACCAGTCCGCGCGGGACTGCAGATTGCGTTTTACACCTCCAATTGGAAGCCAAAAGTAGGCAACTGAAGCGGAACCAGAGACAGTTGATATGTTCAGTAGGGCACACACCGAACCCTTGCCAGAGATAAATACCCATGGTACAAGGCAAAGCTAAAGAGATGTGCTAGCTAAAGTTTCTGACATTAGGATGCGAGGATGAAATCTTGCACATAATCAACTGTTTCCAGCTTTCTTTGCTCCAAAAGAACAGTTAAGCATATACCAAGGCCTCTTTGAATGCAGCCTGCTACTGCAAATCAGCAATGCTGGTCACTTAATTTAAAGTCTTGCCTGGACATGTTAAAGCCTGATCTACACAGGGACAGTTGAAAGAACAGTGATCAAATGGCCACAGACAGTCACACTTGACTGTACTGTTTTCATGGGGGAGAAAGCCTGCGATTATTCATGGAAACCTGGGGTGATTACTTCACAGACTGATCTTATGTCTTACTGCATAAAGTAACACTGAACAGATCATGGAGAAGACGTAACAAGCTTCCTCCCACATGAAAACTGTGTAGTCCAGGCAAGACCTTAAACTATATCCCATAGACACCAGCAATGGTATCTGACTTTTAGTAGCATGCACTGTATTTCTATAGGCCACTAGGATATTTATATCCTCCCACTTCCTAGCTTGAGAAAGACAGGAAAGTCTATGTGTTTTGTATTACTTTGAGCCTTTTGCATCTTTTGTTTAATAAAATCCATCTTGAGGAAAGGGACATGGAACTTGACCAACATGTGTGGACTTTATTTGAACTGCCTGGACCATTGGCTTACACGTGTATCTCTGTATTCATCATTTTAGACATGTATTCAGTGACACCCACCCAAAGTTATCCCAGCATCGCTGAGTTCAGCTCATATTGCCTAGCATATGTACCATTAAGTTTCTTATCCAATTGGTAACTGAGTAAATGGATTTTAAAAAGTTGTCAGGCTCTGTGGGATAAGAATTTCCTGTAATGACCTTCAGAGAGTTTAAATGACATGTAGAATTAATTGCAACAATTCTGATGAGGGGACAGATATTCTTCCACTAAGTAGCCTTCCATGCAAACTTAAATTCTTGTGTCTATTATGTTACCAACTAAGGCTTGCCAGATGTGACTTCAACTACTTCAGAGCACAGGACATTTAGATATTGAAGTTGGAGCATATCTGTAATAATGGAGGGTAATACTGTGTGCATGTAAAAAATATTTTTCATTTGTACAGATAGCTTTTGCCTTAACTCACTTCAAGAGAGGAGTTGACTTCTACACAGACCCTTGTATAAATTCTCGTGGTCAATCTCTTGAGGTTGGGGATGATCTTTTTCACAGGTTTTATTTTTCATGGGTCCTTTGGTGACTGAGGAGTCTGATCCTGGAGCCACAGGCTCGTTGGCAGATGTTGCAGATGGTGTTGGAAGACAGGGTTGGGCAGCGATTGCTGAGTGACAGTTGTCTTTCCGTTCTTTTATGGCATTTTTCTGCAACCAGGGCAAGGTGATTTTCCTCAAAAGTGGACGTTCCCTCTCTGACAAGTCTTCATCAGTTATCCCTAGCCTGGGCTGCTGTCTCCCAGTGTGTGGTGTCAATGCCACATCTCTTGATGTTTATCTTGAGGGTGTCTTTAAAGAGTTTCTTTTGGCCTCCCCGTTTCCTTTCACCTTTGGTGAGTTGGGCGTACAGCAGTTGTTTTTGTATAAATTCTAAGGGCTTGTCCAGTACAGCCCTCCCAGCCATAATAACCATCTATCTACCATGGAAGAGTGAAGGACAGTCTGTGTTTCAAATCAGCAAGCAATCTATTTTTTTAAACACAGCTTGATACTTAGACCACTAGGCCATATGCCAAGTTATATAACATGTATATGCAACCATTTCTGTGATACACTTGGAATGGTATAGAATGGTAGAATAAATTCCAAAAAATTTAGCGCCATGATCTTGTTTAATGGCAATTTACAGTGAAGGGAGTTATTCTGTGTGCAGATGACAAACACACTTGTAGTCTGAAAACCAAAACACAGTATAGACAGACTGCAGAACTGGAACTTGAAATTCATGGCATATTGGAAATCCCATCAGAGTCCTGATACTATGTCTAAAAGCATTACCCATTTGATAAGCCATTTGTACACCCTGTATTACTGCTATGATTACTGATGTTTGCTTGCCAGGGTTTTTGCATGCTTGCCTATATTCAGTCATCCCTTGGCTTGTCGAAGGCATTGCGTTATACAGGTCACTGAAAAAAAATCAATGACTGAATTAAAACTACACATCGTGCAGACTAAAAACTTATAGTCAGTCAAGATTCAATAAAATACTAAGCAATATCCGATTAGAATTGTGTCAGACCAGGAAGAACTGTTTTTTGGAGTTAGTGACAGACTGATATTTAGTAAAATAATACTTTACCTTTAAAGAACCTTTCACCCAAGAATCTCTGTGCCTTACACACATATTCATTGACTCACACAACAACCCTGATGAGATAGGTGAACATCATTAACTCCATTTTACAGCTGAGAAACCTGACACACAGAGAGGTTAATTAACATGTCCTGATTCACACAAGGCAATAGCAAAACTGGGAAGAAAACAGAGGTTCCATCAGCAAGTTCCTTGCTGTAACCACTAGAGCATATTTGTATCGAGTCCACACCCTTGAGAAGTTCTATAGAAGGCATTCTGAAGTACATCATTTGTTTTGATTCGGCATATACAACTATTAGGACAAGAACTCTGTTTACCAGAGTGAAGCAGTACTTGTGGCACCTTAGAAACTAACAAATTTATTAGAGCATAAGCTTTCGTGAGCTACAGCTCACTTCATCGGATGCATTTGGTGGAAAAAACAGAGGAGAGATTTATATACACACACACAGAGAACATGAAACAATGGGTTTATCATACACACTGTAAGGAGAGTGATCACTTAAGATAAGCCATCACCAGCAGCAGGGGGTGGAAAGGAGGAAAACCTTTCATGGTGACAAGCAAGGTAGGCTAATTCCAGCAGTTAACAAGAATATCAGAGGAACAGTGGGGGGTGGGATGGGGGGGAGAAATACCATGGGGAAATAGTTCTACTTTGTGTAATGACTCATCCATTCCCAGTCTCTATTCAAGCCTAAGTTAATTGTATCCAGTTTGCAAATTAATTCCAATTCAGCAATCTCTCATTGGAGTCTGTTTATGAAGTATTTTTTGTTGAAGTATTGCCACTTTTAGGTCTGTAATTGAGTGACCAGAGAGATTGAAGTGTTCTCCAACTGGTTTTTGAATGTTATAATTCTTGACGTCTGATTTGTGTCCATTCATTCTTTTACGTAGAGACTGTCCAGTTTGGCCAATGTACATGGCAGAGGGGCATTGCTGACACATGATGGCATATATCACATTGGTAGATGCGCAGGTGAAGGAGCCTCTGATAGTGTGGCTGATGTGATTAGGCCCTATGATGGTATCCCCTGAATAGATATGTGGACAGAGTTGGCAACGGGCTTTGTTGCAAGGATAGGTTCCTGGGTTAGTGGTTCTGTTGTGTGGTGTGTGGTTGCTGGTGAGTATTTGCTTCAGATTGGGGGGCTGTCTGTAAGCAAGGACTGGCCTGTCTCCCAAGATCTGTGAGAGTGATGGGTCGTCCTTCAGGATAGGTTGTAGATCCTTGATGATGCATTGGAGAGGTTTTAGTTAGGGGCTAAAGGTGATGGCTAGTGGCGTTCTGTTATTTTCTTTGTTGGGCCTGTCCTGTAGTAGGTGACTTCTGGGTACTCTTCTGGCTCTGTCAATCTGTTTCTTCACTTCAGTAGGTGGGTATTGTAGTTGTAGGAATGCATGATAGAGATCTTGTAGGTGTTTGTCTCTGTCTGAGGGGTTGGAGCAAATGCGGTTATATCGTAGAGCTTGGCTGTAGACAATGGATCGAGTGGTAGGATCTGGATGAAAGCTAGAGGCATGTAGGTAGGAATGGTGGTCAGTAGGTTTCCGATATAGGGTGGTGTTTATGTGACCATCGCTTATTAGCACCGTAGTGTCCAGGAAGTGGATCTCTTGTGTGGACTGGTCCAGGCTGAGGTTGATGGTGGGATGGAAATTGTTGAAATCCTGGTGGAATTCCTCAAGGGCTTCTTTTCCATGGGTCCAGATGATGAAGATGTCATCAGTGTAGCACAAGTAGAGTAGGGGCATTAGGGGACGAGAGCTGAGGAAGCGTTGTTCTAAGTCAGCCATAAAAATGTTGGCATACGGTGGGGCCATGTGGGTACCCATCGCAGTGCCGCTGATTTGAAGGTATACATTGTCCCCAAATGTGAAATAGTTATGGGTGAGGACAAAGTCACAAAGTTCAGCCACCAGGTTAGCCGTGACAGTATCGGGGATACTGTTCCTGATGGCTTGTAGTCCATCTTTGTGTGGAATGTTGGTGCAGAGGGCTTCTACATCCATAGCGGCTAGGATGGTGTTTTTAGGAAGATCACCAATGGACTGTAGTTTCCTCAGGAAGTCAGTGGTGTCTCGAAGATAGCTGGGAGTGCTGGTAACGAAGGGCCTGAGGAGGGAGTCTACATAGCCAGACAATCCTGCTGTCAGGGTGCCAATGCCTGAGATGATGGGGCGTCCAGGATTTCCAGGTTTATGGATCTTGGGTAGCAGATAGAATACCCCAGGTCGGGGTTCTAGGGGTGTGTCTGTGCGGATTTGTTCTTGTGCTTTTTCAGGGAGTTTCTTGAGCAAATGCTGTAGTTTCTTTTGGTAACTCTCAGTGGGATCAGAGGGTAATGGCTTGTAGAAAGTGGTGTTGGAGAGCTGCCTAGTAGCCTCTTGTTCATACTCCAACCTATTCATGATGACGACAGCACCTCCTTTGTCAGCCTTTTTGATTATGATGTCAGAGTTGTTTCTGAGGCTGTGGATGGCACTGTGTTCTGCATGGCTGAGGTTATGGGGTAAGTGATGCTGCTTTTCCACAATTTCAGCTCGTGCACGTCGGCGGAAGCACTCTATGTAGAAATCCAGGCTGCTGTTTCAACCTTCAGGAGGAGTCCACCCAGAATCCTTCTTTTTGTAGTGTTGGCAGGAAGGTCTCTGTGGGTTAATATGCCATTTACAACACACACTTTGCTTCTCTACAAAAGAAAAAGGACACTAAGCTATCTAAACTACTATATGCCACAAGAGGCCACAACAATGGTTCCCGTAACCCACCCAGCAATATTGTTAATCTATCCAACTATACTCTTAGCCCAGCAGAAGAATCTGTCCTATCTCGGGGCCTCTCCTTTTGCCCCTCCACCCCCACGAACATGATACAGTTCTGTGGTGACCTAGAATCCTATTTTCGACGTCTCAGACTCAAGGAATATTTCTAACACACCTCTGAACAACATATTAACCCACACACCTCATTTGGAAGCGAAGTATGAAATCAGGCAGCATCAGAAACGAAAATAAATAAACCAATACAATACAACACTGTGTTAAACAGAAACTACTAACAAAACAAAGGGAAAGGAGCATTTTTCTTCTGCACAGTAAAGTTTCAAAGCTGTATTAAGTCAATGTTCAGTTGTAAACTTTTGAAAGAACAACCACAACATTTTGCTCAGAATTATGAACATTTCAGAGTACAACAACCTCTATTCCCATGGTGTTTGTAACTCTGAGGTTCTACTGTATCTTTATTGAATTTAATCTTGTTGAATTCAAACCAATTCTCCAATTTGTCATGGTCATTTTGAATTCTAATCCTGTCCTCCAGAGTGCTTGCAACCCCTGCCAACTTGGTGTCATCTGCAAATTTTATAAGCACACTCTTCACTCCATTATCCAAGTTATTAATGAAAATATTGACTAGTACCTGACCCAAGACGGACCCTGGTGTGACTCCTCCATATACAGCTGCCCAGGTTGACAGGGAATCAATGATCAATCAACTACTCTTTGAGTACAATCTTGCAACTTGCTGTGCACCCACTTTATAGCAATTTCCTCTAGACTACATTTGCCAAGTTTGCTTATGAGAATGTCATGTAGAACTGTAACAAAATCCTTACTACAAATCAAGATATATACGACATCTACTGCTTCTCCCCATCCACTGAGCCAGCAATGCTGTTAAAGCAGAAAATTAGGTTCATTTGGCATGGTTTGTTCTTGACAAATCCATGCGGGCTATTTCTTATAGCCCTATTATCTTCCAGGTGCTTACAAATCGATTGTTTAATAATTTTTTCCAGTATCTTTCCAGATACCAAAGTTAGCTGACTGGTCTATAGTTCCCCAGGTCCTCTGAGGTACTATATTTGTCTTTCTCCAGTCCTCTAGGACCGTTCCCATCCTCCAGGAGTTCTCGAAGATAATAGTTAATGGTTCTGGGATTGCTTCAGCTAGTTCCTTAAGTACGCTAGGATGGGTTTCATCAGGCCCTGTCGACTTGGATAAATCTATCTTATCTAAATATCCTTTAACCTATTCTTTCCCTATTTTGGCTTGCATTCCCCCTTGTTGTTAATATTAATTGTACTGAGTATGTGGTCACCATTAACCATTTTAGTGAAGACTGAAGAAAAATGGGCATTAAACGCCTCCTCTTTTTCCATCAGTTATTAGTTCTCCTTCCCTGCTAAGTAAAGGATCCACACTTTCCTTCATCTCTCTCTAGCTCCTAATGTATTTAAAGAAGCTCTTCTTATTGCCTTTCATGTCTGTTGCTAGGTGTAACTCATTTTGTGTCTTGACCTTTCTGGTTTTGTTCCTAAGTAGTTCTGCTGTTCTTTTGTACTCCTCCTTAGCAATTTGTCCACGTTTCCACTCTTTGTAGGATTCCTTTTTGATTTTCAGGCCATTAACTAGCTCCAATGGAGACATAGTGGCCTCTTACTATTCTTCCTATCTTTGCTTCCCATCACGATATTTTGCAGTTCTGCCTTTAATATATACAAGGCACTCAGATATTATGGTGATGATCATTGTATTAGAATCAGCTCATAAGAGGTTATTTTGTTACGTGGAGAAAGAAGAGATACATAGGTTGTAGAGCGGGAGGGGGTGAGTCCCAAAACTTGAGAGGATGAGGACTTGGAAGATCCAGAGTTCAGTTCCTGGCTGTCTCAAGCTTCCTATGTGACTATGGGCAGGTCACTAGTCTCCCTGTGCCTAAAATTCTCCACCTATAAAATGGAGATAATGCTTTACTTTTTCAGAAAGGTGTTGTGAGAATAAATCTATAAAGGGAGGTGCTCATATATTATGATTTGGGGGACCCTATATTGAGTAATACATAATTCATGTTTTTACGACATTAAAAGACTGACCTACTTCTTTGAGTGAAATTTGCGGCCTCCTTCATCCATCATGTAGACGAATCCCTTGTTTATTTTTATAGCAGTAACAGTAACAGTATAAGTATCTAAACCTCTCCAAGATCTTCTTGTAGTCTGCTCCTAGCCAATTTTTTGCTCTGCTAATGCTTTGGAGACAATCAACATTTTTCTAAATGACCACAGTATAGTACTTGATATTTTTCTTCAATATTTGTTTAGAAATATTCATACTCTTCACTTGGCCTGGCACTTAGTTATTGCTATTGATTAAAACACATTTTCCAGAAATATTTCTGTCTCCTTTGGAATGACCATCTCACTCCTGTGTTCTGTTCAGAGACCTGCAGTTAAAATAGCTATTTGATGGACCTCTGAACAGGTGCATATTAATTTGAATGCCATTCTTAGTGACAGTAACTATCTGAACCAGTGGTTCTCAGCCTTTCCAGATTAATGTACCCTTTTCAGGAGGCTGATTTGTTTTGCATACCCCCAAGTTTCACCTCACTTAAAAACTACTTGCTGAAAAAATCAGATATAAAAATACAAGTGTCCCAGCACACTATTACTGAAAAATTGCTTATTTTCTCATTTTTACTATATAATTATAAAATAAATCAATTGGAATATAAATATTGTACTTACATTTCAGTGTACTGGATATAGAGCAGCATAAACAAGTCATTGTCTGTATGAAATTTTAGTTTGTACTGATTTCGCTAGTGCTTTTTATGTAGTCTGTTGCAAACCTAGACAAATATCTGTTCCCTAAATATAAGGGGACTGTTGCCCCCTTACTAACATTCAGTGGGGGTGTTTTAGTTGCTAGCTCCCAGTACTAAAAAGGGGGAAGGGTTGATGGGGAATCAGGACCCTGAGACTGACAGCCCCCAGGAACAATAGGGAGAAGCCAATGCTCCAGGTCAGCCTGAATGACAGGCCGAGCAGGCTAATCAGGGAGTCAGGGAGGTCCCGTCTTCCGTGTGAGCTGGATATGCCTGGGTCAGACAGAGTGGGACTGAGATAAGGAGAAAGCAGAGGCCCAAGCTAAGCTGGGGAGCAGAGCTGTACCAGATCTAGAGGGACCAGAAAAGCAGTCCAGAGAGAGCAGACCTGTCCTGGGAGCAGAGCTGCAGCCCCAAAGCTAGAGGCACAGCCCAGAGAGAGCAGACTTGCCCTGGGAGGAGAGCTGCAGCAACCAGAGCAAGAGGGGCCAGAAAAACAGCCCAGGAAGCAGGTCAGTGCTGGGAGCAGAGTCACAGAAGCAGCCTGCAGAGCAGACCTGTCCTGGGAGCAGAGCTGCAGCAACCAGAGGCAGAGGGGCCAGAGAAGCAGCCCAGGGAGCTGGAGGCAGAGCTGCAGTGCAGAGACTGAGTGGTGCAGCTGGGGAGACTGAAGGGGACCCTGGGCAGCAGGCCCAGCACAGGGAGACATCTCAGCCAAGGGGCTCTGCAGGCCAGGCTTGGATCATAACCCCGACAGGGCGGGGGCGACGCTGGGAAGAAGGGTCCTACCACTTAGAGCCCAAGAGCGTGTGGCCACCACCAGAGCAAGTGTCCAACCCCCAGCATCCCTGCAGCACAGCCAGGGCCTGAGAAGAAGGCCTGGGACTTGCAAGGAACAGACTGTGAACTGCCCGGACATTCCAGAGACACTGTTTGGGATGTTCCCTGCCACAGAGCAGGTCGATGTGTTTCCTGTAACCTTTTCCATTATTCCTTATTCTTTTTAAAATTAATTGTTGATTAAATAACTTGCATTTGCTTTAACTTGTATGTAATGGTCAGTGGGTCAGAGAAGTGCCCAGTGCAGAGTACCCTGGAGTGGGGACACCCTAGCCCGTGGCCTAGGTGACCACAGCAGGGTTGGGGGTCGAGCCCCCCAGGAATCCTGGGCCCAGCCTTGTTGAGGTTACAAGGACTCTGCCAGACAGGAGAGTGGAAGGAGAGTCCTCAAGGGCAGGGAGGCCACTGGGTAAAGGAAGTGGGAGCGAGGACTCAGATCCTTTCGCTAGCCCACTTCACTGGGGTAGTGCCGAAGCCAGGAAAGTTCTTCACAAGAGCGGGACTATTCCTCCCGCTTATGTAAAGAGGAGGCAAAACTCAGCCCACCTTATTCCAGGCAGGCTCTTTCCAGATCGACTGACTGCATGCTTCCCCACAGAGCCCCTTGCAAGCAGGACCAAGAAACCCCACCCCCATCTCCTAAAGTGATAGCTTGCAACTGCAAAACAGTCCTCAATATGCCACAGTAAATTATGAATGATTCATGGACATGTGGTTTCTAAGGAGGATTTTTTAAATGAAGGAGAAAAAAGGATGCTTGGCAGACAAGAAATGGAAGGCTGTTCCAGCAACGCTACTATCTATTATTTGGTAAGCTCTGATCTCATGTTAGGGCTGTACAAGATACAGCAGAAAACATGGCTGCTACTCAGATAAGTTTAGGGGGCATTTAGCATCTTGCAGGAAAGGAACAGAAAGATGAAAAATGGATGAATCCAAACGATAGCTGAAAATGAAAGATTTAAAACAGAGTGACTGACTTGGAAGCAATGACATCTGAGCATGAAATTCTTATTGGGTGAGAATCTGATACCCTTGCTCATATTCCACAAGAAGTCCCAACCAAGTGAGGAACGATACCGAAAGGGAGCAAAGACATCAGAATCTGAACCCAGTGAAGATAGTAAAGGACAATACGGCTATTCAAATTAAGACTGGAGAATTAGAAGATAAAGAATGTGGTTGCTGAGAAAACAGGGAGAAGCTGGAGATACAAAAGCCTTTGTTTTTTGGTTTTTAAAATATGTATTAATTAAATTGCGGAGGCCTCTTATAACAGAGAAACTGGTGAGCCTAAATTTGTGCTCACCATCTCCCTGCAAAAAAAGTATTTAATCCATTTCCACTCCAGGAACAGTGATAAATGAATTACTGGAGGCTGCTTGTAGGAAAGTAATTCGGCTTTTCAAGGCTAGAAGATTGGATTCTATTCAGCTTATCCCACTGCATCAGTTAAAAAGAGGAATAGTTTTATTCCAGCTAAACAGCATCTCTGACAACTGAGTCTTGAATCCATGCTCTTGTATGTGGTAGGGTAGGATGGTTGGTCTAGTGCAGTGTTTCTCAACCTGGGTTTAGGGGAGTCATGGGCTCAGGCTGTCAGCCCCAGGTGGCTGCTTGAGCCCCCATCTTTTCCAGTCTTAGTAGGAGGGTCATTTTTTTAAGTCCAAAGGGGGTTGTCAACACAGGAAAGTTGAGAAACACTAGTCTAGTGGAAAGGACACAGGACTTGAACTCAAGACATCTGGATTTAAGGTCTGGATTAACTCTATAAAAGGGAGCTAATAGTCCCCCCTACTATGCAGGGTGTTGTGAAGAGAAAAATCCAATAATAATCCTCATTAATGTCTGGGAGTTCCTCAGATACTATGATGATGAGGGTCATGCAAGAAGCTATGCATGCAGTGTTGTGGCCATGTTGGTCTCAGGATATTAGAGAGACAAGGTGGGTGAGGTAATACCTTTAATTGGACCAACTTCTGTTGGTGAGAGAGACAAGCTTTCGAGCTACACAGAGCTCTTCTTCAGGTCTGGAAAAGGTACTAAGGCTATGTCTACACTAGCACTTTTGTCGGTATAACTTACGTCAATCGGGTGTGAAAAAACACCCCACTGAGCGACATAAATTACACTGACAAACGCTGATGTGGAAAGCGCTATGTCAGTGGAGACGCTCTCCCACCAACATAGCTACTGCCACTTATTGGAGGTAGTTTAATTATGTTGATGAAAGAGCTCTCTCCTGCCGGCATAGAGCAGCTACAAGGGAGAACTTACAGTGGCGTAGCTGCATCAGTACAGCAGTGCTGCTGTAAGGTCTCTAGTGTAGACATGGCTTAAGAGTGTCACAGCTAAATACAAGGTGAAACAGATAGTTTAGCATATATTCTAAGGGACCATTCAAGGTGATGTGCCCCTTTCATACTCTTATAGTCATAGGACAAAAAGGGGGTTAAGTGAGTTAAAGATTGTTGTAAGAAGCTATAAATCCAATCTGTGTCTTTATTAAGACCATGATTTTTAGTATCTAGCAAAGTTATGAATTTAAGTCCCAGGCTTGTCTTTTGAAAGCACTGTGCAGGTTTCCTTTGAGGATGAGGGCTGATAGCGCTCACTCTACATCTGACCTCTGAAAAGTGTTCCCCCACAGGTGATAGGGTATGCTTGTCTTTTAACACCTTCCTGAGTGAGTTCGTTCGAGAGTGTAGCAATTGTCTGATTTCACCCACATAGTTGCTGTTGGGGCATTTAGTGCACTGGATAAGGTACACCACATATTGTGATAGGCATGTGTAGGACCCATGGATCTTGAAAAGAGCGTTGTGGGGGATATTGCTTATTGTAGCAATGGAGATACATCTGAAGGTTTTGCGTCTGTTCTGGCAAGATCTGGTGCCGCTTTGAATTGATGTGTCCTGGTCTGTGGGGAGCTTTCTTCTTCTTCTGATGACCTTGGGTAAGTTGGGGGCTTGTTTGAAGGCCAGAAGAGGGGGTTCAGGAAAGATTTCTTTCAGGATGGGGTCCATCCTACAGATGTCTATCACATTTGTATGTATCTAAATCAGTGGTGCGCAAACTTTTCTGCTCGTGCCCACCCCTTTTCATTAATGGAATCTGTCTGTGCTCTCCCCCCTCCATTACTGCACAGCCAAGATTTCCTCAGCAGTGGAGCTTGGGCTGAAGGCGGAGCTGGGGGCAGAACTGGGGATGGGGGAGGAGCTGGGGCTAGAGGCAGAGCTAGTCTGGGGTTGGAGAAGGAATGAGGGCAGAGTTGGGCTGGGAATGGGGGCGGAGCAAGTTGGGAGTGGATCTGGCCTGGAGGCAGAGCAGAACTGGCTGCTGAACTGGATTGTGGGAGGCGTGAGGCTGGGGGTGGATCTGGTCTGGGATGGAAGCATGGCTCTCCCTTCCTGCCCCCCATGGGGGCTGGACGGGCCTAGCTGTGTGCCCCCTCGAACGTTCCTTTGACACTTTCACCAGGGGGCACCCCACAGTTTGTGGCCAATTATCTTAATACTGACATTTTGGTAATGGTGGTTTATGCTCTGAGTGTGTAGGGGGTGCTATAGGACCTTGGGCTTTATGAAGGTATTGGTGGTGGTTACAGCAGAATGACCCCACGACCTCCTTACTTTGTTTTGTCTGTCAGCTCCTGTGTAACGTACACTGGCTAGTGTAGTTATGTATGGGCACATCACTAGTAAAAGGATTAGGGTGGGGTTGATTCATGACTCCCTAGTGGTCCAGAAGCAGCAGAGCATTTGCCTTAAAATTAGTCTGTTAAATACGCATTACTAAAATTAGTTGAGAATTTTTTCCTACATGTTTTTTTCAGCAAAAAATGCGGCTTCTAGGGGAAAAAAATCAATTTTTTCCATAGGACAATGTTGATTTTTGCCAAAATCTATAAAGGAAAAATCAAAACAAAAGATTTCATTTCAGTTTGTCAGATTGGATTAAATCATTTCATTCTGGGTCAGTTCAACTTTAACCTGCATCATTCTGAGTTGTTTCAATGCAGTATTCTCAGTTTGAGAAGTTTCTTCTTTGTGCTGAGTTAAGAGTTCCTCTCATATGCCTTTGATTTTCTCTTTGTTCACATAGATTGGTATTGCTTAGCCACGGCAGCAGGTTTGCTTTCCATGCTCTCTTCACTGTCATTATGTGTAGTTGTTCACTTCCTGATCATTACCCCAGATATGAAGTTACATTCTTTAGAACTAAAGACAGCCTGGCAGATTACTGGAGAACTGCACTTACATCATTTCACCAGACTGGATGTAGCTTTTTGTATATTAGGAACAGTGCTGTTGCTGGTATCATAGACCAAGCTCTGCCCTCTGGGGTGCAGCTTCTATTGACATATCAGGTAGTGCCCATGTGTCTCCAAAGGTAAACTTTATTCCTATGCATTTTCTAGCCATAAAAAAAAATACTGAGTACATTAGAAATAAAACCCCATCAAGATAACACACACAAAACTCCAGTAACGGCCACATTTTCAGACTATTTGCATGTACAGAACTGTGGACAAAAAACTAGAGAGCCCTTGAAAAATAAATGTTAAAATTGCAAAGGCAAAGTAATACAAGATCAGAGATCCTGGATTAAGTTTATCCCATTGCATCAAGACAATGCACACATGACAAAGATGCATGATATTAAGGGAAAGTGCTTTCATACCTTGGCTGAATAGTGGAATTTTAATCTTAAATAGGTTGGAAGAACCATCTTGTGGCTAAAGCACAAGAATGGTTGTCAGGCGATATGAGTCTACCACAGACTTCCTGTGTGATTGGAAAAATCACTTAATGTTGCTGTGACAATTTTTCCACCTGTAAGATGTAGATATTTCCCTGCTCATGTAGGTAGTAAGTAAAACATTTTTAAAATGTTTGAGACACTGGCTCTTAAACCATATAGAAATGCAAAGTCTTATTCTTGTATTGGCCTCTAAACATTTGATCCCATCTAAACAGAGCTTCCAAACTGCAGTTCAAATTTTTTATAGTTTTGACATTTAAAGCGTGATGCTCAAAGGAAGGCCACAATGTAAAGAGATAAGGAGGACTTGTGGCACCTTAGAGACTAACAAATTTATTTTAGCATAAGCTTTTGTGAGCTACAGCTCACTTCATTGGATGCATTCAGTGGAAAATACAGTGGGGAGATTTATATACATAGAGAACATGAAACAATGGGTGTTACCATACACACTGTAACCAGAGTGATCAGGTAAAGTGAGCTATTACCAGCAGGAGAGTGGAGGGATGAGGAGAACCTTTTGTAGTGATAATCAAGGTGGGCCATTTCCAGCAGCTGACAAGAATGTCTGAGGAACAGCGGGGGAAATAGTTTTACTTTGTGTAATGACCCATCCACTCCCAGTCTTTATGCAAGCCTAAGTTAATTGTATCCAGTTTGCAAATTAATTACAATTCGGCAGTCTCTCGTTGGAGTCTGTTTCTGAAGTTTTTTTGTTGAAGAATTGCCACTTTTAGGTCTATAATCGAGTGATCAAAAAGATTGAAGTGTTCTCCGACTGGTTTTTGAATGTTATAATTCTCGACGTCTGATTTGTGTCCATTTATTCTTTTACATAGAGACTGTCCAGTTTGGCCAATGTACATGGCAGAGGGTCATTGCTGGCACATATCACATTGGTATATGTGCAGGTGAACGAGCCTCTGATAGTGTGGCTGATGTGAGTAGGCCCTATGATGGCATCTCCTGAATAGATATGTGGACACAGTTGGCAACGGGCCGTGTTGCAAGGATAGGTTCCGGGGTTAGTGATTCTGTTGTGTGGTGTGTGTTTGCTGGTATTTGGTTCAGCTTGGGGGGCTGTCTGTAAGCAAGGACTGGCCTATCTCCCAAGATCTGAGAGAGAGATGGGTCGTCCTTCAGGATAGGTTGTAAATCCTTGATGATGCTCACAAAAGCTTATGCTCAAATAAATTTGTTAGTCTCTAAGTTGCCACAAGTCCTCCTTTTTTTTTTTTGTGCATACAGACTAACACGGCTGCTACTCTGAAACCAATGTAAAGAGATGTATCCCAGAACTCTCATAGGGAACATTTATGAAGTCAGCTTTCACTGTAGCTCTATGTCATAAAATGCTCATGTGAGAAAAGGAGCTCTCAATCTTTGCAAAAGCCACTTCTATGAACTTTTTTTATATGGAGAAAAATAGGTCAGTAAAAGCAGACAATGAAATTAACAACACAGTTAATTGTTATTTTTACAGCAGCTCAGGGATGCAGTGCATTTGCAGAACAAACAGAAATACATGGACCCTACTGTAAAGAGTATTTAATCTGAGCACAGATACAACAAGTAGCGACAGACAACACATGGGATAGGGAACAGAAAGACAAGAGCAATAATAATAAATATACACTGTTGCTCCACTGTACTGTGCTATGGCGCAACTTGATAGTTTTCAGCAAGATCTTTCTCCCTATCAGTATATTTCCAGGCACAAGAGCTTTGTTAAAAGCCAGTTCCAGCTAATTCTGGACACTGCAGTAGTCTATTGTTACCCTTTTTTAGACCTGAGCAGTTAGCCAGTAGAGTCAGATATTTAATGCAATCCTGTTTACTTACAAAGAATGTGCAAAGTCTCTTTGCTAAACGCAGCAGGGATTTCTTTGCTCACACTTTCAAGCCTCTTTTCAGCCAGTGATCATCCCAATAAAGCTCTCTCACAGGGCTATCCTCTTAGTGCTTATTCTGGCTGTCTCCTCAGCTTTCTGCTCCTTCTCTGTGTCCCTCTGTGGTATTTCTGCTATTTCTTTCACACCAACAGACACACACAGCTCCACCAATTAACACCCTAGCCCCTCCATTTGCTATATCAGTGCCCAGGGAAACCTTTGGGTCACACGTTCAGCTTTTACTCAAGCCTTGCCCAGGTGCCTGTATTTTGGGAGCGGTGCCTATTATTTCTGCTATCTGGTTCCATAAAGGAGCTCGATTGCTTTTTGCACTTGTCCTGAATGAAAGGCAGCTTCAATGAGATTTAACCCAATCTGTAACAAATAATCTAGCAGTCGCAGTCCTTAAAGCAGCAGTCTCAAAGCAAATTCAAACCCAGGAATCTTGCTGATTGGTTGGCCTCAATGCATGTCCAAAGGCCACATAGGGCATCCCATGTCGGGAGCTATGTGGATTAATTGAAGATAGCTTGCTGCATCTCTAGCTAATAGGTTTCAGAGTAGCAGCCATGTTAGTCTGTATCCGCAAAATTGAGTGACCTAAAAGTGGCAATTCTTCAATAAAAAAAACTTCAAAAACGGACTCCAACGAGAGACTGCTGAATTGGAATTAATTTGCAAACTGGATACAATTAACTTAGGTTTGAATAAAGACTGGGAGTGGATGGGTCATTACACAAAGTAAAACTATTTCTCCATGTTTATTCCCTCCCCCACCCCCGCTGTTCCTCAGACGTTCTTGTCAACTGCTGGAAATGGCCCACATTGATTATCACTACAAAAGGTTCCCTCTCCCCCCCCCCCCCCCCCCCGGCTCTCCTGCTGGTAATAGCTCACCTTACCCAATCTCTCTCCTTAGAGTGTACCCATTGTTTCATGTTCTCTGTGTATATAAATCTCCCCACTGTATTTTCCACTGAATGCATCCGATGAAGTGAGTTGTAGCTCACAAAAAGCTTATGCTCAAATAAATTTGTTAGTCTCTAAGGTGCCACAAGTCCTCCTTTTCTTCTAGCTAATATGAAATTCTGCTCCTACAAACTGACAAATTATCATTTGGCAAATCTGGCGTAAACTACTTCCTACTGCTGTATATGAGCGACAGGATTTTCAGCTCTTTCCCTCTCCATGTTAAGGTTTTCAAGCCAGGAGTTCAGATAACACAGACAGAGAAACAAGAGAGGAGACTGTGCAGAGGGCAGGAGCGAATAGAAGAAAGCATTTGTGTCATCACTAGTGCAGTATTTCTGCCTCATAAACACTGTGAAGAACACAGTGAACTGTCCACTCAAGGGAAAGGAAACATGGTTGGAAATAAGGTAGTATGAGCGGATGCTTCCCCACTGGCTCTGTGACGCATTCCGCACACCCTGCCGAAGGTCAGAACTCCCCATCTCCCTGGGATTTGATGTTATGAACCAACAAATGAACAGTAAAACTACAAAGTCTGACCTAAGCCTTCTCCCCAGGCAAGGCTTCTCCTAGGGCAGGGGTTCTCAATCTTTTTCTTTCTGAGGCCCCCCAACATGCTATACAAACTCCACAGCCCACCTGTGCCATAATAACTGGTTTTCTACATATAAAAGCCAGGGCCGGCATTAGGAGGTAGCAAGCAGGGCAATTGCCTGGGGCCTCATGCCACAGGGGCCCCCATGAAGCTACATTGCTCAGGCTTCAGCTTCAGTCCTGAGCGGTGGGGCTCAGGGCCCAGGCTTCAACCCCACGAGGCAGGGCTTGGGCTTTCTGCCCTGGGCTCCAGGGAGTCTAACACTGGTCCTGCTTTGTGGCCCCCCTGAAACCTGCTCACAGCCCCCGAGGGGGCCTCAGACCCCTGGTTGAGAACCACTGTCTGAGGAAACCTAGTTTAGGTTTGGTTAGCCTACCACTTCGCTCCTCCGTGCCTCAGAGCCACCATCTCGCTGTCAGAGCAGCACCCCACTGACGTCTACTATCTCCCTCCAGCTGAAGAATCCGTCCTCTAGGGTTGATATTGCAAACAGGTATTGCTGGACTAGGGCTGGCTTCAGCACAAACCATTAACCCCTTCCTGCTCTGCTCCAGCGTGGCGCATGTGTGCAAGCTTATAACAGGAAGCAGAACAAAAATAAAACCATAAAACTGACCAGAAGTACAACCTGCCAAGAGAAAAGTAATATAGGAGGGAGTAATAGGGAGGGATGGTTAATCCCTGGGGAGTGGAAAATATACCCTCCAATTCACACACTTACAGGCCCGGGTGCAAGGACAGCAACACCCTGCTAACGAAACCCTTGCAGTTTATTCCAGTCCTAAACTGTCTGCCACATTCATTTGGCCATGAGCAAAGGAGGTTGGTTTATATAGGCTTTCAGCCACTGAACTGTATAGTCCAAACATCCTCACTCAGATTATCTTTGTACAGACCTGTGTGCTCCAATCTGGGCCTTTTCCTTTGGCTCGGACCCTACATATTATTGTTGCACACTTAAACTAAAACAGAAGAAATGATTCAAATATTCTCCCATGAGAATAAGCCTTATTTAGTAAGCCCCAAATAAACCCTGCGAGCCAGCTGTTTGCAGTTCTATGTGCATGAGATAATTCACCTGCAAAACATACCAGATGTCAGTTGCTTCATTCAGGGTGGGTGAGAATGGGATTCTTTAGACAAAAAGGCCACAGGGCAGTTCAGAAACTCCACGTTACCTCCTTCACCTGTCCTTGCCCACAGTAAACGTTTTCTCTGTGAAAACGAGGAGTCCTTCTGGCACCTTAGAGACCAACAAATTTATTTGGGCATAAGCTTTCATGGGCTAGAACCCACTTCATCAGATGCATTGAGTGGAAAATACAGGAGCAAGTATAAGTACATGAAAAGATGTGAATTGCATTACCAAGTGTGAGGTTAGTCTAACGAGACAATTCAATTGACAGCAGGATACCAATGAGGAAAAATCACTTTTGAAGTCATAATAAGAGTGGCCCATTTCAGATCAGATGCTGATATGGCTTTCAACAAAGATCCCTAAGGTCAGGCTTAGCAGAAAATACAAAGTTTTTTAGAGGGAAATGGCAATATTTTACAAATCTGTATTAAATAGAATATTAACTAACTTGCTCACACTTGAAAGGTATAAACTGACATTTGGGATGTGGAAACAGAAATACAATTTAAAACTTAACAAAATATGTTGAGTTAGTAAAGACTTCTGGAAGGGACAGTGGAAAAGTAGCAAGTCTTTTGCTTAAAAAATCCCAGAACAACAGATACTGTCTGTCCTAAAGCAGAGACAGTTACATTTCTGCCCTAAAAGCCTAAAACAACATTTCTTCAGCCATACCTGTAGAGGCTTCAGTGTGCAGTGGCAGTAGATAGTATGGAGGCTGCTGTTGGGTGTCATAGGAAGAAACTGTGTTTGTCTTTTCTCCTTCCCCTGGATTCTTCCCAGCATGCACCATTTCACAGCTCCCCCTCCCCTGCACTAACCTCACTAAATATCTCTTCTCCAGACTGACCTTGGATCCCAGTTTAGCCTCAGTCATGGATACTGCTGAGTCTCCAAGCTGCTGTCTTGTTCACACCCCTCTGTTGTTTGTACGATGCCCTCTGGCTGTCCTTGTAAGCTCCTTTGTCACTTCACTTTCTTGTTACACTTGGCAAGCATCTAGGTTGGTTGCTAGAGCAACCCACATTAACCCTCTCCCTTCCCCAGAGTGGCTCCGGATCTTGGTAGAGTGGGGTTACATGACAGGGAGGTAGTCATCGGTCAGAAGAGTCCAGTCCCTTCCCTTCATCTCCATATTGTCTTCTAGATCATTAGGTAGGGACTGTATCTTCTTCTTCTTCTATGTTTGTGCAGCACTTACCACAGAGAGGCCCCATTAGATTGAGGAAGCACCCAAAGGCCTCAATGTAAATAATTATTATCTGAGTGCTTCACAAATTTATCCTAACAAAACCCTTGTGGAATCCCCATTCCCCCCAAAGAGACTTCCTGGGGTTATCAGAGGTCGGTGGTAGAAGCAGGAATTGAACCCAGATCAGCACTGTGCCACACCAGTGCCTCAGCCACAAGGCCATCCTCCCTTCTGAGACTAACCATCTGCAAACTAAATACACCCTAATAGCAAGACCAGGTCCAAACACTCCCAAATGTAAGTAAAATCCTTCATCCAAACTGCAGAAAGATATTCTCAAAATTCTGCTTCTCACATTATATATTGAGCAGCAATATACATATATGCCAGTGGAAAATAGTCAAGAGCTACACTGATGTGCAGGAACATCTACCTGAAAGATATAATTAAGGTTCCTGTGCTTCCCTATTTTAACCCTATCTATTAAGTCCAATTCTAATTTAATTACCCTTGTTATAGCACTTCTTCAGACCATTCAAAATGAATGGCTCCTAGGAATGGTGCTTTCAGGGGAATGCTGCTTTTTTTGACCATGATAATTGGCATTTGCAATGAGCATTGGGAAATCCCAGCTTCCAAGGCTCTAGGTAAGATAATGAAGTTTGCACAGAAATTAGAAATTAGAAGTGAATTGGAGGTTTAAAAGAACTTTTACAAAAGGAAGCAGGAAAGTATGCTTACCACTTAGCTGCGTCTGGTTCTAGACAGCAGATTGAAGGATCGAATGAAAACTAGTAGTTTACAAAGTAATACACTTGAGTACTCTGCATTCTTATTATTTATTGCAGTAATGTGACAGTCAGGGTCCAGAGACCCCCAGGAGGAAAACAGAGGGTCCAAACCCGCAAAAAAGAATAAGCAGTTCAATCAACTGATTTATACAATATTTCTTATACTATAAAAGTATAAGTAAAGTCTTGTATGAAAGCCAGTGACACAATGGTGATGAACTATCATTGTGAAATGTATGTATTAACACTGTATGAGTAATTATGCAAAAAGAAAAGGAGTACTTGTGGCACCTTAGAGACTAACAAATTTATTTGAGCATAAGCTTTCGTGAGCTAGAGCTCACTTCATCGTGAGTTGTAGCTCACGAAAGCTTATGCTCAAATAAATTTGTTAGTCTCTAAGGTGCCACAAGTACTCCTTTTCTTTTTGCGAATACAGACTAACACGGCTACTACTCTGAAACCTGAGTAATTATGGACACTGACTGATATTCTGCTTTAAAGTCTGTGACCAAACAAAGGGAGAAACAGATTTCTCACAGACAGTGGGGAACATTACTGCTATCTAAATATCTCCAATGTACATAACCCTGGTGGAATCAAAACAATGGAAGCCCCATTTACATATGAATCGGCAGGGGGATGGGAAGTCCACAGGAAGGGAAGAACAGCATGAGATCATCCTGAGTCTAGGGACGAAACAGTGAATTTTGGGAAATATAAAGGAAAGTAAAAAACCATTGTGGCATCCATTACTGGGCAGATACAAGAAGCAGGAGCTCTTGTACATCTGAGGAAAGTGGAACCTTTCAACCAAGGGAGTCAGAAGACTGTAGGAACTGAATATTGGTGAGAAAACGACTTAGATCAAGACTGTAACTTGCTGAAGTTAAATTTAGGCATTAGAAAGTGTGTTTTGTTTGTAACTTTTCATCTCTCTTTCACTCTTACTAGCAATCACTTCTTTGTTAAAAAACTTATTTTTGGTTTTACTACAAACTATCTTAGTGCTGTATAGTAAAGAGAAGTGAGAGTCCTCAGCTAAATTAATAGGTTGGTGCTGTGTACTGTCTCTTTAAAGGAGCAGCAAACTTAGTGAGGTTCTGAGAGTGCTACAGTCAGAAGGACTGGACTCTGCAGCACAGACAGTTTTGGGGAAATGTGGGGTTGGGAGGGTGCTGGTGCCACCCTGCAAGCACTAATCCAGCTGGTGAAAGCCAGGGTAAAGCTATTGGGCTGTGAGCAGGCTGCTGGAGTCAGGGCTCTGAACCAGATCTGCACAGCACAGAGGCACCCAGGGGTATAGAGCAAGTGGTGACTGGTCTGGGTTGTTACAACGAGAGCTCTGTTGGAATGGTTTTTCAATGGAAACTGCAGTTTCTACAAAAATAAAAATTTTCATTTTCATTCTGGGCCAGCTCAGTTCAGATTAGAATATTTCAGTTTGTTGAACTGAGCTGAAATGTTTTGGCTCGGGGCCCCATGTTTGTGTTAGAGAAGGTGAAGAAGTGTGCCTTGCACTGGGAAGGAAAGCTGGAAAGGTTTGTGATTGTTCTTGCTGTTTATGCCATTCAGAACACTTTGGAACAGAGATTAGATTACTACAACATGCTCTACATGGGGATACATAAGAAGACCACTTGTTCTGGGTCTAGCGCACAAAGCAGCTGCCTATTTAATAAGTGAAGTTTCATGTCAGAAGAACATTACACCATCACTCCGGGGTCTGCACTGGCTGCCTGTACATTTCTAGGTGGAATTCAGACTGGCCCTAAAACCTGGATACCTGAGAGACTGCTGTGACTGTATGGCCATGAAGAGAGGCAGAGAGATTAGCAGAGGTGCTCCATCTCCTTCAGTATAAAAAGGAGAGGACTGATGACAGGGCTTTGACCATGAAGGGCTATCAGCGTCTTAGCAGAAATGTTCAGCTAATGGGACTTAGACTCCAAAGTGCCTAATCACTTCCCATGTCACAGGTGACTGAAAAATTTTAACCCATGTGCCTATCCCACAATCCTAAATTACCTCCGCAAACTCCCCAAGTGCCAAAAGCCACAATTGTCCTCATCCAGTTGCTAAAACTTCCAGATTCTCCTGGCAACATCCACAATGCAGTTCTGGGTTGTTGGTGCCTTAATGTGCCGAACACTGAAAACATGGGCACAATCTCAGACAATTGAAACTGACAAAGGCTGTATGTGTTATCGGAACACGAAGGAAATGAATGACACACCCAATACATTACCATTATCTAAAAACCTCCATACGTTAATTCTCAAGTGAAGAATTTCCTGTCTGCTACCGCAGGATGCCACTGAACCTAAGTTTGGGCATAGCGATGTACAGACTGTAACCAAGGTGGGGCGAGTAGGGCAGCTGTCCAAGGTTCAAAGCTGTGTTGGGAGGGGAAATGGGGCAGCATAGGGGGTCACACATCCCCCCCCCCCCCGATTTCTGCCTTCCATTTAGCACAGAGGTTTTCAAACAGGGTGTTCCCCACAATTTGAAAATCATCGCCTCCTGCCAGGAGCCAGCAGATCAGTAGCTGGTGGAAGCTGCCTGGTCCGCTCGGATGCCTGGCTCTCCACTCTGTGAGAGTCGGGGCATTAGCTGGCTGCCTGGCAGCCCGAGGCACTCGCTATCACAGCCCTGGTGCTCCTGACTGCTGCTGCTGCATGGGGAAGGGCTGGCTCCTGGCAGGGGAGCATCTCATAGCAGCCAGGCTCTGTGGGCAGGGGCCAGCTCCAGGGGTCATCAGTGGCCAGCTCTGGCCTCCTTTGGGGGAGAGGCAAGAGCCTAGAGAGCACCTGTCCATGCAAAGGCTGGAGAGCCAAAGCACGGACAGCCAGGGGCCCAAGTGGGCCGGGTGGCTCCCACCAGCTTCTGATCCGCTGGCTCCTGGCAGGAGACGATGGTTTTCAAATTGTGGGGCATTCCCCATTTGAAAATCTCTGTGCTAAATGGAAGGCACAAATCTGGGGTGGTTTGTGACCCCACATGCCCTCCCTGCATTGCCTCTAGGAAGCGCAAATATGCTTGCTTACCCCACATGCTAAAATGCCTACTTACGGCTCTGGCTATGTAATCGTGGTGACTTATGATCAGGGCATGGTGCAGCAAAAAGTGGTTTCTCAGACCTGCCTCAAAAGGCTAAGGCTGGCTATAATCCTGAATTATATTCATAACTTCTCCCAGTTTAACATTGTCCATCTGTGAATTTCATCAACATGCTGTTAAGCCATATTGTTGGTATTTGGAGTGCAACATCCCAGCCAATTGCCCATACTTTCTAAAAAGCACATAAATTCTTGACCATATCATCCATCATCTGAATTAAAGCAGATAATTTCTTATGAGCAGATTTAATTTCTGTACTCAGTTCTCCATTCACCAAAGCCGACATGCTGGTCGTGGTGTGTAGCGGTCGGCTCTGAATTGCTGTTTACAAATTGCTCTATACACCACTGTCTCTTGTTTAAAAGGGTTGAACAGCAGCAAAATACAGTCAAATCCACATAATTGCTTTTTAAAATGGAAAAAGGTTACATCAAAGAACAGAAAGATTAGTTCCTGTATATTGCATCTGAAAATAGATTATGCTCTAGGGCTGATAATGTACTATATTTATAATTACTATGTAGCCACTACAAAAAATCCATCTATTGTTCTAACAAGACATTTATAAATAATCTGGACTAGGTCATATAGACAGCATATAAAGAAGAGCAATGGGATGAAGACACTCATAATAAAAGGAGGCACAGACCCTCTTAAACAGGAATTTATTAGGGAGATCAGCAACAAGCTACAAACAAAGCAAGCTGACTTTCATCTTGTTCAGCTTCTGAAGACAACTCCATTTTCTGAAACCTTTAATACAGCACAGATACATATAGTAGCCAAGCAACATAAATCCTGACCTCTGATAGGCATGCTGAAATTCATGAGAATTGTGCAGGTCTGACTCCCGGCCCAGATCTTCAAAAGTATTTAGGCACCTAATTACCATTGATTTCACAAGGAAGTTAGAAGAAAAGGAGTACTTGTGGCACCTTAGAGACTAACAAATTTATTTGAGCATTTCATGAAAGCATAAGCTTTCGTGAGCTACAGCTCACTTCATTGGATGCATTCAATGGAAAATACAGTGGGGAGATTTATATACATAGAGAACATGAAACAATGGGTGTTACCTTACACACTGTAACAAGAGAGTGATCACTTAAGGTGAGCTATTACCAGCAGGAGAGCGGGGGGGGGGGGGGGAGGGGAAACTTTTGTAGTGATAATCAAGGTGGGCCATTTCCAACAGTTGACAAGAACGTCTGAGGAACAGTGGGGGGTGAGGGGGGATAAACATGGGGAAATAGTTTTACTTTGTGTAATGACCCATCCACTCCCAGTCTCTATTCAAGGCTAAGTTAATTGTATCCAGTTTGCAAATTAATTCCAATTCAGCAGTCTCTCCTTGGAGTCTGTTTTTAAAGTTTTTTTGTTGAAGTGTTGCCACTTTCAGGTCTGTAATCGAGTGACCAGAGAGATTGAAGTGTTCTCCGGCTGGTTTTTGAATGTTAAAATTCTTGACATTTGACCACAAGTACTCCTTTTCTTTTTGCGAATACAGACTAACATGGCTGCTACTCTGAAACCTGTCATTATGCAAGGCACTGAAGTTAGCTGTATGGAGTGGAAATCTATCAACTTCAAGAAAAAACTCATACAGATACAGACAGACATCATCTTCCTTTCCAAATGCAAACAGATGGACATCATACTAAAAGGACTGTAGGTAAAAAAATCCATTACAATCTACATACCACACAGACTATGCTGACAGTTTGTGCCACACGCTCTCAAAGAAACTGCGGAACCGCCTGATCAACATCCTCTAGAGTAAACAGGGAAAGATTAAGAATGAGCTCTCAAAACTGGATACTCTCATAAAAAAACAACCTTCCACACAAACTTCCTCCTGGCTAGACTTTACAAAAACTAGACAAGCCATTTACAACACACACTTTGCTTCTCTACAAAAGAAAAAGGACACTAAACTATCTAAACTATTACATGCCACAAGGGTTCCCTTAACCCACCAAGCAATATTGTTAATCTATCCAACTATACTCTTAGCCCAGCAGAAGAATCTGTCCTATCTCGGGGCCTCTCCTTCTGTCCCTCCACCCCCACGAACATGATACAGGTCTGTGGTGACCTAGAATCCTATTTTCGACGCCTCCGACTCAAGGAATATTTCCAACACACCTCTGAACAACATACTAACCCACAGAGAGTTCCCACCAAGACTACAAAAAGAAGGATTCTGGGTGGACTCCTCCTGAAGGTCAAAACAACAGACTGGACTTCTACATAGAGTGCTTCCGCTGAATTTGCACGGGCTGAAATTGTGGAAAAGCAGTATCACTTGCCCCATAACCTCAGCCGTGCAGAACACAGTGCCATCCACAGCCTTAGAAACAACTCTGACATCATAATCAAAAAGGCTGACAAAGGAGGTGCTGTCATCATCATGAATAGGTCAGAATATGAACAAGAGGCTGCTATGCAGCTCTCCAACACCACTTTCTATAAGCCATTACCCTCTGATCCCACTGAGGGTTACCAAAAGAAACTATAGCATTAGCTCAATAAACTCCCTGAAAAAGCACAAGAACAAACCCACAGAGACACACCCCTGGAACCCCGACCTGGGGTATTCTATCTGCTACCCAAGAGCCATAAACCTGGAAATCCTGGACGCCCCATCATCTCAGGCATTGGCACCCTGACAGCAGGATTATCTGGCTAGGTAGACTCCCTCCTCAGGCCCTATGCTACCAGCACTCCCAGCTATCTTCGAGACACCACTGACTTCCTGAGGAAACTACAATCCATCGGTGATCTTCCTGAAAATACCATCCTGGCCACTATGGACGTAGAAGCCCTCTACACCAACATTCCACACAAAGATGGACTACAAACCGTCAGGAACAGTATCCCCGATAATGTCATGGCAAATCTGGTGGCTGAACTTTGAGATTTTGTCCTCACCCATAACTATTTCACATTTGGGGACAATGTATACCTTCAAATCAGCGGCACTGCGATGGGTACCCGCATGGCCCCACAATATGCCAACATTTTTATGGCTTACTTAGAACAACGCTTCCTCAGCTCTTATCCCCTAATGCCCCTACTCTACTTGCGCTACATTGATGACATCTTCATCATCTGGACCCATGGAAAAGAAGCCCTTGAGGAATTCCACCATGATTTCAACAATTTCCACCCATCATCAACCTCAGCCTGGACCAGTCCACACAAGAGATCCGCTTTCTGGACACTACGGTGCTAATAAGCGATGGTCACATAAACACCACCCTATACCGGAAACCTACTGACCGCTATTTCTACCTACATGCCTCCAGGTTTCATCCAGACCACACCACGCGATCCATTGTCTACAGCCAAGCTCTACGATACAACCACATTTGTTCCAACCCCTCAGACAGAGACAAACACCTACAAGATCTCTATCAAGCATTCTTACAACTACAATACCCACCTGCTGAAGTGAAGAAACAGATTGACAGAACCAGAAGAGTACCCAGAAGTCACCTACTACAGGACAGGCCCAACAAAGAAAATAACAGAACGCCACTAGCCATCACCTTCAGCCCACAACTAAAACCTCTCCAGCGCATCATCAAGGATCTACAACCTATCCTGAAGGACGACCCATCACTCTCACAGATCTTGGGAGATAGGCCAGTCCTTGCTTACAGACAGCCCCCCTACCTGAAGCAAATACTCACCAGCAACCATACACCACACAACAGAACCACTAACCCAGGAACCTATCCTTGCAACAAAGCCGATTGCCAACTGTGTCCACATATCTATTCAGGGGACACCATCATAGGGCCTAATCACATCAGCCACACTATCAGAGGCTTGTTCACCTGCACATCTACCAATGTGATATATGCCATCGTGTGCCAGCAATGCCCCTCTGCCATGTACATTGGCCAAACTGGACAGTCTCTATGTAAAAGAAAAAATGAACACAAATCAGACGTCAAGAATTATAACATTCAAAAACCAGTTGGAGAACACTTCAATCTCTCTGGTCACTCGATTACAGACCTAAAAGTGGCAATTCTTCAACAAAAAAACTTCAAAAACAAACTCCAAGGAGAGACTGCTGAATTGGAATTAATTTGCAAACTGGATACAATTAACTTAGGCTTGAATAGAGACTGGGAGCCATGTTAGCCTGTATTTGCAAAAAGAAAAGGAGGACTTGTGGCACCTTAGAGACTAACAAATTTATTAAAGCATAAGCTTTCGTGAGCTACAGCTCACTTCATTGGATGCATTCAGTGGAAAATACAGTGGGGAGACTTATATACATAGAGAACATGAAACAATGGGTGTTACCATACACACTGTAACCAGAGTGATCACTTAAGGTGAGCTATTACCAGCAGGAGAGCGGGGTGGGGGTGGGGGGGAACCTTTTGTAGTGATAATCAAGGTGGGCCATTTCCAGCAGTTGACAAGAACGTCTGAGGAACAGTGGGGGGTGGGGGGGATAAACATGGGGAAATAGTTTTACTTTGTGTAATGATCCATTCAGTTGCACGGGGAAGGGCCAAACCCCCCTGTGGAAGGATGGTAATAATGACACCCTCTGCCTCAGGGTGAATTGCTCCTGGGGCCCAGGAGCCCTTTCTAGTGCAGGGTACCAAAAGTTACAGTCTTGTCTAGGAATAACCAGCCTCGCTCAGGCAGCAAGGGAAATTTGAACCTGGGACTTTTGAATCTCTAATCACTTGAACTAATACACTGAAAGCCAGATTTTCAAAGGTACTTAGGTACTGAAATATGCAATGAGGAGCCTAATGGGATTTTCAAAAGCACATACGTGATTTTGGCAATCCCATTAGACTCCTCATTAGATGCCTCTCTGTAGCTTAGATGCCCATTAGATGCCTCTCTGTAGCTTTAGGAGCCTAAATACCATTGAAAATCTGGCCCTACGTCCCCTAGCTGACAACTGCCACTGACTCATTGATCTTTATTTGGATCAGCCACTGGAGGGGGACAAAGACCCACATGCATCAAGCTTGTGTTAGGGGAGCTTTCAAGAGACTAGCTGTATTTTGTTATTAGTTAACAAATAAAAGGAAATTGACCCACCCTGCTCCAGTACCTGTGATATGGCCATTCACCGTGGCACCATTAGCAAAGCTGCCGTTGAAAATGGGATAGTTCACACAACAGTATTAAGAATACATTGATTAAAATTTAGACATTTGTGTCTGGCTTTCAGATTTTCTAAATGAGTCTGTGTCCTTGTTTACTGTCCCATTCCAGTGAAATTTACACCCAGATACCCCTAGCGCACACTCATGCATACAGACACACACAAAGCAGCAACATGTACTCACATCAGCAACACACACAAAGGTCAGGAATGAAAATATGTATTCAGTCATCCTCCTCAAAGTTGGACAAAGGGCAGCTTTGCATAAGGTGTGCAGTCCACACATTGTGCTCATAACAGAATTCACTTGTTGCAGCATCTCTACCATTGACAGCTCAATGTCATGCTTCTGAGAGCTTTTCCTTCAAGTTTACTGTTTGACAATTTTCCTCCACTCATTTTGAAAGTGTCCTGTACAGACCAAGTAACTGTTGATACATGCAGGAAAAAAATTATAGTAACTCACAGTTATCATTTGGAATATTTTACAATGCATGGTCTGATAACTGTGGCTGACAGCAAAATGGCTGAAGTTATAACAGATTGCCTAGTTGCACATGGCCAAACTGTGTCTGCATGAGTCACACATACTCATTATGGAGGGACTTGCAAGATTCATCTTTTTTTTGGTTTTGTTTCCAAACAACAGATGCTCATCACTTCTCAAAGTTATAACAAACAATGAAATAAAGATGGCATGGTAAATTTCCAGTTCAGTTGAGGGGGAAATAGGTTTGCTACTCTCTTTGTAGTGGCATGTGGATCAAAATTCTCCAAAGTGCTGCAAATTTACCTTGGATCATTATTGTAGCAGTTTTTCCTTGTCTCATACCTGGCTTTTTTCAAAACTAAAAATACACCAAATAGAAGAGAAGGCAGAATGTGTGGCTTTTTCAGAAACAGATATTTATATCCTGTTACTAATGAACAAACCTGGACCTGTTTTAAGAATCCAGAACTGATATAACAACCTGAGATATTGGTATGCAGTCTGTGAACAGTAGGTGGAAATTTGCCAACCACACAGTTGGAAACTGCATTATGTATTGCTACTCCCCCATCTAGCTGACAATCAGGAGCTACCGATTTAGACATCAACTGAAGGTGACATTTCAGACTTTGAATTTTGGCTGCATTATTTTAGTATCTTCTAAGTATTTTGTTAGTTCTCTCGTTGGGAGGCACAAGACCTATCTGCTCATTTCTATAGGCAAATTTGAAATTCTGATTTTAAAAAGGGGCAAAATGTTGGCTTTTTAAAAAGCCAATAAAGTATTTTATAAATCTTAGTTCAAAATGGTTGGATAAAAGCACTGTTGTCTGGACTGAAAATGGTTGAGAGACTATAAATACAAGGTAATGATACACATCACTATATGAGATTTGGGAGAGATGCCTAGGTCTGAAGTAGCTTTTCCTTTTTTCAGGAGCTGGTCTCTGACATACAAATGAACTCTTCAGTTAGTGTATTAGTTTCTCCAATTTTTTTTTTAATGTTTTACAAAGACAAGTCTGTCCTTATCACAAAATCCAAATGAAATGTGCTCTCTGCAAACATGATCATCAACCAGCGTTATTTTCATTGTCCTTGCATGCATGCTACGTGCTGCAGAGACCTGTAATCCACCAGACCCAGTACAGTAGGGACCTAAGTGCAGGGGAATGCGGAATTATAACCAGCATCTCTGGATTTGCTGGTGAAGAAAAGTGGAATTTTAAAAAAAAAATCAGTGCCTCCGTGACCATTTCAGGTTATCGCACAGTGCAGTAGTATATTGTGTAGTGAGACCACTTCACCAGTATAAATAAGTAACAATGATGGTCAGAACTGAACTAATTTTAGATAAAGGAGCCACGAGCCAATGATTCATGTCAGTTGGAAGTCCAGCAACACTCTAATTTGACTCCTGATTTTCCTAAAAATAGGCACCATGTTAAGGTGATTTTTTTAATGTGATATTAGAATGTTGTCAGGACAACATCTTGGGTGTCCCCATCAAACCTAGTTTAGATCATAGTGCTAATGCTGGTTTCTTAATTTGGCTTGATTCAGAACTGTCATCCTGCTTCTCACAGAGTCACTTCAATAAGTATTATTAGCCGTATTACAGAGATGGGATAACTAAAGTAGGGAGGTCAAGGCCAAGAAATCAGTGACAGAATTAGAACTCTAATATTCCTATCCCCTTGCCCCATACTTCCTCCTGTATTGTCAGTACCAAGCCCGGGGGTGGGTGGGGGTCGAGGATAGAGTCAAGCTCATAAAACCCATGAGATTAGCTTAAAAATCATGGGACTGAAAACAAACACACACACACATATTTTGGGCACTTTGTATTTGCCTATTGCTTTTTTAATTTTAGGGGGGTCACATTTTCAAGGTCTTCACTGCATCCATGAGGACTAGAAACTTTTTTTTTTCCAGTGAAAGCAGAAATTCTCATGTAAACTACACGACACCAGGAGTTGGGAATGTAAGAAAAATACCAACTATCACCGGCCTTGATATAATCATGAGAGCTGGAGAGACTGTGTCGCTGATGGCACAGCCAAGTGGACACTTTGTCATTGTTTAACGCATTTAACACACCCAAGGGTGTACAAATGTGCATTTTACACATCTGTGTGTGTAATGGTGGGATCTTTGCGTGTAACAAGTGCCATGCAAATGTTTCAGGTGCAATTTAGGCAGCCAGTTTTGATAATGTGGACCTTAATATACTTTAAGCACAGATTTCAGAATAGCAGCCGTATTAGTCTGTATTTGCAAAAAAGAAAAGGAGTACTTGTGGCACCTTAGAGACTAACACATTTATTTGAGCATAAGCTTTCGTGAGCTACAGCTCACTTCATTGGATGCATTTGGTGGAAAATACAGTGAGGAGATTTATATACACACACAGAGAACATGAAACAATGGGTTTTATCATACACACTATAAGGAGAGTGATCACTTAAGATGAGCTATTACCAACAGGAAGGAGGGGGGGAAGGAGGAAAACCTTTTTACATAAAGTAAAACTCTTTCCCCATGTTATTTCTCCCCCTATCCCACCCCCCACTGTTCCTCAGATGTTCTTGTTAACTGCTGGAAATGGCCCACCTTGTTTATCACCACAAAAGGTTTTCCTCCTTCTCCCCCTCATTCCTGCTGGTAATAGCTCATCTTAAGTGATCACTCTCCTTACAGTAAAAATCCTTACAGTGATATATGCCATCATGTGCCAGCAATGCCCCTCTGCCATGTACATTGGCCAAATTGGACAGTTTCTACGTAAAAGAATGAATGGACACAAATCAGACGTCAAGAATTATAACATTCAAAAACCAGTTGGAGAACACTTCAATCTCTCTGGTCACTCGATCACAGACCTAAGAGTGGCTATCCTTCAACAAAAAAGCTTCAAAAACAGACTCCAATGAGAGACTGCTGAATTGGAATTAATTTGCAAACTGGATACAATTAACTTAGGCTTGAATAGAGACTGGGAATGGATGAGTCATTACACAAAGTAAAACTATTTCCCCATGAAGAAAAGGAGTACTTGTGGCACCTTAGAGACTAATAAATTTATTAGAGCATAAGCTTTCGTGAGCTACAGCTCACTTCATCGGATGCATTTACTTTAAATGCATCCGATGAAGTGAGCTGTAGCTCACGAAAGCTTATGCTCTAATAAATTTGTTAGTCTCTAAGGTGCCACAAGTACTCCTTTTCTTTTTGCGAATACAGACTAACACGGCTGCTACTCTGAAACCTATTTCCCCATGGTATTTCTCCCCCCCCACCCCACCCCCCACTGTTCCTCTGATATTCTTGTTAACTGCTGGAATTAGCCTACCTTGCTTGTCACCATGAAAGGTTTTCCTCCTTTCCCCCCCTACTGCTGGTGATGGCTTATCTTAAGTGATCACTCTCCTTACAGTGTATATGATAAACCCATTGTTTCATGTTCTCTGTGTGTGTGTATATAAATCTCTCCTCTGTTTTTTCCACCAAATGCATCCGATGAAGTGAGCTGTAGCTCACGAAAGCTTATGCTCTAATAAATTTGTTAGTCTCTAAGGTGCCACAAGTACTCCTTTTCTTTTTTAAGCACAGATTTAGCAATGCCCTTGATTATAGGGTAGGAATGATTTAGCTTTGTTCCCTTTCTCATAATCTTCTTTATGACTTCTGCAATTATTTTATTGGCCCATAAATAAAACCTCTTTTGCTCACTTTATTGCATACTTGATAGTGAGAGTCATTCTCACTCCCATCAGTTATTTAGACTACACTTTTGCTCTCCCGCCACTCCAGCTTGAAATATGCAAAATCTTCCTTTCTGCAAGCCAGGAACAGATTCATGCCAGTTCCATAATATCTCAGTTCTAAAGCAATAGCACAATTATTTTGCACTATTCAACTGCATGTAGATGCTTATCTCTGAACATAACATTTTCCATACAGTTGGCCAAATTTGGCCATGCTTTAAAGTTCATTCAACCTCTGACTATAGTGAGCTTGTTTGCAGAGGCAATAAGGGTAGAATTGGCTTAATGTTTCAGATAGCTTTTGCCAGCATATATAGGAACACCTGTTGTTTTCTTTTTACAATATAACTTTCCATTTGTACACAGCTGTCTATGCTTGTGTTTAATCAAAATTACTTCATCACCATGGAAAGGGTCGTAATTAGCATTTTTGTTAAGCAACATGGGGAATGGCAGCATCCAGGAAATTACAGCGCTTGAGGAGATGTAGGAGTGGTTGTGGTCAGGGAGGTATTTTCCTTTTTGGGACAGGGCATTAGCTGCCTGGTTCTGAGCACCTGCATGATAGGTGGTGGTAAAATTAAAGCATGTGACAAACATGGCTCATTGAGAGTGCATCATGTTGCAGCCCCTCTTCTGGCTCCTCCTGAACCCTTTATTGAGATTCTGGCTCCAGTTTTCCTTGCACCTCCTGATCTAGACACATCCCATCTGTGGCCACACAAAGTTGCAGGATCTCCTTGTCAACCTCCTCCTGGCACTGGCCAAGATGGCCATCCACCATTCCAGGAAGAGGAATCTGGATGGGGGGGGGGGGTGGTGTGCTTTGTGACTGTGGAGCCTATTTCCATTCCCTTGTTCAATAATATCTCTGGGCAGAGTTCCTTGGTGTGGTTTCCACTGATTCCTTAGATACCTCTGAGGAGCAGCAGGAGCTGTCTGGGGTTCTCTGCTTAGTGTCCCCTTCTGGTTCCCTAATTTTCAACCTTTGACCTCACTCCCATTCCTCTTTTTTCCTTTGCTGTTCCCTGTAATCAACTGTAGCCTGGGATTAGTGGTTCCCCTCTTTAATAGATAGGGTAAGCCTTTAGTTTTAGGCAGGCCTAGACCCACCTGTCCCAGTGCTTCAAATACTACACATCTTCCAGCTTTCACAGCAAATGGGGAAAAGGTCCTACACACAACAAACTCCTTCACTGCACAACCCTGATTCATCCCCAGAGCATCTCCATCCTATGGACTCAATGAGGCAGATTCCTGTGGAAAAAACAGTATATGATCGTGTAATTAAAGACTGCATCATTATGCATGTGCACAAGGGGGCTGAATTCAAGTTGCACAGGCAACTTGAATTCTGACATTTTCTAACTTCTGAGTGCCTGAACTTGCAACATCAATTCCAGTAACAGAGATTTTTTTGTCTGTACATATTGGGCCTATTGGCTGAAATTCATCCTAGTGCCCAGGGCTTGTGCAAAACCTCTATGCTACTTATGTTCCATAATGAGATGAAGTCCCTGGGAAGGTATTGATTTTTGTGGGAGACACACCAGCAACATCAGGAACTCAGCTGGTTGGGAGTGGGAAGCAAATGTTGACACTTATTTGGGGAGGCGAGAAAAGGAAAAGAGAGTGTCCCTGAGTTGCACAGGGAACCCCAAACTCTGCATTCAGGGCAGGTTTTGGATAGTGTGCAGTAAATAAGACCTGGGGCCAAACATTCTAGTCTGTTCAGTTTCTATCTAGGGCAGGGGTCGGCAACCTTTCAGAAGAGGTGTGTCGAGTCTTCATTTATTCACTCTAATTTAAGGTTCTGCATGCTAGTAATACATTTTAACATTTTTAGAAGGTCTCTTTCTATAAGTCTATAATATATAACTAAACTATTGTTGTATGTAAAGTAAATAAGGTTTATTAAATGTCTAAGAAGCTTCATTTAAAATTAAATTAAAATGAAGATCTTATCAGTTTAGTGTGATCCTTGCCCTTGCTTTTCCTTGCTGAGTTTTCCAATGTCTGGCACGTATTTGGACACTTTAAGCTGCACACATGCTTCTGAGTGATCAGTTGTTAACTGGCTGCGAGAGGGACAGAGGACAGATTTCATGTGTGAAAATACCTGTTCACACAGGTATGTGGATCCAAATGCCGAAAGCATTGCAAATGCAATTTTCTTCATACAGTTAAATTTCACTGGCAGGGACATCCAGCAGGCCATAATAGAGGCCCCATGATTTCTCTTGGTAACTTCAAATGCACTCCGCAGATCTCCAAACTTTGATGCCCACAATTCTGAGCTTGTTAACTGAATGAGCCGCATTTTGAAATCTTCAACACCCATCCACTGAAATACAGACAAATGCAAGTCGCTTTTGCTGAACTTTTCAGGTTTAATTAGAAAAGAAAGCATTGGGCCAAATCGCTGGAAATCTTCAAATCTGTCAGAAAACTTCTGATTCCAGTTCTTGCATGTACATTCTAATCTCAATGTCAGATGCAGTGCGCTGTTCCACGAGAAATGATAGTGATGTAAGCCGCAAATCAGGACTTAAAAATATTCCAGTACAGTGGCGCTGGAACAAATTTTAAGGTGGGGGTGCTGAGCTCTGCCCCCTCTTGTCCCTGTCTTCACCCCTCACTGCCCCAGGTTGGGGCCAGTGGGCCACAGCTGGGGGCAGCTGCAGAGCCCGGGGTCGGTGGCTGGGACCCCAGGCGGGCAGCAGAGCCCCCCAGACTGGTGGCCAGGACCCGGGGCTGGCAGCGGGTTGAGCGGGACCAGAGGACGGAACCCCAGCTGGCAGGGGGCTGGCAGATGGAACCCTGGCTGGCAGGGGGACAGCAGCTGATACCCCAGGCCAGCAGCGGAGCCCCTGGGACTGGTGGCCAGGACCCGGGCAGTGTGAGTGCCACTGAAAATTGGCACACGTGCCACCTTTGGCATGCGTGCCATAGGTTGCCTACCCCTGGTCTAGGGTATCCTAATGAACAGGCTAAAAGAAATATAGAACAGCTGTTTCACTTCCTGAGCCTGGTCCACCCTCAGCACTGATTGAGACAGGGCTAGTGCGGGAAAAAACAATTTGTGTTGAACCTCATCAGATTTCTTTTGGCCCAATCCTCCAATTTGTCTAGGTAACTCTGGACCCTATCCCTACCTCCAGCATATCTTCCTCTCCCCCCAGCTTAGTGTCATCTGTGAACTTGCTGAGGATGCAATTAATCCCATCATCCCTTGATAAAGATGTTGAACAAAACCAGCCCCAGGACCGCCCTCTGGGGCACTCCACTTGATCCTGGCTGCCAACTAGACATCGAGCCGTTGATCACTACCCATTGAGCCCAACAATCTAGCCAGCTTTCTATCCACCTTATAGTCCATTCATCCAATCCATACTTTTTTAACTTGCTGGCAAGAATACTGTGGGAGACCATATCAAAAAATTTGCGAAAGTCAAGATATATCACATACTCCACTTTCCACAGAGCCAGTTATCTCATCATAGAAGTAGTCCTCAGCATTTCCAAAAATTGCTAAGAGGTCTAAATATGAATTTAAGTGTCTAATTTTAAACATCTAAATTTGAGAATTTTGGCCATATTCACCAAGAAATTTAAAACAGCTGGTTTGACTTCTGGCAAAGAGAAGTGTGTAGGTGGGATAAATAACTGCTCTGCAGAGTGGTAAAATAATTAGGATTTGATTCTATTTTTACAACTTGTCTGCTCAGCTGATGGGTCCGATGTTTAAGATTACCAGCCCACGTCCTCCCTGCCACTATTTATGTTTAGAGGTAGCGTGGGGACATTCTTTATCTGCTACAGTGCTCAAATCCTTGTAAATTGCTGGAAAGTCTGAGTGTGTTTAGTCAGTGGCCAACAACTACAGTAGTGACTGACACAAATGAGTGACCATTGCATGGCATGATCTTAAAATCATAGAATCATAGAAGATCAGGGTTGGAAGAGACCTCAGGAGGTCATCTAGTCCAACCCCCTGCTCAAAGCGGGACCAACCCCAACTAAATCAATGTGCCACTGTGTGACTAATCATTATTTTAAGTTGTTGCTAGGCTACCTCTAGGCCAGGCCAATCTCTCAGTGGTGTGGCTCCCATGAATATAGAATCATGAACCCAGGCCATCTCTGTAATTTTTCTTAAGATTTAGAAGAGATTCCTTCCTCATTTAAAAACCCTCAAACAATTTAAGCAGACACTTAATTGGAGCTTCATGATGATGCTCTTTTATCCAGGGCTGGAAAACTTTTATCTGTTAGCCTCCCACCAATAGGAGAGTCATAGAATCATAGAATCATAGAATCATAGAATATCAGGGTTGGAAGGGACCCCAGAAGGTCATCTAGTCCAACCCCCTGCTCAAAGCAGGACCAAGTCCCAGTTAAATCATCCCAGCTAGGGCTTTGTCAAGCCTGACCTTAAAAACCTCTAAGGAAGGAGATTCTACCACCTCCCTAGGTAACGCATTCCAGTGTTTCACCACCCTCTTAGTGAAAAAGTTTTTCCTAATATCCAATCTAAACCTCCCCCATTGCAACTTGAGACCATTACTCCTCGTTCTGTCATCTGCTACCATTGAGAACAGTCTAGAGCCATCCTCTTTGAAACCCCCTTTCAGGTAGTTGAAAGCAGCTATCAAATCCCCCCTCATTCTTCTCTTCTGCAGACTAAACAATCCCAGCTCCCTCAGCCTCTCCTCATAAGTCATGTGCTCTAGACCCCTAATCATTTTCGTTGCCCTTCGTTGTACTCTTTCCAATTTATCCACATCCTTCCTGTAGTGTGGGGCCCAAAACTGGACACAGTACTCCAGATGAGGCCTCACCAGTGTCGAATAGAGGGGAACGATCACGTCCCTCGATCTGCTCGCTATGCCCCTACTTATACAACCCAAAATGCCATTGGCCTTCTTGGCAACAAGGGCACACTGCTGACTCATATCCAGCTTCTCGTCCACTGTCACCCCTAGGTCCTTTTCCGCAGAACTGCTGCCGAGCCATTCGGTCCCTAGTCTGTAGCGGTGCATTGGATTCTTCCATCCTAAGTGCAGGACCCTGCATTTATCCTTATTGAACCTCATTAGATTTCTTTTGGCCCAATCCTCCAATTTGTCTAGGTCCTTCTGTATCCTATCCCTCCCCTCCAGCGTATCTACCACTCCTCCCAGTTTAGTATCATCCGCAAATTTGCTGAGAGTGCAATCCACACCATCCTCCAGATCATTTATGAAGATATTGAACAAAACGGGCCTTTGTCTTTGCTGTGAATGGAATCATAGCACAATATCTCTACGGGAGGCTTACAATGAAAGCTTTGAAATCAATATGTGCATGTTACTCAAGCTTCATTTATATACCTGCCGGACTGTCAAGCCAAGATCCAGGGGAGTTGGTTAGAAAGAAGAATTCTGAGACTTACAGAATGAAAGATTTCCAAAGCAGACAAGTGTCTAGGAACAAATTTTCAAATATTTGCCTGCAAAAACTGACCCCCACCATCCAAATGTGGCTTTCTGTCCACATTTGCAAAACGGCACATGCAAATTGAGTCATTTTGCATATAAATAGCTGTTTTTATGCCATTCATGTTGCATTCCTTTGCTATGTGTCCTCTCATAAATTAAGTAGCATCACTCTCTCTGAGTCTCTAATAATTTTTGTCAGCCCCCTGAGAGCCCCTTTTATTTCTGCTATATCCTTCTTAAGATAGGCTGAGCAGAAGTGGATGCAGTACTCCCGAGAAGGGCAGGCCACAGATTAGGCAGGAAAGTATTATTTTCCTCATTTTACAGATGGAGAAACTGAGGCATGCAAAGGTTAGGAGAACATAAGAATATAAGAATGACCGGACTGGGTCAGACCAATGGTCCATCCAGCCCAATGTCCTGTCTTCCAAAAGTGGCCAGTGCCAGATGCTTTAGAGGGAATGAACATAACAGGGCAATTATCGAGAGTTCCATCTCCTGTTGTTCAGTCCTAGCTTCTGGCAGTCAGAAGTTTCGGGACACTCAGAGCATGGGGTTGCATCCCTGCCCATCCTGGCTAACAGCCCTTGATTGACCTATACTCCATAAACTTAATCTAATTCTTTTTTGAACTCAGTTATACTTTTGGCTTTCAGAACTGCCCCGGCAACAAGTTCCACAAGTTGACTGTGCAGTCTGTGAAGAAGTTCATCCTTATGTTTGTTTTAAACCTGCTGAATATTCATTACAAGTATTGATTCTTGTGTTATGTGAAGGGGTAAATAACACTTCCCTATTCACTTTCTCCCCATCATTCCTGATTGTACAGAACTCCATCAGACCCCTCCCTCAGTCATCCCTTTTCTAAACTGAGCAGTCCCAGGCTTTTCAGTTTCTCCTCCTATAGAAGCCGTTCCATATCCTTGATCATCTTTGTTGCCCTTCTCTGTGCCTTTTCCAATTCTAATATATCTTCTTTGAGATGGGGTGACCAGAACTGTAAGCAGTATCAAGATGTGGGCATACCATGGATTTATGTAGTGGCATTATATTTTCTGTCTTATTATCTCTTCCTTTGCTAATGATCTTTAAATATTCAGGGTAAATAGGCCAAATCCCCTGAGATGGGATATTAGATGGATGGGATCTGATTTACTATAGAAAATTCTTTCCTGGGTATGTGGCTGGTGAATCTTGCCCATGTGCTCAGGGTTTGGCTGATTGCCATGTTTGGGGTCGGGAGGGAGTTTTCCTCCAGGGCAGATTGGAGAGGCCCTGGAGGTTTTTTTGCCTTCCTCTGTAGCATGGGGCATGGTTGACTGGAGGGAGGCTTCTCTGCTCCTTGAAGTTTTGAACCATGATTTGAGGACTTCAATAGCTCAGACATGGGTGAGGTTTTTCATAGGAGTGGTGGGTGACATTCTGTGGCCTGCGCTGTGCAGGAGGTCGGACTAGATGATCAGAGTGGTCCCTTCTGACCTTAGTATCTATGAATCTATGAATCTATAATGGTTCCTAACATTCGGTTAGTTTTTTTGACTGTCGCTGCACATTTGTAGGAGCAGATTTTTATAGCCCACAGCCCAGTAACATGCTTAAGCCACTGCCAGCAGCTGGAATACCAACTGTTATGCTTCTTGCTGAAAGCAGCTAAAACCCCACTATTTACATCTCTATCCTGTGAAAACTGACCATTTATTCCTACCTTATTTCCTATCTTTTAACCAGTTACTAATCCATGGGAGAACCTTCCCTCTTATCCCATGACTCCTTACTTTGCTTAAGAGCCTTTGGGGTAGGACATTGTCAAAGGCTTTCTGAAGATTGTCCAAAGGTCACATAGGAAGAGCAAAGAACAGAACTCAGACCTCTTGACATACATGCCAGTGCCTTAATCATTACCCCATTTTTCCTTTCTTAATACTGAAACAATAAAACTTTTGCAATAAAGGCCCCATACAACACATGATGAGTTCAGAATAATTCTTATAATTATTGTGTTCATTACGGTAGCCCTGAGACATCAGCCATGACGTTGTCTTATTGTGCAAATACCAAATACTAGACCAGTGGTTCTCAAAGCCAGACCGCTGCTTGTTCAGGGAAAGCCCCTGGCGGGCCGGACCGGTTTGTTTATCTGCCACGTTCGCAGGTTCGGCTGATCACGGCTCCCATTGTCCGCAGTTTGCCGCTCCAGGCCAATGGGGGCTGCGGGAAGCGGCGCGGACCAAGGGACATGCTGGCCGCCCTCCCCGCAGCTCCCATTGGAGCAGCGAACGGCGGCCAGTGGGAACCACGATCAGCCGAACCTGCGGATGCAGCAGGTAAACAAACCAGTCCAGCCCCCCAGGGCTTTCCCTGAACAAGCGGCGGACCGGCTTTGAGAACCACTGTACTAGACAGTCCCTGCTCTGAGGAGCTCTCAATCTAAACCCTGATTAGGGGGTGGGGCTTCTCTGACTAGGGGTCCTATAAAGGTAGCCAGCTAGTCAGGTGGTGGCACAGACATCTGAAGTGGCACAGAAGCTAGCAAACAGAGGAGTGTCAGTGGGAGTTTGAAAGGGGAGTTTGTATTGTGGTGCTTGTTTGGGGTTTGTTTTTGCTGTGGGTGGTGGTGTTTTGGTGTGGTTTGTGTTTCCCAGATTAACAGAATTTAGGTGGAAGGCTATGACAGATACAGAGGCAGCAGTGGGAGTGACCCATGTAGTGGAAGACACAATGAAGATGACTGGATGTGGAAGCTGTGGTATGTACATGATCCTGGAGGGGGTACCTGGTAAGAGCTTTGTCTGCATGAAATGTCATCTGATAGAGCTGATGGAGGAAAAGATCCGAGGTTTGGAGATGCAGGTGGAAAGTCTGGTTGAGTTTAGAAAGAGGTTCGAGCAGGTGATGGAGCAAAGACATGAGGTATCTGAAGGGAAAAGCTCAGACTTGCAAATGGAAGCAGGACTGAGGAATACTGAGGGAGACTGCTGGGTGAGAAAAGTGGTCAATGGAAGCATGTGACTAAAAGAACCAGGCAGAGGAAAAGACGGGCTAGTGATGGAGAAATAGAGCTCAAGAATAGGTTTGTAGAGTTGGAAAATGAAGAAGGGGCTCATCAGGTAGTCACTGAAGGTGGAAGGGCAAGGAAGAAGAGAAGAGAGGCTAGTCCTATAGGAAAAGGGGACGAGTCAATGGAGAATACACAAAATATGAGCCACAGGAGGTTACAGGATGGGTTGAAGAGGATTACAAGGGAGAATAGGAATGGAAAGAACATGCAGCCAGAGGGAACAGGGAGTAGACTGGAGAATAGCACTGTGACCAGGAAAAGGCAGGTCTATTTGATCGGGGACTCTTTATTGAGAAGAATAGACAGGCCTGTAACTAGAGCTGATCCAGAGAATAGAAGGATGTGCTGTCTTCCAGGAGCTAATATATGGGATGTAGACCTGAGGTTGAAAAGGATCCTAAAGGGAGCGGGAAAGAATCCCCTAATTATCATTCATGTGGGAACAAATGATAAGGCTAGATTCTTGCTGGAAAGTATTAAGGGAGACTGTGCTAGGCTGGGGAAGATGCTTAAGGAAATCGAGGCTCAGGTGATCTTTAGTGGGATTCTGCCTGTTCCTAGAGAAGGGCAACAAAGGTGTGACAAGATTATGACTATCAACAGATGACTTAGGCAGTGGTGCTATAAGGAGGGCTTTGGGATGTATGGCCACTGGGAGGCATTCATGGACAGAGGATAGTTCTCTTGGGATGGACTTCATCTGAGATGGGAAGGAAATAGACTTCTAGGATGGAGGCTGGCACAACTGATTAAGAGAGCTTTAAACTAGGAATTTGGGGGAGATGGTTGGGAGATGTCCAGGTAATCTCCACACCGGATTTTAGCATTGAGAGGGAAGAAAACAAAGTAAGAAATGATACAGCTGTGGGTAGGAGAATGGACATAAAGAGGAAGGGCAGTGTGGATACCAGTCTAATAGGTTATACTGGCTGTAGAATGACTGTGCCTAATTGGGTACAGAATGTGAGCGAGGCCAAACAGCAAAAATTAAGATGTTTGTACATCAAAGCGAGGAGCCTAGGTAACAAAATGGAGGAACTAGAGCTACTGGTGCAGGAAGTGAAACCAGATATTATAGGGATAACAGAAACATGGTGGAATAGTAGTCATGACTGGAGTACAGGTATTGAAGGGTATGTGCTGTTTAGGAAAGACAGAAATAAAGGTAAAGGTGGTGGAGTAGCATTGTATATCAATGATGAGGTAGAATGTAAAGAAATAAGAAGCGATGCAATGGATAAGACAGAGTCCATCTGGGCAAAAATTACACTGTGGAAGAAAACTACTAGAGCCTCCCCTGGGATAGTGCTTTGGATGTGCTATAGACTGCCGGGATCTAATTTGGATATGGATAGAGCCCTTTTTAATGTTTTTAATGAAGTAAATACTAATGGAAACAGCGTGGTCATGGGAGACTTTACCTTCCCAGATATAGACTGGAGGATCAGTGCTAATAATAATAATAGGGCTCAGATTTTCCTAGATGCGATAGCTGATGGATTCCTTCATCAAGTAGTTGCTGAACCGACTAGAGGGAATGCCATTTTAGATTTGGTTTTAGTGAGTAGTGGGGACCTCATAGAAGAAATGGTTGTAGGGGATAATCTTGGTTTAAGTGATCATGAGCTAATTCAGTTCAAACCGAATGGAAGGATTAACAAAAATAAATCTGCAACTAGGCTTTTTGATTTCAAAAGGGCTGACTTTCAAAAATTAAGGAAATTAGTTAGGGAACTGGATTGGACTGAAGAATTTATGGATCTAAAGGCAGAGGAGGCCTGGGATTACTTTAAATCAAAGCTGCAGAAGCTATCGGAAGCCTGCATCCCAAGAAAGGGGAAAAAAATCATAGGCAGGAGTTGTAGCCCAACCTGGATGAGCAAGCATCTCAGAGAGGTGATTAAGAAAAAACAGAAAGCATACAGAGAGTGGAAGATGGGAGGGATCAGCAAGGAAAGCTACCTTATTGAGGTCAGAACATGTAGGGATAAAGTGAAACAGGCTAAAAGTCAAGTAGAGTTGGACCTTGCAAAGGGAATTAAAACCAATAGTAAAAGGTTCTATAGCCATATAAATAAGAAGAAAACAAAGAAAGAAGAAGTGGGACTGCTAAACACTGAGGATGGAGCAGAGGTCAAGGATAATTTAGGCATGGCCCAATATCTAAACAAATACTTTGCCTCAGTCTTTAATAAGGCTAAAGAGAATCTTAGGGATAATGGTAGCATGACAAATAGGAATGAGGATATGGAGGTAGATATTACCATATCTGAGGTAGAAGCAAAACTCAAACAGCTTAATGGGACTAAATCGGGGGGCCCAGATAATCTTCATCCAAGAATATTAAAGGAATTGGCACCTGAAATTGCAAGCCCATTAGCAAGAATTTTGAATGAATCTGTAAACTCAGGAGTTGTACCGAATGATTGGAGAATTGCTAATATAGTTCCTATTTTTAAGAAAGGAAAAAAAAAGTGATCCGGGTAACTACAGGCCAGTGGTTTGACATCTGTAGTATGCAAGGTCCTGGAAAAAATTTTGAAGGAGAAATTAGTTAAGGACATTAAAGTCAATGGTAAATGGGACAAAATACAACATGGTTTTACAAAAGGTAGATCGTGCCAAACCAACCTGATCTCCTTCTTTGAGAAAGTAACCGATTTTTTAGACAAAGGAAACGCAGTGGATCTAATTAACCTAGATTTCAGTAAGGCGTTTGATACCATGCCACATAGGGAATTATTAGTTAAATTGGAAAAGATGGGGATCAATATGAACATCAAAAGGTGGATAAGGAAATGGTTAACAGGGAGACTACAGCGGGTCCTACTGAAAGGTGAACTGTCAGGCTGGAGGGAGGTTACCAGTGCAGTTCCTCAGGGATCAGTTTTGGGACCAATCTTATTTAATCTTTTTATTACTGACCTTGGCACAAAAAGTGGGAGTGTGCTAATAAAGTTTGCGGATGATACAAAGCTGGGAGGTATTGCCAATTTAGAGAGACCGGATATCATACAGGAAGATTTGGATGACCTTGTAAACTGGAGTAATAGTAATAGGATGAAATTTAATAGTGAGAAGTGTAAGGTTATGCATTTAGGGATTAATAACAAGAATTATTAATGGGGATGCATCAATTAGAAGTAACGGAGGAGGAAAAGGACCTTGGAGTATTTCTTGATCATAGGATGACTATGAGCCACCAATGTGATATGGCCGTGAAAAAAGCTAATGCGGTCTTGGGATGCATCAGGCGAGGTATTTCCAGTAGAGACAAGGAGGTTTTAGTACCGTTATACAAGGCACTGGTGAGACCTCATCTGGAATACTGTGTGCAGTTCTGGTCTCCCATGTTTAAGAAGGATGAATTCAAACTGTAACAGGTACAGAGAAGGGCTACGAGGATGATCCGAGGAATGGAAAACCTGCCTTATGAAAGGAGACTCAAGGAGCTTGGCTTGTTTAGCCTAACCAAAAGAAGGTTGAGGGGAGATATGATTGCTCTCTATAAATATATCAGAGGGATAAATACCGGAGAGGGAAAGGAATTATTTAAGCTCAGTACCAAAATGGACACAAGAACAAATGGATATAAACTGGTCATTGGGAAGTTTAGACTTGAAATTAGACAAAGGTTTTTAACCATCAGAGAGGGATAGCTCAGTGGTTTGAGCATTGGCTTGCTAAACCCAGGGTTGTGAGTTCAATCCTTGAGGGGGCCATTTAGGGATCTGGGCCAAAAATTGGGGATTAGTCCTGCTTTGAGCAGGGGGTTGGACTAGATGATCTCCTGAGGTCCCTTCCAACCCTGATATTCTATGAAAAACAAGACATTTCTATGAGTGAAGTTTTGGAATAGCCTTCCAAGGGAAGCAGTTGGGGCAAATCACCTATCTGGCTTTAAGATTAAACTTGATAAATTTATGGAGGAGATGGTATGAAGGGGTAACATGATTTTGGCAATTAATTGATCTTTAAATATTCATGGTAAATAGGCCCAATGGCCTGTGATGGGATGTTAGATGGGATGGGATCTGAGTTACTCAGGAAAGAATTCTCTATAGTATCTGGCTGGTGAATCTTGCCCATATGCTCAGGGTTTAGCTGATCGCCATATTTGGGGTCGGGAAAGAATTTTCCTCCGGGGCAGATTGGAGAGGCCCTGGAGGTTTTTCGCCATCCTCTGTAGCATGGGGCACGGGTCACTTGCTGGAGGATTCTCTGCTCCTTGAAGTCTTTAAACCATGATTTGAGGACTTCAATAGCTCAGACATAGGTGAGAGGTTTTTCATAGGAGTGGGTGGGTGAGATTCTGTGGCCTGTGTTGTGCAGGAGGTCAGACTAGATTATCATAATGGTCCCTTCTGACCTTATTATCTATGAATCTATAAACAGACAAGACAGACAAAGGGTAGGGGAAAGGGACATAATGCACAAGGAGAGTGTTCTATATGATAGCGGCAAATGTCACATTAGTTCCACTTTTTTGGCAGGATGGAGGGAAAGGAGGTTAGCTGAGAGGCAATAAACTAAATGGACAGACTAGAATGGGCTGGGGGATTCTTCATAAACTCTAGTCCCTGAACCTGTTGAAGTCAATGACAAAACATCCACTGATTTCAGAGGGGGCAAGATTATCCCAATTCTCTAAAATGGGATGCTTGGGGCTCATCACTGAATTTAGCTTGAAAAAACAGTCAGGAGATTTGGGGCTTTAAGAATTGCTTTTCTAGACTGGCACTTGTGTTTTTCAGTACATGCCTCAGTGGTCTCATTATAGCCTGAGTCACCAGCCACCTGCAGAGCACAATGCACAGCACCTACAGCGTCCCTGCCACTGCCAGCCGACTTCAGGAAAAAACAAAACACGTTATATGAGAAGACAGCTATGTTCTCTCCTGCCTAGATCCCAACCCATCACAGCCAATTAGGAAGAGATTTCTATGGAAATAGAAGCACTCTCCTTTCCCATCAGATTCATCATCTTCCTGTCACAGTCCAGAATTGGCAAGAATCATGCCTTCTTTTTATATGTATTCTCCATGCAAGTTATGCATATCTTTAAATAAGATATAGCAAAGATATAGAGGAAGCTTCTCCTTGGGAAAATAAGACCCAAGTTAACAGTCAAGTCATGCAGCAATTCTCAGTAGGATGACTTAGCACAAGCTCACACTGTTTAGCTTTATGAAGATGCTCTGGCACACTGGGTAACTCCTGTCCTGAAAGGACAGCATGGCTGCCACAAATTACATCTAAAAGTTAATAGAAGCCATTAGTAATGAACAGCACCTGACCTGGCCCCTTCCCTAAGCTCAGCACAGCTTTGTTGAGGACACCCTGCAAGTCTAAGTAGCAGAGATTGCCCAATTAGTGCAGAAAACATTCCTGGGATAGAACCTGCAAGGTTCACGGACTGATGAAAGGGTTGGACTATTTGGATATGTCAACACAGGGATAAAAAAATCTGTGGCTGGCCTAAGTCAGCTAACTCAAGCTCCAGGGTTGAAAACTTGTGCAGGTGTTTGGGCTTGGGCTGGACCCTGAGCTCTGGGACCCTGTGAGGGTAGAGGGTCCCACAGCTTGGGCCTCAGCCCAAGCCTGAATATCTACACAGCAATTTTTAGCCCCACAAGCCCAAGTCAACTGATCTGGGCCAGCCACAGCCATGCCATGGGGCTTTAATCCCCAAGTAGGCTTACCCTCACAAGAAGGTCACAAGAGGGCTGAGTCAGAATAAGTAAACCATGGCAGGGCTGGAGCAGCTGTCAGCAGGGGGCACCAGAGAAGAAGACTGCGTTGGCAGTGAGTTACTCTTCTAGGTAGACTAATACAGTGAAATAGAAGTGAAGACTGGTTCACCTTGTAGAAACACATCTCTGGAGGAAAGACAAAGAGACCTTTCCCTGGGCAGTTTTTATGGGCACAATCCTGCAAAGCCTTAAAGGTGAGTAATTTTACTTTTGTGGATAGTCTCCTTGGTGTCAGTGAGACTACTCACATAAGTAAAATTATACACATGCTTACATCTTGGCAGGATCAACCCCTTTTTGTAATGTAAGAGGTGGGGCAGCAACTTCTCTCCCCTGCCCTACTCTTTGCCACAGCTGGCCTCTCTGGTGTGGAGAGAGGTGTGAATTGCAGAGAAGGTTGAAAGTGGGGAGCCAAAGAGACACAAAGATAAGGGGGCAAGTGCTACAGCTTATTATCAGGGCTAAGGGCTTTTCTAAAGATACAGCTCATTAGATCCCTGGGACCTGATTTCACCTGATGTAAATCAACACAGCTGACTGCCACATAGCTATTTGGATTAACACCTACTGAAGAGCCAGCTGGCAGACAGAAAAATGCAGGCGGGGCTAGAGAACAGAAGAGACACAATGGATGAAATGGGAAGTGGAGGCAGATACTGGGAGGTAAATGGGTGGCTGAAAGTAGAAGATAAACAATAAAATATACAAAAAGCAAGAAAGCAGCCACTAGATGACATGCAGATTTTAGGTGGGAGAATTTTAATCCAAATAGTAATTCTTCCAATACTTTATTCTTAGACTGCTTCCTTATTGTATGGGCAATTACTGGGGCCATAAAGGGATCCGAACAATATATTTGAAAATATCATGAGAAGCAAATTGGGCTAATTCTCACAGCAAAATGAAAAGAGGAGCCCCTGCCATGTATTACAGAAAATGTCAGGTTTAATAGAACAGCTCTTTACTAAGACTGAAATCAATTCAAATAAAAAACAGCCCAGAAACCCTAATTTTCTTTTCTTAACTAGGCCATTGGCGGAAGCTGTTTGCCTTGAAAAGAAAACTAAATAAGCATTGCCAAAAGATTCACTCCTTTCTGCACAAACTGTACCCCTTCCTCTCCATAGCAAAATCTCCCCCCCCCCCATGAGCAGAAGAATCCCTCACCTGGTACAAAGCGGAAGATATAAGTGTAAATAAACATTTTAATTAAAATTGACATTTTGCGCCCTACTGCTCGCAGTGGTCATAAGGATGAAAAATGGCATTAGTTCCACCACATGCAGCATGGCTGCTTACTGTAAGAGATTAGAAAGCAGCATTAAGGCTGTAATGAAACGGGCTTACAGTGTCTCGCATAGGGATTCTGAACTGCTTGTGTAATAAATGGTGCCATTTTGCAGTATGAGGACTGGCACCGGCATAGGCTGAGAAATGCCAGTTTTAATTAGAATTGCTATTTGCAAATATATTTCACGGCTTAGACATGGTGAGGAACCTTTCGCTTGGTGAATGTTCAGTAATGATAGTTTCAAGATGTAAACAGTAAGTGGTTTTTTTTAATAATGACAGTATTCATAGATAACAGTCGGTAGCTCCATCTCTAAAACATACAAACCCAGTGATCAAATGATGGATCTGAATGAAAGTTCCACATCCAAATATGCCTGAACTTGGAATCTGAAACCAGAGTCAAATGTCACATCTGCTCCTTGGCTCTGTGATGGACTGCAGGAAAGCCCCTGGATCCAAATCCCTCCAAACTTTGAGATGCTTGAAATCCAATCCCAGATGTTGAGGCTTTGTGTCACAGAACCATAACTGAATCATTAGCTGAACCAGCTGAGGGCAATGAACTTGGCCCTCTGATTGAATGAAGGTTCCAGCAGGTACATTCTTAAACCCTGCAGCTATATTTCTGGTTCTACTCCCCATTCTTGTTCCTGTCTCTCTCCTGCTAGCTCCTGGTCTCCACTCCTGCTCTGGCTGACCAGCTGCTCTTGGCTCATTCCCTGAACTTGGTATTAGGCTTCTGACCCTTAGCTCCTGAATCCTGGCTCTCAGTTCCTGCTCTCTCTCTGGACTTGGCAACTTGGCTCCTGATTCAGGCTCTGGCCACCAGGTCTGGTCACCTCTGCCTCAATCACAACGTAAAGAACCTTCCCCCCCATCCCCGACCATCAGTGCAAGGCAAACCTTAGAAGGGCTAGAGATCACAGTTGGTTTGTTACATATTCAAATTTCACTAATAATTCTTGGCACGTGTACATTTTCAAAGGGCTGTTACCTAGTTAATAGACACACTTCCCCTAAAATGAGATGCATAACAAGAAGTTGAAGGATGGTTTCATGATTAAGAAAGTGGTTTGGGATATTTTCTGGCTCTGTCTAGACTTGCTGTGTGACCTTGGACAAGTCATTTAATCTGTCAGCCTTAGCTCCCTCATTACAATGAGGTTAATAGTACCTACTTTGTCTCACTCATTATCCCTCTTGACTATTTAGACTGAATCTCTTCAGAATGGGGACTGTCTCATAAGTATATGTTTCTAAGCACATGGGGGTTCCAGATCCTGGTCGAACCCTCTATGTGATACTGTAATGCAAATCAGAAAGAATAGATTCTCAGAAACTCAAATACATTTTATTCATTTGATACAAGCAGCCTTTCTTTACACATACAAAACATTAATGGGTTCCAGAAAAACATTCATATAAAAAACATCCCTGGGAACAGATAAATGGAGGATTCAAAATGTGTATATATAGAACTACACTGTGTTTCTCTGGCAAGTGGAAGTCAATGACTTAAATAATGTGCTGTGTTTAATAAATTGTGGCTTTCTTTTTCATTTTTTATTGCCTGCTGCAATGTAATGCTCACCTAATTTAGTCTAGACTGTCTGACAGTATAATAGCATTGGTGGAAGTGTTTTATTGCATCTAAAGAGAGGGTTCAAATGGCCATATTTTAGACTAATCTCTGGAATTCATTGTTCAAGAAAGGTCAACAGCACATTTCCTTTACTACCAACTACCTAGCGATACGAAGCCCATAAGAATTACCTGTCATTCAGCATAATCAGTGCAAATGTTGTCTCTACTTGGAACTGAAATACAAGGTTTATAATTATATTGATGCAACTTTGTTGGCTAAACAAAGGACTGCATTACTTGTCCCTTTAAGAGATCATGGCATCTGGTAATGATGCCCACAAACTCTTATGGTTTACTCTCTGTGCCACGCTTCCATTCACATAGTGGCCAATCGTCTTCAGCCTACTTTAAAACCCATTGACGTCAATGGGAATCTTTCCAATGGTTGTTTTGGATCAGGCTCTTGATGCTGATCTGTTGTTGCACAGAAAGCTGTATGAGTTGCATCCAAAGACCCTAAGTGGACCCCTTCATTTAGATATAAGCAGGAGAAACATAGCCACTGCTGCTCAGTGGTCTGTGAAATTATCTGGACAGGAAATTAATGTTGGAATGCTGGAAGACTTAACAAAATAATAATATTTAATTAAAGATCATGGATTTTTTAAAGTTTGAATTGTTTTAGATTCAGTTTTAATTTTCTTCCTCTTGGGTAACTTAACAAGACTAAAATAGACTATTTTTAATGAAAACCAGTACTTTTATTAAAAGCGTCTCTTGTCCAGTGCAGTAAAATAATAAAATGAAATGTCTAGAAAATAATTTGGGTGATATTTTAAAAAAATAATCTACTTCAAGGGTCCAGATGTACTGTACCAGTGTGTCGTATATGGCATACTGGATCAGACCACTGGTCCATCAAGTCTGGTATCCTGCCTACAGTAGTGACTCCTTACTTATACTTCAGAGGAATGCATCTGGCTAATTGCAGAATTCTGTGTAGAGGGAAGGGAGAGATTTCATCTCAAATCAATCATTTGGTTTTCCAAAGCATGAGAGTTATTTACCTTTATCTTTGCCTGTGAACTAGAAATCATATGCATCCCAATAATCATTCACAAATGTATTTTTTCCTGTCTCCCCTTCTTGCCACCTCACTTGCCTCAGTGGAAGCATTCAGTTTTCATTCTGGATTAAATGGCAGATTTGATCATGCCAGCTGCCTTCACATGGGCAAGCCCCATTAGAAGTGTGTTACCTGTATAACAATTATTGCTAACTTGTTTCTATAATGAAAAAATAATTTCATGTGGAAGCAGTGTCCCTAGTAGTACTAGATAATTTCCAACTACTTTTACAAACCAACAGTATTCTATTAAATTGTGAGGTCATTCAGGCAATACACTGTTTGAGTTGCATCCAGTTATCATGTGAAGTGACTTAGTATATTGTGTTATATCCTATACTTTTGTACAATATGTGCTGGCTACACTACTGCTATATTCCTCTTTATTTTTATTAGACATAGGTACTGTCATAACCGCTGAAGGTAACAGACCGTTCACACAATTTATACTTCATTTACTTCATATACTTCATTTTACTGACCCTCTGATTTAACTAGAGGTGCACCTGATTCAAAGTTTGAATTTGGATTAATCCAAATCCAGATTTCCTAAATATTTAGATTGGGAATCAGGTTTGGGTTATTACAAACTTAGGCCCAATTTGCAAAGTCTGGATCCAAACTTTTACAAAATTCATGTGCTTTGGATCTAGTTTACTGGTTCAGCTCCATCTCTAGCTTAAGGAAGGGCGTTTCAGTGCATTTTGGCAGTCTGAACCCAGAATGTCCCTGCTAGTATTTCTAGATTTATCAGTCCCAGATAGTATACTACTACCTTGGCAAGACCAGTGTAGTAGTATAATACAGAAGCACATAGAAAGTGATTTGCTATATGGAGGGAGAAAAAAAATCCTGTTTGATAGCACTAATTTAAAAAAAAAATAAAAAAAACCCGTAAGATGTTAAAAATGGTTTGACAGAATTTAAAATAGCTTAGAAAATGGAAGTACCAATCATCAGAACTATATTTGTCCTGGTATTTCCCATTCTTCAAGTTGCCTATAAAAGGGCAGGCTAGAATCCCTGTCAGGTATAGCATAGAATCATAGAATATCGGGTTGGAAGGGACCTCAGGAGATCATCTAGTCCAACCCCCTGCTCTAAGCAGGACCAATCTCCAACTAAATCATCCCAGCCAGGGCTTTATCAAGCCTTATCTTAAAAACTTCAAAGGAAGGAGATTCCACCACCACCCTAGGTAATGCATTCCAGTGCTTCACCACCCTCCTAGTGAAAAAGTTTTTCCTACTATCCAACCTAAACCTCCCCCACTGCAACTTGAGACCATTACTCCTCGTTCTGTCATCTGCTACCATTGAGAACAGTCTAGAGCCATCCTCTTTGGAACCTCCTTTCAGGTAACTGAAAGCATCTATCAAATCCCTCCTCTTTCTTCTCTTCCGCAGACTAAACAATCCCAGTTCCCTCAGCCTCTCTTCATAAGTCATGTGTTCCAGTCCCCTAATCATTTTTGTTGCCCTCCGTTGGACGCTTTCCAATCTTTTCACATCCTTCTTGTAGTGTGGGGCCCAAAACTGGACACAGTACTCCAGATGAGGCCTCACCAATGTTGAATAGAGGGGAACGATCACGTCCCTTGATCTGCTGGCAATGCCCCTACTTATACAGCCCAAAATGCCATTGGCCTTCTTGACAACAAGGGCACACTATTGACTCATATCCAGCTTCTCATCCACTGTAACCCTTTTGTCCTTTTCTGCATAACTGCTGCCTAGCCATTTGGTCCCTAATCTATAGCGGTGCATGGGATTCTTCTGTCCTAAGTGCAGGACTCTGCACTTGTCCTTGTTGAACCTCATCAGATTTCTTTTGGCCCAATCCTCTAATTTGTCTAGGTCCCACGGTATCCTATCCCTACCCTCCAGCGTATCTACCACTCCTCCCAGTTTAGTGTCCTCTGCAAAGTTGCTGAGGGTGCAATCCACGCCATCCTCCCGATCATTAATGAAGATTTGAACAAAACTGGTCCGAGGACCGACTCCGCTTGATACCGGCTGCCAACTAGACATGAACCCATTGATCACTACCTGTTGAGCCCGATGATCTAGCCAGCTTTCTATCCATCTTATAGTCCATTCATCCAGCCCATACTACTTTAACTTGCTGGCAAGAATACTGTGGGAGACTGTATCAAAAGCTTTGCTAAAGTCAAGGAATAATACATCCACTGCTTTCCCCTCCTCCACAGAGCCAGTTATCTTGTCATACAAGGCAACTAGATTAGTCAGGCATGACTTGCCCTTGGTGAATCCATGCTGATTGTTCCTGATCACTTTCCTCTCCTTTAAGTGCTTCAGAATTGATTCCTTGAGGACCCGCTCCATGATTTTTCCAGGGACTGAGGAGATAGCAGAGATTTGTTTCCAAAAATTGTTTCCTGAAATTAGTTTTTCTGGCATTGAGATTTCCTGGCTGAGATAGCATGACAGCATGTTGTGTCAAGGCTCCTGGGTCAGTCTGTGTAACAACATGAAAGTCAATCCCCAACAAGAGGCTTCATAAATTGAAACCCGGCAGATCTCTAAAGTCATTCAGTCAAATTTGTGTTCTGCCATTTTGCTCACCAGCCTTGGAACTAGAATTTTGGATGTAATTTAAAAAAAATTCTGAGGTTCCTTTCTGCTAGAAGGAAAAGGAAAAGAGAAAAATGGGAAAGGTGCTGGAGGATTTTCTCCAGTGACCACATCCCTCTAAGAGCACATACAATAAAAAAAATAACTAAATCCACACTCAATACTTAGAAAGAAGATGGAGAAAAAACATACAGAATCAGGTTGTCTAGTCCATCAAGAGCAGGACAGTATGTAGTCTGGTACTTTACTAAATCTAATCTTAAACATTTAGAAAAAATGATAAAGTGAGGGTCCTTATTAGCTCAATTTCAATTTCAAATTCTACCCTGCAACAGATCAATGGTCCAGCTTATCCAACTTCCTGTCTCTTGACAGTTGCCAGGGTTGGATGCTTAAAGAGGAAAGTGTATACAAATCCATGCCACCCGCATGGTATCTGGCTGTTCTCTTTTGATGCCGGGGTGTTGTGATAATTGGTCCTAAAAATTTGCCCTCATTGTAAACTCAGGTGTAAATAGTGAGTGAAAGTTCATAAACTGTCACAATGACCTGTTACATAAAATTGTTTAAGAAAATATGTCAAAAAGAAACAGAAAGACAGAATTAACTTGAAGAGAAAGGGGTTTACTGACGCCACCCAAGGAGTGTTAAGATTATGACCGATAAACAAGAGGAGTAGAGGACTGGAAATCAATTAACCAAACTTGGTGTGTTGGAAATTAGGCCTTTTGGTGGACAAAATAATGAAAGGATGTACTATTCTGTCCAACACTCCCTTTCAGGGTTCTTAAAACGAAAAGACTGAGGGAAATTAGCAGAACAAGCAGATGCTGCCATCAACTACTGCAGCAAGCTTTATTACCATGGCTGCCATCCCCATAATCTCCTGGAACCCCAGACTTTCTTTGTCCTAGTCCTGAGGGAGATCCTGGCCAGACTGGGCTAAATAGAGGTTCCCATATGACATTGCTTCCACCTCCCAGTTCTGGCTAAATTCCAAATACCACCTGGGATGTGAGACTTTGTCTCCCCCCACACCATGTATCCTTTTCCTTCCCCACCTTATTTATTTTCTTTCCTCTCTCTTGCTCTCCTTTTGTCTTCTGTTTAATAAGAGCCTTGCTTATCTGTCCAAGGCTGCATATTTGCAACACTTTTGTGAGCCTATGACCAGAGAGGCAGCTAGAAGCAATGCCCTAAACAGCCTGATGCTGGTTACCAAGTTGCCAGGTCTTGGAATGGCTGATAAGACCATGTGCCGTGCCTGTGTTTTTTCCAGCAGCGAGATTGCAAATGAAAGTCAACACCAGAGGTAGAAGCTGCATTTTCTATCTTTGTTGTTGATTTCATTCTCCCTTTGCATGTGTTTGTCATGTTTTGTCTTCTAGGAAATGGGATACAACAACAGCTCCAGCCGATTCCAACTTCTCTTTTCCCCAGAAAGGACAGTTATTGCCATTTTTGGTGCCATGTAAGAAATTGTCAAAGGTTTTTTTTCCCCCTTTAAAAACTTTCTCTAGTGAAAGGGAATGGAAACAAGGGATGTTGCTAAAATAAAAACCTTACTTAATACTTTATATTTCTAATGCCTTAACTGTTTTCCCTTCTTTTTCTGTATCTTTAATGAAAGGTTTAAATCATTTTAAAGGTGTTTGTCATGGTACTAAGCAGGCTGAGGTATATACCAAACTCTAAATCTTGTTTAAAACTGTTTAACATTGGACGGTGACTGAGTCATGGTAACACATTTGACTCTTTGGGTCCATATAGTCCATGTACATTAATATAATGGGAAAATTTCTCTTTGACCCCAGCTGCTGATCAGTTTATGTCCTGGAGAAGGAAGACAACTACCCTTTATAATTTTGGGTCTAATCCTACATTATTTGCTCAGGCAGATGTCTCTTAGGGTATGTCTATGCTACCCACTGGATTGGCGGGCAGTGACGCGATAAATCGACCCCCAAGTGCTCTCCCATCGACTCCAGTACTCCACTGGAGCGAGAGGTGCAGGCGGAATTAATGTGGGAGTGGCAGCCGTTGACTCACCGTAGTGAAGACACCACAGTAAGTAGGTCTAAATACATCAGCTTCAGCTACGTTATCATGTAGCTGAAGTTGCGTAACGTAGATCAATTTCTCCCTTTTCCCAGTGTAGACCAGGCCTTAGTCTTGCCTGAGTAAGCACTACAAAATTAGGCTATTGTTCTAGTTGATGACAGGTTTCAGAGGAGTAACCATGTTAGTCTGTATCAGCAAAAACAATGAGGAGTCTCTGTGGCACCTTAGAGACTAACTAATTTATTTGGGCATCAGCCTTTGTGGGCTAAAATCCACTCCATCAGATGCATGGAGTGAAAAATACAGTAAGCAGTATATATAATACAGCACATGAAAAAATGGGAGTTGCCTTATCAAGGGGGGGGTGTCAATGCTAACGAAGCCAATTCAATCAACTATAAAAAGTAATATTCACTCTTTCTTGTCAACTGTTGGGAATAGACTACATCCACCCTGTTTGAATTAGCCTCATTAGCACTGACCCCCCCCCTTTTGGTAAGGCAACTCCCATCTTTTCATGGGCTGCAATATATATACCTGCCTACTGTATTTTTCACTCCATGCATCTGATGAAGTGGGTTTTAGCCCACAAAAACTTATGCCCAAATACATTTGTTATTCTCCAAGGTGCCACAAAGACTCCTCATTGTTTGTTCTAGTTGGTGTAATTGAAGGTATTATTCACCTGCCTAATCCTTAAAAAAACCAACCTGACTGAGTTACTTTCCAAAGCAGTGGGTTTAACTCTGCTCTCAGCTACCTCAGTGTAACCATTTTGGTACAAACAGGATTACAAGGGTGGAGCAAAGCAGAAACCTACCTAATGAGGCCTGCAATCGCCAAGCCACCCCAGAATGGCAGAAGCTGCACAGCTGTGGATAATAACTGAGCTGTGCATGCACGCATGCGCGCGCGCACACACACACCCTGTTTTCATATTTATTTTTAAAGCTTCTGCACTCCATCTTTGGCCAACATCCTAACAGAGACTAGTTTGTCTGGGTCCAACCCAGCAAGGGTTAAAGAGCATCGTTAAATCTCACGGCATTCAGTGGGCAGTGCGGGCACTCTCTGAACAAGATTGGCCTAGGGCAACTAATGTACTGAAGCAAAGGTTAATCTGTGTGAATCTAGTCCAAACAATTTGTGCCCCAGAGTGCCCACGTCTTTTAACATTGCCGTACATGGTAGAGAGCAGCTGCATGTCACTTCTCAACTCTCACAAAGGAGAGGAAAGATCAAATCATCTTTTGTAGGTGTAATAGCTTTTGGTACTATAGCAATAGCCTCTGTGAGGCTATAGTACACTTGCAGCTAATGGTGTTGATGACTGATTAGACATTTGCACCAGCATTTAATCCACTTCAGCAGCTGTTTATTGTTGTGTGTCCTGCACAGTAATAGAGACTATTGCTTAGCTGTACCCAGTAAGTTACAGTTTGCTGCAGCTGTACTTCTCAGAGTTCTTCTCAGCCTCCTGAATTTTTATCAGCAGATTATTCTACTTCATCTCACAGATGAATGAGATGGGCAAGAGAAAAAGGGGAATAACTAGAGAAGAAAGGTACCTTAAAGGTCAGCACAGCATAGCTACATGTATTGATTTAATATGAATAGCAAGGCCGTTACTATCTGATCTCTCTCTACAGACTCTTGTGAGGCAGAGAGGAAAGGAGGAAAATTCTAAACAACCAAAAGTGAACATACAGATAAAGTTTGCTTCAAGAAAAAGAACAGAATTAGATAATAATTATGGAAACTACAGGTCAGATCATTAGCTAGTGTAAATCAGCATAGCTCCATTGACTTCAATGGCAACTTCAGTGGAGCTATGCCAATTTATAGCTGCTGAGGATCTGGCTCATACATGCCTCTCTATCTAGGAGTTTGTATCTTGTCTATCATAATAGTATCTGAGCACCTACGTGGGAATATGAGGAACTATGTTTTAGGAATAATGATGATGTGATATCATAGAAGTTAGCAATGGAGAAGAAATACTTTCCACCATCAATTCCATCCCCCTAAAAATGCAGGATATGTCATTTATTATACTGATACTACACATGGTCCTAGCCTAAATCTACAGCAATACTTAAAGATTAGTTTAATAATATATGGCTTGATTTTAGGTGAACAAACGTGCAAGAAATGTAGGTGCATTTTAACGTACAATTATTGTGACTGTATGCCTAAATGATCAGCTGGCTGCATAACTCTCCATTAGTACATGCAAATATTCAATGTGAGATCATAATCATGGCTATCATGTGTCCATATTAGGCCTCTAGATTTCATGAATAAAGTCTGATTATTAAATCATCTGAAGTTAAAGGTTAGATAGGCTCTTCAGCTTTGCATTATGTATAAACAGTGCCTTACAAATGGAATTACAAATGAACTGATTTTAGCAAAAATGATTCTCTCTCTCAGCTGCTTCATCTGCAGCCAGGTGGAGAAGAAAAGATTCCTGAGAAATGTCACAGATTAATCAGCGAAAAATGACTCAATTTCTGAGTGTGGCGTGGTACCTTAGTCAGGGTGAAAGATCTTTTGTATGAGCTGTCACCCATACAGAGTTCTTTTCAAAAATGGATCCTGGATTTAACAAAGAAAAGCCCCAGTGAGAAGAAGAGATGGGTGAAATGTGACTTATAGGGAAGGTTCCAGCCAAAAAGGTTGTACTGAAGCAGACCAGGCTATGTGCTGCAGTACCAGCAATCTGTATTAAGGTATTAGTGTCACTCTTGGGAACTCAGAGCACTAGCTCTAAACAGCACTTGTATCAGAGAAAACTCACTGGAGTAGTGACTTTAATTTTGGAAAGACAGGGAGAGACTTATGGAAACCTTTGCAGGGAAGCAATGCCATGTCTGAGAAAAACAAAACAGCTTTGCTTTACACAGAAACAAAAGTAATGGTGTATTGGAGGGGTAGTTCAGATCCTTTAGGGCCCCAAAGGGGAGCCACATACACCCCCACACCATCCCTAATAACAGTCAGCATTGGCAGCCACTTACTAGGTGTGCCAATGACAGGGAAGCACTTCTGGAAGGAAGACATTCAAAACCACACAGCCCGTGCTTCAAAAGGCAGGTAGAGCAGGCAAACTATCCCATCACCTCCTGACATCCACAGGGACAGGCATACCTGAAACCCATTTAACCAGTTGAGATCAGCTCTAACCTAACTGTTAAATAGAATGCAGGATTAGTGTTTAATAACAATTCCCAACCACAGTGCCGATGGAGCATTTCTTGTTGAGACTTTGGCCATAATTCTTGCAACTCTCCACCCACATAGTAGGGGATTATTGCAAGTTATTTTATTGCAAGCTTTGATGTTCTGGAATAATTTAGTAACAGAGTGGGTAAGAAACTGGGACAGCAAACACAATTAAGAAAAGAGGCAGCTTGTATACGTTGTCAGAGCAGGGAAAAACCTATGGGCTAGATTCCAAGACGTAAGAGCTTCCATACTGGGTTAGACCATGGTTTATCTTGCTCAGTGTTCTGTCTCTGACACTGGCCTGAACCAGAGTTTCAGGGGGGGGAGTTATGACTACCAGAAACTGGGAACGGAAAATGGAGTGATCCACCTATCTTCCCCTCCTGGTTTCTGTCAGTCAGCGGTTTAGGGTTGCCCTGAGCATGGCATTGTGTCCCTGACCATCTTGGCTATAGCCCTTGATGGACCTATCCTCCATTAACTTATCCAGTTCTTTTTTGAACCCAGCTATACTTTTGGCCATCACAACATCCCATGATAATGAGTAAGGTTAAGATTTTGTCATGGTTATTTTTAGTAAAAGTCAGGGACAGGTCACAGGCAATAAACAAAAATTCACAGAAGCCCTTGACCTGTTCCTGACTTTTACTAAAAATAACTGAAACAAAATGGGGCTGACGGGGTCATGAGAATCCAAGCCCTGCTGCGGCACAGAAGGGGGGGGGTCCAGCACCCACCCCCACTGCAGCTGACAGTCCCAGTTCTGTTCGCCCCATCACAAAAAGGATCTAGTGGAACTGGAAAAGGTTCAGAGAAAGGCAACAAAGATGATCAAAGGTACAATTAGGGCTGTTCACCTTAGAAAAGAGACAACTAAGGGGGAATATGCTAGAGGTCTATAAAATCATGAATGGTGTGGAGAAAGTGAACAGATATGTGTTATTAATCCTTCATGCAATAGAAAAACCAGGGGTCTCCCAATTACATTAATAGGCAGCAGGTTTAATAAAAACAAGAGGAAGTACCACACAATGCACAACTAACCTGTAGAACCCGTTACTAAGGATAAAATTATGTCACGGAAGTCATGGATTCCATGGACTTCCAGAGACCTCCAGAATATTTTCCGCTTTAGTCCCGGGGAAGTGGGGCTGAAGCTGTCATCCGACGGGGGCCCTGAAGCTCCAACCCACCGCAGGCTCTCACTCACTAGGGGGTGCTGCAACTATCAGTTGCCATGGGTGGTGGGGAAACCTGGAGCTCCAAGCCACTATGGAAAGCGGGGGCCTCCCACAGCTCCAGTCATAGCACATGGTGGGGGCCCCCACAGTTCCCAGTCACCAGTCCCGGAACTCTGGCAGGGGTTCCCTGCAGTTCCTAGCCACTTGGGAGCCAGTATCGCAATGGTCAATGCTCTCTACTTAGGCTTCCAACCCACATGCTAACCCGAACATTCTAGTACACTGGCGCTGGTAGAGTTAACTTGGCAAAAGGCAGCTTTCAGAAGTTGCTGCAGACAGAATCCAATCCTCAGGATTTGATGAAGCAATGAGAGTTTGCCCTGACTATATATTCGGGGTTTAGACCAAGGAGAAACACGGTGGTAGAAGGTATCAGCATCTCTGTGGTGAGAAAATTGCCAGTATTCACAAGCAAGTTAAGGTCATTTTAGATCATAGTTTTAATCTCTGGCTCATAATTTATTTCTTTGATCACCTCTGTGGTTTTGCCTCAGATCATCCCAAGCATTTTTCATTCCTTGCGTGTGAAAAATGCTTGATAATGTCTGTCTGTTTCCAAAGCAGTTTTTCCTATTTAATTTAATTTTCTCAGGAGCTCACAGTTTATTATACCGTAGATGAGATTGAAAACATGATTTAATATGTTTTTTCTTGAAAAGCAAGATGGGATAAGGAAATAAAATTGCAAAGAAGGAATAAGGAAATGAAGTATATGGCCTAGAATAACAAACAAGATTATAAGCAATAAGGCAAAGGCAAGGGATGGAGTGGGGAAATGTCAATTCTGTTTGTTCCATAGCCTAGAATCTTCCATGCTCCAAGTTAGTTTCTAATATGGTTTTGTTTTCCAGTCTTCAGTTTATTAGTCCCTTTCTGCTCATTTTTTCAGCGTTCATAAGACACAACACTGTATTTGTTCCTCCCCTTCCTCCTCCCCCCCCCCATTATCTCAACTAGGAATTCTCTGTCATTTTTATTGCAAAGACAGTAGATTTAGGTTTTTCTAATCTGTCCTCTGGGCTTACAGTTTTAAGTGACATGAAAATGATAAGCTTCCACTTGGAGTTACCCAGTACCTTCACTTTTTACAATGGGAAAATAAACCAAACATTTCCCTTTGGGCATAATGGGGGAATTGGGCATCTCCTCACTATATCCTCGGGGCTAGATTCAGCATCCTTACTGATGTTGAGCTGAACCGTACTTCATTAATATCCCTACTGGCTTCAGTGGGGCTCTTGTGGAGTATGTTCTCAGCATTGTTAAGGATGACAGAATTACGGCAACAATTATGGCCAATCAACACCACCACAAGATCACTACCTCACCAATAAATCCCAGCGTGGGCACGGCGACCTCGATGTCGCTCACTGAGGTAAATCCTGGGGATGGGGGGCACTAGATCCACTCTTTAGAATAGAGTTTGTTGCTTTGCTTTATGCCCATCTCCACTGGTGAGTGCAAAGGGGGCTGAGCTGTGAGATCAGCTTCACCCTTTCGGCACCCTGCTCTCCAAATGCAGGAGCAGGAACAAGCAGGCCCTGTATTCTGGGGAGCGCAGAAGCTGCTACTTCTTGTTCATCCCTGTACGATTGTTCAGGTACCACTCACAATGGGGATCTTCTTAAATGAACTGAGACTCACGTGTGTTGCTCCGCCTTGCTGCTCTGGGCACTCAGCAACATGCAGTGGCAGGCAAACTTTCTTTATATCTCACATCCTGTTTTTTTCAATATCCAGGCCACATCCGAAGGGGTTTCCTACTCCCAATATTGGAATAACTTTGTTTTTATTACAGTAGTGCCTAGAGGCCAAACCCATATGGTGGGCTCCTTTGTGCTAGGAGCTAGCCATGTACATGGTAAGAGCCAATCCCTGCCCCAAAGAGCTTACAGGCTAAATAGACAAGACTGACAAACAGCGGGTGGGAAACAGGCAAAATCACTTCCCCCAAGGCACGAAGCAAGCCCCTGGCAGAATTGGGAATAGAACTGGGAATAGAATATGGCCTTGATGCAAAAATTACTGGGTGAGGTTCTTTACTGGAGGTCAGGCCAGATAATCATAAAGCTTTAAACTGCTATGAATTTAAGAATGAAGGTCTCCCAATCCCAGGGCGGTGCCCCCCTGTCCTCTAGGTCACACCACCACTCGACTTTAGCCACAAACCATGGGTAAGTTGTTCCATGGCAGGTGTAAAGTCATGCGAACGAGTGCTGTGAACATTCTGCCTCCCCCTAGAGAAACATAATGTGACAGCAGCTTTGACTTGCATGCTTTGTGATTGTACACGATTCAGTCTCATTGTGGAACACTGGCCTGTTACTTTTAGAGAACCTGTTAACACACGAACAGTCCTGAAAATACTTTTGCAGATAGCGTCTAATCATTTCTTGTCTCTTTGATTGGCTCAGTTATTTAATTTACCTCCGTGGAGTTTCATTTTCATTTCCCCAAGGTTCTCTTTTTTATTGTCTATATTTCAGCTTGTGCGTCTATATTTCAGCTTGTGCGATCAAGCCTAACTGAGGTTCGTTCTGGACTGAGCACTAGATGCTGATCCATGTGAATACTCGTCTAAATCACCATTGATTTTTTTCCCCTTTGGATTCCTTATTTAAAGAATAATATTTTATTATTACAACAGATTATTTGAAGATGGCATTTCTTGTTATTTGAATGTGCAGGTTGGATAGAGACGGACTTATAAATGCTACAAACTAAGGTCTAAGCACAAAAAATGCTTGTCCATTTGTGTGACTGATGACTGGAATTGCATGCACCAAGTGGACAACTGGATTTCTAAATGCCTGTTTGTGCACAGAGTTGCAGCTCACAAATGCACATAAATGGTCAATTCTGCCACAAGAGGGAAAGAAGAAGGAAGCACAGGAGTTACAACTCAATCAGAATGTGTGGTGGCTTTGGTTAATAGTGTCTTGAGAGCACACCTTGAATAATTCCAAAAGGCAGAGGACAGATTTCCCTAACTTGGTGCACCTGAGACAGACTGGATAGAACTAAGCCCCATTGAAGCAAGATCTTACCAGGCCATAAAAGCAAAACAAGAGCAGTTAGCTTTTCAAGCATTGATTATTTTCCTTTAGTGATGCTGATGAGAAATGTAATGCATGAGTGACTACTTTACAAAAAAGCAACATATTGAATTAATTCTGCTCGCAGGCCCTTTTGCCATTTTATTTCTGCTTTGTTGATTTTTTTCTTTCTTTCCATTGTGTTGCAATATCAGTCTATTAAATAGATATAAAGTAGATTATGCACAAAAGTACCCAAGGCTCCTCTCAGATCATCTAGACCAGAGGTTCCCAAACTTTTCTTATTGCTGCCTTCATTGCTTGCACCACTTCCCGCAGCTCCCATTGGCTGAGAACAGCAAACCACAGCCACTGGGAGTTGCAGGAGGCCATACCTGTGGGCCGTCAATGTAAACAAACTGTCTCATGCCTGCCAGCGGATTACCCTGATGGGCTGCATGAGGCCCTTGGGCTGCAGGTTGCCCACCACTGATCTAAATACTGTTCTGATCAATCTGATACTTTTATAATCCTACGAATCAACTCTAATTAACATACAATATATATACATGGTATAACATATTGATTAATCATAACATCACACAATAAATGGATAGGAAACAAAAATCACTGGCTACAAACTGACCCACTCCCACCCCCACCCTGAGTTCTGAGCTCAGTTAGATTGGATACTTGCTGGGCAACTGAACAGACTCTGTGCTGTGATTGGAGGTGAGGGCTTTGTATGTCAGCATCTCTCTGTATCTGTGTTCTCATTAGTACATCCTGAAGTAAATTAACTACTGTGACAAAGCTCTGTCCTTGCCTCCGTGGGTCCCGTGTTTCCTGGCAGATTTCGCTAGCCTCAGAGGCTCACTGTGACCCTCCACATAACCCTTCTTTCTCTAGAGACAAGAGTCACAGTCTACTGAGCCATTTTCATCATAAGCCAGTGAGGGAGGTGAGGAGAAGTTATCCTTCCTTGCACAGTCTCTGTTGTCTCCCAGTCTCAGTGATTAATCAGGGGGCAAAGGTGGGGGGGGAGCCTGGGCCCACCCTCTACTCCGGGCTCCAGCCCAGGGACCCTAATAGTATCAGCTATGGTAGCTGACCTTTTAGAAACATGACGACATGTACAATTCCCTGGGCTACTTCCCCCACAGCAGCCCTCACTTCCTCAAGCTCCACTTCACCCTTACCCCGGGGCCTCCTTCCTTGTGCCTGATATGGTGTGTACTACTCAGCCTCTCCAACTGCGCAACTTCTTCCCACAGCTCCTGACATGCACACCCACCTGACTGACTGGGAGGCTTTTAACTAGTTTCAGCCAGCCCCTGATTGGCTTCAGGTGTCCCAATCAACCTAGCCTTCTCCCTGCCTTCTGGAAAGTTCTTAATTGGCCCCATGTGTCTTAATTGACCTGGAGCAGCTGCCATTTTACTTATCCTGGTATCAAGGATTTGTTTAGCCTGGAGCTAATATATCTATCTCCCACTACTCTTCCATAGCCATCTGGCCTTGCCCCGTCAAACTACTGTATTTTATATAACAAATTCCCACAGAGCTTTAAAGTTTTGTCTGAGTAGCCTATTATGAAAATGCAATAAATAAAACAATAAATAAAATCCACCATTACACAGTTTCTCCTATGTACCCCCTGCGGGAAGCTTACCACAGTTTGGGAACCCTTGATCTAGACTATGTCATAAAACCCATCTTCATCAGAACGTTGTTATAATTGACATCAGTGCTTTGTACTACACTTAAAGCTGAATTCACAGGTTTCAGAGTAGCAGCCGTGTTAGTCTGTATCTGCAAAAAGAAAAGGAGGACTTGTGGCTCCTTAGAGACTAACAAATTCATTTGAGCATAAGTTTTCGTGAGCTATAGCTCACTTAATCAGATGCATGCAGTGGAAAATACAGTGGGGAGATTTATATACACAGAGAACATGAAACAATGAGTGTTACCATACACACTGTAATGAGAGTGATCAGGTAAGGTTAGCTATTACCAGCAGGAGAGCGGTGGAGGAAAAAAACCTTTTGTAGTGATAATCAAGGTGAGCCATTTCCAGCAGTTGACAAGAACATCTGAGGAACGGGGGAGAGGGGAAGGATAAACATGGGGAAATAGTTTTACTTTGTGTAATGACCCATCCACTCCCAGTCTTTATTCAAGCCTATGTTAATTGTATCCAGTTTGCAAATTAATTCCAATTCAGCAGTCTCTCGTTGGAGTCTGTTTCTGAAGATTTTTTTTGTTGAAAAATTGCCACTTTTAGGTCTGTAATCGAGTGACCAAAGAGATTGAAGTGTTCTCCGACTGATTTTTGAATGTTATAATTCTTGAAGTCTGATTTGTGTCCATTTATTCTTTTACGTAGAGACTGTCCAATCTGGCCAATGTACATGGCAGAGGGGCATTGCTGGCACATGATGGCATATATCACATTGGTAGATGTGCAGGTGAACGAGCCTCTGATAGTGTGGCTGATGTGATTAGGCCCTATGATGGTGTCCCCTGAATAGATATGTGGACACAGTTCGCAACGGGAATTGTTGCAAGGATAGGTTCCTGGGTTAGTGGTTCTGTTGTGTGGTGTGTGGTTGCTGGTGAGTATTGCTTCAGATTGGGGGGCTATCTGTAAGCAACGACTGGCCTGTCTCCCAAGATCTGTGAGAGTGATGGGTCATCCTTCAGGATAGGTTGTAGATTCTTGATGATGCGTTGGAGAGGTTTTAGTTGGGGGCTGAAGGTGATGGTTAGTGGCATTCCGTTATCCTTGCAGGAGTCTGGCTGGGCTGGATTTGCTGCAGGGAGCCATGGAGAGAGACAGAGATCGCTGGCCCGAAGGCCCAGTTTTGGAGCCTTGGAGGCCATGGGCCTGCCCCTGGGGAACTGTGTGGGGCATGGTGTCCAGCACACTAAAGGGGTCACTCCCAAGGGACAGGTTGCTGTCTAGGGTATAGACCAGATATCGTGGATCCGTGACACCAGAGATCAAGTGATTGTTTATGCTCTTTTCTAATGCCCTGGCACTTCTCTTTTAGGAGGGACAGATGGAGATTGAAATTCATAGATTCATAGATACTAAGGTCAGAAGGGACCATTCTGATCATCTAGTCCGACCTCCTGCACAACGCAGGCCACAGAATCTCACCCACCCGCTCCTACAAAAAACCTCTCACCTATGTTTGAGCTATTGAAGTCCTCAAATCGTGGTTTAAAGACTTCAAGGAGCAGAGAATCCTCCCTCAAGTGACCCGTGCCCCATACTACAGAGGAAGACGAAAAACCTCCAGGGCCTCTTCCAATATGCCCTGGAGGAAAATTCCTTCCCAACCCCAAATATGGGGATCAGCTAAATCCTGAGCATATGGGCAAGATTCACCAGCCAGATACTACAGAAAATTTTTTCCTGGGTAACTCAGATCCCATCCATCTAATATCCCATCTCAGGGGATTTGGCCTATTTACCATGAAAATTTAAAGATCAATTAATTACAAAAATCACATTATCCCATCACACCATCTCCTCCATAAACTTATCGAGTAGAATCTTAAAGCCAGATAGATCTTTTGCCCCCACTGCTTCCCTTGGAAGGCTATTCCAAAACTTCACTCCTCTGATGGTTAAAAACCTTCGTCTAATTTCAAGTCTAAACTTCCTGGTGGCCAGTTTATACCCATTTGTTCTTGTGTCCACATTGGTGCTGAGTTTAAATAATTCCTCTCCCTTTCCTGTATTTATCCCTCTGATCTATTTATAGAGAGCAATCATATCTCCCCTCAACCTTCTTTTGGTTAGGCTAAACAAGCCAAGATCCTTAAGTCTCCTTTCATAACACAAGTTTTCCATTCCTCGGATCATCCTAGTAGCCCTTCTCTGTTCCTGCTCCAGTTTGAATTCATCCTTTTTAAAACATGGGAGACCAGAACTGCACACAGTATTCCAGGTGAGGTCTCACCAGTGCCTTGTATAATGGTACTAAAACCTCCTTATCCCTACTGGAAATTCCTCTCCTGATGCATCCCAAAACTGCATTAGCTTTTTTCACAGCCATATCACATTGGCAGCTCATAGTCATCCTATGATCAACCAATACTCCAAGGTCCTTCTCCTCTTCTGTTACTTCTAATTGATGCGTCCCCAACTTATAACTAAAATTCTTGTTATTAATCCCTAAATGCATAACCTTACACTTCTCACTATTAAATTTCATCCTATTACTATTACTCCAGTTTACAAGGTCATCCAGATCCTCCTGTATAATATCCCGATCTGTCTCTGAATTGGCAATGCTTCCCAGCTTTCTATCAGCCGCAAACTTCATTAGTACACTCCCACTTTTTGTGCCAAGGTCAGTAATAAAAAGATTAAATAAGATTGGTCCCAAAACTGATCCCTGAGGAACTCCACTGGTAACCTCCCTCCAGCCTGACAGTTCGCCTTTCAGTAGGACCCCTTGTAGACTCCCCTTTAACCAATTCCTTATCCACCTTTTGATGTTCATATTGATCCCCATCTTTTCCAATTTAACTAATAATTCCCCATGTGGCATGGTATCAAACGCCTTACTGAAACCTAGGTAAATTAGATCCACTGTGTTTCCTTTGTCTAAAAAATCGGTTACTTTCTCAAAGAAGGAGATCAGGTTGGTTTGGAACGATCTACCTTTTGTAAAACCATGTTGTATTTTGTCCCATTTACCATTGACTTTAATGTCCTTAACTAATTTCTCCTTCAAAATTTTTTCCAGGACCTTGCATACTACAGATGTCAAACCACTGGCCTGTAGTTACCCGGATCACTTTTTTTTTCCTTTCTTAAAAATAGGAACTATATTAGCAATTCTCTAATCATTCGGTAAAACTCCTGAGTTTACAGATTCATTCAAAATTCTTGCTAATGGGCTTGCAATTTCAGGTGCCAATTCCTTTAATATTCTTGGATGAAGATTATCTGGGCCCCCCAATTTAGTCCCATTAAGCTGTTTGAGTTTTGCTTCTACCTCAGATATGGTAATATCTACCTCCATATCCTCATTCCCATTTGTCATGCTACCATTATCCCTAAGATCCTCTTTAGCCTTATTAAAGACTGAGGCAAAGTATTTGTTTAGATATTGGGCCATGCCTAGATTATCTTTAACCTCCACTCCATCCTCAGTGTTTAGCGGCCCCACTTCTTCTTTCTTAGTTTTCTTCTTATTTATATGGCTATAGAACCTTTTACTATTGGTTTTAATTCCCTTTGCAAGGTCCAACTCTACTCGACTTTTAACCTGTCTCACTTTATCCCTACATGTTCTGACCTCAATTAGGTAGCTTTCCTTGCTGATCCCTCCCATCTTCCACTCCCTGTATGCTTTCTGCTTCTTCTTAATCACCTTTCTAAGATGAAAAGGAGTACTTGTGGCACCTTAAAGACTAACAAATTTATTTGAGCATATGCTTTCATGAGCTACAGCTCACTTCATTGGATGCATTGAGCCATAGCTCATGAAAGCTTATGCTCAAATAAATTTGTTAGTCTCTAAGGTCCCACAAGTATTCCTTTTCTTTTTGCAAATACAGACTAACACGGCTGCTACTCTGAAACCTCTCTAAGATGCTTGCTCATCCAGCTTGGTCTACAACTCCTGCCTATGAATTTTTTCCCCTTTCTTGGGATACAGGCTTCCGATAGCTTCTGCAGCTTTGATTTAAAGTAATCCCAGGCCTCCTCTACCTTTAGATCCATAAATTCTTCAGTCTAATCCACTTCCCTAACTAATTTCCTTAATTTTTGAAAGTCAGCCCTTTTGAAATCTAAAAGCCTAGTTGCAGATTTATTTTTGTTAATCCTTCCATTCAGTTTGAACTGAATTAGTTCATGATCACTTAAACCAAGATTATCCCCTACAACCATTTCTTCTATGAGGTCCTCACTACTTACGAAAACCAAATCTAAAATGGCATCCCCTCTAGTAGGTTCAGCAACTACTTGATGAAGGAATCCATCAGCAATCGCATCTAGGAAAATCTGAGCCCTATTATTATTACAAGCACTGGTCCTCCAGTCTATATCTGGGAAGGTAAAGTCTCCCATGATCACGCAGTTTCCATTAGTATTTACTTTATTAAAAACATTAAAAAGGGGTCTATCCATATCCAAATTAGATCCCGGCGGTCTATAGCACACCCCAAGCACTATCCCAGGGGATGCTCCAGTAGTTTTCTTCCCCAACGTAATTTTTGCCCAGACAGACTCTGTCTTCTTATCCAGTGCATCGCTTCTTATTTCTTTACATTCTACCTCATCATTGAAATACAATGCTACTCCACCACCTTTACCTTTATTTCTGTCTTTCCTAAACAGCACATACCCTTCAATACCTGTAGTCCAGTCATGACTACTATTCCACCATGTTTCTGTTATCCCTATAACATCTGGTTTCACTTCCTGCACCAGTAGGTCTAGTTCCTCCATTTTGTTACCTAGGCTCCTCGCTTTGATGTACAAACATCTTAATTTTTGCTGTTTGGGCTTGTTGACATTTTGTACCCTATTAGGCACAGTCATTCTACAGCCAGTATAACCTATTAGACTGGTATCCACACTGCCCTTGCTCCTTATATACATTCTCCTACCCACGGCTGTATCCTTTCTTACTTGATCTTCTTCCCTCTCAATGCTAAAATCTGGTGTGGAGATTACCTGGACATCTCCCAACTATCTCCCCCAGATTCCTAGTTTAAAGCTCTCTTAATCAGTTGTGCCAGCCTCCATTCTAGAAGTCTATTTCCTTCCCATCTCAGATGAAGTCCATCCCGAGAGAACTATCCTCTGTCCATGAATGCCTTCCAGTGGCCATACATTCCAAAGCCCTCCTTATAGCACCACTGCCTAAGTCATCTGTTGATAGTCATAATCTTGTCACACCTTTGTTGCCCTTCTCTAGGAACAGGCAGAATCCCACTAAAGATTACCTGAGCCTCGATTTCCTTAAGCGTCTTCCCCAGCCTAGCATAGTCTCCCTTAATACTTTCCAACAAGAATCTAGCCTTATCATTTGTTCCCACATGAAGGATAATTAGGGGATTCTTTCCTGCTCCCTTTAGGATCCTTTTCAACCTCAGGTCTACATCCCGTATCTTAGCACCTGGAAGACAGCACACCCTTCTATTCTCTGGATCAACTCTAGTTACAGGCCTGTCTATTCTTCTCAATAAAGAGTCCCCGATCACATAGACCTGCCTTTTCCTGGTGACGGTGCTATTCTCCAGTCTCTCCCCTGTTCCCTCTGGCTGCAAGTTCTTTCCATTCCTATTTTCCCTTGTAATCCTCTTCAACCCATCCTGTATCCTCCTGGGGCTCATATTTTGTGTAGTCTCCCTTGACTCTTCCCCTTTTCCTATAGGACTAGCCTCTCTTCTCTTCTTCCTTGCCCTTCCACCTTCAGTGACTACCTGATAAGCCCTTTCTTCATTTTCCAACTCTGCAAGCCTGTTCCTAAGCTCTATTTCTCCTTCACTAGCCCGTCTTTTCCTCTGCCTGGTTCTTTTAGTCACATGCTTCCACTGACCACTTTCCTCACCCAGTCTCCCCTCAAAATTCCCCAGCCCTGCTTCCATCTGTAAGTCTGAGCTTTTCCCTTCAGATACCTCATGTCTTTGCTCCATCATCTGCTCGAACCCCTTTCTAAACTCAACCAGACTTTCCACCTGCATCTCCAAACCTTGGATCTTTTCCTCCATCAGCTCTATCAGATGGCATTTCATGCAGAAAAAACTCTTACCAGGTCCCCCTTCCAGTATCATGTACATACCACAGCTTCCACATCCAGTCATCCTCATTGTGTCTTCCACTACACGAGTCACTCCCACAGCTGCCTCTGTATCTGTCATAGCCTTCCCACCTAAGTCCTGTTAATTTGGGAAACACAAGCCACACCAAAAGACCTCCCCCCACAGCAAAAACAAACCCCAAACAAGTACCACAATACAAACTCCCCTTTCAAACTCCCACTCAAACTCCCCTGTTTACAGCTCTGTTTGCTAGCTCCTGTGCCACTGCAGCTGTCTGAGTCTCCCCATACGGATGCACCAGTAGCAAGGACTTGGTTGCAGCAAATTACCAAGTAGCATGCAAGAAGCATGTGGATGCTCTTGAGTTACTCCCCCACCAACTAGCTTGCCCCATAATTCCATGCCCCGTAATTCTGATCTTCCCACTGATCCACCCTCTTTTGTTGCCAGGTTCATTATTAAAACAAGAGAAGAGCTAAAGTACAAATTCTGAACACAGACACTTGTGGGGAAAGCTGGATCCAAATATCAATCAGAATGCTGTAGCTTGGACTCATCTCTAAGTAACATCTGAGCATGTCATTTCTGTGGTCCTTCCTTCAGTGGTTTCTCCAATCCACACTAAGCAACCCCACCAAAAATAGTGTGCGAGTGATCACACTGTATGTTCGGTGGGTACAAGATTGTGGGTCTGCTTTTCCTCTCACATGCTCCAAAGCAAGGCAGACATAACTCCAGTGAGGTCAACAGAGTTACAGAAATGTAAGAAAAATCAGTCAGGCTCAGTGTACATAGTGAATTTGGGCAGCTAGTTAGGAAAGCCACGTCAACGAAACTGACATGCACCTGTATGCCCAGCAACCAGCAGGGAAAATACACTGTGCATGTTCACAGTGTCCTATTCAAGCCAACAGGCTGCACTATTAATGCTGTAATATATAAATAATGCTTTCTGATTTAACAGCCTTGTTAACCTCCAGAGGCCAACTAACTCTCCTCCTTCGTTACATTATTAAGTCTGTTGCTCACTATAGGATCTATTTGAGTTTATTGTAGGCTCTGACCTGGAGCCCATGAAATGTCAAAAACCCGACATGTGTGTAATGCTAAGACTGCAGCGCAGGCCAACAAAAAGTTGGAAGATTCAAAGTTAAGGCTGCTGCTCCGTCAGTAGCTCTCACCCTTATGGAAACAGCCCTGAGGCAAGAATTACAGCTGTTGGGCCTGATCCTCCACTGCCTCATACAAATGTAAATGACTAGGCAAGGTGCAAAGTGGGTGGAATCAAGCCCAGAGGATTTACCTGAACCTTTAGGATACCGGTGAGGTATCAGATTGGCCAGGGTGTGACTGCAGCTCCGCAGGGACTTTATGGCCAGGGAAGGTCTGTGGTTGACTGGAGACTACATGAAGTAGGTTTAGATGCCCACACAGAGCCAGTCTCATCTCACTCCTCCCTGGCCTGCTTTGCCTTGCTTCCATCTGAGGCTGGGTCCTGTCCCAACCTCTCACCAGTAAACAGAGGGTGAGTGGCTAAGAACAGGGGCAGCAACAAGGTGTAGGTTGCAGCCCAGAAGTGGCTTCATGTTCAAGGAGCTGACGACTGGCAAAGCGAACGGGAAGCAGTAGTCTCTCCACCACTTGGAGAGGGGGGTTGTTTCAGTGGTCTGGAGTGGGACTCTTTTTAAAATGGGCTGGAAGAGGGAAGAGAAAGAAAGGTGAGGAGGCAGGGATGATGGAGACAGACAAGAGCCACGCACTCTGAGCTCCCATTCCTCCCCAAAGGACTTCTAAGGCATCCACGTGGCTTTAAGATTTAGGGGAGAAAGTGCTTGTGCAGAATTCAGGTCCCAGCGTGCGACATTCCATGGCGATCTCAGGGTTCTGCTCAGAGCAAGATGGGTCAGTGTACGCTTAGAGCTGTAGTCTTTGCAGGCCCAAATGCTGCCTTAGAGACAAGGCTGGCTTTAACTCTCTTGCATTCTATGTATACGTGGTTCAGGACACAGAGCCATTTCAATCTGCTAAGGCTGAGTTGGGCAAAGTTTGTGCATCACTGTTTTAAACAGCCAACTAAGCTGGTCTATTGGGACAAATTGTGATCAATATGTAACTGGAATCCAACTCTTTGTATTTTTTTTTTCAAATACACTATTGGAAATAGAGACTTGTACTGTGATTGCCATTGAAATGTTAACATCTGCCTTGTCATGCTCTGAGAAATAGTATAGTATTACTTATTCAAAGTACAGATAAAAAGAGTATATTGTCTCAGATACCACTGTATAGAAACTACTAGGGTTGATCAAAAGTTTTCCCTTGAAACTGCTTTTCAACATAAAAATTGGGGTTTCAATTTTTGTGTGTGTGAAAAGTGTCCACTTTTGTCCAAAATTTCAATTTTTTGTCAAAAAATAAAAAATATTTTGATTTGGATATGCTCTCATAGTGCCTCATGGGAGTTGTAGTTTGTTTGTCTCATATCCCCAATTCTTCTGAATGGGTCAGGGTTCTTAGCTGGACTACATCTCCCATGATGCACAATGACCAGGACTCCCATGGTGCACTGCCTCCCTTCTCCAAGCAGGGAAACCTGATGCATCAGGGAAAATGTAGATCAACCAAGAAGCCTGGCCAATAGAAGAGAATGAAGTGTGCAAACTACAACTCCCATGACATCATTTTCAAATAAAAATATTTTGGTTTTTGGCCAAGATATTTCAGCATTTGGCTAATAATAATAATTAAAAAAAATTGCAGGAAAATCTCTATTTTCTGACCTTGGTTTATACATCCACCATAGTCACATATTAATGCATCTTATCTTTATTCAAACTTGTTTTCACATTGCTATATTTTTATGTTTTCTTCCCTAACTCAGTCTTTTTGCATGCTCTCCAAAAGAACTCTACTAATTCTCATTGCAAACAGAGAAGAAATTTATTTGACTCAGTAATTATTTTCTACAGAAAACACCTTTATCTTCATCATGCATGTTTTGTATCCTTGCCACAACAAAGGCTGCATATTTAGTGCTCGAGAGATGCATATTCTCTCATTTCTCTATTAATATGTTTTTCTTTACAGTTCAGTAAGATCAAAGAGCAAACATCACAGTTCTTGCTCAAACACTGTGCTCATTTTGTGTCTTTGATCGTCCCCTTTCAATTATCTCTCTGTTTTACAGAACTAGTTTCGTAATGTGTTTTTGACTGGTTTGTTCGCTGTTTTATTCTCCTGCTGTCCTTATGGAAATGGTTATCTTCCCCTTTAATTACACTAATGAAGTGAGACTGAGGAAAAGCAAGTGAATATTATTAATGAAAGAGGCAGGGAATCAAATACCATTTACAAAGTAAAAGAAGCCAAAGGTTAATTTCTATATTTATATTAACAATTAAAGTGTGAATATAGTAATGAACTGGCTAGTGTATGTATGAGTTCCATTGCCCTTTTCTAGATCACATCAAAAATGCTCACCTGGATTATACAGGCCCTGAGGCCCGATTTTTCAAAACATATGCACCCACAATCAGGGCCAAGTTTTCAAAAGGATTCAGCACATGGGATGCCAAGTTTTTTTGAAATTCTGGCCCTTATTTAGGTGCCTGGCAGACAGGGTTCCATCTGCCTGAGATGTCAGAAAAATTCATTCCACCTGACTTGCTTTCAGGAGACATTTTGGGGCCAACAAACTGGCATTTTCTAACAAAATTGTTTCACTGGAAAATTTCTGACCAAGTCTAGCGCTAAGCACGTTAAAAAATCTGGCATCATCTAGTTATCATCAATTCTTCTGTAGCTCAAGTGGTCGTAGCCTAGAGTTTTTCAATCAGCAAGATCAGAGACTTATCCCTGCTTTGGATGGGAAGATGAGAAGGGCCATGGGATGACAACTATGCAGTGTTAGGTGGTAACAAATATGTTACAATAAATTTTGTCATTACGCTGAGCTGTGTAACAAATCTACTTCTTAGCAATGGTGAACCCTCCATCGCTGGTGCTCCCCAATGCTTTTGCCAGCACTTCTATTCAATGCCTTAACATTATTATTGGATCAAATCCTGAAGTCCTTAATCAGCATTTATTTCCTGCTTCATTTCTTGTTCATGCAGCTGTGAGCAATTCACAGGGGCTGTTCCTGAATGCAGCCCTTTTGCTGAGCAGCATTAGGGCTTGGGGCTTTTGCAGCAGGGTCAATTTCTTGTTGGAGGACAAATCAGTGAGGCAGAGTCAAGGAATTTTCTAATGTGATTTGTTTATTTACAAAATATACACCAGTCCTCTCTACTTGTAATAGGAGCAGTCAAAACTGCTCAAAGGCAAGTCCCTGCTGATGAAACCTCAGATAGGGCACCATCATGTCCCGTCACCAAGAAACAGCTCTCTACAACTCACCAGCATAACACACTGTTTCTTTTTCCTGCCTCAGCTTTACACTGGGGAAACCCCCAATCCAAGAGCACATGGTCTCCAATAATGATCTGTTTGTGAAGCTGCTCTGCAAAAAAAGAAAAAACCACTGAGGAACCTCAGAATAGGTTTGACTGCCCAGCAGACGAAGGAGAATGCTTTATCCTATGCAAATCCTCTTAGCAACTCTTGTGCGCAATTACTGCATGGAGTAACTTTAATTTTTTCTGTGAAGAGTTTCATCCTGAGTGCTTATATATCAGTGACTCAGAACTTGCACACTATTCACACCTTTGGCCATAAACTTTAGTGTTTGGCCCTTTATTTAGAGTTGGCTCTGGATATTGGACAGCTCGAAGTTCCAGGATATAAAAACAGGACCAACTGCAGAATTGATATATTTCACATCAGCCTCATTTTCAAGTCTGATTGCAGGAACATATAAGAAGTATAAAGAAATAGTTGTAGAGGAGTTTAATGGAAAATCAGTTGCATAACAGAAGAAACAGCCCTATAAATATTCCTCACCATTCTCCAACTCTTCCAGATGGTAAAACCTCTTATAATTGTCTACTGCTCCTTCTTTTGTTGCTGGTTTGGAGTCTTTTGGCTCCATTTATAGCTTTTGTTGTCTGTCCAATTATTTTCTCTATTTTTACTTACAGTTCTTTAACCAAGAGCCTTAACAATTAAAAAGTCTTAGATAATTAAACATTTATTGATTGATTTTTCCCAACCAGCTATGAAACCATTGCCTGGAGCATCTTCCCCTTACCAGTTCCCCTAAGGAATGTGACTTGCAGAAACTTTTTAATTGAATTCTATCCTTCAATGAAGCTCAGAATAGAACATTAGAAGCACCGCAGGAGATAATATCATTGAGACACCTCAGGTTTGAAAGACCTGGCTCTAAAATTCTGGAGAGGGGTTGATACAGTTCTGAAAGGGCTGATACAGTGGGTCAAACTGAGTATTGGAAGGTATCAATGAACTGACATCAGAGTAGTTGTCTGCTGGTGCCTGGGCTGAATTTGACTAGGTATCTTCGTTTGCTATTATAGCATTTATGGATGTCAGTTATTACAGTCTGACAATTTTTGAGATGATGGGCTTAAAGTAAATGGGAAAAGAGACTCTGCATTAAAGGGTACTGCAATCAATTTGTGTGCCAAGCACTGTGAGGGCCTGCTGCAGAGAGATTTTTCAGAGGTGCTAAGTAGCTGCATGATAACTCCTTAGTTAGATTCTCTGAGAGGACTGAACCCAAGCCTTATTATGTAAGTGCGTAAGATTATACTGCTTGAGTAAAAGGATCAGCTGTACTAGGATGGAAGCAGTAACAAACTCAAACCTCTGCACATGGTCCAGCCACTAGAGAAAGAGAAAAATATCCACATTCGTGTTCATGGGAATTACACTTGCAGCTCTCATTGGAATTGTGAGTGCTCAGCACTCCTGAAGAAAATCAGATCCTCAGTATGTGCTAGGCCAGCTATTATCGATACTTTGATTTACTATTTTTTCTGTCTTTCCTGACTTGGGGTATTTTGTGGTGTGGGCTAGCTGAGGTACAGACTGGCTGCACAGGAGTGACAGGTAAAATGACCACAAAATGCTAATACCCTGCATGTCATGTTAACTCACACAGACTACACAATCCAGCAGCTCATGATATTTCTTTAAGTAAAATGATTCAGGCCTTTGCCCAGCACTATAAACTGCCATTCCCCCCATGGGCTTTCTTCCTGGCCCTGAGGCAGGGGAAGAAACGTTTCCTGTGGCCATGGGGGAGAAGCATGTAGAGCTGAATGCTTGAAAGTTCCAGTCCCTCTGATTGGAAACTTAATGCCTAGTACAGTGCCACTAAGGCATACCATCACTGTCATACTGCTTTAAGCTGTCCTGCTGTTCTTGTATGCTCCTGTCCACATCTTTGACTGCTGTGTGCTAGATAGGAACTTATGTCTTGTCTGCACTGGATTTTAAATTGCAAACACTTAGCAAAGATGTTCTGCACCAGTGTAAACTGTGGATTGCACCACACTGTTTCAAATAGGAGTAAGCTGCACTGGCATAAACCATATCTACTTTTGCAGTTGACAGCAGTGCAGCCAAACCAGTGACTGGAAACTCAGTGCAGATATGGCCTCATCCTCTTTAGGCCTGAGACATGTTAGTGAAAGAGTAGGCAGGTTGCAAACAGCTCCTGCTGTTTCTGGGAAGGAAGCAAAGGCAACCTGCAATTCCATCTCTGCTCTATACGTCCAGACTTCCTCTGTGAAGACTTGGGTCTAGTTACGCTGTCATTTCATGAGCGTAGGTAGGGATAGCTTGTTGTTTGGAGTCAATTGTCTTTCAGGAGCCTAAAAAGTTCTTCTCTTTTAGTGACCAATGCTGAAGTCATTACTGAGGGAAACTGATCATTGAAGGCTGAGGACATAGGACCATATCCTGGTACAGAACACCCAGCTTAAACAAATGAGCTGTGAACCTGGGACATAGGAGTCAGTGAAGAATGGAAATTCCACCCTTATCCTGCAATAGCCAGTGCAGAATCGCTACTGGAGCCATAGGGAAGAAGTAGAAGATGCTCTGTGTAAGAGTCTGTGTGTGGGGATTTGAGCTACTGGACCTACTGGTCTTCCTGCCACGCCCCAGCCAGTCACAAGTTCCCCCTGCTTCTTGAAGAACTTGGTAGCCTGCAGGAGACAGTGCACAAAGCCCCTTATAGAGGCTCTAGGTTCCTCACCCCATGCAGGAGATACACACTATTCCCATTTCATTTTAGGCCTTTTATGCCCATCCTGGAGGCCAGACGATTTCGCTCCAAGCAGGATTCAATCCTTAGACAGTCCTTTGTACATTTTTAGTTATCAAAGAACGAGCTGAAGGCCTATTCACCACTGGAGTCCTTCAGAGTTCCCCTAAGCCAGGTATACACTACAAACTTACATCTGCATAACCCCGTCACTCAGGTGCATGAAAAATCCACACCCTTGGGTGACGTAGTGACACCGACTTCACCCCCGGGGTAGACAGCGCTACGTTGATGGCAGAGCTTCTCCAGTCAAGAGGGCTTCCGCCTCTCATGGAGGTGGATTAACTACACCAACAGGAGGAGCTCTCCCATCGGCATAGTAGAGTCTTCACTAAAGTGGCACAGCTGCAGTGCTGTACATGTAGACAAACCCTTAGACCTTGTCCGCACAGACAAATGTTTTCAGTATAACCAAAGGTATTAATTTAAACCAATGGAGTTATCTAAGGAAACTCCTCCTCTCCCCTATGTAGATACTTATTCTCCAGGAGTGACCTTTTTTCTGTTTAGCTTAAATCTCTTTCCAAGCAACAAACCAGAATAAGGGCTTGTCTGCAGGGGAAGCTATACTGCTATAAACTAAGGTGTGAATTTTAACTAGTATAGCTCCCTGTGGGGACACTCTCATCCCAATATAAGACAGACATTTTTCATTTAGCTTTTGTTGCTTTGGAAGAAGTTTAAGCTAAATCAAAAAAAGTCATTCTTGCAGAATAAGTGTCCACACAGAGTGTTACACGGACATAACTATCTATTTAATTATACCGCTATAACTGGTAACACTTTCCCCATGTAGACTGTTCCTGAAACTTATAACCTACAAACAGCTCACAGAGACACTCATGGTCAGCCAGTCAGATCCTTTCTCTCAGGGAGTTTACATTTTAGTCACCGAACATGTCTCTAACCATCCAAATGTAAGAGATGTCCTACCCCTTGTCCCCCCTTGAAGTTTCTTACCGAAGCCTACAGCTTCTTTCTCCTTGTTCCTAGAACAGTGGTTTTTATGGCCCCTCCATGGAGCGCCGGTGTGAGCCTGGGTTTTTATTGACCCCACTCTTGTAGGGAACAGAGTACTCTGCACCCTGTCACTTTAAAATTAGCAGCTGCTGCAGATGTGCTGTGAGTTAAACATTTTAACGTTAAGCAGGTCATAAAATACTGTTACCATAAACTTTATAAGATCTACAATAATTTGCTTGTCTTCAGCTATTGATTTTTGTTATTCATTGAATAGTAAATAGCTGCTATTTGGTATGCAGTAAAACGGCACAGTTCACTACTCATAACCACCCTTGTTAGTCATCCCGAGCTCAGTTCTGCAGGGCTGCAGCTGAGGATTGTGAGAGAGAAATGCTGAGCTACTTAGTAGGGTGGCTAAAGTGAGTGGTGCTTTGTTGCCCGTGGTACTGTTGTGAATCCACAGGTCCGGTGCGCTCACAGAGCTCTGGAACAGTCCCCAGGAGGATCCCTTCAGTGTGTCAGCCCCCTTAGGGTCACACTCTCACCAGGGTAAGCCACCTGGCTTCACCACCTCCTGGGACCGAACCTCAGAGTCTTCAGCACCCTTGTGTCACACCGTGAGCTCCCTTCAGTGAGTCCACCTGAGTTGGGCATCTGAGGGAGACTTACACACCCACAGGTAGCAATGCACCCCTGACTTCCTTGATCTGGAGTGACTCTCAGCCAGACTTGTAAAAGCAGAAAGATTTATTAGAAGTCTGGGACACAGTGTAGAAATTCGTTCGTTAACATGGAGAACAGAAAGTTACAGAATAGTCCATCTGGTCAGACCAGAGTCTAGAGCCCTCTGACTCCCCTCTAGAGCCCCAGTCTAGAAGCTTCTCTTCTCTCCAGCAGCCCGCACTTAACAACTGCACCTGTCCCCACCTCAGTCCTCAGTCCTGGTCACACCCAGCTGGTTTCCTAAGGAGGGTGGGCCAGCCACTGTCATTTGTTGCTAGGTGCAAAACGTCCGGGCAATTGGAGTGGCCATTGTTTTCTGGGGCTCTCCATAGGCATGGGGCCCCAGGGAGCTAGGCACTCGTCACATCTGTATCTCTGGGTCTCTGCAAAGACCTTTCCCCCAACCTAGTTAACCACACACCACATAGAGGAAACTGAGGCACACAAAACCTTCATACAAAATATTCTGAATAATTTCCACCCCTGCCATCACAGGTACTGAGTGACAGGCTGAGCAATACATTGATTCACTGGACCCATGAGAAGCATGCATGTCTGTGGCTGGTCTCTGCTCCCATTTTCTCCTAACATCAGTTCTTTCACACACTCATGTAAAACAATTCTCTCGGGTGGCAGCAGGATTTCCTTCTAATAGTAAAAATGGCTGCTGCTCCCATCCTTGGCATGCACGGGACTGGAGTTAAGCCACCGTGAGCGCATCATGCCTTTTCTCTGCCCTATACAGAGGCCTCTCTGAATAGGTTTAGAAGAAACCCTAATTGCTTAGATCTGGTGCTTTGCTACTCCACAGCTCTTTTAACAGTTCTCGGCAGAGTCTGCAGGACTGAGCCTCGGACTTGAAATTCTCTCTTTATCTAGGGACAGGGTTTTTCAAGATACCGATGCATCATCACTGCAGGTGCAATTGTGGAAATTTAACCACTGTTTAAAATCTAGTGGTTCACTTGCTTGACTGCAACTTGGCCTGAAATTGCAGTGATTCCAGACAGAAATTATACATGCATGTGATTTAATAAATCTGGTCCACGTTGCTTTTAATATGCAGAGCTGTGCATTTTACTATGGAAAAAAAATTGGGGGAAGAAAGGGGAAACAGTTAAGAGTAACAGCTTGCCCGATAGTGGTGGGGTTCTGTTTCCGATTTGAAATGACTGGTTTGTCTGGGTTGGGTTTTTTTAAAAGAATATTTTGTACTGTAATCTCTGCATTGTCTCCCTCTAGTTATTGGTTCACGTATGTATCATTTCAGGCTTTGTTTTGAAACTGATAAATCCCCAGCACACCAAAAGAAGGTTGAGTTTCTTCCTCCAGGTGATAGAGAAGTCCATGAAGAGACACCAGGATTCTCTCTCTTTTAACAATACCTCTGTAAAGGTAACAGGAAGGTTGCAGATTTAAACACCCCAAAGCCAGGAAATTAAAAACAAAACAAACAAACCAAGATAGGAGGCAGATCCTTAGCTGGTGGAAATCCAGTTCAGTGGAGTGATGCCTGTTTACACCAGCTGAGGATCTGGCCCATGGTTCTCCTTGCAACATTATTCACTCACATAACAGGGAGGTCATATTTGATTATTAGCTAGATGTTGAGCTGTTAAATATTTTTCGATAATATGGTGGCTTTTGTGGCGAATGATGCAGCACACTAGTGAATAGCCCTACGAGCATTCTGGCAGACTCAACCCAATACTTGTACAGTCCTTGTGGAAATGCATATTGGAGTGGGAGCTCACTTATCCTTCTACAGGGTGCAGTGCACACCAAAGACACCCCTCCCACACTGGCTCAGGCCATGGCTCTGCCTACCTTGTGCACTTTGGGGGGGGGTCTTATGCCACCAGTAATGTTAAACTCATATAGTCCATGAACTCCCACTCTACCAGGACTAGGGATTTGCAAGGGCAAAAAGATTCATGCACCCTTTCAGCTCTCCCCCACCCTTTTGTTCTGGGACCAGACACAATCTGGCCCTTAATACGCACACGCACACACACACTGGGCCAAATTCTATTCTGAGTTACTACTGTGTTACCCCATTCACTCTACTGGGGTAGCATAAGAGTAAGTGGGGACAGATTTTGCAATGTAGGCAAGTCAGTCACATGAGGACATTATTTTTTTCATTTCCTCACCTCTGTTTACATTTGCAGTCCTCTGATTGTATTAATGAAGGTTTTAGCGCTTGATTTCCCTTTTTCTAAAAAAATAGGCAAGAGGAAAAATTCTGGCTCTAGCACTGTGACATTGCATAACTGCAGAAGACACACAAAATACTTCATATGACAGCTGTGCAAATAAGAGTGGTAGGGCTATTAATTAAAACTCAGTACAAATATTGTGGGCATAAGGGGCCTCGATGAGCACAGTGGAAATTAGATGTTTTGAGTCACTTTAATTTATAATAAAAACAAAACAAAACATGGCAATCATTACTCCTTGAGGATAAGCCAATTTTAAAGGTTGCTGTGTTTTAGTTCTCTACCTGCAAAAATCTTAAATGTTTTTAAAGTCAAAAATCAAACCAGTTGGAATTTTTCAAAGTAAAAGGTTTTCAGCACAAACCCAATGTTTTTTCCAAAATGAAAGTATGCAAAAAACACTCATTTTTTTCAAGTTTTACATTTTTCAACAAAAATGTCTAGTTTTCATTTTGGGGTGAGAGGTTGGCCAATTTTGACTGGTCTACTATTCACATGGTGGAATTTTTCCAGACTGAAAATTTTCTAAAAACAAACATTTTCAGTTCTGAAACAAAAAAAAAAGTGTTTTCAAAAATTCAGAATTTCACAACCAAAAAAAGATTGTGATTAAAAATATAGAATATTTTGAAAAGTTAGGTCTCTTGTGAAAATGAATAGAATGAAACCATCTTTGAAATTAAAAACAAACAAACAAAAAAACCCCAGCTCAGCATCAGTGAAAAAGCATATATATTTTTTCCAGCATGGATAAATCAACCCAATCAGTGGAAATAATCAAGTTTGTGCTCTAATTGGCCTTGTGTGCACAATCACATTACCTAATTTTGAAAAGCTGATCCTAGACCAGTCTAAAGTCCCAATCACATAAACTCTGCACATGCAGACCCCTAAGCCCACACACAGAGCCCCACTGACTTTAACAGGTCTGCCTACACAGAGCTCATTGCAGGATCAAGGCCTCTGTCATCCACTAAGGTTCCCTTTCATCTGAGGCTGGCACAGGACACTTTCAGAGTGAGCCTTCAGGTTTGCTGGCAGACATATCTTATGTGCAGAGCCTATGCAGGCAGAGAGCTGCTGAATGTCTGCGCTTGTCACTTTTTTACAGTTTGGTTGTTTTGTCATTTTGTTCCTGGTGCTGCTGATGCTGTGATGCGTTATCTGTCAGATGAAATTTACAGGCATATTACCCTGCCTGACAGGAAGAGAGCACCACAAGGATTTCCACAAGCAGGCACAACTGGAAAGTAATTCTCTGCTGCATACAATACTTTAGTAGAAAATGTGGTGCTTTTTTTTAATAAACCACAGAATTAAAAATAAAGGGTTGGCAGCTGCTAATCTATTTACTGTGCAGAATCCTTGGCAGTCTATGGGGTGCTTTCAAAGTAGTGCATAGGGAGTTACGAGTCTAAATTCTGTTAACCGACTCTCTTTGCACCACAATATCAAGATTTCTGCATATAATTCCCTGTACAATGCTTTTAAAATATAACCTATACATCACACTCCTGAGTGCCCAGCCTATGAAGACTAAACACTCGTTAATCTTGTCACAGGATAACTTCATTACAAAACATCAGCTTGCTGTGGATTCATTTAGTCACAGTATTAGCTCATCAAAACACAGCCTATTACAGGATAATCCCCACTCTAGCCCTGTAAAAAAATCCACTTTGTTTGAACCAGGAAACAATAATCCATCTCCTTTCAGCACAAGTAACGTTATGAAATTACCTGTCTACTCTCACTACAGTTTAAAATGATGCTGAGGATCTTGTCTGGCCATCTAAATGTCTCACAGGAGCTGCTTTTAGATTGAACAGACTGATAGCTACAGGGCAAATACACCTAGAAGGTTTATGCAGAAATATCTGTTCAATCTTATCTGTTTCATTCAAACCCAGCTATGCCACTTGAACAGTTCCCAAAGTTTTCTTTGATATTTGCCAACACATTTTGCAGCCAGTACTTTGCATGTTATGAGGTTTGTTCGTGAACTGCTTGTGTCATAGCAAAAGATGGCATAGGTGCCTTTTAGTGCTGCTCCTGTCAAACCCTGTGGCCCAACAGATATTCTGTGTTGGCTGTTATTTTAGATGAGCACTGCACAGGCAACACAAGTGGCTACAAATAGTGTATCAGAACACCAGGGCCAAATCAGTTCTTTGATCTGGTGTGTGTATTTTTCTGGGAACAAAACTAACCTACTTGTAATCACTAACAAGAACCTAAGCCACAAGTTTACAGCAGTGACAGTGACGAGGTCTGTCTGTCATAGAGGACAGTGATGTAAGGAAATGGTCAATTTATTCAAACGGCTTTCCCGCGTATAGAATTTACCTGACACTGGTACTATTGTGTCCACTGCCAGGCTGCTAAGGTTACATGTGCACAGCTAGTGAACAGACAGTGAAAGGTTCCATGAAGGAACAGGGAAAAGAGCTTCACTGGGACAGATCAAAGGAAAGAAAACAAAATCTCTTGTTTTGGAGCACCTGGACACTAGCACCAAGTAATCGTGCCAAGCCAAGACATTCATGAAGAAATGTATTAAAGTAACCACTACAACTTTAGCTCAGCCAGTCACCAAGAGATGGGAAGTAAGGCCCAGATCCTCAAACGTACAGAAGCACCTAACTCCCATTTCAATTGAATTTGCTCTATAAGCAGCTGACATCACACACTTTGAATCTTATATCCATTTGCTGTTGGGTCACATTCCCCACATCCCAGTCCGGCATCTCTGGATGTTGAAAGAGACTCAAGAATTAGGTCATCTTGTCTCTCTCTCTGTCATTCTGGGATTGCTCCCTCTGCCATATGCCAAGTGCTGTGTCTAAGTTACTCAAGTGATGGGACAACATGTCCTTTGGGAGGCTGATGTACACTTTAATATGACTATTACTGGGTCAGATTCAGAGGGTCTTTCAACAGTTTTTACTGAATTGAACTCCGATGGAAATCAAAAGGGATTTTTGGTATGGAAGGATCTCACGCTTTGGCCCACTTTTAGTAAAATTCATTCTGATTTGTCACATGGTTATTTCATTTCATCTGAGTAACTGATGGAACTGTTTATTTATTTAGTATATTTTAGAAGACTATCAAGGGGACCCAGAGCATTAGATAGGCCATTATTATTTTAGTTTCAAAACTCTAAATACATAAATGCATCAAAATATTAGACTGTTCTGCCAAGTGAATGAGCCAAATGAGTGAACATTCTTGGCTGCTTTAAAATTCCTTTAGATGATCCATCTGCAGCTGTCATATGATCAAAAATTCCATGACTGCATATTTGTTCTGCTTTTACATCCAAGCAGGCACTGCTGTAATATCCAGCAGGGGGCAAGGATGCATAATGGTTTCCTTTTTTAGAGAGTGAAATTAAAATGAATTCTGTTTTCTTGAGTGTTGTAGAGGCTTGAGAGGAAGCTGGTGACTGCAGGCAGTTGTCAGAGAAAATGAAGACAAAAGGAAGTACTCCATAAGTTACCCAGGACATCTGAATTGCACTTGCTTTCTTCTGCAAATAGAAGTCCTTCAGAAGTTGGACAGCTCCTCCAGCCCCTGGCTGCTCCTAGACAGTTATTCTTTGCTAGGTTTCCGAGTGCCGCTCTTCCCATTTGGTAGAGAAAGTACTTTCCTGTAACTACCCACCAAAGTTACACTGCATAAAAAATTCATTGCTGCTGGAACTGAGTATTTTCCATTTAGCTGTGCCTGACTTTGGCCTCAGCACTTTATCAGCAGATTAAAACCTACTCCTAGGCTGGGACCGAGTGAGGGGATTGGACAATGGAGTGTGAGGTAAGGGATGAGACAACTGGGAGGAAGGGACCGAATGGCAGAGAAGTAGATGTTGACAGATTTGAAGTTATGGAAGAGCTGTTTGAGGGACAGAAGCAAGTGGCCATGGAAGATGAGGTGGAGGGAAGAACGCTGCTATTGAAAAATTGGAAAGGCAGCAATGTTTGAAGACAAGGTCTAGTGCATGGCCACTTTGGTGACTGCAGAAGTTGATCCAGGGCTGAAGGTCACACATGAAGGTGAGGGCACCGCATGGGTCATCGGCCAAGGATGAGGGGTAGAGACCGAGAGGAGATGGAGAGGGGAGGTCAGATGTCAAAATCAGAGGGAAAAGTGTTCGGCAAAGAGTCGGGGTGTGGAGAGCAGATGATGGCTATATAAAGGTGTATAGAGTCTGATGGACTTTTGCTTGCAGGGGAAAAAGGAGTGTGAAGGCAGTAGAAGGATGGCTGGAAGGGAAGGAACCTGACAACCCTCCCCACCCTGCCATCCTTCAGGGAAAATTCAGAGCATGGTGTGTGTGAAGAAAAGAGGTCACTGTCACAGTGCAGAGGCAGAGTCTGACAGGGAAATCCAAGTTCCAGTGAGTGCCAAGAGACTGAGGAAGGAGGAGATGAAATATTCATGAATTGAATTCCCACCTTAAAAAAAAAAAACGGGTGAGGTTCTGTTTTGCACCTGTGAGAAATGCAACACAGAATTTGCAACCCAGGTGGACAGGGACTAGGATGGCCCTGGGGGCCTCTCTAAGTGGTTACAGCCTGTTTATGGATGCCAATGGGAGACAGTGCTGTCTGGAATCACTGCAGCACTCCATGCTATGGCTATACCATGAACATGCATCTCACCCCCATCCTGCATGCTCCCTATACTGAAGCTTGCTGGGGGATCTTCTGAAGACAGCCTGGGGCTGTTTTCCACAATTCCCGAACCAAGAGAATCAGAGGCCACTCTTGCTCTAGATAACTAGGCAGCTGCCAACAGAGGCAGATTTGGCCTGGCCGCATCTCTGGCATGACAGAGGGGCAGCTGGGCCAAATAGGACTGAAATTGTGTCTCTGTGTGTCATGTCACAACGCTCCTCACTTAAATTTATCCTGGTCACCCCTCCATCATGACAGAGAGGGGGCTGGGCCAAATTTAAGTGGTGTGGGGGAAGAACATTGAAATATTGCCTTGGGTAGCATGTTACCGAGGTTTCAGAGTAGCAGCCGTGTTAGTCTGTATTCGCAAAAAGAAAAGGAGTACTTGTGGCACCTTAGAGACTAACAAATTTATTAGAGCATAAGCTTTCGTGAGCTACAGCTCACTTCATCGGATGCATTCCGATGAAGTGAGCTGTAGCTCACGAAAGCTTATGCTCTAATAAATTTGTTAGTCTCTAAGGTGCCACAAGTACTCCTTTTCATGTTACCGAGGGTTATCTGAACCCAAAGCTATGGTAACTAATCTCTGTATTCCAGGTGGTTTCAGGAAATAAGTGAATGGCAGACACAATATCTCTGTGATAAATGATCGGTACAACCAAGAGTACTTCCCCCCCATCCTTATTTTTACTGAATACAAAGCACACTTCTATAATAGCAATAGTTTTAGAGCACCCCTTAATAGAGTTACCCCAAGTCTGAGATGGTGTCGAGTGTTTGGCAGTCAGGTTCCAGTGGCAGGCCTTCCTCCTAGCCACTGGGGAGGTAACTGTCAGACTCCAAGCTTGTAGAACTCCTTCCAGACTTCTCCAAAGTACACACACTAACTAAACTCTTTATAGGTTTCGCTAGACAAAAGCGCATAACTCACAATGGCCCCTAATAAGCTAACAATTTCCCTAGCAACAGCAAATAATAATTCATTATTCTACTTATCAGCAAAGCAACTTCAGGAAGAAACGTATAATTACAGACACCTAGACTCAAGGTCAGTTATCCATCCTCTCTTTTTATTCTTGTGAATCTCACAATTTTATCTTATCCTTGTTAATAACACCACAGCTGTGCAACTGTTTTTGTTCTGTCTGCCTAAGCCCAGTCCAAATTTCTCTTCACTACGTGATGTCTTTGCTCCCAGCTTATAGCGGCTAAGTACACAAGATGGCTGCAGGTTATGTCAAGTCCAGGTTATACGAACACCAGTTCTCTTGTAACAGGCAGATAGTGTTGGGTGATTTCTGGAAAGAATCCATTCCCCAATTGCATCTGGGACTTTTTAGGTCCTTTTATAACACTGTGGCCCTTTCACCAGCATAAAGGGGATGTCAGAAGCTTACTCAAGGTTTTTACAAGTCATAATCATGGCAAGTTAAGGTTGTTGGTTGGTGAAGAACCATGTGTCTCTTAATACCTGACAAGAATAATATATTTGTTTATCACATGGGCAGTATGATAAATGAAGGGGGTGAGTAGCTCCCTTTTATGGACACCCAGCCAGCCAGTTAGCTACAAAATCCGTTAGTAGCTGTTCTCTACTTGCTTTACCTGTAAAGGGTTAAAAAAGCCCATAGATAAAAGGAAGGGAGAGGACCATAAGAGCCAATGAGAGAGCTAGAACTTTTTAAAATTGGGAAAAAACTTTCCCGTTGTCTGTCTGTCTGTTGTTCTCCAGAGAGGAGACACAGAGAAGCAATTTTGGAAAAAACTTTAAGGCAGGTATGAAAAATCATCAGATCATACCTAGAAACTACTTATTGAAAATCCCAGATATGTAAGTAGATCAGGAAATGTCTAGGAAGATGTGATTAGGTTCATTTCTTTTATTTATTTATGGCTTGTGGACTCCTCCATGCTAACCCCCAAATGCTTTTGTTTTGCTTATAACCATTAAGCTGGACCTCAAGAAAACCATTCTTGATGCTTAATTATTATATTTGCTCTTTTTAAATTCAGCAATAGCCTAAGTTCCAGATGTATTTTCTTTCTTTTTGTTTTTAATAAAATTTATCTTTTTTAAGAACAGGATTGGGTTTGTGTGTCCTAAGAGGTTTGTGCATATGTTGTTTAATTAACTAGTAGGAACAGCTGATTTGCTTTGTTTTCTTTCTCAGCTCTTCCCCAGGGGTGGGGGGTGAAAGGGCTTGAGGATAACCCACAGGGAGGAATTCCCATGTGCGCCTTTCTGGGCTCAAAAGGTTTTTTTTGCATTTGGGTAGTGGCAGCATCTACGCATCCAAGGTCAGAGAGAAGATGTAACCTTTGGAGTATAATATAAGCCTGGAATGGTTGCTATTTTTCAGGATACAGTCTCAATGCTGTAAGTATGGCCTGCATTCTTTGTTTTTAGAAGAACGACTTTACATTTGGCAGTCTTAAAATACTTGTGTGATTAAGCCTAGATTACATGCCATATAAATGACCTGTCCTTGTTATTACCACCCCACCAATCTGTTTGTCATCTGGACATTTTAATAAATGATTTTAGCTCAAAGAACATTAAAACGACCATTCTGGGTCAGACCAATGCTCCATCTAGCCCAGTATCCAGTCTACCAACAGTGGCCAATGCCAGATGCTTCAAAGGGAATGAACTTAGCAGGGCAATTATCAAGCGAGTAACCCCTGGTCATACAATCCCAAAATCTGGCAGACAGAGGTTTAGGGACACACAGAGGCTTAGAGACACCCACAGCACAGAGTTGCATTCCTGACCATCTTAGCTAATGGCAATTGATGGACTCTTACTCCATGAATTTATCTATTTCTTTTTTGAGCTTCACAACATCCCTGCACAATGAGTTCCACAGGTTGACTGTGAGTTGTTTGTTTTAAACCTACTGTCTATTAATTTAATTGGTTGATCCCAGGTTTTTATGTTATGGGAAGGGGTAAACAACACTTGCATATTCACTTTCTCCACACTGTTCATGATTTTATAGACCTCTATCATATATCCCCCCCTTAGTTGTCTCTTTCCCAAGATGAACAGTCCCAGTCTTTTTAATCTCGCCTCATCTGGAAGCTTTTCTATACCCTTTTCTATTTCCAGTACCTCTTTTTTGAGATGGGGGCAACCAGAATTGCATGCAGTATTCAACTTGTAGGTGTACCATGGATTTATACAGTGACAACAGGATATTTAGAATTTTATTATCTATCTTTCTCTCAATGGTTACTAACAGTCCATTTGCTTTTTTGACTGACGCTACACATTGAGTGGATGTTTTCAGAGAACTATCCACGATGACTCCAGGATCTCTTTGTTGAGTGGTAACAGCTAATTTAGACTCCATTATTTTGTATGTGTAGGCGGGATTGTGTTTTCTAATATGCATTACATTGCATTTATCAACACTGAATTTCATCGTCATTTTGTTGCCCACTCAGTTTTGTGAGATCTTTTTGTAGCTCTTTGCAGTCAGCTTTGGACATAACTCTCTTGAATAATTTTGAATCATCTGCAAATTTTGCCACTTTATTGTTTACCCCCTTTTTCACAAGATTTGTGAATATGTTGAACAGCACTGGTGCAGATTCATGTAGGACACTGCTATTTACCTCTTTCCAATCTGAAAACTATTTATTTCTACCCTTTGTTTCCTATCTTTTAATCAGTTACTGATCCATGAGAGGATCTTTCCTCTAATCCCATGACTGCTTAGTTTGTTTAATAGCCTTTGGCAAGGGACCTTGTCAACAGCTTTCTCCATGTCTAAGTACACTATACCCACTGGATCACCACTTGTCCACAAGTTTGTTGATCCCCTCAAAGAATTCTAATAGATTAGGCAGGCATGACTTCCCTTCACAAAAGCCGTGTTGACTCTTCCCCAACAAATCATGTTCATCTGTCGGTAAGTCTACACTACTGTGGTACTTCGGCACAGCTGCACATCTGGTGAAGCTGCGCTATGCCTGATGGGAGAGCGCTCTCCCATCAGCCATAACTACCACCGCAGCAAGAAGTATGACCTATGTCAGCAGGAGGGGCTTTTTCACACCCCTGAGTGACATAAGTTAGATCAATTTAACCAGTAGTTCCCTATGTGTCTGATAATTCTCTTCTTTGCTATAGTTTCAAGCAATTTGCCTGGTACTGAAGTTAGGCTTACCGGCCTGTAATTGCCAGGATAACCTCCAGGGCAGTTTTTAAAAATTGACATCACATTAGCTAGCCTCCAGTAATCTAGTACAGAAACTGATTTAAGCGATAGATTACATACCACAGATAGTAGTTCTGCAATTTCATGTCTGAGTTCCTTCAGAACTGTTGGGTAAATTCCATGTGGTCTTGGTGAATTATTATAGTTTAATTTATGAATGTGTTCCAAAACCTCCTCTGATGACACCTCTATCGGAGACAGTTCTTCAGATTTGTCACCTAAAAAGAGTGGCTTGGGTGTACAAATCTCCGCACATTCTCTGCAGCAAACCATACCAAATTCATGTAACAAACCTATTTTCCATGAAAGCATGTTGATTGTCATTAATTATATTTTAGGCTCCCACATCCATATTTAGACATCTAAATGAAAAGCCTTATTTTCAAGAGTGAAGTCAATGGGAACTGCTGGGTCAAGAAAGGGGAAATACAATAGCAGATGATTATGTAGTTAAAGATTGTGCCATAATTGCAGCTTCATGAAATTTTTTTGGCAGACAGCAAATTCAGCCAAAAATGCAGCTTCGAACTGCCCAAAACTGTGAATTCAGGTCAAATGTAGTAAATAGATTTTGGTGGAATACCAAATGAGGAAAAAAGTTTGAAAAACTCAAAAAGGTTTGTATTGACATTTTGTTTAGAAAATGTCAATTAATTCGACTAAATCATTTTTTTTTCCAGTTTTTTGTTTCAGCAACAAAAAAACCAAGAACATTCAATTTTGGTTGTAATTTGTTTTCCAGCCTTTTTGGTCTGGCCATTGAAACGGGGGTTTTAAATCAGGAGATAATTCAATCAATGAGGGCTTTTAATCCTGCTTTCTATGAAAATCTCAGTGCAACCTGAAATATGGAATTGCTATAGATACCTTCCTGCTTTTTCTGTAGTTTCCAGCTTTAATAGGCTTGACCAACTTACTTCCTGTCAAAGAAAAAACTGTCTCTTGACATACTAAAGACTGCATATCACTCAGACAGCAACACTAACAAACTTCAAGAGTTTTTTTCTGAGCCGTCACTTCAAGCTGTCTAACTTAAGTCTCCACCTGGCTTTCTGAACAGTTCTAGGTAGAGATATCACGTATTTAAGTTTTTTGGACCAATACTTCTCAGTGCAATTAGGCAAAATCATAGTAGGCAAGAATTTATACTTTGTTACAACTCAGTAACGAGTAAGATGCCCTAATTTCATTTGATCATTATCACTTTTTGGGATTCTGGTCTCAGGTCACTGCAGGGAAATGCCTCTCCAGCACTCTCGGTTCAGTCAGCAGAGCACTAAACAGCACCCAGCAGTTGGAAGAAAAGGACAACAAACTTTTTATATCCATATATTTCAAATAGCTTAGTTCAAGTAGGGTTTAGTTTAGTGTTTCACTGTAAAAATATTAGCCACACCATAGGGAATGTTTTGGTGTTTGTTACCAACATCCAAGGGTTGGTTTGTCCATAACCAGCAAAATCAATCTTGATCTATTTTGTTTTACTGAGTGGGAAGAGATAATTTAGTTTCTTGGTTCTAAGATAGCATATTCTTTCCCTCTAGAATGAGATGATCATAAATTCCTTTGATGTGATAGCTGTTGGAAAATTCCCAGCAGGAAGAATGATGGAGGGAAAGCGCTAAGAAAAGTCTTGTAATATTTTAATTCCCCCCCTCCTAGGATTACCTTATTTCCCAAAGGGAAAACAGGACACCGCATGGGGCCAGCCCAAGCTCCCCTTTCCCCCTGCACAGGGCTGACCCGAACTGCTCGCCCGAGGCCCCACATGCTCCCCCGACAAGGCTGGACCGAGCCCCCCCAGCACCTATGTGAAGTGGCCCAAGCCACACACTTGAGCCCCCCTCCCTGTCTGGGGCTGGCATCACTGCTCACCCGAGCCCTGCCTGCCCCACGCATGAGGCTGGGGCTGGCGTCGCTGCTCACCCAAGCTCTGTCTGAGCCATGCCTCCCTTTCTGCATGGGGCTAGCATCACTTCTTGCCCCCTGATATTTTTTGATGAAAGTGGGCATTTGAGTGGTCCTGTTGGCTCTTGCCAAATGATGAAGCTGGCAAGAGCAAATGGGACAAATGTCCACTTTTGCCAAACAAGTCAGGAAAGCTGGGACAGGGCTTAAAAAAGGGACTGTCCCAGCCAAAATAGGACATATGATCACCCTCCCCCTTCCCCATACTCACATTAATCATAAGCCAGAATTTTGTATGAAGAGGAAGAGTCCCTGACAGATGAATACATCTCTCTTTCACTCTCTCTCAGTTTTACTTTGAGCTTTTTTTTTTAAATACTTAAATAAAACCCCCATCCCTAGAAATGAACTGTCCGGTCATTTTACATCCTAAGAGACTGATTTGACTCTCAAAGTTTGAGTCAGACCAAATTTCAGGTCTACAAAGAAATATATTGCTACTGAAAAGTCTAACTATTTCCCCCCCAAAACTGTAGGATTTAGTATCTTGTTAATTCTGTTAAGTGTGATGCTGGACTTAAGTTTGCTCCTTGCCTACAACATTTTTATTCTAAAATATGCTTGATTCTCCTCTCACTGGCACTGTTTTCCCACCAGTATCACTCCAGTAGTTTCTATGGCATTATTAATCATTTACATCAGTGTAACCAAGAGAAGAATCAGGCCAGAATAAGCTGTTTTTGTGCTGTGCAATTTTCCATTTTACCCTCATGCATCTTTCTGTCACTGACAGGACCAGAGCACTATCTTGTATGCACTCAACTCTGGCTGTATCAAAGATGAGGGTATTCATGAAGAAGCTCAGATCCATGACAGCAATCAGATTGGTGCAGAACGGAAGTCAGTTATGGACGGCTGTAGCCCTCCTAACTCTCTGGAGTACTTACTGTCACTCCAGTCAAAACTCCATGCAAACAATGATACTGTACTTTACAAAGCTAACTGTCCTTGGCAATACAAAACAATGCCTTCAAATTACAGTGGATGCTGTCAGATGTGTCAGACAACTCCCTCCGGGATGCCCAAAGGGAAATAAAGTGCAGAAGTCATCCCTAAGGCAAATCACTTATTTTTTTAAAGTTTTATCATGTTAAACTCTCTTTGCAGGCACCAGTTTAAAAAGACACAGCAGTTGTGTGAGAGATTTGTTGTAATTGGCTGTAATAAATTGTACTACACAACAGAAAAGTTTGAATCTGCATGCTGAATTCAGTGAAGTCAAATCTCTTTGAAATGTTTTCTCTTGCTTGGAAAAGTATTCTTACATGTACAGTATGTAATATTTCCATTTTTAATTCCTAGGGATTTTGGAAGATGGCACCAATTAATGGCCATATTAGGTCAACTTTTGGAACAATACATGACTTTGTCCATCTAAACAGGATCTTAAAAGACTGATGCCTTATGAGAGCATAATTATCTTACACTTGTGTTCATACTTGAAACGTGTCCCTGTGATAGAGGCACTCCAGGTTCATTAAATGGATCTGAAGTCCCACACCACATGCTTGAGAGAACACTGCTTGCCTCCCACTAGGACCAAAGCCCTTGGTTCACTTCCACAACCTTTGAGGAGGCAGGAATTAAATACAGCAATAATTACTGCACTCACCTATAAGCCAACACTTCTCAGAATGGAACCAAAATCTTAGTTCACAAAAGGAACCATTTGGGGACCCTTATGGGGAGTCACATGTACCTCCCCACAGCAACTGTAGAATGTACTGAGTGCCCAGCAGTTAAATATACAGCTTAATGCTCTTTAACCCAATTAAGGACTCACCCCTCTGCCCCAGGCTCATAGTCCACAAATAGGGATCTTCGGCCCTTTCCTCTGGTCACTGGTGCTTGGGTGCCACATGAGGTAAGAGGAATAAATCCCATTCTCTGCTGTGTTGCCTCGCGTTCACCCCTATGCTGGTCAGGGCTTCTCTGCTGGGTCTGGGCTGCTGTCTCAGCTTGGCGAGGGCCGTGCCTCCAGCCTGCTCGCCCCTTAACCCAGGGTTCATGCTGCACTGGGTCCTGCTCCCTTCAAGAGGAGCAGCAGCACCACACGCTCTCACCTCAGCTTTATGTCGCCTCTCTCCAGCCCCTCCCCAGTGACAGCCAATTGGGCCAGAGCAAATCAGATGGCCTCCAACCATTGACCTGTCCCCACTTTGGCAGGGCTGAGCTCCTGCTCTGGAGTGGCATTCCTATCCTGAACTGGAAGCCTGGGGTTCTCTAGCCAGCCCGGGCTCTCCAACCCGCTCTCCTCCCCGCCCACTGCCTAATCATTCAGGTCTTGTGGGGGTGGGGTTGACTCTTTCACACTACAGTCACATCAATACCATATGATTTCTATTAACCAACCTTAGTGGGCCAGATCCTTAGCTGGTGTAAACCAGCATAGCAGCAATGACTTCAATGGAAATATGTCAATAGAGTGCCTATTTGAGCCAATCTGTGGTCCATATAAATACTGCATTTATTTTTTCATTAGCTTCTCTCTCTTTCCCAATCACTTTTCCTATCTTACATTCTCTCACTGGCTCCAATCTTGCAAGGCCCTCTGTGGTCTGCATTTGCAGGATTGGGGCTTGTATTTTTAACTTCCTTCTACCAGCTCTTTGTTCCAGTTTCCTTTTCTTGGATTTTTTTCTCTCTGCCCTAACATTTTCACTTCAACTGGCTATCTAACCCAGACACAAGGAAATAGAATGTTTCGCTCACCCTGACCAGCGGGAGAAAAGGACAGTACATTCTTCTCTTTATAGGTGGTCTCTTAACTAACTCCCCATTTTAAATTTGTTGTCTTATACCTCCTGACCAATGAGAATTTTTGTCCCAGGAATGGCAGTTACAAGCCCCTCTGCTCTCTGAATTTACAAATGATAATGGGGTTTCCTCCTTCTACACAGGACCTTCAGGATGCCTGTTAAATTACACAAGCCAGGTAACTTGATACTAACAAATGTTGCTCACAATCAGTAAACATATAGATATATGATAAAAACATGACCCTAGAATGTGAGAATATATAAACATTCAGGACAAAAATGACTAGATGTACGATATTGCAGTTTAGTATCTGAAGACTGGAGAGCTAACGTGTCATTACAAATGAGTGATCACGATAGAAGAGTTGCTAAGAGTAATTGCATGTTTTTTATTCTTTCCACAGAGACCCATTCTGTCAAGTAATAATACAAACAGTCAATAGCTTTATCTACCTTTCGCAGCTGGCAAGAGGACTGTATGTAGCAACATTACCCCCTACAGTTCAACACTATGTTCCCACTTTCTTTAAGCTTTCACTACAGTAATTTTTGGTTTTGCTTATCTTAAGCCACTAAACAAACTACTTTTATTTTTAATCTACTAAAACTGTGCATGCTCAGAAAGCATTTTAATGAGCAAAAAGGAAGAGTTTTGGCTCACTAGCCAGTTAACAATAATTACTGGAACCAGAATTTTCAAAAAATGCAATACATTAAATTAGCTTAGCTGACCTATCACTTGTATGCAGTGGTGTTGGTCCCAGGATATTAGACAAGGGGAGTGAGGTAGTATCTTTTATTGGACCAACTTCTGGACCAACAGAAATTGGTTCAGTAAAAGATATTACCTCACCTACCTGAATCTATAACTTTTCATTTGTTTTTTCTCCTTATTTATAGCTGTTTATCTACAATTTTTTCTTTAAAAAGAAAAGGAGTACTTGTGGCACCTTAGAGACTAACAAATTTATTAGAGCATAAGCTTTCGTGAGCTACAGCTCACTTCATCGGATGCATTTGGTGGAAAATACAGAGGGGAGATTGATATACACACACACAGAGAACATGAAACAATGGGTTTATCATACACACTGTAAGGAGAGTGATCACTTAAGATAAGCCATCACCAGCAGCGGGGTGGGGGGGAAAAGGAGGAAAACCTTTCATGGTGACAAGCAAGGTAGGCTATTTCCAGCAGTTAACAAGAATATCTGAGGATATCTGTGGGCTGAAGGTGATGGCTAGTGGCGTTCTGTTATTTTCTTTGTTGGGCCTGTCCTGTAGTAGTCCTGTCCTGCCTGTCCTCTACACCAACATTCCACACAAAGATGGACTACAAGCCGTCAGGAACAGTATCCCCGATAATGTCACGACTAACCTGGTGGCTGAACTTTGTGACTTTGTCCTCACCCATAACTATTTCACATTTGGGGACAATGTATACCTTCAAATCAGTGGCACTGCGATGGGTACCCGCATGGCCCCACAGTATGCCAACATTTTTATGGCTGACTTAGAACAACGCTTCCTCAGCTCTCGTCTCCTAATGCCCCTACTCTACTTGTGCTACACTGATGACATCTTCATCATCTGGACCCATGGAAAAGAAGCCCTTGAGGAATTCCACCAGGATTTCAACAATTTCCATCCCACCATCAACCTCAGCCTGGACCAGTCCACACAAGAGATCCACTTCCTGGACACTACGGTGCTAATAAGCGATGGTCACATAAACACCACCCTATATCAGAAACATACTGACTGCTATTCCTACCTACATGCCTCTAGCTTTCATCCATATCATACCACACGATCCATTGTCTACAGCCAAGCTCTACGATATAACCGCATTTGCTCCAACCCCTCAGACAGAGACAAACACCTACAAGATCTCTATCATGCATTCCTACAACTACAGTACCCTCCTACTGAAGTGAAGAAACAGATTGACAGAGCCAGAAGAGTACCCAGAAGTCACCTACTACAGGACAGGCCCAACAAAGAAAATAACAGAACGCCACTAGCCATCACCTTCAGCCCAAAACTAAAACCTCTCCAACGCATCATCAAGGATCTACAACCTATCCTGAAGGACGACCCATCACTCTCACAGATCTTGGGAGACAGGCCAGTCGTTGCTTACAGACAGCCCCCCAACCTGAAGCAAATACTCACCAGCAACCACACACCACACAACAGAACCACTAACCCAGGAACCTTTGTTGCAACAAAGCCCGTTGCCAACTGTGTCCACATATCTATTCAGGGGACACCATCATAGGGCCTAATCACATCAGCCACACTATCAGAGGCTCGTTCACCTGCGCATCTACCAATGTGATATATGCCATCATGTGCCAGCAATGCCCCTCTGCCATGTACACTGGTCAAACTGGACAGTCTCTACGTAAAAGAATAAATGGACACAAATCAGATGTCAAGAATTATAACATTCAAAAACCAGTTGGAGAACATTTCAATCTCTCTGGTCACTCGATTACAGACCTGAGTGTGGCTATTCTTCAACAAAAAAACCTTCAAAAACAGACTCCAACGAGAGACTGCTGAATTGGAATTAATTTGCAAACTGGATACAATTAATTTAGGCTTGAATAGAGACTGGGAATGGATGAGTCATTACACAAAGTAAAACTATTTCCCCATGGTATTTCTCCCCCCGACCCCACCTCCCACTGTTCCTCAGATATTCTTGTTAACTGCTGGAAATAGCCTACCTTGCTTGTCACCATGAAAGTTTTTCCTTCCCCCCCCCCCCCCCCGCTGCTGGTGATGGCTTATCTTAAGTGATCACTCTCCTTACAGTGTGTATGATAAACCCATTGTTTCATATTCTCTGTGTGTGTATATCAATCTCCCCTCTGTATTTTCCACCAAATGCATCCGATGAAGTGAGCTGTAGCTCATGAAAGCTTATGCTCAAATAAATTTGTTAGTCTCTAAGGTGCCACAAGTACTCCTTTTCTTTTTGCAAATACAGATTAACACGGCTGCTACTCTGAAACCAATTTTTTCTTTGACAAAGATAACTGACAGATTTTTTTTTATTTTCTTGCTGCTTTCCTAGGTTAGCACCTCTCTGGTAGAAAATATTTTGCAATAAGGTGGCGAAAACCAACCAAGGTTTTGTGGGTTTTATTAGAAAAGAGAAAATAGGCCCATTTTGCAGAAAGTGTATGCAAATCTTACGATTTTTTCGCTTGGAAGTGAAACATTGTACAGCCTATTTCAATCAGCTTTGCAGTTATTTTGCACTGCCACTCTGCAAAGCAGACGAAATATACCAGGAATACTAATCCATATTGGTTAAAACAAAAGGTATCTTGACATCACTGGGTGTTTTGCACACGTAGTTTGTATTGGGCGAGTTTTGCCCTGTTTGTATTTCCTTAAGAGAAAGTGGAGGAAACACCATCCGGCAGAAGTCTCAAAAAAGCTAGAGCACCTTTAAAATTGCATGCAAATCACCAAACTTACACTTGGAACTTTTCTTATGTTTAGGTTTCTTGCAATACTTGAATGAACATATTCCTTAAAATTAGGCTATCAGAATTCAGCCCGCTGGTTCATTAAAAGCGGAAATCTTGGCTTCCGAATGTATTTGTTCTTCTGCATCAAAATACAGTGAAGCAATAACATCCAACATGAATGCAGCTGCCTTTGCATTTATCACAGTTGTTTGTTCAGTGGTTAGTTTTGTAAAGTGTCTGATCTTATTTACAGGTTTCAGAGTAGCAGCCATGTTAGTCTGTATTCGCAAAAAGAAAAGGAGTACTTGTGGTACCTTAGAGACTAACAAATTTATTTGAGCATAAGCTTTTGTGAGCTACAGCTCACTTCATCGGATGCATTCAGTGGAAAATACATTTGGGAGATCTTATTTATAATCAGAAAAGTTAAAAGATTATTTTAGAAAGATCAGCCACCAGCTCCAGTTCAGACAATGCTACAAACATGCGGCTGCAGCAGGCTCCTGGTCATGAGGACCCTCTCTACACCCAGGCCTAGTTGAAATGCTACAGTGATGTTCATTGTTCATGCTCCAATGGCGTGCAGCATTGAGTGCTAACTGCTCAGTGCAGACAGAAAGCTCTGCAGTGATAACTGGAGCCGCCTGCGGAATCAGGATGCTTCTTTCCATTTCATTATGGAGGGAGGGCACATTGCAGATTCTCCTCTCCTCCTGTCTAACAGGAACCCTTCATACACTGTTTTCCTAACACTTCTTACAAATTCACATGCCATGGGACTAGCTCTCCAACATCCACTGATGCAGTGGAGCAAGGTGGGGAGGAAGAAGTAATCTTGGGTCTTGCATTCAGGGAATCTAACTGAATGGCTTCAAAAGCAGTCCCCAGATTCACTTGAGCTGCTCTCTATCAATAGGTTGTTGAAGCTTTATTTAGCAGGATATTTAAGGTCAGGTGTGAAACCATAGTACGGGATTTCTACTATGAAAGTCTAGTGCATAGAGAGCATTCTCACTACAATTCAGAGTCCATTTTTGGAATGAAAGAGCATGATTTATTTATTAAAAATAAAATGAATGTTCTCCCAGAAGAGAAATTGAGCTGGCTAGCAAATGTAATAAGAATTGCAGACTTCTTCCAAAGGACTCATGTACATGGAAACTGGAAATGAGATTCACAACTTTAGCTATTTCATTGCAAGTCTGGGTGTAGCGACATTTTTTTCAGTAGTGAGACCAGGAAAAATCAAGCCATTACTTCTTCTCAAAGTCTAAGAGGAGGAGCCTCTTGTGCGATCAACTCAGTAGAGTAGGCTGCCGAGTTGGACCTATCTCCTGAAGAACCTACGGGAATCACTGTCTTGTAACTGAACTCCTGGATCTGATTTGTGAGTGGAGAAAATTGAGGGAGTCAAATGAAAACAGAAGAAAAGGCAACATTGTTAGCTGAACACAGCCTTGTAGATTCCTGTCAAGTTCTGATCATGTTATTTAAGAATCCAGGTAGTCCGGGAGAAACTGTTAGAATGAGATCTGTGCCCCTGATAAAAATCAGTGGATCAGATCCAAGGGCTTGTCTACATACAAGTTGCACCAGTTTAACTTTGCACTGGTTTAATTAAACCAGTGCATCTTGTGTGTTGACTCTTTATATTGGTTTTAAACTGCTTATATTGATTTAGCTTTCACCTCATAGAGGAGCAAGCTAAACAGATAGAAGGGCATCTGCACACAAAGTTACACCAGTTTAACTAAACTGGTTTAAAATCATATCATTAGTTATTTCAGCACAACCTTGTGCATAGACCAGGCATTACTATGGCATTTCTAAGGAGTGCATTACTGTAGCATGAAGGCACTCGGGTCCAGATCCTCAAAGGTATTTTGGCACCTAATGCCTCAATTTTAAAGGAAGTGGTACCTAAATACTTTTTCAGGATCTGGGCCTAAAAATCAATGTAATTTCATTAAAAAGGTATTCAGATTGATAATCCCACGAGCTCTTTATCACATGGATATTGATAATGGGAACAAACCTGAAAATCCCAGCTCTCACAATCATACTTAGGTGAATAGCCCAGTTGACTGCAATGAAACTATTCACGTGAGTAGGGATTGAAGGATAGGGCCTATTATTATTACAGCCAGTAATGTAGCTAGATTACACATTTCTCATAGTTATTATTTACATAGTACCTTGGGGTAGCTGTTCTATTGGCAGCTCATTAATGAAAAAAAACATCAATTTTATGCAGGCAAGGTATTGAATTTTTTAAATGAGGCAAATATGGTCATGAATAAACATACATACCACTGGAAGACAGGATTCATGGTTCTGATTTAACTGAATACGCAGAGCCACCATTTTCTCAGTTCTAACAGCAGCAAAATGAATGCATTATAATCATGTGCAACAGAACTGCTAAGTGAGTTTTTCAGAGAATTGTACAAATATTAATTCATACTCCTAACATGAGAAGAAACTGCTAGATGGAATGTCACAGGTTTTATGTGTGTGTGTGTATATATATATATAAAAATCAGCAGCATAGAAAAAAGTATATAAAATATTAAAAATATTAAAAACGCTATTGAGGATCAAACAAACACGGAAGTTTGTTTGATGTTAAGGATAATGCATTGACTGTAGTCCACTCTATGGCCTTATCTTTGCTACAATTACAACCACATCTGGGAAACCAATTACAATGCAGTAGTGTCCTATTTTGAGACAAACTGATAAGATGATGTGTGTGAACACAAGGCGCTTTCTATCAGGTGAAGGCAATTAAAACTGGAGCAGGTTTTCCACATAGGCAAAGCTTTAAACTGATTTAGTTAGATCAGTGTAACCCCCTTGTGTTGACAGTCTTGCTTCAGTTTAAGAGGGTCTCGTCTTGATTTAGCTTAAGTCAGTAAGGAATTGACTGGGGAGGTCATTCCACCCCATGTTCCCACTGCAGAGTGCAGTGAGATTCTGTGTATGGATGCCCTCAAGAATTTCACCCTAACAATATCATAATCTGAATGCATGTGTACATATGTATTATATAATTTAAATAAAACACTTAATTTAAAAGTCATCATGTGGGTAAACTTAAACCAAACATCATGTGGATAACTTAAATAAATAAAAAAATGTATTGAAGGAAAGGGATTATTATTTTTGTATTAGCACCTAGGAGCCTCAGTTATGGACCAAGACCCATTATGCTAAGCACTATACAAACACAGAACAAAAAGACAATCCCTGCCGTTAAGAACTTACAACATAAGTAATGGCTTCAAAGGTGAAATGAACAGTATTAGTCCACGTGAAAGTGTACTGAAACCAGAAATCCAAACTTATTAAAAATTAAGACCACTAGTTCAATGCAAGTGTATGTCTGAAATGTAAATCTACTTCCTACAAAGCCCCATATTCCCTACATGAATACACAACACAAAAGTCATGCTTTAGTTGTCTGAACAGCATTAATAAAGAATATATTTAGATTTTGGGAGTGATAAAATGAAACTTTTCAACATTCCTGAATTGATTTTTTTTTTTTAATTTTCTGCTGTGAAAATTTTCATTATTTTGACTTTTATCCCAAAACATTTGTTTTTGGCATAAAAACAAATGTTGAAATATCAGAATTTCCCACTGGATGGAAATTTCCATTTTGAAGCGGCTTTAGACTAGCTAATGTATAGCACCTCATTTTGCAAAGGGCTACGTGACCTTAATTCCCATGACGGTAGGTGTGGCACACTGCAGGAGGTACTCAGAGTTATTGTGAAGATTTATTCATATTTATAAAGCAGCTTGAACGTGTACAGAGCTATCTAAATGTTAGATATCGTTAATAACCTGATTTTTATAAAGTGAGATCCCAGAGCAGCAATTACCTGGAGACACCTGTTTTAATCATTAGCCCTGCCAAGGAAATTCAAAAAACTTTTGGTTTGCATTCAAAGAAATGCAAACATGAAAGCTCTTCATTTTTTTTTTTTTTTGCAGATTTACAAGGAACTCTGCACAAATGGAATAAGCAGTCTAATACTTTCAGCACAAACAATTTCCTATGCTATAGTGGTGTTATCATAAGATACTGTAGTGGAGCTGCCTCAAGTTACTGTGTGGGCAGCATTTTTTTTTTTTTAAGAACAGATTCACTATGTTGTTGCCACATTTCTCAATAACACAGGCCCCTCGCTGTGAGACGAGGGGTGATTCCCAAGGAATGACGGCATTCACCACCTCTCAGGATTGCACTCTTTGGGCCCAGTTGGGTGCCTGAAGTTAGTTTCCTTCAGCAAGAGGTGCCTGAAGCACCTCTGAAAAGTAGGCCATGATGCATTTAAGTCAGTGTTTAAGGCCCAGATTTTAAACCTATTTAAGCATTGCCACACACAGCATGGCAATGCCTAACTGATTCAGGAGCCTAAATCTAATTTTCAAGTGAGATTTAGGCACTTAGGATTTTGGCTCCTAAGTGCCTAAATCCCTTTTGAAAATAAGATTTAGGCTCCTGACTCAAGTAGGTGCCACAATATTGAGCACAACAATGCCTTAATACCTCTACAAATCTGGGCCGAAGTGCCTAAAATCAAGATCAAGGGACCCAAATGTAAAGATTTTGGCCCTGGGCCTTACTAAACAGCCTGTCAATAACTTAGCTTGTTTTCAAAAAGTGTAGTAGCTCTAATTTCACATGGAAAATGAAATTAGCTATTCAGTCTTAACCTTTTTATATTGTGTTTAATATTGGGGGCCTTTCCAAGTGTTTAATGGGTTCTGGATCAAGGGCAATACAAATATTCAAATATTTGCCTCTTATATCAGCATCTAGCAAAAGGGACTTTAGAAATACAAAAATAGTGTATATAAATACAATGTTGTATCTAGCTAAAAAATTAGAGAGAAAAAGAAATTTTATTCTCTGTTTTGAGTTTAGATGAGACTATACAGATCACCATGATTTACAGCTAATATTTCAGGTTTAACATTTCTGTTGAATTTTGGACATTAGCAGGCATCTGCCTATGCACATGAACAAAGGACTTTTCTTTCTCAAAATAAACATGAAATGCTATCTAGTGTTAGTTCCTTGCTACTGCAGTCTAACATAACTATTTCAGAATTAAATGAAGTGAGCTTGGGAAACATTAAGATACAGTGTGAGATACACAAAGCAATTCTGTCCAACGCACCGTGGGCTGAGGATGTGTCAGCTTTTACCAATTTTAAAATCTAGCCTGGGTTCAAAACTATGAGTAGAACTCAGATGTATTGGGCTCACGTTCTGCAGAGAAAAGCAACAGAAAGAATGAGTAGAGAGAGAGGAGGCAGAGTGAAAAGTTCTAATGAAAGTAGAGATTGGTCTTTCTATCCATCCATCACCTAATTATCTGGGTACCACTAGGTATTCATATAGAATTATATACAAGTACGATTTTAGTTTTACATAGCACAGGTTTCCCTCTAGCTAGAAAATATTTGCTTTTAAAAACCAAATCAAATTTTAAAAATAAGTTTCTGCATTTAAAGAGTAGGGGAGGAAAATTGTTCATGAACTGAACAATAGTTTGGTGAACCCAATCTGGAGTTTTCAGGGTTCTCAAAGTCTCAAACCAACCCTTAATATTTATCCTCTTATTTGTTAAAAAAAGAATCAAGTATTGTAAATAAGCACATAGTAAACATCATCATAATTTCCCTTTAAATACTAAAGATTATACTCCATCTAAAGAGACTTTCTTGCAGTAGAATTTCTTCCTATACAATGCTATTTTTCACCAGCAGTTTTTCTTTCCATCAATCCACTATGCTAACATCTTACCACATACAAAAAACATCTTCTTTAAATCACCATCAACCTTGCCTACGTTGGATCAGAACATCTCGGCTTCCTCTGCTTGATGTGTCTCAAAAATGTCAATTCTATATTCAGCAGTTGAAGCACCAAGTAATAGTTTTCCTGTTCTTTCAAGGAGGAGGAGAAGGAAAAAAGAAGAAAAGGCAGCAGCACACATCAAAATAATTCCATCAGCACTGATCCCACTTTTCAAGCCAAATTTAGAATGCTGGCAGTATGATCTATATCATCAGCAAGAGTGCATCTTTCCAGTGCACCTTCACATTTGTGCATGCAAAATGCAGTTGCAAGTTATTTTCAGAAGAGCAACTTGCAGGTCTCAGTGGATGGGACTGATCCAAAGGGATACTATTAGCTAAAGTTTGGACCTGAATTTAGGATTTATAAAAGCTTATTTGTTGAACGGTCTCTACGAGAATTTTTAAAAGACTCCTAGAACATTTTTATTGGTTTTAGGTTTGGGTGAAGAAATTAAAGTCTGTGACCAATAGGAACCGGGCCAAGAATTTTGAAAGTTTTCAGTGGAAGCATTGGTATTAAAAAAAAAATCCTGTACAGTGTTTGCGTATTAGCACTGGTTAGTAATCTATTTGTATTGCCCAAGCTGTGAGCAGTGCAAAAGGGAACAAACATCATGAACCGGGAAAAGTACACTGGATTTTTTAAATCCATTCAGATTTAACTATAAGCGGGTATTAGTAACAGAGGAACTGCAAATGAGTGACCTCTTCTTGTGTGCCCTCTCTTGGCATCGGGGCAGCCCTGTGCATGGCCCCTTATCTCAATTCCCTTCTTGGAGCCCCAGTAACTCCATACAAATTTATCTTCCAGTCCACCAACATAGTTTATTAACCAAAACACAGTGTAAATAGCCCATAGCCCAAAATTCCAAAACAAATCCTAAAGACCTTTGTTTGACTGAGTAAAACAAAGATCTTTAGCATTTGGCCCCACGATCTGTAACCGGACATCCCTTTAATGCCCTCATAGCTGAAAGACTTAGATCTGATCCTGCAATAAGCTCTGCACAGGTGGACCTTTGCACCTGAATGGGACCCCACTGAAAATGGGTATCACTGCCCTCATTGCAGGATTGGGGCCTTAATTCTGACATCCAGGTGCCAATTCCACTGAAGGGGAATTACGACTGAAATGCACACTACTTATCGACTACTACAAAGACACTTTAATTTTCATATCCTAGCCCCAAAGGCCGCTGGCACCTTGCCAGAAAGCAATAAGCAATTCTCAAAATACCAATATGTTTCAAATAAATCACATAGCAGAAAAAAAAAGACCCTCTGCAGTAAGATTGTTCATGTCACTGCTCTACGCTGACAGGAGAGAGCTCTCCCATCAGTATAATAAAACCACCTGCAGAAGCAGCAGTAGCTTTGTTGGCAGGAGAAGCTCCCTGCTGACATAGTGCTGTTCACACTGGCGCTTCTGTCAGCGTAACTCATGTTGTTCTGAGAGTGTGATTTTTTCACACCGCTGAGCGACACAAGTTATACTGACAAAAGTGGTAGTGTAGACTAGCCCTACAACAGAAACAGGGTCCAAATAGGATGATAGAGAGTACCGGCCAGACTATTGACTTGCTAATGATTCTGATCCACTGTAATGAACTCAGAGGATTCAAAAATGGAAAGACCCCAGGGAAAGGACAGAAAGAGGCAAAGATGTTAGAATCTGTTGTTAAAAAGGAGTCTGTCTGGCAAGGGAAGACCAGCGCAGACTCAAAAGAGAACGAGCAGAAGAAGGAAGGGTGCGAAAGAGTGTGGGAGTCTCTAATGGACATTGACTAAGACCAAAGCTGGGCTCTCAAGATCAATGACAAAACTGATGGAGGGTCTTGCATGCAAGTATTTGTTATTTTTTTCGTGGATCTGTATCTCTCTTGTGCTTTTGTCTCTGAGCAAAGTGTATGCGTTTGTTTAGAAATTCCTTTGCAAAGTCTTTGTGTCCCTTGCGTTAACTTTCATGAAGTCCCAAAGGGTTAAACCGTGAATCCAGAGGGTCAACAGCCAACAGGTGGGACTGCAGGGAGTGTGTATTAGATACTGGGCAGATTGGGGGTCAGCACTAGTGTTAGAATTATAGAAATGTAGGACTGGAAGAAACCTCAATAGGTCATGTAGTCCAGTCCTATGCACTCGAGGCAGGACAGAGTAATAACTAGACCATTCCTGACAGGTGTTTGTCCAACCTGTTCTTAAAAACCTCCAATGATGGAGATTCCACAACCTTCCTAGGCAATTTATTCCAGTGCTTAACCACCCTGACAATTAGGAAATTTTTCCTAATGTCCAACCTAAACCTCGCTTTGCTGCAATAAGCCCATTGCTTCATGTCCTATCCTTAGAGCTTAAGGAGAACAATTCTTCTCCCTCCTCCTTGTAACAGTTTTCAAGTACATAAAAAAATTTGTTATGTCTCCCCTCAGTCTTTTCTTCTCCAGCCTTAAAAAACCCAATTTTTTCAATCTTTCCTTAAGTCATGTTTTCTAGACCTTTAATATTTTTTCTTGCTCTTCTCTGGCCTTTCTACAATTTGTCCACATCTTTCCTGAAATGTGGTGCCCAGAACTGGACAGCAGATGAAGGGTGAGACTCAGAAATCTTGGTTTCCATTCCAGGCTCTGGAGGGGAACATGTTCTAGTGGGTACAAATTTTTGCCCATTTCCCCCAACGTTGGCCACTTCTGCCTCTCCCAGTCCTGTCTCCTCCTTACTCCTGGCTCTTCATCCCATTCCCCTCACCTACACATCCCAGTCTCCACTCCTCAGGCACCTTATGCCAGTACCAGTCTCATGGCCCAGCCAGTCCTAGGTTCCCCTTTTCAGTTCTTCCTCCATTCTCAGGGCCAGTCTCCTTCCAAATAGTCCTCATCTAATCTCAGCCTCCCCTCCACCACCTCCCTGGCTCCTTGTCCCCATTAGTGCCAGTTCTCCCCCCTACCCTGCATACTGGCTCCTCTTCCTCCTCTGTTTCTCCTTCCTCCAGCCCCATTGGTTCCCAGTCTTCTCATCAGATCTTAATCTCCCCCTACACACCTCCTGGCTCGTGGTCCTCCCTAGCTCCCATTCTCCTTGCTCAGCCTTCCTAGGCCCCGCCCCATCCCAAAACATCTAGTCCCAATTCCCCCATCAGGCACCTTGTCCCTGTCTGTGTCTTATCCTCTCCGCATTCTAATCAGGCAGCTTGGTCCTTCATGCTGGCTGGACCCAACGGGGCGGTCACTGAACACACAGGAGAGACAGACTCTGTGCTCTCTGTTCCAGTGCTTGGACCTAGCCCAGATCTACAACTGAAGGGAAAATCCTGATTAGCTCCAGGCTGGATCATGCTCAGTGTTGATAGACTCTTTGGCAATTTTAGCTGCAAAGCTCCAGTAAGCCTCTAAATGAGCATGTACAAACTGCAATTTTTCAAAGACTTAACTTGGCCAATTTTGAACAGATTTTCACTGCAGTGGCAAAAGGCATATCTCTGACACAAAGGCCAAATATAAAGTCTCTGCTCCAAATTGTGGGGGCACCAGAGCTTCTCAAAGAAAAGAGAGTGTCAGAAATTTTCACCATGGGCAAACATTTTCAACATGGGCAATGCATTTTTCACAAGCCTCATTCTCAGAAATGGCTGAACTGGTTTGCCTGAAACTTGAAAAAGCAAACAAACAAACAAACAAACAAACATTTAGCTTGAGGCAGACACCCAGCATGACAAATTGCTGCCCAAAAAGTTAAACTGGGTAAAGTTATAAGCAACGGGAAACAAGGTCTTATAATGGGAAGTATTGAGCAATCTTAATAGGAAGTGGTGCAACCAGCCCCATCTATAACACAAAGGATGACAAGCTAATGCTGTTCAGAGGAATGACAAAAACCAGCCAACCAGTAGCTTATGTTGCCTGCTGATAGCTAGAATTTACCGCAACTAAGGAATTGTCTACACTTAAACGTTTTACTGGGTTAACTGTACTGGAACCATCATATGCTAAGCACTCTTATATTGACATCACTATATCTACATGAGGGCTTTTATTGGCATAGCTATGTTGGTTTAAAAAAAATACATCAGGCTACATTTTTAAGTGTAGACCAAGCCTAAGGGCATGTCTACTCTATAAACTTAAGTCAACCTATGTTAGGTTGACATACAGGCACTGCAATAAATACTGCAGTGGTTCATGTCCACACTGCCCTTCTTCTGTCGGTGGTGGGTGTCCTCACCAGGAGCGGTTCCCACTGACTTAAGAGGGAGAGGGTAGAGGGCTGAGAGCCAGGGCTCTCAGCTCCATGCATGGCTTCCCACCAGGAACGGAGCAGCCAACTGGACACTGGGCACAGATCTCTCCACTGGGAGTCTGGGTGCCCCCCCCAGAGTCTCAGTTCCTCACTGCCCACTGGGAGCATGACTGCATCCAGTGGGGAGCTCCGTGCCTGGAGTCCAATTGGCTGCCCCATTTCCAGCAGGGAGCCAAGAAGCCAGGTGTGGCTGCCCTGTTCCCGGCGGGGAGTGGGGAGCCGAGAAGCCCTGTGCCGCTGCACCATTCCCAGCAGGGAGCCAAGAAGGATGAAGGCTGTGTTCAAGTTTGATGCATACCCAATGCTGAGAGTTTATAAACTGCTGGAGAGGCTAGGGGCTGTTGAGTACATCTCCATCCTTGATTTGGCTGAGGGATATCGGCATATCCCCCTTACTGCAGGATTATGAGAAAAGATCACCTTCCATATGCCCTGCAGACTCTACCAATTTAAGGTGATACCCTTTAGCCTGCACAGAGCAGCTGCCACCTTCCAGAGGCTGATGAACAAAGTGTTAAGACCCCATGATCAATATTCAGCAGTGTACATTGATGATATTGTTGGTACTGCAAGACTTGGAATGACCACCTGAGACACCTCACAGTAATTTTATGGGCTCTCAAAAATTCAGGGCTGACAGCAAACCCATCTAAATGTAAATTGGCCAGCCAGGGGGTAACCTACCTGGGCTATACGGTGCGGGGGAGGAGAGGGGGGGACATGTCTGCAATGAATGGTAGGGAAGATGCACGCTTTGCAACATTGCCCCATCTGCACCTCAAACAAACCAGTACAGTGCTTCCTAGGGTTGGCCAGATATTATAGGAGGTTCATCCCCAAATTTGCTGTGGATCGCTGCCCTCCCAACACACCTCATAAAGAACACAGCAATGCAAAAATTCCGCTGATCTGGGGAGCATGATACAACCTTCAGAACGCTAAAGGAACACCTGACAGAAGAGCCTGTCCTATTCCACCCAGGCTTTTCAAAACCTTTCATCTTGCAGACAGGTGCCTCAGAGAGTGGCCTGGGGGCAGTCCTACTGCAAGAAATAGGAAGACAGGAGCATCCAATAGTGTACCTCATCTAGAAGATGTTTTCCCCGGAGGTTATGTATTCAGTGTTAGAACAAGAAGCCCTAGCAGCAAAGTGGGCTATTAAGATGTTAAGATACTGTCCACGGGAGTAGCCATTTCATGTGATGATGGATCATGCACCCCTTAGATGGCTATTCACCATGAACTTGAAGGACCATAACATGCAAATAAGGTGGTGTATTTAGCACTCCAGCTACACTGAAGTGTAGTACCACATTGGGCAGGTAAGGACTCTGAAAATGCAAACTTCTTCTCAAGAGACAACAGGGACTTGGCTGGTCTGAGGCAACCCGACAGTGGCAGTACTGAGTGGGAGGGTGTGTGATGGAATTTACAAACCCATTACCAAGGCTGTGTCGGGAAAGACTGGAGCAGCAGTGGGCCAGCAATGACTCAACCCTCAGGCACTGTTGAACATGGCCCTGCAGAAGAAGCAGGATAAAAAGAGCTCCAGCAGGGGAATGGAGAGAGTCCGTTTCCAGGTGGAGTATTGCCCTGAGAAAGGAAAAAAAAGCTCTTACTGGGAAGGTCCAGCTGTCTCCCCCGGCCCTTTGAGACATCACCTCAGATATAGGGAGAAGCATGTGTGCGGCCTGCATCTGTGCATCAGCCCTGAGACTCTAGGGTTTGGAGCAAAGGACTAACCAGCAGCCATGTCCCACACTGAGACATCAGGTGGGGTAGGAAGTGGCAAGGGGGAAGGTGAATAGGGGGTGGGCCAAGTCTAGGCCAGCCTGTGCTGTCCCCCTTTCAGGACTTGAGGCTGGGACCTAGTAGAGTGGGTGGGCCGGAGTCCCCATACTCATCCCTGATTCCACTTCTGCTTAGCCCTGGAGTGGGTAGGACCAGGGGTCTGCTGACAAGGAAGCTGACTCAGCTGGACCCCATTCAGGGATCCTGGACCTACTGAATGAAAAGAGATTGGGGCAGCAGGACCTGACTGCTAGGCCTGCTGACTGAACGGCTATCCCTGGTAGAATACCCAACTCCCCTCTGCGTCTTTGGAGATCTCTCCTTAAGTGACTTGCTCAAGGTCACAGAGAAAGTCAATAGAGTGAGGAATAGAACCCAGGACTGGCTTGATTCCCAGTGTCCTATTTTATTATTAATATAGCGCCATAAATGTGCCTGGTGCTTTACAAAACAAGTGAAATACAGTAGACAATGTCTCCTCTTCTTTCCTCTCTTGCCCCTAATTGTTCCTTTATGAAAGGAAGAACAATGAAGACAGGAAGTTTGTGGGGAAATTTTGGAGACAGCTCCACTGTTCCCTAGTAGTGGTCTACAAGTGTATGAGCATCCTTCCTCTTATGCTGCTACTGCCAAAAAAAACCAACCCCCACCTCAATATTGTTTGCAATGAATTAAAATCAGGTGGGGCATATCGCCGGCACTATGCGTCTCATTGACATAGTCCCAAACGTCTGTTCAAAGGGACCCTAGGACGAATTGCAGCAGTTCTGTTTTGGGGGCTGGAATCAAACATTAGCCCCTTGTTTGCTCAGGACAAAGTCAAAGGAAATTTCAGTAGCAGGGCTGGAACGAGCACACGCTCCAAAATTCAACCTTTTAAAACGTGACAACAGGGCACTTTTCCCAACTCATTTCTGAGAGAACAGACTGTCTTGTTCTTTGGGGATGAGGTAACATTCAGCTAAGCGCCCTGCTCCTCTTGGACAAAAGAGAAGAGAAGACCTAGCACATTCAATGTGAAACAACTATTTCTGCTTCACAGCTTCTGCAGCCAGTTAGCACCCACAGTTTACTCACAGCAGAGTTTGATGAGTCACTGTCTATTCTGCTCGTTTCAGGACTTTATAGCACCTCCAACAATTCTTAATCTTTATTCCTATCATTCTTCACTTCATAACTCTTTAAGCTTGTAACGGATTCATTAATTTGGTGTTGGTCTAAGAGCAAACTGTAACATCAAAACATATGTGACAAGGATGTGATTGGCATTGCATATATCAAAATATAGGACACTAACTGCTTACCTTGCATGAAGTCTGGGGTGGGTCTGGAAGCAGATACCGACTGAGGGTATGTCCACACTGCAATAATACACCTATGGCTGGCCCATGTCAGCTGACTGGGGCTTAGGCTGCAGGCAGGGCCGTCCTTACCGAGACGCAAAGTACACAGCTGCGTAGGGCACCAGGAAATTTGGGACCACATTTCCTGGTGCCCTGCGCAGCGGTGTGCTGGTCCAGCCCCTGCTCTGCCCCAGCCCTGCCCCACCCCCACTCCACCCCTTCCCTTCAAAGCCCCTGCCCCAGCCCCTCCCCTTCCCACCCCTGCTCTGCCCCAGCCCTGCCCCCACCCCTTCCCCAAAGCCCCAGCCCCCCCTCCCCCCAAGGACTGCAGTAGGGCTGGGCCTGCACTCACCGACGGCAGGAAGTGCAGCGGCCTGGCCCCAGCCGTGCTGCCAGTGAGTCCTGGGGGGCGGTTCCCCCCAAGCCAGCCCTACAGAGGCCTGGGGCCCCACACCTCCCCCGCAGAGGGGCTGAGTAGGGCCCCAGAGTAGCTAGCGACAGCCCTGGCTGCAGGGCTATAAAATTGCAGTGTAGATGTTTGGGATCAGGCTGGAGCCTGGCTTCTGGGACTCTCCCCCTTGTGGGGTCCCAGGGTTCCCCTGTGATGGGGGAAGGGTTCCTGGGCCCAGGCTCCAGCCCAAGCCTAAGTGTCTACATTGCACTTTTATCCCACAGCCAGCGCCCCGTGATCCTGAGTCAGCTGAGACGGGCTAGCTACAGCTGTGTTATTGCAGTGTATACTGTACATACCCTGAGTGACCTCTCACCGCTCAAATTACACTGCTATTCAGAGACAGATGTAAAACAGTGAAGTCATGCAAATGAAACATGTAGGCAGGCAGCTGTCTATTAAAAAAGAATGAATCACTGTCTTTGCTCAGGACACTGCAATTTGAAAGACAAGGAGCCACAAAAGGTTGCAGACTAGCTGATTGTTGCTCACCATCTCTGGCAGAAAGACAAAATAAAGGAAGTGGCAACAAAGGCAAAACCATCTGCTGTACAGGCTATAAAATAGCTAGGATTGAAAGACTTAAGGAATGTCTGAAGAGTCCAAAACATTCTCAATAAAAACAGAATGCAGACAGGAATCATCAGGTTCTTCATGTAACCTTTACTCTGATGTTAAATTTAAATTTTTAGCAATTATGAAAAGTCACTAACCACATTACAAATGTAATAACATTAGCAAGACTGTCACTGTGTACATAGCAGCTGTTGAGAAATTCATTTTTTCTTCATTAAGGAGATCCTTATTTGCATGATTAAAATGTCAGATTAGATAAATACATGTGATTGAGGATGAATCACTGAACAAAAATGCCACCTGCCAAGCACAAAGAATAAGACAAACAAACAAAGTAGATACAATTCAGGGCCTGATCTAGCTTCTTCCAGTGGGAGTCTAAATGAGCATAAGAAGGTGGAGAATCATTTTAAAATATTTATCCAAGAAATATTCCACATGCTTGAAATATTTGCTTCTGTTGTTTCCAGTCCTTTTGGAAGAAAGCACTAAAGATTAATACTAAATGGAAGTCTCCCTGATTTGTGGCTTAAAGATTCCACGAAAATGGCTCCTAAGAAAGCATACTGAGACCACATATAGTCCAAACATAACCGTTTCTTGGGGTTTATTGAAAAGTCGGAAACAACCACTAAGCTTGACTGTTCCAAAACTTCTCCCCCTTCTGCATGTTAATTTATTCTGCCCTTAAAAATAGGGCAGGGAGGATGCTCACCTTTATAATTTGATTGGAGTTAATTGACTTCATTTGCACATACAGCTCAGCAATATGTCCTGCACGCAGGCACTTACTAACGCATTAACAGAAAAGCCCCGTGTCCCCATTTAGGGTCCCTGGAATCTCTCCGCCTTCCCGTTACAATTTCCCTGCCGTGTCTGGACCTCCAGTATTATAACATTGTATGAGTGTGAGAAGAACCAGGAAGTGAAATTGAGTAGAAATGAAGTGAAACTAACTTGTCTGTTTTCTCTGTCCAAGAACAGTGAAAATAGAGAAAATTTATTTCTGTCCATAGCAGGCCCTGACCCTGCAAGTAGAGCCACCTGGGACTACGGTTGTCTTATTGGTAAGAGGAGCAAGGAAATTTGGTCTTTGAACATATTTTAAACTGACAGCATCCATCTACAGTATAGATGGACTGTATCTTGATGCAAGATCAGGCTTTTAAACAAAGTAGAGCTGGATGGGAATTGGATTTTCTGTTCTGTGGGAAATTCTGCAATTTCAAAACTGACAAAACAAAATATTTCAATATTTCCTGTGAAATGAAAGTTCAGAAAAAGTTGAGTTGATTAAAATGTTTTGTTTCAATAAAATTTAAATGTTTTGTTTAGGGCTGTCAATTAATCACAGTTAACTCACACGATTAACTAAAAAAATTAACCGTGATAAAAAAAATCATTAATCACACTGTTAAACAATAGAATACCAATTGAAATTTACTAAATATTTTGGATGTTTTTCCACATTTTCAAATATATTGATTTCTATTACAACACAGAATACAAAGTATACAGTGCTCACTTTATATTATTTTTATTACAAATATCTGTACTGTAAAAATGATAAACAAAAGAAATAGTATTTTTCAATTCACCTCATACAAGTACTGTAGTGCAATCTATCATGAAAGTGTAACTTACAAGTGTAGATTTTTGTTACATAACTGCACTTAAAAACAAATTAATGTAAAACTTTAGAGCCTACAAGTCTACTCAGTCCTTCTTCTTGTTCAGCCAATTGCCAAGACAAATAAGTTGGTTTAGATTTACGGGAGCTACTGCTGACTGCTTCTTATTTACAATGTCACCTGAAAGTGAGAACAGGAATTCCCATGGCACTTTTGTAGCCAGTGTTGCAAGGCATTTATGTGCCATATGCTAAACATTCATATGCCCCTTCATGCTTCAGCCACCATTCAGGGGACATGCTTCCTTGCTGATGATGCTCGTTAAAAATATAATGCGTAAATTAAATTTGTGACTGAATTCCTTGGGGGGAGAATTGTATGTCTCCTGTTCTGTTTTACCCGCATTCTGCCATATATTTCATGTTATGCTAGTCTCAGATGATGACCCAGCACATGTGCATTTTAAGAACACTTTCACAGCAGATTTGACAAAACGCAAAGAAGGTACCAATGTGAGATTTCTAAGGATAGCTACAGCACTTGACCCAAGGTTTAAGAATCTGAAGTGCCTTCCAAAATCTGAGAGGGACGAGGTGTGGCGCATGCTTTCAGAAGTCTTAAAAGAGCAATACTCCAATGCAGAAAATGCAGAACCCAAACCCCCAAAAAAACCACCTTCTGCTGGTGGCATCTGACTCAGAAGATGCAAATGAACATGTGTCGGTCTGTTCTGCTTTGGATCGTTATTGAGCAGAACCCGTCATCAGCATGGACACATGTATTCAGGAATGGTGATTGAAGCATGAAGGGACATATGAATCTTTAGTGCATCTGGCACGTAAATATCTTGTGATGCTTGCTACAACAGTGCCATGTGAATGCCTGTTCTCACTTTCAGGTGACAATTGTAAACAAGACATAGGCAGCATTATCTCCTGCAAATTGTAGCCAAACTTGTTTGTCTGAGTGATTGACTGAAGTAGGACTGAGTGGACTTGTAGGCTCTAAAGTTTTACATCATTTTATTTTTGAATGCAGTTATTTTTTGTACATAGTTCTACATTTGTAAGTTCGACGTTCATTATAAAGAGATTGCACTACAGTACTTGTATTAGGTGAATTGAAATATACAGTACTTTTTTTTGTTTCTTACAGTTCAAATATTTGTAATAAAAATAAATATAAAGTGAGCACTGTACACTTTGTATCCTGTGTTGTAATTGAAATAAATATATTTGAAAATGTAGAAAACATCCAAAAATAATTGGTATTCTATTATTGTTTAACAGGGCAATTAATTGCGCTTAATTTTTTTTAATCGCTTGACAGCCCTAGTTTTGTTCTAATTTTGACTTATATAATATAAAATTTTAAAAAATGAAATGAAAACTCATTTAGAAGTAGAAAATTGAAATGTTCTGTTTTGCCCTCATTGAAATGTTCCATTCCAAGTCTCTCCCTCTCTCCCTCCTCCCCGCCCCCAAAACCAAAACTTCCTTGAAATGGACAGATTTCCTTATAATATTTTGTTTTTCACCAACTGGGATTTCCCAATGGAAAATTTTATACAGTCTTGGAAAATGCCAGACAAACCTGACTTCATAGCTTTCAAGAATGTTTACAGCTATGGGTTTGGTTCCTTCCATCATAAAGATAAGGGCCATCAGCAAAATACAGCTCTCAGTTCAGTTTGGATTCTGAAGATCTCCCAGCACTTGTATAATTTTAAATCTGGTCTAACTCTATTGACAACCATAGAATTACTCCGGACTTACACCAGTGGGAGACTAGAATCAAGCATCAAGTTTCTGATTTTCAGAAATGTGGCTTCCACAGCTTGAATTGAAATGTGGATGCTCAACACCTCTTTAAAAAAAAAAAAAAAAAAAAAAAAAAAAAAGGAATTGGGGCTGGATCAGGCCAAGTCATTGGGGTATTTCCAGGGGCCTCTATCAGTTTTGCATAGGGACCCATATGTCTAGACAGACAAAACAATATGGGAAGCTATACATGTTTCCCCCTTCCAGGGAGTCAAAGTCTTTTATAAACTGGCTTAGACAGTCTTCCCGTTCATTGCCCAACCAGTGCCACTTCCCCAGTGGCTAGTAAGGGAACCCAGGCAGGCCCACTACTCTAGGTTCCAGCCCAGAGACCCTACAACCAGCAGCCCAGGTCAGCACCCTCCAGGATGTTACTGCCTTTCCTTACCTTCGGGCTGTTCCTACTGCTCTGGGCTTGCCAGCCTCACAACTCCCTCCTCCTAGGGAATAACTGTAGGTTATTTGGGTCTGGAGACCCAAACACTCCTCCCAGTGAGTAACTGCAGACTACTTCCCTACAGCCCTGTCTGTTGCTTCCTGCTTTTATAACCCCAGCCCAGCTCTTCCCCAGCTGGATTTCATCTGCAAATTAATTCTTAGTGTGCCCTGTGATTCCTCCAGGGGTGGCCTATAGCAGCGGTTCTCAACCAGAGCTCTGCGGACCCCTCAGGATCCATGAGCCCTTTTCAAGGGGGCCGTGGGGCCCTGTGGCTGAAACCCAGAGCCCTAGTCCTAGCACCCCCCCTGTGGGGCAGAAGCCCTGAGGCCATAGAATCATAGAATCATAGAATATCAGGGTTGGAAGGGACCCCAGAAGGTCATCTAGTCCAACCCCCTGCTCAAAGCAGGACCAAGTCCCAGTTAAATCATCCCAGCCAGGGCTTTGTCAAGCCTGACCTTAAAAACCTCTAAGGAAGGAGATTCTACCACCTCCCTAGGTAACGCATTCCAGTGTTTCACCACCCTCTTAGTGAAAAAGTTTTTCCTAATATCCAATCTAAACCTCCCCCATTGCAACTTGAGACCATTACTCCTCGTTCTGTCATCTGCTACCATTGAGAACAGTCTAGAGCCATCCTCTTTGAAACCCCCTTTCAGGTAGTTGAAAGCAGCTATCAAATCCCCCCTCATTCTTCTCTTCTGCAGACTAAACAATCCCAGCTCCCTCAGCCTCTCCTCATAAGTCATGTGCTCTAGACCCCTAATCATTTTCGTTGCCCTTCGTTGTACTCTTTCCAATTTATCCACATCCTTCCTGTAGTGTGGGGCCCAAAACTGGACACAGTACTCCAGATGAGGCCTCACCAGTGTCGAATAGAGGGGAACGATCACGTCCCTCGATCTGCTCGCTATGCCCCTACTTATACATCCCAAATTGCCATTGGCCTTCTTGGCAACAAGGGCACACTGCTGACTCATATCCAGCTTCTCGTCCACTGTCACCCCTAGGTCCTTTTCCGCAGAACTGCTGCCGAGCCATTCGGTCCCTAGTCTGTAGCGGTGCATTGGATTCTTCCATCCTAAGTGCAGGACCCTGCACTTATCCTTATTGAACCTCATTAGATTTCTTTTGGCCCAATCCTCCAATTTGTCTAGGTCCTTCTGTATCCTATCCCTCCCCTCCAGCGTATCTACCACTCCTCCCAGTTTAGTATCATCCGCAAATTTGCTGAGAGTGCAATCCACACCATCCTCCAGATCATTTATGAAGATATTGAACAAAACGGGCCCCAGGACCGACCCCTGGGGCACTCCACTTGACACCGGCTGCCAACTAGACATGGAGCCATTGATCACTACCCGTTGAGCCCGACAATCTAGCCAGCTTTCTACCCACCTTATAGTGCATTCATCCAGCCCATACTTCCTTAACTTGCTGACAAGAATGCTGTGGGAGACCGTGTCAAAAGCTTTGCTAAAGTCAAGAAACAATACATCCACTGCTTTCCCTTCATCCACAGAACCAGTAATCTCATCATAAAAGGCGATTAGATTAGTCAGGCATGACCTTCCCTTGGTGAATCCATGCTGACTGTTCCTGATCACTTTCCTCTCCTCTAAGTGCTTCAGGATTGATTCTTTGAGGACCTGCTCCATGATTTTTCCAGGGACTGAGGTGAGGCTGACTGGCCTGTAGTTCCCAGGATCCTCCTTCTTCCCTTTTTTAAAGATGGGCACTACATTAGCCTTTTTCCAGTCATCCGGGACTTCCCCCGTTCGCCACGAGTTTTCAAAGATAATGGCCAAGGGCTCTGCAATCACAGCCGCCAATTCCTTCAGCACTCTCGGATGCAATTCGTCCGGCCCCATGGACTTGTGCACGTCCAGCTTTTCTAAATAGTCCCTAACCACCTCTATCTCTACAGAGGGCTGGCCATCTCTTCCCCATTTTGTGATGCCCAGCACAGCAGTCTGGGAGCTGACCTTGTTAGTGAAAACAGAGGCAAAAAAAGCATTGAGTACATTAGCTTTTTCCACATCCTCTGTCACTAGCTTGCCTCCCTCATTCAGTAAGGGGCCCACACTTTCCTTGGCTTTCTTCTTGTTGCCAACATACCTGAAGAAACCCTTCTTGTTACTCTTGACATCTCTTGCTAGCTGCAGCTCCAGGTGCGATTTGGCCCTCCTGATATCTTTCCTACATGCCCGAGCAATATTTTTATACTCTTCCCTGGTCATATGTCCAACCTTCCACTTCTTGTAAGCTTCTTTTTTATGTTTAAGATCCGCTAGGATTTCACCATTAAGCCAAGCTGGTCGCCTGCCATATTTACTATTCTTTCGACTCATCGGGATGGTTTGTCCCTGTAACCTCAACAGGGATTCCTTGAAATACAGCCAGCTCTCCTGGACTCCCTTCCCTTTCATGTTAGTCCCCCAGGGGATCCTGGCCATCTGTTCCCTGAGGGAGTCAAAGTCTGCTTTCCTGAAGTCCAGGGTCCGTATCCTGCTGCTTACCTTTCTTCCCTGCGTCAGGATCCTGAACTCAACCAACTCATGGTCACTGCCTCCCAGATTCCCATCCACTTTTGCTTCCCCCACTAATTCTACCCGGTTTGTGAGCAGCAGGTCAAGAAAAGCGCTCCCCCTAGTTGGCTCCCCTAGCACTTGCACCAGGAAATTGTCCCCTACGCTTTCCAAAAACTTCCTGGATTGTCTATGCACCGCTGTATTGCTCTCCCAGCAGATATCAGGAAAATTAAAGTCACCCATGAGAATCAGGGCATGCGATCTAGTAGCTTCCGTGAGTTGCCGGAAGAAAGCCTCATCCACCTCATCCCCCTGGTCCGGTGGTCTATAGCAGACTCCCACCATGACATCACTCTTGTTGCACACACTTCTAAACTTAATCCAGAGACACTCAGGTTTTTCCACAGTTTCGTACCGGAGCTCTGAGCAGTCATACTGCTCCCTTACATACAGTGCTACTCCCCCACCTTTTCTGCCCTGCCTGTCCTTCCTGAACAGTTTATAACCATCCATGACTGTACTCCAGTCATGTGAGTTATCCCACCAAGTCTCTGTTATTCCAATCACGTCATAATTCCTTGACATCACCAGGACCTCCAGTTCTCCCTGCTTGTTTCCAAGGCTTTGTGCATTTGTATATAAGCACTTGAGATAACCTGTTGATCGCCCCTCATTCCCAGTATGAGGCAGGAGCCCTCCCCTCACAGACCTTCCTGCCTGTGCTTCCTCCCGGTATCCCGCTTTCCCACTTACCTCAGGGCTTTGGTCTCCTTCCCCCGGTGAACCTAGTTTAAAGCCCTCCTCACTAGGTTAGCCAGCCTGCTGGCAAAGATGTTCTTCCCTCTCTTCGTAAGATGGAGCCCGTCTCTGCCCAGCACTCCTCCTTCATGGAACACCATCCCATGGTCAAAGAATCCAAAGCCTTCTCTCCGACACCACCTGCGTAGCCATTCGTTGACCTCCACGATTCGACGGTCCCTACCCAGGCCTTTTCCTTCCACGGGGAGGATGGACGAGAACACCACTTGCACCTCCAACTCCTTTATCCTTCTTCCCAGAGCCACGTAGTCCGCAATGATCCGCTCAAGGTCATTCTTGGCAGTATCATTGGTGCCCACGTGGAGAAGCAGGAAGGGGTAGCGATCCGAGGGCTTGATGAGTCTCGGCAGTCTCTCCGTCACATCACGAATCTTAGCCCCTGGCAAGCAGCAGACTTCTCGGTTTTCCCGGTCAGGGCGGCAGATAGATGACTCAGTCCCCCGGAGGAGAGAGTCCCCGACCACCACCACCCGCCTTCTCCTCTTGGGAGTGGTGGTCGTGGAACCCCCAACCTCAGGACATCGCATCTCATGCCTCCCAACCAGCGGAGTCTCCTTCCGCTTTCTCCCCCCAGACATATCATCTGGTCCACTCTCCGCATTGGTACCTGTGGAGAGAACATGAAAGCGGTTAGTTACCTGTGTCTGTGTTACTGGAACCCGGACATTCCGCTTACCTCTTCTGGAGGTCACATGTTGCCAAGCTTCTTCACTGGCCTCTTGGCTCCTCTGTGCAACCTGCTCTACATCTTTAGAGCTTTGTGCCCCTAGAAGGCTATCCTGAGTTTGGTCCAGAAAATCCTCAGTCTCTCGTATACAACGCAGGGTCGTTACCTGTTGCTCCAGACCTTCAATCTTCTCTTCCAATATGGAGACCAGCTTGCACTTTGTACAGACAAAGTCGCTTCTGTCCTGTGGAAGAAAGACAAACATGGCACATCCAGTGCAGGTCACAACAGCTGAATCCCCCCCTTCCATATCACCTACCTACTACGGAGCTTCCTCAGAGACGTTGGCAAGATGTAAGCCTCACTGGGCTCACTCCAGGCGAACTCCCAGGCAAACTCCTGCTGTGAGCTGCTCTGCTGTCCCCGCTGCTCCGCTGCTCCGCTGCCGCTCAGCTGGTTCGCGAGGCTCTGGCTATTTTTAAACAGCCAGGCTTCCCTGACGCAAACACACAGACACCCTAATGCCCGCCCCCTGCAGGCTAGCAGCCAATCAGACACTCACTCAGTACATCCACTGCTTTCCCTTCATCCACAGAACCAGTAATCTCATCATAAAAGGCGATTAGATTAGTCAGGCATGACCTTCCCTTGGTGAATCCATGCTGACTGTTCCTGATCACTTTCCTCTCCTCTAAGTGCTTCAGGATTGATTCTTTGAGGACCTGCTCCATGATTTTTCCAGGGACTGAGGTGAGGCTGACTGGCCTGTAGTTCCCAGGATCCTCCTTCTTCCCTTTTTTAAAGATGGGCACTACATTAGCCTTTTTCCAGTCATCCGGGACTTCCCCCGTTCGCCACGAGTTTTCAAAGATAATGGCCAAGGGCTCTGCAATCACAGCCGCCAATTCCTTCAGCACTCTCGGATGCAATTCGTCCGGCCCCATGGACTTGTGCACGTCCAGCTTTTCTAAATAGTCCCTAACCACCTCTATCTCTACAGAGGGCTGGCCATCTCTTCCCCATTTTGTGTTGCCCAGCACAGCAGTCTGGGAGCTGACCTTGTTAGTGAAAACAGAGGCAAAAAAAGCATTGAGTACATTAGCTTTTTCCACATCCTCTGTCACTAGCTTGCCTCCCTCATTCAGTAAGGGGCCCACACTTTCCTTGGCTTTCTTCTTGTTGCCAACATACCTGAAGAAACCCTTCTTGTTACTCTTGACATCTCTTGCTAGCTGCAGCTCCAGGTGCGATTTGGCCCTCCTGATATCTTTCCTACATGCCCGAGCAATATTTTTATACTCTTCCCTGGTCATATGTCCAACCTTCCACTTCTTGTAAGCTTCTTTTTTATGTTTAAGATCCGCTAGGATTTCACCATTAAGCCAAGCTGGTCGCCTGCCATATTTACTATTCTTTCGACTCATCGGGATGGTTTGTCCCTGTAACCTCAACAGGGATTCCTTGAAATACAGCCAGCTCTCCTGGACTCCCTTCCCTTTCATGTTAGTCCCCCAGGGGATCCTGGCCATCTGTTCCCTGAGGGAGTCAAAGTCTGCTTTCCTGAAGTCCAGGGTCCGTATCCTGCTGCTTACCTTTCTTCCCTTCCCATGGGCAGAGTTGAGGACATGGAGGGCATTGCCCCCCCAAAAAACTGCAGCACAAGAGCATGTCAGTCCTGGGGGCAGCTCCACACCTCCCCCACCCCATCTCCTCTGCCCCCCCCCCCCCCCCCCGGCCAGGTTGGAGGCAGAAAGTCGGGCAGTGCAGGGCAGCTACTGCTCTGGCTGGTGCCATGAAGCAGGCAGCGTTCCCGCCTCTCCTGCTGGTGCCCTGGGTTGCAGCTGCTCCCAGTCCACTTTGCTCCCACAGAGACAGCTGGTAAGAGCTGCCCAGGTGGGGAGACCCGGCTCTGTGGCTGGCAGAGCCCTTGGAGAACAGGGACTGCAGGGGAGCCCTCCCCATACACAGCCCCTGGTATCTCTCTCCCTGTACCCTGAGCTATGCCCACCCTGCTCCTGAGCTACCCCCGCCTGCACACAACCCCAGCTACCCCCTCCCTGCGCCCTGAGCTATTCCCTGCCTGCATACAGCCCCTAGCTACCCCCTCCCTGCTCCCTAAGCTGTTTTCAAACTTTTTGAGATAAGCCCCCCACCTTTGATTTATAATTTTTGGTTGTGCTCCTGCCTGCCCAAACCCAGACAGGCTGGTGGCCTGCTGAGGTGAGTCAGGGGGTGGAGGTGGCACTTCCTCCCTGGGTTAGGGTGACCAGGTATCCGGTTTTTGACCAGAACACACAGTCAAAGAGGGACCCTGTTGGCTCCAGTCAGCTCTGCTGACCGGGCTGTTAAAAGTGTGGTCAGAAGTGCTGAGGTACTAAGGCAGGCTAGTCCCTACCTGTCCTGGCTCCACGCTGCACCCCGGAAGTGGCCATCAGGTCCGGCTCCTAGGCGGTGGGGGGCACAGGGCTCCACATGGTGCTCCCACCCCAAGCACCAGCTCTGCACTCTCATTGGCCAGGAACCGTGGCCAATGGGAACTGTGGTGGCAGTGCATGGGGGCAAGAGCAGCATGTGCAAAGCCACCTGCTGTACCTCCGCCTAGGAGCCAGACCTGATGGCCACTTCTGAGGTGTAGCGTGGTACGCGGTGTCAGGACAGGCAGGGAGCCTGCCTTAGCCCCCCTGCTGTGCTGCTGACCGGGAGCCACCAGAAGTAAGCCTGCATCCCAACCCCAAGCTCCAATCCCCTGCCCCAGCCCTGAGCCCCCCCAACCAGAGCCCCCTTCTGCACCCTGAACCCCGAATTGCTAGCCCCACCCCAGAGCCTGTACCCCCAGTTAGAGCCTCACCCCCTCCCACACTCCAACCCCCTGCCCCAGGCCAGTGAAAGTGAGTGATGGTGGGTGGGGAAATGTAGTGGTAGGGGGTAAGGGCCTTAGGAAAGGGGCAGGGTAGGGGCAGGGCCTCAGGGAAGGGGTGGGGCTAGGGTGTTCAGTTTTGTGGGATTAGAATGTTGGCAACATTACCCTGGACAACCACCATGCAGAGATGGCTTGAGCCCCACTGGCCTCTGCACCTCCAAAATAAAAGTCAAACTATGCCCAAGCCCAAGGGCCCTGCCCCGAGGCTCTCTCGCTGAGCCCTGGAGATTTTAACAGCATGTCGAGGGGGGCCTCAGAGAGAAAAAGGTTGAGAACCCCAGCCTATAGGTTAATTGGCCTGATTTACCTCTTTGGCCACCCAACCACAATTAGGCACTAGTGATGCAAAAAAAGGTACATGAATGATGAGTAAGGCTAAGTTTTTGTAACGGATATTTTTAGTAAAAGTCAGGGACAGATCACCTGAAATAAACAAAAATTCATGGCAGCCCGCAACCTGTCCCTGACTTTCAGTAAAAATATCCCAGACAAAAGGGGTAGGTGGATTCAGCACCCACTGCTGCTGGGGCTCCCGGGTCCCCCACCAATGTGGTGTGTGGGACCTGGGCTTATGCGGAGTCCCCTCACCCTCAGAGCAGCTGGGAGGTGCAGGGGGTCCCGCCAGCCACCCGCCATGACTGGCCAGCTGCAAGGGCAGGGCTGGCTGGGACCTTCAGCCCCAGGGTAGAAAATGTCACGGAGGTCAATGGAAGTCACCGATTCCGTGTCTTCTGTGATACAATTATAGCTTTAATGAGGAAGGCGGCTATGAAAAAGGGTAAAGACCACCTCACCAAAGATTGTATTAGATGGGGAAAGTAGAGGACATGCATGATAAGGGTGCACAAAATACTCCTGCTACTAGTACTATAATTTGTGCACATCTATATCACTGCTAGTTTGGGTCTCCAAGAGACTGGGCTCAATTCTGGGTTGATTTATACTCGGTGCAATCCAGCCCAAGTTTGTAGGGCTGCATGAGGCGTAAGTCAGTTCTGATTTAGGGCCATCTCTTCCAGCTGCATTTCATTTGCTCCTGGGCCCTGGAAGACACTTCCTCCAGCTGTATTTCCTTCTTTGTGCCCCTGGCAGGCATTTGCAAGAACAGTATATTACAATTTGGGGCATTTTGCAATTATGACAGATTTCTTCATCTGCTGTTGGAGTATTAACTGGCACATGAGAATATTCTCCATTTTAAAACAGGACCTTGTTATGCTGTGGAAGACATTTAGTATTCAAGATTGTAGAATATCAGGGTTGGAAGGGACCTCAGGAGGTCATCTAGTCCACCCCCCTGCTCAAAGCAGGACCAATCCCAACTAAATGATCCCAGCCAGGGCTTTGTCAAGCCTGACCTTAAAAACTTCAAAGGAAGGAGATTCCACCACCTCCCTAGGTAACGCATTCCAGTATTTCATCACCCTCCTAGTTAAATTTTTTTTCCTAATATCCAACCTAAACCTCCCCCACTGAAACTTGAGACCATTACTCCTTGTTCTGTCATCTGCTACCATTGAGAAAAGTCTAGATCCATCCTCTTTGGAACCTCCTTTCAGGTAGTCGAAAACAGCTATCAAATCCCCCCTCATTCTTCTCTTCCTCAGACTAAACAATCCCAGTTCCCTCAGCCTCCTCATAAGTCATGTGTTCCAGTCCCCTAATCATTTTTGTTGCCTTCCACTGGACGCTTTCCAGTTTTTTCACATCCTTCTTGTAGTGTGGGGATCAAAACTGGACACAGTACTCCAGATGAGGTCTCACCAATGTTGAATAGAGGGGAACGATCACATCCCTTGATCTGCTGGCAATGCCCCTACTTATACAGCCCAAAATGCCATTGGCCTTCTTGACAACAAGGGCACACTATTGACTCATATCCAGCTTCTCGTCCACTGTAACCCTTATGTCCTTTTCTGCAGAACTGCTGCCTAGCCATTTGGTCCCTAATCTATAGCGGTGAATGGGATTCTCCGTCCTAAGTGCAGGACTCTGCACTTGTCCTTGTTGAATCTCATCAGATTTCTTTTGGCCCAATCCTCTAATTTGTCTAGGTCCCTCTGTATCCTATCCCTACCCTCCAGCGTATCTACCACTCCTCCCAGTTTAGTGTCCTCTGCAAAGTTGCTGAGGGTGCAAGCCACGCCATCCTCCCGATCATTAATGAAGATTTGAACAAAACTAGTCCGAGGACCGACTCCGCTTGATACTGGCTGCCAACTAGACATGGAGCCATTGAATTGGGGGGAATGCATACATCAGGCTTCCTGTCCATGGCTAGAGGAAGGCATCAGAGAGGGAGCCCTTGCCCAGACCCTGTCTGGAGAAAAACCTGTGGCACCTCCTGTCCTGTCTGCTAGTGAACAAATCCACTTAGGGAGTTCTCCACCTCTGGAAGATCATGTCTGCTACCTCCGGGTAGAGCACTCAGGTGAGAGGAGAAGTCTCTGCTTAGGTGATTTGCTAGAGCATTCTTGGCACTTGGAAGGTGATCTGCATCGGCCATGGAATCCACCTAGAAGCATAAGTCACAGAGACAGAGTGCCTCTTGGCAGAGGGCCGAGGATCATGCTCCCCCTTGGCTGTTGATGTAGAACATCAAAGCTATATTGTCATCAAGACTCGGACCATTCTGCCCGACAGGTGAGGCAGGAAGACCGCACATGCGCTGAGCACTGCCCTAAGCTCTTTGATATTTATGTGTAGCTTTACTTCCTCTGGGAACTGCATATCCTGTGTCTGGAGAGTGCCAAGGTGTGCCCCCCCCCCCCCCCCCGGCAGCCAAGGTTGGAGGCGTCTGAAACCAAGTCAACTGAGGTGAGGAGTGATGACAAAGGGAATCCCTTCCAGGACTTTCCTGGGGTCAGTACACCATCAGAGCAAGGTAAGTATCGTTGCAGGAATGGTAATGACCTTCTCCAGATAGTCCCTGGATTGGGAGTAGACAGTCATAGAATATCAGGTTTGGAAGGGACTTCAGAAGATCATCTAGTCCAACCCCTGCTCAAAGCAGGACCAATCCCCAACTAAATCATCCTAGCCAGGGCTTTGTCAAGCCTGACCTTAAAAACTTCAAAGAAAGGAGATTACACCACCTCCCTAGGTAACGCATTCCAACGTTTCATCACCCTTCTAGTGAAAAAGTTGTTTTTCCTAATATCCAACCTAAACCTCCCCCACTGCAACTTGAGACCATTACTCCTTGTTCTGTCATCTGCTACCATTGAGAACAGTCTAGATCCATCCTCTTTGGAACCTCCTTTCAGGTAGTTGAAAGCAGCTATCAAATCCCCCCTCATTCTCCTCTTCTGCAGGCTAAACAATCCCAGTTCCCTCAGCCTCTCCTCATAAGTCATGTGTTCCAATCCCCTAATCATTTTTGTTGCCTTCCACTGGATGCTTTCTAATTTTTTCACATCCTTCTTGTAGTGTGGGGCCCAAAACTGGACACAGTACACCAGATGAGGCCTCACCAATGTCGAATAGAGGGGAACGATCACATCCCTCGATCTGCTGGCAATGCCCCTACTTATACAGCCCAAAATGCCATAGGCCTTCTTGGCAACAAGGGCACACTGTCTCGTATCCAGCTTCTCATCCACTGTAACCCCTAGGTCCTTTTCTGCAGAACTGCTGCCTAGCCATTCGGTCCCTAGTCTGTAGCGGTGCATGGGATTCTTCCATCCTAAGTGCAGGACTCTGTACTTGTCCTTGTTGAACCTCATCAGATTTCTTTTGGCCCAATCCTCTAATTTGTCTAGGGCCCTCTGTATCCTATCCCTACTCTCCAGCGTATCTACCTCTCCTCCCAGTTTAGTGTCCTCTGCAAACTTGCTGAGGGTGCAATCCACACCATCCTCCAGATCATTTATGAAGATATTGAACAAAACCGGCCCGAGGACCGACCCTTGGGGCACTCCACTTGATACTGACTGCCAACTAGACATGGAGTATAACATCTCCAGCAACTAAGTGGAGCGAACCAGTTACTGGCCTTCAGTAGATAATGATGCAAATGTATTCTTTAACCTTTCTTTTGCTTTTTGAAGGGTCAATCAGCCTCTCCTTCTTGACATATTATCCTCACTGACTGTTTAGGGGATTGTCTTGCTGGGAGTACGTTTCAACAGTGCTCTGTGAAATGCACAGACTGCCTATTAGTTTCTGGGCGTAGGCTAGATCTAAATGCCTAAATGGTTTGGGACCTGCCTACCTGAGAGACTGTCTGTCTCCCCCTGTGATCCTGCTGCAACTGTAATCCAGAAAAGTGCTTGAGTTGGACATAATACTACCAGGGTACAAAATGTTCCACTACATAAATCCGTGGTACACCCACTCCTTGAATACTACGTGCAATTCTAGTAACCTCATCTCAATGAAGATACATTAGAATTGGAAAAGGCACAGAGAAGGGCAGCAAAGATGATCAAGGATATGGAATGGCTTCCATATGAGGAGAAACTAAAAAGCCTGGATCTGTCCATATTAGGAAAGAGACACATAATGGGGGGGGGGAGGGAAGGGGAGGAGTAGAGGTATGAAAGAGATCTATAAAATCATGAATGGTGTGGAGAAAGTAAAATAAGGAAGTGTTATTTATCCCTTCACATAAAACTCTTTCCATTCCACTAGTACCTCTGGAGGATGTTATACAGCAGCTACTTATGCAAGACATTTTTAAATCAGCAGATCTAAATTACTTGCACCCAAGAGTTTTAAAAGAGCTGGCTGAATCATAAAATTTTGATTTTTCAATAAGTCTTGGAACAGTGGGGAAGATCCAGAGGACTGGAAGAAAGCTAATGTTGTGCCACTATTTTAAAAGGGTAAACAGGATGAACTGTGTGATTATAGGCCTGTCACTCTGACCAATCCCAAGCAAGATAATAGAGCAGCTGATATGGAACTCAATTAATAAAGAATTAAAAGGAGAGTAATGTAATTATGGCCAATCAATATGGTTTAATGGAAAATAGATCCTGCCTAACCTTATATCTTTTTCTGATGAGATTACAAGTGTGGTTGATGTAATAGTGTTGTTAGCTAAAACATACATGCTAGGCATAGGGGATAACATTAATAGCTCAGTGGTTTGAGCATTGGCTTGCTAAACTCAGGGTTGTGAGTTCAATCCTTGAGGGGGCCATTTAGGGATTTGGGGCAAAAATTGGGGATTGGTCCTGCTTTGAGCAGGGGGTTGGACTAGATGATCTCCTGAGGTCCCTTCCAACCCTATGATTCTATTGTATTATACCCAACATATATATTAACTGAATTATATTCTATCTTTCCCACCATTCTGTTCACATGGCTTGCTTATGTCAAGAGAAATATATCCCACAACACTCTGCAAAGCATTAGCAAATATAAAACCTGTCAAAGGCAAGATACATTTGTTCTAAATCTTAGTATATTTTGGGAGGTATCTTAAAAGGCAACTGGTTTGGAAAGTCATATCCACAACAGAGATATCAAAAGGTACAAAAGAACAAAGTAAGGAACTGGTAGTTGGATCTTAGGTGACCTATAAAGTGCTTTCTAACTTGTAAACAAACATGCTATAAATATGAATGTGTTTGGAAGCATTTTTTTGAAGCACATCTACTGTGTAGGGTGAATCTGCTGCAAGATAAAAGTTACTTTCTGACAAAGACAGGTATGTATATTTCCTTTTTGTTTTCTACGGTTTTGTCTTTAGGCAGTAAATTGGCTAAGCTTGGTTATTTGGTCTCTTAAACACTTTTAATAATGAACCATGAGTGTAGTCAAACAATTAGCTACATCTTAATCAATAGTGGTAATGTAATATACTTAGACTTCTGCAAGGCATTTGACTTGGTACCCAAGACATTTTGATTAAAAACCTAGAACGACATAAAATTAACATGGCACATATTAAATGGATTAAAAACTGGTTAACGGGTCGGTCTCAAAATACAACTGAACAGGGAATTATCAAGCTTGTGGGTTTCTAATGGAGTCCCACAAGTATTGGTTCTTGGTCCCATGCTATTTAATATTTTTATCAATGGCCTAAACGAAAACATAATATCAGCCCTGATAAAGTTTGCAGAGGAGACAGAAATTGGCAGAGTGATAAATAATGAAGAGGGCAGGTCTCTGATACTGAGTGATCTGGTTTGCTTGGTAAGCTGGGTGCAAGCAAACTATGCATTTTAATCAGGCTAAATGTAAATGTATGCATCTAGGGGGAAAAGTAGGCCATTACTTACAGGCTGGTAGTAAGCAGTGACTTTGAAAAAGATTTGGGGTTGTAATGTAATGGCTACAATTTTGTCACAGAGGTTGCAGAAGTCACAGAATCTGTGACTTCCAGAGACAACCGTGACTTCAGCCCACAGCGGCTGACAGCTGCGGGGTCCCCCTGCTGCAGCCGGCGGCGGGAAGGTTCCAAAACCCTGAGCTGCCACGGGTGGCATCTCGGAGCTTGGAGCCCATGCCCCTGCAGCTGTCCTGCCGCCACGGGCAGTGTGGGGACTCTGCAGCTCCCCATTTTGTCATGGATATTTTTAGTAAAAGTCACGGACAGGTCACGGTAATAAAAGAAAAATTCACGGAAGCTCCTGACCTGTCCGTGACTTTTACTAAAAATATCTATGACAAAATCTTAGCCTCAGTAATGGATAATCATCTGAATATGAGCTACCAGTGTGATGCTGTGGCCAAAAGGGCTAATGCAATCCTTGAATGCATAAACAGGGGAATCTGAAGTAGTAGAGGTTGTTTTACTTCTGCATTTGGCAGTTGTGAGACCACTGTAGGAATACTATGTCCAGTTCTGGTGTCCTCAATTCAAGAAGGATGTTTATAAAATGAAGAGGGTTCAGAGAAGAGCCATGAGAGTGAATAAAGGATTAGACAACATGCCTTATAGTGATAAAACTTAAGGAGCTCAATTTCTTTAGCTTAATGAAAAGACATGAAAGGAGTGACTTGAGCACCGTTTATAAGTACCAAATATTTGACAATCTTGTAAGCAAAGGTATAACACGACCCAATAGCTGAAAGCCAGACAAATTCAGACTGGAAATAAGGTGTAATTTTTTAACAGTGAGGATGACACATACCAGGGTACAATTCACATCAGCAGTGGGCTGTGCCACCCCTGCCCTGCAACCTTGGGTACCTTACAATGCCTTGCTGAAGTAGCTCCCACCTGCACTGCTCACAAACAGCCTTCCAGCATGTAAGCCATACCCCGAGAGCCAGCTACATCTTGACTCTCACCAGCCTTGGTTATACTGCAGCGTGACCCCATCAAATCCCCAGTCCTGCATCTTCCCCCAGAAATGTATGCCTGTCCTGCCCAGCCCTCTCCTGGACAGTCCCAATATATTAAGTCTGTTATTCTTTTAAAGGAATAATATGCCAGTTTATTGCCTTAAATGGAGTTACTCAGGGTCTGTCTACACTACAAAATTATGTTGACCTAAGATGTGTCAATGTACAGCCACCGTAGTCATTAAATCTCTTTTGAATGTCCACACCATGCTCCTTGTGTTGGCAGTGCACAGCCTCACCAGGAGTGCTTGCATCGATTTAACTGTCAGTGTGGGGCATTGTGGGATGGCTTCTGAAAGCCAGCAGCAGTTGATGTAAGCAACAGTGTCTACACTGACACTGTCACCTTAACTTCATCAACCTAAGCGCTATGCGTCTCGCAGAGGTGCAGTTAAGTCAGCATAGCGGATGAGTTAAGTTGGAGGGAGGAACAATTTAGTATAGACTCTTTTTATGTTTACCTAACTCTCTAGTGTAGACCAGGGTCCAGATTTAAACACACTGGATTAGATAAAGGAGTAACACAAGAGTATTAGTTTCAAAGAAGTGAGTACAAGTAATGAGGCATAAAAATCAGAAATGGTTACAAGAAAAATAGAAGTAATGTTTCCAGTGCCTAATGTAATAAACTATATTAGAGAGTCAAGCAAAATTTCTCACCACATGCTTCCGCATGGTTACTGACCAGACTCTTCCAGTCAGACTCCCCACCTTCCCCCAAGTCCAACAGCTGTTTTCCTTTGTCATCTTAGGTGTGATGTCCGGCACAGACAGGGAGAGAGAAGGATGGTGGGGGGGATGTCTTGGGATGTTTGCTCCTGCTTTTTATAGTTTCAGTCCCCCTCTTGAAGAACATTTCCAACCGAGAACCAAAGAGACAGACAAAGAATCGGTGTGGAAGGAATATCCTTGTTGACTTTTTTCACCAGTTTGAGCTTTCTTTGTTTTCCCTTCCTGTTTGATTCCTTTACTGTTTAAATGCAGATTCAAGCAAGCACACATTTATGCAAGCACACAGCCCTTTGTTTGACACAGACCTGTTTGCTGAATATGGAACATGTGTTAATAACATTATACAGAAAAATCTTAACTTCACACACAATCTTGCCACACATTTTATTATTACAATACTGACCAGTAAATTACGAGATTTCAGATGTTACCTTACAAGGCATACCTTGTACAATTGTTACAATAGTGTATATGGTGCGAATATAAGGATGCATTCTGTCATACAAGGTAATTAAACATTAAAACAATTTATGAAGGCTTGTGGTGGATTCTCCATCACTGGTGATTTTTAAATCAAGATTGGATTTTTTTTTTTTTTTTTAAAAAGAGATGCTCTAGGAATTATTTTGGGGGAAGATCTTTGGCCTGTGATACACAGGAGGTCAAACTAGATGAGCACAGTGGTCCCTTCTGGTCTTGGAATCCATGAATAGAGTACCTTCTGTTGTACCATGTTCTAAAACTTTAGCTTTAGAGGCACCGACTCAGTGGGTGTGCTGGGGCTCAAGCACCCACGGAAAAATGCTGAGCACCCACAAGCCATAGTTCCTGGCTCCGCTGAGTTTCAAATCTGCGGTCTGATCACAGTGCACCCCTAGCCTCAGACAGCGTCTGAGTGTGGAATGTAATAAGTTCTATGCTGCTCCCAGCTTCTGCCCTTGGGGCAGGGAGTTTGTTTATAAACAGAGGCAGGGTGATTAAGATAACAAAAGGCTTCTAATTAAATTACACAAAGGATCATTAGATGATCCTGAAAGCATTGCCAGGCACTCCAGTTAAAATATTGGAAACCAAAGGTAGGAATAAATGGTCTATTTTCAGAATGGAAAGAGGTAAATAGTGGTATCCTCCAGGGACCTGTACTGGGACCAGTGCTGTTCAACATATTCATAAATGATCTACAAAAAGGGGTAAACAGTGAGATGGCAAAATCTGTAGATGATACAAAATTACTCAAGATAGTATTTGCTTCAGGTTGGGGGCAAATACTCACCAGCAACCATACACCACACAACAAAAAACACTAACCCAGGAACCTATCCTTGCAACAAAGTCCATTGCCAACTCTATTCACATATCTGTTCAGGGGACACCATTACAGGGCCTAATCACATCAGCCACACTATCAGAGGCTCATTCACCTGCCAATGTGATATATGCCATCATGTGCTAGCAATGCCCCTCTGCCATGTACATTGGCCAAACCGGACAGTCTCTATGTAAAAGAATAAATGGGCACAAATCAGACGTCAAGAATTATAACATTCAAAAACCAGTTGGAGAACACTTCAATCTCTCTGGTCACTCGATTACAGACCTAAAAGTGGTAATTCAACAAAAAAAACTTCAAAACAGACTCCAACAAGAGACTGCTGAATTGGAATTAATTTGCAAACTGGAAACCATTCAATTAGGCTTGAATAAAGGCTGGGAGTGGATGTGTCATGACACAAAGTAAAACTATTTCCCCATGTTTATTTCCCCCCCTACTGTTCCTCACACGTTCTTGTCAACTGCTGGAAATGGCCCATCTTGATTATCACTACAAAAGGTTTTGTTTTTTTCCCCCTCTCCTGCTGGTAATAGCTCACATTAACTAATCACTCTCGTTATATTGTGCATGGTAACACCCATTGTTTCATGTTCTCTGTGTTTATAAAATCGTCGTTCTGTATTTTCCACTGCATGCATCTGATGAAGTGGGCTGTGGCCTACGAAAGCTTATGCTCAAATAAATTTGTTAGTCTCTAAGGTGCCACAATTACTCCTGTTCTTTTTGCGGATTCAGACTAACATGGCTGCTACTCTGAAACCTAAATAATGTAGCTGTCCTTAATTGGCATCAAGACTATACCAGGGAACTAGATGTAAATAAGATTGCAAAGCTACTGTAAGACATAATGACTTTAAACTGGGATGTTAGTGAAGACAGCTTTTAGGTGACTGTAATGATTTTAATAATTGTAATTTAATAACCAATTCATGATAGTGTAATTATGTAGTTCATAATAATTTAATCATTATTAAAATAGTAAAGATACCAATGACAGACATATTTAATAACTAGAATAGGAAAGAAGTGTCTAAATATACTGAAAATAGCCTCCACACAAAACAGAGTCCGCCCACCGCCCCAAACACACATACCTCTTCAAAAGCACCCACTGGCAAAAACAAAAGTCAGCACCTATGGTATGTTCTGTTATTTTAAAGTTCTATGTCCTGTGTAGGGTGACCAGATGTCCCGGTAAAATTGGGACTGTCCTGATATTTAACCCTTTGTCCCACGTCCCAATTAATGTACAATTGGGATGCCATTTGTCCCGATATTCAGGTGAGGAGATGAGTGGGGGAATAAGGAGGTATGCAGGAAGCCAGCGGCATGCGCTGGGATGAGGAGGTGATCTGTGAGCCAGTGGTGGGTTTGGGGAGTCTTGCAGTGGGGGCCTGGTGGGGAAGTGAGGAGGCAAGGAGCAGGCGGGCAGAGGGGTGAGGAGGCAGGTGGGGGAGTCTCGCAGTGGGTGTGGGGGCCTGGTGGGGGAGTGAGGAGGCGAGCAGCAGGTGGACAGAGGGGTGAGGTGGCTGGCAGGGGAGTCTCTCCCCCACAAGCCAGAGCACACCCCCAGAGTCTCGACTCCTGGCGATCGCTGAGCAGAGCGGCAGAGAGGGGAAAGGGCTGACTTTTCCTTGAGGTAGGAACAAAAGTCGCACTTCAATTCAGCTGTCACCGCCAGCTCTTTGTGACCAGGTTTAGAGCTGTGCCAGATCCAAACCCGCTCTTGGCGAACGAGCTTTGGGATCCGATCCAAAATGAACTGAAGTCGCTCATTTATTTTAAGGGTCAGGAGCAGCACCCCCAGAAAGCTCTGCCGCCCGGGAGACTCCACTCTGCAGCGACAACAGACAGGAAAACCCAATTGAGCTCGGGGGGCCTGTAGGGCCCCAGCCCAGACCCAGGACTGGAGCATTCCAACGGCTCTTGGCACCCAGGGCTGAGTGACAGCCCCAGAGCTGGACCCCTCTGCGCTTGGGGTGCCCCTAAGAAAGGCTGGGCAGGGCAGCTGGTACCCAGAGCCAGGCAGGGAATCCCCCGGGGCAGGCTCCATGGATGCAGCGGAAGGGCTAGAACCGCTGGCTCTGGGGAGGGATAGCTCAGTGGTTTGAACATTGGCCTGCTAAACCCACGGTTGTGAGTTCAATCCTTGAGGGGGCCATTTAGGGATCTGTGGCAAAAATTGGGGACTGGTCCTGCTTTGAGCAGGGGGTTGGACTAGATGATCTCCTGAGGTCCCTTCCAACCCTGATATTCTATGATTCTATGAGACGCAGCTCCGTGTTCACTGGGGGAGGCTGCTAGAAGCAGTGCTTTGCCGTTTCCCCTAGCTTTGCTTTCCCCTCCTGTTTTTGCACAGGGGCAGGGGGAGGGGCAGATGCCCCGCAGAGGTAATAGCTGCTGGGGGAGGATGCAGAGCATGTGCAGACCGACCCACCTAGCTCACAGTGGGGCCAGGGAAAGGAGGTGTGCAGCCACACTGGGGACAGGGCTACAGCGGCTGCTGCTGGAGCTCTGCACGTGCTGATTCTACCCAGGGCAGGCCGGGGCTGAGCGCTGCTAAGCTACTGCCCAGGTCACTTACCCACACTGGAGAGCAGGGGCTGCACCTGGGGGCATGCACCAGACTCAGTGGGGTGTGAGCACCCCGCACATGGCAGCCTCGCTGTTAGCCCCAGCTCCCCAACCCCAGCCATTCCCAAAGGCGTACAAATCGCATGGCCTCGACACCGCCAGTGGGGAACGCAGACGATGCCTCGCGGAGCACATGGCTGAGCCAGAGTTTTCAGGAATCAGCCCCCTCCCCAGAACTATTTTACTGCAACAGGAGACTCCGTGATCCCCACTGACAAGCAAACTCCTGTTGTCTCCTTCTGAATGCTCCATTCCAGAGCGAGGGCTCCAACTGTGCTCTGCTTACTGCCCTGGCCTCAGTGGAGTCACTCCGGATTTGCAGTAGTGTAAATGAGGATTGAATCTGAAGTTTCAGAGGTGGATGTTTCCTCAGCCTCTAGTCGATTCCCCAGCCTAGGCAAAGCATGGGATTTGTGATGAAAGACATTATCACACTGAAGGGGTGACCTCAGAAGTTACAAATGGTGGACTCCTAAAAAATCCTCCCCCTTGAAGGTAAATATTTCTAAACACTGCCCTCAGGGCACAGGCTTGGGTGTGATTGTCAGCAGTAGGGATTTGCTCTGTGGGTTTTGCTTGTGTGATTGACTCAAGATATTTAGGGCCAAATCCTGATACAGAATCTGCCCTTGGGATTGCAGGTAGTAACCTGCTAGTACAGGGTGGGCAAACTATGGCCTGGTGGGCCGCATCTGGCCAATCAGACCTTTTAATCCAGCCCTCGAGTTCCATTGCCCCACTCCGACCTGGGAGTAGGGTTGGAGGCTTGTCCCGCTCTTCCCGCCTGGCATTCTGGCCAGGGAGTGGGGTCGGGAGCTTGCCCTGCTCCTGCGCTCCAGCTGGGGAGCGGGGTCAGGGGCCTGCCCCGCTCCACCCACCCGGCCCTCCCTCATGTTCAGGACCTGAGTGATGGACGCGAAGGCACGCATGTTACTCTGGCTGCACAACACACATGTGCCTCGTGTGTACGTTCTAGGCTCTGATGGCAAGCCCACATGCCTGCTACTTGTTGGCTGAGGTGTCTCTGATGGTTTAGTAGTGTTAATTTTCCACTGTTGAGGATAAAACAGAGTAGCTGGCCAGGGAGTGCTTAGTGGGGGTTTTCAAAGTTGTCGGCAGTCAGGACCTATGTGGGAGGAGATTTCTGAGAGCAGGTGGGTGGTGAATCTCCATGAGTTCCAATGACTGGAAACTGACACCTGAGAAATCCAGGCTAGAGAAAGCGCTCGGTTTTTTCATAGTGCGTGTCATCTTGTAAAAACATCAGTTTGAAATAAGACCGACCCACCTAGCTCACAGTGGAGCCAGGGAAAGGAGGTGTGTAGCCACGCTGGGGACAGGGCTGCAGAGGCTGCTGCTGGAGCTCTGCACGTGCCGATTCTACCCAGGGCAGGCTGGGGCTGAGCGCTGCTAAGCAACTGCCCAGGGCACTTACCCACACTGGAGAGCAGGGGCTGCACCTGGGGGTGTTAGGATTTTAGTTAGAATTTTCTTTTCCCTTTCAAAAATGAGTGCTGCAAAAAAAAAAAAAAAAAAAAAAAAAAAAAAGTGGACAGTGAGTGTCGGGTTTTTAACAAAGAATGGAATGCAAAATATTTTTTTCACAAATGTGAACTCAAATGCCTGATTTGTCAGGAAAGCATCGTGGTGTTCAAGGAGTACAATTTGAATCACCATTTTTCAATGAAACATCCTAATTATGGCAGCAATTTAACAACTGCGGAAAGGACAAGAAAAGTTGAGAAACTCGTCACGAGTTTAAAAGCTCAGCAAAATATTTATGTGCAATAAGTTACAGTTCAGGAAGTCACTACAAAGGCAAGTTATGTTCTAGCGTTTAAAATCGCTAAACAAAATAAGCCTTTTGCTGCAGGGGAGTTTTTGAAAGAATGCACAGCTGATGTTGCTGGCATGCTGTGCCCGGAATACCAAAACATATATGAGACCATTAGTTTGTCACAACGAACTGTTACTCGCCGTGTAGAAGTGATTGATGAACATTTGGCTTCTGAGCTGAACAAGAAAGCACCGGGCTTTACACCGTTTCATTAGCTTTCGGTGACAGCACTGACATTAAGGACACAGCACAGTTATTGATTTTTGTCAGAGGAATTGATGACAAATTTTAAATCACAGAGGAATTTTTAATCAATCAAATCAATGAAAGGCACAACTAAAGGATCAGATTTATACGAGAGGGTGTCGGGCTGCTTTGAACATCTGAAGCTCCCCTGGAGTAAACTAGCAAATGTAACCGCAGATGAATCACCAAAATTTAACTGGGAAAAACGTAGGACTTTTAAAAAGAATTCAGGACAAAGTAAAGGAAGGCGACCTTGATAAAGATGTGATGTTTCTGCATCATATCATACATCAGGAGGCCCTCTGCAAAAACGTCCTGGACATTGATCATATTGTTCACATAGTAGTGAAAATAGTGATCTACATAAGAGCGAGGGGACTTAATCAGCAGCAAGTCATTTCCTTTCTTGAAGACACTGTTGCCGAACACCAGGACTGACTTATCATAAAATGTCTGCTGGCTCAGCCTAGGAAAGGTATTGCAGAGAGTGTGGGAGCTCAGAGATGAAATTCACACTTTTCTGGAGATGCAGGGGAAAGAAAATGATTTCCCTGAATTAAAGAATTCAAACTGTGCGACCTCGCTTTTGATGTGGATATCTTGGTACATTTAAATGAATTTAATGTGAAGCTGCAAGGAAAGAATGTGTTTGTACACAAATTGTATTCTAGTGGGACAGTTTTCAAAGTCAAGTTAATTTATTTTGAAAACAAGACTAAGGACAAACGTGTTTGTTCACTTTCCAACACTGAAATACTTAGAAGTGTTGGCAGAGCAGTCAGAAAAATACAGCAAAAATTTGCATGACTTGCATGGAGAATTTTTTCATCAATTCTCTGACTTTAAGATAGAGAAGACACTGGAGCTGGTGTCATGCCCACCGTCATTTGACAAGAAAGCCCAGAAGAATGACAACTGGAGTGCATTGATCTCCAGTGTGATTCCACCTTGAAGGAAAAAGGACAATTCAGAAGAACTAGATGAGTGTTATGCCTCCTTGGGTGAAACAAAGTTTCCAAATATTCGCAAAGTGGCACAGAAAATCCTTGTTTTGTTCAACTCCACCTATGCATGCAAACAAACATTTTCCCTGGTGAATTATAACAAATCTTGTTACAGATGTCAGTTAACTGACCAGCATCTCAGCTTGTTATTGCGGATTTCCACAACGAGAATACAATGGCATCAAAGTCTGGTGTCAAAGAAGGGTGACCAGCTGCATTGTTCACATTAATCAAAGAGGGCATGGAAAGGGGTAAGTTTGGTTTAAACTATTGTAATATGTTGTTATGATGGTATATTTATAATAGTAAGGTTTTATGTTTATTTCCACTAAAATGTATTAAAGTTTATTTGAGTATCTCTGAATTGTTAATTTTGTGAACATTCATGGCCTGCCATACAGTTTCCATACCCAGATGTGGATGGTCAAACTTTTTGGCCTAAGGACCCTGTTCTAGCATGATTAAGATCGCAGGATATACTGTGATTTGGAAACAATATAGCCTACTCAAATCTATTCGGAGCTCAAGGACACCAAGAGGGGACATGGCTAAGGGGGAGGGAAGGGAAGGGTGTATTAGGGGAAGCCAGGACTCTATGGGTCCAACCCAAAGCCCATTCAAGGGATTATTATTAGTCACGTGTATAGTCTTGCTGCGGGGAGGGGTCTCACGCTGGAGTGAGGAGGCAAGCAGTGGGCCGGCAGGGATGCGAGTGGCAGGTGTGGGAGTAAGGCAGGACTCAGCAAGCCAGTGGCGGGCAGGAGGGACGTGGCAGCAAGTGGGTCCTGGGGGTGGAGTGTGGGTGGGGCCGACGGCGCCCCAGTGTGTCCCGATATTTTACTGTTGCGATCTGGTCACCCTATTCCTATGTATTTCCTTTTGATCAAGTATACTCTTGGGGACTGTTCCTTGGCACATGTGCTAATACTTCCTTTCATGAGATGTACATATTTCTACCTTACCTCTTTCAGATTCTTTGGTTACAAGAAGAATAGGGATCATTTCATCACAATGAAGGGATACCATTTACTGAGAAAAGGGGAGAGAATGAGGTTGCATTTATCTCATCCAAGGAGACATCCAAGCGTGTTTTTGGAAATAGAATCATGATAATTCAGCTTTGAGCAAACCTTGTCAATATGTTGATCATACATACATATTGATGCTGTTGTTGTAGGGGCATAAGACTGTATGATTGAGTCATTCATAGACCTCAATCACATCACTTTTGAGCAAAGCTAGTAATGTATCAAAGAGACACTCACTAAAACACTCAAGTAAAGATGTTAACCTTGTAATTGGGGACATGAGTGAGAAAGCTGGAGCTGTAAGCTCTGATAAAGTAATGGGAAACAATGATCAGAGGTCAAAAAAATGAGAGAGGAAGGCACTTAGCTGTAATGACCAGGTTATTAGAGCAGCAGAATTCAAACACCATCTTCACTCAAATTCTAGATATTTATACACACGGAGGTCACCTGATAGTATGACAGAACCAAATTGCATATGTAATGATCAGTAATGCTAGAGATAGTGTTTAATTAACAAAAAGAAAAGGAGTACTTGTGGCACCTTAGAGACTAAAATTTATTAGAGCATAAGCTTTCGTGAGCTACAGCTCGTAGCTCACGAAAGCTTATGCTCTAATAAATTTGTTAGTCTCTAAGGTGCCACAAGTACTCCTTTTCTTTTTGCGAATACAGACTAATACGGCTGCTACTCTGAAACCTGTTTAATTAACAAAAGACTTTCCCAAATGCAGACTGTAGGTCAGCCCTGCAGCTGTTAGTCTCAAACAAAATTAAAACTTAAAAAGATAGGATGGTCGACACACAGGTCACTGCAGTTGAACTGGTCCATAAATCAACAAAAATTATGTAACGTCTGTCCAGAATGGGTTTGAGGCATTGGCATAGGTGACAAAGGAAAACAATCCCAATGACCTCTGGAGTAAAATGAAAACTATTATGCTCGAAACTGCCAACACACACATTCCAAAAAATCAGCGTGTCAGACTGCACCATGGTTAACTGAAAAAAACACTTGAGCTGGCAGAAATACAATACGGAGTTAGAGAGTGGCTTGGAGATGAAAGGTGCAGACAATATAAGGAACTGAGTAGACAGAGTCAAAGGCAGAATAGACAAGACAAGGGTGAATATATAGGGGCAAAAAGAATGGAACTTCAGAATTATAAAAAGAGTAATAACCCAGACGGTGTGTTCACAGTGGTCAGGCTTCTTACAAAAAAGTTTTCCCTGTGGATCCAACATAATAAAAGATCATGATGGCAGGGTCCTCACTGAAGATATGAAATGCACATTGAAAGTTTACTGTGCCTATCTGTATGCCTCACCGGAACCACTCATAGTACAGGGTATGGAGACAGAGCCATCAATTCTGTGAGAGGAAGTGGTGCATGCTACTAGGAAAAAGAAGGTAGACAACATGACTGCAGAATTTTTAAGAGCTATTGGTGAACATGGCATTGATTTTATGTGCAAAATTTGTGACAATGTATGGATGACTAGAAATTGTTTGGAGGACTGGACAAAGGGAATTCTTCAGCCCTTGCTAAAGAAGGGAGTCATAACAGAGTGAAGTAATTATTGTATCATCTCTCTGAAATTCTGTTGTGCATAATCCAGCATCACATGAAATTGACATGGACATTGAAGTCAATGGTAAATGGGACAAAATACAACATGGTTTTACAAAAGGTAGATCGTGCCAAACCAACCTAATCTCCTTTTTTGAAAAAATAACAGATCTTTTAGATAAAGGAAACGCAGTGGATCTAATTTACCTAGATTTCAGTAAGGCATTTGATACCGTGCCACATGGGGAATTATTATTTAAATTGGAGAAGATGGGGATCAATATGAAAATCAAAAGGTGGATAAGGAATTGGTTAAAGGGGAGACTGCAACGGGTCCTACTGAAAGACGAACTGTCAGGTTGGAGGGAGGTTACCAGTGGAGTTCCTCAGGGATCGGTTTTGGGACCAATCTTATTTAATCTTTTTGTTACTGACCTTGGCACAAAAAGTGGGAGTGTGCTAATAAAGTTGGCAGACGATACAAAGCTGGGAGGTATTGCCAATTCAGAGAAGGATCGGGATATTATACAGGAGGATCTGGATGACCTTGTAAACTGGAGTAATAGTAATAGGATGAAATTTAATAGTGAGAAGTGTAAGGTTATGCATTTAGGGATTAATAACAAGAATTTTAGTTATAAGCTGGGGATGCATCAATTAGAAGTAACGGAAGAGGAGAAGGACCTTGGAGTATTGGTTGATCATAGGATGACTATGAGCTGCCAATGTGATATGGCTGTGAAAAAAGCTAATGCGGTTTTGGGATGCATCAGGAGAGGCATTTCCAGTAGGGATAAGGAGGTTTTAGTACCGTTATACAAGGCACTGGTGAGACCTCACCTAGAATACTGTGTGCAGTTCTGGTCTCCCATGTTTAAAAAGGATGAATTCAAACTGGAGCAGGTACAGAGAAGGGCTGCTAGGATGATCCGAGGAATGGAAAACTTGTCTTATGAAAGGAGACTTAAGGAGCTTGGCTTGTTTAGCCTAACTAAAAGAAGGTTGAGGGGAGATATGATTGCTCTCTATAAATACAGGAGAGGGAGAGGAATTATTTAAGCTCAGCACCAATGTGGACACAAGAACAAATGGGTATAAACTGGCCACCAGGAAGTTTAGACTTGAAATCAGACGAAGGTTTTTAACCATCAGAGGAGTGAAGTTTTGGAATAGCCTTCCAAGGGAAGCAGTGGGGGCAAAAGATCTATCTGGCTTTAAGATTCTACTCGATAAGTTTATGGAGGAGATGGTATGATGGGATAATGGGATTTTGGTAAGTAATTGATCTTTAAATATTCAGGGTAAATAGGCCAAATCCCCTGAGATGGGATATTAGATGGATGGGATCTGAGTTACTATAGAAAATTCTTTCCTGGGTATCTGGCTGGTGAATCTTGCCCATATGCTCAGGGTTTAGCTGATTGCCATATTTGGGGTCGGGAAGGAATTTTCCTCCAGAGCAGATTGGAGAGGCCCTGGAGGTTTTTCGCCTTCCTCTGTAGCATGGGGCATGGTTGACTTGAGGGAGGCTTCTCTGCTCCTTGAAGTCTTTAAACCATGATTTAAGGACTTCAATAGCTCAGACATAGGTGAGGTTTTTCATAGGAGTGGGTGGGTGAGATTCTGTGGCCTGCGCTGTGCAGGAGGTCAGACTAGATCATCAGAATGGTCCCTTCTGACCTTAGTATCTATGAATCTATAAGCAGAACTATTACCACAACAAGCTGGTTTCAGAGATGGCCAAGGCACGTGACTGATACTCACAGTTTGCTTACATCAGTAAAAAAAATGCAGAGTACCAATACCCACTGATCATGTGCTTCATTGACTACTCAAAAGCTTTTGATACCAGCAATGTGATCATCTTTGGAGGATAGTGGTAGACGTGGGGATTCTAAAGCATCTCATTAAACTCACTGCAAGTCTCTAGCACCGACAGACCATGGTATGAACAGCAATAGGCAACAGTGAGTGGTTTTCCACTTGGCAGGGTGTAAGACAAAGGTCCCCAAGCCTCTAACATAAAACACAGAATTTATGAAGAGACAAGCTTTGGAATGTTTTGACAAAGTGGAAGAAGCTGGGAATTTCCATTGGTGGACATCTCTAACCAACCTCTGGATATGCTAATGACATGACACTCTTTGCTACAACCACTGATGCAATACAATAAATTTTGGAGTCTATAAAAACAGTTAGCGAGGAATATGGACTATTCCTGGATGTGACAAAAAAGACAAGTTGACACCACAATTAAAGAACAAGCTGTATTAATTTAATATCCACCCAACAGGCCTGATCCAACAAAATTGGAAGAGGACTAGTGATGTCTTGCTCAGCTATGGACTCCCTTAAAGTGTGGAAAAACCATAGCATCTCAAAATGTACAAACTTTTCTCCATAACTATTTATGGATGTAAATCATGGGAAGTTAATGCTGCTGACCAGAAAATCAACACTTTGGAAATGTGGTGCTGATGCAGGCTCTTGCATATGTCCTGGACCGAAAAAAAAAAAAAAAAAAAAGATGAATGCCTATGTTAGAATTATTACTGGAGAGAAGCAGACCCTGGAGTCAGAAATCAATAGATACAAACTTAAGTGTTTTGGTCACATTAGGCGTAGACATGGACATAACCTTCAAAAAGTTATTATGGAGGGAATGGTGGAGGGTCATAGTTGTAGGGGATGACCAATGAGGAGCTGGGTGGATGGTGTGTGGCAGATCCGTGGAAGGGCAGCAGCTGAGTGCTTAAAGTTAGCGACGGATTGTGAAGGTTTAGGAAAATTCTGCTATGTCACTGATATTCAGACATACAAAAAGTAAATCTATTTATGCATTAGACCAATGAAAGATCATTAGATCACTATTATGTAATCATCTCTGGTTACAAAATGTGCAGTCAGTTTCAGTGGAAGGGAGGAAGAGGAGAATTGATGGTGTTTTGAGCCGGACAGATCTTGATAGGCAGCTGTAACAATACCCACACACGACTGCATATGAAGGAGATCAGGATTAACCAGTTGTGACTCCAGATCAAAAACAGGGATGGGGCTTTGTAACTTGTCTTAGGTACACACATTCACATTGTGGCCAATGCTTATCACGGTAGCTAAATGTTGCACAATATTAGAGTGCTACGAACTAATTTGAGCATAGGAGTCCAAAATTAAAGCTTTTTCTCCACCCCCATCCTCCATTCCTCTGGCTCAGAGAAACATGTAGGATTTTTTAAATGTATTGATTCTAGGGGAAGACTTTTCCAAAAGGATGATCTAGATCCTCAGCTGATATAAACTGACACAGATCCATTGAGGTCAATAGAACCGTGCCAATTTACACCAGCTGCAGATCTGATTCAATGTGTGTTATGCCTGGATCTCAACACCATGTGACAGTGGTCTGTTCCCACCATGCTCATTGGCGCCTTGAAAAGCTTGTGCACATGCCTCTGGAGGAGTGTGATTCCACAATACCTCCAACATGGGGCAGTGCCTTAAAGGCACAGTTGAAAATATACCCCTGAGCTGTGGCTGCCAGGCTGTTTAATGAAGTTCTGCTGCTTTCAGAGCCCATTATTGGAATGTACCCTACACAATAAGTGCCCTCCTGGCATGCCACTGTGCCCCACTAAAATCCTCCATCTGAAAGAGCTGCACAAAAGTGGGAAGAAGGTTTATTTTACACTCATTTTTGTTCTTGTTCTTCTAAGCAGAACAGTGCCCTAAGCAGAACAGCTGCAGAACTGGGAGGGGGAATGGAAATGGGGAGATTTTCCCAACAAAGCCCAGCCCTAGATGAAAAGAATAGAGAGTATAAAATACATGGGTGTCTGTGCCATGGCTTTCTTTAGTGTAGGATACAAGATATAGGCAGAGAAACCTAGTAGAACCATTAGGCCAAACTCAGCAATGGTACAAACTGGCACAACTGCACTGAATTTAATGGAGTCACACTAGGGCTGAAGGCTGGCCTGAGTGAGTACAGGAACCTCAGGGGAAGAAGAGCCTCTAGATACGGAGACCGGCTCTAAGGGGAAAATGTTGTCAGAGGAAACATTAGCCACTGTGCAGAAAGCAAGCCGTGGACTGGCTAGAGAGACAGAACTGATTAGAGACTCATCCCGTGAAATGCCGAGCAACCCTCAAGCCCTGCTACAATTATTGGGCTCTGCACCTCTCAGAATCAGGCCCTTAAACTGGGTAGAAAGGTTCTTGATTGACAAGCTCGCAGGAAAAGTGCAGAGCCAACTTACTGAAAGCAGACCATCCCGCGCAGCTGCCAAGGTGCTAAACTAAAGGATGAATCTATGCATGGGGGGGTGGGAGAGAGAAATATATCAGTGCCACGAGCTGCTAATTGATCCAATCAGATGAGAGCTGTTCAGCCACATTGCACGAGAGAAGCTTTATAACATCAATAAGAGTTGCCCATCAGGCAGCAGGGCACACTCAAGGGTCCTATGTTATAGCTGCCTCAGGACTCAGGTAGCTCTGCAGACTGTTTTATTGCACTCTACAGACATAGCCAGGCTACTAAAAGCAGCAAAAGCAGCATAAGGGCTTTTGGGGATTGGCAGGCTGCTCTATTTGAAAGAGAGGGGAGGACACTCTGGAAGTTACTTAGCTCTCTGACCTCAGGTGGGTTTGCAGAACCGTGTAACTTATTCTCCGCCTTGTTAAATTGAGTTAGATTAAACCATTGTGTGTCAAGCTTTGGGCATGTGACTGTCCTCAGCTCTTTGTCAGATTAAGGAGAGGATTTAGAAAACCCTTGCTCTAAATACCTTTCTTGTGGTTTTACTGGAGAACGGAGCCCAGGGATTTTGCTATAGGAGATGTGAATCATGTGGGAAGTAGGGGAAATGGGAGTGGAGCAGTGCCAAGCATGCTGCAATGCCAGAACCATTCCTGTGGACATGGTATATGGCTCGGGGTGGGAGTGAGTAGTGGTGGGGTGCACCTTACTGCCACACCAAACTAGGAGCCACATAGCTCTCCAAGTGTATATTGCAGACCACCCTTGCCACTTGGCCATGTTTCCTAACCAACAGACCATGATCACTCCTCTGGATCTGTGAAGTCCCCACTCTAGCAACTTTTTAATTAGGGTGAAATCCTGCAAATTGGATCCACATGGGTAGATCTTCGCAGCTGCACTGAGCCCCACAGAAGTGAATGGAACTCTGCATGCAAAGGCACATCTGCATGGATCCAATTGCTGGATCAGGGCCCTAGACTGGAATCCTACCCTGGTGCTGTGCAGGTGAGGTAGGGGTGAAGGCGCTTACTAGAACTTTGCCTTAAAAGTCACAATTGCTTGTTTCAAAAGGACCCACTTCTTCAACGATTTTCACTTCCCATTAACTTTGTTCTATTTTATGGATACTTACGTCTCTAAAACGTGGGGATTATCTCCTTGCAAAGGAATGCTTTCCACCCGCAACCCAAAACTTATATCCTAAACACTTGTGACCTACTGTCAATCAAGACAAAAAGGGCATGTCTATGCTGGGGAAAAAAGCCAAAAATAACCAACCACGGCAGCATGTCTCAGAGCCCAGGCTAACTGACTTGGCTTACACTAGGAGGCCACAGCAAGCAGTGCACATGCTCCTGCTAGGCATGGAACCCGCGTTCAGAGTTCCACTTCTTTCACGGCATTTCAGAACCGTGGCTCCAGCCTGAGCCCAAGTGTCTACACTGCTATTTTTTAGCCCGGTAGTGCAAAGATATAACAACGTCACTATAAGTTTTCTTTGCCTTTGCAGGATGTAGGCATACTCGGTGAATAGACTCAGCATGCTGGAGAAAACATGTCTATACTGCACATGAAGCAACAAGGCTTTTACAGAGCTATTTGGCATCTCTCTAGTCCAATCTACAGTTTGTGGCCCTCCAACTGGTTTTAATAAAGGCTAAATAAGGTAGACAATGATTACAGATGCATTGGATACTTTACTCTCATCCCAGCAGAAATCTGTTGTGTGCTCAAACATTTCAAAAGAATGTTGTCATTAGTTAGCTTGTGTGAGATGTTCTGGTCTACTGGTTAGAACAAAGAGTTGGGAGCAAAGAGGCCTAGATGCTTTCCCTAGTTCCGTAAGGGGGAGCAAGATCAGTGCACCTGACTGGTCAGCTGACCCCAATTAGGTCTAGAAGAGGGCACTGACTCTAGAGATGTGGGGAGGGGAGACCTGGAGAGCAAGGGCAGCAGCTGCTGCTGACAGCAGCAGGAGGAGGAGGAGGTTGTTATGTTGTTCCTGGGACAACAGGCTACCAGCATCCCCTGGGAGGAGAGGTAGTAGGGACAAAGGGCCTCCAGGGAGAAAGCATAGTATAGTGGCACTCGGAGAGCAGAGCATGAAATATTCCTGCAGGAAGCCCTGAAGCAGGAAGGACAGTGAAGTAAAGGGGGGAAAATCCACAGGGAGCTGTATCCCAGGGAGGGCTGAGGAACTGGTTTTGTTAATTTTGCCTAGGATGGGGAAAATCAAACTGCCTGGAAAGAGATGCTGGGTGTGGAAGTGGGTCCTTTGTGAGCTGGAGAGCTGGCCAGCTCATTACACATGGTGGAGAATGTGGGCAGGTGATTGGCCTCTGGAATCCAAGGGACATTGAAGCCTCTGACTTTTGACTGATAAACCCCCACCCCAGTTTGGGTGATCAGGAAAGGTGGAGGAGGTGATGTGCAGCAGCAGAAGACAGCTGCATTACAGAGGCAGCAGCAATAGGTCCAGGCTATGTTCCTGCAACCGCTGGGCAGCCTGCAGAAACAACAAGAGTCTCAACAGCAGGGGCACTGCAACCACTTCCAGCAACAGGAGTGGATGCAGATTCGGCTGGGCCAAGGGACTCTGGGGAGTTCAGCTGATACTGGAAGGAGCAGCTTGGGCCAGCTGGTCCCTAGACTGGCGAAGCAGGTGCCAGAGGATGATCCGGAGGCCTTCCTGCATACCCTGAAGTGAGTGGCCAGTGCAGTGGGCTTGGACAAATCGATTTGGGCGGCTGCAGAGGACTGTTTCTGGCATGAGGCACAGGCAGCCTACTGGGCAGCGAGAGATGAACAGGTGAGCTCCTAAGCTGTGGTGAAGGCTGCCGTCTTGGATAGACTAGGACTGATGCCGGAGGCACACTGGCACCATTTCGGGGCTGGACCATTCTCACAGGGGCATGACCACAGGTAGAGGCTCAGAGATTACAGGATCTTGCTGCCTGGTGGCTATGCCTAGAGACAACTTCCATAGAGAAAACCATTGTCTTTGAAGGTTCTTCCCTTGGAATCCAAGAGCTGGGTAAGATGATTCCAGCCTGTTTCTGTGGGTGGGCAGAAGCCACCTTTGAGGCCAAAGAAGCGGATTGGCCTGAATGGCATGGCACGGCACATTAGGAGTGGCCCCCTGGGAGAGATCAGACAAGGGGGTACCCTGATTTAAGGAGTCACTGGGAAGCCCTCAATTGGAGAGGGCCCCAAGTAGCCCAAAACAGGAGGACTTTCAGGAGCTCCCAGGGCCCATTCAGACCTACAATCTAGCAGAAGTGCTTCTGGGGGCAGCCAGGAAATCCAGTGGTACGCGTCATATGTGGCAAGCCTGGGCATATTAGGAGAGAATGCCCAAGAATGGAGGGTGTTCACAAGCCTGGCTCTAAAAATAGGCCAGGTAAACCTGAGGTCCACTCTGAATGGCACTGGGTCTTGGCCACATGAAATGCCAGTCAGGCTGGGAAGACTGTCAATAGGTCTTATGGACTCAAGGTTGCAGGTGCACCCTTGTCTGGGAAAGAGGAGTGTTGGCAAAGAAAGTGGACCAGCATCTCTCTGTACGTTTCATGTGTACAGGGCAACGCACTCGTCTATCCCATGGCAGAGGTTGAGCTGGGGGTACAGTAGGGGAGTGGCTGGCTACATGTCAGCGTAGCCAAGGATCTTCTGCAGCTAGTGATTTTGGGAACGGTCTGGTGCGGTTTCCTGGGAGTGATGCAGAGAAAAGTAGTGCAAAACCAAATAGAGAGGAAAGGTGTCATGAACCCAGGGCAACAGCCTTGGATGGCGAAAACCAACACTCCACTGTAAAAGGAGTTGAGGGAGCTGGAAGTTGGAGTTGAGACAGCCAAAAGGAAGCCTCCTGTCCTCTTCAGAGCTTACGGAAACAGCTGAAAAAGAGTATCTACGAGAGCTAGAGGATGTAAGCAGCTCCCGGTAGAAGATCATCGATCAGAAAATAAAAATGAAAGAAGAATGAGCAAGGTCTTGGGTGGGAAACAACTGGAGCAGGTGTTGGCCATGCTCCAGATAGAGGAGGGTGCCAGGGAGGGAAAACTCATTGTAGAGACTGAGCAGTGTGAAGTGGGGACCCAGACAGTACTTCATCAGCAGGCCAGGACCCCGGAAAATGACTAAGGGTGAATGAAGTTCCTTTGTGGAAGGGGAGTCAGGGGACCCCTGTTTTATGAGTCCCATCGTGAGGACTGGGAGACTGCCAGAACTGGCCACCTCAAAACATGTGCTACAGAGACTCCAAAAAGAAAAATAGCAGCTGTAAAGCTTGGCTAGGTCTTAAAATGTGGAGAGGTGTCATAGGGTGGCATTGGCCCTTTAAGTGGGAGCAAGGCTAATGAATGTGAGACTGATCAGCTGCCCCCAATTAGGTTTAAAAGAGGGAAGCTGGGCCTTGGGGAAGACTCGGTGAGTCAGGGCCAGAGAGCAGCAGGAAGGTCTTAGGACAAGAGTTCCCCAGAAGAGGCAGCAGTAGGAACCTTCTGGGGAAAAAGGGCCTCCAGGAAGAATGCCCCAGTTAATGGTGCTCAGTGAAAAACACACAGAAGATTCCTGCAGGAAGGACTGAGAAGTAAAGGGGAGCTGTGTCCCAGGGTGGACTAAAGAACCAATTTTGTTAATTTTGCACACTCTGGGAAAGAGATGTGGGTGTGGCAGTGGGTCCTTTGTGAGATGGGAAGAGGCCACCGTATTCCAATATACCAACTGGCCTTGAGCAAATCACTGAAATTCTCTCCCCAGATCAATGTATAGAACTGTAAAATGGGTAAAACAATACTTACCTCTCAAGTGTGGTGTGATACTTAATTAGATGTTTGCAAAGAGCTTTGAGATCCTCAGAGGAATTGTACTTGAGAAATGAATAGCATTATTGTAAGGGTAATGAGGTCTCTTAAGACAGGAATGCCTTTATTCATGCAGACAGGCTTGTTTCCTCAGTAGCAGGTTAGAAAGGAAGTTTATTAGAGGGAAAAAATGTCTCCCTCATCTCCATGTAGTTAGGAATACATTGCTTTATATTAGGAGGATTTATCTTCAATGTATTGAATCCTTAGAGCCCTTATCTTTAGGGAAAGTCAGAGGAAAAGGCCCAGTTTTGTTCTGAAAATGAACTTTAACTTTCTTATGAATTGTTTATCTTAAATTTGCTCCATCATTCTGAATATAAAAATCCAGGATTATTCAAAAGACTGTGGAATCTCAAGTGGCTAGATAAATATTGAAAAACTATCAGGGAACTTTGTTTTTCAGATTCTCTATAATTTAAGTTCTTGCTTTTTTTAATATATTAAAAGGCCTAGAATGTAATTGTATTGGAACCTATTATTGTGGTACAGTGGAAGTAATTAGATATATAGAAATATAATTTAAAATGTTTTGATATGTAACTACTAGTGATGCCAGAATGCTGCATTTTCATTACAGAACCCATAAGAAATCTAGTTGACAGTTAATTCCAAGGTTAGAACTAGGACAGCAGCCCAAAGCAGGCTAAAACATCTTGCCATTCTTAAAAGTGGACAGAAAATTAACAAAACAAAATCTAAAATTACATAAGATGCTAAACTACTAATAAAGTATATGTGCAGACTTAAACAATCCTAATACATGCAGCTATGAAACTGAAAGGAGATGTGCTAATGCCTTCTGTGTACTACACCTTTAAGCGTAAAGCAACCTCCTTGCCTGCAGCAAAATGAGGCAGCTGCCATTTTGTGATTGCAGTTCAGATACGAATGTTACTGAGCTGGCCACTGGGTGCTCTCTCTCTCTCTCTGTCTCATGACACTTAATTGTTCTTTATTTTCATTAATGAAGGCAAGAAATAATTGATGGATTTTCAGCCACTTAGATCACTCAAGCTCATTCTTCCTTGTGTAAACCTCTGAGGTAGGTATACTTCTCTTCACCATACTCTATTATTCACCATGGGATGGTTCGGGACTGGAGTACATCTTCTGTTTTGGCCACTGAGGCCAGCACATTCCACTACATGCTTGAGGTGGAATCTCCCTCCCCAATTTATACTACCGTTGCTGTGTTAAGTGCTTAGGGAGAAGAGAAGTAAGGAATGGGCATTTATAACAGATTGTTTGCCAGGGGCTTGATCCAAAGCCCACTGATGCCAAGAAGTCTTCCAATAGTTACCCACTTACATTCTTCTTTCCTCCACTCCCATTGCATTCAATGCAGCCTTATTAACAGACATGGTGGTGAAACATCCATCTGTACTTTTGCTCCATAGCATCACAGCTACAAACAGTCCATTGTGCCTCCAGCATTGTTCTATCTTACCTTAGAAACTTAAGGAAGAGGGGGAGAAGGATATTACAATTGCTAACCCCTGGCTGTAATGTATAAGGAACTAAAGATGAAGTAATTAAATATCAGTTATAACATAACTATAGAATAGCATCCCCAGGGTCCCAGGCCTTCCTCTTCATCAAAGCTAACCCCAAATTACAATAGCACCAGAACTATCAAGTTAGCCTTAACTTCCACTTGTTCAGATGCTGCAGTGACATGCCTCTTATCTATTCTGTAACTACACACGTGACCATGCCCTAAAACTTCCAAGCTTTATCATCACCCTAGCAAAAACATACATGAAAGATGACCAGGTTTGGATGAGTCTTGTGATGTTGCACTCCATAATGTTTTATGGAAAAATGCTTATGAGTGTGAATATAATGTAACTGGAATACGATTTATGCAAAAGGTCTCTTGTAAGGTATCATTACAAAGCTTATAATCTACTGAGTGTGTTCATCCTATTTGTATGAATGTATCATTCTTGTATCTGAAACTAGGAATATGAAGTATAACTCTGAGGTCCTATTGTAATTATGCAAAGTGTGGGCCATTAATGGTGGTTTGGAAGCTTGATGGCTCCCACTGACTAGGACAGTTGGTTGTAAATGATCCATTTACTTGCAAACCTTCCAGGGTCCATGTGGGCCAGCTCTGGAAGAATGGAGGCTGGACACGTGAACATGTCACCCGATACTGGAATCCATCTTAAACCTGGTGCTTTTCCATTTAGAAAGAGGGGTAGGGACCCAGAGACACACAAGATTCCCGCCTTGTGCCAAAGATAAAAAGGGGTGAAACAGATCAAAGCAGTCATGAGAACACCCCTGCTTTTCACCTAAGATGTCTGCTGGAACGAACAAAGATTGTACCAGGGGAATGGATTGGGCCCAGACTAGGAAGGAGTCTAGTCTGTGAAAGAAGCTTATTGAAACATCTGAGGGTGAGATTTTACCTGTAATCCGTTTCTTAGAGTATTAGGCTTAGACTTGTATGTTTTTTGCTTTATTTTGCTTGGTTTCTTACTTTGTTCTGTCTATTACTTGAAATGACTTAAATCCTACTTTTTATACTTAATAAAATCACTTTTGTTTATTAGTAAATCCAGAGTAGGTGATTAATACCTAGGGGAGCAAACAGCTGTACATATCTCTATCAGTGTTATAGAGGGAAGACAATTTATGTGTTTACCTGTATAAGCTTTATACAGAGTAAAATGGATTTATTTGGGCTTTGGATCCCATTGGGAACTGGGTGCTGGAGATGTGACCTGCTGAGCAGTTTTTGGTTAAAGTCTGCTGCTTTGGGGGTGTGGACCAGACCTGGATCTGTGTTGCAGCTGACTAGCGTGTCTAGCTCAACAAGGCAGGGTTCTGGAGTCCCAAGCTGGCATGGAAAATGGACTCAGAGGTAATTTCATCACATCAGGTGACAGTCCCAAGGGAGTCTCTCTGACCGAATCCGTCACAAGTCTATCTTTCATATTGTTGAGTAGCAGTCTTTGTGTGCGTGTGCGTGCGAGAGAGGGTGCGAGTGCAAGAGAAAATTTAGTGCCTGCAACTTGGACAATGAAATCTTTTCCAAATTCTGCCTGCCCCCCCCCCCCCCCATCAGTCTTTCTGGAGGGATCTCCTCTAGGAGAGAGGAGTAGTTTAGTTTCCAGACCCCATTCGGTCTCAGGCTGATGCTATTTGTGGTTGTGACAGCACCATTTTTGATATGGATAATGGCCACTAGAAACTGCACTGAGATCACCAAGCTCATTCCCTCTGCTGTCGATTACTGAACAGTCCTCAGGTGGTAATAACTCTGTGCTCGAGTGGTGTGCCGTGGGCTTACCATCCAAAGCCACTCTGGTTTTGGTGCGCCCTGTAAATTTCCTGGCACCAGCTCACCTGGGCTGGCTGCCAAAGCCTTCCAAATTCAAAATGGACTTTAAACTCAGACCTCGGTAGCACCAGTTGGGGTGGAGGGGTTTCTTGCTCCTCTTCCACAGCCTGGGAAGGAGAACTGGGTCACCCCTCCCTTCCAGGGGTTGAAAGTTTGCTGGCAGAACAGTGTCTCCCCTCAGGGAGACCAGGAAGCCATGTGTGGCTCTTCCCCCAGGGTTGCTTTCATTGGTTGGAGGATTGACTGGGAGAAAGGGCAGCCTTACCCCCCACTTCACTACAAGGCTCTTGATTTCGTGCCTTTAAAGAGAGACAGTTGTCTCTCTTTGCCAAGACTCCCTCTTATTCTGGGGCTGCTTCCTCTCTCCCCATGGTTGCCCTTGTTATCCACATTGTTCCAAGTAGTCCCAACAGGACAAAAACTGGGTAGCCTGAAGCCTGTCCCTCACAATTCCCTTTTCTTAGAGGGCCAGTATACCCCATTACAGCTAGCTTTGAACCTTGGGATAAAAGGCTTTGTATCCTGTCCCCCATCCCTTGAGCCATCCATTCCTCAGGTCAATAAGAATCAGAATATTTATCTATGGATGAAGTTAATACATTCTATAGCCAATATCTCTTCAAATTCAACAACACTTACTGTACTTCCTGAATTCTCAGAGTCTCTGCTGTTCAAAGTGGGTAGAATGCCATTTAACTCAATGAAGCTGCACCCCCCAACTTTAGCAGAGAATTTGGCCCTGTTTTGCATACTAAGGGCCATATTCTGCTCTCTGTTTGCTAGATTTGCACCAGTGTAACTCTATTACTTAAATGTAAAACAGGAGCAAAGTCAGAGGTCACTGGACCCAGATTTACCCCTGTAAAAGTGAGAGCTGAATTTGACCCTACATCTAAAAGTTTGGTCTCATTGGTCCTGGTTTATCTATTATGCAGCTATTCTCGAGTTAGTAGGTATGCTGTTAGGGGAACTTTCTGCAAGGGCTTGTGTTTTTAAAAGTCAGAAGATGGTGTTGCCCTCTGTCAGCATTTACAGCCAGCACTCAAGTATGCAAATGTTCGGTGATCTTCCAAATCTGCCAACTGGTTTGGCACCTCTGTTCATAACAGTACAAAAACAAATCAGAACCAGATCAACCAAAGTCCCTTATAAAAGTTGCCAGAAGCAGCTTACTTGCAATCCATGGTCACTGTTATAATAGATGTTAAAAAGGTCAACCAGTCAAACCCCAGTGAGAATGTAGGATCATTTCTTATAGTACCTTTTTCAGTCTTTTGGCCAGTCTAGTTTTAAAAATTATGAAATAGCAGGAGCCCTAGAGATAGTCTAGACATTTTTCATGCTAGTCATCTTGAATTCTCCCTTAATGAATTTCATCCTGTAATTCCTAGCATCTCCCTAAATAATTCCCTTTGCCATGTTTACACACACAAATGTTAGTGGGTTATTATGTTGTCTGAGTCATTGCTTAGCCAAGCTATTCCTATTATGCCTTTTCAATCTTTCGTTATGAATGGAGCATTCTCTCTCTTCTCTCACATATACCTATTGGTCTTTTAACTGATCTACTCTACCTATCTGTGATGGGTATTCATAGAACACCCATCACCAAGTCAGTTGTAGGTTGCAGGGTAACAAAATTGAAACTGGAATACTTTTTATTTATTGTGAGTACCTGTAGCCACACCATGCTCTGCTGTGATTATTTCAGCTCAAACCAGATAAACAGGACTGGGCCCACATGTATTCAGAGTTCTAAGGAACAGTGAGGTTCTACAGGCAGTGGTGGTGGTTAGTCAATAGCTGGCAATCTCCCCTATGAGGTGTCATGCTTAACATGGGATGAAAAAGCAAGGATCTGAGCACTTTGGGGGCACTTAAAGACCCTGGCCTAATTCCAGCTTGAGTACTACTGAGATATGCCTACCTAGATTCTTACTCTCTTAACTGGAAATACTATTCTTCATTTCCTCTCCTAAACTGGAATGTAGATTTGCTGTGTGCTGTTAACAGTTGCTGTGTTTCACCCAAGAGGAAGCTGCGTAAGAGTGATGGATAGAGTAGTCTTTGGGGGCCAGATTCTAATACTCTCACTCATGTTGAGTAGCCCTTTCCCCACAAGGAGTCATGTTGACTTCAGTATGAGTAAGGCTATCAGAATCAGAACTGGAAGGGACCTCGAGAGGTCATCTAGTCCAGTCCCCTGCACTCAAGGCAGGACTAAGTATTATCTAGACCATTCCTGACGGGTGTTTGTCCAAGCTGCTCTTAAAAATTGCAAATAATGGAGATTCCATAACCTCCCTAGGCAATTTATTCCAGTACTTAACCCCTCTGACAATTAGAAAAAAAACTTCCTAATGTCCAACCTAAACCGCCCTTCCTGCAATTTAAGCCCATTGCTTCTTGTCCTATCCTCAGAGGTTAAGAAGAATTTTTCTCCCTCCTCTTTGTAACAACCTTTTATGTACTTGAAAACTTATGTGCCCTCTCAGTCTTCTCTTCTTCAGAAGAAACAAACCCAATTTTTGAAATGTTCCCTCATAGGTCATGTTTTCTAGACCTTTAATCATTTTTGTTGCTCTTCTCTAGAATTTCTCCAATTTGTCCACATCTTTCTTGAAATATGGTGCCCAGAACTGGACACAATACTCCAGCTGAGGCCTGATCAAGGCAGAGTAGAGCGGAAGAATTACTTCGTGTCTTGCTTACAATACTCCTGCTAATACATCCCAGAATTATATTTGTTTTTTTGCAACAGCATTAAACTGTTGACTCCTATTTAGCTTGTGATCCACTATGACCCCCAGATCCCTTTCTGCAGTACTCCTTCCTAGGCAGTCAATTCCCATTTTGTATGTGTGCAACTTAGTGTGCCTTCCTAAGTGGAGTACTTTGCATTTGTCCCTATTGAATTTCATCCTATTTACTTCAGACCATTTCTCCAGTTTGTCCAAATCATTTTAAAATTTTAACCCTATCCTCGAAAGCACTTGCAACCCCTCCCAGCTTGGTATCATCCACAAACTTAAGTGTACTCTCTATGCCATTATCTAAATCAGAATCTGGCCCTAATTAAAAAAGGTATTAAACTAAGCACTGCCTATAAACCCTGCTATTAAGAAAACCAAAACACATAGGCTGAACCTAATTAGTAAAGTTGCTACTATCCTTTGATTCAGGAAAAAAAAAAAAAAAAACCCACACACACCACACCTTGAACTACAGGAACTCCACCCTTTCACTCTTCCCAGTTTCACCTCTCTGATGATCTGCCACACCATCAGAATGTTTAGCTGTGTTAGACAAAACTACGGTAGGAAACCTATTATACAGTATGGGTTTTTTTATTTAAATGCCAGATCAATGAAAGGTATAACTCATGTGGCTATTGTTCCCTTGCTCTTATTCATTGCACAGGTTTCAGAGTAGCAGCCGTGTTAGTCTGTATTTGCAAAAAGAAAAGGAGTACTTGTGGCACCTTAGAGACTAAATTATTTGAGCATAATTTTCAAACTGGATACAATTAACTTAGGCTTGAATAGATACTGGGAGTGGATGGGTCATTACACAAAGTAGAACTATTTCCCCATGTTATTTCCCCCCGCCCCCCAACTCCCACTGTTCCTCAGACGTTCTTGTCAACTGCTGGAAATGGCCCACCTTGATCATCACTACAACAGGTCCACCCACCCCCTCCCCCCCGCTCTCCTGCTGGTAATAGCTCATCTTAAGTGATCACTCTCCTTACAGTGTGTATAACACCCATTGTTTCATGTTCTCTTTGTATATAAATCTCCCCGCTGTATTTTCCACTGAATGCATCCAATGAAGTGAGCTGTAGCTCACAAAAGCTTATGCTCAAATAAATGTTAGTCTCTAAGGTGCCACAAGTACTCCTATTCATCGCACAGTAGCTTTTATCTTCTACCATTGAACTTCAATGAAACTTTGCTGGCTAGCTACTGCGAGTCAGTTTTGCTAATGAGATTGTGACCCAGGCATCCTCTTGGTGACAACTGGCAGGGGGCACACAGGGTACACAGGGATTTATGGGGATCCCCGGGTCAGATTTTTATATATAAATAAAATAGTTCAAAGGGTAGCACTTGAGGTCTCTACTGAGAGCCTATAGTAGCCTACTGGTCATCATAATCATTGTGATATGCATGTACAAATAATAATTAAATTATGTATTATACTAAAAGTTATATTCTTAAAGGTCTGGGAGTTGAGGGAGGTCACCCAGAGAAGACATATTCCTTTTGGGCTAGAAGTAACAGATGCTTATCGGTCTGGCCATGTGAGTATTGGTTATTGTGTGCCTCACCATCAATGCCTATTTGCATACTGAGCCAGATATCAGTTGAAAGATTGCAAAATCTACGAGAGAGAATATCTACAGAAAAAAAAAAAGTCATGGAAGGGGGTATTCTGTTTATGGCAAAGATCAAAGAATTAGTTTGGTATGGGATGCAAAGAAACAGAAAGCATCCATCACCAAGGAGGCAAGCTGACAGCATGGTTGTCTCATAAAAAAAAAAAAAAAAAGTCATGGCCACCCTGGCTGTGAAGTGCTGGTGAGCCATATTTTATTAGACATGAGTGTATCATGTTAATTAAACCAAACTCTAGCAGGTGTACAGTTGTATTTTATATGTACACATTGTTTCCAAAAACGAACAAGGAGTACTTGTGGCACCTTAGAGACTAAAAATTATTTGAGCATAAGCTTTCGTGGGCTAAAACCCATTTCATCGGATGCATACAGTGGAAAATACAGTAGGAAGATTGTGTGTCCCCACACACACAGAGAACACGGTTAAGGTGAGCTATTAGCAGAAGAAAAAAAAAAAACTTTAGTGATAATCAGGATGGCCCATTTCCAACAGTTGACAAGAAGGTTTGAGTAACAGCAGGGGGGGAAAATAAGCATTGGGAAATAGTTTTACTTTGTGTAATGACCCATCCACTCGCAGTCTTTATTCAAGCCTAATTTAATGGTGCAGTTTGCAAATTAATTTCAATTCAGCAGTTTGTTGTTGGAGTCTGTTTTTGAAGTTTTTTTGTTGTAGTATTGCCACTTTTAGGTCTGTAATTGAGTGACCAGGGAGATTGAAGATTGTTTCCAGTGCTTCTACTTGCTACTGCTTTGAATCTCTATGCTTTGTTAAATAAACTTATTTATAAATAAATATGGAAAAGGAACCACTGCTGGTCATTCTAGGTCCACATGATGATGTGATTCCAGTCTGCCTGCTCCCAAAACGCCAGTCAACATATGGGGAAATGTGGGTTTATGGCAACAGACATGAGCAGCATCAGCTGGGTTAGTGGCTGCCATGTCTGTACCAATGAGGTCTGATTATCCTACTGAAGGCACCATATCCTACCACTGAAACATCCACCAGCATCTCCCAGATGCTCCTTCTGATTTCCAAGAGAAGGAGTTTTTCCCACCTGTTCTGGATCTATGTTACTGATTCCCATTGCAGGGAGCATGCAGACCCCCAGAATGGCTCAGCTGGATATGTTGGTGGGCAAGGGCACTTCCAGTCAAGTGCTAGCATGGATGCTCAAGCATGAGCTTGGAAAGAACGGGTTTGCTGGCATGGGTCCCACAGAGCTGGATGTTTTAATGTAGTATAGACATATCCTGGGAGTGCTGCCATTGACTTCAGTGGATCAGACTCTGGGGACTTAGTCCTACATGGTGCTGAGCATTCCTGAGCAGGGCTGGTGCCCTCAATGCCCATGGAAGCCACTGGGCATTGAAGGGGCTCAGCACCTCACAGGAATATTGAGCACTCTGCATGATCAAGCTCCTACAGGATCTGATCTAAACCCCATTAAGTCAGTGAGAGATTTCACAGAACGTGCTCATGCAGATTATACTCTGCAAGTGAAAGAGATGCAAAGGCCTATAGCTACTTTATTCATTTTAATTTTCAGTTGCCTACAATTATTTCAGAAAAGTTACCTTTGGGCCAATTACAGCACTGCAACTTCAACACCACAGACATACCATCTCACTCTATTCTAAACCTTCTCTCAGAGGGAAACAGACAAGGCGATGAGAAAGCAAGGCACCCTTACAACAATAGGGATGAGCTTGAGTGCCATGCCTGCAAGAGTTCAGCAGATGCAGGCACAGCTGATGGGATGGGGGAAAAGGTTACTTTAGGCCACCATTTGCATCCTCCTAATTCTATACAGGTTGGGGGCCCTTGGTATAACTTAAGTAGAACAGAGGTGCCACAGAATCTCCTTAATGCTAAGTACCATGATCCTGCCCTGATGCCCTCACCACCCACTTTCTGGCATACCCCTTTGCTGGGACTTGTGAGGGGACCTGCGTAGGGCAGCCTCCAAGCTCTCTCCTTGCACCAGGAGACCTCTCCTCTGGCTGAATACAGGGCTGCAGCAGCAAGGAGAATTCCTCATGTAGTGTTTAGAATGGAAGTGACGGCTCACAATTAACTCCGGAGCCCAAGGGCCAGTTGAAAAGGTACATTTTGGACAAATTGTCCAGGCAAACTACAATTAATTTTTCCCCTATAGGCCTTTTACATAGCTTTCACTTTCAATCCAGAACAAATTCAAAGCAAGCAGGAAAATAGCACTGCTAAAATCCCACTGGTTTCTTTGTGACTTTACATTGGAAATCCATTGCAAAACATTGCTTTAAATCACATTAGAAGCAGGAAATAAGTTATTATAAAACCAGTGGTTCTCAATCTTTCCAGACTACTGTACCCCTGAAGCCTAAGCTTCACTCCCCAGGGCTGGAGCCTGTTCCCCACTGCCCAGGGTGAAACATGTAACTTAGCTTTGTGGGGGCCCCTGTGGCATAGGGCCCCCGGCATTTCCCCTGCTTGCCACTCCCCATTACTGGCCCTGCACTTTGAGCCCCTAAATCTGTCCGATAACCCCCCAGGTTGAGAAACTGTTCTAGATAACTTGATGTACTCCTTCCCACAGGAGACCTCTGTGTACCCCAAGGGATATGTGTATCCCTAGTTGAGAACCATTGTTATAAACCATAGAAGTTCGTTACAAGATGGTTCCTTATTTGGCAATATCAATATAGGAAGTTAGAGGGAGAGATCAGGTCGTTTTAAGGAAACTTTAGGAACATTTTAAAACGCCACTGAGCAGACCATTAACAGCCCCCTCCACACCCCTCCGAGGAATGAGTACAGTATCAGATAGAGAGCCATAATCAGTACATATAGGGCTCGATTTTCAAAGTTGGGTGTATAATTGTATGTGTACCTTAGCGCACAGGTATGCATGCATATGTCCCAAGTGCATTCACAAATTAAGCACATGTACATGCACATGTCAACTAAGTGTTTAGATGAACAAGGTACATGTTGAAATACCTAATTTGTACATGCACATTGGGTATGTGTACATATAAATGAAGTACGCCCAAATGTACATGGCTGAAAATGCTTACATTTGAAATTCTGGACCATAACAAAGTCATTCACAGATTCCACTTGTACTTGTTTGAATCAGATCACAGTCCCATCCAGGCAATATAGCAGACCAATTTCTGGACCTGTTTAGGCATTGGTGCTGCCACAAAAGCAAGAGCTGACCTGCAATTTGGGGTGGGGGGTGGAGATACTCAGTAGTATAATTTACTAACTTTGCAAAGTAAACACATGAGGCCCGATTCTCATTTATACTAAGGCCACTTTACACTGCTCTAGTCATGGACAACCACCTTCAAATGGGTGTAAATAGAATTTACTCCCCCTTTTAATACTCTGACACAAGAGCAGTGTGAAATGGCCTCAGTGTAAAATGAAACCAGGCCCATATTGTGATTCGGTGCCCTGCAGTGCTCTTTTCCTAAAAATGCTCAGGCAACCAATGTGCAAGAGAAAATAACCCTATATAAACTTTTGATGCTACAATGTGCTTTTCATGGCTTGCATCTCAGTTTCTACATTGGACTGAATTTTGTGCTATAATGCTGCTTGCTGTCTGGTCAGTTGAATTTCAGGTCTCTGGCGATTATCATCATGATAAAAATCAGCAGGTAGCACCCTGCTCCCCTACCCCATGAAATTCAGACAAACTCAGTGCATTGTCCTGCTAACTGAATCAAGCAGGGGGAAACTGGGAGATAAGGTTTAAAAGACCCGGGGTCAGACAAAGTCTGGAAAAGAAAAAAATACAATAAAATCTGGTTAACAACAGTGGGGGACACTAGCAACTCTTTTGCAGTAGTTAGTCCAATCAGAAATCTTAGGATTTGCAATGTTTCTCCTAACCATTTAATTGTGTGTTTGTACAGCACCTAGCACAATTGGGGTGTGGCCTTTAAGTGCTACCACAATACACATAAATAATATTAGTCTCTATGTGCTTGCCAGGTATATTCGCTCTCAGTGGTCAGCTCTCTAGTGAATTTCTACTCTTCTCCCTTTTCTCCTAGAGGAGGTAATGAATCCAGTCTTACATGGCTGCCCAAAGAATAGGTAAAGACTTATTGCCTAGTTGATGTGAGGTTTAACTAAAGGTCAAATCAATTATACTGGAAGCTTTAAGCCAGAGGTGAAAGTAAGCCAGTACGCCCCGGTACCACATACTGGCAAGAGCCAGTGCACCGTATTGGGGCAGTCCGGCTTCCCCAGGGGGCAATTTAAAGGGCCTGGGGCTCCCAGCAGTGGCTGGAGCCCCAGACCTTTTAAATTGCCTCCAGAGCCCTGCTGCTGGAGCCCTGGGGTAGCAGCTGCAGGGGTCCGGTGGCTATTTAGAGGGCCCGGTGCTCCCCTGCTTCTATCACCCCGGCCCTTTAAATAGCTGCCAGAACCCTGCTGCCACTACTCCAGGGGCTATTTAAAGGGCTGTGGGGGTAGAAGCAGGGGAGCTCCAGGCCCTTGAAACAGCCCCCAGAGCCCTAGGGTAGGGGGCCCTCCAGGGGCTATTTAAAGGGCTGGAACTCCAGCAGCCTCTGCTGCCCTGGTCCTTTAAATAGCCTCTGGAGCCCCCAGCTACTACTGCTGCTACCTGGGGTGGGGCACTTACGTTACAGGGTGGGCTGGCTCTGACCCCCTCAACCCTGCCCCTTCCGCCTAGGTCCCGCCCCTTCCGGGGGCCAGAGCTGGCCCCAGGGTACCAGTAAGTCACTCAACTTACTTTTACCTGTGCTTTAAGCATACTTTAAAGTGGTCACTTAAAGTGGGTTGCTGGCTGAAGGTGATTCTTTGACATGGGCCCCAGCTGGAAAGTTCACACCTGCAGGCAGATTCAAACTTGCCCAAAATGCGGGGTTGTTCAGCTCTGGGGTTTTAGTTTGGCCCATTGTAGAGATAAAGATCATTTGCAAAGTTCTGATCTGGTTCACAACCCTAAAGTTCACGCTGGTTCAGAGTTGTTAATAATAGAGTAACCACATGACCTGAGAAAACTGAATTATGACATGGCACTCTGAAGATGAGCACGAGAGATGTCTAGTCTAGTCGCTATATAACTATGGTTAGAGTAATAGGAAATCTGTGCATTCCACAGCTTTTTCTTGTACAGTAAGTCGTCATCTTCTCATACCCAAGTTTTGGGATTTTGTATTTCTGCAGCTAAACCTGTCACAATCCAGGCCAAAGGACTATTTAATGTAGACTAAATTCATTACTAATTTGTCAGCCTTTATATAATCCCAGAAAGTCATCAGAAAGCGTGCAGAGGAAGCAAACTGCTCTGTTTCAGTGGCTGCTGCTTTGATTTATGTCCTCCATGTGATGAATGGAAAATTGGCCAAATCAAGACTTCGGTCTACTGCTTTGTACTCCGCAGTGGAGATTTCACTATAGTATGTCACCACACCCAATTAAGTCCCAAACTCTTACCCAATTGCTCAGTCTGAGCAGCAGCATTACTTAAAACATTTTCCAATTGTTTGTTCAGACTTTTTCCCCCCCCCACTTTAATTATAACTGAACAGCACTGTATTGCAAAAGCAATGACACACTGCACTGCCTGCTCAAGTCAAAGGCGTGTTGCTATGCCATTCAGATGCAAGCTCCCGCGTGTGTGTGTGTTTGCAGACCTTCCTCTCCTCCTTTTGCTCTGAAACATTCATTGTTAAAAAGGTATTGGACACTTTTGCTACAACTTTAAAAGGAAGAAACAGACATGTTATAACTATGAAGACCTTACATGTGGTCTGTAGCCAGAAATGTAAAAAACGCATGATTACAATTTAAACTATGATTACTACTCTGTAGATCTAAATATCAATGACGTCAGTAAACTTCAGCCCCAGCTTCGCAATCAGCTTAGACTATAAACATCAGATCACATCAGGTAGTAAATCTTTAACATGAATGAAAAAAGCAATTCAAAATTTAATTTTTTGCTGAATGAGTTTATTTTGGAGCATATACAAACCTTGGCACAAACCCTACTTCCTGCTTTTCTCAGTGAAATATGTCAATAAAGGACATTTCCTAATAGAAAATTAAACATTAATGACCTTCCTCAGCAAATTCAACTGTGGACTTTAAACATCTGCTTGGAAACAACAAGTGCAAAATTAACTTTACATCAAGCTGTTAGCCATTTATGAGCTGCTGCCAATCCAAATATGCAATATCCAGGTTGCAGAATTGTTTCTTCCCTAAGCCTCTTCTGCACACCCATTTCAGCTATCAACAGCTTGCAACGGCCAAAGTTGAAAGACTGCTATCAAGGGCAACCTGAGTGAGATCTATCCACTTGTTATCAAGGGGCCAGATTGTCCTCTTCTCTCCTGTGAGTGGAAAGAGTTCAGAACTAGGAAACTCAGGTGGGAGAAAAAGGAGAGGGAGGCACTGCCTCTGTAGTGTTGTCCATCTGGTCCCCAATGTTGCAGAAGCTCTTCTACTTCAATACCAAAAACTGGGGGGGGGGGGGGAGGGGAACCACCAGAAGGCCAAACAATGGGCCAAATTTTGCGTGGCTTACTCATATGAGCACTGAAGTATCTGAGTTAGATAGGCAAGATTTGGCCCAATACACAGACAAAGATAGACTAAGAATAGACAGCAGAGTGGAAAACAGTAGGTTGGATGAAGAGATAAGTGTAACATTAGAAAAGTAAATGCTGAGTGCTTTGGATAGAACAGAGAAAAGACATGATTTGTGGAAAGACCTCGTCTGATAAGTGATTGACAGAGGATGATGATGATAGTCTTGTCAGTGGTTTTCAGACTGTGGGTTGTGATCCCATTTTAATGGGGTCACGAGGGCTGGCATTAGACTTGCTGGGGCCTGGGGCTGAAGCTGAAGCCTGAGCTCCACCACGCAAGGCCAAATCTGAATCTCAAGGGCTTCAGACCGGGGTGGTGAAGCTCAGGTTACAGGCCCCCCTGGGGCTGAAGCCCTTGGGATTCGGATTTGGCCCCAAAATTGCTGGGCTCAGGCTTTGGCTTGTGCCCACCCACCAGGGGTGGTGAAGCTCAGACAGGCTCAAGCTTTGGTCTCCCTCCTGAGGTTGTATAGTAATTTTTATTGTCGGAAGGGGTTTGCGGTGCAATGAAGTTTGAGAACCCATGTGCTAAATTACTACTAATTATGGTCTGGTTACATATGAGGATCAGGAGGAACACTGCACCAGAGATGGAGCAGCATCAAAATATTAATCTGAATCACAGAGACGAACAAATATTGCTTAATATGTAATGCACTACACAATGCGTTCACCTGTGACATACAAATGAAGAGAAAAGGAATACTGGGAAGTACTATTATTGTGTTTGTTTCTAGTAGCACCCACAATATGAGAGGCGCTTTCCAAACAGAAAAGAAGGAACCATCCCTGTTGCAAGCAGCATGCAATATAAAGGCAGACATATATAGAGTAGATGGACGAGATACAGAAAATTAGTAGAGTGATCAAGGTGATGATTTTTATCACCATGGTATGGCCAAGGTATAGGGCCAGATTGTGAAGCCCTTGCTCACACCAAATAGTCTCAGTAAAGTCAGTGTAGGAATATCAGTCTTGCTCTATGCTAGCAGTTTTAATATTAGATATCGATATTATTCCTAATTACTTCTCAAACTGGTAAGTATAACACGCTGAGTCCTGAAGAAGAAACCTGAGGTGGATCTCAATAAGACAAAGATTTTATTTATGTCTTCTCAATAAAGAAAACCCATCTTTTATATTAAATGTTCAATCAAACCAGGGGAGAGGCATATGAGTATTTCTGTGTCATTCTTGTAAAGTACTTCTGAAAGAGTGGAAGTCAGAGTCTCCGTGCAGCTCTGTCTAGAGGGTGGAACACTCCTATGAAACATATTAAATAAGACCAAGAAACAAAAAGTTCTTCATCTGGGGTGGGGAGGAGAACCAAGACATTCTCCTTCATTGTATGGGAGCCTAGGTGCCTAACTCCAGTTTTGTGAATCACAGTGATTTTCTAGGGTGCCTAAAAGCTAGTTGTGATGCTGAGCACTAACTTCTTTTGTGCATCCAAGCCTGAGGCCTCAATTCACCAAAATGTAGTCTAGTCCTGAAAACATTTTGGCCCAGGTTAATGGCTGTCCATCTAAAGGTCCACCCTGTTACTCTGGCAGCTAACCTGGTATGATAAAGTGGGAATGTTCTTAACATTTTTTCTGAAGTGTGTGCCTCAGTTTCCCCATGTATTAATCAAGTATCTAGATGGTGGGATAAGGGTGTGTGATTATTGCAGAGATCCCTATAGGGCAGATGTGACTGCTGACTGGCTGCAGAGAACGGGTGACACACTGTAGCCTGGCAATTGATGGCTGGGCACCATCTTCTACATGAATCAGCCAGAGGTGTTGGTGCAGACCAGGTGACCTGCTGGTCCCATAAAAAGAGAGAGACAGGGCAAAGGGTGTGATGTAGGCCAGGCAGCTGAAAGCGAGTCCATCTCCTGGTATGGGACTCGAAGGGAGGCGTCCAAGGCACTAGGCCCTGAATCCACCCCCAAAATGGACTTTACTGAACGTTTCTGATTTCTGTGCTAACAAGACCTGTTCTAAGATGTGTTCCTGTCGACTAATAAACCCATCTGTTTTACAACACTAACTGAGAGTCACTGCTGACTGCAAAAGTGGGATGCATGGCCCTTCGGGGCGTGTAAATCTTCCCCACGTGTCCCATCCAGGTGGGCTTGCTGTGGGGAGCACACAGGGTGAACAGGGGTGTTGAACGTTCTGACGTCAGATCCAGGAAGTGCCAAAGCTGAGTAGGCTTCTTGACCTAGGTGAAGGAGTGCCCTGAGGGGAAGCCACAGGACACCAGAGTTCTGAGCTTCATGCAGAGCGGTTCCAGAGCACAGAGACTGACCCCATCACAGCTGATCTTTTAGGAAATTGACTCTACAGCCTGGTAGTCAGAGCACTCACCCAGGACGTGGGAGACTCATGCTTCAACCCCCCTGCTCCAGTGATTCTAAATTTTTTATCAGGGGAGTGAAGGAGCCCCACCTCAGAATATCCCTTAACCCTGTGATTAGCACACTCACCTGAGAGGTGGCAGATCCTAGTTCACCTCTATTCTTCCTGCAAGCAGAGGTAGGACTTGAACTGGGGGGGTCTCCCACATCCATGGTGAGTACCCTAACCACTGGGCTAAAAGTTTGAGGGAGGTAGGCCTCCTCCCCTCCCTATTTTAGGTGAGCTCACCTGATGGGCCCCCCCGAGATGCTAGGCATGCTCAGAGGGCACCTATCAGTTTGGACCCCACAAGGGACTTAGACAGATGTTTGGCTGCCTATCCCCATTTTGTGATTTGCTCTGCAGCTTAGATGAGACACAGGCACCTGATGCCTTTGCGGAGGCAGCTGTGCTCACACTCAGAGGCAGAAACATAGGAGCAGAGGGGCCTTTAACTACAAAAATTTAGGAACTGGGTGAATTTAGGTGCCTACTTACTTGGTTCAGAAGCTGTTTTGTGCATCACAGTGATCCTAGAACTGAGTCATAGGTACCTGTAAGAGGAGCATAGGCACCAACTCCTTTTGTGCATCCAGGGATTAGTAGTCACTACTATAGATAGGCCTACAGTTTACTCATCATAATAAGCACCATGCTTTATACCAAGTGCTGGCAGGATCAAGCTCTGATTGCTGTTTTAAAGTACCAGTTTCAAAATATATTTCCATGTTATACACAGATAAAAGAACAAAACAAAGGTCACGTCTCTCATATATACTATTCTGATTTAAACATGAACTTTGAACATTAATTCCTTGTCAGCTCTTCCAAAAAATATATATATAAAATCTCTAACTGTGGTCCCCAAACATTTTACCTTGCCTTCCCCTGTCCACCTGCCCCCACAACCGTGGCATGGTTGGGAGTGGTGCCATGGTCAGGGCTTGTGGGTTGAGACTGGGGTTGGAGTCACAGCTGGGCCAGGAGTCACAGCTGGGGGCAGGGCCAAGGCCAGAAGTGGAGCTGTGGTTGGGGCCCAAGGCTGGGGGTGGGGCTGGAGCCACGGCTAGGAGAAGAGCCGAGGCCAGGGCTGCGACGGGGGGGCAGGACCAGGTGCAGAGCTGCAGCCGGGAGTTGGGGCCAGACTTGCCAGAGCAGATCTGGGGGCAGAGTGGGGCTGGGTGGTATTCCCTCCCCACCCCTGATGGGGGTTTGCCCAGACCCTGTTGCACCCCCCCGCAATTCTCCTTTGTGCCCCCTCCCCCAGGGAGGCATGTCCCACAGTTTGGGGACCACTGATCTATAATGTAGATAACAAATTTCTTTGTTAAGTCATTTTTTATATAGTCAGCTTCAGTTTCTTCAATATCACCCTGCACACAAGATATATGGTTGAAAACACATAAATGCATGTAAAACTGATAAAAGATTGGGTATTACTCAAGACCAGGGTTCAGCAACTTTTCAGAAGTGGTGTGCCGAGTCTTCATTTATTCACTCTAATTTAAGGTTTTGCGTGCCAGTAATACATGTTAATGCTTTTAGAAGGTCTCTTTCTATAAGTCTTTAATATATAACTATTGTTGTATGTAAAGTAAGTAAGGTTTTAAAAATATTTAAGAAGCTTCATTTTAAAAAAAAAAAATTAAATTAAAATGCAGAGCCCCCCCAGACTGGTGGCCAGGACCCAGGCACTGTGAGTGCCACTTTAAAAAAAAAACCCTGCTCAAGATCATGGTTAGGCAGCGGATGTGCCGAGACTACTGCCTATCATGCTGACCCATATTGTCTCATTTGTTTCCTTGTACTCCTCTGTCAGTCTCCCTGTATCTATCTGTTGTCTCTGGCTTAGACTTAAATTGTAAGATCTTGGGGCAGATATTATAATTTTTGTTCTGTTTGTACAGCACCTAGCACCAAAGAGCCATGATTAGGTGCTACCACAATACAGATTATTAATATCTGGCGCTGCTTCTGGACAGCTCACCTGGTAATGCTAAAGTTTCTCTTATTACTGTAGTTACAGAAAGGAGATATATAGGGGTAGATTCTGTCACCTTCACTCCAACTAAGTAGCATCTCACTCCAGGAATTGTCCCACTCAAACCAATGTGAGTGCAGGGTTTGCAATCTGGCCCATAATGATTCAAAATAAATTTGAAACCAGTAAAAACTCAGTATTTCACTTTCAAGCTGTTACTAAACTGGATATGAAGCTGTTTACTTTCATTTTCACAAGTGCTTAGCAAACAGCGCAGAACTGGTTTGATGGAAAACTCAGGGGAGATTAAATCATGCCTAACCTCCTACTACTCTAACAAAAACAAAAAAAACACTCAAATCTTTGTCACTCCCAACCTGAGTTGGGATTAGGTAGGGTTGCCAGTTTTGGCTGGCCATATTCCTGGAGGTTTCGTCACATAACATAATCTTTAATTCCTGGAGATGCCAGGAAAATCCTGGATGTTTGGCAATCCTACCTGGGTTTGAAAGGATTGAGGGCCAGGCCTTTAAGTGCTTCAACTGTGGCATTCAATTGGACTTTTGCCTAAGTCATGACAGCTTTAAAAGAAGAGAGGCTCAATATACCATTAACAGTTGCTACAACCATTGAGTGCCTGTTATAATATATTATTTATAGAGATGTTTGTACAAGATGCTAAATTGCAAACTAACAAAGACACTATCACAAGAGCCAGTTGGTAAGGTTTAAGTGAACTAAAGAAATTGTAATACTACATTTAAATAGACTACATTATATACTAGGGGCTTAAAATTTTCAAAGCAGTCTAGTGCTTTTAGACACATTTATCTTCCATTAATTTTAATGTATGCAGTCTTGCTGTTGCTTTAGCTGTGTTGGTCCCAGAATATTAGAGACACAAGGTGGGTGAGGTAATATCTTTTATTGGACCAACATCTGATGTGAGAGTGTTGAAGCTTGTTAATACCTTGCCTGGTTGATACAACATTTTGGTGACAAGGATGGATCTTCTGCCTCTGAACCCACCTGCACCCTTTCTGCAAAGCCCAGGTGAGCCTCCAATTTCTTTTACTACCTGGATCCACATGTTTGAGATTTATCTGCTTGCAATCAGTGCTACAGAGATTTCTGAAGAAAAAGCATGCTCTGCGAATCCACTGCCTTGGAGCAGAAGGGCAGCGTATATTTTACATTTTTCCCCTTGCAGATGATAAATACGAGAATGCACTCACTGCATTAAAGAATTTTTTTGTGCCAAAAGTGAATGTAGTTGCTAATTGGTACAGATTTTGCCAGCATGAGCAGAAACCAGGGGAAACTATAGTGCAGTATATTGCTTCCTTGAGGAGCCTGATTGTAATTTGTGACTTTGGGAATATGGCAGATGAGATGATTAGAGACTAGCTCATTGAGAAAGCCACGATGCTTCACGTAAGAGGAGAATACTTACTTCTAGAACCACAACTCTTACTACAAAAAAGTAATAACCATTGCTACTCAGATTGAGTCAGCTACAGCTGATGGCAAAATAACGAGCATGGATACAGGAGGTACAGTCCAGGCTGTGACTCCTTTGCAGAAAAATTCACTATCACTGCAAACACACAATTGCAAAAGGAAAACTAATGAAAAAACACCGAATCAGCAACTTTAAAATACACTAAAAGCATGTTTTCGCTGTGGATCCCCACAACACCTTGCAAGCTACAAAGGATGTCTGAAAAAAGTAGCTCAGTACAATCATTGCAAAAAGATTGGACATTTTGTTAAAGTATGTTGCAGTAGCCAGTTCAATCAACAGGTGCACGCAGTTACAATACCAGATGTTACTGTGCTCAGCATGGACAAAATCACTATTGCACATATTCCAGAACAGATAAAGTGCACGGTAAACGTTTCCACCATACCCTCAGGCAAACCACACTCTATTCAGCTAATGTTGGACACTGGCTCAGCAGTATCTATACTACCCAATTCCATCTATCTGCATTAGTTTAAAGATGTGCCTCTTACTGAGCCCAAACTTCACTTGGTATGCTGTTTGAAAAACCATATTCCAGTACATGGCTGCCTGCCAGCAATAATTGCAAGCATAACAGGCTACATGACATGCCACAATGCAAAGATCACCCACAGACTTACTGCATGGGAAACAGATGAGTACTAAACTGAACATTGCAGGATTGTTAAAGGCACAACCTGATACCCCAACAAAGGATGATGTGAGAAAAACAGTTGAATAGAACCAAGCAAAGTCTAAGGTTTTCACAGACAAGCGACGGAGTGCTAAAGAACCAAAGTTTCAGTGTGGTTCCTTCGTTAGAACACGAAAACGGGACCATAAAATTCACAGCTCCTCTTAAAGTCATAGATAAGAAGGGACCTTACACCTATCGACTTTCTGATGAGTGGGTATGGAATGCTTCTTATCTTGCACCTGCCTATGCACCAAGAGGAGATTATGCCAACACCTAGTCTGCATTGGATGACTTCACTGTTGTGTTGGTATTACAAGACATTGCACTGGAACCGGGGCTTGAGAGACGGCCTGTCAGACCCAGACGACCACCTGTCTGGACTAGAGACTACGTTATGTAGTATCTACGGTGTTTTCAGCATAATATTTCTACCAACAGTATAGTGCCTTGTTTCCTATTTGTTCCTGTGGTTAGAACAGCAATGTTTATTTTAAATTGGGAGAGTTTCTTAAGAGAGGAGGGAATGTGGTGTTTAGATGTTGCTTGTAATTATTAGAATAGGGAGCATTGGCTGTTGGGAGTCTGAAAGGACAGCAAACAGGAAGGAGGGGGGAGGAGTTGAGAGGCTGGGAGAAAGCTACAGAGGGTGCAGCAGCAGCTTGGTAAAGAGGTTTCTGCTTTGAAAATAAAGTCCTGTTGAAGCTTGTTAGTAGCTTGCCTGGTTGATACAACAGAGAGACAAGCTTTTGAGCTTACACAGACCAGAAGAAGAGCTCTGTGTACGCTCGAAAGCTTGTCTCTCACCAACAGACATTTGGCCAATAAAAGATTACCTCACCTGGTCTCATTAATTTTAATGGAAGATGTGTCTAAATCCATTAAACTGCTTTGTAAATCTCAACTTGGGTACCTAATGTCAGACACCTACATAAAAATGGCCCGATTTTAAGAAGTACCAAGCACAAACAGCTTCCATAGAAATCAATGGACGTTCAGCATCTTTGAAAATTAAGCCACTTAAGTGCTGCTTGACCATAGATTGGCTAATGAAAGCTGCCCACTCATGTTTGGGAATTGTGAGACACAACGTGAAGTATATATTGGACCTGATACACAAAGGCACCATTGCCCCGTTGTGATAATTGGGCCTACAAATGTGCACTAATTGGCAGCTCAACTGTAAAAATATGTGAAAGTTTGTAAGAGGTCACAATAACAAAATGTTGAGGGGAAAAGGTATGCAAAGGAGACAGAAAGACTGAATTAGTCTAAAGAAAAAGCCCCACTGATAGGACTAAAGGACTAAGTTAAGATGGTGCCTGGTAAAAAAACAAAAGATGTGGAACTGGAAATTAATGAACCAAAACTGGGATGTCAGATATTAGGCCTAGGAGGTAGACAAAATAATGATGGCATAGGCTATACCAACCATCACTCCCTTTTTGAGTCCTGAAAGACTTCAGGGGAGAATTAGGAAGAACAGAGGGAGGCTACTGGAGCAACCACCACCTATCATGGCTGTCAACCACACAGTTTCCTGGGACCCCAGGAATTCTTCTGGCTGATTCTGACCAGATCCGGACAGAGGGAGGGACCCAGATAACATTGCTAGTAGCTACCTCTACTAGCTCCAGCTGAATCCCAAACACTACTGGGTGTAAAATGGGCTCAGACTTTAACAACAATAGCTCCAGACCTTCTCAAATAATTTTTCCCCCTTCACCAACAGGACAGTTATTACCATCTAAGAGACTGTCAAAAAAAAAGGGGGGGGGGGCTGGGTTCCTTCTAAAACTCTCTCCAGCTAGAAAGGGAAAAAAGAAATGTTAAAATGAAAGCCTTATTTAATATTTTACATTTAAAATGCTTTAACTGCTTTGCCTTCTGTTCTGTATCTTTAATAAAAGGTTTAAAGGATTTGTAATGGTGTTTGCCATCTAAGCAGGTTGAGGTCTCTGTATACCAAACCTAGTTTAAATGTTGGACAGTGACTGGGTTATGGCAACACCTTTGCCCTGTTTATTTTATCTAAATTAATGCTGCACCAGCACTACTCTGACAGTGTACAGGGGCCTTAAAATGGGTGTTGATTTTATTTAAAGCCACTGCCAGGCCCCTTTATGCTGCTTGCCCGGTGGACAGGGGCCTTACAGTCAATGAGAATCAGGCCCATTATATTGTACATAAACTAAGTTCAGTACTGTAAACATTTGTCCAATTAAATCAGTGTGTGGCTAACATGTGAGAGTTAAATTCTCCACCCTTGTATGACAAACAAAACAACTGCTCACAATATTCCAGAGAAACAGGCCAGTGAAAGAACAAAGACTTGCTCATAAGAAGTGGCAACTGTCCAACACTAAAGAGTACAAACTGGCATTCAGTACTATGGGCATGTTTTATATATATAAACAAATCAAGGTCAGGTTCTCGTGATTACACCTCTTTGTACTGTTCCAGTAACAAAGGGTCCAGAAACTGGCCAGATCTTCCCAGCTGAGAATTCCCTCAGTGAAGTCAATAGGATCTAAGTGCATACTCAAAGTTATGCATAGACTTAAGTGCTTTGGTGATAAAATTGATCTCTCCCAAGGCATGATACGATGCCACTGTTTTATAAAGCTGTTTGTATTGGTTTCTTGTTGATTAAAAGTAGCTCACTGGCTGAGGCCTAATGCTCTATTCTTTGTGGAGGTTATATTACTAAACCTGGAGTATCTCTCGCTGTAAATTGGCTGATATTCTTACCCTATCAAAACTAGGATACCAGAAACTGGTTAACACCACCTTCTGTAATATGAGGAACACTCACAACAAGTGTCCGTGATGCTAATGCCATCACAAACACCAGTACTTGTGAAGCAACACTACTGTGAAGCTTCCTGAAAGTACCTAGGGTCAGACACTTTGCTAACCCTGCCCCTACAGTGAGGAATCTTGTTTGTACCCATCATGAATCAGCCCTTACTCCACCGGCCACAGGAAACACAAGCACTCCCCTCTAGTCATATACAGGCCCTGCTCTCCCTCTGCAGGTTAGTAATGGGTAGACTCCAACCCCTAAGCCCTCCGAGTACCTCCCTGCAGCCTCCAACCCCTGATCCATTGGACACAGTATTCAGATTCCCAAAGCAGCAGCATTGCCTCCAATCACTGCTTCACTTAACACACAGCACTTAGATATGTTTATAGTGAAAACAAGCTCTTATTTAACGAAGAGAAGAGATGCAAATAGCAGCAAGTAGAAATACTGGAAACAAGTGGTTACATATAAAATAAAATCATAACACTTATTCTAGACCCTAGACTTAACTAGATACCTTTATATCTTAAAAGTTAGAGCAAAGCTCACTCCCAAGGTCCCCCTAGCATTTTTCAACAAAACCTGGCAGTGATCCTTTTTTCATGAGACAAGATGCCCTGCCAGCTTGTCCCATGATTAGAGGGTATAGTGTCTTTGAAATCCCAAATATATCAAAACAGTCCTTTGATATTTATTCATAAACTGGACACTGTCCTGCTGTACATTCCTTCCTGTAGATTTCACAGCCTTTTGAGGATTTCATAGTCTGATTAATGGCAACTCCATATACAAATAGATTTACATTGCGAGACACACATACACAACGATCAGACACAAAGAATTGTCTACTACCCATGGCCTGAACGGACCCTGTCTAAGGCATGTCACTTCCTGGTGACCTGTGTTTAACTTTGAGGCTTTAAGAACATAATTTCCAGTATAGATACATAACTTCAAGAAGATCCATAGACACATTTTGCAATGATTATGACAGCCAGTGGGCTACCAGCTCTCAGCAGAGACCTCACATGCCACCGTTTGGTGAACTACTATGCATATGCTTGACCCAGAGGAACCCTGTAAAACTCTGGGCCACCTTGTGCCCTCTACCAGTTGGCACAAAGGTTCCTGGGTCACAGCTACCAAATCTGACCAACAGTGAAACCCAGACAAGTTTTAGAATTGTAATCTATTTTGTATGGCAATAGGGTGTAGACATATAACTGCCCTCTGACATCAAGTGCATATTTTCACACCTTGCATTTTTGGTTCTTAATGTAATGCTGTGACTTTGCCACTTTGGCTGCATATGGATTTTTAACTGTGTGCTGGATAACAGAGCTTCATATGAGCAATATCTTTATAACACTCTTAACGTAAACATGATTTCTAATACTGTAAGTGAAATCTGCTATCTGTCTCAGATTATTAATGAGGTAAAACTCATAGTATAGTAATACTAAATTAGGATAAATTGTTTATACAGCTATATAGATTTCCATGGCACTTTAGGTGACTAGATTTAAGGATGTTTCCCAAGTACATTACATCAGTTTTAGGACAGAAATTAAGTTACACTGGCCTAAAACTGGTAAAGAGTGTACAATCCAGAAACTCAATCCCAATATTTCCAATAAAGTAGGTCTACTCACTGGAGCAGGAGCTGCAGGACTTGGCCTTAAGTAACTAACTTCAATATTATCTGGGTTCAGCCATAGGTACTGGACTAGGAGTGCTCCTGCACCCCCTGACTTGAAGTGAATTCCATTATATACAGTGTTTACAGTTTGGTTCAGTGGCTCTCAGCACCCCCACCATACACACTGAACCCCTGGGCTCAGCTGCTTCGCAGCTATTGCTTGGGTCAAAAAGTTGCTGGCTTCCCACATGCTGCACCTTTTTTTTTTTTTTTTTTACACTAATGTTTAGCTCAGCATTTGAAAATGTGACTCAAACATTTCTCACCAGATATGTACAGCGAGTTATATTTGAAAGAACTGCTTTATTCATTAAAATGGCAAATCTGACTTAAAATGGCTTGTGACTGAAAAGCGACAATTCTTATGGCACTAGTCATAGTGGAAACCATAACCCACAATTCCGTATCACTATATCAGACACTAGTGTCTATGATCTCTCTGTCTCATTTTCTGCGAGTTGATTTTGCTGACCCTGTGTTGAGCTGTATCTGCATGTCAGAAACATTTCCCAGTATGCCATTGGAAGGCAAGTTGTTTCTCTGTACTGATGTATCTACAGCAATATGAAGGGGAGAAAACAACGGTTATTCACCGGTAACCGGAGTTCCTTGAGATGACCTTTGCACATTCACATTCTGGGGACTGCAACTTGGACCAGGTGAACCTCCTAGTGGCAATGGCCTCTGGAAACCTTGTGCTTTCTCTCCCTCCCCTCCCCAGGCCCACAGCTCCTGAACAGTCTTGAGGGCAGGACTATACCAGGGGGCACTGTGCTCTGGCTGCCTCAGTTCCTTGCAACTGCAGTAGCAGATGGAAATTTTCAACTAAGTTTCCAAAACCAGCAGCATCTGCCAGCAGTAAGCTGGCCAGAACCATACTACAAGGAATACCCCCTGCATTCACGGGTCCCCCTGCTAGTGTAGAATTGTTGGAACAGCTCCACAGTATTCTACACTAACTCCCACAGCAGAGGGCATACAGGCATTGGGGTATAGCCAAAGTGTGTGTCAATCTGGCTATTCTTGGCTGCTGTAACAGTAAAGAGTTTCCACTGTTCCAGGGGTTGTTATGGGAAGGGTCAGACCACAGAAGATCTCCATTTCCATGATGCCAACTCTCAGCTGACTTATGGTCCCATAGCCAGCAGTCAAATTCCAGCAGCCCTAAGCTGCTGCCAGCTTACATCAGAACAACGGTGGTGGCCATTTGGAAAAACAGACAGCTGTAATTAACTCACCAGTATGCACCTGCCCCACCACAACCCCCTCCTCTCCTATGTTGAGCATATCCTGGCAGAGGAGAGATTCTAGTGCCATAGGTCTCCTAAATGGTAGTGTGATAGAGTTTGGACTTTCAGCAATGTGCAGTAGCATCACACCCAACCCTGGAAGCCAGTATGTGAATTCCAGAGACATATTTCACAAGTTTATCTGATAGGCATGAGTGGGAGACTTGGCATCAGCAGATGATGTGGCTGACAGCACTGGAATCAGCCATGGGAGAAATAAACACCTTCAGCACTTAGGAAATACCAACTAGTACAAAATACTCCTCAGCAACACAGGCTATTATGAGCCTGTCACAACTGTTCTCTATGCTGGGTTCCCATAGAATTGAGAATAAAGTTCCAGGTCTCAGTTGTTATCTTCAAAGTTCTCCATGCCCTGGGCCCAGGATACATAAAAGATTGTTGTCAACAATTTTGCTTCTCTGACATAATGGAGTTCTCTGTGCAGGAGACAGAGCCTTCTCTAGGGGCAGTCGGACTGTGGCACGAACTCCCCAAAGAACCATCACAAAACCCATCACTTCCTGCTCCAAGTACAAGATGCATTTTATAGACCTGCCTTTAATATAAACACATAGCAATAGGTTTATTTATTTTTAAGAAAACACTACCAAAACAAGACACTGAATTGCACACACTTCCCCCTCTGGGGAGAGTGTGAGAGAATACACACATGGCAGATGTGTAATCATCTTATTTAATGCACTACTAGAAGGACCTTCACCTGCATGTTCATGATGAAAGGATTGAGGAAAGGCAGGGTCTCTCCTATGCACAACTACCTGAAGGTCTCTCTCTGAGGAAAGGGAGGACCTGCTTTAGATAGACCCTGAGAGGGAGGCAGTTACCCCTCTCACAAACTAACCCAGTTTATTAGGGTTAATTCCCTGTGTTTTGTTTATGGGCCACACCTAAAGGATGGGGACTTGAAACTCACTAGGCCAGAGAGCCAAGGCAGGAGAGAAGGCAGCTACTGCCCCAGTAAGGAGAGTGAGCCAGAACCTAGTGTTCCCCCACCAATAACCTCACTGTAGGTTGAAACACCTAAGCCCTGATCACCAGGCAATGCTCCCCATAAGCAAAGAGCAACATATGGCAATGAGTGTGGTGTAAAAACCTACATAAAATAGAACAGAATAGAAGGACTGTGTGGAAAGAACATAAATTGCCTTGTAAGCCTCGAGGGAAGGAAATGTGGAGTGTCTAACTGCAGAAATCTTGCTCTGATACCATGAGTAAATGACGGAGGCCCAAGATATAGGATAACTGAAAAAAATCTTGAACTTACTATTGGTGTTTCGGAATCATCTCTATGTACACACTAGAGAAGGACTTCTGTGCATCAGCATACATTGATCCTTATCAAATTATAAGTAATGGTAGTAATTTGTTTTTCAACCTTTTTCCTTCACACAACAAGTGTTTCTTTCAAGGAATAAACTGATGGTTTTTCTTCTCTGACTTTAATGCTGTACGTCTATCATTGTTTATTTCACCTGTACATTGAAGTATTACAGATAGTAACAAATCTCCCTTTGCTCTGACTGACTGTTCAGTTACAAAGGGATAACCAAGAACTTTTACTTGAAACGTGATCTGCTTTTTAAAACATGCTATTCTTTTACATCTAATCTTATATAAAAGAAAGGAGGAGACCACATCCTTTCCTTGAGGATTTCAACTTAAGAATTTGGAGACAGCATCAACAAATTACCCAAAGGAGAGAACTCTAATTATTTGTCCATTTCATCTAGACAGAGCTGGTCATGACAGTGGGCAAAAGTACTCCTTATCACGGACACTGAATTCACCAAAAGCTGTCAGCAAATAAGTGCTTTTTCAACAATACAGCACTGTGATGGGGTGCCACTCACCACTGCGGTGCCCCCTGCTGGATGTCCCAGGGATCAGCTCTGCTAGCCAGTGCACCCTCTTCTGGTGGCATTGCACCACCATCACTTCTGCTCCAGGGACCCACATCACTCCCAGGACCACAGTATCCTCTTCGTGACACAGCCCTCCAGCTGTGACACACTCTGTGCTCCCCCCTTCTAGGGGACAGTATCAAAGTCTGCTGTCCAGCCACTTCCCTCAGTGGCTTCTGCAGCTAATTGTCTGGCCACTTCCTCAGTGGCAAGGCAGGGGAGGGGCAGAACCTGTGCCCATCTACTACCTCTAGTCCCCAACCTAGGGACCCCGTAGATGGCAGCCATGTGCTACATCCCCCCCAACCTCTCAGTACCTTTCCCTGGGCCATTTCCCCACAGTCCCCTACATCTTCTTTTCCCTGGCCTCAGCCTGCAGATCTCTACAGCCCACCAGGAACTACCTTTAGCTCCCTGGGTCTCTGCCTATAGCACTGCTCTGTTTGGGGTACTTCTTACCATCAGCCTGCAAGGCAGCAAGTCCTCCTCAAGCTCCAGAGAATGACTGAAATCCCTCTGCTCTGCAGCCCTTCTTATATGGGCCAGCCCAGCCCTGATTGGCTGCTCCTCGCAGCCCCTCTCTAATTGGTTGTCTCCTGCGCAGACTCCCTAGGGCTCTATTAACCCTTTATGGGCCAGTGGGGGGACGATGCCCCATCACAATCACAACCAGCAAATGGTCATTTTTATCAGGAACTCTGTCAAATTAATGCAGTTTATACAGTGACAAGTGTTTTGATCACTACATGAACGCTGATTAGCAAAATGGGGACAGCTTTCCTTGTTTGCGTCATTACAGTTGAGCATTGATAGCGATGCAGTATCTGCAGCTGTATGTGGGATGCTGATCAGCTAATTATATGGTAGTTATATGAATTTAACACACTTGAAAACTGGGGCATATGTACAATTGTTCTTTTTATTATGTTCTGGGCAAAATAGAAAAGGAGCTATAGAGTCTCCTGTGACTAAACAAAAGAACTTCAATTAACATTTATCATATGCCTGCCACGATATTATTAACTGCTAAAAGAAATGGCCCCTAGCCACTAGTGAATCTACAAGATGGTACTGGCAAGTTAGGGTTTCTGACTACTGTACTATGGACTGACCTTCAGCCTTCATCCATTCCTCATTTTTCCTCCTTCAGATGATATTAAAAAGAGCACAATACTGAAGTTTTGCTCACTGTATAATATGACTCACATTTGTTTTAACTTTCAACCATTTTTTCTCTCCACTACCTCTGTCTTTTTTCTCAGTACTGCTTGTCACAGACAGATTGTGATCTCTTGTGCTCAGAGACTGTCCTTTTTAGATTCTATAAATTTTAAATGACGTAGATGGTACTATATAACCACCTCCCACTCCGATTTTCATGCTCTGCCCTGCATGGTCTGAGCCTGGTCTACTTCCTCATAAGAGCGGGATTTAGAGCAGCCCAAATTGAGCTGCAGGATACTGCATACACAATCGAAAACTGGGGTACTTTGATCTCCAAGCAAGCATAGTCATTTACCACACAGCTTAACCAAGGAGCCAAATGGGGTTAAAGTGTGCACAGCTAAACTGAAGGTGGCTGGTACAGCAGAGGACTTAGTCTAGTAAACTGCTACAGCTGTCCAAAAAGTTTTGAAACTGCTAGACATACAATGAGACTAAATGCCATGTATGAGACAAAAACAGCAGCAGAATAAAATTTACCCACTATTCAGCCCATGCCCATGATTGGGGCATTGCCTGTAGGAATGCGAGTATTATTTCTTTATATCTATAGCAGGAAGCCAGGCAGGAATCCTAGGATTGGAGAAAATTCTAGCCAAAAGCTCTACATTGAAGCAGAGAGAGGCAGAAGCATTAGGGATAATACTGGTCTTGTTCAGTGCTGGAAGAAATTGACTTTCTGTGATTCTTTAACATTGTCACCTGACATGGTGTCAGAGGTTGACTCATTTTGACCCAGCATAAATAAGAGGAAAATGCCAATATTCAACGCCTCATAAGATTTTCAATTTGATCATCCTCACGAAAGGGACTGAGTGGAATGAGCACATCACCAGATTCCAAAATGCAACAAAGTTTAATATAGAGAGTATTAATGTACAGGTCAGCTAATTCATTTATGTAACAGGTAGTGATGCTGAGCACTTTTTATTAATCAATTGTGCTTGCTGAGGAATGAGATAAAAATAAGTGACATTAGTCTTAAAAATCTGATAAGCATTTCATTCCAAAACAAAAAGGTAACACATGAACATATACGCTTTTACCAAAAAGTGCAGAGGCCCTGCCTTTATAAGGGTCCAATATAAAAATAAAGAGCATTGTGAGGTCATCTAAACTTGGGTTTTAAACAAGGAACTTTTAGAAAAATTATGTTTAAGGCCAGATGCTCAGCTAGTATAAATCCGTGTAGATTTGTTTAAATGAAGCTACATCAATTTAAACCAGCTGAGAATTTGACCCTGAATATCTGAGGTAATTCCGGAATAGGCAGTGCAACTGGCATGGCATTATGAGTAAAAATGCAAGTTATCTAACAAGGAAGTAATGAAAGGATGAATCAAGTAACAAAGAGGACGTGCCCATAGAGGGAAAAAAGAAGCGCAATAAAAATGAAGCTTCTTAACAGAATGAGTTTCTGGGGCATAAACAAGGAGAGAATACAGCATACATGAAGTCTGCCCAGGTACTGAAAGCATTTGCAGGAAATTTACAGGAAGGAAAGAGATTAATTCCAAGGCCCGAAGGGACCATTTTGATCATCTAGTCTGACCTCCTGTATAACACAGACCTAGAGCTCCCCCTAAAATAATTCCTGGAGCAGATACTTCAGAAGAACATCTCTTCTTGATTTAAAAATGGTCAGTGATAAAGAATCCACTGCGGTCCTTGGTAAATTGTTTCAATGGTTAATTATTCTCACTGTTAAAAAATTACACCTTATTTCCAGTCTGACTTCATTCATCTTCAACTTCCAGCCCTTGGATTACGCTAGACTGCAGAGCCTAATAGTAAAAATTTGCTCCCCATATAGATGCTTAAAGATTGTAATCAAGTCACTACTTAATAATTTCTTTAAACTAAAGACATTGAGTTCTTTGAGTCTGTCACTCTGAGGGTTGTTTTCTAATCATTAATCATTCTCATGACTCTCAATTTATGAACATTCTTCTTGACTTGTAGGGACCAGAACTAGACAATAGTCCAACAGCAATTGCAGACTGGTCTGTACCAATGACCTATCCTCTTCATTATTTACCACTCCCCCGACCTTTGTGTTATCTGCAAACTTCTATCAGTGATAATTTTATATTTTTCTTCAGGTCACTGATAAAAATGTTAAACAAGAATACGGCCAAGAACTGATCCCTCTGGGATCCCATGGAAACAACTTCTCAATGACTATTCCAGGTTTACAAGCACATTTTGAGACCTATCAGTTAACCAGCTTCTAATCCATTTAAATTGTGCCATATTAATTCTGCACTGTCCTAGTTTTTTAAATTAACAGAGTGGAAAAGAAATTGGAAACATGCCTTTCAAAACAGAGGAAGGAGGTAGCCCAAGAAAAGATTATTAATATCCATTTCCTGTTTCAGAGTAGCAGCCGTGTTAGTCTGTATTCGCAAAAAAGAAAAGGAGTACTTGTGGCACCTTGTTAGTCTCTAAGGGGCCACAAGTACTCCTTTTCTTTTTTATCTATTTCCTGTGATCTGCATCCAAACAGGACATTCCTGAACAGGCTTGGACTATTAATCGTCACATTGGCCATACTGTTGTTTTACATTTAGAAGTGATTCAGTAATACAGATAACTGGGAGACTTAAGGAGACGAGCTCCAGCCCTAACTTGCATGCCAGGGTAGTGCTCAGCAGCCCAAGGACATACATAAATTGTCTGGGTCAATTCAAAACTTGTACATGGTAATTACAACGATGAAGAGTATGTATCTCAGCCCACTGCAAGTGACTTCCTAGACCAAACCAAAGCCTTTGAACAGGCTTCATAAAATGCTGAGGGCAAATTGGACTGTGTTCTGTGAAAATTATCTTCTTAAAGAGGACTAGGGAGGAACCTATTGATAGATGGCACTACACTCTGTGTGCTTAGCACAGTCCAGAGGGTGACAATATCTCCGCTTTCCAAAGTGAAGGAAAAACTGGAGAGAATGACAACGGTATAACAAAAGTATGTTACTGAATTGTTTGCAATGTTGTGGTAGCCATGTCGGTTGCAGGACATTAGAGACAAGGTGGATGAGGTAGTATCTTTTATTGGACTGACTTCTGTTGCTGAAAGAGACAAGCTTTTGAGCATACATAGAGATCTTCTTCAGGTCTGCATTGACAGAGTGGGATGCTCCTATAGTATTGTAGGATTCACTCCTATATTGAAAAAAAAAAACCCATATAGACCTGTGCAAACAAAGAGGCTCAGTAAAGCAGTAAGGAGGGAAAGCTATATTCTTCACACCACAGGAAAACACAAACACCAGATGAACTGGTTCAACAATATTTTCCTTACCAGGTACAGCCAGAGGATTCTGGCACATTCCACTCTGCCCTGAAGCACTCAGCTGACAACTTTTATAACTCCATTTGCAAGATTGTTAACTAGTATCAGATATGAACCAGAACGCTTTGTACTTATGCTAAGTTGTATAACTATGAACTGTATTTCCAGAATGCTCGGTACTCATGCTAAGCTTTACTGTGGAAATCTACTAGTAGTTTAACTGATTCAGTCTTTGTTCTTTGTATGTGCAGAGCCTATCAGAAATAAGATATATGTTCTGGTAAGGAATATTATATATGAATTGTGCGCTAGCTTGAGTTAGCACGACTTGTACTCCGTGGTCTACTTATATCTAGTTTTTAACGGGACAGTCCCATATTTAAGCTCTCTTGCAGGTGTCCCAACTTTTTGTTAAAAAAAAAAGGGGGGGTGGCAAATTGTCCTGTATTTTCTGCCTCCTGATCAGTACTGGTGGGTCCTGATGGCTGGATCCCTGCTCGCCAGCCGCCACCCACCAGCGGTCAGTGGGCGGGGGAGGGGTGTCCCAGTGGCTGACAATGGGGGTGGGTATGCAAGGCTAATGGAAGCAGGGAAGCTGGAGCTTGTGGGCCAAGGCTGCTCCCTCAGCCAGTCTGTCAGCCAGCAGGGCCCCGGCTCCCGTCCCATTTCTGGCCAGCGCCGGCTGTGAACTGTGGCAGCCAGTGACTGCGGACAGGCGGCAGCTGGTCAGCGCAAGCAGGCGGTGGCCTCAGGCTGGGAAGACACAGCACCAGGTACCGGGAGAGGCAAGCCCGTGCTCAGGGCCCATATGTGTTGCACCACGCCAGGCTCCGGATGCGACCCCTGCAGCAATGGCTGATGGACTATAAGGTGGATAGAAAGCTGGCTAGATTGTTGGGCTCAACAGGTAGTGATCAATGACTCCATGTCTAGTTGGCAGCCAGTATCAAGTGGAGTGCCCCAAGGGTCGGTCCTTGGGCCAGTTTTGTTCAATATCTTCATTAATGATCTGGAGGATGGTTTGGATTACATCCTCAGCAATTTTGCAGGATGACACTAAACTGGGAGGAGTGGTAGATATGCTGGAGGGTAGGGATAGGATACAGAGGGCCCTAGCCAAATTAGAGGATTGGGCCAAAAGAAATCTGATGGGGTTCAACAAGGACAAGTGCAAAGTCCTGCATTTAGGAAGGAAGAATCCCATGCACCGCTACAGAACAGGGACTGAATGGCTAGGCAGCAATTCTGCAGAAAAGGACCTAGGGGTTACAGTGGACGAGAAGCTGGATACGAGACAGCGTGCCCTTGTTGCCAAGAAGGCCAATGGCATTTTGGGCTGTATAAGTAGGGGCATTGCCAGCAGATCGAGGGATGTGATCGTTCCCCTCTATTCGACATTGGTGAGGCCTCATCTGGTGTACTGTGTCCAGTTTTGGGCCCCACACTACAAGAAGGATGTGAAAAAATTGGAAAGCATCCAGCGGAGGGCAACAAAAATGATTAGGGGACTGGAACACATGACTTATGAGGAGAGGCTGAGGGAACTGGGATTGTTTAGTCTGCAGAAGAGGAGAATGAGGGGGGATTTGATAGCTGCTTTCAACTACCTGAAAGGAGGTTCCAAAGAGGATGGATCTAGACTGTTCTCAATGGTAGCAGATGACAGAACAAGGAGTAATGGTCTCAAGTTGCAGTGGGGGAGGTTTAGGTTGGATATTAGGAAAAACAACTTTTTCACTAGAAGGGTGGTGAAACACTGGAATGCGTTACCTAGGGAGGTGGTGGAATCTCCTTCCTTTGAAGTTTTTAAGATCAGGCTTGACAAAGCCCTGGCTAGGATGATTTAGTTGGGGATTGGTCCTGCTTTGAGCAGGGGGTTGGACTAGATGATCTCCTGAGGTCCCTTCCAACCCTGATATTCTATGATGGTCTACTCCCAGTCCAGGGACTATCTGGAGAAGGTCATTACCATTCCTGCAACGATACTTACCTTGCTCTGATGGTGGACTGACCCCAGGAAAGTCCTGGAAGGGATTCCCTTTGTCATCACTCCTCACCTCAGTTGACTTGGTTTCAGACGCCTCCGACCTTGGCTGTGGGGGGGGGGGCACACCTTGGCACTCTCCAGACACAGGGTATGCAGTTCCCAGAGGAAGTGAAGCTACACATAAATATCAAAGAGCTTAGGGCGGTGCTCAGGGCATGTGCGATCTTCCTGCCTCACCTGTCGGGCAGAATGGTCCGAGTCTTGATGACAATATAGCTTTGATGTTCTACATCAACTGCCAAGGGGGAGCATGATCCTCGGCCCTCTGCCAAGAGGCACTCTGTCTCTGTGACTTATGCTTCTAGGTGGATTCCGTGGCCGATGCAGATCACCTTCCAAGTGCCAAGAATACTCTAGCAAATCACCTAAGCAGAGACTTCTCCTCTCACCTGAGTGCTCCACCCAGAGGTAGCAGACATGATCTTCCAGAGGTGGAGAACTCCCTAAGTGGATTTGTTCACTAGCAGACAGAACAGGAGGTGCCACAGGTTTTTCTCCAGACAGGGTCTGGGCAAGGGCTCCCTCTCTGACACCTTCCTCTAGCCATGGACAGGAAGCCTGATGTACGCATTCCCCCCAATTCCGCTCATCAGCAAGGTCCTAGCAAAAAATTGAGAGGTTCTCATGATCACCCCGGCGTGGCCTCGCCAGTACTGGTTCGGGACGCTGTCGAGCCTGGCAGTGGTCCTCCACGGCCCCTGCCTAACCATCTGGACCTGCCGATCGTCAGAGCCCACTCAATCAGAGCGCAGGCATCTTCAGCAGCCTTCCTAGCACACTTCCCGATCCAGGACGTCTGTCGAGCCACAATGTAGTCCTTGGTGCACATGTTCCCGGTCCACTATGCCATCACTCAGAAGGCCAGGAACGACACTGGGTTCGACAAAGCTGTGTTGCAATCTATACATCCGTAAACTCCTACCCACCTCCAAGGGGTACTGCTTGGGAATCACTTAAGTTGAATGGACATGAGCAAGCACTCGAAGAAGAAAAGACAGACAGACAGTTACCTTTTTCCAATAACTGGTGTTCTTTGAGATGTGTTGCTCATGTCCATTCCACAACCCACTCTCCTTTCCCACTGTCGGAGTTTTCTGGCAAGAAGGAATTGAAGGTGGGGGGAGCTGGTGGCATATGTGTGCCACTTCAAAGGGTGCCAGAGCTAGTCCCTTACGGATACTACTGAGGAAAAAAAAAAACTTCCGGCATGAGTGCATGTGGTGAGCACACACATGCGTAAATTGAATGGATACGAGCAACACATCTCAAAGAACACCAGTTACGGAAAAAGGTAACTGTCTTTTTTGTAATGCATGCACACAACAAAATCTTCCTGCACTCACAATAACATTCTTACTGTGGTCAAATTTATGATAGGCGGTGGCGGCAGCAGTTGCTCTGGGCAACCTGAATGAGTGCTAGATGTGAAGCATTGCAAGGCTGCAACCATGTGAAGTTAGTTCAATCTTTACTCAAGAAAAGTCACAAAAGCGTGTATGTTCTTTTAATGATGACCTTCAAAAACAATTCAAGTTTTTGAAAAAAAAAAAAAACAAAAAAACTCTTCAGTAGCTGACAGTCAGGTTATGTGTCAAATATGTGGAGCACATTTTTCAATTGCTTATGGCAACTGTAGTGACATTACTCAGCATCTTCAAACAAAAAACAAAAGGACACTGAACGAAATACGTGTGCAACTCCAAGTGTTTCAGAATGTTTTGTTAAGCAAAACACAGAAGCTGATGAATACATGCAACTGAGGGACTGGTTGCTTACCATTCTGAGCGCCCTGGACGCAGCTTCAGATCTAGTGATCATACCTCACGATTTAAAAAGAAAACAAAAAAACCCCAAAACACTACACTTTACCAATCCAAGTTTTCATCTATGCACACCAAATCTGAGGCAATAATTTGCAAAGTATCCAGTCCACTATCAACAGAAGAACTGCAGTGTTAATAAAGAAGTGCTCGTTTGTTACGCTTAGCTTGAATGCATCAAACAAAAAGGACGAAAAAGCTATTTTCTTCCCATCAGTGGGGTAAACACAAATTGAGTTTTTCTTCTCTACCTTACAAAACTTCTGGTGTGCAGTGCAAATTTCTACATCAATTGATTGAGAAACATTCTCTTAGTGAAAAGCTTGTTGGGCTTTGCACAGACATAGCCAGTACAAATTTTGGTGGTGCTAAACATGCTGGAAAAAACAACATAGGGTGAAAACTGCAAGTCAAATGAGGGAAAGATCCTTGGTATTGGTTGCGGTGCTCACATCATTTGTAATTGTCTGCAAACAGCAGCTCACTGTCTTCCGATTGACTTGGAGTCCTTTGTCGTGAAAGTTTATAAATACTTTCACATTTACACTGTTCATGTCAAAGAACTGAAAAACTTCTGCCAATTTGTCAACTTCGACTATTTTAAATTACTAGAGCACGGCAGCACACAATTCCTTTCTCTTGGACCAGCACTAGATAGAATTTTGTCGATTTTTGATGGGCTCAAGGCATATTTTCCTCTCTCAAAACAAATGCTCAACATTGTTGAAGAAAATCTTCAATGGCCCTTGCACAAAACTGTGGCTTGTTTTTGCTAGTAAGCAAACAGCCATCTTTCAGAAGACAGTAGAGGCAAAAGAGAAAAACAACTAATCAGTGACAGAAGTTGCATTGCATATTCATACCCTTCAAGATACTTTAGTGAAGAGCCTCAGAGAAAGATTTGTCACATCACACACAAAGATCCTGTTGCAGTCTTTGGTTGAGGGTGGGGAAATTAAGGAAAAGGAATTTTACAATGCGGTGAAGAAATTTTAGTCAACATATCTGAAGTACTTGGAGCACTGGAAACCTGCCTTTGAGTGCACAAAAAAGCTTGAGTGTGCCCTGTTGAGAAGCATGCCAATGTGGGATAATATACAAAGCAGCCTTGCCACACAAAAATTCCCACACTAAGTTTGATAGATGAGAACCATCTTTTTGATGAGTGGGCAAATGCAAAACCCATAATGTCCCGTTACATGTATGACTGGAACACTCAGAAAGCACCCATTTCTGAAAGGTGGTGGAATGTTTTTCAAGAGATGGACAATAAGGCAGTAGAATACTCAGATCTGGCAAAGGCAGCTGAGTTTGTTGTGTGTTTGCCAGTCACCACAGCCCCTGTTGAACATATCCTTTCAGTAATAGTCAGTGTTTCTACTGTGAAGACTATTTTGTTTGTGTGAGTGAATTTTAACCTGGACTGTACCATGTTCTATGACAAGCTGCTGAAAGACAAGCAGAACCTTCGAGAAATTGCTTCAAGTGACAAATGCAGTCCACAAGAAGTATCGCACTGTGGAGAACAGAAAGATGAGGACAGGGCAGGCATTTCTAAAGAGCAGTAACCACTTACTTGTGAGTATATACTTATACTGTGTTTATTATAACATTAATAATTAAAATATTTCTTTTTAACGGGGGCTCAGTCAATCTGTACATTTGTACTGCATAGTTCTGATTGATTGCCGTTGAACTTGCTTGAATTCGAGTAATTTTACCAGGTGTTCCGTATTCAGCACAGGGAAATAAGGTCACCCTAATAAATATCTGGAATGTTATTGTGTATGGTTAGTGCAGATGTCTCTGTACTCTGAAAAATTGGAGTGAAACTAGATCAGAAAAGGGGAGAAAAGCGTATTAGTTTTCTAGATTTCATAATCAAGTGGAATATACATATAACCAGAATTGGGGTCATACTTTGGAACAGACTGAAATTGCCACAAGCCAGTTCTCCATATTTGATAATGTATGAACATCTCTGATTTTGCTGATTTATCTATTTTCAATAAACTGAGCCAAATTATCTGATGTCTTTTTACACTGACAATCTAAACCAAACCACTTACAAGATATTGCTTTCGTCACCTCCCATTCAATATCACAACCTGTGTCACAAATCATCCAAAGGAAAAATAAGCTACATTTTACAAGGAAGAGAGTGGAAGTTTCTCTGGATGACATTTTAGTTTATGGAAAGTTAGAGGAAGAACTTAAGATAGGGTTAAAACAAGTCCTGAAGGCTGCTGGCCTAAAAACAAAAGAGAAAAAGACAGGCTAAGACAAACCCACCTATAGTTCTTAGGGCATGATTGATAAAGAGGGTGAAGCAGAAAGAGAAAACCGCTTCAGGAATAGTGTTTTCATTATCCTGTTTTTCCACGTTGTTATATGGTCTCATAATTTTAATATTTGAGCATCTTCTCTGAGTTAAAAGTTGGTAATGCTATCGCTCACTTGTTTTTCCTTCTCTGCAGGCTTAGAGGTTTTTCTAAATTATTCTTTAAGCTAGAGTGTACTATTATGGAAATGCTTGGGCAGAGATAGATTTTGCATTCAGCTCTGAATGTGACAGGTGAGTTCAATATTAATGGTCCAGTTCCTGTAAAAGTTTCCCATTTATTCTGATAAAAATCCTTATTCAGTGCTAGAAGGGACTCTTTAGAATTTGTTACCATTGCTGCATATCACCACTAGCCCCACATTTTGTGGAATCATCCTAATTTTTACCTGGGTGATTCCACGCTACTATTTCAAAAATTATTTTGGCACACTTAGTATAATTTTCCCACCACGCTGCCACAATCTGTTGTGACTTCAATAATAGGCAAAGGTACTAATAGGCCCGCAAGTGAGGTCAGGGGCTATGCAACTGGCATTCAGGGCAGGAGGCACAATAGCACTGGATCTCTGCATGTATTCCTGGCCAATAAAACTTTCTTAGGACTCTTTCCAGTGTCTTGTCTACTCCTAGATGTCCCCCAAATAGATGACTGTGAGCTAACTCTAGTACTGCCCTTGTGTGTTTCCGTGGGACTAAGAGTTGCTTTACTTCTTCCCCTCGTATTTGTGCTATCCTGTACAACAGAACGCATTTGAGCGCATAATATGGCCTTGGGTCTTTCCTTCTACGGGTACGCCTTCACTTCCACTACCTCCTCCCTCACATTCGCATATAGCAGGTCATTGGCTTGGTCATGCCTGCAATTCTCACATGCAGTACCAATCTGACTTAATTCCAGGAGGCCCGTTTCTACTCTGCCCCCTCCGAGTCCTCACTGGCCTGAAGGATCTCCTGGCCTCCTGAATGGGTTTGCCTACCAACAAGGGAGGTTTTTTGGTTCTCTGCTAGAATCCTGGTCCCTAATCTTTTATCTGCCCTCCTTTCCCACCGAGGCTTTCAGGGTTTTCTGGGGGGGGAGGGGGGATGAGAATAACTGTGGGGCAAATTCGGCAAACATTGGGGTGAGGCTATCTGTAGGTGCCTCCATCTCAGCCCAGGGGTTGCTACCCTCCCCTGGCTCTATTGGGGGGGAGTAAGCTCTCAAACCCGGGGAAGTCCCTACCAGTTAAGACAGGGTATGGGAGCCTGGGGACCACTCCTGCAGTCACCCTGGTAATATTCCCTTGGATCTCAATCCGTACTGGGATTGTGGGCTAGAAATTTATTGTGCCATGAACTCATGTTACCCCAGTGTTTTTGGCCAGGGTTAGTTGGTCTTGCCCCACCAACTTCCCCGAGACCAGCGTGACAGCACTCCCAGAATCCACCAATGCTATGGTTTTGATTCCATTCATTTTTACTGATCTTGTATACCCATGTGAGGTCATTGCGACCCCTACCAGGCCGATTATGCCACATTGCTCCCCGTGATCCCCCAGATTACATTACATAGGCTCTTCCCTGTTGGGGCATTGGGCTGCTATATGCTCCATTTCCCCACACTCGTAATCCCAACCCCTTATTCCAGTTGCCGCCCTCTGCCTGAGGCTATTTGGCCAGCCCCCCCCAGCCCTCTCTTCCCAAACCCCCAGGTCTCTTCTTGGCCTTGGGCCATTCCTTGGTGTCTTTCCTCCCAGTTATGGTTCTCCTGGAGTTCTCAACAATCCGGGGCCTTGGGTTTGGGACTGGCTTCCTGGTTTGTTGTGTCTCACCCCCTGCAGTCTGGAACAGTTCACGGGCTGTCAGCTGTCTTTCCACAAGGGAGACCAACTCATCATAGGTGGAGGGGTCATTCTGGCCAACCCAAGCCTGGAGGTAGCCCCCTCATATACTGTTCTAGTACCAGGAGCTCCATCATTTTCTCAGAGCTGAGGGCCTCAGGGTGCAGCCGTTTCCAGGTCAGGTGGATCAGGTCAAACAATTACGATCAGGGTGTCTTGTCCTCCGTATACTGCCACTCATTGAACCTCTGGGCTCGCAACGCCTTCGTTACTCTGGATCTAGCCAGGATCTCTGCCTTCAGCTGGGGGTAATCTGCTGCAGTCTCCGCACCCATATCATAGTAGACTTTCTGGGTCTCCCCACACAGGAATGGGGCGAGGATACCAGACCACTGATCTTGGGGCCAGGCCTCCCACAGAGCTGCTCTTTCAAAAGCCAGGAGGTATGCCTCCACATCATCCTCCCAAGTCATTTTCTGTAGGCAGCAGCTGGCCCATATGGTCCGGGTCCCGTCGCAGTTGCAGTTCAGCTCCATAAGGGCCTTCAACTGGTTCATCAGCTCTTGCAGCAGGGCTCAGTCCTGGGCAGCCTGACTCATCAACAGACGATTAGTCTCCTGCTGCATCCAAGTCGCCTCCTGGTGGGTGGTTGCTTGGATCTGGGTAGCTTCCTGCTGGGCTGCGGTGGCTTGTATTAGGGCCTTGACCACGTCGTCCATCTTAGGGATGGGAGAGTTTTGGCTAACCCTGGTTTAAGACCCCAGCACATAGATCCCACTGCTAACACCATGTGTGGCAAATTGCCGGCACTACTTTGATGGGTCTTGCGCTTTCTCTTCTTGGGGAGGGTTCAGGGCACTGTTTCTCGCCCCTGAACTGGGGTATTAACTGCCGCACTAGTGTCCTAGAGAAGGGGAGTGGAGAGGGAGGGACCCAGGCCCACCCTCTACTCCGGGTCCCAGCCCAGGGGCCCTACGGATAGCGGTAAACTGCTTGAACTAGAGGTTCCTTCTCCTGGGCTACTTCCCTCTCCTGCCCTTCGGCTTGTGGGGCTTCCTGCCCTCCCTCTGCACAAACCAGGTGTCCGTTTACCTAGGGTTTTGGTCTTCTTAGCCCACCACAGCACTTCTCCAAACTCTCCTCTGCTTCTCTCTGCTTCAACTCCTTTCCTTGTCTGATTGAAGCAGGGGGGTTTTATCAGGTGACTGGCTTCAGCTGCTTTAATTGGCTTCAGGTGCTTTAATTAATCTATAGCAAACTTTTTTCCCTCTACAGGGAATAAGGCTCCCTTCTAACATTCTCCTGCTGCCCTCTGGCCATGTTGTATCACACATTATATAAATCCATTATATGCACACCCCTTGAATAATGTGTACAGTTCTAGTCATCCCATCTCAAAAAAGGTGTATTAGAACTGGAAAAATATAGAGAAGGGCAAGAAAATGATTGGCGTATGGAACAGCTTTCATATGAAGAAAGATTAAAAAGACTGGGACTGTTCAGTTTAGAAAAGAGACAACTGAGGGAAGATATGATACAGGTCTATAAAATCATGAATGGTTTGGAGAAAGTGAATAGGAAAATATTATTTGGCACTTCACATAATATACGAACTGGGGTCATCCAATGAAATTAATAGGTAGCAGATTTAAAACCAACAAAAGGAAGTATTTCTGCACACAAGGCAGTCAACTTTTGGGACTCATTGGGAGGGGATGTGGTGAAAGCCAAAACTATAACTGGGTTCAAAAAAGAATTAGATAAGTTCTCGGATGATAGGTCCAATAATGGCTATTAGCCAAAATGGTCTGGGATGCAATCCCATGCTCTGGGTGTCCCTAAATATCTGACTGGTAGAAGCTGGGACTGGATGACTGGGGATGGATCACTCGATTATGTGCACCGTTTTGTTCATTTCCTCTGAAGCATCTGGCACCACCGACTGTCAGAAGACAGGATATTGAGCTAGATGGACCATTGGTCTGAACCAGTAAGAACATAAGAATGGCCCTATGCAAACACCTTCATCCAGCACCTGTGCTCAGTGAGAGCCTGACAATTTTTGGCCCAAGCTGCCAAACTCTACAAGCTAAATACAAAATAAATATAGCTGATCCACTATTTCAGTGGACAAATCTGGACCGTGATTCATCCTAGCTCAATTGTATTGGAAATACATGTATTTGGTACCTGCAGCCTGTCAGTTTTTAATCCAAATTCTACTGTTTTGCCTAGAGAAAAAATGCCCCAGCTCCTAGTGAACCAAAAACTCCAGACCCCCATTGCAAACAGGTGTGCAAAACCTCAAATAATTGGTGTCTAGAATCTGTGGGGGGTTTTATCCCAAACCTCAAAATTCTATCAGGTAAAAAGAAGGGAAGTTGCTGTGATGTCACTGCAAAAATCCAAACCCTGAAACATCTCTGCTCATTGCAGCACAAAGAAATGTATCCACTACCTGGAGCCCGCTAGATGCTATCATTTTTGGCCCTCACGTGCCCCAGACTTTGCCATAAAAATAGACAGCACATAAACAGAGACCAAATGTAACTGTTCCTAATCCACTAAAAAAGTCTGGTCCCCTCAAACATCCTAGCACAGCTGCACTTGAAAAATCCAATATGGACCTGCATCTGCCCATTTTTTAAACTTAAACAACAAAGAGTATGGTGACACCTTAAAGACTAACAGATTTATTTGAGCATAAGCTTTTTTAAGCTTAGATTCCCATAATTTTGCCTTCTAGATAGATAGGTTGTAGCCATTCTTTTACATCAAATGAATCGGTATCCAGATAACCCAGATCTGACATCTTAATGTTTTCAGATACAAGCAAATTGCACAGCTCTACATCGAAATTTTGCCATGGAACTGGCCTAGCAGATGTGAATGATCACATTAAAGATATGGTTTTAGTGGCTCAGCATTTGACTGAAATTATCAAAGCTGCCTAGTGAATTTTGACGTATATTCCTTAATTTAAAACCCATTTTAATGAAAGATGTCTAAATCCCTTAGACCTTTTTGAAAAGTTCTATGCACTGCACACAGATTTGTCAGTAGAATTTGGAGGATTAGGGTCAAAAATGGGCAGGAATCACATATGTGTTTTTCAGTGCTATTGGACTGGATACATCAAGATCCAGATTTCTTCATTGAAGGGAGAGTAAGCGACACTTCCTTCTTTTTTAGGTTTCAGAGTAGCAGCCGTGTTAGTCTGTATTCGCAAAAAGAAAAGGAGTACTTGTGGCACCTTAGAGACTAACGAATTTATTAGAGCATAAGCTTTCGTGAGCTACAGCTCACTTCATCGGATGCATTTGGTGGGAAAAAAAAGCTAATCCGGTGTGGAAGCTCAAGGCCAAAAATTGCCACGCTCCAGCTGGACCCGGGATCCTGCGATGCTCATGCCCTGGGATTTTAAGACAGAAGAGACTATTGTGAGTCTCTATCTACTCTGACCTCCTGCATAACACAGACCATAGCTCCTAGGGGAGTAGGGGCAGATCTGCTGTGCATGGGGGCAGAATGCACCAGGCCCCCTTGCGCAGACACATGGAGACTGGAGTTGGGGCAACATCAGAAGCTGCTGGGGGCTGTTCCCCGGTGCGATGGTGGTGCAATCCGGGGGGGGGGGGTGCCCAAAGGGCAGCAGGACCTGGCAGCCCCCTAGTCCCCTGCTAGGCTCAGCTCACCCAACACTTGACCATCCTGGTTCATTCTGGTCTTTGAGGCCTGGTCCCTCCTCGCAGTTGCAACGCGACCCTCCTCACCCCGCTTGGCCTCAGACAGTTTAAACCGGCTACGTTTTCCGTTGGGATTGGACCGGAACGTTCGTTGCGTTCGGAGGGGGACCCGTCGCCCCAGCCCCCGCCGGCGCGCACCAGCACGCCCTCTCCAAGCCCCGCCCCGCCCCGCCGCGCCGCGCCGCGCGCGCGCCCTCTCCTCCCGCTCGCGCGCCACCCAGCAGCCCCGACGCTTCGCAACTGTCAGCCGAGACGGAAGGTGGGTGGTGTGTCCCGCACGTCATATCGGCCGCCCGACTCCCATTGGCCGCCGAGCCTCACCAGACTGAATGTTGTCCCCGGCGCCGCGCGGAGGCTCCCTCCCGCCACCGTTCCGAGGGGCGGGGGCCGGCTGTCCCTCTGCCTCCGGGGTAGGTCGGGAGCGGGTAACGTGACATCGAGGCTCGCGACTTATAAACCTTTCCCCAGCCCGCTGCGGCAGCCGGCCGGGACGGGACCGTGAGGGAGTCGAGCAGCGCCAGGTAGGCGACCCGGCAGCCAAGGCGCTCAGTGCCCCTCCCCCCTAGCACTGGACCCTTGGAGCTAGGAAATGGGGGGGGGGCCCTGTCTTGTCCCCCCCCACACACACACCCACCCCCAGCGCGGCTCCTTGTCCGATGGAGGAGGGCGGGGCCTGCCGGGGTAGCGCCGGAGCCCCCTAGTGGCGGGCACTGTCATGCGGCCCGGGTCCCCTGCGCCCAGGGGGGCTTGGGTCATCCGGCCGCGCCCGCCTGCTTGCGGAGCCCGCTCTCCCGGGGATGCCGCCTGGGGGCGGGTCAGCGCTTTCCGGCCTGGGCGCTTGGCCCCTCGCGCCCCACTGGGCTGGGGAGGGGCCTGGGGGTAGCTTGTCATCCTGGGGCCCCTAGGGCTGAGAGCCGGGGGCTGGGGTCTACACCAGGCTGCCCCAACGTTGCCTGTTCCCCTGCCCAGCCGGGTGTAGCGCCCTTGACCGTTATTGTCTGAGGTGCCCTGAGGGTCGTCCCCCCCCCCCATCCTTCTCCCCGTGTGTGACATGTGATGGCTTCAACTGCAGAGAAGTGGCTGCACCATCTGGCCTGTTCTTGGCCCTGCCACGATCTTTCTCTGACTTTTGGCAAGTCATTTGACTTCCGTGTTTCATTCTCCAGCTGTAAAATGAGTTTGTGGGTGTTGGGGATCTAAATTAATTTGAGCTCCTCAAATGGTAGGTGCCATAGTATTATAGTGTGTGTGTGTGTGTGTGTGTGTGTGTACATGTGTACACATGCACACAAGTGCAGATGATTTAGGCTTTTGGGCACTAATTGGCACTCTTCTCTGTGTGTGTGTGTGTCTGTCTGTGTGTGTGTTAGGACCCTGATGGTGAAGCCAATGCCCAGATTAGAGAATTGCACCTGGAGTTGTTCCTGCGCTGCTAGGGGAAGGCATAAAAACCAACTGGGGAAAACTGCTGTTGGACTGGCTGCCAAGGTGAGCGAGATGCTGAGCTCTTCGGTCTCAAGCTCCCCACTGACTTTGGTGGGTCATGGAACACGGACCCCTCACACTTCCAGCCTCAGAAGCAGTAGCAGCAGCACCAACAGCCTGAACTTGAACCAACACCTGGTGCAACGGAGCTTGGTGCTCTTTGCTGTGGGTGCTTTCATGGCACTGGTGTTGAACTTACTGCAGATCCAGAGGAATGTGACCCTATTCCCTGAGGAAGTCATTGCCACTATCTTCTCCTCTGCCTGGTGGGTGCCCCCTTGCTGTGGGACAGCTGCAGGTGAGTCCCTGTAGGTGGCTTGGTCAGCAGCATGTGAGAAGAAAGGCACTAGCCCTGGGGGGGAGGGGGTCTGTGACCTGCATGTTCTGGGGTTTGGCAGTGGTCACACTTCATGTGTATGTAGCTGGCATGACATCTGGGCTTGGGGGGGAAATGGACTTGGTCCAGCTTTCTCCCACATCCAGGAGAAAACTAATTTCATATCTGGCACAAAGTGCTTCCTGAGCTTAAGCACACTCTTTACAAAGGTGATGTGCTTCTCTTTCAAACTGCCTTGATGTGTACTTGAGGTATGAATACTCTATTCAGCTGGCCAATATTTCAGCAGTGATGTGTTCTGAGGGAATTGGATATCTCTCTCTACACACAGCTCTTTAGTTCTGAGGTGATTTCTTTAGGCTGTGGAGTATAGGGTTTTTCTCCTGGTAGCCAAGAGAAGCTCTTTCCACTTGTTGCAGAGTATTGGGGTATATCCTGGGTGTCCTGTTGTCTGGCAAGACTGTGAACAGTGCTTGGACCTAGTGCAGCAGCAGGCATTGTTCTCATCACTACTTGCTGTATGATTGGTTCCCCCTGAAACTGGTGAGTCGCAAGGTTCAGTTACTATTGGCTGCCCGAGTGAACATGCCACAGACAGAGAATCGAAAACAAGGAAGTCACATGTCAGTAGGGAATGAGGGAAGCCTTTCTGGCTGCCTGCCCTGTTCTCTGCCTGAAGCAGTGCAACTGCCAGCAGCCACAAGTAACCACCAGAAACTGAGATCTTGCAAGCTACAGCACAATTTGTAACAAAACACACAATGAAAATAAGAGGCCATTTTGCTGTTTAATTGGAACAAAAATGGGCAGCTGACTTCAGTATTTGTACTAATAATCTAAGTCCTGCTTTTACCGTACATCTAGTATATACAGATGGCACTGGGGAAAGGATGGGGAGGGAGATGGCAGGTCAAATTAAAAACAAATAAAACTGAGAGAAATGTTTCGATGACTTTTTTTAAAACACCAATAGAAGAAAAATCTTAAACCTTCCCATGTAACATCTGCAAGCCAAACGTTATAGCATTGGGCTAGTGCGTTAAAGTAAGAGTAAAAAAGAAAAGGATTATGTGTGGCACCTTAGACTAACAAATTTATTTGAGCATAAGCTGTAGCTCACGAAAGCTTATGCTCAAATAAATTTGTTAGTCTCTAAGGTGCCACAAGTACTCCTTTTCTTTTTGCGAATACACGGCTGCTACTCTGAAACCTGTTATTATGTAAAGGTAAGAGTGAAAATCTGTAGACTCTGCCTTGTGGAAGCTGGAAACACTGAAAACACCATAACCCGTGAAAAGGAACTAAGCTCTTTAGAATTGTTTTAATAATCCAAGTAAAGCGTTATTTGCAACATTGATAAGAAAATTTCCTTCTTAAAAACATACCTTTCAATCAATCTTTAAATAAATCTAATATAAGGATAACAATTATAGCAGATTACATACAACTTTATTTTCCAACTCTGGCCAGGTATAATCTCACAATCTTATCATTCTTGTAAGAACCCTCTGAAAATGCAAGGTTTTTTTTTAAACAGAGCATTTTTCTTGGTGAGTAAGTGTATATAGCTGAGTGCATCATCATCACTGATAGACCAGAAGTTTTCTTCAGCAAGACTAGATTGTAAGCTTTCATTTGAGTTTTGTGCTCTCTGATCAGAGGGTGCCCTGTGCCACCTTAGAGCCCTGGCCTATACCATCCAATGTCCTGTCTCCAGCTGTGACCATCCCTGATGCTTCAGAGGAAGGAGATTTTAAAACAAACAAACCCCCCCAGAATACATTTAGGGTTGCAGGGTGAGGGGGTGTCACTTCCTGATCCTTGCAGGTGGCAGGCTGGAATGCTGAAGCATGCGCTTTAGGAAGAAGATATGACAAACTAGAAGTGAGCCCCAGTGCTGTTGAGACTTGTTCCCTCCCATCACAAGCAACCTGTTCATACAATTGCACTCATAAATTTGTCCAGCTCTCTTAAAACTAAATAAGTTGTTTGCTCCCACAATTTTCTTGCTTTGAAGGGGAGTAGAAATGGGCCATTCTAATCCAATTAATATTTGTCACTCTGTCACAGACTTTCAGTCTTGGAATCTTGTGTGGGTGGTTACATTGACCTGTTTGGGGGTGTGCTTTGCATTGGGGCATTTGAGTTGTATAGGTGGCAAATCAACTTTTGAAGAATTGTGGCAGTTGGACCAAGTAATCCATTTTACACAGGCTCCCTCATCACTGACTCGTAACAACAAATTATTGTATGCAAATTAGGTGTACAATAAGGGTGGCAATTGGTTGTTACTTCTGTCAGTGGTCTAGTATTGCTGGATAGATATAGTAGCTGAAAGCCCCTGCTGTTGCATGGGTGTAATTGGTAAAGTCAAAATGGGTGAGAACTTAAAAAGTGAATAGTAATAGATCATGAATCCCAGTGATGACCGAACCTGATGATATTCTAAACACACATACATAAAAACCCATGCTTGCCGCTGTTTCCGTCACTTCACACTGACTCAGACATTCAAGGCTTCAGAGTGACAATCCTGAACATTTTTTTTATAGCTATATGAGGGGAGAGTTCCTCTGCCCATGGTTTAAATTCAGGCAGGTATTTATGGTCCTGATTCAAAGTCTATTGACTTCAGTGGACTTTGGATCAGCCCCAAACGTAAGATGCCTGCTACTCAGTCATGCCTATTCAGTTGTCACTGGAGGGTGTCTTGGCGATACTGGATTCTTGAAAGGAAAGAAATATTCCACTCTTCACTTTAATTTCAATTTTTGGTAATGTCATTCATTGACTCTGTTATGTAACAGGTATCCAGCGAGTGGATACAAAGTGAGTATGAACTGTCCTTGGGAGAAGAAAGTACCTTAACTCTATGGACTTGTCTTCTCTGCTACATCAACCTTACTTCTGTGCTGGCTTCAGAGCTGGGCAGCCAGAGAGCAGCTGTCTGGGTGCCCAGCACTGAAGGCAGCACAGAAGTAAGGGTGGCAATACCATGACCCCCCCCCCATATTGGCCTTGTGACTCTATTTTGGGTCAGGCCCCCCAGTTTAAGTGCTGTGTACTTTTACGCTATAGATTTCACAGCGGAGACAAATTTCACTGTCCATGATGTGTTTTTAACAACCAAAAATTTGGTAGGGCTCTACATATAAAGTGATGAGCCTAACTGCTTAAGAGGCTTTGCCATGCACTTATTTGTCAGACTAATATTGAAATGTTTATTGTATAAATTCTATGTACAAGCTGTCTCTATTTCATTTTTACAGCTGTTGTTGGCCTGCTGTATCCCTGTATTGACAGCCATCTTGGAGAACCACACAAATTCAAGAGAGAATGGGCCAGTGTAATGCGATGTATAGCAGTTTTTGTTGGTATTAACCATGCAAGTGCTGTATCCTTGAACTAGTTTACCTTTTTGTATGTTTATTTAAGTGTTGATTATAATGAACCACAGTAGCAAGTTTGTCTTAGAGTCTTTCTTCCCATTCATGCTTGAGTGATTTGCACAGGTAAGACTTAATGCTAATAGGAGAGACATGGTCATAGCTTGCACAACAGTTGAAGAATGGATACTTATTACTACAATATGTATTTTTAAAATGGATCATATGCTATTCTCTCAGAATTGTAATTCGAGTTCTTGCCAACTGAACCAAGGCAACAGTTAAACTTAAAAATATGACCTTTTTTGCTACAAAAATGGTCAATAAAGATAGGTTTCTCATCCATGCAAACAGCAGTCTTAGAAGTTGCTAGTAGTCACTATCCTGGCTGGATGCTTATTGTACTGAAATTCTTAGAATAGCTACTATTCCTGCAGAAAACTTAAATCCACAGAAAGGCAGGAAAGTCTTGGTTTTATAGGCCAAAACTTTAAAAATTGGGATTCCTTAATCTTTGTGTACTTGGTATGAGCAGTCTTGGCCTGATCTTCATGGTTAAGTGCTAACAACGCCAACTAAAAGTCAATAGGCTCTCTGAAAATGAGCTCCAAGATCTCTCATTGGGCATCCAGAATCAGTGATCGTTCTGTCAACTGTCAACTTCCATTTCTTGATGTCTACGTGAGGTATTAAAGTTTTGTCTGAAACCTTTTTCTGTGGCTACAGTCCTTTTAAGGAATTGTCCTTAATTTTCTTATCAGAAACTGGATTTTGCAAATAACGTTCAGCTCTCCTTGACTCTAGCAGCATTGTCATTGGGTCTTTGGTGGACATTTGATCGTTCAAGAAGTGGTCTTGGTCTTGGAATTACAATAGCCTTTCTAGCCACTCTAATCACTCAGTTTCTTGTATATAATGGTGTTTATCAGTAAGTATACTCATTTAAAACTTAAACTTACCGGACTTCTAGAGAATTCACTTTTTTTTGTAAAATATGAAAATTACAATAACTTCAAATATAAAGCAAAATATTGAACTTTGAAACCTAAAGAATATAAACAATTACAATGCACTATTCCTAAAACAAAGGCAGGGCCAACCATATTGGGACATAAGACAGTGGCGTTGCAGCATGCTACCATAGAGGATCAGTCTTGGTTGTGAGCTCTTGGAGAAAATTGTGCTAAAAATAAGCTCAGTCCTCTTCCCCGCCCTCCCCCCGCTGACTCTGAAGTGCCATTGACTGGCTCCAGAGGGAGGGGATTGCTAACCTTCTTTGGCTGGAAGCTGGCCTTAACCCAATGTAGGGCTTTTTTTAAGAAAGAGGAGGATTATTTCCTCCTGTTACTATTTTTTTTTATGTGGGTGGGGGGGGCATTCTTTGCATTACTGTTATGCTTTTGTACAAGACTATGGGACTATTATGCTTCTATGTAATGGAAATGTCTTTTTTTTTCTCTCTCTAATTGACTAATTTTTTTACTTTAGGTATACATCGCCGGATTTTCTTTACATCCGTTCTTGGCTACCATGTATATTTTTCTCAGGAGGCGTGACTGTAGGAAACATAGGAAGACAACTGGCTATGGTAACTGTTGTATAATTAGTATTTTGGGTATTCAAAAGGGAAGAGTCCTTTGTAGATGTTTGTCCATGGAGACTGCCTGTGAGGACATGATTCATGAACTGACTAGTAAGCCTTATAGAACCTCCTCCCAAGGACTGAAACTTGAGCATAGAAATCTGGCATGTTGTCACTGGGATGGAATTCTATGGTATTCATTAGCAGTAGGTTCGTTCTCCTAATCTGAGTTCTTCCAGTGGCAATTTGAATCATACTGGGTGTCATAGGCCTAATTGGAATCTTAGTATTGTGAAGTGCAGGACCATAGGAGAGATTCTGATGCACCTCCACTGACTGTCTTAACACTTGGAGACTAGAAGTTGTGGGAAGGGTAGAAAGACACTGGGGAGGGAAACCTGCTTTTTTTTAATTCAGTTTTTCATAAAAATGTTGCCCTATATAGCTTTATCTTCATCCTAATATGAAAATACATGGTGTCTTTCTCCTCACAAACATGTAGTTCAGTGCCTACTCCTGCATAACTGTAATTTCACACATCAGGTGATTGTACATGCTGGATAATAGCCTCATATACTTAGTTCTAAAATAGATCTAGTAGAAACTTGCTTTCTTTACAGCACTATTTAACAGTTAAGACATTTTCTCTTGCTCAGGGCTTGCACATCAGCTTAAAACCTGCTTGTCAAATGTGTTCTGACATTGTTGGATAGTCCTAATTAATACTGCATTGATTTGGCTTCTGTCTCCTTAGCCATAATTCTCTGATCCTGGAAAGCCTCCTCCACTTGACTCTCTCTCTGCTACCCTGCAATGCTGATGTGATTGAGGTATATAACCTCTCCCAAAAGAAGGGCACGGGCTTTCAAGTATTGAAATATCAGGCTCAATGTTCAAGATTTTAGTAAAGGAGTAGGGGAAGCTGTTGAATGGCATGTGTGTACTAAAAGTAGGTGAAGCTCTACTGTATGTAGCTTGTATAACACAACAGGCCTCTTATCTCATTCCTTCTACCCTAGTTCTCCTCAGGTCCGTGTTGGAAAACTATTGTCCTGCTGGTGTGAATAGGGTCATAGTTCAACATACCTTGTAGTATGCTTTGCTACTGAGGTGCTGAACTTGACCGACCTCATCAATGCCTTTGGGACAGTAGTTTTCAACACTGGTTTGCAGAAAAGCCAGGTTAGGGAGATTGTTTGACATTGGAGAGAAGAGGTCAAACAATCAATTTCTTTAGTGTACAAAGGGCTGTAGGGTCTGTTACTGAACTAATGAGGGAGCCTCGCAGAAAAGAGGAAGAAGAAAGCATAGTGGAGGTCACTTCCCTTTAGAATTTTGGGGCAAAATTTGAGGCTACTTGTTTATGACACCTGGTCCTGAGTCCCATGGCTATGTTCATGCTCTCAAACTTTTCGGTCAGTATCAAAGTTTGCATGAATTTACTTTTTAAGGTGCAAGACCATTAATGCAATTTAAAAACCTGTATCAATGTAATCTGTCTCTACATATATTTTCGTTAGAGTAAGATGATGCTGAACACAACTCAGATGGATAAGAAGAAATGAGAGTTTCTAAAGGGGTGAATGTAATATTGCTTCTTTAGTGATGATAAATCTAAAGCCTAAACAGAGAGATCTCTCAACTCTATCACTGCTTTAAGTGCAAAATGGATCTTTATTATGGAAGATCCAGTTGCAACTCCTTAAAGCCTATACACATATTGCTAGTGTTTATTTCATGCTGCATTGTGCAACATCTTTATTTAACCCCTGTAATAAAGAAAGTTAGTTGCCTTTGTTCAGATCTGGGGTGCGGGCAGATCAAACTGCTGATATGTTTAGGAGAATCTCCATTCACACTGGTAATACTACTTAATTGGCAATGCTGACTAATTACAGAATGTGCAGGGGAGGTTGTCAGGAAGAATTCAGAATTAAAGTTCTAGAAAGAAAGGATAAAACTTGACAGATGTGTTGGTGAGGAGTTACTGAAACAAATAAGGATCCCTTATTGCTATTTGTCATTACCAGAGCTGGTAATTTTCCCCTGGAATGACTCTGGAAAACACTGTTTTTGCAAAATGGAAACTTCCTGCATGAAAACTTCAATTTTTCCCAAAAATTCTTTTTTTTTTCCATTGAGAAAAATTAAAATGACAGCTGTCCACCTGGGAAGTGTTTGTCAATTTCACTCCCTTCCTGCAGGGAGAAATTGTTCAATTTCACTAGCCTTCTAGGCAGGCAGCCAGCAAGCTGAAAACTCCATTGTAGTTTTCCTAAAGTAGGATTTTTCTGGAAATTCCTTCCTTTGAAAATATTGCATTTTTTTTTTTTACGGGAAGGGATTTCCATTTCCAACCAGCTCTTATTACAATTTTGAGTAATCCATTATCACTAAAAGTTGTTATAAGAAAATGCAAGTGGATAAACTGAAAATGGAATCATGTAACCTATTCCACTAGATCTTATCTGATGTTTCTCGGATGATATCAATCTTCTGCTGATCCTGTGTGGATCACTGAACACTTAAGACTTGTAGTAAACAAGAATGGGAGATGATACAATATTGCAGTTTAAACTAAAGCTGAACAAAGTGGTATTACTTTGTAACTGTGTTCTCTAGGCTATATCCAGGCAGTGAGCCAGTTAAAAGCTCTTGAAATCCTACAAATACTTATGGTAGGTGCTTTTCGGCACTGCTTAAAACAAAAAGCTGTACACTTAGAATTCTTTCAGTGGAAGAAAAGTTGCCTTGTTTGCATTCTCTCAACTCTTGTGGTCTGAAGAAATATAATGACCTTTATAAACGTGGCTTTGGATATAAGCTGCAGTTTGACCTGCTGAGGACCTGTACAACCCATGTGACTATCTATACCACATACATTGACACTATAAGGCCTCTTCTCCACTAACCAGATTGCTGTACTGCATGCAAATAGTTTTCTTAAACATGTTATATAAAAGCTTGCTCTTATAATTTTGAAATAATTGGACTAGGCACAGGTATAAGGGAGTTTAAAAATCTATCTTTCTCTAGTCACATTTTGGACCAAAGGAAAATTGAAAATGAGGGCTTGATTCTCTGCTGTGTTGCACCTTTATCTAGTCACTTATAAAAGGGTGTGTGTGTGTGTGTGTGTGTGTGTGTGTGTGTGTGTGTGTGTGTGTGTTTGAGAAATTCTACCAAATCAGAAAGGTAGTGTTTTTATACCCACTTTTCTAGTTATTTATATGCAAGCAAAGGTACACAGCAATGGTGGAGAATCAAGTCCAAGGCATGTAAGCCTTCACCAGTCTAGAGGTCAGAACTGTACCTTTCTACACTTCCTGATTACTCTCTCTAACTTGTAGAAGAGTGTCTTCCCTTCCCTCCCCTCTACTGTAGGTTTTGGCAGGTGAAGACCATACACTGTGAGGTAGCTCCAGCTTTCAGATTACTGAACTCCAGAAGATTTAACAAATATTTTGAACGTGTGTAGTGTTATAATTAAATGTGGTGACAACCTGGTACCAGGTGAACCACCTTAGTCTGAGGCTACAACCACCCCTGATTTCTCTTAACTAGGCAATAATATGGTTTCCAAAGAGAAGTTGCCACCAGCCCTGCCATGTCTGGAGCTAGTTGCCTAACCAAAGTTGGAGGGCAAAGGCTCTATTTTTGTATTGCTACCATGCTTAGACAGCAAAGGAACTAAAGAGAAATAAAAATGCACCCTATATGTATTGTATTTGCTTGGTACCTCCTGGAGTGTCTAGATAAAGTCTTTGTGGGTTTTTTTTTAAATCTAGGATGTTACCCAACAAAAAATGGTATGTCTTAATCATAATTTACAGCATCTGTGACTTTTAACCTACAACTGATGACTGGATGTGAACTCCAGGCCCTACTGGAGTCCATGATAAGTTTCCCTGTTTAGTTCATCCTCTCTCTGTTGTGAAAAATAAACATTACTGTAGAACTGTTCTTGGTGAATTTATTCACTTTTAAAATAAAACTGTGAATAGGTACCTGTCACAGTCTAAGACAGTTTGTGACCATGTAGAGCCTACACAAATTCCCTTCCTGGGATTTGGTTGTACTGGCACAAATGAACACTAAGATCAAAGTTCATCTTAAACCGCTTCTCTGCCTTGGCTGCTCCTACGGTTCTGCCTGCTGGACTTCTAACTTCACGCCCTAGTTTAACTCTAGAGATTCTCTGACCACCTTTATATGGGGTTGGGGTAGTGGAACCATCAGAGTCAGAAGAACTCCAGCATGCTTACTGCCCACTAACAATGTATATGGTTTCAGTCAAACATGGATTGTTTCTCACTAAGCCCTTTTAAAGAGTAATAACCTACTGCAGAACTTGTCATCCTATATATCCATAACTTGACTGCTGTAGCTTATCACGCTAAAGATTAACTATGTTGTATAATGAACATATCCTAGCGTGTTGTTTCTATTGTGAAACTTCACATTCTTTCTGTAATTAAGTGGACTCATCCCTTTTGCTGAAACTATTTCCTATGAAAGTCCCATGTGGACATGGCATGCAAATCTGGCTGCTTTTGTTCAGCACACTAGCTGTGCCTCGATTCTGTGATTACCTTGCAACAGTAATGTGACCACATGACTTAAGTTACATAATATAGTTCCCTTTTAATAGGACTTTCAGCCATAGACACCTGTCCGTTTGCTTATGGGGGGGGGGGGGGAAATGGTACATTTGCTCTCTATTTTGAGCACTAGTGGTTATGCATCAGCCACTTTTGACTTAACAATAGTTGTTAAACCCCTAAAATAGTGTAGGCCCTCATTATGCCTGTGAACACCTACCTGAGTCTTACCTTGAGCAGCATTTGTACTGAGCTGTTACCAGCCTTACAGGGAACCTTCCAATGCATCTTAATGTGGCAGGTTAGCTGGGCAGTGCTAGAGTCTAGCCTGTGGAACCCATTCCATTTGACATCCCCCACTTAAAACAAACAACATTCTAGAACAAATTCATCCCTGGCATAAGCAAGTGCAATGGGAATTTTGCCTACTTTAGTTAGGGCTGATTTTGGACCCTTTCCCCCAAAAAGTGTGGGTTCATGCACATAGCTAGGCTGTTAAAACATGTTCATTAGTCATCCTCTGTCTACCTCTACTCACTATTGAATTTATTCTTGCTGTATCTTGTCACTAACCAAGGTTGTGAGCTCTCCTAGGGTAGGGATTGTATCTTTATTTGTACAGAACCTAGCACAGCAGGGATCTTATTCCCCCAACAGGAGTTTCTCAGTGCTAGTGTAACTTTGTATAGGAGACCTTCTTATACTTCTCCATAAAAATACCTTTGTGGGGCCCTTGTCTCACTTGTTGCAGGAAATTGGAAGATGTGTGTGAAATAGGGAACTGCATGAGGAGGATGTAGTCCTGGTTAGGATTGCTGAATGTCACCCTAGGGAATTGGATTCTATTTCAGCATCTGCCACAGAGTTTGTAACACTAAACAAGTCACTTAAACCAAACTTCTGATAGGTAGCTACTCTCTTTTTTTTTTTTTTTTTCTGGGTGCCCAGTTTAAGACACTTGGGGCCCGTCCTGCAGAAGTGCTCACAACTACAATTCAAGACAACTAGAGCTGTGTTTTGAACATGTCAGGTGTTATAAAATGCTAAATACTCTGGGAAATTGTCATGCTGGACACCTAAATTAGTTGATATTTTTGTCAATTTAATCCTTAATCTGTGTGCCTCAGTTTCCCATCTATAAACTGGGGATACCACCCTCTTACCTCATGGGGGTGTTGTAATTAATAAATTTATTAATCTTTGTGCTGCACTCAGCTGAACACTAAAAAAAAGAGCCTGTGAGGAAATGAAGAATTCTGAATTCCTTAAAGGGCTTGGATCATGTGCAGTAATTAGGGCCTGGGGTCACACATTGAGTGATGAAAATAAAAAGAAATATTGAATCACTAGTGAGCACTATCTGTCTTGTGCACTGAATGAAGCAGATTCTGATGGGGGGGGAATGTGATCATGTAAAGACTATTATAATGAATACACACGAGGAACCTTAATTTTGGCACTTCCTAATTTGAGTGCTTTATTTTGCAATATTAACATGAATAGTTTTTTGTGCATAATTTTATGATGTGCTGTACAACACTTCTGACTATTATAGATTAAATCAGTAGTGCTTTGAAATCACTCTTAGTCTCTGCTAATAGAAGCCCCTTAAAGTACTCTATCTGAAACATAATCCTTTTTATTCTTGACACTGCTAATATATACATTTAATTTGGCCCTAAAGAGGAAAATATACTAGGTTATAAACAATTGCAAACCCAACCTTGGTTCCTTTCACAGGGATATGTCCATTTTCAACACTGACGTTCTATGTGCATCTTGGTCTCTCTATTTCAGACTGCCTAGGTTTTAATCTTCCTGGATTACTGTGTGGGAATACTTTGCATTCTGTGAGAACAATGACCTCGAGGACTCTTACTAAAATAGTAGGGGACCACACTAATAACCCTTTAGTCATATCTTCTGGAGATTTGTGGCACAAGCTCTGTTCCTTGCAGTTCCAAAACTCCCATGGACTGCACTGTTCTGGGTGGGCAGGCCGTACAACAGTAGGGCCCTGTAGTGTATGGAATCAATATGCAGCTTAACTGCATCAGCAGCTAGTCAGTTTTAGACATGAATCCCCAATCTAATCCTTTGAAGACAAACAAGTTGTGAAGTGCAAGCTATGTCAAAACATCCAAGGATTTCTCCATCTTTGTACAAAGACTTGCCCTGAAAACTACATTGTTTCCTAGTACAAATATTCCCAGCCACCAAATGCATCCGATGAAGTGAGCTACAGCTTATGCTCTAATAAATTTGTTAGTCTCTAAGGTGCCACAAGTACTCCTTTTCTTTTTGCGAATACAGACTAACACGGCTGCTACTCTGAAACCTAGAAAGCTTGGTCATGTACAATTGTTTCATAACCCATTTCAATATAGTTAACATTTGGACGCTACCCCAGAGCATAGATTCTAAGGATAAATTTCTCAGAGAATGCTAAATAATGTTTCCCTGCTATTGTGAGATTTACTGCAAGATACCACCTTACTATGCCATTAGTTGTATTCTTCCTTGACACAAAGTTATATTTCAAGCCAAAGTTGGAAAACATTAAGCAGACTTAAAGAAAAAATTGGGGAAGTGTCTACAACAGTGGGAGAGAGTGTCAGAACACTACAATGTTAAAACAGAAATCAGTAAATAAGTTTTGACAATGAGCAATTGACATAGACAGTTATTGTCAGAATAATGAGATTCATAAAAATGAACACAACTGCGAGCTAAAGCAGATTTGGTGCATTCTATGAGTCTTTAATAGCAAATCAGTTCTACCCAATTCATTATATGATTAGTTCTGTTGTCAGTACTTCTGTAGATTGGAATATGTGGCCTCAATTCAGGAAAACACTTTTGAAGTCGGTGGTATTTAAGTGCAGATACATGCTTAAAGTTAAAGCAAAAGGGTTTTCCTGAATTAAAGATGGATGTACTTCTCCCAAATTGGGGTCTGTATAACTAGCTATAATGCTGTATTAAAACTGATGAGAGTCATTAAGATGGACTATTCTCTGGTCAAAGTTCTGAAGTATTAACAATCTGTTCTTAACAATTGTTTTGGGGGAGCTTATTCTAAATGCTACTTATTAAACCTCATTTTTGTAAGGATTAATATGTAGTGCTTATAAGTTAGGTCTAATGAAACTTGCTGTGCAAAGGGAAAAATATCCTTCTCATTTTCAGATGGGAGAAATTAAGACAGAGGTGAAGTGCCTTGTCCAAGGTCACACAGCACATCAGTAGCAGAGCTTAGATTAGAACCCAAGTTTTCTAACTCCCAGGCCTGTGACAAATATAAAGGTTCAAATTTGTTCAAGTTATTTCAATAATTTCTAAAAATACTGGAAACCTTTAGTACGGTAATGTGTACCTCCCTCGATAATGTAAGTCACACAACAATAGAATGCATTATTGTGTACTGTATTAATCACTTCTTCTTTTTTTTCTTTTTTTTTACCACAGGGTATTCCTGAGAAACCACACACTGATTAGATCCTTGGAGCAAAAGATATGGTGCCAGTATGAAAACAAAATTAAGAAGACGTGTTCTTGTTTTTGACTGAGGATTATTTTTTCTAAATCTCTATGGGCTCACTGCACAAATGACTTGTGAAAAATATTAATCCATTTTGGAATAGCCAACTGAAATTAACTGCTTATCTTGAAATCTTACCTTGATTTACTGCATAAGCATTTGCGCCTGGCTGTTCTCTGGAAGAATTTAACATCAAGTTACATACAGCAGTTCTGGCTAGGTGGCAGTTTTCCAATTACTAGATTCCAATTTCAGTTATTGAAGCAGCTGCCATATTTCAAAGCCTTGAAACTAAAATTTAATTATAAGCTCTTGTATCAGTGCCCAAAGGAAGTAGATTGATGGTGCTTAAAAAAGGTGAAGTATAGTTTAATAGGAATAGTATTTATCCACATCTTTTTTTAAAAAGGGTTGTTTAAAAATAAGCTATCGAAATTAAATTAAAAGCATTAGTGCAATGCTTTGAGTTGTATGAAGGAATCATGCCCTTACTTGAATGCTGCATTGCATTTTTGAAGTAACTTAGTATAGAATCTATAAATCACTTCAGAACAATAGTGAATACTTTAGACAATCTTGTTTAACGCAAACTGCATGAAACAGCTAAAAGCCCCAATTCTGATAGTTTCATTATAATTCATTATAATTGTTTAATACTTCTATCTGTATCTTGGCCAAAATCTGGCCCCAATTCAGTAAGGTATTTGAAGTGTGTGAGTGTGCTTGCTTAAAGGTGGGTATATGCCTTAGTATTTTACTAAATCTGGGCCTCAGATACGCTGAGCTCCTACAGTCCCACTGCTACTAGTGGGAATTGCAGGTGCTCAGAATTTGACCCCCATCTTCCATTAAAGGTAATGAAAATACTTGTATTTATTTCCTTGGGAGTGGAATCGGGCCCTATAAAGAGCAGATTATGAGCCTAATCTTGCTTCCACTTTAGTCAGTAAGAGTTTTGACTGAATTCAATGGAATCAGGCGCAGACCAAGATTGTCACTTACTATTTAATAAATGAAGCAGTTATTAGGTTACTTCTCCATTTAGTTTTTGGAGAGATCACCACTTTATTTTTTCACAACCCTATAAAACTTGCAATCTGTGATTGCCTTGTAAAAAAAAAATAGTGCTTATGTCACTACATTGAACATTTGGTGTTTCTAAATATTTAGTTCTAGTGAGCACAATGAATACATTTAATAGCTTAGACCACAGTAAACTTAAATAGCAAGTATTAGGTCTTAAAATGAAAGTGCAATGTACAGTAAAATCTGAGCCTTGTATTCTCTTCAATATTCATTGTTTCTTATGAGATATTAAAGAGAAGGGTTCTGAATTCATTTCAATGCTGCATGGAGGAAAAATTCAGCAATAATTTAACTGGCAAAGTTAGCTTATTGTTGTCCCTTCATTGAACCCAGACTTTTAGAAATACTCCAGTTTTGTGGTTATGATATACTTGTATACTTTTATGAATTTTCCTTTTGTATTAAGCAATTTTTGTTCATTTCCGATCTTCTGTTTCTTCAGATCTAGCCTGTGACATCTGTTTAGAGGCTTAGCCATCAGCAAAAGGGACATTGAGACTAAATAACAGTGTTTGTAATTTTATTTCCTTTTTGAGGGAAATATTAATACTTTGGTGCAGACTTGAAAATCCTGAACTTGAGGGGAAGGGAGTAAACAAAAGTAAAATTGCCTTCATCTTGAAGATTAGCACAAAAGCTATCTTAAACTGAGCTCAATTCTGATCTTGCTTTAGTATAAATCAGTAACTCCATTTGCTTCAATGGAATATCACTGGTATAAGAGCCTTTTACTGCAAACATATAACTATAGATATAGATAGTCAAATTAAGCTCAATAGGACTACTTAGAAACTTATGTGCATAAGTGCTTGCAAGATCAAGGCAGCAAGGCCTGAGATCAGGATTGAGCTAATTCGTTCAATAAAATGGCTGACTGTGCTATTTGGAGAAACCTGTTAAGTTGAAATAACTGTTGTTACCAATGGCAATGCCTAAATAACCAGATGTGATTAAAGGGCACAATGAGCTGTAAATATATTTGATCAAGACAGCAGTAAGTATTTAAGGTATTTTAAAAGACCAACTAAATCTGTATGTGTTAGAAATAATGCAGCCAAAAATGTAAGTCTAAAGTTCAGTTCAGTTTTGCCAATACTTCTAAGTATATTAACCAAAGTGATCAGTTGTGGGAGAGAAATTTGCACTATTCAGGATTTGAACACTTAAATTCTCATTCTTACTGATAAGTTTTCAGCAGTGTGTTTTGTTTTACCTTTTTATTATTAAAGGTTTAAGACCAAGTGACTTATTCTTTGTGGATTTTCTTTGAGAAAAATTTGTTGAACAAGTCCAAACGTGATAGCCATTCAGTCATTCATTCTGATTGGCAGAAAGTACTACATCTAACACACTCAAATTAAGTGAAATTTTGAGGCAGCTGTCTTTTAAAAATAAAACAAACCATGGTTTACAACTCATTGTGATTGAAGATGGTAAGAATTTTTGGGGGGATAGGGGGACAAAAACCCTTTCCTGTCTTACACAATTCTGTACATCTTTTAATTCTCCTTGGCAGACCAGCATATGTTGCTGGTGTGTGATTTGAATACCAGTGAGAAAATAAATCAATGTGAGGATGGTGCGCCTCATTTCCTTCCAAGATGCTCTAATTCTTCAGCTAAAATCTTCAGACTTTCTGGGGAAAAAACAAGTGTACAATTTAAATTTTCCTTCCCAGTACAATGGTAGGGTAGCTACTTCGTTACCGTGCGATAAGGAGTGCTCTCAAATTTGCCATATAATCTCCTGTAAAGGTGTATGCCATTTTTGACATACATTGAGGGCAAATTAACTAGTTTACAGTTAACTCCGCTGTATTTTTGAGATAACTGCATCATTTGCCTACTCAATAGGTGCTCCATCGCAGCCGAGCAGTGGATCCAATTCTGAGTGAGGCACATTTTCTCATGGGAGACCTGAAGTACTAAGAAACTCATAGTCCATGGTTGATTACATTTATAAAGATTAAGAACAATAACCCCTGAAAAGGCAATGGGTACTACTAACCACAGTAGACTTTCATCTGAATCATTTCCTGGAGTATACACACCTTTAAATCAATGACTCTTCTAACAAAGCTTGACAAATAGCTCATGATACCAGGTTTTTTTAACTTAAATGTTTCCATAAACATGCTGAACTTGCATTTTGACAACCGTGCCTTGCATTTCATCAGGGATGCCTATGCTGATCTGACACATCATTGTTAGATATCACATCTAATCTCAAATTATTGTTTAGGTCCAAAACAATTGTCTCTGTTTGTTTTTGTACACTGCCTGGTACATTGGGGTCCACGTCTAAGACAGGCATCCGCCATGCCACTACAATACAAGTAAAGCCAGCTCAAAGAACAGTTCAACTATAAAAAGATACAGCTGTTTGGAAAAAGTCTTGTTAAAATGCTCAAATTAGATTATTATAACCAGAGCCTGATAATTTTCCCCATAATCTGTGGGCTAAAGCAGATACTCTGGGTATAAAATCTCTAGCAATTATATGGAAACAAGCCTCTGCTGCCTTCTGAATGGGGACTGGGCCAGAAGTAATTCACATTGTTCCTACTACCATCACTGTGGAGCTCAGGGTGAAAAAATGAGACTTTTAGGGTATGTTACTGTTTTGTGGGGTAGCGATAAATGAAGTAGGCTTGAGCCTAACACCATTCTATGCAATAATATGACAATATAAAAGAATTATACCTTTAAAAATCTTACAAACATAGCTGAGACAGATATTGCAACTGCATACAGTATTCCTGGGGGAACATACCGTATTAAGTTTATGTATCACTGGGCCAGGGACTGTGTGTATGACTGTTGAACTCCATGGGGAGTTCCCTCAAGGAACTAAAACAGCAGGGGATGATTAAAGTGAATCACTTAGGTTTTAAACACCTCAACAGAGGTGTACCCCCACCCCCAGAGACCCTTGCTTATACTGGTTCAAACTGGATTTTCCAGACTGACAGATTAAAGGACTTTTGGCATAAAAGGGTTGCAGTTAGACTTACTCAGGGCCATCTTTCTGATTCAGAAAGCAGGACTTTATGCTGAAGCGGGGCCCCAGCCCTTGTGGAAGGGGTGGAAAGCCTTTGGCCTGTTTGGGTCCCATAAGGCTAATGGTTGACTCCTGGCATATTTTGTGTGTTTGTGTCTATTTTCTCTGCATTGCTTTGAATTTAAGAATAAATGTGTTTGCTTAGAAAGAGCTGTGGTAACTTGTAAGTGCTGGTTTCAGAGTAGCAGCCATGTTAGTTTGTATTCGCAAAAAGAAAAGGAGTACTTGTGGCATCTTAGAGACTAACATTTATTTGAGCATAAGCTTTCGTGAGCTACAGCTCACTTCATCGGATGCATTCATCGGATGACGTGATCTGTAGCTCACGAAAGCTTATGCTCAAATAAATTTGTTAGTCTCAAGGAATGCATCCAATGAAGTGAGCTGTACTGAAGTGTACTCCTTTTCTTTTTGTAAGTGCTGCCTATACTCTGTTCACAAAGAGAAGGTGAAGTGCAGGCATTGGCCTTTAGGCAGACTAGCTTGTTGAGGATATTGCAATGGAAGGTAGGGAGTTGAGCCATTTTAAAACCCAGGTCAGAAGATAGTAGGACAAAGGTCCCTGCCCTGAGACAGGTGATAGCTGGAGACCTAATGGGGCACTCCTGGAGTGAACCACAGAGGATGAGGATGAAATTTCCCTTAAATTGTGACAGCTGCATCACAAATAAGTTCTTTATTTCAGACACCTTTAACCCCAATTCCCCCAAGTCCAGCTCCCTGACAGATTCAATTGGCCTAACTATCTTTCTACCTTACCCAACTCACAGGCTTCAGTTTCTTTCCAAGCCTTCCTAAGTTGAAAGCAACCTCCATACCACAACATGGGCGAGAAGTTGATACTGCTCCTGAATTCTCAAAAGGGAAGCACAGATGATAATAGGAGGGCTTTGTTACTCAATCATCCCTAGGCTCAGCAATATCCCTTATATAGAAGAGCTCTGCAATAATTTTTAAAGGGAATCAGCCGGTGCTGCTTCTAGTTACACTGTAGTGTGATCTCCATATCCAGACTTGCGTGTTATTTGCCTCCCTTCTCCCTCACATATCTAAGTAACATGTGGGAAGGTCATACAGCCTGCAAGCTCTCTCCTGGGGTTTTCTGACAAGGAATGGAAAAGGTTGGGGTCAGTTTTTGTCTTAAAGAACCTGTGCAAATTAATCCACATTACAATGTATGGTGTTAGACAGGGAAGTGTGTATAAAACTTTAATGGAAAAGTTCAACCTTAATGAGAAGTGGAATGACTCATCCTATGAATGAGTCAGCAGGAACTATCCACTGACTATGCTGCATAGTCTTTGGTTATAACCCTGGGAATCTGCAGGTGTTAAATTAGCCATAGGTGGCTTCTTTACCATTCCCTGAATGCATTAAGAACATACTGAGATAAATAATGAAATCCTCAGTTGTGCCTCACTGCATATGAAAATATTAACCCAGCAGCTCATGAAAATGAGTTTTTCTACTATATATTATACTACTTGAACAAAAAGAGAGTGTAGCACCCTCATGGATGACAAAGATAATTAAGGGCACCTTCTGCAAATGCTTCTGAGAGAAATGCTTACTACCACAGGTAGTCTCCATTGAAGTCAATGGGACATTGGGGCTGTTCTCAGTAGGTGAGTATTACAGAATAAAGCTCTAGGCAGCGGAAATGTGTTTGATATTGACAGAGAATAAGAGATGTAAGTTTTCTCATAACAATACTCTTCACTCCCACTGCCTTTAAATACCTCTGCAGTTAGGTAAGATAAGTAGTAAGATAAGATCTTCGTTCCACACATGGGAATGTAAAAAGAAAAGGAGGACTTGTAGCACCTTAGAGACTAACAAATTTATTTGAGCATAAGCTTTCGTGAGCTACAGCTCACGTGTGTGCCAAATGAAACACATAGTTAGATTGTAAGCTCTGTGGGACAAGGACTATGTTCTTGCTGTGTGTTTGTGTAGCACCTCACATAATGGGGTGCTGATCCGTGAATGGGCCTTTAGACACCACCACAATACAAATATTAACAATAGTAATTAGAGTTCCTTTATTTTCCCTGATTAATATAGAACACGTGTACTAACAAACCTTGTTCCTCAATTCCTCTCATACGTTACCTCCATGCAAAATTTCATGAAAACCGGACCTAATTTCCACATGTTTGGGTTTAATTTTGAAAAGTAGGAAGAAAAATAATTTTCTTATATTTTTACCCATCCTTCTTTGTAAATAGGGTACCTGTGAGCAGGCTAGATGGATAGATATTATAATGATGCTGTGTTGGAGTGTGTGTAAAGACAGAATAAAGTTTTAGTGCTTGTAGCTCTACCAGGACACATGCTGGTTTTCTGGCTGGCAGGAAATTTGGCCTATTAAGGAGATACAGATGTTAATCAGAAAAACTCAGGACTTGAGTATTTCCGTAGCTGTCTCTCTTTGAACTCCCTATCCCTCCCAAGACTCTCCTACCTTCTTATCTTTGATGGCTGCATTTGTGTTGTAGGTGAGTTGGGGGGATGTGGTTTACAAACATTCTTTCTCCCCCTGCCACCCTCCCTCATGTCTTTGTGAAGCCCCATCTTCCCATCCTCACTGTTCAGTCTTCAGTGGATTGCTTGGTGCATTGTCATGTAGTATTTGGTTTGAACGATTCAAATGTCACCCGGATTTGTTCACACTTTTTACCCATCCTTAATACATGGTAATTTTGTACCTTGGTACATAAAGCAACCCCAGCTAACCTATATTTATACTGGGATCCAAAAGAGATACAAATGGGATTCTGTATGCAAGAAGGGTAGCACACTGCAAATAAGTTCCTTCCTATCCCATCTACACTATAAACAAAGTCATTGTAAGTACATCCTGTGTTGTTGTCATTGTAGGAGAGCTTGATAGATCTGCAGTTCTGAGGCCTGGTCTATACTGCGGGGAAGGGGGTGATAGATCTAAGTTATGCAACTTCAGTTACATGAATAACGTACTTAGATCTACTCACCACGGTATCCTCACTGTGGTGAGTCGACTGCTGCCGCTCCTCCGTTCACTCTGCCTGCGCCTCTCGCGGTGGTGGAGTACAGGAGTCGAGGGGAGAGTGCTCGGGGGTTGATTTATCGCATCTAAATTAGATGTGATAAATCAACCCCCACTGGATTGATCGCTGCCCGCCAATCCAGCGGGCAGTATAGACATATCCTGAGACATACAGATCCAGATCCTCAAAGGTATTTAGGAACCTTATTCCCATTGATTTAAATACCTTTGAGGCTGTAGGTCATAGTCCATATTTAGCCAAGATATCTCAAAGCAGCTTCCAACCACATAATGGAAAACCCTAGTCACTTCATTGCTTGAAGTTACAGGATCTGATCTGGTAAACTCTTACTCATCCCCAGAGTCCCACTGAGTGTAATGGGACTAGTGGGCCGAGCAAAGGCTTGCAGGTCTTGATCAACTTTTCAACTTCTAGGGACATGGTCTAAAGCATGTGTTACCTCTGAAGGACTAAGGTCCCCAAGGACAATGTGAAACAGGCCACCCTAGACAATAGTATCCAAAATGTCACATAGGTCAAAGTTCATATCATTTTTTTCCTTGGGTTTAGCCTTTGTCTGACTATTGGGTAACCTCTGACTAACCATCACCCACTCTCCTAACCACTGTTAAGGTTACCCAGCTAGTTATAGCTAACCCAATCTGCCCTCCATCCACACTGCATGCTCCACAAAGACAGATTTAAACAACAGACTGAATAATCAGATGATGCTGAGGCAGCTAAATGTACCTATGGACCTGCCATTTCAATCCATATGCCTCCAGACACTCCTTCCATTGCAGAGGGGAAGGTAACCAAAATACCCTATTTCCAGGACTTCCTGTGGGTGGGGAAAGAACCAGCCTTGCTTCTCCTGACTTCTTGGTCCATGTGGCTCCAGCCCCTCTCAACTATGGCAACTAGGGTGGGAAAGGTGAAGGAAGATGAAGTCTCCTATCTAGGGCTCCATATGGATGGTGGCAGGATGAGGGAGTCAAGCCTCCATATCTATCAAACCACTAAGTGGCATGTATATTTTTACAGACTAGCTAAATTGTGTATTTTGCTTTCACCACCACCTGACTCAGCTACAGCTGGTGTCTATCTTTATACTCTGGCTCCCATGACAGACAGTCTATTAACAATAGTGAGTAGTTGTGTCTTGCTTTTAAAAAGCAAGAACTCAGTGGCCCCAATTCCATGCTCCCCTGTGGCCACTGGAAGCCACCTCTTGGGGCAGAGAGGGCCTGCGAAGCTTGCAGATCTCTCATCGGGAGATAGCCATGGCAAAATAGTGCCTTTCTTGCTCTCTGCTTCAGCAACAAAAGGTAGAGAATCTATCATTTGGGAATTTACAATTATTTCCTGCATGTCTCACCACATGTAGAGCTTGATATGACCTCAGGAAAGCACTTTGAACTCTGCAGTCCTAGTAATCATTATTTCTTTGTTTCATAGATCTTAATGGGACAGTATGGGCTCCCTCTGCTGGCTAATACAGTCTCTGAACTTTCAGGAGAGAACAAAATATGAAGATAATGGATCGCAAGTGAGCAAGTTTTGTGCTCAAAAATGTGGGGCCAATTCTCCACTGCGGGGTCCAGTTTTATACTGATGTAACTCCATTGGAGTCAGTGTATTGACACTAATCAGATGCAAATGCATTAATGGGGAATCAGCCCCAGTAAATTCAAATCTTGCTGGGCTTCATGTTTCCATTAAAAATACATTGGTATTTTTTTATGAATAGACGAAAACACTCTATTTCTATCGACCCAAACAGACACGTAAGTACTTCAGAGGAGAAGAGCCAGAATTAAAAGGGGCTCTTATAATAACATGATAGCTACAGCATTGGGCTAGTTGGCTAAGTTCAAGGTGATAGTGAGGGACTAACTCACTTGCTCGTTCACAGTGTTATGTTTATGTATACTGGAGGATGTATACTGGCCCTGACTGCATCTAGCTAAACTGAGGCTAGTTTTTTAAGATTAATCCTTTTCCTGATTGGTGTCTATGTGATTATTATACATTACACATGCACACCCTCTGAAAAATCAGGCTGCCTAAAAGGCATTTTAGGATAGGCACTGAAAGTGATATTGGAAAATGTCGGCTATGTGAGCTAGACCAACAAAGGGGACTTAGGCTCAGCTTTGCCATGCTTAGCATTTAGGTGCCTTGCTGCCTAATGGAATCCACAGCTCTGAGCTAGGTACCCAGACTCACTGGGAATCCCCAGGCTCCTACACATACACTGCATGAGGAGAATTGCGCACCTAAAAGGGGCTTCACAAAAGCCAGAATGTTGAGCAAGCAGCTGCCTAAACTAACCAATAGGAACTTCCCAGGAGATGATGTGGCCTACGCCCCACCCCTCAAAAGGGGTTAGGCCCCTAAGCCTGGACTGGAGAACCATGCCTATCTCTACTTGGGGTTCACAGCTCTGCACCCTCTTCTGGAGGGAGGCACCAAAGCCAGGTCATCCCTTTCTCACAAAAAAATGAAGAGGAGAGATATTACTGCCCCCTTAACCCAATAGTCACAGCACTCACCTGGGCCTGTAGGAGACCCAGGTTCAAATCTCCATGATGCCTGTTGTGAAGCAGGGACTTGAAGGCGGGGCTCCCCCTGCCAGCTGAGTGCCCCAACCACTTGGTGATGGGGGGGAGGGGATTCTCTCAATCTCTCCTGTTGAAGTTGTTCTGTTTTTTTGTAAAATGCTTAAATATCCATTGGAGCAGGGACTGGAACCAAGGTTTCCCATATCCCATGGGAGTGCTCTAATCACTGGACTACTGGGAGGGGCAGGGGCAGGGGCAGGGGAGACACCGCCTTCTTCTACAACTTTGTGTGGCCTGATCAGCTAGGCTGCCTCCAAACACGGGATGGTGCCCCACAGTGCTTAGTTTGAGGATCCTGCCAGAGCTTAGCTGTGAGTTTGGCACCGAGCTGCTTGGCAGTGCTGGAACTTTAGGCAGCTATGTGTATGCCCGCCCACAGAAATGTAGGTCACTAGGGAATCTAGGCACCTAGAGCACTGGGCAAGGACTTGGAGGATCTAAATTTCAGACTAAGGCTATGTCTACACTAGAGAGTTGACCGTGGTACAGCTGTAAGATCTCTTGTGTAGCTGCTCTGTGCCGATAGGAGAGATCTCTCCCGCTGATATAGCACTGTGCACGTGAGCACTTAAGCCGGCATAATTTATGTCGCCTGGGAGGTGGGTTTTTTTCACACCCCTGAGTGACATACATTTTGCTGAAATAAATGGCACTGTAAACATGGCCTTTGGCACCTAATGTGACATTTAGGTGCCTAAACTAAACCTCTTTGTGGATCTAGCCCTATATGTCATCAGACCTTTATAACACGATCCACAGAGCGGCACATACAACAGATTAACTACAGAAGGAGTGCTCATTCGTCTAGTCAGCTGGAACACATGGTTGGCACCGTACAGCTGTTGAGACCTTCTGTGGCTGAAGCATATAGCTTTGCTATTTGTGCCACTCAACAGTGTTTCTGAAAAGTTTAGGTTCTTCTGCAGTATTGCTTTATGAAATGGACAGTAGTGATTTCATCTAGTCTGAACATCTGAAGAGACTCTGATACCTCACATCGGCATTGCAGGAGAAAATCTATTGGGGAAAAATTCTCCTCCCACATGGTATATTTCTGGGGTACTAATAGTTGATTTCTTCCCCATTGAGGATTAGAGAGGTATAATATAGCTGCATTCAAGTCCACAGCAGCAGAGCTGCTCTTCAGTGCTGCCAGAGATGTGGTGGCCCCAGCCTAGAGGCACTGGACCCTCCTGTTCAGTATAAAGCTAGAGTGGATGGGTGAGAACCAGTGGGCCACAAAACTTGTGAGGGATGCAGCAGGCTGTATGTGCTACACCTCCTCATAGGCTACAATAGTAGCTGCAGCCTGGCTGTGCAGGTGAAGGAAGATTCTGCCCTTCCCCACAAACCCCACATATTTCCCATGGGCAAAGACTTTTTACTCATGCTTTGCTTGAAGGATCAAGATTTGGACCTCAGAATATTTGCACAAAATCCTGGATTTTCCTGCCAGGGTTCAGAGTTCCTCTGCCTCCCCCCACACTACATATGCCTCACTTGAAAGTTACATTCTTCAGCCATAAACATCACATGAGTCAGTGTAAGGATGTGGGCCAGATACTTTAGTTCTGCGAAGATAGGGGCACAGCCTGCATCATCTTCAGAGGTCCTGAAAGTTTTGTCATTGAATTCAGTAGGATGAAGATCAGACCTCTAGTGTGTAATACTAGACCACAAGGACACAGCTGTGTCTAGGTATCATGGAGGAATTAAGGTGAGAGAGTGTCAGTTGTTAGTCTGCTGTTGCACTTTTCCTGTTCAATCACAAGTAGTTTGTGGGCCTAGCTCATCTCTGTGGGAAAACATCTAATGTACAGACTGCAAACTCCTTGAGGTTCCCCTCGCCGAGTTGCTACTGGATCATTCAGTCCTCCTAACCGAAACCGTCTTTCTGTTGTCAGGTGTTACCATGCCTCAGTTTCCTTTGCAGAGCTTGTCTTGATTCCCCCCCCCCCCACACACACACCATTCTGCAGTCTCCCTCTTATACTAGGGAAATTCTGGGTGGTTTTTTTTCTGGCCAAACCATAAAGTTCTCCCCTTCCACAGCAACAAAGAGAGTCCAAAACAGAACAGCCCTTTACCCTTCTTGGGCTCATTACTCCTTCAGCCACGCCACCCCCAGCTTGACAATCTTTTACCCCATTGACACACAACTAAGCTCCCAACACCCTCCCTAGGTTATACAGTTCCTTAGTCCTCCCAAGGCTACACAGTTCCTTCCATGGCTCTCCCCAGGCCACAGCTTTCAGCTCTCCTTTGATGCAGGAGAGTGCAGGTGGAGTTCCTCCAATTCTCACTGGAACTCTCTGTTGGGGAAGCACAGGTGTGTAGACCAGGATTCAAGCCCACACCATTGCTATGTTGCTTCAGGCCTTTTCCTTGATGTGTTTTATCCCTCCCTGGAGTTCCTTGCTTTTCTCCAGCCTGTCTTTAGGCCTCCTCCCAGCCTCTTTCTCACAGCCCCTCCTAGGCTTTTGTCCCAGTAATCGTGGGAGAGTACTACACTCCCAACCCACCCTCATTTCTCCCAAATGAAGCCAAGAAGAAATGAGGACGTTATTAAGAAAATTAGATATTAGGAAAAAACTTTCCAACTCTAAGGCTACTTACGCACTGAAACAGGTTACCTACAGAGATTGTGGAATTCCTGTCATTGGAGGTTTTTAAGAACAAGTGAGACAAACACCTGTTAGCGATGGTCCAGGTTTACTCAGTCCTGCCTCGGCATAGAGGTCTGGATTAGAGGACCTCTCAAGGTCCCTTCCAGCCCTACATTTCTATGCTTCCAAGACCTTTCATTATATTCAATTATTTAAGATCTGATCTTAATGATAAGTTCCTGGACTTCCTCACATCAGTCTCTCTCCTCCGACTACATTCCACAAAATGCCCTCATTAAGGACTGCACAGAGACCAGGACTATGCGTGGCCTATATGCTCTTGTAGAAGAGTGGACTCCCGGCTGGCACACCTCCTCGTGGCTTGGTGTGGCAAAGCAGGGTCTCCTCCTCTAGCATCAACAGCCACTCTGGCCATGCAGGGATCTGCCTCTTCTCATGACAGCCCTCTGGCCAGGTCACTTTTAGTCTCACTTCTGAGTCGAACAAAGAGTCCAATAAACTAAACTCAAATAAACATCACTCTTCACCCCTACCCAGCTTGCTCCACCACAGCCTTTACACTCCTGCCCAGGCTCTGCAGGGGTCTCCTCCTTCCCCCCACCCACCTTGCACAGAGCAACACCTCCCAGGGCTTTCTCCCTAGAGGCCAACTCCAAACTCAATAGTCCTCCTGCTTGTGTCAGGGTGTTTCTGCACCACCTTTTCCAGCAGACTTGTAGGGGCCCCCATGCCCTCCTTCTCCTCTGGTTTCTAGCCCATGGACCCAAGGGCAAGCAGCAAAGATCTGCTCCCTCAGACTCATCACAGCCTCCTTGGACTTCTTCCTACATTGGCCTTCCTTCTGGCCCTTTCTCAGAGCTCCTCCCTGGGCTCATGGTCCATCAGCCTCTCTCTAGACCTTTCCTTCACACTCTAACAACCAGTGAGGGACTGCAGAGTTCTTCCCTTCACTTGCTGCCCCCTCCCTTTCATCTGGGCTTCCTCCCATTATGCTCACTCCAAACCGGGCTACTTCTCCAGCTGGGCCTGGCCCACCTTACAGGTGTGGTCAGATGTATTGATAGCCTTGTCTCCAGTTAACTCTTTCATTATCTGTGTTAGGTACAAACCCCATCACAGCTCCCTTAAGGGACCATTGTTCACTCTGTTACAATTCCCCTATGGGATAGTCAGGAAATCTGGCTGTAGAATTTGCCACTGAATCCACCCCTTGCTTCAGAACTGCATTCCAGAAGTTGAGCTTTCATTAAATAAACAAACAACTCAAATCTTTCTAACCCTTATGGCTGTGAAGAACAGCTTTAAAAGGTCAGCTAAGTGCAACTAACACAGTGCTGTCCTTGAGAGACTGAAGGCAACCTGAAACTATAGTTCTGGGGGGGTGACCTTTGCTGCTCATCTCAGTAAACTGTTAACTCTGAAACCTACAGAAGATTATTTAAATTCAACATTGTTAACTATTTCATTTCTGCTCATTTTAGTAGAAACACTCAGCTAATGTGTTTTATCCAATAATCCCAAATAGCCTCTGATGCCATCCCAGGTCCCCAAAGCCCCACCTCCTCTATCCAGTTGCCAAAACCTCCAGCTTCCTACCCGATAACTTCTACAATGTAGCTGTCAATACAACATCTAAAGCACATCAGACACTGAAAATGTGGAGCTAAGGCTGACTTCAGCATCAAAATTGGTAACAGAAGGGCTGCTTTACCAATTGTCTTATTCATTTTTACATTTAATTCACTAAAACCCTCCTTTCTAAAATATGAATAAAACTGCCACAGAATGTCCCCTCTACCTCACCAGAGTGCTGAAGAATTCAGGAAACTTGCTGCTGGGCTGAGGTACAACTTACCAGGTAATACACCAGGCCTTGGCAATACTATGGTTGCAGAATTCTAGAAGCAACTGGGTCACTTTGCAGCACAATGTATGTTTAGTATTCTTCCAGGTGGGGGACCAGACCCCTGGGTGGATGCTTAGGAAGAGGTGTGCCAGGCTACTTCAGAGAGCAGCTGCAGGTAAAGTGGAAAGTAGCTCAATGGAATTACTCTGGATTGACACCAGTGTAACTGAGAGCAGATCGGTTTCAGAGTAGCAGCCGTGTTAATCTGTATCCGCAAAAAGAAAAGAAGGACTTGTGGCACCTTAGAGACTAACAAATTTATTTGAGCATAAAGGTGCCACAAGTCCTCCTTTTCTTTTTGAGAATAGACCATCATCCTATAAATACGCATAACTTTAAGCATGATTAGGAGGGTAGGGGAAAGACTAAAAATATTGTTGGGAAAAAAACTGCTGGAAACTGTTATGGAATCCTCTCTTGTGCATAGACTGTAGCTAGTAAATCAATTTGCATGCTTACATTTCCATGACTATGAATTTTTTTAAAATAGTTTTTAGTCCATGAGGCATTTACGTTTTCTCCTATAAGCAACCCGGGTCACCTTCCCTTTTGAGTGGATTCTTGTCTCTTCCCAGATGCCTAACCTAGTGGAACATAGAGCAGGATTTTGAGCAATATCCATCCCACACTTTGTTCTGTCCTGGTAAGCCAATCCCTTGGAGCAATAGTTGTTAGAGCATGGCTGAAAACATTTTCCTGAAATGTAAACAGTACTTGATTTTGTAGTTCACTAATCTGGCAACATCTGGGAAACCCAATTCTGAGGTGTCATGCAGAGCAGAATTTGACTTGATATACAAAAGAGAAAACTAACACAAATATATACTCTGCTGTCTTACCTAGCGATAGTCATACAGAACAAAGACCAAACCTTTCAAAAGTGTCTTGTGCAACAGGAAATCTTGTCTGGGCTAGCAATGTTACACATTGCCATGCAGCACTCTATGACATGGAGATTATTTTCAGATTTTTTTTTTTAATTCTCTAGAGAGAGCTAACAGGCTGAGTAGCAATTGCTTCCCTGGAGTACTCAGCTATCCCACTTAGAAAGGCCTCAATCCAGCAAAGCACCTTAGCATGTGTGTAATGTTAAACAAGTTGGTGGCCCCACTGAAGTCAATAACAAAGTCAGTGCGACTACTCGCATGCTAAACATTACACACCTGCTTAAGATGTTAAGTTTTACAGGCAGAGGAGAGTAGCGGTAACAGACTAGGGCCAGGATTACACTACAAAGTTTTGTCACCAGAGCTATGTCAGTCAGGAGTGCGACAAAACCACACACCCCTGGGGACAGAGCTACGCCAGCTAAACCCCCAGTTTAGACCCAGCTATGCAGACAGAAGAGAACTTCTGTCATTTGGGGAGGTGGTATTACTAATGTTTGCAGAACTCCTCTTTCTATTGGCATATGCTGCATCTACATTAGGGGGTTCTGCCAGTATAGTTGCACCAGTGTAGCTGTATCAGCCAAGCCTGTGTAGTGCAGACAAGGCCTAACAAAGGCAGAGAGGACTAGCAGCAAAGATTCAGATCCTGATGACTTTACTCAGTTGTACTCAGTCAAAACTCCCTTGGGCCAAATCCGACACTCCCTACTTCAAGCTTACTCGGGGAGAACTCACTCTGATGGGCTATGTAAAGACTGAGTAAGGACTTCAGAATTTGGACAAAGCAGTAGCAAATAGCAAAGGCTACAACTTCAGTGAGTAGTAGTAGAAGATAATCATGTCTAGTAGCAGGGACAAATCCTGAAATCTTTACATAGGGCAAAATCCTAAAGTCTCCTCTTGGTCTTTATTCATGTCTTACTCAGGGCTTTTCTACACAACGACTTAGTGTGTGGCAAGCCAGGATGTGAATTTTCAGCACACTAGTCCACTGTGTGGTCCCTTCTAAAATGTTCCATAGTACACTTGGGCATACTCCTGTTTTAAACTGGGATGTGTCAAAGGGCACTACAGAACTTATGCTCAAATAAATTTGTTAGTCTCTAAGGTGCCACAAGTCCTCCTTTTCTTTTTACAGAACTTTCAGTGCATAGTCACAGCCCACACAGCCAGACAGTGTGTGGCAGGGCAGCATGCTGTCGATTCCCATCCTGGCTCGCTGCACACTGAGTTGTTGTGTAGAATGTTGAAGAAGTCAAACAAGTGAGGATAAACTCTGTAATGCTGAATGATACATTTTGTGCTGCCAACTACACAATCAAAATAAATTGTTAAATTTCTCAGAGCACAGTTGCAATCTCCTAAACGCAACACCTACCTTATAATTCCTGCAAGAAGGGTTGAAGGCATTTGTTCCACAGATAAATAAGGTATCATCATTTTGTTTCAGGAGGACTTTAATAAAATTATGACACTCATCCTGAAGAAAAATAATAAAAGTATTTTACCCAATATATTACAAATGTTTGACTTTATTCTTGTGCCGTGATCTTTCATTGTCAGGGCTAAAATGAAGCTGGCTAGTAGACATTGTGACATTATGGGCTTTAGTTTCACAATTTTTTAACTGGCAGTGAACAAGACAATGAATTTTCATTCTATTTGTTTCAACACAGTTGCTAGGAACTGAGGACATTTTATTTACATTACAGTTCAGACTTCATTATTGTTCATTAATTTTGTTTGAATTTTGTTGCTTTAATCAAGACTGAGGACCTTTCTGATATATTGCTGTAAAATAACAGTAACACTAATTAATTCAGTGCAAAAAGAAAAGGAGTACTTGTGGCACCTTAGAGACTAACAAATTTATTTGAGCATAAGCTTTCGTGAGCTACAGCTCACTTCATCGGATGCATTCAGTGGAAAATACAGTGGAGAGATTTATATACATAGAGAACATGAAACAATGGGTGTTACCATACACATTGTAACCAGAGTGATCACTTGGGTGAGCTATTACCAGCAGGAGAGCAGGGGGGGAACCTTTTGTAGTGATAATCAAGGTGGGCCATTTCCAGCCGTTGACAAGAACGTCTGAGGAACAGTGGGAGGTGGGGTCGGGGGGAGGATAAACATGGGGAAATAGTTTTACTTTGTGTAATGACCCATCCACTCCCAGTCTCTATTCAAGCCTAAGTTAATTGTATCCAGTTTGCAAATTAATTCCAATTCAGCAATCTCTCATTGGAGTCTGTTTATGAAGTATTTTTTGTTGAAGTATTGCCACTTTTAGGTCTGTAATTGAGTGACCAGAGAGATTGAAGTGTTCTCCAACTGGTTTTTGAATGCTATAATTCTTGACGTCTGATTTGTGTCCATTTATTCTTTTATGTAGAGACTGTCCGGTTTGACCAATGTACATGGCAGAGGGGCATTGCTGGCACATGATGGCATATATCACATTGGTAGATGTGCAGGTGAACGAGCCTCTGATAGTGTGGCTGATGTGATTAGGCCCTATGATGGTGTCCCCTGAATAGATATGTGGACACAGTTGGCAATGGGCTGTTTTGCAAGGATAGGTTCCTGGGTTAGTGGTTCTGTTGTGTGGTATGTGGTTGCTGGTGAGTATTTGCTTCAGGTTGGGGGGCTGTCTGTAAGCAAGGACTGGCCTATCTCCCAAGATCTCTGAGAGTGATGGGTCATCCTTCAGGATCGGTTGTAGATCCTTGATGATGCGTTGGAGAGGTTTTAGTTGGGGGCTGAAGGTGATGGCTATTGGCGTTCTGTTATTTTCTTTGTTGGGCCTGTCCTGTAGTAGGTGACTTCTGGGTACTCTTCTGGCTCTGTCAATCTGTTTCTTCACTTCAGCAGGTGGGTACTGTAGTTGTAAGAATGCTTGATAGAGATCTTGTAGGTGTTTGTCTCTGTCTGAGGGGTTGGAGCAAATACGGTTGTATCGTAGAGCTTGGCTGTAGACAATGGATCGTATGGTGTGGTCTGGATGAAAGCTAGAGGCATGTAGGTAGGAATAGCGGTCAGTAGGTTTACAGTATAGGGTGGTGTTTATGTGACCATCGCTTATTAGCACCGTAGTGTCCAGGAAGTGGATCTCTTGTGTGGACTGGTCCAGGCTGAGGTTGATGGTGGGGTGGAAATTGTTGAAATCATGGTGGAATTCCTCAAGGGCTTCTTTTCCAGATGAAAAAGATGATGAAGATGTCATCAATGTAGCACAAGTAGAGTAGGGCCATTAGGGGACAAGAGCTGAGGAAGCGTTGTTCTAAGTCAGCCATAAAATGTTGGCATACTGTGGGGCCATGTGGGTACCCATCGCAGTGCCACTGATTTGAAGGTATACATTGTCCCCAAATGTGAAATAGTTATGGGTGAGGACAAAGTCACAAACTTCAGCCACCAGGTTAGCTGTGACGTTATCGGGGATACTGTTCCTGATGGTTTGTAGTCCATCTTTGTGTGGAATGTTGGTGTAGAGGGCTTCTACATCCATAGTGCCCAGGATGGTGTTTTTAGGAAGATCACCAATGGACTGTAGTTTCCTCAGGAAGTCAGTGGTGTCTCGAAGATAGCTGGGAATGCTGGTAGCATAAGGCTTGAGGAGGGAGTCTACATAGCCAGACAATCCTGCTGTCAGGGTGCCAATGCCTGAGATGATGGGGCATCCAGGGTTTCCAGGTTTATGGATCTTGAGTAGCAGATAGAATACCGTAGGTTGGGGTGCCAGGGGTGTGTCTGTGCAGATTTGTTCTTGTGCTTTTTCAGGGAGTTTCTTGAGCAAATGGTGTAGTTTCTTTTGGTAACCCTCAGTGGGATCAGAGGGTAATGGCTTGTAGAAAGTGGTGTTGGAGAGCTGCCTAGTAGCCTCTTGTTCATATTCTGACCTATTCATGATGACGACAGTACCTCCTTTGTCAGCCTTTTTGATTATGATGTCAGAGTTGTTTCTGAGGCTGTGAATGGCATTGTGTTCTGCACGGCTGAGGTTATGAGGCAAGTGATACTGCTTTTCCACAATTTCAGCCTGTGCACGTCGGCGGAAGCACTTTATATAGAAGTCCAGTCTGTTGTTTCGACCTTCAGGAGGAGTCCACCCAGAATCCTTCTTTTTGTGCAGTGCACTAAAGTAAAACTGATGAAAATCAGGTCCAGAAACTCTGGGCCTTATTGTGAGCTGACTAACGTTAGTCAGTGTTTGCACTAGTGTAAAATTGGGGTGAGATCAGGATCAGTTTTTCTGCATCTACAAACATACACTTTGTATTATGGTTTTTTATGAGCTCTTCAGTAAACTCCCAATGGAGAATGGACAAGAGTGTTTAGGTATAGGAGTCAGCATTAAGCAATGTCAGTACACCTAGCACTGTGCCCATAATTCCCACTGCTTCTAAGTATTTCATGATGTTACTGCAGCTGCTGTCGTAATGTTTCATAACATTAAAAGCAAACTGTTTTTGGAAATTAAAGACTTCAGTAAGTTGGTGGAAAAAGCAATTACTAGCAAAAAAGTGAATGGCATGATCCATTCCACATCACAGAGAACAGTCTGAGATAATAGTTAAGAAACTAAACTAAAGTGGCAGCTGCAGGAGAAATGAAGAAAAAAAAAAGTGACTTGCCCAAGGTGACACTGCAGGCCAGTGGTGAAGTTCAGTATACAGGCCAGGACTCTTAATTTCCAGCCCAATGCCCCATCCACTGGACATTATGACTTCTCAGTATATTTTTAGTCTGGAAGATATATTTCCCTTCTCATTTTAAATATTTACTTTTTATTAATGTTAAAAAAGAAGAGAGCTCCCGTTTTGAAGAACACCACAAATAACGGCAGAAGAGCCAGCAATATTAAAGCCAATGTGTGGAAGTCACCAAAATGCCTGGATTGTTAGAACTCAAAGTCTGGATCTGGGATTTGCATACAAGGAGTCATACAATATTATTAATGTGTTAGTGCAGCCTAGGGCAAGATGTTGGGAAATATTTTTTTAGGGAAGGATGAATGCATCTTTCCTGCTAGATCTGCAGTGGGACTTAGGGAAGTAACAGCTGGATTTGGCTCACCTCTGTTTTGGTACATTCCAGCTGAAGAATTGAAGGCAGGCCCAAATGAGCCAGATGGTGACCTGGTTGAGGAATCAGGGTTTCCCATTAATTTAAAGACCTTTTTACATGTTATTAAAATCCTAGAAGATAAGGGAGAGATGGATAAAAAATTAAGGTAAGAATCTTTGCCTTAGAGGCACAGGTAAAAACTGTAACAGATGCTACACCCTATGCTTGAGCTAATTATTAAATGAGTCACCCTGGTAATAGAAGCCTTAATAAAGGCAAGCACAGAATTAACATCTGGAAAATAATATGAGAGGAAAGAATTTTCATATTTTGGGACTCCATACTGAGTGGGAACTACTTGGGGAAATTGCTTTAATTGCTTGTCTGAGAGAATGAAGAGTGAATCTATTCCCAGGCTGGAAACAGCTAAGTGATTTTGTATTCCTCCTTGCTTTGCTCTCCCACCGCCATGACTTTTACACTTAGGATCGGATCCTGCCAAGACTGACACACATACTTAACTGTACGCACGTGAGTAATCAATTCCACTGAAGTCAATGGGGTTGCTGACTGTGCATATGGCTAAATACCTGAGTCGTTCTTTGCAGGATCAGGACTTTAATAAGCTGTGATGGATAAATTGATCCAAGAAGAGAGACAGTAGCTGAGTATGTTCCGAACGGACTCTCAGAATTCTTGACCATTTGACTTGTGTATTGGTGCTGATGGCTGAAAATATATTATGTTGCCTAATATACTGGCTTTCTATATAATGTAAGTGGTGTGCATTCTCTCTGGCCTCATCCCTGATCTTCCCACTCCTCACAGCCCATCCGGTCTCCACTCTGTCCATGGCCACTGGCCAGCATGCAGAGGTCTCTACTGGGTTGGAGGAGAGGTGATGGAGAACAGTGCTGAGTTCTCCATTCACACAGAAAGGGGTAATCCAGGTACAGAGAACTCCCCCCCTCCACACACACACACACACACACACACACCAATCTGGCCTTAGGGAAAATAGGATGAGATTGGAGCAGGGCGAGGGGGTGGAAGGAATATCAGGGGTCTATTGGACTGTCTCATCACTTAGACATTTTACACTATGCTAGACAAAGCACTTAATAACATTGCAGGGGCAGTCCTCCATTGGCCTTTTCCATCCTGATCCCTATGATGCCATGACTTAGCATGTATGGGTGGGTCTTTAAAACATGCTCTATTATATTTTGATACTATTTTAAAATGACGTTAGTTCTTCCGTTTGTGATCTCTTTTGGTGAAGCTGTTGACAACCCTTCAATCCCTCCCGTCATCCTTTCCTCTTTCCATGATTTGGGGTAGAGAAAGGCTGAGCAAGGTGGCAGGAGCTGCACAGGGGAAGGTACCTGCACCAATGGCACCTGCAAGTTGCGAAGGGGAAGAGTGGTAAATTGCAGCAAGTCCATGGAGAGTTTTTAAAACAAAGGCAGATGAAATGGCCCGGCAGTGAGGTTGGAGTCATGTGGGTGTTGTGTAGCCCAGTGGTTCTCAACCAGGAGTCCAGGGCCCTTGGGGGGGATGAGGGGCCACGAGCAGGTTTCAGGGGGCTGTCAAGCAGGGCCAGTGTTGGACTTGCTGGGGTCCAGGGCAGAAAGCCAAAGCCCCACCAAATGGGGCTGAAGTCCGGAGACCCTGAGCCCCACCACGGGAGACTGAAGCTGAACTTAGCTTCACTGGGGCCCCTGCTTGCTCCCCCCTAACACCAGCCCTGGCTTTTATATGCAGAAAACCAGTTGTTGTAGCACAGGTGGGCTGAGGAGTTTTTATAGCATGTTGGAGGGGCCTCCGGATGAAAAAGGTTGAGAACCCGGGTGTCGCCTGTGAGTGCACATGTACACACAGGTAGGTATCCTCACCGTAAACATGTCCTCATTACATTTTAAAATCAGCTTGACACTGTCATTACAATGGCTCCTGGAGGAGCTTTAGAATTGAATTCGAGGCTGTCTCGTCCCCATTCCAGGCGCTTACAAGAGAACCGCTCCGCTCCCCTTCACAGTCCTCGGTGATGCCCCAACGCCTCGGGGGCTCACCCACTCATTCAATTAGCATGGCCCTCTGGGAGCTCGATCAGTGCAGACGTGCGGCCACCTCCGAGCCTAATTACCAAGGGGAGGGATTTGGTACTGTCCAGAGTGGGCTGCTTAAAGGAATTGCCTGGTGATAAATAATTCTTCGACGTGCAAATATCGAGGTAATGCAGCGAGAGCGATAAGCCCCACCAGCAAGTCGGGGCTAAGCCAGGGTAGCCACCAGTGGGCAGGGCAGGAACCAGATTTTGGAAACTTTGCATTAAAATTCAGCTCCCGGGAAGTGGGCGAAGCCCCGCCCCTCACCTGTCCACACACAGAGCCCGTTGGGGCTCTTCTGGGCTGCGCTCCTGTTTAGCTGGGGAAGGGGGTGTCTGGGGAGCCTTTGCGTAGCGGGGGAAAGTTCCCGGTATTCTCCTCCCCTCCTCTGGCAATGTGGGACTTGTTGATGAAGCACAAAAACCACCTGATCCTATTCCCAAGCTAACCCCAGTTAGCTTGTTCGCTGCAAGGGCCGCGAGAGCTCTTCGCTCGCCCCGTGCATCGCCGGGACCCGGGCGAAAGGGAAACGAAGTGAGAGATTCAAACCTACAGTCCCCAAACACAGTGACCTGGGGGAGGCGGGAAGCCTGCTGCTTCTCGGGCTTTGCTGGAATCTTTTTGGAGAGCAAAATTCACTGATCACTGTAACAGCCTTCAGAGAGGCTAGCAGCAATACTGAGGTTATGCTGATCAGCCCCCAAATCTCTGCCTGTGGAGCTGTCTTCCCTCTTGGGTGTCTGGGGCTCGCTGCTGGTACAGCTTCCCCCCTTTTATTGCCCTGTGTATAAATCCGCCCTCCCAATGAACACGGACCTAAACTAATCCAGGACCAGTGAAATCTTCTCTGTGGACGAGACAATGCAAGGGATTTCCCCGGGGAATGCTGGCCGCCCCCTAGCACTTGTTGATTTATAAGTAGCGAAGGGAATGCAATAAGCAGCAGGGGTTTTCTCCCCAGCTCGCACCACGCTCCAAAGTTGCGGTTGGGAGCCTGTGGAAATGCTGCAGAAGAGTCTCGGGTGCTCAGCCGTCTCCAGACAGGCGTTCTTTAAAACGCTCCCTTTTGTAAGGACGTGGAGTTGTTCTCTCCGAGTCTTCGTGTCTGGTTTTCGTGGGAATACTTCCCCCCCTTCAAGGAAAAATATCGAGGGTCTCCTCGATATTCGATTTTTATAATACTCCATTTTCTTTTAGTCTTCCTAACATCGTCAGAAACCTGCTCTGGTGAATCATGATTGTACTAACACGACAGTCCCCAGCTCTGAATGCTATGCCAGTTCGACACTCCACAATAACCACTGATCAAATTCCCAGCTCCGTGATATTGGTGTCAATCCGGAGTGACTACAGAATTAAACCAGTGTTATTGAAGACAGAACCGGTTCCCTTCTCTTGCAGATATTATATGCGCTCTATAGGCATACACGCTACTTCACATCCTGCTGTCCTGTTAGCTTGATTGCAATCTATAAATAAACGAGCACGCCGGTCATTAACCAGCGCATTTCTTCCAGCTGTTTACATGACCCGTTTGCAGAAATCTAGAGGGATGCAACACGTGAAAGCGAGAGAGTGGGGACACGTAAACCAGAGCACGGTTGCTTGTTTACACATTAGAGGCCAGCAGACGATGGAGCCTGGTCCTTAGCCCATCTGTTCTCTCTCCCTGTATTGGAAACACTGACTGGGTTGTAAAGTACCAGAGCGGTATGCCAACCTCTCGGGCTTCCTTCACCCTTTGTCCTGGGCTGTGCTGAGCAGGCTTCCTCTATCCACCCAAACGACTCGAGTCCGTCCCCTGCTGGAGAAAGGCGGGAATGGAGCATTATAACACACTGACTACAGCAATTTTAGAACCGGGTTGTTTTGGGGAGAAGAAACTCGCGGAGAGGCAGTGCATGGCAGTTTGGTTTGTGATCTAAAATAAAAACATTCTGAAACGAAATTGAATGTTCCTAAATAATACAATCACAATCAGCCTTTTTTTGGTGGGGGGAGACGTGTATAATGGCTAACAACGGGTAGTGCGGAGTCTCCACTTTCAAAATTGCCATGTAACTTCTCCCTGGGTATAATTAGACCCAGGTATCGCTCTTCTTTCTGCCCATTCACTCCTTTATTTGAATAATAAAGAAATGCAAACATGTTTGCAGCCTGGCAAGCCATTAAAACATATTCTAACAACACTCATTGTTGATTGGCTTAAAAAAATGTACACGAAACTCCAGCTTGGAGCCTCTAAGGTTGTAATTGACTTTTAAATACAAACAAACACACAAACAAAAACCCTCACAAAAATCCATGTTGGCTTGCTAAATTATTGCTACAAACACAAATACAGGTGGTTAATAAGAACAAACCAGATTAGAACCTACCAGGGCTTTGTCCCATTTGGTTTTGTTCTAAATGCTTTAATGTGTTTTTCATTTCTTCCAATATGATGCCAAGCTAGGGCTGTTCATATCTCAGTTTCTATCATTTCAGCTTTGGGAAACTATTCCTTGTAGCATGAAGTCTGTTTCTCAATCCCAATTCAATAGGGTTTATCAATTTTCCACCACACAATTCCACTCTTTAGTATTGTCTTATGAAAAAGATATTTACACATACTCCTGGGGCAAAATTTTCTTTTTGTTGAACCTTTCTTATAAAATGAGGAAACTTTTCTGTCCCTAAGTGCGATGACGCTGTGAATTCAGAAACTGTATTATGTAGAACTAATATTCCAACTTCCCAGAGATGGAACTTGAAAGAGCTAAGTGTGTGTGTTTAATGTGGTAACAATTTCTCAGGAGCCTTTCCATCCTCCCTAGCCACAAATTCATTTGCTTAAGGTTTTTAATATAATACATGGGAAGCTAAATGAATTTCAAATTGTAATGTTTATGGTTAATTTGAAAGCTAGCACTTGTTAGATAATCCTGTTAGTTGCTTGCAAAAACAAGGGACCCCTTGTTGTATAATCAGTAATTATAACAGGCGTTTTATGTTAAATTATATCTAATAGGCAAGACAAAAAGGGGAATGTATTTTCTGTTTGAGTTTTATTCGTCTATAAGAAAGAAAACTCTGGTCTATAGTGAGGAGATTACGGAAATTATCCACCTCGGAAATAAAAGTAATTGGGGATTTTAGAGCTGGGGAATTAGGAAGGAAAAATTTGACATTCCTGTAATTTCCTACTAATGAATGTTGCATCCTAGACTCATATTGGCTTGAATAGCATTACAAAGCTTTATGACCATTGGATTGATTCAAATCCTTGGGAGCGGCTTTATTCCTGAACAATATCAGGCTCAGAGAGTGATCTGTTAATGACACACAAATACATATCAGCTGGGCGTGGAGCCCCTCGCTGAAAAGAAGCCAGAGAGCCTGGTGTCCCAGCTGGGAAGGCGATGAGGAGGTGGAAGAGTGAATTCATTTTCACTGGGAGGACTTGTCCTGGGCAGTCGTCTGTCCGCCACGGGAGAAGGGTTTAAACACAGAGCGGCCAGGTGCTGGCTCGGAGTCTGGCTCTGGCGAGGTCATCGCGGATGTGTTTGTGCTCGGGACAGCGCCGATCACACTCCCCCCCTCCACCCCCACGCGTGTCACCAGGGGGTGGGGGAGGTGCTGAGGGGACGAAGTTCTCGCCCGCTTGACACCAGCCCGTGTCCTGCTGCCTTCCCAGGAGCCAGGCGTTTGTTCGGGTGGAGGGGCGGCGGCGGCGGCGGCGGCGCCTGGTTGTTACCGTGTTTCGCGTCTCCGGCGGCGGCTCGTTGCCGATTCCCTGGCTTTGACCGCAAAGCGGGCGGGGGAGAGGGGAAGGGAGGGAGACCGAGACACCCCGCTTCCAGCCCAGGCCTGCGGCCGCCCAGCAAGGGCAGGGCTGCTATTTTGAAAGCTGGCTCCCCCCTCTGGGGTGCAGGATCTGAGGGTCAAGTGTCACTTCCTCTCTCAGTCACTCTCCACTATTCCCTGTAATGGTTTTCAATGGATGAATTCATCACACCGGGACCTGTGCATGGGGCGAGGACTCCATCACAATGTTCAATCCATAGCGTGCACTAATGGTTCATTTTGCACAGTGAAATATGATAGTGTGAGAGCAGAAAGAGGAGTGTGGGGGGGAAGCTCATCAATATTGTTTTGTTCCCCCCCCCCCAAAGGTCATTGTAACGTGTGGGGTAATAAAGAAATTGTCCTTTTCATTCCCTGGGTGTAAACGTCTTTTAAACTGACCCTGGGAAATAACGATTCGTTGAGGAAGTACCGATGAAGTGAGCTGTAGCTCACGAAAGCTTATGCTCGAATAAATGTGTTAGTCTCTACGGTGCCACAAGTCCTCCTTTTCTTTTTGCGAATACGGACTAACACGGCTGCTACTCTGAGACCAGAAATACTATTTCTAATAACACACCCTGGGCTCCGGGAGACCCCCACTGGAACCGCATATTCGTCTGCGGCGTCACAGAGCCCCTATTTTGTTCTCGGTGAAAGAGTCGGAGTGGCGATTGCATAGGCTCCCTTGCGAAACGAACGTGTTCGCCTTGCGGAGTTGAAATCGCCCTAAAGATGCGAAAGTAAAACAAACTGGGCTGCCAGAGGAACTGCGAAGTACGTAGGCGTTGTGTCGGACTACTGCGCGAAATATTTTGTGTTGCGATAGTTAAGATCGCGCATAGAAACGAGATCCCTCTTTATTTAAAGATCAGGTGTTTGGGTTTAATCCTGTCCAGAAAGGTATGCATAGGGCACACCGTCATCTCTTAATGGAATAGAAAAAGCGGCGTTAGATGAAGGATAGGTTGCCAAAATGTATCAGACTAGTTCCCCAGTGTACGCTACTCATTAGCAGACTCCGAATTTCTTGTTCTGACCTATTCTGTGGGCTTTAATCAGAATTTTAATGCCTCCGTTGTTTCTTTCACAGTTTATTTCACCATTTGCTTCATCAAAACATCCAGCATCAGACTAGTCAGTGACACCCTAGGGAAGTGCCAGGCCAGTAAAAAAGGTTCCTTCTAGTGAAAATAAATAAAACCCAATGACACTGGAACCATCAAGACTTGTCATTTCACTTATAGGGTGAAACTAACCTACCTATGACGAAAAGAAACATGACCATGTCTGTTCAACCAGGAGCCTTGGACTGACAGTTTATTAGGTGTATAAATATCCTACCACACGTCTAAGAATCTGTTTCTACACACGGCAGAAAAAATGGTGTGTGACCAGATAGTATAAGCAGAAAGCTAACTGTACACGGCCCTCTGTTATTCTTACCCTGCCTCCGGACCTAGAGCAACGAGACATACTGAGAAGATTAAAAACCGCCCCCTCGCCCAACTTTTGTTCAGTACTGGGTTTGGGGGTAAAATGGTTTCCTTTGGCATCTCAGTTGAATGTAGGGAATCAGCTGTGTTGTGAAACGTTGAGAACAGATCAGAGTCTGTTCTTCACCTTCCAGGAAAACCTTGACGGGAATGCTGAAGACAACTCAGGAAAAATTCAGATGACTCATGTTGTAGCTAACTGTAGTTTGACTTTGCCAGTGGCTTACTCCCAGAACACCGCGCAGGCATTTGTTGTTGTGACCATGGTAGGACAACCCTCAATGTGGCAATGCACAGACTGATAAGGCTGAGCCAGCACCTTGAGCCACGCTAAGACATTTAATATCCGAAGAGTTATATTAAACTGTCCCAGGAAGCAGTTTAAAATTGAATGTATTTCGTTTTCAGCTACATGCAATGTAATAAAGTATTCTCTTCAATACTCAGAGTATTAGTTAATTATTTGTGGATCAGATCGTCTGGATATACATTATTTTGACCTCTTACAACTTCCACTTGTTTACTAACATCATTATTTATTCTTTCGTATATTGTGGCTTTATTTAATTAATTGAAAATACAAATAGTGTGTTTCCTAACGTAAAACAAACCAACAAAAAAATCTATTCTTTACATTATTCTCAGTAACTTACGTTACATAACTGATCTGTACTAAAGACAATAAATCATTTGTTTCACCATATAGGAATTGATCTATATTTATAGTTCTAGTAATGTATGGTACCTAATGATAAATTGAAAGGCACTACTCTTTGTAACTTTTTTGAATCTTAAAATTATTCTTTCATTAGCCATTCCTAAAAATGTGACACTGTTTAAACGTCAGAGTTATTGTAAATACGTTTAATCAAATAGAGCCTTGAGGAAATCTCGTTCTATAAACATACAATCTGGTCCTTTAAACATGTCTACAATCAGAAAATCTAATTAAAAACTAATAGGAATGCCATGTTTTGTTAATTTTTCTAACTGCCTGTATAAATCGCTGAACCAAGCTTTTTCTCCTGCGAAGCAAGTTCATTTCATTTTTTACATATTAGATGGGCGATTTCTCCTGCCTGCCAGCATTTCAAACATGATGTGTCCGGATGGGAAGCAAATGTTGTTTCAGCAGGAAAGTAGTAATAACAAACCCATTTATGCAAGCACATTAGAGCAGGAGGAATCATGCCTGTTAGTTAAAATTTTTGAGCCAGAAAATTAAAAACAAATATTTAACTTTGCAATTTTGAACCCCTGGTTGCGACTGCTGTTAAACTTTTACAATGCATATTCAATGAATTAAACCCAATCTATATACTAGCCTAGGGAAATGGTTTGAATGCAATTTAAAACAAAAAATAAGAGTTTGAATCAATTCCTTTCTGCAATACGTAGGGGATCCATAAAGGACAATAGCTGATTTGTACGTAACTTTGTCAAGGGGTGACTTGTTCTTTAATCATCTCGGCGACCGTGTTGAAAACCCACAACAACTGAATGTGTTAGAGAATGCTGTATCTGGGCGTCGTTTAATGGGTTTTCACGAGGGTGCGACGGACAGGCGTGTGAGACTGAGCGACGCCGAGGCGCACGGAGGTTTTGTTCGCCAAGGAAGCGTTATGCCCAGGCAAGGGCGAGCAATAAAACCATTGCTCGGCAGAGAAGTGTACATTATCTGCCCTCATTGCTGCTTGCTTGTGACTCTTGCTAGATTGATTCCTTCTTATTGCATTGACACGCACTGATCGTAATCCCCACTGATCATTTTTCTCTCCGCCAAGGACGCGGACGGGCTGGATCACAGCTGGAAAAGAGCAATATTGCTAGAAGCCAGTGGGAGTCAAGTACAAACCCACAGCCAGGCTGCCCGCGCAAAGATCATACCAAAAGGGATGTGAGGAGCCACATTCCTGCCGTTCTGGGTTAACCTTACAAGCCCCACGTTTGCCCTTTTCCCGTTTACCCCGCCTGAAAGTGTAACCTGCTTTCAAAACCAAGCATGCCTCTGTAGAGTCCCTTATTGGGTCAGAATTTTGGTTATTGTTCGGGGTTTTTAAAAAATCTGTATCTTGATCCCCCTCGAGCTAAACTGAAAAGGGCACTGTTTGGTTTGAGGGAAATCTAAATAAAGATTTTCTTTTTATTGCAGAACAATACTTATAATGTTGACCCATGTTTCCCGCCATTTTTTCACTTGTAACTGTGAAGGCATGGGGTTTTTTTTAACCCAGTCGGTAAAAGAATAATGAAATCTGCTCTTATTTCCTTAGCCTTGTCCGTCTGCTGGCCAACCATACTGGAATCGGATTAGTCAGGATTCGAATCACAGAAAGGATTCTTCTGTTCCTTTCTTTGTTCTAGTAATATCCGTTTCCAGGCCAATAACTCATAGCTGTGGGTAGGAGAGGCCGATTGGACTTTGGGCCTAATAGAATCTGCCTGATGCCTGGAATCTCAATTCCTGTGTTTAAAAAAGAGAAAGAACAGGATAGTGTCTTCCACAAACTATGGGAGAGGACAGAAAGTGTCCTGTATAATCATGATTTATCCATAAGCACATCATCACTTGGCGATTCCGACGAGGCTTGGTGTTTGTGTAGGCGTGCAGGATGGGAGTGTATCCACGCAGTGCGGATATATGTGCAAATATGTTCATTTTAACATGTGTAGACCGATGTACATGTCTTTGTATGTAAGCTATATTCAACTATGGCAGTTAAGAGCCAGTGTCATGAGAGACAGACAGACAGACAAATAGATTCGTTTGTCGTGTTTATTTAGTGTTCATAGATAGATACACTCTATAAGGAAATGATCAATCGTCATGATTTCTGCTTTACGCCCCAGTTTCTACCCAGCCCATCTCATTTGTCCACCAGTTGCTGAGACCTGTCAGGTATTCGCACATGTAACACTAGGCTCAGGTAGAGTATTGTGACTGTTAGCTGCGGCTGCGATAGAGACACACGTCAATCACTGGCCCCTAGATGGACTGACAGACAAATATCCGGCCCCGCTGGATTGACCACAGCCAGCTCTGACACTTGCCCCAGCTCCTGCAATGTGCGAACTCCCAGGGATAAAGAAGCTGAGAGCAGAGAAAATTAAAATGTCACAAATAGTATTGAACTTGGAGCCAGATACCAGAGACGTGACTGAAGCTAACGCTCCTTAAGGATTTTCTGGCTGAAAGATACAGGTATCTCCGGAAAGTGGACCAGAGAGATGCAAGCCCTTTCTCCAAACCTTGCCTGAAGAGATGTAAAGCTTTAAAATAAAATTAAAATGCCAGGCAAGCAGTGCAGGTTAATGGACTCAAATTGCGCCAGATTTGCTCGCACCCAGGCAGAGCGGGGAGGTGGGTGAAGGTGTAATAATACAAATTCCCAGCATTGGGCCAAGTGATTATTGATTTATTTTTACAAGAAGCGATCAAGCGTGAGTTTGCAAACTAAGTCTGTTATAAAAATGAAATCAGCAAGAGTTGGTGGGGAGAGAAAAAGAGGCATCACCTTGCTCGACTTCCATAGGTCCTGCCAGGTAAAATCAAAATGGAAAAGACTTTTCTTTCCTTGGGCCTGATGAGTTTCAACTAACCTAATCACCAAGGGGCCCACCAACGACAGTGCACGAGATACACCAGGCAAAGCACAGCAGCCCAAACCGAAGAAACACACTTAGACAACAATTAAATAGTAGAAAGTAAATACAAAACAAACTGCAGCTCACAGCACATTCCTTTGATCAGCTTGGAAGCAATCTTGTTTGCATTTAAATCATGCAATCTATACTCTGGGTGTACATACAATTCATTGTTGTTCATGTATCTTCTTCCCTGCCACATTTTTCCTCCTTGACAATCTACTCTGTAAATATTTTCAAGTCGATTTGTTAACAGGGCTGATATCACAACAAAGCATTGAGGTTACAGCAGGGTTCCCACAAGCACACCAGGTTTTACCTGCAACCTAAAACAAGCTTCCAGTGACCACTATTAAATACAGAGTTTTAGAAAAGGTTATCAATGCTATTCACTGAACGTGACTTATTTAAGTGAGTAGTTTATCTGCCGCAGTTATTCTTGCTGATTTTTCTCTTGACACTACTTTATTGTATTAGTGTGTACATTTAATGTGAGGTAATGTTCTAGTTTCTCTTAGATCTTGGAAAACTTGACTTTAAAGCCCAGTGATTCCTGCTAGGTAAGGCTTCAACTTTTTTGAGTCTTTGTTGTTCATTATAAATCATTGTTTAAATTTCCCTTACAGACAACTGATTTGTTCAAGACAATGGTATACGCAGTCTGCTGAAACCGAGAACCTGGGCAAGAAGAAAATAAAAAGGGCAAAGAAATACATTCCTTTCATAGGTTTCAGGGTAGCAGCCGTGTTAGTCTGTATTCGCAAAAAGATTTATTTGAGCATAAGCTTTCGTGACCTACAGCTCACTTCATCGGATGCACAGTATGCCTTTCATAGTAACCAAACTCCTACTTTGTTGCCTTTTTTCACCCAGATAATCCGCTCCTTAACTGCGCTGAAGCTCTTAAGGTTTGTTTTTTTTTTAGTGGAAGGGGGGTTGGTTTTAGAGGTTTTTTTAAAACCAACTTTGTTTTTGTGTGCTTTTTGTTTAAAAAAGGAAATCGCCGCCGAAAAAGCATGGTTCATTTATTTATTTTTGGGGCAATTACTCTTCCTGTCCTTACACCGAGGGAACGCTAGGGGGCAAGAGGCGTTAACAAAGGCCTAGAGAACCGAAGCCTGGTTTTTCTCCATCAAATAGGTTATTACAGTCATTACAGTGGTAGAAGTCGTTTTTGCAAGGTTATAGACGTTTCAAATGCCACACAAAAATCTTATCTAATCGTGCACCTCTTGAGCCCAACAAACACTGTCTGACAAATAACACAACCAGGCAGAAACAATATTTAAAATAAAGGTAAAGAATGGCTGCATTATTTAACCTAGCCATTAATCCTACTTACCTTGCTTAAAATTTGGGCTAATCCTATTTTCTCCATGCATTCTAATGACTGTGAAATGACACATTTTGTTCTTCTGGCGGACGTTTTACGTGACACATATATTGTTTGCGCTTTTCCTTTCGCCAGAGGTAGAGAAGCTGGGATCTGTTCCTAGGGCAATGTCGGTGCAAACTGGACGCTTTAGAAGTTATACAGGCTGCAAGGCAAGACAGATTCCAAATGAAACCACTCAAGGGAAACTTCACTGGAGACAAAACCACATTCAATTTCCTGACTCCTACTTTCCTCCCAGCGTTATTTATTTGGGCAATCGCACGTTAAATAAATGAAATAGGCAATTAAATACCCTTCACACCAGGTCATAAGATTCTTTCAGGATCTTTTTTTTATTTTATTTTGTTGCTTAAATAAACTATTTGGGAGGCGATTATGTATATACATGTCTCCAAGTCTGGCTTGGCAACTGGTGCATTACATTGCTTATGAATTTTACGGACCGTTTATGCCATTAAGGCAAAGTATTGCTTCTATCTTTCATCTTGTCAAACCTTCCCCTTTTCCAATTCCCCCTCAAAATGTCTGAGAGTTGGGGTGCGCACCGCTATCAGAGATTTCACTGGAGACGGAGACAAACCTTTTCAAATAACAACCAGATGGCAAAATACCATGATCGCTCCCCCCCCCCCGCCAGCAACCTCTGTAATACTTCTGCCTGGCATTTCATTTCATTATTTATTTCTAACAAATCCGCAGGCTGTGTATCATCGCTCTTTGAAATGCCATGAACTTGATGTTTTAAATCGAACCAGCCTGGGTTTTTTTTTAGTTGCAAAACAATGGAGATTGTCAAAGGGCCCTGGGTTCGCTTTTCTGCGTGTTCACAAAGCGTTAAAGCTTTATCGAACAAAACGGCTCTGTCTGACCCCTGCCAGACAAAAGGCAACTTCCATTTTCTTCCACAGAAAGAGAGGGGCAGAGACAGAGAGCAAATGTACAGTAGTGCTAAGTGAGAGGGCATGAAAGCCCCTCTCCGAGGTGCGGGAAGAGCCTTATCAGCCCCAGGTCAGGGCTTCGAGGTGGGGGTCTCTTCATTTTCCGGCAGAGCGGAGGGGATGAGACCAAGCCCAGGTTTAAACTCTGTTGTGTCTCTAGGGAAGCTACCTGGCTCCTTCTCCTCCCAGTCCTTGAACCGGGCCAAGGCTGCCTCAGAGCTACAAACCTTATTAGTTCCGGAGTCTTTAACTTCGTCTAGTTTGACGCTGTAATTGGCCTAATTAAGGTCAGTGGAAAATGGCGCCAAAGCAAAACACCCCCTGAAACTGACAGCTCCACACGCCGGCACCTGGTCCCCTGGTTTGTGTGCAAACCGAACTTGCCTTTTCACCCCTTCCTAGCAGCTCCCACCCAGAGTAAAGGGGCGGCCGGGGGCCCCCCAGCGTCCCTGGGGGATTCCTGGACACTCCTCTCCCTATAGTTCATCTCAGGCGGCTTGCCCTTAGGGTGAGGGGAGGTGTGGACGCCTTTCTCTGGGATGTGTCAATTACAGGGGTTGATTTGCTTAGCGCCTCGATGTGCGTGTGATGGATGGCACAGGATCATGCCATTTCCCTCCTACCGGGCACCCAGCCCACTGCGAAAGGACTTTCTCCCCTAACATAGGCGCTGCCACAGTGGCCCTGGAGCCAGCTTCTGTGTGTTACATCCTCGTGGCTGTATTTTAGGGGAGATCGTGTTTCCTTAGGCTGATCGTCAGGTAACGATACGAATGAAGGGAAATAGTGTGTGCGTGTGAAGATAGATCTGTGCAATGTCTGGGTGCATTTTGTCACCACGAATATCCCGAATACCATGTCACACACACACACACACACTGTCTGTTCTGACTCACACACCTGCACGGTGTCTCTGTCACACACCCCGTGTCAGAGGGGCGGGCGGGCGTGTGTTTCCTCGGGGCACGGCTCAGCTATGCCTGCCGTGTGCCCAGGCCCCGGGGCGGGGAGCTCCGTGCTGTGTGCACGGAGCCGGTTGGCCGCCCCGGCCCTGAGGCTCGCTTCCCAGTCACTGACCCGTGCAGGGTCCCGGCGGATCCGCAGCAGGGAGACGCCCCGCGCCCTTTGCGGCTCAGCTCCACAAAGCCGGCACAAGGTCAGCAGGGCGAAAGCAAGTTGCTTAATGAGTAGCCGCCGCCACCTCTCTCCAGGGCCGGCGGCACCGGGCCAGACGAGGTAAGTGCGGGGCCCCTGGCACAGAAGCGGATCCCACCCGAGAAGCCCCACGCTGCGGCGTGGTGGCGGTGGTTCTTTAACAGACAGGTGCACTGCACCCCAGCAGGCTCTGACCTCCGGGGCGGGGCTGAGCCACACCCTGGCCCCCCTGTCTGTTATCCGGGGGTGACCCCAAATCCGCGCAGCTGCGCATTTTGTTACTCTCAGGTGCCACGTAGCAACAGCAACCACGCGGCGTGGTTTTCACTCGCTCGCGGAGTGTGCTCCGGCCGGGGGCTGCTTGTGCTGGGAGATCTGCGGGGGCGGATAGATGCTGTCACATTCTGATCTCTTAACACTGCGATCAGGTCGGTCGCTGCAGTCTAGATGGGTCCAAGTGCTGTGATTTTGCGATTGTGCCTGTTATAATGCAAAGGACCCTCTCAGGTAAAAAACAATAGACTCAGCGCACCTTTCTCTACAGAGTGGCTTTTTTAACAGTTGTGAAACCGGTGTCTTTTACCAATGTCTCATAACACAAGAACTAGGGGCCACCAAATGAAATGAATAGGCAGCAGGCTTAAAACAAACAAAAGGAAGTATTTCTTCACACAAGGCACAGTCCACCTGTGGAACTCCTTGCCAGAGAATGTTGTGAAGGCCAAGACTATAACAGGGTTCAAAAAAGAACTAGATAAGTTCCTGGAGGATAGGTTCATCAATGGCTATTAGCCAGGATGGGCAGGATGGTGTCCCTAGCCTCTGTTTGCCAGAAGCTGGGAGTGGACAATGGGGGATGGATCACTTGATGATCACCTATTCTGTGCATTCCCTCTGGGGCACCTGGCATTGGCCACTGTTGGAAGACAGGATCCTGGGCTAGATGGGCCTTTGGTCTGACCCAGTATGGCCGCTCTTATGTTCTTATAATTTAAGTCACTTGTCCAGGTTATTTCTGTTTCAGTCTTAGTGCTACCTTTGTTTCCACACTGCTCAGAGGGCGAGGGTGTATATCTTTTGATTTTTAATTGGTGGAGGCATAAGGAAATCAGTGCATCACAACGGTCAATCTCTATAATTCCATTTAATTTTTAGGAAATGGGAGGGGGACTATCTAAACAGAGATTATTTCCATTGGGAGAACTTGTGGCTAATTCTTGGTGTTTGGTTTACAGTCTTTAAAAGGCAAAGGGGGGCGGGGGGGGGAAGCATGCTAATGTTGGTGCAGTGGGACAGGAGTTTCCCCATCTGTGTTCTCCACCGCTCCTTTCAGGTCTTATAAACAACCTGCCTGAAAGGCGACTCAACAGCTGACCGGCAGCAGGTCAACACCCCTGGCACCAAAAGCCACCAAGCAGCAGGGTATTTCCCCCACGAGCTCCCACAAGTCCAAGCAAATGGCTCGTAAAAAGTGGCCTGTAGATCTCACTTCAGCAGCTCCACCCCAGCAGCTTCCCAGCCGCCAGCCTGGCTTCCGAAGGCTGTTTATAAAGCAAAGCGACGGGGCGGGAAACCAGCAAATAACAAGCAAACCCCAAAGGAAAGCAGCGACAGAGGCAAGCGCGCGCGCGCCACCGGTCATGCGTTCCTCTCCAGCCCGTGCAAGCAGGCGCCGGCGGCGCGCTCGCGGTAACGGGCCGCTCAAACCACAGAAGTAAATACCTGGGGCTGGCAAGAGTCTCCTGCCGGAGGAGGAGGCCCAGCTGCCGACACGTGCGTGCAAATAACAACAGCCTGCACGGGCTAGGACCTGAGCAGTCCTGTGGCTGGGGCTGAGTTCCAGGCTTTGCCCAGTCACCCCCCCCCCCCTCCCCGGGTGCCACTGAGGCTCTGGTGACATCTCCCCGATGGGGGGGGGGGTTGCACTTCCTCACTGCACTGCGGGTGCCGGGGGCGGGGGGAGCGGGGGAGATCAGTCTGGGTCGCCGTGCAACCACCCCTCCCGCGCCACACACCCGTTCCTGGAGCAAAAGAAATTCCTCCTCTCCTGTAAATGAGGGCAGCGGCTGCTGAGTCCTCCCCTGGCCCAGCCTCTGGACGGCTGGGGTAGAGGCAGAGGCCCAGGGAAGCCAAGACAGCGGAGTTGGTGACTGGAGGGGCAGGAGGGGATCACTTCCCTTTGGGCTTAGCCAGTAGCCAGCCAGGGGCTCCCAACCTTTCTGCGCTATTACCCCGCAGGTGGCTGGAGTTCAGCACTGGGGCTGGGGCTGGAACCCTGCCTTCCCCTCCCGCTGCTCTCAATGCACCCCCCTCGGTCCGGCACAGCCGCCAAACGACTCCCCTCCTCTCCCGACAGGGGGCGCAGTGCCTCATAACCTCCCTTCCCCTTTCCAGCCAGGGTGGACAGCAAGGCGTGCTATTTTTAATGGATTTTTTTAAATTAAATTTGAACTTAACCTAGGCTAAGGCCCAAACTCATTATAATCTACTCACATCCTCTCTGTTAAATACAAACATGATATTAAGCAGTATATGTTTTGCTGTCAAGTTTTAAAGAAAGTCTAACCACTCAGCTGGTGGAAGTCACTGGCTAGGCCCCTGGAACCAGAGTCCGTTGATGTGCTAAACTAGCTTTTCACAGGGGTAGCCTCTTCTGCAGGTGCAGAGAGAATATTTCCTTAACTTCAGTTTATGCAACTAGATCAGTTCAATAACTAATTCATTCACAGTTAAAAAATTAATTAGGAGTTGAAAAAGCAGGAAAGCTTGTTTTTCCTCTTCCAAACTATGAATAATAAAAATTTGGTGTGAGAGGACCAGATCTACTAATTCTAAAATCTTGAAGGCCACAGTGACCAGAAACAATCTGTTCAGTTCCCTAATGACAGACACTTTCTTTGTTTAATAAATCAGTTATTTTTAATTGCAAAACATGTTTTGATAAACTTTTTGCTAAACTTATTTTGTCCTTATGTTTTCAGCACATCTAAGGTAGTTCTATTTAATAATTAAAATAATGAAAATGCTGGTTTGAGTATTTTAATTTAATTTGAATTGGCACTGAACCAGAGCCTGATACAAATTACAAGTAACAAATTAATGATCATCTAGTAAATAAGAAATGTTCTAAAATAGTAAAAAATGTAAACATTAAGAATCTGAATAAATGTATATTAAACCACATAATCGCTTAAATAAATATGTATAGATATAGTATATCTTCCTGGTTAGCAAAAAAGTACCAATTTTAGTGTAGAAGCTCTATTTAGTTGCAAATCAACAAGTTTTAATGATTACCAACCAACTAAAAGCAATAATTCTTTAGTAAAATAACTAGTACAAATGGAAAATGTGATTAAAATCAATGATTTAAATTTAGGTCCCCAGCTAGCTGATTTAAATCAGAATTAAAATCTGTGATTTAAATCAATCCACCGTTTCTTGCTCTAAGACCCAGGTATACATTGCCCCTTAGCGGAGCACCCTAGGAATTCATGGCTCCGTCACACAATTCTGAGCCTCAGGGCATTCCCCAAATATCTCCAGAGACCCATGTGGGACCACATAAGCCCAAGCCGACTGCCCACAAATCAATCTGCCTATCTATGTATCTATCTTAGGTTCTTATATGGCCCCTATTACTGTAGTAACTGAGTTCATCACAATGGTTAATGTAAATATCCTCACTACACCCCTGCAAGGTAGAGAAGTATTATGATCCCTGTTTGCAGAAGGGTAACTAAGGGATGCCCAAGGTCACATTGCTTGCCAGTCTCAAAGCTCTGGGATGCACTGCCCCATGCACTATGTTACAAGGCATCCTCCAGCCCTGAGCTCTGGGGGACGCACTGTACTGTAACTCTTAACCCCACCCCTAAATCCCATAAATCTGTTCCTACTGCAGCAGGTCCCAGGATGCACTGCTGTATAAGCATCAATCCCAGACCTGGGCTTGCTTCCCTCTGAGTCCAATCCAGCACTGCATAGGGGGGCACTGTGCTGCAAGAGATGCTATTTTTAGATGACATCAAACCTAGGGCCAGTGGTGATTAAAGATCCCACTTGAAACCGGTCTGTCCTCTTACATTCTGCCTACCGAAACTGCCCTTGCAGACTTCATTGGATAGTACTATTCTCCACAAACTGCCCTTAGCAGTTCTGTAGTGTTGGTGTGCACTGTAAAAGAGGCTGCCTTAGAGGTGGCTGTATTTTATGAATGGATAGATGTATCCTTGCAGAGAGTTTGTAAAATGTCTCTAGTGCTTTGGGATCTTTGGCTGGAAAGTGCTATGCATTTTGTTATTAGGATTAGCAATTTTGGATCAAATCCTGCAATTCCTGCACCTGCAAAAAATCCCAGGGACATGTTCAGCTGCAGTTGTATTGACTTCAGTGGAGCTTCTCAGATTTCAAAGGGAGATGAGTTTGGCCCCCCATTAATGTCAATGGGAGTTTTGCGTGACAAAATCAGTGTTATTTGGCCTGTTATTATTTTTCTTCCTTTGGAATTTCCTCAACTTTTGTCATCCTCTATATACATTGGGCCAAATCCTGCCTTTAGCTATACCTGTAACTCCTTGTGCTTCCCCAGGCTTAACTGAAGGTAGACCTTGTTCTGTTGTCTGTACACATTAGACTGATTATATTCAGCATTGACAAACAATGCTTCACTCTATTAACTGTATTATTTTATTGCCGATATCCATATTGATTTTCAATCCCACTCATGCAATGTTCATTTCCAACTATTAAACTGCTCCTCTCGGGTGAGTGCTAGTTCATATACTGCAGCCACAGCAGCTATTTGCTCTATGTTTAGGATCCTGGGCTCACTGGGCTGGGGAGGAGAGGGAAAGGGGGTAGTGTGGAGGACTGCAGCTCTGGGATTTGGGGAAGGAGGAGGTTGTGTGGACTCATTCAACATTTTTCACAGAAGAGAATTCCCGTTTTTTGACCAGCCCTATTCCATCACTTAGGCAAAGAGTCCCACTGATTTCAAAGGCCACGTACATGGTAGTGAAGTATTCTTAGCATTGGTTTGCTTTTTAAATAGTTTTTAATAAAAAGCTTCCTAGCCTCCCAGTGAGGCACCATCTCATTACATGGAGCTGACATATGTTCCAGTGATAAATAACATTGAACCAGATCACATCCCCTAGATCTCCACATAGATTTGCCCCCTTTCATGTGGAAGTGGGGCTTAGCTGCCTCTGTGATACTGTCTCTCCCCAGCAGCCACGGGAGTATAGAATCAACATGCTTGGGAAGAGTATAGGATCAACAAGCCAGGGGGAAGGAGTAAGCAGATCAGGGAGTGATGGAGGGCCAGGTTGTACTATCTTTTCCAAGAAATGCCCCTTCATACTAAGATCCTATGGGAGACCGTTTGCACCAGAGCTGATGTGGACACTCAGGGCCTTTGCACAGGTGGTATTGGCTTCCTTTGGTTCCTTCAGAGTCTGCCAGATTTGGGAATGAACCCAGTGGCCTTTTCCAGAGAGGGCAAACTCCATCCCTCAGTGGGATGATGTGGGCGATCTTCCTGAGAGGATCCTCATGGAGAATTCCCTTTCCAGAGCCCTCTACCATGAGATGATCTGTGCCATGGGAAATCAGTCCAGTTACACTTCCTTAGTCTATCGTATGTGATATACTGCAACATCAAATCCCCTATAGAAATCTTGCTCACCTCCATTTTATTTAGAAAGGTTGAAAGAACTGTGAAACACAACTCTGACAGAGGAAAATTCCTTAAAATCTGATATTATCTGGATGAATTAATGGCTCTCGGGTGATGTCCTCACTAAACACATATTTTAGCTTGCATTTCTAACTCATATGCACAGATCTCACAGTTGTGCATGGGGCACTGCTTGTGCCAACATTAAGAAAATGAGCAAAGAAACCCAAACCATAAAGCAATGGACGTGTATGTTTGCATTGCTTTGTAATAATGACGGTCGGGGGTAACTGTCGAAGGTCCCATTGCCACAGTAACTGAGCATCTCAGTCTTTTTATCTGCACAGCAGCCCTGTGAGGTAGTGAAGGGTCATCCCCGTTTTTCAGATAGGAAACGGAGACACAGAGAGTCTAGGGGCTAGGTTCACAAAGAAACCTGGGCAGTGTCACCACACCGGCGTTTAGGTGCCTCGGCAGTCGCTGGGATTCACACAGCCTGAGTTTGGTGCCTGGGCTCCCCATAGAGTGAAAGGGGAGAGACGGTTGCCTCAGAATGGGCTTGACAAAAGCCAGTGTGCTAGGAGGCTCCTGGCCTAAACTAGGCAATGGGAGATGCCAAGCCCCACCCCCTCCCAGAGAAAGGCACCTCCCTCTGCTTGGGCTTCTGAGCAGCAAACCCTCTCTCGGAGCTAGGCACCTAGGCCCATTTAGCAAGAAGACCAGCAGCCCAGGACCATGCCTCCCTCCATAGCTTTTGGCTCAGTGATTAGGGCATCAGCTGGAGTGTGGGAGGCCGCCAGTTCAAGTCCTCCCGCCACCAGGATGAGCAAGGATTTGGTCTAAGCCCTGGGCTGTGGGATAGTCTGCCCTGAGGACTGTCTCCTACTGTTTGACTGTGGATGAATAACGGACAAATTATTGGGCCAGATAGCGCATGCATGAGACTGGTTCTGTAGCTTAGAAGTTAGAGCCCTCACTTGAGGGGTGGGAGATCCCAGGTCCAGTCCCCCTGCTTTAATTATTTTTCCATAGTGGAACAGCTTCAACTGGAGAGATTGAGGGAGCTCCAAGTCAGAATATCCCCATAGCCCAGTGGAGAGGCACCGACTCTGTGATTTGCCAGGGGTGCTCCACCCTTGCTCCACCCCAGGCCCTGCCCCCACTCCACCTCTTCCCCCAAGCCCCTGCCCCGTTCTGTTCCCTCCCCTGAGTGTGCCCTGCCCCCACTCCTCTGCCACTCCCCCACCCACTCAGCGCTTCCCATGCTACTGAACAGCTGATCACCGTCAGGAGGGAGGTGCTGGGGGAAGAGGGAGGAGCTGATTGGCGGGGCTGGCAATGGGAGCTGAGCACCCACGATTTTTTCCCATGGGTGCTCCAGCCCTGGAGCACCCACGAAGACAGTACCTACAGCCCAGTGGTTGGGGCACTCCTGAGAGGTGGAAAACCCCAGGTCAGCCCCAAGGCTAAAAGATACGAGGGAGGTCTTAGTCTTCCTCTCCCCTGCAGACATTTTCTATAAGCTCACCTGTAGGGGACCGAGCCGGTAGGTGAGCTTAGAGCACATTAATGGATCAGGCCCCACAATGACTTAGATGGAGGAGAACCTCTCTTTCCCAAGATCGTGACTCGCTTTGGGGTTAGGTGTCCATATGCCTGGCAGGGGGCTGCAAGGCACACACCAAAAGGAAGCAGCATGGGTTGCTAGGGAACTTTTAGGTGCCGAGTCATTTTAGGCCCCTACAGATTTCAGGGGCAGCTGAGCAGGGGCCTGCGAATCCCCATGAGGCCTGATTCTGGGATTTAGGCACCTAAGGCATTTTGTAAATCTAGCCCAAAGTCACACAGCAAATCTGTGGCCAAAGCAGGAATTGAACCCCCATCTCACAAGTCTCCACTGAGCACCCTAAGCACGGGACCATACTTCTTTTGTACCATTCTAAACAGCTACCCAGTCTCTTGGGTTTTTTATTGGTTTTGTATTTTCCTTGTAAAATGAACAGAGGAACAATAAAAGAATACAAAATAATAGTTCATTCAAGTTCCTCCTAAACAATTGATTCTTACGTGATTTCTACTGGCAGTAAAATAATAATACATTTTATTTTTTAAAATGTTTTTACTGATGAATCTCCATGTTATTCCCTCTGGATTTTATGTCTTAGTGTTTGTCTTTACATCTAAGCTCTTTGGGTCAGGGACTCTCTTTATTTTGTGCCTACATAAAGGCCCAGGTACGTGGTCAGTGCTAAATAAATAATAATAGAAACAAGTATAATATTGTGTCCACAGCATATATGAAAATATGGTCTTAATTTCTGTAGGTATGTATTTCCTTTTATTTAGGTTAGCTTTAAAATCCTATACTGTAATATTTTAAAAATAAACATCCTGGCCTATGTTACCAATAACATCTCAGATAATAAAAACTGTAAGAATGTTAAAATCTAATTTATTTGTCACTATCTATCCCTTTAGTTTACTTTTCTATCTTGTAAAAAAAAATACTACATTTATTGTAGAAAATAGTTTTGCTTATAGTTAAGGCTACAATTTAGTCAGGGATATTTACAGTAAAAGTAATGGACAGGTCATGGGCAATAAACAAAAATTCATAGTCCATGACCTGTCCATTACTTTTACTATAAATATCCCTGACTAAATTTTGGCGGGGGGGGGGAGGTCGCTCCTGGGGAGGGGGGGGGTGCCCTGGAGGACCGCTGCTGGAAGGCATTGAGGGGAGGAGGGGGAAATGCTCCTGAGGACAGTGGCACCAGCTGCCAGGGGCCGCTGAGCAGTGCCTGCTCTGGCCTCCTGGGGCCTGCTGCTGGGGGCCACCAAGCAGTGGCTGCTCCGGCACCCCCAGGACCTCTGCTCAAGTGTTCCCTGGACTCAGCTGCTTCAGCAGTCCTGAAGTCAGCCACACCAGCCAGTGTAGAAGTCACAGAAAGTCACGGAATCCATGACTTCTGTGACCTCCGTGACAGATACGGAGCCCTCGTTATAGTTAGTTTCCCTCCCTGGTTCTCATGCACCAGCCTGATGCTGTAGTGTCTGGGCTGCAAGTACTGCAGGGGGATGTTTAAATCCAAATCAAAAAACATTTGTCATCAAAATTTTATAAAGTCATGAAAACATTTGTTACCAACTGTCTTGGATGGTTTAGACCCAACAAATCCTGCATCTTGGCAGGGGGTTAGACTAGATAACCCTTGCGGTCCCTTCTAACCCTATGATTCTATGATCAATTGTTTGTTAAATAAACAAACTTAAGTTCTGACCCAAAGCTACCAGGCAATGGCCCTTTACATTTGCTAGGCTATTTTGAAAGCCTCATGCCATAAACCTGGATTCATCATGAATCTGGGGCACTCACAATGTCCTAAAGAATCATTTATGGATATATGGGTTTAAAAATAAAAGGGCTTGACCATGAGCAGTCAGTAGGAATTAAAGATTCCTAGCACATTGAAGGAAAGCATTCAGTACTTTCTCCTCATTGCTATTGTAGTACCCAAGAGCTCCAGTCACAGTGCTAGGCATTGTACAAACCCCAAACCAAAAGATAGTCCATGCCCCAATGAGATTACAATCTAAGAATAAGACAAGCGACAACAGATGGATACAGACATAAGGATTACACAGAAACAATGAGACAATTCTTTAAATTAAGATTTGAGGACTTCCGTAACTCAGCTGGAGGTTCTGGGTCTAGTACAGGAGTGGGTGTGCACGGTGTTGTGGCTTGCAATGTGCAGGAGGTCAGACTAGATGCTGATGATGGTGCTTTCTGGCCTTTAAGCCTTAAAAAAAAAATCAGAATGCCAGACAACAGCCTCAGCATACTAGCGGCCTAGCAGTTATCAGTTTTTTTCTGTAGGCATCACAGCAAAGGAGCGTTCTTAGGAGAGGGATACCCATGAAGTGGCATTGGTGGTATGTAGGGGAGCACCTCAAAGCATGAGAGGCAGCGTGGGAGAAAGCACAAAGGTGCTTGTTTGAAAACTTGTTATTGGGCCCAAGCTTGGCAAAATGAAACCGGGAGTTGCAGTTTTGTTACCAGTTCTGTGCCAGCGTTCCTCCACGGCAGCCAACAGAGTCTGACCAGCATAAACCTGCCATAACAGAGGGAAGAATGTTTTGAGCAGTGGTTACACTGGGGAGAAAGAGCTCACCTTGAAAAGGCTAGCAAGGCAGGGATCTCTTTTATTGTTCAGTGTTTGAATCGGAGCCTGGTGGACACCACAAAACATTTCCTGGGCAGAGGCACTCAAGAGCTCAGAATGAATTTGCTTCAGTTCTGTTCACACACCCTCTGCATTCACTTTCTACGAACACTTCAGTGATCAAATTTTAATCACAAATGCTCACAAAAAGTGAATCTGGAGAAGTAGTCCAGGGGTGTAATTGATATGCTTGACACAGCAAGGATAGGGGTCTCAAAACCCCAGGCTGGTTCCCTGAAACAGAGACAATTGGACAAGTCATTCAAATGTCTGTCTGCATCTTTCACAGCTGGGACTCTGCATGCATGTCGAGTTACTGGGCCTGGCTCTCTTCTCATACAGTGAAATTCCATTGGAGTTTATGGAATGAATCCTGATTTATAGGGGAATCAGGCGTGCTTTGTGTAACTAGGACAAGAGAAAATTATATCTCAGTTCTGTACCCAGCCAGTAAATCTCACAGTAGCCTGAGGTTTCTTTTTTTTTTTTTTAAAAAAAGGAAAGATGCCTTGGGCAAGGCTTGTCTGGCCCAGAAAGGAAAGAGTTTAAAATTCCCCTATCCTGCTTATCTGCAATTTCTCCCAAAATTGCTGCCTCTCCTTGGGAGAGTAAAAGCCACAGTATATCCATCAAGCCACTTACTATGGATTGTCCATGTGTAAAGGAGATCAGAGTTGGCTCATAGGGCTTGATTCTTCTCCCTCAAACCAGTTTCATACTGGCATAACTCCACTGGCTGAGATGTTGGACCTACTATAGTTGTTGAGGCCAGGGTTTCACCCATTAACTTCAGTGGAATTATTCCTGATTTACACTGAAGTGAGAGAAGAATCAGGCCTGTTTATTTTAGTGTGTTGCACTGTGGTACTGAATGGAGAATTTAGTCCTTCAGATTGGGCACATAAGGGGGCTCTCTCATGTGAGGAAAAAATATGGATACGATTCTTTAAACAGAAATCCAACACAGCATATATTGTAACAAGTGGATGGATCACTGCACAACAAGCCCCTTTCACAAAATGCGATTCCCTCTTTTTCCTTGGGCTGCCAAGTAATCCAAATACATAGCATTTTCCAAGCCTACATTTAACTTTGTGAAAGACTGAAAAGATCAGTCAGCTATCATATTACATAAACATATTGCACGTTTGATTCCTTTGCTCCCTGTCAGGTGAAGTTGTTTTTTCAAGCTTTTCAATAGTCTTGCAATATTTGTCTTTTCTTATACACCAAATGTTTTGACCATATGCATAGGGCCAGATCCTGGGCAGGATCAACGTAACTCCATGGCAGTCAATGGAGCTCTGCAAATTTACCCCCGCTGAGGATCTGAATCATAATGTTTTCACCAAACACTAATTTCTGAATGTTCCCACAATATTCAACTTAAACTCCAGCCTCCCCAAAACATTTTCTTTCTTTCCTCTGAAGCTAGGGTTGCCAGTTCTCATTGGCCATATTCCTGGAGGTTTCCTCACATGACAATCTTTAATTGAAGATTAATTTTTAATCCCTGGAGACTCCAGGACAATCCTGGAGGGTTGGCAGCCCTATCTGAGGGGTTTCTCCCATTGGCAGCCATTTTCTAGGTGTACAGTATTCTCTTGCCATGTTCTGATACACAATTCAAACCTAGTTCCATTTGTATAGCTGATGGCAATGCATTGCAAAAATGCAATTTAGTATTCTCATAGTCTAGTCGGTCTTGTCAGGGATACCTGAAATGCATTAAAAATTAATTCCACAGACTGTAGTCTTGAAGATGGCTGTTTTAGATGACATTTTCAAAATGTCTATTATACACTGTTGTAATGACTACTGATCTAAAAACTTGATCATAAGTTTTCCAAGGGCCCAATCCTGTAAGGTGTGAATGTCTCCCGAGAGATGCTAGCATCCTCAGCTTCCCCTGAAGACACTTGGAGTTGAGGTTACACTGTACCTGTCAGGAGGTGCTTGAAGGATTGAGTCCTAAACAATAAACCCATATATCTGTAGTTCATATGAATTAAAACAGCGACTTTTGTCTTCTCCTGGGGAAACATCCTATAGAATTCAATAGAGGATTTTAATCACTCTGGTATTTTTTAATCAATCTATAGAATTCTACAGTGAAGATATACTTATTAAATTATACAGGGTGGTTTCCAAATTGTGCAGGAAGGACATAATTCTCTGTTCAATTCCATAGTATGCTTAGAATAATTTCTATGCAAGTGTATTTAACTTCTACAGAACCCTATTGGTTTTATCCCTTAAAATCATATAGGACTTAAGGACTGGGAATGTCTGGCTTACTGTGGTGCATATTTTATTCCTCTGTAATTAGAGAGGGATTTAAGAAGCCACAGTAAGTAGGAGCATAGGATGGTACTGTATTGTTATTTTAAAAAGGAAATGTCTGGACAGAGAGCGAATGAGTCTGAATGTAGGATATTGTCAAAGCTAATGATTGTTTTACCATGTTTAAAATATATAATCTCTCTGAAGTTGTATTTTGGAAAGGATATGTCTAGCTTTAGTTCTGTGGTGCCTGGGAACCATATATTGGAGGGAAACCTAAAGATGTATGATGGATTTCAATAGGAATCAGCCTATTAGACAAATGTCATGTGCTAAATATTTCCATTCATTAGACAGAGTTAAAAAGTGCCCTGTAATGATGCATATTTAGAAGAGAGGAAAGAATAGATCGGGTATTACTCCTTTTGGAAATAAGAACCACCATGAAGTGATTTTTACCTGTTTCAAAAGAGATAATCAAGTGTTGATCTAGGTCTTCTGCTGTCTTGTCAAAGAACTTGCTATTACAGAATCATCTGACAAACATTTTGTCTCATCATTCCATCGTCACGTGCAGAATTTGGCCTAATAAGTAGGAGAGATGTTATTTGGGTTTCATTAAAGATTATTTCATATTAAAATATTGTTAAAGTATTACAGTGCATCAAGCCAAATCATAATTAAACAGAGAGGAACAGTATTGCATAACGGCTACTTAGTGTGTTATAGGGGCCTGAGGCAATTGTTGAGGGTCTGAGAGCCAGTGTATAATGATAAAAACTATCTTGGAAGGGATTTACCATTGGTTATGTTGTTAATACAAAGTTTAATGCTTAAATTAGTGGTTTTATATTTATTTTCATTCATAAATGTGGCTTGAATGGAGATGTGAAGGGACATTACATAATACAGGGCCTGGCATCAAGGTTTCGATGAGGATTTTTTATCCAAAATATTAGGGAAAAAATAATTGTTAAACTGACATTACTGCAGTCTCTGTTGTACTGCCTTGATTTCTGCATGTATCACATTCTGTACCTTCAGCTGGTATGCGCTGGTGCAGGGCTGTTAACTTCAGTGGAGATATACTTTCTCAGGATCTGGCTCTCCAGGCCTTCTTCCCTGGGGAACCAGGTAAGCATTAACTTACAATACATTTTCAGGCCGAGTGGGGTTAGATGTCACTTTCATGGCTGTCCTACATCCCACTATCATGCCCCACTCATCAACCAGCCTGAACCCCATGCCTTTGGTGGAGTTACACTGGTGATTAATGTGGCCCAGAGCATTTAACAGTCAGATGAGACTTCAAACCAAGGTCTCGACCACATGTGGCCATTAAAGATCCTGCAGCAATTTCTGTAAAGATCAAGGTGAAAACCCTTGGTTTTTGGTATCCTGGTATCCCATTCAAATTCCAGTTCAGATAATGAACTTCTGTTTGCCTACTTTTCCTCTATAGGCATGTGACAGGGTTTGGACTCACCACCGCAGCGCTACCTGTTGGTACCTCTGGGAATTAGCTCAGTCGATGTGGAACACCCTCTGCTGGTGGTGTCCTATCTGTTTCTTGCCCTCTGTTGCATCTGGACCCACGTTGCTCCCTTCTCTCGGCATCCTCTTCAGGACAGTGCCCTCCGGCAATGCCCCCTAGTCCACACTCACCCCCTTCTGCAGGAGGAGGCCAGGTAACAGAATTCTTTGTGCTTTGCCCCAGTGGCCAACCACACCCACAAAGTCTAACCCTTTCTGTCAGGGATTGGGTGCAGTCCACTATGGCCACTTAGATAGATTCACAGATACTAAGGTCAGAAGGGACCATTCTGATCATCTAGTCCGACCTCCTGCACAGCGCAGGCCACAGAATCTCACCCACCCACTCCTATGAAAAACCTCACCCATGTCTGAGCTATTGAAGTCCTTAAATCATGGTTCAAAGACTTCAAGGAACAGAGAAGCCTACCTCAAGTCAACCATGCCCCATGCTACAGAGGAAGGTGAAAAACCTCCAGGGCCTCTCCAATCTGCCCTGGAGGAAAATTCCTTCCCGACCCCAAATATGGCAATCAGCTAAACCCTGAGCATATGGGCAAGATTCACCAGCCAGATACTACAGAAAATTCTTTCCTGGGTAACTCAGAACCATCCATCTAATATCCCATCTCAGGGGATTGGCCTATTTACCTTGAATATTTAAAGATCAATTACTTACCAAAATCCCATTATCCCATCATACCATCTCCTCCATAAACTTATCGAGGAGAATCTTAAAATCAGATAGATCTTTTGCCCCCACTGCTTCCCTTGGAAGGTTATTCCAAAACTTCACTCCTCTGATGGTTAAAAACCTTCATCTGATTTCAAGTCTAAACTTCCTGGTGGCCAGTTTATACCCATTTGTTCTTGTGTCCACATTGGTGCTGAGCTTAAATAATTCCTCTCCCTCTCCTGTATTTATCCCTCGGATATATTTATAGAGAGCAATCATATCTCCCCTCAACCTTCTTTTAGTTAGGCTAAACAAGCCAAGCTCCTTAAGTCTCCTTTCATAAGACAAGTTTCTAACAGCAGGGTGTAATACAAGGGAGAAAAGGGGGACCCAGGCCCACCCTCTACTCTGGGTCCCGGCCCAGGGACCCTCTGGCAGCAGCCTCCCTGCTCTCCTTGTCTGCCTCTCCTCCCTGGGCCGCTTCCCCTTCGGCCCCCTTGCACCTTGTGGGCCCTTCTATCAGGACCTGCAGCCTGGCAGGTACCAGGTTGAAGTTCCCTTCTGCTCCCACAAGGCGCGGCGCGGCGCGGCGCGGCGCGGCGCGGCGCGGCGCGGCGCTGGTCTCCTCACTCAGGAGAGGGTTCTTCCTCTTTGAAGGTCTGAAAGAGACTGACTACCTTGCCCCTGGGCAGCCTTTATATAGGGCCTAGCCTGCCCCTGATTCGCTGCCTCTTGCTCGCCTCTGATTGGCTCCTCTTAGACCCTCTCTGATTGGCTGTCTATCTGCGCAGCTGCTCTGGCCTGCTGTAGCCCAATCTGGCCTGGGGGTGGGGCACCGCCCCACCACAAGGCACAATATTTTTCTTTTCCTACTATTCTAAACTGTGTTCTAGTGTCACAGTGAGCTGTTACATAGCTGTGGCATTTCACCCCAGGGACAGCTGCATTTCAGTGAAGGAGCTTAATCTGTCACTTACATTACTTTCGGGGGTGTTATGAGACTTAATTAGTTATTGTCAAATCCTGCAGTCCTTAAACAGGCAAACCCTGAGGTCAGTGGGAGTTCTGTCTGCTAAAAAATCACAAGACCCTTAATGTTGGCAACAATCTTTGAAATGCTCAGATAGAAGGTGGTACAGAAATGACAAATACTATTGTGATGCTGATTAGCATGTTCTATAGACACCAAAACAACCGACTTTATGGTCTGATAGATCCTGATGGTAGCTGTTGCATGATACCTAAACTTTAAAACCGTATTGGGTCAAATTCAGCCGCTCCAATGATTTCAATAGTTATTCCAGACTTATGCTGCAATAACTGGAAATAGAGCCTGACCTGTTCTGTTTACCTTATCTTCCATCTCATTTTACAGCAAAATCCCCCATGAGGATCTTTCCTTCCAGTTGTTTTTAGGTGCATCAGAAAAAAATCTGACTTTTCTGATCTTCAAGGACTTTTTAAGCAGGTCAATTATCAATTATACACACATTTTCTGGTATAAAACACTGCAATATTAATAAGGGAAGTCTGAATGCTAAACTTTAATGACCATATTCATTGCAAAAGGAAAGAGGGTTTTTCCCCCTGAATTATGCCAGCTAAGTAAAGCAGCTTTTTTTTGTTATAAACCCACCAGCCAATCCAGGGCATTTTAAATCTTGCCTAGAGTAAATTCTTGACTTATACATTTTTCCCTGTGTCTCTAGAGTCCTGAATCAGGTTTAGCTTTCCCTGGAGAGGCTGAGGGAAAGACTGATATCTATAGAACAACAAGCTGCTGTTCTTCTGTGGGCCAGTCCACAGCTGTGTGTGCTCAGCATCTCTAAAAATCAGGTCACTTATTTAGGTACCTACGTACGGAGTTAAGTGTATAACTTCAGGCACTAACACCTGAAAATTTCAGCCTTAAATTTTACGAGTCTGACACAAACTCCCATTGGCTTCAATAAGAGATTATATGAGCAAAGACTGAGAAAGAACTTCAAGATTTGGCCCTGTTACAATAAGTTCTTTGAGACAATGTCCAATAACAATGTACAAAAGAATCAGTAAAATGTGATGCACCTGATTCTGCCCTGTTTGGAAAGCCATGCTTCTACATTAGATGATCAACTCTGCTGGGGCGGAAGTGTTTCCTCAGCTGTGTGTATACAGTGCCTTGCACTACTTGGCCCGGATTCTGGTGGAGGTCTTTCCCTGCTACCATAATATAAATGATTAACAACAATAAATGCAAAAATTTGGTGGATTCCAGCACATGAAAAAGGCAGCAAAACTTCTGCGGTATCCTGATAAGGGGAGTTATTCCTGATCAATTATATTCTGACATATCCGTCTATCAGATCCTGTCCTTTGATTTGTGTAAATCTGTGTTTTTCCTTTTGTATTTCTAGGTTCACATTTCTACTAAATACAGTTTTTTGCCTACACCGTTGCCCATAGATGGGACCTACTTAAAGGCCAGATTCTGCAGTGGGTGACATTGCTATAAATCAAAGTCAATGGAGTTATTCTCAGTTACTCACTCAGGTGTGAGTGAAATTAATGTTGGTCTGATGAGGCTGCCTAGGTCTAGCAGGCGGAGTAGAATTTTGCCCATAATTTTTAGCTGAAATGGAAGAATCCTGCTGAGTCAAAACCGCAGTTCCCCAAAGTATGACCTATCAGTGTTAACGACTCTTCACTGTGTTAGAGACAAGACGGGTGAGGTAATGTCTTTTATTGGACACACTTTTGAGCTCCACAGGTCTGATCTGAAGAAGAGCTCTGTGGAGTTTGAAAGTTTGTCTCTCTCACCAACAGAAGTTGCTCCAATAAGAGATATTACCTCGCCCACCTTGTCTCTCTCATATCCTGGGACCAATACGGCTACCACAACATTGCAATCTTCAATATGTTAATCATTACAAAGTACAGATGGCCCAGCAATGTCCTCTCTCTGGTCAATGCACACTATGCAAACAGGACATAGCATCTCATGGTGCAGTAAACAACATTCCCCTCAAAGAAGCAAAACTCATGTCACATGCCAGATTTTTTACTATGCCATGCAACCTAGGCTTTGACCTGCCATGGTTTAACAGCCAAACACTGACGTGCTTTTCCCTTCGCTGAGGACTGCTACCTGTCACTCATCTCCTTCAGTGTTTTTGGTCCATTCTGTTCCATAAGCTCTCATGCTTTGGGTCTAGTCCTGCTCTCTGTTACACTGGTGTAAATCTGGAATAATGGCACTGATTTATCAATGGAGTTACTCCCGATCTACAGCAGTGTGGATGACAATTCTTTGTTCTGAAGCTGTTGAGTACAATAAAGAATATTTTCAGCCAAGTGGCAGTTTATGCTCATTAAAAGTCTGATTCTGCCTGATGCTGCTCCTCTGAAAGCAATCCCCAAACTTCCATTGACTTCAACACGAGCCAGACTGGTTCCACCATTCGACCAAAGATAGAATTATTATGTTTCATTTTTAGGGCTATGGAGGGGGCCAGAAAGTAGGGAGAACTACTGAAAAAGGACTAAATCCTCAGCACCTGCAACACCAGTTGGCTTCAGTAAGAACTGAGATTGCTCAGTGCCTCTCAATGCCTTCGATGAGAGTAAAGATGTCTGGATTTCGGCCATGGCAACTATGTAACATCAGCTGTTTCCCAGACTCCAGCTCGCCCAGTGCACAGTTTGCTGGAAATCCAGCTATACTTATTTGTTTTGCCTACAGTGTCAGTTCTGTCCAGGCCCACTCTTCCAGGAGATCTGCCATCACAAGTATGAGGGTGTGCAGGTCTGCAGATCCTGGCTGGTGTGAAGATGGCAGAAAACTGGTGGATCAAAAGTTTAGCCTTCAGGCTACTGTCAGTTTTCTTAAGCAAATAACTTCATACAGAGAGTGGTAGTATGGGTCTTGTGGCAGGAGACAAGCACAAATAACCACAGGAAACGTTAATGTAATAGCAAGTAGCTGGGATTGGCACAGGGCCTCTGTGGGAGGGGCGGGGAGGAGATGGAATCCTCCAATTTCTGACATGAAGAAGTAGCAGAGTCGCTCTGTGGCAAATACTGCAGCCCTGCAGTAGCTGTAGCTCCCACTTGACCCATGCTGTGCTCTGTGCTCTGGTGGATGATGGATAGTGAATCTACAGAGCAGCAGACCCACCATCCCTGGCTCCTTCTGGATCTCCCTGCAAGACCTTTGGCATGCGTGTGGCATGCATGTGGCAAACTGGAGCTATGTGCATGCAGCAAACTGGAGGTGGGGGCTTCTCAAATTCTGCCCCTCCTTTGCAGAAGAACTGTATTGATTACAGTGCATCTGCAGCCTTTTGGAGCCATGGAGGGGAGGGCCATGTCTGACACTAAGTGCTGCTTTAGGATTAGCGATGGTCATCCCGCAAAGGTCAATGTATATGAGCATCCTAAAGTACAGATCTGATCTCTTTGTGATCTAGCCAGATCTCTAGACTTTGCTTCTGCTTCTGGTCAGAACCAGGAATTGGAGAGCTTCCTGTGAAGATTAAAAATAATTTTTGAAAAGGTTTGGTTTGTTTCTGAGGCTGAGCAAAGTTTCAGTTTAATTCTTATTTGAGCTGCACTGGTTTGCTCAGCCTCCGGTGTTTTTAAACAAATTTGTCTGGAATTTCCATCAGTTTAAATAAAAAATGCGTACAGTAGAACCTCAGAGTTACAAACACCTCAGGAATGGAGGTTGTTTGTAACTCTGAAATGTTCCTAACTCTGATCAAAACATTGTGGTTGTTCTTTCAAAAGTTTACAACAGAACATTGACTTAATACAGCACTGAAACTTTACTGTGCAGAAGGAAAATGCTGTTTTCCCTTTATTTTTAGTAGTGTACATTTAACACAGGACTGTACTGTATTTGCCTCTCCCCCCGCCCCCTGTGCTGCTGCCTGACTGAATACTTCCAGTTTCAAAAGAGGTGTTTGGTTAACTGGTCAGTTTGTAACTCTGGTGTTCATAACTCTGAGATTTCGACTGTAGTTGAAAAACTGAAACATCTTGAGAACAATTGCATAGCTATGAAGAGAAAACTCTCACGGTTTCAGCTTTGAACTATACTTTGGAGGACTGGACACTAGGGGTGCAGAGGGTATTTGCACAAGGAACTCTGACCTGCGGTGAGACTGTGCAAAGGAACCATTGGTGGTGGACACTTTAGGGGAGTCTCTGTATTCCTTGCATGCTGCAGGAATGAGATCTGTGTTGACCAGATTGAATGCTGTGTCAGGGACACAAGATTCAGAACTTCATGGATCCAGTGGCCATGACACTTCACATAGAATTTGTGGAGCAGCAGCTGCCTGCCCAAGGAGAGGCGAGTAAATTCCATTTTCTTTATCCCCGGCTTTAAAAGGTTTTGATAACAGGTGAAAGATGCTTTGTTAAAACAAAGTGCAAAGTAAAATTTTCCATCACCTTTTTAGCCTCTCTTCTCTTGCCTCTCTGGATTCTGTATATGAAGGGGGCAGAGCAGGATAACAAAAAGGAATATTTAGCCCTCAGCATTTTGTGCTGATCCCTCCATATCTTCAACAATCAAAGCAAATAAAGGTGCAAAAATAGCTGCAGCCCTGAGTCTGGGGGAAGGCCTAATACTGGATTTCTGCAAAGTTCTGCAGATTTGTTTTTTGTGACATTTCTCTCAGGAGGAAGCATCGTGTTAAAATGAAGATTTCTTTGATTTCTTGGTAGAATCTCTCAATTCCCACTGTGCAGGGAATGGCATCGATCTCTACTGGCTGTCAGTAAAATAGGGCTGTACTGCCTAAGGGATTTATGCAGCCTTTTTCCGTTATGCGCAGTCGTCTCTGCTTTTTCCATGTATTTCCTCAAGGACTATTTGGAAAGGTTTGGCCCAAAGGTTATTCCTGGGTAAATTAGAAGTTTTGATTGTCCTGACACAGGTTCGATTGTACGTGAATCCACGTGGAAAGTATTTAGAATCATTTGAACAGTGACGCTTCCTGAAAGTTAGAACCCTCCAAGAGTAGCGGTTTTCAAGTGGTGCTCAGCATGGCACAGCTTCAGTGGGAGCTGGGCCACACCAAAGCTGAATGCTTTTGACAGCCCTACCCTAAATGTAGTGACACACACTTAAAGAGTAATTTCAATACGGAGCAAGATATGTTATATTATATCACTGCACTTTGTCGTATACATTGACCCTGGCCTAGTGGTTTTTGCACCACGTGGGCGTGACATGCTGCCAGATCAGAGGAGGAGGATTTTGGTCCTACTTTGCATAAGCAGAGACGACTATACACAGTGTATGGTAACAGTGACTCTGGTGTACACTCTCCTCTGAAATGTAACCGCTCTAATGTTATTTGTGTAACAGACATTTTCCTGCATCAACTAATTCCCCTTGCCTCAGAATGAGGATTAAGCCCAGCAGAGGGAAGGAGAGGTGTCGACTTCCAGCAGGGAGGTCAGCTTTAATGGAAGGGAAATGGTGGTTGCTTTGTGTTACTGTGATTTGCACTCTGACGGGCTTTCTGCCACGACGGACCTCTGTCAGGATTTACACTGGCATCATCTGTCACAGAGTTTCGATTGGATCTGGCCCATTATGTGCATAGATGTATTTATTGTGGTGACTGCAGTGAAAATCCTATTCACTATTAGGGCCCAATTGTGCAACCTTTAACACATCAGTGACCACGTATAGGCAATCACCTTGTCTTAAATGGGTCTGCTTGTGGGATGAGAGCTCACCAAGGTGAATAGAGGTTGCACAATCTGGTCCCATGTGTATGAATTCCCTTCCATGTGTCCTTCTCTCAGTATACCAGAGTGAGGTTGAAAAACAGGATCTTGTTTCCCACTTGATTTGGTTTCAGGGGGGATGAGGATTGCATTCAATTAAAACTTTCGGCGTTTCTATTCAGCCACATAAAGCCATTTTTTTTAGGCCAAAACCGGCTATTCAAAAACCCGATGAGCCCTTTCCACAAGGTGGAATAAGCTGAGATCAGGGCTGTGCACAGCTAGTGAACTCAGATCTGACAGAAGCAATTTTAAAATACAAACCCTTTCTCTCAGGGCCTTCTCTGTAGGCCTCATCCCCTGATTGCCTGTGTTGTGCAAAGGAGTCTCAGTGAGATCATTTCTGAAAAGCCAGAGCAATGGCAGCATACTGATGCCACACAGCTCTATAAGGTTGATCCAAAGCCCTTTGAAATCAAACGAAAAGGTCTTGTTGGCTTCTCTGGGCTTTGGATCAGATCCTGTATCCTTTGCCCCTCAGGCCCTGCAGGAATGCTTGGAAGATAGTGCCAGCTGGACACATGAGAGCTGCCTTGCCCTCAGCCCAAGGAAAGGGGAAGATGCCGGGCTGGGAGAGGAGGTTGGTCTGAGGAGGCTCTTCCCTCTTGTGCCCTTGTTTGTGGAGGCAATTACTTCAGAGAGAGCCAGTGTAGTTCAGAATTGGGAGGGGGGAGACATACACTATTTTTGCTCGTGCCCTTTTCCTGGAGAGCCTTGTAATGTGGAAAGTGTTTCTCCCACTTGTGCCCTTTGCACAGGCTGCCCCTTTGTCTGTGATCACCTCAGGAAAGCACCATGTGCCCAGGAGGCGTGGATATTGGGAAGCTTTCCTCTTGCCAGGGCTTCTCTGACTCCAGTGGCTAGTCCAGGATGCAGCAGCAACTTGAACCCAAATTAGTTGTAGCAATTCTGAGACTATTGCACCCACCCTGTGGTCTTGACATTGGCTGCCTATGAAGTGGCAAACAGACTATAAATGGAAAAGGAGTACTTGTGGCAGCTTAGAGACTAACAAATTTATTTGACCATAAGCTTTCGTGAGCTACAGCTCACTTCATCGGATGCATTCAGTGGAAAATACAGTGGGAAGATTTATATACACACACAGAGAACATGAAACAATGGGTTTTATCATACACACTGTAAGGAGAGTGATTACTTAAGATGAGCCATCACCAGCAGCAGGGGGGGAAAAGGAGGAAAACCTTTCATGGTGACAAGCAATGTAGGCCATTTCCAGCAGTTAACAAGAACATCTGAGGAACAGTGGGGAGTTGGGTGGAGGGGGAAAATAACATGGGGAAATAGTTTTGCTTTGTGTAATGACTCATCCAATCCCAGTCTCTATTCAAGTCTAAGTTAACTGTATCCAGTTTGCAAATTAATTCCAATTCAGCAGTCTCTCATTGGAGTCTGTTTTGAAGTTTTTTTGTTGAAGGATAGCCACTCTCAGGTCTGTAATCGAGTGACCGGAGAGATTGAAGTGTTCTCCAACTGGTTTTTGAATGTTATAATTCTTGAAGTCTGATTTGTGTCCATTTATTCTTTTACCTAGAGACTGTCCAGTTTAACCAATGTACATGGCAGAGGGGCATTGCTGGCACATGATTGCATATATCACATTGGTAGATGCACAGGTGAACGAGCCTCTGATAGTGTGGCTGATGTGATTAGGCCCTATGATGGTGTCCCCTGAACACATATGTGGACAGAGTTGGCAATGGGCTTTGTTGCAAGATAGGTTCCTGGGTTAGTGGTTCTGTTGTGTGGTGTGTGGTTGCTGGTGAGTATTTGCTTCAGGTTGGGGGGCTGTCTGTAAGCAAGGACTGGCCTGTCTCCTAAGATCTGTGCGAGTGATGGGTCGTCCTTCAGGATAGGTTGTAGATCCTTGATGATGTGTTGGAGAGGTTTTAGTTGAGGGCTGAAGGTGATGGCTATTGGCGTTCTGTTATTTTCTTTGTTGGGCCTGTCCTGTAGTAGGTGACTTCTGGGTACTCTTCTGGCTCTGTCAATCTGTTTCTTTACTTCAGCAGGTGGGTACTGTAGTTGTCAGAATGCTTGATAGAGATCTTGTAGGTGTTTGTCTCTGTCTGAGGGGTTGGAGCAAATGCGGTTATGGGGACTCTTGCTTTAAGCCGTGCATGCCCTAGTTATATTCAAGACTTCACCCTTGAACCTCATCCTGCTAGCTGCCCATATTCATACACTCCTTGCCTGCTAGGCATTTGACCTCTTGGGAGGATCTTTCTTTTCTGGCAGAAATACCAGGAGGAGGGAGCACAAGGAGAGGACATTTCCACGAGTACCACCTCATGCACATTCTCCCCCAACCTTCCATCAGGAGGACAGGCTGTAGGCCCTGACTCCAAACCCTGTGAATCCCCAAGGATCCTGGGGATCATCATGTGGCTGGGGTCATCTGCACCAAGACCCTGTACCTCCACTCCATTTCTGGTCTCTGGCAGCCCCTGAGCTGCACTACTAGGGAATCCCACTAGCCCAAGACCCCTCCTGAAAGGTGCCTCCTGCTATGGTGGACAGTACAGCTTAAGGCACCGCAGGGGCATCTGAGGCCCTGTTCTGTGCAGGAAGCAGAGAGCCACATGAGGAGGGCCAGTTTCAGAGTAGTAGCCATGTTAGTCTGTATCAGCAAAAATAACGAGGAGTCCTTGTGGCACCTAGAAACTAACAAATTTATTTGGGCATAAGCTTTCCTGGGCTAGAACCCACTTCATCAGATGCATGGAGTAGAAAATACAGGAGCAGGTATAAATACATGAAAAGATGGGAGCTGTCTTACCAAGTGTGAGGTCAGTCTAATGAGACAATTCAATTAACAGTAAGATACCAAGGGAGGAAAAATAACTTTTGTAGTGGTAATGAGAGTGGCCCATTTCAAACAGTTGATAAGAAGGTATAGTAACAAGTAGGGGGAAATGAGTATGGGGGAAGTTAGGTTTAGGTTTTGTAATGACCCAACCACTCCCAGTCTTTATTCAGGCCTAATGTGATGGTGTCCAGTTTGCAAATTAATTCCAGTTCTGCAGTTTCACGCTGGAGTCTGTTTTTGACTTTTTTTGTTGAAGAATTGCCACTTTTAGGTCTGTTATTGAGTAACCAGGGAGATTGAAGTGTTCTCTTACTGGTTTTTGAATGTTATAATTCCTTATGTCAGATTTGTGTCCATTTATACTTTTACATAGAGACTATCCAGTTTGGCCAGAGTACATGGCAGAGGGGCATTGCTGGCACATGATGGCATATATCACATTGGTAGATGTACAGGTGAACAAGCCCCTGATAGTGTGACTGATGCGGTTAGGTCCTATGATGGTGTCCCTTGAATAGATATGTGGACACAGTTGGCAACGGGCTGTTTTGCAGGGTTTGGTTTCTGGGTTGGTGTTTTTGTTGTGTGGTGTGTAGCTGCTGGTGAGTATTTGCTTTACGTTGGGAGGCTGTCTGTAAGCAAGGACTGGCCTGTCTACCAAGATCTGTGAGAGTGAGGGATTGTCCTTCAAGATAGGTTGTAGATCCTTGATGATGCGCTGGAGAGGTTTTAGTTGGGGGCTGTAGGTGATGGCTAGTTCCGTTCTGTTACTTTCTTTGTTGAGCCTGTCTTGTAGTAGGTGACTTCTGGGTACCCTTCTGGCTCTGTCAATCTGTTTCTTCACTTCACCAGGTGGGTATTGTAGTTTTAAGAGTGGTTGAGTCATTACAAAACCTAAACCTAATTTCCCCCATACTAATTTCCCCCTACTGTTACTCACACCTTCTTGTCAACTGTTTGAAATGGGCCACTCTCATTACCACTACAAAAGTTATTTTTCCTCCCTTGGTATCCTACTGTTAATTGAATTGTCTCATTAGACTGACCTCACAGTTGGTAAGACAGCTCCCATCTTTTCATGTATTTATACCTGCTCCTGTATTTTCCACTCCATGCATCTGATGAAGTGGGTTCTAGCCCAGGAAAGCTTATGCCCAAATAAATTTGTTAGTCTCTAGTTGCCACAAGGACTCCTTGTTGTTTTTAAGAGGAGGGCTGTTAGTTCTGCCTGTGGATCTGGGAAGCATAATTGATCCCCTGTTGTGCCTTAAATTAGATTGTACTGTGGCTGTGGCTCCTCTTGTTCTTTATAATGACAAGGGGCAGATTTTACAGAGGCACAATTTTGTGGCCATTTGACCTGAACATGCCAGCCCCCCCCCCCCGTGAATGTTTATCAAGTGCAAGCAAAATCACACCGTGGAAACTCTGACCCAAATGTGCTAATGTTAGAGGTAGGTGTGTGGCCCACAATACTTTGTATCTTCCCATCTGAATGCACTGGGGCTTATGCATACAGGTCCCACTAGTGCTAATGGGAGTGGCGTGAACTAATCCCTATGCATCACTCCTCAGGGAACATGCTCCTTTGGATGGGTATTTTTTTTTTTTAGCAAAATATTTATGCAGTGAGCACATCTTCTTGCTGCACCACAGATCCATAAGAAAACAGACAGACAAGCGTATGCTGGAAAATGCCAGACCAGAGCCCCAAGTGTTTGCTAAAGTAACCATAACTGTCTGCAAGGCACTCGGCACTTAGACATGAGCAGCTGGGTCTGAATGCTTTATCCTTGTATTCAATAATTCAGTAAACCAGGGCAGAGGATTTTTCACCAACGATTTGAAAATGAACTTTATTGCAATTCAGACAGATACCTTTCCCCTGCAAGACCACAGGTTTAATAAACACACGGGCTTACCCTTGAGCTCAGCAGGGATCTCCAGTAAGTACTTTATGACAGATTTGCCAGTTTTTTGAGACATAGCAGAAATGCCAATTGTTGGAGCTGATAGTTTTATCAAAGCTTCTCTCCTTTAGGGTTTTGTGTCTAACCTCTCGACTCCTTGCCTTGGAAATCAGGAACAGAGCACATCAGAATCAGAGGGGAAGGATGAAAAGTCAGGCTTCCTAGAGAAAAATTAATAAAGATGCTCTGTTTGTGATGATGGTTTGGATTAAAGAAATCTTGACACTTAAAAAACAATAAAGCAACCAAACCTTTATTTTTATCTCCCACGCCGAATAAGAAAGAGCTCCTTTCTGATGTAAAATGAGAGGCTATTGAGAATAGATTATTTAAATTCTCTTACCCACAGTGACAAGTTCAACCAGTGCTCTCAACAATTAGTTACATTTCTGCTGGACTTGCCCTGGGGGGAATTTCAGAATACTGACTATTATCTTGCTCCTATATGTAGTTAGAATCATAAAGTCATAGAAATGTAGGACTGGAAGGGACCTTGAGAGGTGATCAAGTCCAGTCCCCTTCATGGAGGCAGGACCAAGTAAACCTAGAGACCATCTCTGATAGGTGCTTGTCTAACCTGTTCTTTAAAACCTCCAATGGTGGGGATTCCACAATCACCCTTGGAAGCCTATTCCAGAGATTAATTTAACTATAAATTAGAAAGTTTCCTAACCTAAATCTCCTTTGCTGCAGATTAAGCCCATTACTTCTTGTCCTATCTTCCCCAGATCCTTCTCAGCAGTGCTACCAGCTAGCCAGCAATTCTTCATTTTGTAACTGTGCATTTGATTTTTTCCTTCCTTAATGTAGTATTGATATGTGGAGAGCTGAAGTACTGTAGTGTAGTACTGAAGTACTGCAGTGTAGTACTGAAATGTGCACCAGAGAAAGTGCCAACTGTTGGCCTGTGATGCTAACAAATGCTTGGAATAGGAAGTTATTACTCTGTACTTTACTGGTACCAGGTTTTTTCTTATAAATGTTAGGTTCTCCTAAGCAAGTTATTCCATGTAGGTCAATAGAAACTCACAGAGTTTGTCTGCAGATTCTGTTGGTGAGAAAGATTGTGTCTTCCTACAGAAGGGGGCTGGTTAGTGCCATAAATCTGTGGATACCCCAAGATCTGCACAGTTGTCAGTGAGCTCCTGTAAGGTTGGGCCATCTGCATAGAAGTCTCTGTGTGTGTCTGAAAACCCTTAAAACTTGGCTCCTGCAGGAGGTAGAAACTGTATCAGTAGCAGCAAACTTGGTCTGCAATGACGTGTTCTAGTTTTGCCCAGCAGGCTATAGGGAGGCGAGTAAAGAGGATCTGACCCACAGCCTCTCCCTCTTCTGACACAGTAGACTTGGATCCCTGCATAATCCCTGCAGAACATCTTCTGTGCTGGCCAAGGGTATGGAGAGAATATACTGCAAAAGGTGTGTTCCCCCTTCCATTCTTCCCCAGGCCAGAGCCATGGACACCACCAGCTCCACACTGTTTGTGGAACTGGGGGAGAGCCTGTTGTTCTTAGATGACAATACTCCAGATTTACCTCTGAATTCATTTGACAAAGGGATGTGAGGAGGAAAGAGTATCTTTAATGTTGTCAACACAGGGCCGCATTCTGAAGACATGACCCAGAATTGCCTGAGTTTGGACAGAGTAAAAACTGAGTAAGGCCTGGAGATTTGGCCTGCATTTTGGTGACTTGCTATTCTAACGTCAGTTCAGCTGAGCTTCAGTACTGACTTAGTGGTTAGCAGTAGGGCTCCCTGACACAATGCTGCTCCTGTATTGCAGATTTAAAAACTTGGCATCCTTAACCCAATTATAAATTTGACCTGTAAGGACAAAGAGACCCCATGCTAGTCAGCGACTGTGCTGAGCCTCTGTGCCAGACTGCCAGCAGGGGGGTTGTTCTTTCTGCTTTGGGTTTTATTTTTAGGTAGAGACCAGAGCTGCTAGTTAGCTATTATGATGCAATGTGCCATAGAGCGAGGCTGGCATGAAAGGAGTTGATTCATAAGATTAGTAACTGTCTTTCTTAAAATAGCATAAATTAAAGACATTTGATCAGGCATTTCTGGATTGCTCAGTGCAGTGCTAATCTTTGGATGTGCTTGATGATTATTGTTCCAGTAATGCCTCAGGGCCCCAGCTAAGACTGGGGCTCTGTTTTGCTGCCAGCTGTACATACACGTATGAAGAGATAGTCCCTGCCCCAAAAAGTCAACCTAGAGTCAAGATAGAGCATGGGTGTAAGAAGGGAAATACTATTATGCCCGTTTTATAGATGGGGAATGAAGCAAGGAAATATTAAGTGATTCGCCCAAGGACACACACAAGGCTGTGGCTGTGGTAGGAGTGAAATCCAGATCTCCTAAGTCCCAGTGCTGTGAGTTAATAAGACTACCTTCCTCCCTGAGAATAATTTCTGGTTTCAGATTGCTGTCTTTCTGGTTTATATTAGAGTCAACAAGGTAAATTCTTCCCTGCTGTAATACCACTGATGTCAGTAGAGTTAACCAGGGATGTATTCGGTCCACTCTGTTAAACTAATCAGTTGGTCAAATTCCTGAAAACTTTGATCAGATGCCTAGAGATACCAGAAACTACAAGTAGTGGGTATTCACTAGTTTTGACTAACTATGCACAAAATTTGTCCTTGGCTATATGACTACTGATTGAAGTAAATGCGGCTCAAGTGACATTGACTGTTGCATGCCAGTTACTTCTTGGATTATTCAAATCTGCTGGTTACCATTTCCTGGGCCCTGAACAGTTACTTTTAATGGATGACTGATATCCAGAGGAAGATTAATTGAATAAGTCCTCTCAAAGACAGTCTGTTCAGGACTTATATCACTTTAACTCCATCTCTGGGGTCACGTGTCAGAAAGGTTCTGAGAGAACTTCTCCACTCAGTGTCCCTGATGGACAAGCAATACCATACAGTCCATTTTCATTAACGTTCAGGAAAACACAAAAGATATTGCCTGAATCTTTCTGGGCTCTGTCCACAAACAGAATAGCTACCGCAATATTATCTATCTTTTTAAGAGCAACCAATTCAATTTAAATTACTTTCCTGACACTTTCTGCTTGCTCTTGCTGATAATCATTTGCTAGAATTCCAAATAGCTAAATAAACATCCAGCATGCAAACAATTATGCATGTAAGGAAAATTGCTCACATGTAGAAGTGTCGGTGGGTTTGGTTCTTAAAACTATATACGTAATGGGAGCTGCTATCTTAAAGCTATTTCCCAGAAATGTCTCAAGTGAACAAAGTACTGTAGGACTGAAAAAAGTCCCTTTGCCATTACAAAGTGTTGAAAGCCAGAGAGTTTCAAAATTGTTGTAGGGTTTTGTTTTGGTGAGGCTTTTTGCGGGGTGAGAGGGACAGTAGGAAATTTTAATTTTTTAAAACAAAATTGAGTTTATATAGTAGCTGGTTTAGTAAACTAACCACAACACATTTTAAAAATTGAACTAAATCTTGATTGCCTTATATGAGTACTTTCCATGGAAATCATTTGGGACATCTCTCATGAATTTGGTCCCATATAGAACATTCCTTACAACACCTTTCCGATTTCTAGTATTTTTCAACAGCAAATATGACTCTTTCAATAATCCTCTTTTGCATCATCAGTTGTCAAAATGGCAGTTTCTGTTTTCTTGTTAATGAATCTATTTTTTTTAATTGGGTACTGAAAACACTCATGAGCGTCCAACTCCCCTTTGTAATTAGCTGGAACTCTGAATGAGAATATGTTGTGTATTACATTGGACATTTTCTTTAAGCTGCCATTAAAGTTTTTTATAGCTCTATAACTGGTCCCAGATCATCATGGGACCTTTGAAAAGAGAATATTTGCACAAAAAGCTGTGGGCAATTGATCTTGAAAAGACACGTGCAGTTACTTAATGGTGGGGAAAGGTACAAAAATGACATGCTATTTAAAGACACTTTCATGTTAAATTATAATAATAAAACTACCACTTAATTTGCTCACAATGAAATCAGGGACAACCCTTTTATAACCTAGATAAAATACCCATATTGGGAGCAGCCTCTCAAAAATGAGCAAACCTAGGTTAGAAATATACATTTCAATGTTTTTTTTTAAAAACTAAAAAAAGCATTTTTGAAGTGATTTTTTTTAATAAAAAAAAAAGGAGTACTTGTGGCACCTTAGAGACTAACAAATTTATTTGAGCATAAGCTTTCGTGAGCTACAGCTCACTTCATCGGATGCATTCGGTGGAGTGATCTGTAGCTCACAAAAGCTTATGCTCAAATAAATTTGTTAGTCTCTAAGGTGCCACAAGTACTCCTTTTCTTTTTTGTGAATACAGACTAACACGGCTGCTACTCTGAAACCTTTTTTTTTACTGTTCTACACTTCTGCTTCTAAAACACCACATTGTTTGGGAAATGCCACAGGATGAAGAAGGTTAGAGATAGGATGGCAAATCAAGGCAGTCTTTGAAAATCAGTGGTAGAAGTAAGTTGATAGTAGGTTTCAAAAGAAAACAAGTTTAGTCCTCAGGATGATATCTATGATGTGAGACTCTGGAGATGGAAGGGATAAGTAAGGGAAGGGAAGATCCTTTGGACATCATTAGGAATGTGGAAAAAGGCTGACGGCAAGCAGGAGAAGAAGTATGCACTATATTATTTCCTTCATTAATGTATTGATTCTGAAACCAATCAGATATAGAGCACTGAAGAATGGAGTTGTCTGTTTATCGACGGAATAGGAAGGCAAACGTTCCAAGATTTCAACATTAGTGCCTCATAACCTTAATCCGGAGGGACTAGATCTAAGTGAAAGAGGATAGCTACTGAGTCTGGAAAGACACTGCTTTCCCCCTGCAAGTGGCTGAATGCCCTCAGAGAAGGCCACGGAGTTGAAGGCACCCAGAACCTCACAACATCAAATCTTCAGACCTTGATCCAGGGATTATGTTTTTTGCAGGATAGACATCTATCCACTAGAAACAGGAACCGAAGCCAACCCACTCATTTCATATACAGCTCTCAAACTGATAGTATTGACCGACTTTCAGTTAGCTACCACTGACTAGGCTAGGGTGGGGGGTGCAGGCTCCATTTGAGGGTGCAGGCTCTGGGGTGGGGCTGGGGATGAGAGGTTTGGAGTGCAGGAGGTTGCTCTGGGCTGGGATTGAGGGTTCGGAGGGCAGGAGGGGGATCAGCAGGTTGGGGCGTGGGGCAAGGCTCAGGGGTACAGGCTCCCGGAAGCAGCGGCATGTCCCTTCTCCGGCTCCTACGCTGAGGAGTGGCCAGGCGGCTCTGCACACTGCCCTGTCTGCAGGCACAGCCCCTGCAGCTCCCATTGGCCACAGTTTCCAGCCAACGGGAGCTTCAGGGTCGGCGCTTGGGGCAGAGTCCCCTGGCTGTTCCTACACATAGGAGTCAGAGGAGGGCCATGTTGCTGCTTCTGGGAGATGCATGGAGTGGCCCCAGACCCTGTTCTCCAGTGGGAGCTCGAAGGCCAGATTAAAACAGCTGGCAGGCCAGATCCAGCCTGCGGGCCATAATTTGCCCACCCGTGGACTAGGCCCATATCAAATTCTCCTTGAGGATGAAGAGTTTAAAGTAGGGGAAAAGGGGAGACCCTTTGTGAGAGGACATTGTTATATGGTCAAAAATAAGGGGCATGAAGAAAGACAAGTTGCCACTGAAAATGTTGTAAGCACATGAAATCTGTGGCTTGAGTGGCAGAAGGCCAAATTAACCAGGGGTATAACTCCACTGAGGTCACTAGAGTTACATGAGGGTGGTTTGGCCACTGAGCCTGCTCGGCACTCACCAGACAATTACAACCTACCTGGGCAATATTCTGTAGCCTAAAGGCTGGACTATGATTTGGCCTAGCTGCCCAGGATGGAAGGGACTAAGAACTGCCCTTCAGTTGCTATATGGGCTACCGGGATCTTGAGTCCGACCACACAGGGGTTAGTGGGTGCTGTGTGCTCACTTACTTCCCACCCTGCAGGAGCTGGGGAGAGCCTTAGCTCTACCCCCCCTACTTGTGGGGCAATGTGGCTGAGCCAGCATGAGAGGGCATAATAATTTGCAGCTGGTGTAGCCCAACAGTGAAACAAGAAGGAAGCAGGTTTCAGAGTAGCAGCCGTGTTAGTCTGTATTCGCAAAAAGAAAAGGAGTACTTGTGGCACCTTAGAGACTAACAAATTTATTAGAGCATAAGCTTTCGTGAGCTACAGCTCACTTCATCGGATGCATTTGGTGGAAAAAACAGAGGAGAGATTTATATACACACACACAGAGAACATGGAACAATGGGTTTATCATACACACTGTAAGGAGAGTGATCACTTAAGATAAGCCATCACCAACAGCAGGGGGGGGAAGGAGGAAAACCTTTCATGGTGACAAGCAGGTAGGCTAATTCCAGCAGTTAACAAGAATATCAGAGGAACAGTGGGGGGGGGGGGGGGAGGGAGAAATACCATGGGGAAATAGTTTTACTTTGTGTAATGACTCATCCATTCCCAGTCTCTATTCAAGCCTAAGTTAATTGTATCCAGTTTGCAAATTAATTCCAATTCAGCAGTCTCTCGTTGGAGTCTGTTTTTGAAGCTTTTTTGTTGAAGGATAGCCACTCTTAGGTCTGTGATCGAGTGACCAGAGAGATTGAAGTGTTCTCCAACTGGTTTTTGAATGTTATAATTCTTGACGTCTGATTTGTGTCCATTCATTCTTTTACGTAGAGACTGTCCAGTTTGGCCAATGTACATGGCAGAGGGGCATTGCTGGCACATGATGGCATATATCACATTGGTAGATGCACAGGTGAACGAGCCTCTGATGGTGTGGCTGATGTGATTAGGCCCTATGATGGTATCCCCTGAATAGATATGTGGACAGAGTTGGCAACGGGCTTTGTTGCAAGGATAGGTTCCTGGGTTAGTGGTTCTGTTGTGTGGTGTGTGGTTGCTGGTGAGTATTTGCTTCAGATTGGGGGGCTGTCTGTAAGCAAGGACTGGTCTGTCTCCCAAGATCTGAGAGAGCGATGGCTCGTCCTTCAGGATAGGTTGTAGATCCTTGATGATGCAATTACATATTGCTGAGTCATGCTGCCTTCCAGGGCTACTCTTGGGTTGATGAGGCTGACATACCACCCCTTGCTCAGGATTGTGCTGGAAATCCCAATCTAGCCCTAACCATTTCCCAGCTCTCCGTGGCAGGATGTACCACATCCGCACTTTGAGATCTCTTGGTTTTTTAAAAAATCTTAACCACTGTGCTGAGAGTAGCTGTTTTCATCAGCTCAGGCTCTTATCAAACTGTTGTGATTTTCTTCTCTCTTAAGAAAGGTTCTATTTTTAAAAAATCATATGTGATGAAAAATCATTAGTTAAACTAATGTTATGGCTCTGAATAAAAACTTCAGAGCAAGCTAATATTCTCTCCATAACTCATGCCACTGTGCTTCCGGATTTCATGGGCCTGAAAACAGTGTGTGTCTTTGCGTGCCATATGTGCTGCAGTACCTGCATCCAGCAATATGAGTTAAGAACTGATCATTGCTCTTGATTTCTAACCCTGGCTTTATTTCCTTGCAGCAATTCCTCTTCATTTCCTTACTATGACCGATTTAAATCAGATCCTTATTGTTATTTTAGCATATACGTTGTGGCTTATTAATCATAAGCATGTATAGACAAGACCTTAGTCCTTCCTTAATCCTACACATGACACTGTGTGTTTGGTTGACTGAGCTCAAGATTAACTCTTTGGAAATGTTAGGTGACCACACCCTAAACATTTCAGCTGCTGTGATTTAAATAACTGAAATAGTAAAACGTTCTAGTGTTTTTATACTATTGTCATCAAATAATAATATTGTTATGGAAAAAAAGAAGTAGAGAAGCATGAAAGGGAGATAGAAAGTCATGATACACAAGAAAGCAATAAGGTGGAACAATGCAGAGGGGATGCTGTAATAGGGGCAATTAAATAAATATGGAAAAGAAATAATGATTCAGGATATTACCCGTGATAGAATATGCTAAAATATCAAGTATACAAGAAGGGGCTAGAATAAACTCTTTGGCACTGGGACTCACTAGAGGCAAGATTCTGCCATCCCTATTCACACAGGTTGTCAAACCCTTATTCAGAATGAGTAGTAGATTGCTCCCCACATAATCCTAGTGACTTTAGTTGGGTTACTTGCACAGTCAAGTACCATTCAACATGAGTGAGGGTGGCAGAATCTGGTCTGACATTTATGTAAATGTATATGAGTAAGGGTGACAGAAAGGGAACTCTATAAACAGCACCTCGCACAATGGAGGCAGCTGAGTGTTACCAGAACAAGAAGAGTAAAGAAGAAAGTGACAGGCACTACAATAAATTTGTGGCTATGAAAAATAATTTCAGTGTAGAATTAGATGGAGGAATTACCAGAAGTCTTTTGAATTATAAGGCATAAACCTGAACACCTACCGTGTGTGTGTGTGTGTGTGTGTGTGTGTGTATGTGTAAACCTTTGGCAAGAACTATACTACGTATGACAGAGCCTACTGCCTGGCCTGGTAATATGCAACAGAAGTATTTAGTAATACTGTCGTGATTATTTTATGTTTCAAAGAGTCTAACCTCCATCAAATGTGTATTTTTCTGTTGTAAATCTCACCTGAGGCTACGTGAACCTCACTTAGCCACTCCTAGCTGTCTCTTACTTGGAATGTGACTTAATGATTCACTGTCTTCCCTTGACTAACACATCAGCCTAGAGAATGTGCCCTCTTGTGATTGTAAGGCTTGTTTAACCTCTTAGGAAGAGTGGATACTCTGACACCTGATGTGTGACATAATCGCTCCAGATGAGAGAAAGCTATCTGGCCACCATATCGGCTTAGATCCTGGATCTCCATGCGACGACTGTCATTTCTCACTGCAGCAACACCTTGCATTTGATAACGCAGCACAAAGCACAATACTTTCTACCATACGTACCTGATGGGAAGATTTTTCTACTTGTTTGCATTTATACAGAGACACATTTCCCTAGGATTTCAAAGGGCTTTACAAACATTCATTAATAAAACCTTACAACACCCTGGTGTAATAGACAGGTAGCATTATACCCATATTACAGACTGATCACCTGAGGTCAGAAAGGTCAGTGGATTTGCCTGCTGTTAAGGGATTTACCCATCGAGCTAGTCAATGACAGAGCTAGGAACAGGACCTAGGAACACTGACTCTCCAAGCCATGTTGTAACACTTCCTTTCAACAGAGCTCCAACTAACTAACCAGCAAAATAAGGAGAGAGGGAAAGAAGCATGTGAACTATTAAGAAACGGGAAAAATGAGACACGAAACAGGTAAAATTGGCTGGTGGCAGCGAAGTACTGTAGCTGTCTTTTGTATAGATGATATAGCACAGCCCCACTAGTCTTGCAACAGTTGAAAGATCTTTTCCATTGGAGATCTCTGGTGTGAGGGGGTTCATAATTTGATCATAAAAATATCAAATGGAAAGTAAAGCAGGAACTGGCAAGCACCCAGCAGTTGGTGGGCAGTTGATGCAACATAAATATAGTAAGGATGAGATCTGTGAAAGTGCTCCCCACTGGCCTACCTCTGTTTCCATTAATGTCAAAAGGAGTTTTACCAGTGACTTCAGGGGCTGTAGGGTTGGGCCAATGCTGAGCTGCAAAATGCCTCCTTTTGCAAGAACTTTTTCGTAGCTTATTTTCACCCAGCCAATTCCTGTATCCATGGAAACATGACCAGAAAATCTGCTGGTAAGAGACTGCTGGGCAGTGAGGACTCCCTGGTGTGGATGTCAACAGCCAAAAGCTGCAAGTAGTGGTATGCCAAACACGGATTCTCCCTTGCTTTGGGATTCCTAACGTCTCTCAAACTTTTTAAGGTGGAGAAATATTTTTAAAGTTAGTTATTAAAACAAACTAAAATCATTCTTTTGGATAATTATTCTTTTTGCCTGTGCATCAGCATTATGTCCCTGCGGTCCAGCTGACTTGCACATGCCCGAGGTCAGGGGCAAGGTGTATGTGCATCATGTGACTAAAGCTCATCTTTGCAGTCCCTTGATCCTGAGGCTGCTGTGTGCATACTGTAACATACCCCTTTGGGGTAAGTTAGAACAGTCTTCCAGCCATACCTCCATGCCAGCAGTAGTGGGAGGGGTAATGGTTTAGGACTGTAAATGCAAGCTGTACATGACCCCTCACACTGGGGTGATCCTCCCCGAACTGGGAACACTGGCTGTACTGCTAGACTCTGTCAGTGGTCTGATACAAAGTAGCCACACCACACTATCTAGCTAAGTGTACAGTGACAATCTTCAAATAAGTTATACCAGCTACCTCCAGTTCTTGAGAAGCTTAATCCACTGATGAGCCATAAGCCACTGACAATGCCTATAGGGTACCTGTATAACCATGCACCTTGTGTAGTGTGCCCAGGTATGTATTTGCGTGCGAACTGGTATATATATTTAGTATATGTGTGTTTATATCTATATACGTATACAAATAAGAGATCATATTCTAAATGCATAATGCATTAATAATATACTCACCAGTTGTAGCAAGAACGAACTATACATGGACAGTTAATTGAATATACAACCAACCTCTCAATCTCTGGATATTTCACAAATACCTGTCCTATTTCTAGGTAGATGAGGTACCAACATGGGACTGCCTTGCAATATGACCTAACTACAGGAAATACTGGCCTAAACCAGCACCTTCTGAAACAATGTCACCATTTCAGCTGGTCATGGTACTTGCTGTAGTGACACCATCTACAATGGCACCAGGCACTGGACTGGACAACAGGTTGGATAAGTCAAGCATCCAGGGCTTCAAAAATATGCGTTAGTTCATGAACTTGAGCAATGATTAATCATCCTGTCTGTTGTGTTTGAGAATCCAGTTATATCATTTTTAAACCCCAAAGGATTTTACTCTTTTATCTCTGCACAACTGGCCACCAATCCGCATGACTAATTACAACTTTATCATTGGGGAGCAAGCTCTAAGCACACCTTAGTGTTGGCTATCTTTGACTCCTGCTATAACCTGACCAGGGTCACTTCTGGGTCTGCCATGTCAATCATGAAAAATCACTGTGTCTGTTTTTTCAGCCCACCACTCTGTCGCTACCAAATTTATACACTAAAGCAAGCAACCCACTGTCCTTGTAGCACCTCCCAGAAAATGTGTTGTGCTCCCTCTGCTGTTACTACTGCAGCACTGAACTGACCATACATAAGACCATTCTGAAGCTGTGACTACGCAGGCAAGTTTAGCAGCAGAGACCTGCTCTTGTGTTTTGTGTTTAGACTAACAGGAATAGTTTAGAGACTAACACATTTATTAGAGCATATGCTTTCGTGAGCTACAGCCCACTTCATCGGATGCATGCAGTGGAAAATACAGTGGGGGGATTTTATATACACAGAGAACATGAAACAATGGATGTTAGCATACACACTGTAATGAGAGTGATCAGGTAAGGTGAGCTATTACCAGCAGGAGAGAAAAAAAACCTTTTGTAGTGATAATCAAAGTGGGCCACTTCCAACAGTTGACAAGAACATGTGAGGAACAGTAGGGGAGGGAAACAAACATGGGGAAATAGTTTTACTTTGTGTAATCCACACATCCACTCCCAGCTGTTATTCAAGCCTAATTTAATGGTGTCCAGTTTGCAGATTAATTCCAATTCAGCAGTCTCTCGTTGCAGTCTGTTTTGAAATTTTTTTGTTGTAGTATTGCCACTTTTAGGTCTGTAATCGAGTGACCAGAGAGATTGAAGTGTTCTCCGACTGGTTTTTGAATGTTCTAATTCCTGACATGTGATTTGTGTCCATTTATTCTTTTACGTAGAGACTGTCCAGTTTGGCCAATGTACGTGGCAGAGGGGCATTGCTGGCACATGATGGCATATATCACATTGGTAGATGTGCAGGTGAATGAGCCTCTGATAGTGTGGCTGATTTGATTAGGCCCTATGATGGTGTCCCCTGAATAGATATGTGGACACAGTTGGCAATGGGCTTTGTTGCAAGGATAGGTTCCTGGATTAGTGTTTTTGTTGTGTGGTGTGTGGTTGCTGGTATGTGCTTCAAGTTGAGGGGCTGTCTGTAAGCAAGGACTGGCCTGTTTCCCAAGATCTGTGAGAGTGATGGGTCATCCTTCAGGATCAGTTGTAGATCCTTGATGATGAACTGGAGAGGTTTTAGTTGGGGGCTGAAGGTGAGACGGCTAGTGGCGTTCTGTTAGTTTCTTTGTTGGGCCTGTCCTGTAGTAGTTTTCTCTCCTGCTGGTAATAGTTCACCTGACCTGATCACTCTCTTTACAGTGTGTATGGTAACACCCATTGTTTCATGTTCTCTATGTATATAAAATCCCCCTACTGTATTTTCCACTGCATGCATCTGATGAAGTGAACTGTAGCTCACGAAAACTTATGCTCAAATAAATTTGTTAGTCTCTAAGGTTCCACAAGTACTCCTTTTCTTTTTGCGGATACAGACTAACACGGCTGCTACTCTGAAACCAGAAATATTTTAAGTACTCATGATTTCTAGTCATATATGCCTATGATGCTTTGATGGAAGAAGATGGGCAGAAGATGCCAAAATGGGCACTAAAAATAAGAGAGTAATGAATTAAAAGAAAACTGGGGCAAATGAGTATCAATTAGCAAAAAAGAATGAAAAACAGTGACCTAACAACAATGTACCATGTTAATTAAAGTATCATCTCAATAATATTTTATAAAAGTTTTTTAAAAATTTGAAAGCAGACATGTTTAGCAGCCAGAAGCTGGTTTGGTGTGTGACCTTGAGAAACTCATGTAACCTCTCTTTGTCTGTTCTACATAGGTTCTTATACTGAATGCATTGCCATAGTCTTCGAGTGCCTTCCAGGAGTGCATTAAGCAACATAACTAACATCTGTCATATACATATACCGACACCGCTGTTGCTGTATGTCTGTTAGGGAGAGCAAGGTCATGGAAAAGCACCTTGCACTTAGAGTGGAAGATGGTGAGATTTGTGATGGTCCTTAGTTCCTGGGGGAGTTCATTCCACAATCTTGGACTGACCCCCAAGAAAGCTTTGTCTCCTATGCCAATGAGCTTTACCCTTATTGTAGAAAGTTCCATTGTGCCACAGTAGTGAATTAATTGACCAGAGTCTTCATCCTGGAGGTTTAGGCAAACTTTTTGTTGCCCTGGGCCCATCTCAGCACCTTGAAGATAAGAACCGAGACCTTGAACTTCATTTGATAGCCTGTGGAAAACCAGAGTAGGACTTGGTGTATTCATGGTAGCTAGTGTTGCTGAGGAGACACATTGCAGTATTCTGTACCAGTTGGAGTTTTCCAATCACTGAAGGCTTCAAGCCCAGGTATAATATATTGCTGCAGTCCAGCCAAAAAGTGAGGAAGGTGTGAATAATTAAGGCTAGGTCATCATTTGCCGTGATGGGACGAAGTCTCCTAGCCAGCCAGAGATGGTAGAATCCATTACTCATGAATTCTGCTATGTAACAGTTTAGCATTTGGTGAGGAATCCAGGAGAACTCCTAAGCTACAGACTTAACTGACCAATTGTGGGTGTGTAGCATCAACCAGCAGAAATTGCACTCTAACTGCAAATTCTTCAAAATGCTTTCCTCTGTCCACCAGCATCACTTCTGTCTGGCATGGGTTCAGCTTCATCCCTGAGCTGATCTCATCCAAGCACTGGGCCATCTTGAAGGTAGGGTATGGTCATCTGTGATGATGGGTAAGTAGATCTGTGTGTCCTCTATATATTGCTGGCACTTGAGTCCATGTAATCTGACCATTTCACCTAATGGCTGCATGTAGATGCTGAACAGGATGGGAGAGAGAATTGATCCTTATGACAAGTGAGGGGTCTAGTAGGGAAGGTGCAGTTTCCCACCACTGCTCTTTGGGTGTATTACTCCAGGAAACAGAGTAGCAGCCGTGTTAGTCTGTATTCACAAAAAGAAAAGCAGTACTTGTGGCACCTTAGAGACTAACAAATTTATTAGAGCATAAGCTTTCGTGAGCTACAGCTCACTTCATCGGATGCATCGGATGAAGTGAGCTGTAGCTCACAAAAGCTTATGCTCTTATAAATTTGTTACAGAGTAGCAGCCGTGTTAGTCTGTATTCGCAAAAAGAAAAGGAGTACTTGTGGCACCTTAGAGACTAACAAATTTATTAGAGCATAAGCTTTCGTGAGCTACAGCTCACTTCATCGGATGCATCCGATGAAGTGAGCTGTGGCTCACGAAAGCTTATGCTCTAATAAATTTGTTAGTCTCTAAGGTGCCACAAGTACTCCTTTTCTTTTTATAAATTTGTTAGTCTCTAAGGTGACACAAGTACTGCTTTTCTTTTTACTCCAGGAAAAACTCAAATCTTTTTAGTGCATTTCCCTTGACCCCTGTTACCTTTCTCAGGTGAGACAATTGTGGTTAACTGTGTTGAATGCTGCAAGAGGCCAAGGAGGATGAGAATGGATGTCCGCTCTCTATCCATTGACAGCAGGAGATCATCCATCAGTGTTACTAAAGTGGTTTCAGTTCCATATTCTGACCTGAGTCCAGACTAGGATATTAGGTTTTTTGGCCTCAGTATTCCCATCTGTGAAATGAGGATAGTAATACTTGCCCATGTTTGCAATGCAGTTTGAGATCTATGAAATGTGTTTAAATATCATTATTTATTAAGTGGTGAAACCTTCCTCACTCCTGGCTCACCCCAAAAGAATGCCTCTTCTGAAAATTAGAGATAGAGCAAAACAAGAAAGGGTATGTATATACCTGAGAAAACGAATCTCTCTTTAAAAATATAAACTAAATTCTGGTTCACATCACATGGCTCTGCAGAGCTGCTGCTGAATGCTCTAATTTTCTGACCTACCAAACTTATCGAAGCTGTGCTTGCCTCTGCAGCACATTGCATGAACTTTTATTTTTACATAGTTCAGGGGAAAAATTGTCTTTCCCACTAACAGATTTCATTCTGTTCATTTCCTTGCTCTTTTATAAACTGAAAATTTTTTACTCCAAAATGTTTGTTGTTGTAGAATTTTTAAGATACATAAGTGGTATAAACTGTATCAGTAAGGAGGTGAGAGTCCAGGGGAGTTGAAGTTGGAGTAAACTCATTCGCTGAGGGGCTGGAACAGAGGGGAATATGAGGAAAAGCATGTAGCAGGGGTTGTAAATCAACATAGGTCACCCATACTTTAATCTACACTCCCTTATTCCTTCTTCCCCTGGCTGTGAAGGTTACACCCTGGCAGACTCTGTGGCACAGTGCCATCTTGGGGACAGCACATGTACCTAACAGGAAGTGCAGAGGAAGTGGAGGCAGGCTAGCGAGAGATGGAGACACGAGTTTCGAGGTTCTCTAAATCAGTGGCTCTCGACCTTTCCAGATTACTATACCCCTTTTAGCAGTCTGATTTGTCTTGCATACCCCCCAAGTTTCGCCTCACTTTAAAATTACTAGCTCACAAAATTGGACATAAAAATACAAAAGTGTCAGCTGACTTTCTCATTTTTACCATATAATTATAAAATAAATCAATTGGAATATAAATATTGTACTTACATTTCAGTGTATAATATATAGAGCAGTATAAACAAATCATTGTCTGTATGAAATTTTAGTTGTACTGACTTTGCTAGTGTTTTTTCTGTAGCCTGTTGTAAAACTAGGCAAACATTTAGATGAGTTGATGTACCCACTGGAAGACCTCTGTGTACCCTCAGGAGTAAACGCACCCCTGGTTGAGAACCACTGCTCTAAATAAGATACTGAATCTGTTTCATCCATCATATTGTCGACGTAATTCTTAAACAGAGGCACTCCACTGAAATCTGAGTCTCCCTGTTTCCTCAAGAATGTTAAAGACTCCCCTGGGCTCTCTTACACTCCTTCAGACCAACTTACTGGCCACACACTTACCAACCTGTAGTTTGTATCACCATTTACATCACTTCTGAATCTGGACCCACATCTTTCCAATTTGGTATTTTGGGGGATGCCTGCAATGCCCGAACACCTGATCATTCGGGATGTGTCAACTCCTTCTATGGTTTGCAACGATGTGAGAGTACAGTGATGTGGCAGCTACAGTTCTTCATTTCAGGACTGGAGTAGGGGTTGGTCTAAGAAAGCATAGGGGCTAAATATTGTCTGCTCTCTCCTACCTACTTGTGGGATCCAAATTTAAAGTAACTCACTTGTCACATTGTTGAATCATTGTTTCTATAGATGAAGTTGTTTTTTTACTGTGCCTGCATTTGAATTTTAGCCATTGCTTTCTGTGTTCCCACTAGGCAGACTGCTCAAGCGAGATTTTTCATTTTGAATCTAGTCATCAGTATGGACCCAATTCTCTATTCCCATTGCAAGCAAAATTCTCACTGACTTCAGTGGAATTTCCTTCCTAAAGGCCTCAAGTAAAATTACTAAATACATGCATACATATTTTAAAAATTATGAGAATGGCAAACTTGGAGGGATGCCAAGGCCAAGTATTTGTAAACACTTTGTAAATGATCCAATTTTCCTGAGCATCTGTTCATGAATCATTTGCCAACCTTTTGGATCAGATACAGATTATTCAGATGGCTAATGCTGTAAACTAGAAAGAAAGAATATGACTTAGCAATTTTCAGTTGCTTTGCTTTAACTACACAACCCCTTAAAAGAGTATAATCTGTAGACATAACATGCCTATTCTAGATACATTGTTTTAAAAACAGTGTTCTCCAGCATACAAACGCTGAACTGCACATTTTAAATCTGCGAGAAAACACTTATCTTTTTTTAAAAACTTTTTATTAAGGCAAAGTCCCAATCAAATGTTTACATACTATATTGTATATTACTTATTCAGGATGCAAATAACTCGGTAAGGATGCAAAGAAGGGTGTTGTATCACAGTTCACAACTAATACACAGGAATGCAAGATTGGCATGTTAAGGATTTAAATGGGCATGAGGTAATTCAACCCCCATTTTGGAAGCAGAGCGTTTGCAGATTAGTATCTGAAGCAGTGAAAGCGTGGATGGTATCATGCAAACCCTTCTTTTCAATATGTAGCACTGAGTATTATCAGTATCAAAGACTACGAAGTTATAAAATTAAACATGAATTCCCATTCTTCTCCATCACCTTCCACACACCAATAACATAGGTTTCAGAGTAGCAGCCGTGTTAGTCTGTATCCGCAAAAAGAAAAGGAGGACTTGTGGCACCTTAGAGACTAAAAAATTTATTTGAGCAAAAACTTTCGTGAGCTACAGCTCACTTCATCAGATGCATTCAAAGAACACTGTCATGTGACATGATTCTTTTCCCTGAATTCCTTTCTCCATGGAGTTTCAATCCTATAATGTTTCTCAAATGCTGAACAAAATCTGTTCATGCTCCACATAGGGGCAAATCTTCTGCCCAGTGCCCAGCTTGAGGAGCTGGAGGAGAGATGGGAGAGGGGGAGGAATCTTCCTCCCATTTCTCTGAAGCATGCCTCACTTCGAGGACATCCCTCATTCCAGTCCCAAAGTTCCCTACATCCCACCCAAGTCTGGTGTCCCCTCCCTTTCACTGCTGAAATAAGGAAGCAGGAAATGGAGTCTAGAGAAAAAGCTATATAAAGGACTGAATCCCACACAGTTCAGGTTTCCTGCCTTCATAATTATTTTGTGTCCCTCATTGTGGGTCCTGGTCACACATTGCACATCCCACATTTGGGCTTGTGGGGAATCTTTCCCCGGGCAGTGGAGTGCTTGTAGAGTCTTTCCCAGAGGCTACCACAGCCCAGTGGCTGGAGCAGACTTCATGTCCACATGGCGAAGGAAGTCCCAAGGCAGGGAGTCTCAGAGCCCAGGTCCACTGACTACATAGCTCGTGCTATAGGACTAAAAGGAGCCATGTAGACATCTGGGCTCAGGCTGGAGCCTGGCCTCCAAGACCCTTCCCTTCCCCCTCACCAGGTGTCAGAGCCCACACTGCAGCCCAAATGCCTACACTGCTATTTTTAGCCTTGTAGTGGGAGCCCCATGAGCCTGAGTTAGCTGACCTGGGCTCAGAGAGTCGCAGTGTCAATGTACCCATAGTCCTCTATTTGCCTCCTTATCACTGAGGGCTGTTACGAGAGGCTCCGTATAGCAGTGGATCCTTTGTCCCCTTCCCAATCTGACCATTCTCCTGCCCACTTATCCCTACTGATCTGGGCACTGGAGAGGAGGTGTGCTCCCCTAGTGTAGCCCTTGGATCCTGTCCCCCTTGTACACCGAAATCACACTAGTCCAACAGTCAAAGGAATACTAATGATCATAGAGGAGAGGGATGGATTTTGGGCCTAGTCCTGCTTCCAATGAAGTCAATGGAACTTTTACCATTGCCATTGGTGGGAGTAAAAGCAGGCATTTTTCGCAAGGACCTAATCCACATGAGTGTTCCTTCGACATCAAGGATGTGATGCTGCAGCCCCTCCTGCTGCTTTCCTGGGACTTGTGTGTGCAGAGAACTGAGCCAGGGGCGATTAAACAACCGTACACCTCTTTTCCACTTCTGATTTCTGTGATTCTCTCCGTGTTTTCCTGTTCCATTTTCTTCATTTCTGACTGAAAATACAACTGACAATTTCTCCTTCAGAGAAACATGAGGAATGCACAAATTAGCAGTCGCCACAAATCTGAACAAATAGCAATTGGCTGATAAAGCATCGTCATTGCCAAATACCGAAAGATGCCATCTACATCTCAATTAGCTTCTATTTTTTCTTATTAGGTTGTGTAGGAAATCAAATTTCAATCCATCTTTCTACCAAAGCAAACACACAGGAAAATCTTGTGTATTTAGGTTTTATGGCTAGTATCTGCCTAGAATTCCTTGCTGACTGTGAAACAGCAGGTTGAATGATTACTCCAGGAAGCTTATCATGTTTAGAAGGGAAAGCTTGCCAATTATGAAATTTATTTTAATGCATTGATAGCCTGGTTTGCAAAGGTGCTGAGCACTTCCCTCCCCCCCAGCTCCTATTGATGCTCAGCACTGCTGAGAATCGGGCCACCAGTCCGTTGTTCTTGGGAACATTTGTTTATCAACGCATGGACAGGATTATCCGTTCATGTCAAAGTCATCAGTACATTTTTGGGAGGAGAGCAGAGCTCCTAATATTTATCTAGCATTCATGATGTAAGCTTAGACTCTTTCATATGATGCAACAGGCCCGAATTGTTAGGCTGGTAGGGTAGCATGTATTTGGAGACAAAACAGAAGTAGCTGCAGAAATAATGTTGTATGGATTCGTTATTTATGTGGTATTACTGAATCTTACTATATCTTCCTATTGCTGCAGATTTGTTTTTACAGTACCTAGCACAATGGGGTCCCATGCTCAGCTGGCCTCTCCAACCACCATAATAATCATCATAATCAGAAAAATAATAACAAGGAACTCAATTTTGTTTGGGGCCTCTAGGTGCTACTGGAATAAATCACCATTATCATCAAATGAAAAATCTGAGATAGGGGAAGGTGTTGCCTTTAGGGAAAGATTCCGTCTGACCGTGCCAGCTTTTTGTGTCTGGACCGCCTCTTGCAATCAAGCCTCTAGTACTCCCAGAATTGGGCCCATTGTTCGGATGTCTGGCTTTTCAAATGCAATTGACCCTGCTCCAGTTTACTAAATTCCTCATTTCTTTGCCCTCTTCCTAATAATTAGAGCTGTGAGAACTTGGGAAACCCTGCCTGGCAAGCAAGCTTATTTTGAAAAAAAAACAAACCCCTTCTGCCTCAGTTTTAATCAGTCAATGGAGAAACTGCCAAAAAAGCCCAACAACCTATAAATGGGCTAATTTTATAACAAGGTCAAAGGTCTCTCCCTTTAGTCCCAGATATGAAAATGAAACCTAATGTCTCCATTAGAAACCAAACACTTAAAGCAAAAGTGCAGTGAGTATGAGCTATAACACATTAGATAAATACTTAACTGGCATATGTTAAAATAGGATTTTCAAGCCAGTAGTTCTGATTCTGCTCTAATTACAGCAGTGTAAATCAGGAGTAACTTCAGTAGAATGACAGGGGTATAAAATCAGAGCAGAATGAGGCCCCGTTTTTAGAAGTACCTATCAGTTCTTCCGTATCTTCATCATTGTGACTGGTTTCTCTCAGTGTGGAGCTGCCCTTGCCTATATGTCCCCAGTCTGCATCTCCCTGCTGAGAACTAGGCTAGGACACAGAAAAAGGAACTCATCATTGGGTGCCTGGGAAATCAGAGATTTCTAAGTCACTGGAAGGTAAATTTTGTCTTAATGGAACAATGGTAGCTATTAATTTTTTTCCTAAAAATAGAACATACTGTACCATTTGACTCAGGAAACCTCTGATGTTCCATAACATTCAAACAGAGAAGGATTCTGAAACCCTTACTCATGTTGAGAAATGCCTTATTCCACAGGTAATCATATTCATTTCAGTGGAGCTAGGTGCTAATCAACAATCTTGCTAAGCAACAAGCAAAGTTGCAGAATCTAGCTCATAGTGAGCTGCATTTTCTATGCCTGCTCCTGTTGATGACAGTGAGAGACTTTGGCTTTGTCTACACTACGGGGGGGGGAGGTCGATCTTACGCAACTTCAGCTACGTGAATAATGTAGCTGAAGTCGATGTACTTAGCTCTACTTACTCCACACTATGCGATGTCAACTGGAGACGCTTTCCTGTCAACTCCCCTTGTGCTTCTCTTTCAGGTGAAGTACAGGAGTTGACGGGAGAGCAGTTGGCAGTCAATTTAGAGGCTCTTCACTAGACCTGCTAAATCGACCGCCGATGCATCAAATAGCTGCGCATTGAACCCCCAGTAAGTGTATACAAGGCCTTAGTTGTTATGATACTTATTCTTATTAAGGCACTGGGGATGAAATCCTTACCCTGAGGAAATCGGTGGGAATTTTGCCATTGACTTTAATGGGGCAAGGATTTCACCCAGGGTGTTTTTATGATGAACTTTCTTCATAATTATATGCCATGACTAAGGCCTGGTCTGCATTTAAAAGTTAGGTCAACATACCTATGCTGACTTAACCCCTAGGGTAGATGCAGCTATGTCAGCAGAAGACTACTTCTGTTGATGTTGCTACCATCATTTGCAGAGGTGGTGTTCCTAGACCAATGGAATAACCCCTACCATCAGTGTAAGCTGCATCTACACTGTGGGGTTGTGTTGTTATAGCTCTGGTGCCATAGCTATCCTGGTATGGTCTCCATAGTATGGATACACCTCTAAGTAGCTGTTACATCACACTGGGGTTTCTCTTTAAGAGCCCTTTGTGTTTCAGTGTCATGCTTCTTCTGTCTCTGACATTTAAGTCCCCATAAATATAAGCCTCTGCCTGGGGAGGAGGCATGGACTTATGATTAAGACAGAGGATGGCAGCTAGTAGATCTTTGTTCTATTCTTGGCTTCATCCCAGCTTTCAGTGTGACCTTGAGAAAGTCACTTAACCACTTTGTGTCTTGGGTTTGTCGTCTATTAAACTGTGATAATAAAACTCCTCTTCCTCACAGGAGTGTTGTGAGGCTAAATTAATTAATGTTTATAAAGCATTTTGAAATCTTCAGACAGATGGTGCTATAGAAATATAGAGCTTTTTTTAGAGGCACACAAAAATACCCTATTTAAAATGAATTATTGATGTACCAGTCTTGTTTTATCACCCCTGACGAGTTGTGGGTGTACTAACCTTACTATTTATTAAGCTCATCAGGTTTGTTTCACTATTTACCTTGTCCTTTCCCCTACATCAGAAGTTCTCAAGCAGGCCACTGGCCCTGCTGATCAACTCCTCCCCCTCCCTCCCAGTGCCTCCTGCATACCATGGAACAGCTGTTCCGTGGCATGCAGGAGGTGCTGGGAGGGAGGGGGAGGAGCAGGGACGGGGCATGCTCGGGGGAGGGGGCGGAAAGAGGCGGGGAAGATGGAGGCAAGGGTGGAGTGGGGGTTTGAAGAGGTGGGACAGGGTGGAGCTTTGGGGAAAGGGGTGGAAAGGGGTGAGGCCTTGGGCTGAGCGGAGGTTGTGCACCCCCGGGGAAAATTAGAAGCCATTCTGGAGGTCCACAAAATCTTTTAAATCAAAATGGGGGTCCTCCGGTTGCTAAATTTTGAGAACTGCTGCCCTACATCATTTATTTACTTTGTTCACCCAATGTCTTGCCATATGTATAGATTATAAGATTATTTTGGGACTGGGACTATCCTTGTGTACAGTGCCTAGCAAAATGAGGCTCTGGTCCTCTGTCAAAGACCTAGATGCCAGCAGAATAGAAGTAATAAATAATAATAATAGCACTAACACTTGGAACAACTTGAAATTTACCATTTACAACTTGCTCTTCATCATAGACTTGATCAGGGAAATGGTAGGAATCTTGTGAGCCAAGTTCCATGTGACTGGAAGGGTTTGTTTACCAATGTTAAAATCTGTAATAAGCCATTCATCACAAAGGATGTCATAATGTAAAGATATTTTAAATTGCTTGATTGGTGACTGTGTTCATTCATCAGGACAGGAATATTTACATTTAGCTACTTGTTGCTAATGTACTGTTCTTAAGAAAGTCAGAGTTCCAGTTTCTGCTTTTTTGTTCTTTGTTGAGAGAATTAACAATAAAAAGTGTGTTTTTGTTTGTTTTTCAAACAACAAATTTCCGTAGACTAGCCTGACTGTTTCACTGGCATAAAATCTCTGTCCCCAGACTGAACCCACTCAGAGAGAGAGGCACCTTCTCTCAGTGTCTGCTTTATTGCTTGATGCTAGTATAAGATGGATATTATGGGGAGGAACCCTGCCTCTGAATTTAGGGATTAGGTTATGTGAGAAATAGAAGTTTTAACTCAGTGTCTCAATAATTTATACCCCCACACCCAGGTCATTCTCTTGTGCTCTCCATAGTCAAGCCTGTGCAACCACAATATCAAAAAAACGGGCTTCTGTTCTGTGGCCTCATTTTAAATAAATGGCTTAGCCAGTTGCAGACCCAAGATCTGCAATTTGCAGTGAGCAAGAAGCCACAGATAATTTTGAATAAATACGATCCTCTGACTTGTTTTGGAATGAGAAGTAAAATATATTCTGAATCCTAAATGAATTGCTTATCCACAACCTTTGTATTTTGCGAGCTGAAACATGACTGATTTTGTGATGGAAATGTCCCATTTACTCAGATGATCCTACATAAAGCTGTTTAGCAACATCATCATAACCATGTTTCTTTCTTTGACAAAGCCCATTAATCTGACCTTGAGGGTCCCAGCTACTTTGGATGAGTAATATAGATCTATGACTTCCCAGCTCTTGCAATTTGCATATGAGACTCAAGATTTTTCTGGCTCAGTAGAAGCCCAGTGTGTGGGGGTTGGGGTGTGTGGGGGTGTGTCACAGGCAATCTTGCTTATGTTGTTGCATATTTTAGGCACCTTAAAGTTTTCTCCGAGACTTGAGAGTTTTCATTGTTGAAAGCAGATAGATAGAAAAAATTGTGCCATGTGGTTTATTTTACCTTGGGGCATTTTTTGATCATTGTTGCAATTTTTTTCTTCCATTTGTCATTAACATGTCTATGGTTAGTTTGTGATTTAAAGCCAATGAAGTCTCAAGTGGAAATCTCAGATTAATTTTATTGTGAGTTTGCAGACTCCCTACTACAAGTTCCTACTAGCATTATTGCAATGGTTGAAAATAGCTAGAATACCTTCCCTCCTTCCCCCATTTTACACCAGCTCATGTGAGATCAGAATCCATCCTCAGAGCATTACTTTGGATTTACCCAGTGTAAATGAGACAAAAACCTAGCCGATGCAGTATCAGAGGAATTATGAGAGATGAGATGTACCGATATAGTTTTACATTGCACCAATTTTTTAAATAATTATTAGATTTTTATAATTCTGTGAGAATCAGGGTAACCCCAGGGTCCAAGTTAGTTGATCTAATGCTCCCCTGTTTCTCCACTGAGTAATCAACTATGAATACTGTACTTTGCTCTATTTTGAATTAAATGCTTTTAACATGTATAGTCGGAATTACAGTTAGAGACATAATAAAGTCCAGTTGGAAGGAGGACATAGGTGGTCACTGATAACCATAGGTCTCACTCTGTTGAGGTTCCAACAGTGGGGAAAGTGAGGATGCAAGAAAAATAACAGTACAGGAAATATTCTAAAGTGTGAGATCCATTCTTTAGTAGCTATAATATTGTCTCTCATCTCAGCATCTGAATTCACCACTTCTGATCAAAAATAACCCACAATGATGGAGTGAGGTAAGAGGAAGTTTGTGTGAGGGAGAAGTAAATCGGTGTGTTAAAAGGAGGTTTTGCCACTGAAAGTGAGGAACATGATCTATGATACCCAGGTAATCCTGTGCTTCTGTTACATCTCTTCTCCATCTGAACAGGGTCCCTCTTGTTTCTCATCAGGCATAATAACCTCCTGCAATCGAGTCTAATGTAAAAATAAAAAGCTCTGACTGACAGAGAGAAAATAATATTTCCTTCTACAAAGCCCTTACAAAAATCAGGCTACAAAATGAAAGCAGAGAGACACAGGCCCCAAAACAATAGTAAAAAAGACAACGCTAAAGCACAGAACTGAGGGAAAGGGACTTTCATTCTCAAATGGTGACAGTTTGAAGTTGTGTTGTGTCTTGCTAACTACACCTGCAACATTTGTGGTACAATCAATTTGCCTGTCTAAAACCCCATACTTAAATGCACAATGCTGGTCGCTGCAGGCCTGATTCAGCTCCCATTGGAGACTTTCCACAGAGGTCACTGGAAGCTGGGCTGGGCTTTGTATGCACAGATGGATACTGTTAGTTACATGATAACCAGATTCTCACCTAGCTGCAATGGGGAAGAGGATGTTTGTGCCCAACAGGGATGAGCGTCCTCAAGTGAGGGTGCTGTTACAGAGACCCACTGAATCTGTGGCCCACTGAGTCCCAGATTGTTTGTTGTCTCCTTAATGACTCACTCTCCTCCCTATGTAGAGAGATGGGGAGCAGGATAAGTGACTCTGGGCTTTCTAATCTATCAATACAGTCACTAAACTAGGGTCTCCAAAGACACAGGTCGGAGCATCATTCAATTAAGAGACATGCATAGAGCTGATGTTACACTGGTCAGAGATGCAGAGCCTGGGCCAGGCAGGGATGGCTTCAATAGAGTGGGGGGTGGGAGTGGGAAGAGATTCTTCTTTCTCCCCCACGCCACCCGCCTGGGCCTTTTCAAATGCGCTGCCCCATTCAGAGCGGATTTCTCCACGCCAGGCCGATCAGGAGGATTAAAGAGCAATTAAACCTGATAAATGATCTGCCTGAAACATTTTTTTCAAAGCGTCCACTGTGCTGAGGCAAAGTCCCTGTCGCTTCATTTCCCCTGTGAAGGGAGATCAGGGCAGATCAAACACCCAGAGACCTAGTGACCTCCTCAGCACAGAGTTAGCAACAACCTACAGCAACTGTGGGGATACACTCGGCTCTCTCCCTCACTCCCCCCCACCCCCACCACACCCTGGATCAAATTAAATCAATCCTCTCCTCCCCCTCGGGAAGGGATTTTGCCCTTAGAAAATGCTGGAGGTGTCTTTAAAGCTGAAGGAGCCACCCCACCCCCAGCACCCTCCTTAGAGGAAAGTTGACGTTTTAAAAGTTAAACAAACAGCCTTTTTCCTTTGAAGCACCTGTAATTATTTGTCCTAATTTCTCTTTGATTAAAAGTTCTATGGCTCCTTTTGGTAAGGCCGCATTTGACTCCATCTTGACTCTAAAACTTGACAACATCCCTGACACCTGCCAGCTCTTTAGCAGCTATAGTAAGGGGATTTAATGGCAATGATTTGGATTGTCACTTACTCAAAAACCAACCAACCAACCCTACAGGAGTGTTCAGCCCACTCTGCAGTTTCCAGGAACGTCACTAGGGTGCTTTGAGCTAAGCCAGTTGTCTGTCTTTATAATGATTCATTTACTCCTATCTGTTATGGATCTTACAAATAGGAATTTTATAACTTCCTGCTCATGCCTTTTAAAACGTCCATAACACAAATATAGCCAGTTCTGCTCTCATTTAGGCCTGTGTCAATTTAGCCTAATGCCACAGCAGACAATTAACCAGACTGTGCCCTCAACTACACCATGAAACCTCACTGATTTCAATGGACTTGCAGAGGTTTAACTGAGGGCAGAATTTAGCCCAATGGAGTTACTCTAGATTTACACGGGTGTAACCACAGGCAGGATTCAGCCCTGTAGGGCAGTGTATGGTCTAGACAGTTGCCACACATCCCTGGTTACAGCAGAAAATGCCAGCTGTATAAGAATAAGGAGATAATTAGAGCAGAAGCCATTTATCCTTTGTTTCAGGCTGCCTTGGAGCACCCAGGCCTGATGGCATTGCTGTTTGACATGAGGATACTGCACTTATACTTGTGTTCTTTGCCTTGAAAAATATATGTAGAAGATGGCAAGGTGCAGGTCTAGGCTTATGTCCACTGAGGACTTGATCCTGTTGTTGTTTTGTGTGGTACACTCTGATTTCAATGGGTGTTCGGCACACAGTGCAGTGGCAGGATTGGGCCCTATGCTCCTCACATCTTCCATTCCATTAGGGAAAGAGGCCAAAGACTATCTGATCATGTATCAATTCAATCTGCCATGTTAATGCAATGTAATGCATTTATGATAGCATGCCAGTAAACCAGTGAAAAATTATACTCTTCTGTGTGGAAGCACAGAAATCTTTATGTTGCCTCAGCCATCAACTAGAGATCTTTCAGAAAAAGAGAAAAAAGAGAGCTGAGATGTAAGAACATAAGAAAGGCCAGTGCCAGGTGCCGCAGAGGGAAAGAACAGAACAGGTAATCATCAAGTGATCCATCCCCTGTCACCCATTCCCAACTTCTGGCAAACAGAGGCAAGGAACACTTCATAGCATAGTTTTGTATCCCTGCCCATCCTGGCTAATAGCCACTGATGGACCTGTACTCCATGAACTTATCTAGTTCTTTTTTTGAACCCTGTTATAGTCTTGGCATTTACAACAGCCTCTGGCAAAGTTCCACAGGTTGACAGTGCATTGTGTGAAGAAGTTCTTCCTTTTTTTTGTTTTAAACCTGCTGCCTATTCATTTCAAAAGACAAAGTACTTTATGATACCATGCTTCATAATCAAAAATAACAGTGCATCCCATAAGTGAGGTAAAATATCAGACTGACAGGACTACATTTTCCAAATGTAGATCTGCACATGTGCAATCACATTTGCAAGTGCAAACAGCACTTTCATTCATGTGCACTTACCCAAGATGAATGAGCAAATGTGGTTACATACATGCACATGCAAGTGTTGTGCATTCCAATGGAATTCAATTCTGAAACTTTGCCCACAATGTGAATGTGTAGTTAAACATGTACACTATTACTTTTTATTATTAATAATCATTATCATCTAACATTCAGACATCCAGTAAAAGCTCAGCCTTCAAGCCCAATATTGAATTATTTCTCATAATTGTGCTTAGATTTAGGGACTGGAGTAAAGCCAACTGATTTTCACCAGCCATTCAAAATCCCTACCTCTGGCAACTGGACTGCCTCATTGAAATGAAATAAACTTTTGAATTTCTCTGGAAGTTCCAATTACAGTGGCACCAAACGTGTATCTTTTCATGGAAGCTCAGTTATTTTCAAGGCTCAAACCCCTGAGCTCCTCCTGCTTTTTCCCTCTGAATTTGATGGATTGTACAGGGTGGCACTTATACCTACAGCACTATGTCAAACCACTGGCCAAACACAAGCACCACAGAATGTGTGCACATTTTCTAAACTTCTAAAGGTCTCAGGCATGGAAAGTCAAACTTCTTCTTCTGAAGTTTGGCTACCCATAAAACTATGTTTCACATGGTAATAGTCTATAGTAAAACTACATAACTAGCCCATTTTCTGGCTGTGCTATCTTACCAGCAGCTTTTTCAAATAGTTGAACATGTCAAAATACTATAGGGTCTTTACATAGATAAATCTTTCATTGGACAAGTTCTGTTTAGGTTATATCCCACAAAATGGGAATGAGATTACAAATATAAATCTATCTATCTCCTAAACTCATGGAGCTGGGTGAATAGCTCACTGAAATATCCATGGCTATTCACTCAAATGAAAAACAGAATTTGCTTTGGCTTTGTTCATGCCTGTTTTGCATTTGTTTTCATAGAATCACAGAAGATTAGGGTTGGAAGAGACCTCAGGAGGTCATCTAGTCCAACCCCCTGCTCAAGGCAGGACCAACACCAACTAAATCATCCCAGCCAGGGCTTATCAAGCCGGGCCTGAAAAACCTCTAATGATGGAGATTCCACCACCTCCTTAGGTAACCCATTCCAGTGCTTCAGCCTCCTAGTGAAATAGTGTTTCTTAATATCCAACCTAGACCTCCCCCACTGCAACTTGAGACTATTGTTGTTCTGTCATCTGCCACCACTGAGGACAGCTGAGCTCCATCCTCTTTGGAACCCTGTTTCAGGTAGTTGATGGCTGCTATCAAATCCCCCCTCACTCTTCTCTTCTGCAGACTAAATAACCCCAGTTCCCTCAGCCTTTCCTCATAAGCCGTGAGCCCCACCCCCCTGATAATTTTCGTTTCCCTCTGCTTGACTCTCTCCAATTTGTCCTCAACCTTTCTGTAGTGGGGGCCCCAAAACTGGACGCAATACTCCAGATGTGGCCTCACCAGTGCCAAATAGAGGGGAATAATCACTTCCCTCGATCTGCTGGCAACGTTCCTACTAATGCAGCCCAATATGCCATTAGCCTTCTTGGCAACAAGGGCACACTGCTGACTCCTATCCAGCTTCTCATCCACTGTAATCCCCATGTCCTTTTCTGCTGAACTGCTGCTTAGCCAGTCGGTCCCCAGCCTGTAGTGGTGCATGGGATTCTTCCGTCCTAAGTGCAGGATTCTGAACTTGTCCATGTTGAACCTCTTTAGATTTCGTTTGACCCAATCCTCTAATTTGTCTAGGTCACTCTGGACCTTATCCCTACCCTCCAGCTTATCTACCTCTGCCCCCTGCTTAGTGGATAGTCTCATACATTTCCATGGATCGTCTCATCATTCATTTCCTGGATAGGAAGTTTGTGGGAAGAGCACATCTTAAGCAAATATTAAAAAATGTTCACTGAAACTTCACATTTTGAAACCTGAGTCTAAGAACAAAGTTTATCCAGTCAAGGAATGGAGGGAATACCTCATGACCTATTTGTCCAATCAAAGCTAAGCGCACAGTATGAATTTTGACCCATTAAATACTCACAAAGAACTGCTGGAAAAATATTCAGTGGACTGAGAATTATTTTTAGCATTTATCCACACAGAGTGAAATTCACCCCTGTGCAGAAGGCTAGCACAAGGCACATGCAATACCTAAATCCCAGTTAAGCCCTAGGCAACACTTAAATTCTGGTTAAGCCCAATGAGCTGAAGTGGGACTTAAGTGCTGCCTTGGGCTTAAGTAGGACTTAAGTGTTGCAGGGACCTTGTGCTGGCCTTCTGCACAGGGATGAATTTCATCCAAACACAAAAAGATGCTAAATTCCTCAAATAATGTTTTATTATTTGGTCATCTCTTTTACAGAGAGGCTGTAAGAATTAATGGGTGTAATATGCTTTGAGAGCTTGAATAAAAGGTGTTATATAATTGTAAGTATATCGATAGTATTATTATCATTTCCTCACACAAGTTTATCATTGCACATGATAAAGTAGGGCAGGGATGGATCCAGCTGTGAGTTCTTTCCAGCACAGTCTAGGATATATACAAGACAGGCCTCTGATCGCCTTACAGAGATTTCCCTACGGATAAAAGACATTATAAAATAATAATAATAGCAACAACAACCAGTAACTAGGTCCAGGCATTTGAGCAGAGAGCTAAATTTGAGGAACTCCTGAGTTCTAATTCTGTCTTTGCCACGGAGTTCTTGTGTGATGACTGTGTGCCTCAGTTTCCTGATCTCTAAAAGCAGATGGGAAAACACTACTTTACAGGAGCATTGTGAGCATACACCTGCTTCATTGGGCATGTTCCAAAAACATTTTGTCCTGGAATAGATACACCTGCTGAGGGTTTTTTTTAAACAGGAGATCAGTGAGTGGGGGCGGCTTTCAAAGCCAATCACACTCTGACGATCCTGGGGAGAGCCTGAGAAGAATAATTGTAATGTAGGAATGATACTTAGACCATGTTTACACTACCCATTTTGTTGACAAAAGTCAGTGCAGAGGTGTCCACACTGCAATGCTCCTCCCACCGATTTAACTCACTTGTTTCACTGACATAATAAAACCACCTGGATGAGAGGGATAGAGCTTTTTGTGACGTAGTTAGAGTGATGCAGTGTCACTGTAGAGACATTGTGTTGCTTATGTCACCCTAAGAGGCCTTCAGGAGGTGTCCCACAATGCCTATCAAGACTGCTCTGCAAAGTTTGAACTTTGCTGCCCTGCAGACAAGTACACAGGCATGTGCCTCTCCCCCTTTAAAGGCCTGGACATTTTTGAAATTCCACTTCCTGTTTGCTCAGGGTGGACAGCTCACATCGCATTTTCCCAACTGACTATGCCAACTTTCTGCAGCTAACAGGCTCCCACATGGAGTACACCAGAGTTGCTGGATCTTTTGGGTCTGTGAGGAGAGGAGGCTCTGCGGTTGCAGCTCCAATCCAGCCATAGGAATTTTGACTCCTACAAGAAGATTGCTTGTGGCATGGATGAGAAAGTGCATGAAAAGGACATGCAGCAGTGCCATGCTAAGATCAAGGATCTGTGGCAGGCATACCAGAAGGCAAGGGAGGTCAATCATCGGTCTGGTGCATCACCAAAGCAACTGCACACCATCTTCAGCAGCAAACCCACCTCCTCTGCCAAGAGCCCCATAGATACTTTGAGGTGGCTGGAGGCAGCGGCCAGAAGAGTTAACCCTGAGGATGAAGTGGTGGATGAGGAAGTGGAGTTGGAGGAAGATAAGGGACAGGCGACAAGGTCATCTGGTGTCGTGGTGAGCCAGAACTTCCTTTTCACTCTGAAGGAGTGTAGCCAGTCCCAGCACTCCAGCTCTGGTGCACCTGATACAGGAGAGGGGAGCTCTGGTAAGTACTCACTGTGGTTTGATACTGCATGGAGACATGAGGTAGAGCTCTGCTTTTTGTTGTTGGTGGTGTTGTTCTTGTTGTTCCTGAGTAAGAGAGGGATAGAAATAAACAACACTAGCACTGTTTGCATCTGCTTCTCATTCCTCTGTGTAGCCAGGCAGAGGAGGCACTGTGGAAACATGTGTGGATTCACACTGGGATGTCCCAGGAATCCTCCATAGAGATCTCTAGGGAGCTTTCCTGGAAGTACTCTGCAGTCCTCTGCTGCTGGTTCCTTGGGAAGGCAGCCTTGTTTCTTTCCCTGCAGTAGGAAACTTTGCCATGTCAATTGGAAGTTACCTCTGCTGGCATTGAGCAGCATACAGACTGAGTCGCTAGCTGCCTGCATGCTGGAGCTGCCCCTTTGCATCCTTGGGAGTGAGATACGAGCTGCTATCATCCCACCTGTGGAAAAACAGTGCCAGTATTCAGAATAGTGGCCCTAGGCACCCCTGTGAACCCCCCCCCTTTGTCCCATATTGCCCCTCCTCCCTCCCCGGCCGAATTCACCATGGTTAGGGCTCTTGCTGTGCTGTGTCCCTAGCCAAGAGAAAGTGAGAAAGTGGTTGTAGCTAACTTGTATGAATCAAGGCTGTGAGTGCACTCACAATAGCATCACTTTCTACTGTTTCTTTAGCTTCTGCAGATGTGCCCTTGAGGGTCTCCTGTACACTGGCTGAGTGGCTCCGAGTGATAAGGAGATGAACCAGGAGAAGTAAGGAAGACATGCTCAGGTAGGTGTTGCATTCGTCTGATGGAGCTGATAGCAAGCAGAGTGCGTGGACAGAGACTATAAATGAAAGACTGAGAATGGATAGCCAGGAGAGGAAACAGAGGTCGGAGCAGATAATATAGCTTCTGGAGGACTAAACAGACATGTGTAGTCCTTGATTGCACTGCAGGTGGAATACATGTTTGCTCACCTCCCCATGGAGTCTATAGAGAACTGCCTTCAATGCTCTCCCCAAACTGCCCATGCACATTCCTCATATATTCCTGAGCCCTCCCAGTACCCCATGCACTCTACTCCTATGGACATGTTTCAGAATGACAGCTGGACGTACACCAGGGGTTCTCAAACTGGGGGTGGGGACCCCTTAGGGGGTCGTGAGGTTATTATTTGGGGGGTCACGAGTTGTCAGCCTCCACCCAAGCTCCACTTTCCTCCAGCACTTATAATTATGTTAAATATATAAAAAAGTGTTTTTAATTTATAAGTGGGGGGTGGGCGGTCACACTCAGAGGCTTGCTGTGTGAAAAGTGTCACCAGTACAAAAATTTGCGAATCACTGACGTACAGCAAGCTGTGATGGCCTCATTTAAAAAAATACTCTTGAGTGTCATGTCTCTTTTAGAAAATAGAAAAGTTTGTATTGCTGATTAATAAAAATGTACTTATAGAAAGAAAATTAATCTTTATTTGTCTACAAATCACATGAAATTCATACACAGTGGCAATCGGTGAATTAGCAGAGTACAGTAAAAGCATATGCAGCAATCATTACAAGGGTCATATTTTGGTGCAAAAAAGCAATGCCTGGCTCAAAGCATTACAGAAAGACACATTACTGGGGCTCATTATCATAGAATCATAGAAGATTAGGGTTGGAAGAGACCTCAGGAGGTCATCTAGTCCCATCCCCTGCTCAAAGCAAGACCAGCACCAACTAAATCACTCCAGCCAGGGCTTTGTCAAGCCAAGCCTTAACAACCTCTAAGGATGGAGATTCCACCATCTCCTTAGGCAACTCATTCACTGTCAAAATGCTCCTTCCCTGATTCAAATAATGCCCCGTTGAGCCCCCTCTAACAGCCCTAGTATCTGAGTGCTCAAAAGCAGCTGCCAGCCAATCCACCTCAATGTTCCACCCCGTGGAAACTTTTCCCCTTTAGTTTCACAAATGTTTTGCAAAGCAGAGCACAGCAGGCTGCTATGACCATGGAAATATTTTCCTCACTGAGGTCTAACCTGCCAAAAAGCAGCGCCAGCCACCCTTTAATCTGCCAAAGGCACATTCAATGGTCATTCTGCACCTACTGAGCCTGTTATTGAAGCACTCCTTGGTGCTGTTAAGGTTTCCTGTGCAAGGCTTCATGACCCATGGGAGCAAGGGATAGGCTGGGTCTCCCAGGTCACAGCTGGAATTTCTACATCCCCAGTGGGAATCTTCTGGCCTGGAAAGAAAGGCCCTGCTTTCAGCTTTCTATACAGACCAGTGTTCCTGAAAATGCATGTGTCATGCACTTTCCCTACCCATCTTGCATTGATGTTGATGAAATGACCCTGCTGATCCACCAGCACTTGCAATACCATAGAAAAGTAGCCCTTTCTGTTGAGGTACTCCATCGCAAAATGGGGCTATGCATGCCATCTATCACCCCACTGCAGTTAGGGAATCCCATTGCCGCAAAGCCATCCATTATTTCCTGCACATTGCCCAGAGTCACAGTCCTTCATAGCAAGAGGCAATTAATGGCCCTGCACTCTTGCATGACTGCAACCCCCACAGTGGACTCCCCAACTCCAAAATGATTCACAACTGACAGGTAGCAATTTGGAGTTGCCAGCTTCCACACAGCGATTGCCACTCAGTTTTGCACCATGAGGGCAGCTTGCAGTTTGGTGACCCTGTGCCAGCGGGAGGGGACAAGCTCCCAGATCTCTTCATCCCTGTGCCTTTACCACAGAACCATCCTTCCCTTTTCTGAGAGAGGTGAAAAGTGCAAACTACCATTTCATATCCTGAAACTGTGTAAGTTAACAAATCATCAGCTGGAAGCAAGTGAAGATTTTTAAGAAGACAAATCTGTTGATAACCAGTGTTCCACCAAAGGGTATTATGTGTTTCCACTTTATAGTTGGTAGTCCCAGCACACAAGGATTCAAACCTCATGTTTCTACTATCATCCTTGAGTCTAGCTTCCCTTGTCCTAGCACATCAGATTTGCTCTCATCCATTGCAGAAAATTCTTCCTCTCCATCATTGGGGTCTCAACCTACAAATGGCTGCATCATTTATCTTTTTTTTTTTAATGTCTCATAAAGCTCTATTTATTCTACATAGTAGACACAGAAATGCCTATTTCACTGCCATCTCTAGCTTGTTCACCTGCCATTTTGCCTTCTTCCTCTCCACTCCCTTTTTTGTACTTTTCTCGCAAAAGACAACTCCGTGGGTTTCCTCTACCTGGTTCTGTGTTGCTGTTCTTATAAAAGGACAGATCAGGAGGCAGCAAGAGGTTGAATCTATTAGGATTCAGGACAGCCACACTGAACGGTTAGGGCAGAAGAAATCCTGATCCAGCTGTACCTGACCAGACCTTCTTGTTGAGGCAACAGAGGTCTCCTCTGAGTGTTTACACTGGTATGAGGAGGGACTCAACAACTTCTCCAAGAACCATGCTGGTGGGGTCAGGAGCTGTGTAGGAAAGAATGAGAATGGTTAAAATTGCAGGGGCAGGTCACAGCAAAGAGAGCTGATGAACTTGGGGGATTAGATGATACCTGAAGTAGCAGGCAGCTGAGCTCCTTTGGAGCTCCATTCCACATGGCAAGGCAGACATCTTCCCCTGCTACGGAGTTCATATCAGTGGGCCTGATCCAAAGCCTATTGACATGAATGAGAGTCTTACCACTGACGTCAATGAGCCATGGACCACCTCCAAGTTGAATCAGTTATAGTTTCTCTTTCTGGTGCATTTTGGGAATTATTTCAGTAAACCTGGAGATTTTTGAATAATTTTGTAATCCAATGACATTGCCATGGAATTCCCCATTTGCTTCCAAATTCAGGACAGCTCTCCGGCTGCATTGAAGGCCCCTGCCACGGGAGCTTAGGTCTAATGTGCTGAGCGGTACAGAGGTCGTAGACCTGCGGCACAGTATCTCTAGCATTCTGCCCGGAGTTCTGTGAAAAAGATCCCTGGCTATGAACAATCAAACAGTATTACAATAACTAGAATAGATACGGGAATTAGACACAAGTAACCACTGAGCCATTTACTTGGTCTTTGAGACAGGGACAGTTCTTTTGTTCTGTGTACAACCTGTGTCTAGCACAATGGGGACCTGAGCCCAGAACCTCAATGATCCCATCTAACTACCTTAGAGGGTCTGGGCCCTGGTTCACAACTGGGGCTGTTAGGCACTATTGTAATACTCCTAGCAGTAACAATAATAATAAACACTGATACCCTGTTATGATTATTTCCCTCTGAGTATAACTGGTTTCTTAAATTAATTTTATTAAGACATTTTGATTGTGAAGTATAGTCAAATAAGTAGCATGTAGGACTGCATCTATTCTTTCCCATTTGCGTTAGTCTATACATTTGTGACTCTATCTCCATCTCCATATATGTGTTCAGAGAGTGTGTGTAATATAGACAGTATTTTTTGGACAGGTAGTATAATATGCTATACTGCAAAATCCTATAATATGTATTGTGGGGTTTTTATATCAAGATTGGAATGCAGAGAGGATACGCAACAAAAGGAAGGCGAAGGGATGTCCCAAAACAACACGCATCCCATATTGTTGTCCTAGAAATAAGGGCCTGATTCTCCTCTCACCTTGGGTTTGAAGTGGTGTCATGGAGTGATTCCTGATTCATGCTAGGGTGTGAGGAGACTCAGGATCAAGCTATCTGCCACGGTGTGCACTGCACTGTAAATTCAACAAGGCTGTGCTGTGGAGTGCACTGCCACAGAGCTGGAAGGAGCTCCGTCCGAGAGGATGAGCTGTCATTTTATTCAGCACTAGGACTCGATTCCATCCAAAAATTGATGTTCAGAAATACAGTCCTTTAAACACAAACAAGACCTTGTACGGGCGCTTGATGGCATGTAAGGCTGAAGCTGTGACTTAGATTAAAACATGGGCAGGGATGACACCTCTGTGGAGCGAATGTGGCTCTCGGTTGCCTACAAGGGAAACAGAGAGTGATCTTATTGACTGCCATCAGAATGGGCTGCTGTTTTGGCAGCAGGAGCCTTGGAATGGCACGTCTGGGGGGAACGGCTGGCATTTGTTATACGAGTCTTTTCACTGAATGACACTGGCAAAATCTGAAAACACAGTGGTCTAAGGTTAGTAATTCCCTCAGACAATTTACATGCGCATGTTTTAGGAGAGGAGTATCCTCCTCCACATGCTTCTTTCCCCCCTCTCTCTTTCTCTCTCTCCCTATCTCTCTTTTACACTCTCTCTCTCTCTCTCTCTCTCCCATACACACACGCACACACACTCCAAGTATCAGGGACAATGTGGCTGCCGCACTTTGGAGAAGAAAACAGGACTAGATTTGGGGAATGGAATGAAAGTGCCAAACAGAAGCAGCAGAATTCCAGCAATGTGTGACTCATTGCAGTAAATCTCGCTCAGCAGCTGGTGATGCTGTTATTCTTAGAGGGACTTGCATTTGACACCACAATGGACACGATCATATAGTGCAAGTTGTGGGTGGGGATGTCAAGTCTGGGATGGCACAAAATCCAGTGTCATATTTCTGGGCTCCACATCCCCCAGAGGAGAGACCCCCTCCCCTTCAATTTAAGGAATAAAGGACAGGTATGGATGAAGTCCTGATTCTAGAAGATGTCCACAGTTGCCTGCTCCTTGCATCTATGCAACTGTTTATTATTACTTATATTATGGCAGTCCCTAGTGGCCCCAGCTGAGATCAGGAGCTTGTTATGGTCTGTGCTTTACAGATCCCTAGTAAAAGACAGTCCCAGTCCCATAAAGCTTACAGTCTAAATAAACAAGACAGGCGGGGTTGAAAGAGAGGAAGCATTTTTATCCCCATTTTACAGATGGGGCACCCAAGCATAGTGAGAATAAGTGACTTGCCAATGATCACACAGGAAGTCTGTGGCAAAACTAGGACTTTGGAGCCAGCTCTGAGTTCCTCCTTTCCCAGTGCCTGGATCACAAAAGGAGCCTTCCTCTCAGCTTCTGAGCCTGGTGTTGCTCCAATAAAAATGAAAATGTCTCAGGTTGTTTCTGCTTTTCATTGCTGGAAAGGCCTGTGTGGCTTAACAAACTAGATGATGCAGCTCTGGCTGGGACAGGAGCAGGTGGCTCCACTCTCAACACAGGGCAAGAGCTGTGTACAGGGAATCCGCCAGGCCACCCAGAGGTATCCTCCTTAGGAGAGGGATCCTGCCCCAGGGCATGACCAAAGCAGGTGTCATGCAGTGATACCCCAAGACCATGCCTGTCCCTTTGTTCAGAGTCCATGGAACAAGGAGGCAGTGGGTAAGCCCCCATCCAAAGCGCGGGGAAAAGCTCTGGCCCCATCCTCCCGACCGAGGCAGGAAGAGAGGAGAGATCAACCCCCCCTCCCCAACCCCCTATGCAGGTAACCGCCCAGGGGCTCCACATGGGCTGAAACGAGCCGCGATTCCTGCCGGCTCCTGGCCGCTGGCTGTGGCCCTCGGTGATGTTTGCTCCTTGGAGGCGGCACAGGGCAGTGCAAGTAGGCTACGTGCCTTTACTCCAGGCCATGTGGCATCAGTGCAAATGGCCGGACAAGGGGAGGGAGAGGAGCATAAGCAACAATTATTTCCCACCTGAAATACTGGAGGCTCCTTCTCTCCTGCCCTCCTGACACCTACGAAACACAGGGGCTAAGCGCGTCACCCCTGGCTCCCCCCTCCTCCGCCGCATCCAGTTCCTTGTCCTGTTTGCAGATCTCACGCCCGTCCCTCCACTGGGCCGGCTGATGCCTAACTGGCCACTTCTCCGGCAACCAGGTCTGCCGTGCTAACGCCTCTGCAAGGCTCCCCCCTTTCCTGAACGGCTCTGCCAGGGCGCTACCCTCCTCTAGTTCAAATCTCCCCGAAGACCTGCTGCTGTGCAATGCCCGCAAGCAACTGGCCAGCCAAGATTGCCATGTTGTAGCATTTATAAATACAACCCTTTACCCAGGGTAGGCGCCAGCCTTGGCTGAGGAGCCCCCTGACCGTACTGATGTCACCCCCACCCAGCCTCTTCCACGCACCCCTCCCTTGCCGCTTCGCGGCCCGTCACCCTTTTGCCTCCCGTCCGAAATCAGCCTGCCCTGCTGCGACTGCCTTCGGGCCCCGGACAAAGCCGGGTCACTGCAGGGCCAGGGTCCTTGTGCACCGGCGACTTTGGCCTGGGCTCGTGTCTTCTGAGCTGTACTGGGAAGCGCTTGGCACACTTGGGTGCTGCAAAAAGGGCAATGGCTAGAAATGGGCTGCGATCAGTTCTCGGGTCTATTGCGCAGCGTGGGGGAGAGGGAAAGAAGAGACAGGCGTCCTTTGACACATCCCCTTTCCTTCCCATTAACGCTAGAGGCCCACGCTGCTGATACGCCTTAAATTAACCCTTTTTCGTACCAAGCAAACAGAGCCCTCCCTTCCCCCAAATCGGGCACATTTTTCTTAATCTTAAATATTTCTTAGACAATCTGGAATAATTGCTGATTCGGGGGGCTAGGAGGGAGAGCATGCGATTGTCTGTTTTCTCCTCTAGTGCCCAGCTATGCCTGCAATGCACAGACCATCTGCTATATAATCCCGAGCAGGGGGAAATGCCATGTAACTTCACTGCATCATGTACATCTATCTGTCTAGCCTCCTGTATTCCTGTAAAAAGAAAAGGAGTACTTGTGGCACCTTAGAGACTAACAAATTTATTAGAGCATAAGCTTTCGTGAGCTACAGCTCACTTCATCGGATGCATCCGATGAAGTGAGCTGTAGCTCACGAAAGCTTATGCTCTAATAAATTTGTTAGTCTCTAAGGTGCCACAAGTACTCCTTTTCTTTTTGCGAATACAGACTAACGCGGCTGCTACTCTGAAACCTGTATTCCTGTGTCTCCCCCTGGACGGCTACCCTGGTACACAGCAGAGCCTGCGCTTCCTCTATCCTCCCGGACCCATAGAAGGGGTGGGAGTTCTTAAGCACATGAAAAAAGGGGGTACCACCGGTTTCCCCCGCTACACCGCCCCTAGTTCTTGCTGGGGATGAGGAAGGGAAGGCATGAAAGACAGGGCTCTTTGGGGGGCAGGGGGCTGCTTAAAGTGAAGGGACAGGAGCTGCCTCGAGTTGGATCCTTTCGATGCATATTAGTCCCTACTGATTCACGTCGTTGTATCCAAACAGTGTGTAGCTTTATTTGGGGGGTGAACAATTTTTAGGAGTCCTCCCCCCCCCCCGCCATCCCTGCTTTCGCCCCCAGCTCGCTCACGCCCGCGGAAATCTCCCACGCCGTCCCTCGGGATTTCTTTGTGCCTTCCCCAAGCCTGCGAGTGTCAGTCGCTCCCTTGGGATGCCCTTGGGATAGCTCAGGAGCGGAAAGTGTCCCTCATTTCCAGGAACATTTGCACATGCCTTGCAAACGCGCCGAGGATTTAAAAGGAGTCAAAGATCTTCTATGACTCTCGCTTCCTTCCCATCCATCCCCACCCCCAAGTCAACGACTGGCTGGTTTTTGTGTCCCTTGATTCAGATTTTGGGAGGCTTGTCCCTGATTTCTCTGTGAGGTAGGAAGATGGGTCCTTTAATCTCCCCCTAACCCTCTGACCTTCCTCCCTTAAGGAGCTTTTCCCCTTCATGTCTCTGCTTTTTAAAGCCTTCTTTTCAAATAAAAGCAATTTCCTTTTGGCACTGTAACTATGACATGGCGAAACGCTTTTTAAAGCAATAAAGGGGTAAGACTGGGGGGAAAGCGTCTCTTTTCAGTGTTTGTATTCTGCTAGAGCTGTTTGTTTAGATACTTTACATAAGACAGTAAACATTAGGCAAGTTTGAAAGGCTTTAATTAAAAAAGGTGGTGAGCTCGGGAAAAAAGCCTTTCAATTGACACAGCTACTTAGTGAAGCGGCCCCAGACAGACAAGACAAATACATCCTGAGATCCAAGAAAACCTAGAGGACAAAGATAAAGAATAATAGAATATCACCATATCTACCTATAGATACACATAGAGAGATGTAGTTATCTGATGTGGGTGCCCACATATTTATTACATATACACACGTAATTATTATACATTTATTACTCATCTTACATTGTTGTAAACTCATCTACATATAGAAACCAAGAAACCTTGACGACAAAGATAAATAGTAACAGAATGTCTATCAATAGAGATGTATTTATGTGTAGGTGGGTATGTATCTATCTCTGTGTGTGCTACGCATCTATTTATACTATTACTTCGTATATGTTTGTCCTTTATGTAGGCTTGAATACAATATAGAAAAAGTGTGTATAATATGTTACCAGGATCTGAACTATTCAGTATTTCACAGATTAGATTTGCGGGTATTTAGTATTTAGGCCAGCACAAACATCTTTCTCACGTTCTGTGGACTAGATATTTATATTTGGATTGTAATGTCTATGTTTCATAGGAGGGACGGACACACACACACACACACACACACACACAAAATGTATGAAAGGCTGAAGTAAAATGCAAGTCTAGCTGTGCCCCCTGGGAGTAGTAGCCTGCAACCAGGTCTTTTAGCTCGGAGCCAGCGAACATTCCAACTATTTTCTTTTTTCTCTTTTTGCTTAATGTAAAAATCTATAAGCGAAATGCCCTGGGAGATCACAACCTTTTCACTGAAACCCGACAACCTGGCTTTGAAGTGCCTGACTTTTTTTTTCTCAAAGGCCTGTGTGCGGAACTGGCAGGTCCTGAATGACCCCTGCATTGTAATCAAGCTGATATTGCAGCGATTCATTGGACCAGATCCGTGTAGTGATCTCAGCTCTCTGATCTGTGAGCTGGCAAGAGCAGTGCTGTTCATTCACAAATCCTCTTCAGTGCTTGGGCTGCCACTAGGGTAGCCCTGGACCCAGAAGAAGCGGCAGCAGGAATCGCCTGTGACGCTTTGCCATGAATATTGCATTAGATGCCGCTACATAGTCAAATGCCAAGCCCTGTTTTGCAAAACTCCCTAATACCTGACATTCCCCGGGAAAGAAATGCAAGGCTTACCTTCCAACCTCAGAAGTTTGCAAACTGACCGCTCATGGTCTGTCTTCGTTCATAATGGATGTTTACAAATCACTAGACTGAGCAATCAATCCCATCCTCTTTCTAGGGCTGGGCATATTTCAGGCTTCGCGAATATCAAGCGTGTCTGTTGGGTTGGATCATATTTAATATAAAAACAAGAGCTTACAAACTGCTACGGGGCGGGAGTTTATTAAATGATCCCATCTTTAAATTTTAAAACAAACAGGAAATTTTATTTTTTTAATTGTTATTCTAACCATTGATCATTGAATGTTAATGTATTTTTTTTAAAAAAAACCTACTATCTACCAATAGATATCTTTTTAGATTTTCATATTCGTATATTGGCAGTTCTACAAGGAAAAAATTGTATTTATTTTTCTCCAAAACGTTTCTTTCATTACGCTTAAAAACCACGAACTTTCTCTTTTCCGTAATTACAGACATACTGCAAAGTTACAGTAATAATACATGTAGCATAACATCTAGATATTTTGAAAGTGAAAATATTTCGGAGATTTTAAAATATATTTGACTTTTTAAAAGTTTTGAGACAGAAATTCAGTTTTAACTTTCTCTCTCTCTCGGGGTGTGTGTGTGTGTGTGAATAAACATTGTACGTGTCTAATTCACCTCAGTGACTACAAGAGCTTTTAAAACTTCTTAAAATCTGGATAATCCAAGTGCTAGAGTTGAAGAAAGCATATACAAATATGTTCTAGCATAAATATTGGCATTGTTACTTTCTGGAGAGGAACTGACTACGTTAATATAAAAAGTGGCATTTTTAGGAGGCCGAATTATTCATATTTGGATAGATTTTTGAAAGAGAATTGTGCTAGACTGTATGGCTCCTGTTAAGCCAAAACAAAAACCAAACAAACAAAATCCTAAATTTATTTCCACGCTATGGAGTCTTGATGAAAAACAATTTTATATACTTCAACAGTTATAAAACAAAATATAAAGACAAGGCGTTTCAGACACATAGATTAATTCTGAATATTTACTGCAGACTTCAATTATCTGTCTTATCTTCTCTGTGAAGCCCCTCACATATATTATTACTGAAAACGTTGCAAAAATGAAACCAGAGAGAAGGCTGTATTTTCTCATTTTCAGTGTGTTGCTGACCAATAATTTAGCATCGAAGGCGGTATGTCCTAAATATACAGGTAAACTTTGCTTGCTTGAAATCACTCAGGCAATAAAGATGTGAGCTGCCTGCTTAAAATTGGAGATGCTCAGTTCCTCCAAGTACATACACACAGTCTGGAAATGAATACTCCGCCTGAACCAAGCTGGTGAGAAACCTCTGCTAGGAAGTGACACTAACAAACTAAAGTGTGTTCCCAGCGTTCACAGCAGGCTGATACAGTCACTTACTGTTTGTTTCCCAGTAGAGTCTTGCCCATTCACTACTATGTCATTTAGTAATTTGGCAACCAGACTTAACCTCCCGCAGCAAAACTGTTATTTCAAATGTGAAACGTTATTACTGGATAGGATAAAAAGAAACCTGAATCAACATGTTCTAGATTAATCAAAGACTTAATAAAAAGTAAATGGTCAAACACCAACTGTTTGAAATAAAGATTTGGCAACAATTATCACTATTTTGGAGGGGTATTTTTGTTAATTTCTTTGTTGTTCTTGTTGCTTTTTCTGGGAGAATCTCTTGCCTAATCTGTTTTCCAGAAAAAGTTACAGACAGAGCTTCTTATGACTAGTGACAGTGAGTTGAGAGTTTGGACTGAATTAAAAGGAGGACTTGTGGCAGCTTAAAGACTAACAAATTTATTTGAGCATAAGCTTTCGTGAGCTGCAGCTCACTTCATCACCCAAACACCTAAGTAAATATTTCTTCCAAAATTTGGTTTACCGTTTTTGGGGGTGGCAGGAGGTGGAGTTAGTTTGCAAAATCTACAGCCAAAACAGAAAAGAACAACCAAGCCATTTGCAGTGTAGCAATGTGAATCAATTGGATACAAATCCCAGTTCAAATTACCTCCCACCCAATTCTTAAACAGCTGTAAAGTAGCGTTCGGGAGACCATAAAAGTTGATTATCTAGAGGGAAGTTGGAGTTGAAATTACGCAGTTAATTAGAGCACTGACTATTACTCGCTCCAAGTAAATGTTGAGGTGTAAATCCAAAGGCGTTTCAGGGAATTAGTTACATATGTGGGAAATCTAAGACCAGATCCCATTTCCCTTCCCTAGTCTCCGCTAATACTCCAAATGGTATAGAGTTGCCGAACTTTACCGTCACAACAGAAGCTGTTGTGTCTGTGCGGATTAACTCCTCTAAATCGCAGAAAGAAAATAAAACCATGAAACTTACGCAAAAACAACCAAAAAACATTGGCAGCGCAATGGAGATTTGAGGATAAAGAAAAACTTTTTGGTGCAGATTTTTAAAACTGTTCGGTTATCCCCCCCTCCCCCCGACTCCAGGTATTCAGTTATTTCTCAAACCCTTGTTTAAGATAAGTCCAGTCCAAGTCTCTCTGGGGGATCCAATGGCTTGTGTGTCGGGGGGCTCGTTCTGCAGGATGGGGACAACCCCAGAGTTCCATTCTCCTGGGAAACTGCCTCGCTCCTTGAAAATGGAAAAGAAAAATAAGTATCACTTGGGCATTTGGGGCCCGATTCTGAATCCCTGACTGCAGCAAAACGCCTGTTAGCTTCTGTTAATAGCTGGGGGGAAGCTGCCTGACTCAGGATTTGGTCTCGATAATGTCTGGAGTCATGGCTGGGTGAAATTATGGAGGATTTCCCCCCTCATGATAAACTCGGTGCTAGGTCGTCTGTAGTTTATAAAGTTAACCCGGGAACACAACCAGTTGGACTTTAGTCATCATGTTTTACTCGGGCAAAGCTTCCCAGTGCCTGGCCACTTCAAACGTCCCATTCCCTGGGAGCTCTGTCTCAGAAAGGACAGCGGGATCGGGCCCTAGCCGTCTCTTGGTTGTGCTGCTGTTTGGAAGGTGGAGATGCCGCAGTCCCCAAGATCCGTCCTTCCAGAAAAGTTTTACCAGCATCAGCAAGTGCCTTTGAACAAGTGTGCTCGCCACCTTGGTCCACGCAGACCTGCCTAGCATTAGTAACGCTTCCGAATTAGGTGCATTAAAACATTATTATTGCCTTTGAAAGGGAGAGCTATCCATCCAACGCCTGTCATGGCCAATGACACAAAGTTTATCTTCTGTGAAATCTTTTGTTGTTGTTGCTAACATCTCTTTAATAACGTGGAAGTGAACTGAGGTTTAGTTTTTCCAGCATACACTGTGTGTTGGTAACAAGCCACTTCTTTGTTGTTGTAATGATCGCATTTCTCTAACTCTTGTAGAGTAGGAGTAACCTCTGTAAGATGAAAGGTACATGGCATTCTGTAGAGATCAGCAAGACATGTGACAAGAGTTTAAACAAACTGTGCATACCCTTGATATGATATTCAAACCGTGCAACTTATACAGTAGGTGGATTTCTAGGGAATTTGTCCTTCATCGGTCTCGACCGCCAATGGAAATGACCATGATATTCATAAGGCTACTTTCCCCGCAACTTTCCATCCCATGGCCACTCATGAACATACCCACCTCACCGTTAGAGCATTGTTAGGCTGAGGGTAGAGGAATGAACAGGATGTATGTTCAGCATAACCAGGTAATCACAATTTCACGATCCCGAAGGAAAGTAAAACCCAGGCTTTCTAGATCAGCCGGTTGCCACAATTGACCGGGCAGTTTTCCTAATGTGAAGCCCAAACAATTACAGGAAACGGACACCTGAACGGATTGCCCGCCTCACCTTAATGTCATGGCCAGAGCCTGAAATGCTGCCTGTTTTTTCACTATTCAGCTTCGTAAAGTGTAGGTTTCTAAAGTTTATTTGCTAGATGCGTTACGTAAGGAAAGCCTAGCAGCTGGGTAAAAGGCAGCCTTATAACTATGATCTTTGTTTGAGGCTTTCCTTCCATTGTACCTTACCAGCGTACAGCTTTGCGGGGTGTGGGGATCTTTCCCGGACAACAGTTCAGATTTATTTTAACCACTAGGGAAGTTAAAGCCCCTGCTGATTTTTTCCCCTTCCCTGTCCATAAAAGCTGTACAGTTGGAGAGCTACTGAATGTGTTGGCATCAGCATCACTCTGGACACACAATGTAGTGCCCAGTTACCGTTCAAAAGCCTTTATGCAAGGACGAATGGGATATGAAAGTCTGGCTCCTTTTCCCTCCCATCCTCCGAAACAGACTCCGTTGGCTGTCTTGCAAAGCTCGTTAATAAGTGATTCCCCCCTAACACGTTTGGGAAGCAATAATAAGCAATGCCGTTCGTTTTAGCGAGCTCTGGGTATTGTGCTGCCCAGTTGGGATCTCATCTAGTTGGGTTTAACCACTTCTGTGCTTGCCCATTTCTCAAACAGTATGAGAATTTATTTTCCAAAACAATTGCCTCTGGCAGTAGATACAAAACCTTTCACCTCCTCTGCAGGTGCCACTGCATTATTGGTTTGGAAATCTCATAAAACTGTGAAATTTGGTGCATGTCAACTATTTTCAGGCAGTCTACTTGCCTTTTGTTGCAAGGACAGGGGTGCGTTTGAATGTGGGGTAGGTTCTCTCGATTTTTCACTGGGCGCTGTGCGTTTTGCTTCTTTGCTTTAGTTCTTTGGGGGCAGTCCCTGCTGAGTGCCAGGCACTATCAGAGCCGAGGTACGGGGCCAGAGTTGGCCTTGGCTCTATCAGCTTTAGCCTTTGCCATTGTTTCTGTTATGATTTAGCTTTCAGAATGATCGGGTCATCTCTACCAACTGTGTGACTGACAAGTCCAGCGAAAGCCTGGCCTATCTAATTGCTTTCATTACTTCTAACTTTCACCATATCAACCATGAGCTGTAAGAGACAAGGGTAGCAGAGTAATGATACAAATCGCCCTGCTTTTAGCCTCACTGCAGCATGACAGTCTAATATTTCCAATGGAATCACAGAACAAGCCCCACCGTGCATGGAATACAATCGATCTGGACAACTTTGACCTTCTAATGTTTCCAAATTTTAATCTAATAACTAACTTTTCTGTGTGCGATATGTGAAAAATGTAAAAACAAGGGTGTTATAAAAGTGAGAAATTTTTATTTGATTTTATTTTTGCTCTAGATGCTTTCGAGGAAAATGCATTTTTAATGGTAGCCATTTAATTGATCCACGTTTTAACTAGACAGGTACATATAGGGGAAAGAAATACACAGTCCATCGCTGGATATGAAAATCTACTTTAGCAGTCACCAGCTCTATTCGATACCTGGAAAAAGCACAAAACTACTTCAAAGTACACCCCCCGGCCATCTGCAGTAGTTAATAAGTAAAAAGTATATTTTACTTAGGTAAAACAAAAAGCAGTTGCAGTACTACTGCATGCTGAAAATAAAATTGCTGCTGAAAATCTTTTAAAAGGGATTGAATTTTTAGACAGAAATACTATTGGAAAATAATGTAACTCAAATTTCCTTAGTCAGGTATTCCTTAGCCAGGAGTCTTTCCCCTCCATTCTGTAAACCAGAGTTGTTCCTTTGCCGGGATTATTGTCAGGGCATAGTCAGTTTCAGTTATTGTTTTGTACAGCTTTGTTTATCTCCTGCTTTGGAGCTGATCTGAGGAATTCTCCTCACCTCCCTGTCTGTTTGGAAATATACACTGTATAAATGTCTCTGCTAAAGATCATTTTAACAAATGGAAATGTTAAAGTGTCATCGCACTGTGACAGTGAGGCATGTTTGATACACTGGACAGGGAATGTTTATTTCAAGATATTTTAAGTTCTAGTCAATAACTTGGATCTGCCCGCGAGCGAAATATTTGACGTGCAACACCTTAAACACGTTTAATTATGGGGTAGTAGCAAGCCAGGGCTTCGAAGTAATTAGAAAATACTTCTTGGGAGACAGACTAATCGCTTTTCATGGGGTACTTCAAAAAAAATTAACCCCTTCTGCTTGTTTGAGCAAAAACAACTTTAGGTCAGCAAGACCTGATCTCATTGCTGGATCCTCTGAACGATCCAAAAAAGATTCATTGTATCCTTTCCCCCCAGATCCGCAAAGACACATTTGAATTACCCTCCACCCCAACCAACAATAACAAAAACCTTCGCAATACTTTCAGTGCGAGAGTTTGGGTGACACAAAAGCAATGTACAAACGAATTATCTTCTAGGTGGGGACCTGGCGTAGGCGAGGGACTGACCGTCTCTGTGGTCCTGCGGACAGAAAGGGGAATGAAAATCCAGGAGTAAGCTGCCAGATTTGTGCCTAGAGGCTCAAGAATTTCTCTCGATAAGGGTTTCCTTCAAACAAGAATAGATTGTGCCCTGTGCAGTTACTGAGCAGACAGACGTGTGCTTTCACCCTCCTGGTGTTTAGCCCATCTTGGCATTCCCCATTTGACTCCAGCTGTCGAGCACTAAAGATAGCCCATAATTACCAGTGCTAAGTCAATATAACATCATCATCACCCTCACCCTCACCATGCGTGGGTACCATACACTAGTCTGTGTGGGCTTGCTTCGGGTCCTCCCCTGATGGGAAGTCTAATTAATTTGAGGTGGGGTTTTTTTTGTTCCTTTTTAGCTCAGACAATTGCAGGTCTCGCTCTCTCTCCTTGCACCTGCGAAAACCGTGCCGCAAAGAACAAGGCAACAGCAAAGTTGGAACCTGGCGGGTAAAGCGGGGGGCTCAGGAACCGGCCCCGGGGGAGGGAATGGGTTCCCCAGCCTCCGGCAACTTTTCTGGTCTCCCAGCTCTTCCTCCCTTATATCCGCGCGCTCTCCTCCCAGCCTCCCTGCACTTCTGTCGGCCTCCCAGATCTCTGCCTTCCTGCCCCTCCATGCTTCTCGGCGTCCCCGCTCCTCTCCGGAGCAGGGCAGGGGAGGCATGGCGCGGTGGCGAGGCCCGAGGACAGTCTAGCTTTGCAACCCCGGGAAGGGCAGGAGCTGCCTCCTGATTGTTTGTGCTTTGGCCCCTCGCCTTCATTTTGTCTTTGGCGCTGGCTGGCTCTGGTGCCCGCCGATCTCAACCGTTTTTTGGTATCGCCTGTCTCCAATCTCCCCGTGTGTGTGTGTGTGTTATTAAAGCGGCACTAACTCTCCTGCGCTTCACTGACCTTTTGGTGACTTTCACAAATTCAAGCCCAGCCAAGCAAAGATCCCGCGGATCTCAGCGGATTGTTTTTGTTTTGTCTGGGGGCGGATTGTTTAGGGCGGTGGGGAGGAAAATTCTTAGCCGGCAAAAGAATGAGGTTGTTGGTAACGCCAATAGGAGAGTGGGGGGGGGGGCGGGAGACCCACTTTGAAACCACACGTGAGACCCCTTCAAAATTACATAATCCCCCCTTTTCAACCCAGATACATTTTGATCCTAATTTTTGGTTTCACGGGATTTCTTTCTAAAGACAAAAGCAAGCAAATGGACATCGCGGCAGCTTCTCAATACGAAAAACTAGCCTTTGATTATTTTGATGAAGAAAAAAACTTCAGGGGGGTGGGGCCGAGGGGCAGAATCGCGTCGCACTGCCTGTCCCTGGGAAACCTCTCTGTTTAATATTGGTTCTGAAGCTGGAATAAATGATCAAAGGCTTCTGTCCAGCTTTCAACAGAATGAGTCAATTATCATTCCCACTTCTGTATATTTCCCTGACTCCGCAACGAGCCCCACCACCTCGAACATTTGAAAAAGAAGCCACCTTGTCTCCCTGTCACATTTGCCCGGTTCTTCTGCAGGGTGTATTTCAGAAGCAGGGAAAAAGAAGGAGGAGAGACAGTAGGGAGCGTATGAAAGAGTTGTTCTAAAATTAACTGCATCTGATATTTCTCCCCCTTGCAAATAAAGGGGCCGCAGGAACAAATCCCTTTGTATCACACAGCAGCTCGTTTAATATTATTTATGCATTTGTGCAAGGAATTGTGGGATTTCCCCCTTCTCCCTCCCCCCCCCCATGGTAAACAATATGGAAATAAAAAAATTGTATACTGGAGGCTTTTCTAATGAATCAGACAAAGATATAGAGCGAAAGAGATCAGCAGGGCAAGTGGTGATGTATCTATCTGTTGTTTAGGGGGTTAGCTAGTTCTGCCTTCTCTCTCTCCTTTAAAAAACACACACCCCCTCGAGTAGAGAGGACACTATTGCTTTAAAAGAAGGGGGAGGGGGCAGACAGAGGGAACGGGGGGGGGCTGCTGCTGTCATTTACTAGAGTGCTACTGTATCACGTGTGGAAATGCCTCTTCTGCCATTGGCCAAAGGCACGTGTCTAGGATACCGGGCTTGCAACGTCACTTGAGGGGCTCTATTAAAAATAAGAACAAAAATCCAGAGTGAAAGTATTTCAGGTTCAGTTTAAGTGGCTTCTAAATTTATACCCAAACTATAGCGAGACCGAGAGAGATTTTTCCTAACTCCTGCCCTGTAACCTGGAATATTTTATTCAAAGAGGGGGAAAGAGAGAGAGAGAGAGAGAGAGAGAGAGCTGCCTTGCTTGTACATATGTCTCTGTGTGTCTCAGCCTGCGTGTGCTGGGCGCTGTGTAGGGAGAAATATACACCCTCTTCTAGAGTCTCTCTCTCAAAGCAGATGTGGCAGCACTGACATTTTTATTATTCTTTTTATTTTTCCCCTTGAAGGATCTTCGCGATTTTTTTAGGATACTGTTGGCCTATTTTTTTTTAAAAAAAACAGGAGCTGCAGAAGAGAGAGAGAGAGAGCGAAAGAGAGAGCGGGGGTTGGGGGGGGGGCGGAAAGGGTTGTTAATGAAAGTCCTAATGATGAACACATTTTGGGGGAAAGAATGCACTGGCTTGCAGGACTGAAAGGCTAACAAGCGGAAGAAAGAAAAGAAAAGAAGGGGGCAAAGAAGGAGGATTTAAAACCAACGTTTTGGGTAAAGTTGGAGCACACCCGAGGCTCTGATTTCGCCAACTCTGGATTTTGAATATTGCTCGAACTGAGTGGAGCCAGGGAACAAACAAACAAACAAACAAACAAACAAACAAACAAACAAGCCAGCCAGCACACGTTTTGTAAAACCCACTCGCTCTCACGCAAGAAGGGGTGGGGGCTTAAAACGAGAAGCATTTGGGGATTTGTTCTACAGCATGGAGGAGAATGACCACAGTCCTAGGGAAGATTCACTGGAGCAGCAGCAGCGGGAGTCCAGCAGCAGCAGCAGCAGCAGCGATGCGGAGCCCAACAGGAGCCGGGCGATGATCCTGCCCGTGGTCCTGCAGGCGCCTGGGAATCACCAGCACCCGCACCGGATCACGAACTTTTTCATAGACAACATCCTGAGGCCGGAGTTCGGGCGGAGGAAGGAAGCGGGGACCTGCAGCAGCGGGGGCAGCAGCGGCAGTAGCCCGGAGCAGCTGCTCTTAGCCGGCAGGGAGAACCGCCGGAGTCCCTCCACGGCGCCGGGGTCTGGGGGGCAACTCAGCGGCGGAGGGGGAGGCTCGGCGGGCGAAGGGGAAGGAGGCTCCAAAGCCCTTGCTCTCAATGGGGGAGCCAAGAAAGGAGGCGACTCCGGGGCCCTGGAAGGAGCCTTGAAATCCCGGGGGCTAAGCGGCGGCGATCTGTCTGTGAGCTCGGACTCTGATAGCTCCCAAGCCAGCTCCAACACCAGTAACCAGCCCATGCTCTGGCCAGCCTGGGTTTACTGTACTAGGTACTCGGACAGGCCTTCTTCAGGTAAGACTTCTCTTCAGACGTAGCCTAGCACTGGCCAGGAGCCCGGCCTGCCCTTCCCCTCACCCCCTGGCTTCACTTTCCATTTAACAGGCTGTTTTCCACCAAGCCCCTCTCCCTCCCTCTCTATCAACCAACCATTGCACCAGTGAAGCCTAGGCTGATCTTTCCACATGGTTCTTCAGAAAATATTTGGTTGGTTGAAAAGCGACGAGAAAAAAATACAGTCACCCAATTTAAAAAAAAAAATCGTAGAGAGACAAGTTTTTTGTTTGTTTGTTTGTTTTAAACGTATTTAAATATAATGAGGATATGGGGATGTTTTTACTATAGGCAGATCAAACTGAAAGCGGAGAAACTGGAAAATAATTCCTCCTGTCTACACATACACACACATACACACACACAAAGCGATCAGCAGTTAGCTTAGCTAGATCTTAAAACAGAGAGGGACGGTGCTAGTGTGGGGATCTGGTTTTTGGCATGGTATTAAAAAGAAAAGGTGGGAAAGAAGCCACTAAAGCTCCTTCTTTGAACTCCACGGAGATCCTCCAAGGAATCTGCCCATCTTCTCCTTTCGAGGAAAATCCCAGGGTTTGTTTGGATGGTGAGGAGTGGAATTCATATATTCAGTTGCCTGTCCAATAGGCCTTGCATTGTACATTTGCAAAACCCAAATATTTCTATTACAGGCCCCTATCTCACCGCTGTCTCCTTTCTCTATTTTGCTTTCTGTAAATTTCAGATGTGTACTTTTAGTTCAGATCTTTAAGGGAATAGGAAAGATGTCCAGGGAATGAGGAAGTTATTTCAGAAGGTCTGGGAAGGCGTGCCTGCTGGAGTGAGATTTCAGAAGAAACTCCTGAAATTCTCTCTCTGAAAAGGTTTTAAACCCACAGGGTGAATTTCCTTGTTTTAACGCAGGGAAAGCAGGAGTAGAGCTAGGGTTTTTTCCCCCTTCTTCTTCTTTTTTTAATCTACATTCAAAAGAATTAGAAACCTCTTTAAAGTACAGTTTTCCAGGCTGTAAACCAGAATTTTAAAAAAAATCTATTCACAAAAAAAAGTATTTTCCAACAGCGATTAGCCAGTCCCTTCCCCCACGGCCACCCCAAACTGTTGTACAGTTGAAGAGAGGAATGTAGGTTGGATTTAAAATTAGTTTGTAATAAATGAGAACCAACGCTTTAGCTCCAATATTCCAGTCTGAATTGAAATTTACTCCATTGTTCTCCACTCCTCTCCTTTGTTAATATTTAATTAACATATATCCTCACAATGGCACAGGCCAGAGAGAGAACCCTCGCTGATGGTGTGTAGAATAATATTAAAGAGAATAAATAAAATAAAAAATAATAATTAGGATCGTTCTTTAGGCGACATTTGAGCCACTCAAAATTCCAACTACTCCCCGGTTACAATGCAAATAAACGTTTTGATTTCTGTATTATCTCGATGTAATGCAAGAAAGAGGGTTTCTTAACAATTCTGTTTAGGAGATAAAATATAAGTAGATGGTATTGCTTCTCGATACACGTTACACTTTTCAGTAGCGAAGCCATTCCTGGGTTTAAAATAGCTAATTGAACACGTTTGTATTTTTAAAAATCCCAAAGAAATTGTAGCAGTTGCAAGACACTTTTTCTAAGATGTGTTTTGGGTAAATACAGAGAGAGAGACTGCAGGGCACACTTACGAAAAGGGACAGAATTACACCGTAGCCCTGGACACTTTAAGTTTCCTAGACAATAATACAGACAGAGAAAAGAGGTGAGATGGAGAATCCTTAGCAAAACTGGAGAGCAGGGTGGTTCTTTTTATAGTATTTGTTTCTTTTTATTTAGAACACAATACGAGGGTCGATCTGAAGCAAAGAGAATGAACAAAGATTGTTGTTGTTGTTTTTTAAGCTGAAGAATATTTTTAACCAACGCCTTTGACACTAGAAAAAACGAACCTGCCCCATAGGCGTAGAGGCAGAAATACGTACATTAAAAAGAAAATCACAATACACCAGCAGCCTAGGAACTGTTGATGCAAGAATCCCCGTTACAAACAGGGCTCTATTTTCATTTTTAATACCTTGTGGGTAGTCATTGGGGCTTTTAAATAGATGTATATACAATAGAATGGGAGGCTGCAGAGGGGGAATTGTAATTTGGAAGATGGTTGACACTTCCCCGAGCATTGTGGTCATTATGTGGCCTATTGGCACTGTATATTATATCTACTAAAGCTGGGAACTAATCAAGCCCAGTGTATTCCCATTTTCTCCTGTGCAGGGTAGATCCACTTCCTGGCTGGCTTTGTCAGTCATATTTCAGCCTGGGGCAGAACCCCTCTTCTGCCCTTTGAGTGACTTGTCACCAGCCAGAAGAAGTCTTTTTTCTTATTGCTTTAAACCCGCGGGTTTAGGTGCTGTTTTTACAGTTTGCTAACTGCAGTAATGCTCACGTGTCCTTGTTGTTTTAGGGATCTGACTTTTACAGACACCATATGGATGCCAAAATTAGGATCATGTGTAAAATTGCAACTGACCTGGTCCCCTCTGGGAGAGGGGTGTCAGGAAGCTCGCGTGGGCCGAGTAGAGAGCCGCCAGGGCCTTCCTGCAAAGTGTAACACAAAATCAAGGGGGGGCAGAGAGAGAAAGAGAGCAGAGATCGCTGAAGCTGGGATCGCTTCTCCCCTTGACAAAATATCCACTCACATACCCAATTCTCCACAGATTAGAGGCCATCGACAGTAGCCTCCCCCCAAGGAAGGACTTCCAGAAATTGAGCTGACAAATACCCACCAGCATTACCCTGCGGCTTGCCACAACTCGCCCCAGCCCCACAGCCTCCACCCCAGGGATGCTGACTGGGGGGCGTTCGAGCGGCTGCCCCAGGCGGAGGAGAGTTTAAGTCCCAAAGATGGTGGTTGAAAAGGAAACAATGAACTTGGGTGGATGTGACTGTGATGCAGTAGCCCAGCTGTGGAAAGTGGCTTTTGTAGAGGTGTTTAGGCCTGTGCCTGCCTCCCTCCTGGCCCCGCTCCCTTCTTTCCCCTTTTGCAAGAGGCTCTGGGGTCCCAGGCATCAGCTCCCCTTTGGTCACCAGACTGCAGACCCCGAATTCCTCTTCCTCGCCAGGCACACAACAGACTCCTGTCTGCCCCACTGCCCCCCGCCCCAGGCATTCAGTGAAAGGGGGGAGGGGAAATCTCCCTCTCTCTCTCTCCTCCCAAAGGTTGATCTGATAACTTCAGTTTGAAACTCCCAAGCCAAAAGCGAAGCGAAAAGAGGCGAGCAAGGCCTTCCTGCCGTTCAGTGTCCGGAGCTCCTGGCTGGGCACAGGGTACCAAGTGGCACCCATACTAATGACCTCAAGCCCTCAAATTTCTTTGAGATCATTTCTCCGGCCCCTCCCCGCCCAATAATCATAAGATGTTGCCGTTTAAAACCAACCAACCAACCAACCAACCAACCAACCAACCAACCTCTCACTCCTGGACACCCTTCCCAGCCCCCCGCCCCCCGCCCCATCACTTCTCTGGCGTGCGTTTGTGTGTGTTTCTTATGATTTTTGTTTCGCCCTGGCCCTTAGGCCCCCGGTCTCGTAAACCAAAGAAGAAGAACCCCAACAAAGAAGACAAGCGTCCCCGGACAGCCTTCACTGCGGAGCAGCTGCAGAGACTGAAAGCGGAGTTTCAGACAAACAGATACTTGACGGAGCAGAGGAGACAGAGCCTGGCTCAGGAACTCAGCCTCAACGAGTCTCAGATCAAAATCTGGTTTCAGAACAAACGAGCCAAAATCAAGAAAGCCACTGGCAACAAGAACACCCTGGCGGTGCATCTCATGGCACAAGGACTGTACAACCACTCCACCACATCAAAAGACGGCAAGTCAGACAGTGAATAGAAAGGGGGCCGGGGGAAGGCCGGGGGAAGGCCGGGGAAGGGGGGTCAGTTTTCAGTCAAAGTTTATACAATGCAATAATTTAATTAAAAAAATAAGGGCCAGTGTATAAAGATTATACCAGCATTAATAGTGAAAATATTGTGTATTAGATATAATTCTGCAATATTCTATGTGTATATAATTTACAGGTAAGGTGTAAAAATCCCAAATATCTGATTATAAAATATTTTTGATTTTGTTTTGTTTTGGTTTGGTTCTACAGAGATTTTAGATGGTATCTTTATGGATTTTTTTAATGCTTAAGTTACATTTTTTATAGACTTAAGCGCTGTTTTAATGGACATTGGACACTGTTTTTTGAAATTCAAAAAAAATTAAAAACAATTTTTTGCTGAAGTCCAAAGATTTTTATTGCTGCATTTCACACGACTGTGAGCCGAATAAATAGTTCTCCGGTTTGTTCGATGAGTTTTACTATTATTATTTTTTTGTGTTTGGCTTTGGGGATAGAAAACAACCATTTAATTTAAAAAAATGTAACAGGGAAAGAAACCCCAAGGCATTGTATTAACAAAAATGTCCAGAATCCTTTCTTTCATTTGCCCTCACGTCTTCAGTCGGCTGGGCTCAATCAAAGGCTAGAGGGTGTACATGACTCTGAGAAAGCTGTCGAGCAAGGGATGGGGGAGATCAAGGAGTTCATTTGGTGCTTCGTTGATTTTTTTCCCCTTCCTCTTAGCTTGGTTGGAAAACTTTTGAAGTAAACATCACAACTTCTGGGAGTATGTCATAGGAAGCGAACAGACAAAACCACCCTTTTCCATAGGAAGGAGACTTTTCTTTTGGGTCTTTGCCGTGCGTGTGTGCGTGCAGCCAGCCTCATCTATGCACCCACACACACACACTCATCTATACAAACCTGCACAGATCCCTTTGCCCGTTAGTGCATCGCATTTTGTAGCTTAGGCGCTGCTTCTCTTTCCCCCTGGAAGGTGTTGTCCTTAGGCTGGCGAGCAGCAAGCAGCCTGGGATGACTTTTGCAAAAGGCTCTGGTTTGCCTTGGACAAATGGACACCAGGCCGCAGTGCAGAGCGGCTGGTATTTCAAGCTGGGAGGTTCCGAGCGCCGGCTTCCCAAGGACAGCACGGGGTTGCAGCCGGTCTTGGGAGGAACAAGTTCTCGTCAAAAATCTGACTGAGAACTGGTGGTCTTCCGGTGGTATAAATTAGTGGACATATCTTTAAGCTCTCCTGCTTGTATCACTGCTGTGTATACAGGATACTGATTGCAAAGATGCTTATCATGGCTATTGGATAAAGAACTTACACAACTTATTGGGTAAAAACCTGGTAAACCCATCAACTTTGACTCTTAACTGGAAAAAAAAAATCAGACTGAACAAAGACTACATAAAAAAATGCATCCAGAAAGCCTCTTCCTGTCCCATTGCCTCCACACCGGCAGTTTTGGCCTAGGAAAAGATCAAATCAAGAGGGATTGGGGGAAAGGAGAATTGGGGCACTTTTTTCAGCGCCACCGACCTCTATTATGCAGGATGAGTAACCCATAAGAAGGGAGGGGATCTCTCATGTCCTGTTTTGGTCAGAAAGACAGAAGAACCCATCACAAGCAGTGGTATTTGATTTTAGAAAAATCAGTAGCCTAATATCCAGTGACAAATATCTGTCGGTCTAGAATATGGGGCAGGTTTTAAATCAAACATATCTATTAGACTGAATAGTAAATATGAAGGGACAGTCAGTGTAAATAAACATTTCTTGGCATTTGGGTTTTGGTTTGTTTATTTTCCCCCTTGCAATTCTAGTTTCTGATTTGAAAAACGTGGCACCGTATAAACTAAATATTTTCAAAGTTTGTAGGGTTCTTTTAAGAGTTCTCCCAGCTCTAGATTCACCCACCCCCCGATTTGGAATAAAGTGTCCAAAATGTTGGCCAGGGCCACAAGGCACCCCGCGTGGGTGTGTATTGTACAATAATTCAGGACTGTAGTCTCCTTGATGATTGAGGGTGAACTTATCGCTTTGCCTTAAAACTTCTTTATTTCACAGCTATAATAGACACTCATTGTACATATTAGTATAAACTTTAAAAAAGAAGAAAACTATAAAGTAAAAGCTGTAATTTTAAATTCTGTGAATAATCATCAGCTGCTTAGGAGACAGGATTAAATGACATTGCCTTTTAGCAAGAAAGCAAAGATTTTTTTCAGTTTATAAAACATGTGCATTTTACAATTGCAGTATCAAATATTTATAATCTTATGAAATATGAATGTTTCTATTTACAACTGTGGTCTCAAAATTGTGAACATTCTCACTGCATTTTGTGTGTTTAAATTCTCGAAGATTGCATTAAATAAAAACACTTTATTATGAAATACACAACGTGTGACTTAAAACGTTGGAATTGTTGGTGTTTTATATACAGAGAGAGAGAGAGAAAGAGTCCTTCAAGTGTACTTCTGGGGAATGAGAGAATGGTACTGGAGCCCAGTTTAAAAGTACTAAGTAGAGTAAACCATTTCTATGGGTGTGAATAGCAATTTACTAGATGGACAATTTTGCAAGCAGACGTTTAATCAATTTCTCTGAATAATTAAGAAACTTTTGATGATTCACATAAAAATGAAGTGAGGGCAACCAACATCGTTAAAATGATCGCAACTTTAAAGTGATCAGTATTCGTTATATAAAATATTTTAAAAGAAAACTTATTTAATCGCATACATTGTCAACAGGTTTCTATTTTCAGACTTTAAGATAAATACCCAGTTGTGTGATGTTTGGAAAACAACTCTTGTAAAAGATGTTCCCAACCTAAAATTATACAAACTCGTAAACCTGAATCCAGCTGTAGTAATGTAATGTAAGTAATGACAATACTTCAATGTCTTAATTTTTTAAAGAATTGATAACCCTGTAAACCTTGAAAGTTGCAGTAAAGGTAGTACGATTTGAGGACAGCTGAATAAGACTGATAAACAAAGTGGTCATTTGCTTAGATGCAACAGTATGCACAATTTCTCCAAATATTTAAACCTATATTTTTCTTAAATAGGGCTAATTTAGGAAAAAGGAGTTTACTGTCTAGAATCTTGTTATCAGCACTTGTTCCTGCTGTAAGAAATTTAACACAAACTTTTTTTTTTTTTTAGAAATGGCTACTGTGGAAAATATTCTCCCACAGGCAAATGGCTCCATTGATTTAGACAGTGTCTAAGAAAGAAATTATTCCAGTGTTCCACAAGTCTTGTTCATTCTTTTAGCCACCTACAGTCAGTAAAGGTTTGAACTGTCTATGGGCAATCAGTTAATTGTCACAGAAGGAGAGACTGTAAAGCTTTCACTTAGGAAGCAGGATTCTGGATTTAGATTTTGCAAAACTTCTTGCACGTGTCTTTGAAAGTATTTTTTTCAAACTAAGCATTGAGGCAGATGAATTACAATCTTGGGGGAGAAAATAAGTGTTGGCTGGAATTAAGAATTGCTACTAAAGAGCAGTTTAGAGCTGAACTGAAAATAGCTGCGTTTGTCCAATTTAACAAAGGAGTAATGTGTCTGTTATAGATCCTCTACAAAGGGCCAGTTACACCAGGGCATTACTAACGAAGTCAATGGGGCTGCATTAGAAGAGGATTTGGCTCATCTTTTAACTGTGTAAAGGGACACACTTTACACCTGTCTTACACCAGCTTGCACGTCAGGCGATAAATTGTGCCACCTATGATCTCTTTGGAGGATACATTCACGAAACTGCCGGTCACAGGATATGTATTTAGTTTTAGAAAAAAAAAGTGTAGGGCTGACTTTTCACGCCCTCATTTTAAGAGAGCTAGTAAGTTCCACACGAAATCAGCAAGATCAGGAGCAGACAATGTCTTGATGCTGCCTGGATTGTATCCAGTCCATAATGCAGAATATCTGCCTTAGGCAATAACCGTTCTATTTAACAGAGGATATGGAACCTAATTTTTATACTGCAACCCCCCCCCCCCATTTGTATAAAGGCTTTAATGACAAGATACATTGGCGACAATGTCGGATTTACTCCGCCTTTTACATATTTTTTACATATTGATTGTTTCAGTCCACCTACAAATGAGTATTTAAAAACTAAAGCAAGCAGCTCCCTGCTGGTTTTGGACTTACAGCACAGCTACGTCAGTCCTGGTTATTTTTAAATTTGAAATTAATTTGACAGAAATAGATACCGTCCAAACCCTTACTGCAAACCTATCAATCAACAGATACACCGCTATCTAGGTAACAACCTTCCATTTGAAAGAAATCATCCAAGATTGTGAGAGGCCCTTCACATATTTTATAATGTATGCGAGTGTACAAACTATCTGTTCTTATATATAGTGTGTGGAGGGTGGGGTGGGGGGCAAATAGGGCAGTAGCATATTCACAGTGTTCATGCACACTGAAAGCAACACGCACACAGAGTTCTACTGTATATTTTGCGTATACTGAAAATAAGTGTCTGTCTGCACACATACATAGGCACTAATGCAAGTGACTACAATTTTGACTTGCGTGAAGGTTTGCACGCCAGATTGGAATGGATTTCTTCTTGCCCTAACCAGATGTTATGTATACTCACTAAAAGATACCACTAACGTGTTTTAAACAAACAACGTGGTATACAGTCACACATAAGAAAGTGTTCGCAGAATCACACGCAAATACATTTACACCCTATTTGGACCCTAAACATCCAATTACATGCAAGTAAATACCCGCATTTTTTGCCAAAGAAATGTGTTCACAAGCAAAATATTTATAAGCACTAAAATCTGCGCCGTATATAACTCCACCGTATAGTGCACATGCAGTACAAACACATAGCCAAGCACTATATATGCAAATGTGATGGCCGTTTATTGGGTAATGCATAACAGAGTTATGAGGGAGAAACTATTTAGCTAGCTCGGTTTTGTGGAAAAAAAAGTAATTCTGTATCCCGCTGGTTTAATATCCGACCTCAACGTTCAATCCCCGCCCAGACAGCTATCAGAAGTGCCCCTGGGATGTTTGGGTATCATCTCCAAACTAACAGCTGTGATTATGAAATGCTCAGAAGAGGAAGGTTAACAACAATTTGTTACAAAGGGGCCCCACTCAATTTTGTAAACAAGTTTACAGTGACTTAAAAGACAAACAAAGAAAGTTGCGTTTAGCAGCTCTGAGATAAGGAGCTGCTGCCGGGACACGGTTTCTTAATTCCTGTCCGAGCAGAATTTCGGGATCATTGTAATAATCATCATCGTCTTCAAAAAGCAGCGCAGTTCAAGCGATAAGAGAAGGAAGTCTTATCCAGATCTGTGAAGGAAACTCAATCTCTTTCCCCGTTGTTTTACAAGGATATGTTGTTTGTTTAATAATCTTAAATCTTTCCTGAGACCAGTGCTGCCAGGATTTAAACACACACACACACACACACACACACACACACACACACACACACACACACACACACACTTTTCTTTTGAGGAGCCCAAACCAGTGTAATAATCCCACCATCACTCCCCGAGCGAATCAAGCTGCGTTTGCTCGCACTCTTTTTTGCTCCTATGATCTCCCTGCAAATTAAAAGGGGGTTTTCGGATGAAACTGGTAGTTTTCACTGTAATGCCCATTTGGTACCAATGGCACACGGAGGGTGCCTCCAACACAAGGACTTTGCCAGAGCATTAATCATGCTTAAATCACTACTTGTTTAGTAGAATGGAGCCTTGCGTCCCACACAGCCACTGAGATAAACGGCCGCAATTATTCTGTGAACGACGAGAAAGTAGGCTCGCTAGATCCGTGCAGCCCCAGTAAAATCAGTGCACAAAGGATACCTCAGCTCTTACTCTCTACATTTACGATATTAGTCCGCCCCCACTCCCACCCCCCATCAATATTGTCTCTGTCCGGAGCCCATCTGGGCAGCTAATTCCTTTTGGAGCTACTTTTCCCGAAGAAGCTAAACAAAGCTTTCATTGGGTTAGTCATGTTGGATTTGGTATTTCAAACATTTTTGAAGGTTTTGCGCGTGCTTTTTGAACATTAAAAAGCTACCCTGGCACTATAACGTCAGCTCGGCGTGTCCCCTGTTTAACACACTCAAAATGTAACCTGCAACTTTAGGTTGCTAAAAGA